>NC_042615.1:281464100-282681949 GCF_901001135.1 Rhinatrema bivittatum
TCCTGACTATTTGTTAATTATTGCTAAAACTTTCCCTTATATTCATTCCAAAAGCTCCCCAATACAAAGTTTTATTAATTTAAAAAACCCTCCTATAATTTATTTTATACTCCCGATGTTGTTGATTCAACGTACTCTTGTACTCCTTCCTATACTCCCGACAAGAAGCTCTTGTTTCACCCAAAGGTTTCGTCAGGGGTTCAAAACATTTGTATTATCCTTTCTTCTCACATATATAGGGAATCTCCAACTTCACTTATCAACAAATACACCAATCTTCACCACCTATTCTCTTAAAGCCATAAATTTAGCAACTTATTTCATTCTAGGTTCACCAACCCTATTCTTCACCAGCTTCATGTAGTTCTCCGGTTGTCACAAAGGTTCACCAACCCTTTTTACAGAACATTGCTCTCTTGTAAACATTTGATGACCCTCGGAGTGAGGAAACTCACCCAAAGATGAGACTTGTGCAATGTTCTCTCAACCTAGCTTGATGTTACCCAGGTAGAGAGTCCATCAAGCTAGGTTGAGAGAACATTGCACAAATCTCATCTTTGGGTGAGTTTCTTCACTCTGAAGGTCATCAAATCTTCACAAGAGAGCACTGTTCTGTTTGTACATCTCACATTGAATGTCAAAGTGGCCCCTAACCCCTACACTAATACCTAAACCTCACCTTGAGGTACTAGGTGGGCCTCCCACAGAGATATAAATACTTATCTAGAGTGGTGACATTATGTTGGTTCTCTCTCTCTCTTTTGTAAACATGGTCATACTGTTGCGGTCCCGGTTGCTAGACTCGCAACTGGGTCCTTACCTTCCTCTCTCGCGCGAGGGAGACTGTTTTAAAGATTCAACTGCAGGAAGTTCCGGCCCACCTCCTTGATGATGTCAGATGCCGGCAAGGTATTTAAGCCTGGCGTCTGGCTAAGGAGGTTGCCTAGCAATGAGGTTCTCTCCTTGGAGGCACCAGTTACTGTGTTTCTGATCTAGTCCTGCTGTGTTTCTGATCCTGATGTGTTCCTGATCCTGGTCCTGCTGTGTTCCTGATCCTGCTCATCTTCCGGATTCTTCTCGGTTTGTCTCCTTGGTTCCTGATCCCGGTTCACCTCTGATACTCTGTGTCTGTCACCTGTCTCAACTTCTGCTCCGCCCTCGCTTTGGTCTCACTGCTGCCGCCTAAGTCCCAGCGGTCCGAATCCTCAAGGGCTCCTCCTGGGGAGATCTCAGATCTCCAGGGTGAAGATTCCATCTTCTCTTCAGGATTCGCTACTGCCTTCTAAGTCCCAGCGGTCCGGGTCCTTACTGGCTCCTCCCGGGGGGATCTCGTATCTCCAGGGTGAAGATTGTGTTCCTGCATTCATCTTAGTACCACCTCCCGGCCTGGCCCATCTCCATGGAACTCTCTCTTCCAACCATCTTCCTCCACCAGATCGACCCAAGGGTCCACTGTCCAGTCCGCAACAGTTTGCAACAGTTTCCTAGGTCATGGACCCGGCGGATATCTCTCGTCTGCAAGCCATTCCGGGAATGGTCCAATGCTTGCATCAGCAGCAACATTGTTTCGACGTTCTGGCTGCCACCGTTGAGAGGCTGGCGAATCGCCTGGATACCTCTCCGCTAGAGCCACCACCATTACTGCCTCCGGCTCCTACTGTGAACATTACTGCTCCCACTCAATTGCCCGCGCCCTCACGGCAGGCAGGAGAGGCCAAAGGCTGCCAGGGATCTTTGAACCAGTGCTACATCAGGTTCTCTCTACTCCCTGGTCAGTTCCCCTCGGACTCTGTGAAAATAGCCTATATCTTATCACTTTTGGAAGGGAAGGCATTAAGCTGGGCATCACCAATGTGGGAGCGCCAGGATCCCTTAAGTAATCTGCAGCAGTTCGTCCTTAATTTCAAGCAAGCATTTGATGACCCCGCACGCTTGCCCACTTCTACATCAGAATTATTACAGCTGAGACAGGGAGCTCGCTCCCTGTCAGACTATGCAATTGAATTTCGCACCCTCGCTGTGGAGGTAGGGTGGCGTGAAGACAGTCTCCGGGGAGTTTTTCTGGAGGGTCTGTCACCGCGCATTAAGGACGAGTTGGCGGCTAGGGACATTCCGGATGACCTCAATGGAGTAATTGACCTTGCTGGCCGGATCGACCGTCGAATTCAGCAAAGATTAAGGGAGGGACGTTTGCCACGTCGATCCATATCCTTGGCACCTGTCTTCACTAGATCCTTGACAACCTCGTCAAGTCCTGGGGCGACACACTCTGACTCTTCTACAGAGGAACTTATGCTGTTGGGTTGCACGCCTTTAACTGTGGAGGAAAGGCGAAGGCGTCGGGCCTTGGGCCTATGTTTATACTGTGGCAGCAAGGGTCACTTCCTAGCCCAATGCAAATAGCGTCCAGGAAACACCAAGGCCTAGGCAAAACTGAGGAGCTACTTCTAAGCTGTGCTAATGCTGCTCCTCAATGTACTGTACCAGTGTCACTAGAATATCCTGGAGGGTCTTTCAACAAACTCGCCTTTATTGACTCCGGAGCAGGTGGGAATTTTATTCTTTCCGATTTGGTACAGCAACTTCAATTATTTACTCGTCCTTGGACTCCTCCTCTTAGGATTACGTCTATCCAAGGGACAGTGTTGCCTGGTAGTATTTCTAACTCCACGGCTCCGCTTAATCTCCGGACCGGAGTGCTAATTTCTGAGGAAATTTCCTTTTTGATCCTGGAGAAAGCGGTTCACCCGGTAGTATTGGGATTACCAAGGCTACAATGCCATTCGCCCATGATCCATTGGGACTCGTTAGAAATCGTCCGTTGGAGTCCCTTTTGTTTTGAACACTGTCTCCAGGTTCCGGGTCCACCGTCTGTGTCCTTGTTGACTACTTCCGTATTGCCACCTGCATCTTACTCTGAATTTGCAGAAGTCTTCTTCAAGAAGAAAGCGGATATTTTGCCTCAGCGCCGCCCCTTTGATTGCACAATAGACCTTTTACCGGGAACCATTCCACCGCGTGGGAGGGTATACCCTCTATCCTTGCCAGAGACACGCGCTATGTCTGAGTACATCTCTGAGAATCTCGCTAAAGGTTTTATCAGACCTCTCGATCTCCAGCTGGTGGGAAAGAAAGATGGCTCGCTCAGACCTTGCATTGATTACAGGGGTCTTAATGCCATAACCAAGCGAGATCGGTACCCGCTGCCATTAATCCCAGAACTTCTGGACAGATTGCAAGGGGCCAAGGTTTTTACCAAACTTGATCTACGAGGGGCCTACAACCTAGTTCGAATCCTCCCCAGGGACGAATGGAAGACTGCCTTCAACATGAGAGATGGGCATTACGAATATTTAGTGATGCCCTTTGGCCTATGTAACGCTCCGGCAGTCTTCCAAAACCTCATGAATGAGGTGTTGCGTGAAATGCTACACTCCTATGTAATAGTATATCTTGATGATGTTTTGATTTATTCACCAGATCTGAAGTCCCATCGTCAACACGTTAAACAAGTACTGCAAGTTCTCAAAGACAATCAATTGTATGCGAAACTAGAAAAGTGTATGTTTGAATGTGAGTCACTCTCCTTCCTGGGATATATCGTTTTATCTACCGAGTTCCACATGGACCCGGAGAAGGTGTCCGCTATAAAGGACTGGCCTCGCCCTAGGGGGTGAAGGCGTTACAACATTTTCTTGGATTTGCAAACTTCTACAGACAGTTTATTCCTAATTATTCCCTCAGAGTCGCACCTCTTACTGCGCTAACCAAAAAGGGGGCAGATGCTAAAGTTTGGCCCAAAGCAGCCTGTCAAGCTTTTGAGGATCTGAAACAAGCATTCTTGTTGGACACTTTTTTATATCATTCAGATCTGCATCGTCCTTTCGTTGTAGAAGTGGATGCCTCCAGCATTGCAGAAGGGGCAATCTTAAGTCAACATTCTTGCTCAGGTAAACTACTTCCATGTTCTTACTTTTCCAAAAAGTTTTCAGCAGCCGAGTGTAACTACAGTATAGGAGACAAGGAACTCCTAGCAATCAAGTTAGCATTTGAAGAATGGAGGCAATGGCTGGAGGGTGCAGCACACCCGATTACGATATACACCGATCATAAGAATTTAGAATTCTTGTGCCAAGCCCAGCGGTTAAACCCTAGACAAGCCCGGTGGTCCCTCTTCTTCAATTGCTTTGAGTTTACACTTCGGTATCGTCCAGCGGCCAAGAATACTCGTGCGGACGCCTTGTCATGAACTATGGAACTAGAAGAAGAGGGAGAGCTTCCCCAGTGCATCTTGGATCCAGCAAGAATCAACATAGCGGCAGTGACAGTAAGCCCACTAGGAAGGACGGTAGTCCCAAAGCATCTCCGAAAGGAGGTATTAAGGTGGGCCCATGACTCCCTTTCTGGTGGTCATGCTGGCCGAGAAAGAACGTTAGACTTGCTAAACCGTTATTATTGGTGGCCAAATGTGAGAACTGACGTTCGAAGCTACGTAAGTTCCTGCCCCACTTGCGCTAGACAAAAGCCTCGTATTGGCCAACCTTAGGGGTTGCTGCAACCACTGCCTGTTCCCATGGAACCATGGACTCATATTGCCACGGACTTCAATGTGGATCTACCTTTGTCGAACGGGAAGTCAGTTGTTTGGATAACGGTGGATCGCTTTTCCAAGATGGCCCATTTTGTTCCATTGGCCAAATTGCCATCTGCACCAGAGTTAGCTCTGCTTTTCACTCAGCACATCTTCCGGATTCATGGACTTCCACAGGACATTGTTTCTGACCGGGGCCCCCAGTTTACGGCCCGTTATTGGAAAGCCCTGTGCAAGAAGTTTGGGGTTCAACTCAGTTTCTCTACTGCCTTTCATCCCCAGAGTAACGGCCAGACTGAGTGCATGGACCGTTCCTTAAAAACATTTCTTCGCGCCTTTACCAATGAGAGACAAGACAACTGGGTAGAGTTACTACTATGGGCCGGCCGAATTCTCTTACAATACTCAGATTCACTCAGCCATGGGGAAGTCACCCTTTCAAATTGTGTATGGTAAGCAACTTAAACCACCGCTACCCCTGCCTCTGACTGTTCCGTCACCGGCAGCCCAGGTCTCTGCTCAGCAATTGCATAATCTCTGGAATTCCATCCAAACCAGATTAACTGCATCAGAAAGCTCTGCCAAGAGGCATGCCGATCGGCATCGTCGACCTGCACCAGTGTTTCTTCTAGGAGACAAAGTTTGGTTAAGCAGAAAGAACATTCACCTTAGATTGCCTTCGAAGAAATTGGCTCCTAAGTTCTGCAGTCCATTCCGAATTGCTGAGAGAGTTGGAATGGTTTCCTATTGCTTACGGTTGCCCACTTCCTTATGTATTCACAATGTATTTCATGTCTCTCTTCTCAAACCAGTTGTTCTTCTAGGTTTCATCGAAGACCTCCAGACCCTGCGGATACCCCCGCTGCTGCTGATCCCACATACCAGGTTCAGGAGGTCCTTGATGTCCGATTCCTCCACCGCCGCTGGGAGTACCTGTTGGCTTGGGAGGGCTGCGGTGAGGAGGAGAACACCTGGGAACCTGCTCGCAACATCCTGGACAAACCTCTCCTGCAACAGTTCCATCAAGACCATCCTGGTAAACCGGGTCCCTTGAAGAGGGGGTACAAGAGGGTGGATACTGTTGCGGTCCTGGTCGCTAGACTCGCGACCGGGTCCTTACCTTCCTCTCTCGCACGAGGGAGACTATTTTAAAGATTCAACTGCAGGAAGTTCCGGCCCACCTCCTTGATGATGTCAGACGCTGGCAAGGTATTTAAGCCTGGCGTCTGGCTAAGGAGGTTGCCTAGCAATGAGGTTCTCTCCTTGGAGGCACCACTTGCTGTGTTTCTGATCCTGGTCCTGCTGTGTTCCTGATCCTGGTCCTGCTGTGTTCCTGATCCTGCTCATCTTCCGGATTCTTCTCGGTTTGTCTCCTTGGTTCCTGATCCCGGTTCACCTCTTATACTCCGTGTCTGTCACCTGTCTCGACTTCTGCTCCGTCCTCGCTTTGGTCTCGCTGCTGCCGCCTAAGTCCCAGTGGTCCAGATCCTCAAGGGCTCCTCCTGGGGGGATCTTGGATTTCCAGGGTGAAGATTCCATTTTTTCTTCAGGATTCGCTACTGCCTTCTAAGTCCCAGCAGTCCGGGTCCTTACTGGCTCCTCCTGGGGGGATCTCGGATCTCCAGGGTGAAGATTCTGTTCCTGTGTTCATCTTAGTACTGCCTCCCGGCCTGGCCCATCTCCACGGAGCTCTCTCTTCCAACCATCTTCCTCCACCAGGTCGGCCCAAGGGTCCACTGTCCAGTCCGCAACAGTTTGCAACACATACCACATTCTGGCACTTATGTCAAAGTGTGAAAAAGTTATCGCAATTTGCAGTAATTTAGCTCTTCACATAGGTATTAGCACAAATTGTGATAAATTCCCTATTAACATAAAACATGCCCCTTTTCCCATCGCATGCGATATTTACTGCATTTTGATAAATCCAAGCCTTTGCTAGCTGGCTGGCAGCAGAAAATGGACCCTGAAAATTTTTTTTTAACTCCTCACTGGACAATAGACAGTTTACAGTTGTGATGAGGGTTCACACTTCATTGAATATCTGAATGATAGGGATTTGCAGGGAAAAAACCATTTGGTTTGGTTAAGGCCATTTTCTTTTCAGCTGATTTCCAGTCTGTACACTGCACACTGTTCTAGCGTACAGTTTTTCTTTGAAAATTGCCTGCCAGGGTCCACGTGTAACCCCACCCCAGTGTGCCTTGCCTTCACGAGGGGGGCCATTAAAGAATTTTGAAGTTCTTTGGGGCAGGGACACTGGCTAGCTCTTCTATCCGATTCCTTCCCCAGGGAGAAGATCCTTTTTATGGGGGCAAAGAGTTAACTTTCAGGGCCAAGTGCAGGGGTGACTAATTTCCTTCTGACTGTCCCTGGGAGAGGGGTGATTTCTCTTCACTGTGTGTGCTGTGTGCCCAAAGAAATGATTTTAAATGCCCGGCGTGCCGGATGAATTTTCAAATGGGCCTGACCATGCATGTAAACCCCAGTACGCAAATAAGTGCCGGGCCCAGAGGAAGGCGGACTGGGAGGGAACTGGGGAAGGCTGGGATGCGTTGCTGAGCGAAAATTGCATAAGACCCCCCCCCCCCCCCCCCCCGGGCGCACCACCCGCACATGCACGCATGGATTATAAAATCTGGCGCGCATGTATGTGTGACCCCGGATTTTATAACATGCGCGCATCCAAGTTTAAAAATCTACCCCTATGTGTACTAGGTGGCTGTCGAAAGCACCACAATTTTGGAAGCAGCTCAGTAGTGGCATGACCATGTCAATTGCAACTCCTTGTTTTTCCTGCCTGAGTGGGCCAGGAAGAGGAAGTTGTTTCACATGGGCCTGTGCAGATGGAAAGAAGGAGGTTCAGTCGTTGTGTCCGGAAGGAGCAGGTAGGAGCAGAGTTGGCCTGTTTGGCCAGAAGAGAGGAGCAAGAGCAGTATCAGCCCGTGCCCTGGGAGGAAAGAGAAGTAGTCCCATTGTGTGGGCTGAAGTTGAAGGCTACTGCCACTTGTGCATTCTGGGAGGGGAAAGAGAATGTGTGTGAGTGCGTGAATGAGTGAGCATGTGTGTGTGTGTGTGAGAGAGAGTGCATATGAGAGAATGAACATATATGTATTAGAGTGTGTGTGTACATGAAGGAAGACAAAGTTTGTGCACCCTCTCCCCCAACTAATTCAGCACAATCTCAGGGAAATTGGAAATCAAAAGTTCCCAGTTATGGAGAGCAGACATTTTTTTTTTATCCTCTAAGTTTTTAATTATCGGGAATTATTTGATGTGTCTACTGTTTTAAAATATTTTATTGGTGCTTGGGAAATTCATAAAAAATTACTATATGAGTTTTAATTTTTGGATATTCTATTCATCAGCTGTTTTAAAGTATTTTTTTTTATTAGTATGAATTTACTATTGTGATTGATGTTGATTTTATTGTTTTATGAAGAATGGTAATGTTTCTGTTTTTTCCATTGTTGTATTGTGTACACAGTCTGGCTTGATGTGTTTTCCAGTTCAGATTTTGTCAGCATATTTTCTGTTTATACTTTACGGTCTATTTATTCTGTATTTGTGGGGTTCGGTCTGTGTTCTGCATTTGTGACTGAGGTGAGGTATTCTGCTAATGTGTAGTTTCGCTGTAGGGATCTATAGCAACCTGGTTTGTTCTGTTTTCCTAATAGGAGGTGTTTGGTGTTTTAAGGCCTGGTGTTGCATTTTCATAAATAGAGTTGTTATTGTTTGAGTGCTGGCAGTCAGTGCTGTTTTGGTGTGGAGGTTTGCTATATTGTAATTGTAATTCAGTTTACTCATGGCTTTCTGATAGCCAAGTCCATACTCGACATACTTTACAATAGGTTTAGTACTATATGGGTAATGCTCAAGATTGTGAACCCTTGGCTGACAGGAGGATGGTATACCGTTTGGAGGATCCGTAGGTTCTCTCGTCGGGAGGCGAGGCAGAGCAGAAGACGGGACCAGCTGACCCTTGGCACTGGGAACTAGGGCGGCTGCGGAGACGGATGAAGAGACGAGAAGAGGAGCTGTGTCTTCACCCCTGGAAGTCTGTGGTCCCCCCAGGAGGAGCCCGTAGGGACCCAGACCACTGGGACTTAGGTGGACCTTTGAGAGGTCAGGTGTCGGTGCAAGGGCTGACTGGAGCTTCGCCCTGGAAGCCCGCGGCCCCCCCGGGAAGAGCCGTAGGGACCCGGGCCGCTGGGACTTAGGTGGGCCCTTGGAGACGGTAGTCTTGAAGGAGTCCTAGGTCGAGTGCCAGAGGGTCGTCGCTCACCAGTCCGAAGTCGTGCACCAGAGAATCACCGCTTGCCAATCCGAAGTCGTACACCAGAGAATCACCATAAGCCAATCCGAAGTCAGGAACCGGGAACACCAAGACGGAACAGGATCCAAAGCTCAGGAGACTCACCGAAGCAAGCAGACTAGACAGCGCTGGAGGACATTGCCAAGTCACTGGACGAGCAGAGGAAGTCTCCTTATATACTTCCCCTGCTTAGGCTGCTGAGGAACAGGTGAGGCTTGTTAAAGGGATCAGGATCCTTTAAATCAGTGGAGCAGGCGCAGCCCCGTGGAGGAGAGACACCGGAGACACGCCGCTGGACGCCGTGAGGGGGGAGCGGACAAGGTAGGGGGCTGCGGCCGTGGGGCGCCACTGCCGTGGAACACAACAATATGGGTTCTAAATGTCTTTTTTTCCCAGGGTTTCTAGTTGGCACCACCACAGTGCATAGAAGTATAACATACATGTTGTTGTAAGTGATACTTTTACCTCAAAAGACTACTTTGAATGTACTTTTTCATGTAAAATCTGTTATTGTAAATGCATAGGGCCCAATATTCAGTAAACCGGCAAGTGGACAAGTTACCTGACTACAATTAGCCAGATAATTTATCCTGGATATTCAGTAGGGATATTCAGTGGGGTAAATGTCCCAGTGAATATCCCTGATTAAAGTTATCTGGCTATTTTTAACCAGAAAACTTGAAATCTAACCAGATATCTTTTGAATGCCGCCAATTAGTTTTAAAGTTATCCTGTCCCATGTGGCTGATAACTTTAGCTTAACTGGCTGCATTCCATAGAATATAGCCAGTTACACAGAGCTGCAGTTTTAAAAGAAAAATGAAAGTCAAGGGCTTAGTAGCCCTATCACTGTCCCCACACAAATATGAGCTCAAAATCCAGGGCCCTGTTAGCCGACCAAATCATCTCTAAAAAGCTAATTTTAAAGGACCCGTCCAGCCGCCTCTCTCTCCTTGATCCTGCCAAAAATAAACAAATATTTTGCCCTCCCAGGCTCTCCTCCCCCCCACTACCCCCCTCCCCCCATTCCAGCCCTAACCCTCAAACCCTCCTGGTTTCTTAAAATTGTCCCTCTTCAGCCTAGATCACGCAGCACAGTAGCTTAAGCTTCTAGTATATCTCCCCTAGTAATAGCAAAGCTGAAAGCGCTTGGCCCGGGTCATGGAAGGCTGCTTCCATGATCTAGGCTGAAGATGGACAATTATAAGGTACAGGGATGGAAGGAGGGTTAGAATTGGGGTTGGGGGGGGGGGGGGGAGGGGCCCAGGATGGAAATTTTTGATTTAATTTTGTCAGGACTGGATATCAGAAGAGGGGAGAGGGAGGCCGACCCTGGCCCTTTGAAATTACCTTTTTACAGATTAGTTTGGGGGGGGGGGGGGGCTGCAGGCTCAGTTTGGCAGGGCCTGGATTTTGAACTTCTGTGTGCTGGGGGGGCAGGGGGAGCAATGATAGGCCTGTGATCTTCTTTTTGTTTTTCATGAGGCCAGATAACTTTAGACCTGCTCTCAGGCACATCTAGAGATAGCTGAATATCTTATTTGGCTAACTCCAACTATTGGGGACTGGAGGAATCCATGGAACATTTTTTGTAGGTGTCATGGGCCTGTAATGGTGGAATTCCTTGCTGGAAGAGCTTAAAACTAAAATCTCCATTGTTAGGTTTCAGAAACTATTGAAGGCTTATCTCTTCATGCAAGTTTTTCCAGTCTAGTCTCTATTCTAACATCTGTTCCCAGGTATGCAATGACTTGTAGCACTGTTTTGCAAGGTTTATTCTTAAGGTTGAGATGAGTTATTTAGGGTAAGATTGTTCCTTTGTCAAATGTAATCACAATTTCAAATGACACAAAATTATTCAGCGTAATTAAATCACAGCTTGATAGTGATACATTGCAGGAGGACCTTGTGAGATTGGAAGATTGGATATCCAAATGGCAGATGAAATTTAATGTGGACAAGTGCAAGGTGATGTATATAGGGAAAAATAACCCATGCTGCAGTTACACGATGTTAGGTTTCATCTTAGGAATTACAACCCAGGCAAGAGATCTAGGCATCATAGTGGATAACACATTGAAATCGTCGGTTCAGTGTGCTGCGGCAATCAAAAAGCAAACAGAATGTTGGGAATTATTAGAAAGGGAATGGTGAATAAAACAGTGAATGTCATAATGCCTCTGTATCGCTCCATAGTGAGACCTTACGTCAAGTACTGTGTTCAGTTCTGGCTGCTGCATCTCAAGATATAGTTGCACTGAAGAAGTTACAAAAAAAGGCGACAAAAATGATAAAGGGGATAGAACAGCTTCCCTATGAGGAAAGGCTAAAGAGGTTAAGACTGTTCAGCTTGGAGAAGAAACGGCTGACGGGGGATATGATAGAAGTCTATAAAATCCTGAGAGGACTAAAATAAGTTAATGTAAATTGGTTGTTTACTCTTTCAGATAATACAAGCACATGAAGCATGTTATGAAGTTAGAAAGAGATCATTTAAAACAAATAGAAAAAATTATTTTTCACTCAATGCACAATTCAGCTCTGGAATTCATTACCAGATGATGTGGTTAAGGCAGTTAACTTATCTGTGTTTAAAAAAGGTTTGGACAAGTTCCTGGAGGAGAAGTCCATAAACTGCTATTAATCAAGTTGATTTAGGGAATAGCCACTGCTTATTACTAGCTTTAGTAACATTTGATCTATTTAATGTTTGGGTACTTGCCAGGTACATGTAACCTGGATTGGCCTCTGTTGGAAACAGGATGATGGGCTTGATGGACACCCAGTATGGAATGTTCTTATGTTCTTAATTAAGCCTCTCTTTGTGTTTGTTTTATCTATATTTATCTAATTAGTTTTTCATGTTTTATTTGTTATTTTATGGTTTATGTTATGGTTTTAAATTTTATGTATGTATTTCTGTAACCTGCTTCGAACTGGTGAAAGGCAGGATATAAATTAAAAAAAAAATGTATCCCCACCCAGTAATGCCCCAACATGACCCTTTCTTATTTAGCTAAAGCTTGCCATATTATGACTTTCCAGCTAATGTTAAGATGGGTAACTCACCAAGTAGCTGGATAACTTGTGAGTTATCTGGCTAAACAGCTTTGAATTTTGTCCTCATAAATTTTAATAGTGTATAGTGAGGGCCGAGAGAGGGATAGGGCAAGGCTGTAGGTTCACTTAAGAGTGCCTAATATCCTTGCCCCAGCCCTGAGAGAGTGCACCACACACATACTTCCCACCAAACCCATCTCCCATGTCCCCAGGGGGTAAATGCTGGGGAAAAGTGGGATGCAGGTGGAGGGGTTTCCAGGAGTGTGGCAGGGGTACCAGCTTACCAGAAATATTATCAGTGATATTCTGTCTGCCACTCCTCTGGGAATACAGGCCCCTGCCTCCCCCTCCTGAGCATTTCAAATCACAGAAAGCACCAGACTCCAGGGATATCCCTCCTGCCCCCCCCCCCCCCACACACACACACACAGTTCCCCCGCCCTCTGAACTTGGGGGAGGGGGGAGGGTGGAAACACCTCTTCATTTCTTGCTTCAGAGAACAGATTGCCTTGAGCCGCCCAGTTGAGAACTGTATAGAATTTACATAGATGACACTTGTAGGCGCCATAGTAGATAACACATTGAAATCATCGGTTCAGTGTGCTGCGGCAGTCAAAAAAGCAAACAGAATGTTAGGAGTTATTAGTAAGGGGAATGGTGAATAAAACGGAAAATGTCATAATGCCTCTGTATCGCTCCATGGTGAGACCGCACCTTGAATACTGTGTACAATTCTGGTCGCCGCATCTCAAAAAAGATATAATTGTGATGGAGAAGGTACAGAGAAGGGTGACCAAAATGATAAGGGGAATGGAACAACTCCCCTATGAGGAAAGACTAAAGAGGTTAGGACTTTTCAGCTTGGAGAAGAGACAGCTGAGGGGGAATATGATAGAGGTGTTTAAAATCATGAGAGGTCTAGAACGGGTAGATGTGAATCGGTTATTTAGTCTTTCAGATAATAGAAAGACTAGGGGGCACTCCATGAAGTTAGCATGTGGCACATTTAAAACTAGTCGGAGAAATTTCTTTTTCACTCAACGCACAATTAAACTCTGGAATTTGTTGCCATAGGATGTGGTTAGTGCAGTTAGTATAGCTGTGTTTATAAAAGGATTGGATAAGTTCTTGGAGGAGACGTCCATTACTTGCTATTAATTAAGTTGACTTAGAAAATAGCCACTGCTATTACTAGCAACGGTAACATGAAATAGACTTAGTTTTTTGGTACTTGCCAAGTTCCTATGGCCTGGATTGTCCACTGTTGGAAACAGGATGCTGGGCTTGATGGACCTTTGGTCTGACCCAGTATGGCATGTTCTTATGTTCTTATGTAATTTTGTCCTTGGAATGAGATGTGCACATACTGAAATCATTGCATGAGGCAGCCAACGCAGTGTGATTAGGGGTCTTGGCCTCTGCTGAATGGCAGGCCCACCTGACTGTTATCTGTTCAATAGAGGAAGTATGCCACCCCCCTGTACCAATGATATACTGGAGGGAGAATTATGAGCGTGCCTCATTGCATGCAGCTGAACATGCGAAAGCCGCTTGAAAAGTAACTCCCAGCATATCGGTGTGCTATAACCATTTGCAGACACAGTGCAGTCTTACCCTTTACTGTACTATTCTTTGTCCACCTGAAACTTTTCATTAAAAAATGTTTATTTATCTTTGTGATCTACTCTTAACAAAAGAAAGACTTAACTGTCATCAACATATATTCTTATTTTCCTCTCATCGCTTCTTTCCTGTCAAGCTAAGAAGTTAATGCCACCTGCTGGGATGATGAGGGATCCTTTGTACATAATTAGCCAAGTTTTTAAGCACAGGGCAAAAGCTATGTAGTATTATTTGTGCATCTTTTGGTGTGCCCATTTGTGTGTGTGTGTGTGTTTGCCTTGATTTAAACCTGTGCTTTGGGCAAATACGTATGTACTATTAAAATTGCAAACATTAATGCTTTGTGGAATTTTTACAGCTATTGGAACAATATTTTTTGTATGGGCATGGTGGTAGAAACAGCAAGAATTTTGGTATAAACTTTAAACTTAGTGCCAAGCCACATTAATTTCCAACATATAATACTTGCAGTTTGTATGTGTGTGTGTGTGTGTGTGTGTGTGTGTGTGTGTGTGTGCATATGAATATTTTGGCCAGTGCTTATATCTGGTCCTATGAATGTAAAGTCACTCAGCAGAATTCCCATTGGATTAAACTCCTCTGCTAGCAAAGACATAAGGGACCACATCTGTTGCCATTTATAAGTCTCAGGAATTTTGCAGAATAGAGGCCAACAGGTCAATTTTCAAACCAAACCAAGTGCCTGACTTGGGTTCCTATAGTTAGCTGAAACTTCAGTCCAATTTAGATTCCTGAGTTTTGTGATGAAAATGTTCTTAACTTGGGTGCTTAAAACTGAAGTGCCTACATTTAAGCCTCCTCTGTATTCACCTACATTTAAGTACCCAACAGGGTCATTTATCAAATTGCGTTAGGGCCTTATCACGTGCATTAGGACCCTAACACGCGCGATAAGGCCCTAATGCAAGCAATAATTACCGCATGCCTATGCCTATGCAAATGAAAAATTAGAATTCAAGAGGGAGGAGTCTGGGCAGGGTAAATGGAAATGAGGGTGTGCTAGCGTGGCGTGCGATACAGTTACACACACTATCGCAGGATTTAACATGGGAAATAACTACACCTATTTTTTTGTGGTACGGTGTAAAAAGTATTTATTGCGGACGATATCGCGGATCGCAGCTATTATCACAGCGATTACTGCGCGCAATAAAAAGAGGAATTGTAAGGGACACACCTAGCAAGTCTTCCTGGCCCAGTAAAAACACCTGTTCTTATCTAGTCTATATTCCTAAAACCATAGGTATAGATTTTAAAAGGTTGCATGTGGGCGTACATATGGTGCGCGCGCTACCCGACGCACATTTAACTGTCATTTATTAACGCCTGCCAGGAGCAGGCTTTAATAGATGCACGCATCGAAAAAAGAAGAAAAAGAAAAGAAATAAAAGAAAAAAAAATGTGACAGTCAGACCCATCACAAAAACCGACGCTGGGTTTATCGGCGTCGGTTTTCGTGACTGCCGTACGCCGGTCACGAAAACCGACGCCGCTTAAAACCCTGCGTCGGTTTTCGTGACCACCGTATGGCAGTAAGGGAAACCGACGCCGATAAACCCGGCGGTGGTTGACTAAAACTTCAGGGGCGGAACAGAGACACAATCTAACTTGTAGCTGTTAAACAGCAGGAGGAGTGAACCAGAAATGAAACAGGATCTCAGGGACTACCAAAAGGGAAAATCACCCCACCCCAGGACGTGCATTTCAAGCAGCTGCTAAGAGACTGGAAGAAAAGTCACTCACCAATCCCTGAGAACTTCAAAGGAAACGGCAGCAACAAGAGCCAGGCTGAAACACAGCTCCCTGTATATACGTAATAGGGATGTGAATCGTTTTTCGACGATTAAAATTATCGTCCGATAATTTTAATATCGTCTTAAACCGTTATGGAACACAATACAATAGAGATTCTAACGATTTATCGTTATAAATCGTTAGAATCGTGAGCCGGCACACTAAAACCCCCTAAAACCCACCCCCGACCCTCCCGAACCCCCCCCCCCAATGACTTAAATAACCTGGTGTCCAGCGGCGGTCCGGAACGGCAGCGGTCCGGAACGGGCTCCTGCTATTGAATCTTGTTGTCTTCAGCCGGCGCCATTTTCCAAAATGGCGCCGAAAAATGGCGGCGGCCATAGACCAACACGATTCCACGGCAGGAGGTCCTTCCGGACCCCCGCTGGACTTTTGGCAAGTCTTGTGGGGGTCAGGAGGCCCCCCCCAAGCTGGCCAAAAGTTCCTGGAGGTCCAGCGGGGGTCAGGGAGCGATTTCCCGCCGCGAATCGTTTTCCGTATGGAAAATGGCGCCGGCAGGAGATCGACTGCAGGAGGTCGTTCAGCGAGGCGCCGGAACCCTCGCTGAACGACCTCCTGCAGTCGATCTCCTGCCGGCGCCATTTTCCGTACGGAAAACGATTCGCGGCGGGAAATCGCTCCCTGACCCCCGCTGGACCTCCAGGAACTTTTGGCCAGCTTGGGGGGGGCCTCCTGACCCCCACAAGACTTGCCAAAAGTCCAGCGGGGGTCCGGAAGGACCTCCTGCCGTGGAATCGTGTTGGTCTATGGCCGCCGCCATTTTTCGGCGCCATTTTGGAAAATGGCGCCGGCTGAAGACAACAAGATTCAATAGCAGGAGCCCGTTCCGGACCGCTGCCGTTCCGGACCGCCGCTGGACACCCAGGTTATTTAAGTCATTTGGGGGGGGGGTTCGGGAGGGTGGGAGATTTAATTTAAAGGGTCGGGGGTGGGTTTTAGGGGGTTTTAATGTGCCGGCTCACGATTTTACGATTTTTCACGATATTTTACCCCCCCAAACGGCAACAATACGATTCCCTCCCCCTCCCAGCCGAAATCGATCGTTAAGACGATCGAGGACACGATTCACATCTCTAATACGTAATGCTAGAAGTGTAACTGTTCACGTGACTGCCGTATGCCGGTCACGAAAACTGACGCTGGCGTCCGGCAGCCATTCCTAGCAGAAGTAAAGTTACGTGGCAGGGGACCCCAGCATGACCTTGTCCGCCTAAGTATTTACACGCTAGTTTCAATGTAAAATCCAGGAACGTCCATGCCCTGTCCAGACAATGCCCATGTTCCACCCCTTTTTTGGAAAACAATTTTTGTGCGCACAGCGGGAGATACATATGTATCTCCCGCTGTGCGGCTTTTAAAATCCGCTCAACACACACCGGCTCAAAATATTCACGTATCTCCTGGTTCTGGCCCGCGTCGGGCTTTAAAATTCACCTTTAAGCTTTCAATTGAAAATTCACCCAATTTCAGGTCCGCTATTCATTTGCCTGTCAGACAGACCAGACTATGCAAACACTTGCATTTCCACTCTGACTTCTAATTACTGTACTTGCAGCCTGCCCGACAGACCTGGCTGCTAATTAATCCTTCACTTGTTTGCAAATAAGAATCCCCCATACATATCCCATACTATAGTAAAGTTGTTCTATAGCCCCTCAAACTGAATCTATCTTCTGTAAGGGGAATTTTCAAAATGTTAATCACATAAAAACACTTGCAAGTAGCCTCTACTTATGTAATCCATATTTTATAAAAGTTGAAAATACGCACATATTTTCACTTTCGTGTGCATATATACACGTGCAAAAAAGGGGCGTCTAGGGATATTCTGGAGTGGGGGCCAATGATTATGTGCATTTTGCCATTTTAAAAGACACTTCGTCACGTAGATTTGCCAACTTGCATAATTTTACACCTGCTAATTATGTGGTGTAAGTGATATTAAACATATTTATTGTGTCGTACTGACTGGGTGGGAAGCCTGGTGATTGGGAGGGGGGAGGGGATCAGGCTGAAGAACCAGGAGGGTCTCGACGACATAGAGACTGACTGGGCAAACTGGTGAACTAATTGGTAACACTGCATTTTTTTTAAAGTACACCGATTTATGTGAGTAATTCCTATTTTATATCTGTGAATAAAATATACGTGCATATATTTTCAAAATAGATTGGAAAATTATATGGATTCAGTTAGTTTGAAATACGTTCTTTCAAATGCACTGCACTATTTCATGCATAAACCTACATAAGTGTGTATGTTATGGGAAAGAGATACACATATTTTATTAAACACTTGTATACTGTACACATAGGTTATAAAATACTAGTATAGATCTGCTAGTGACCATATACACACGTATATGCCGCCGCACACATTTGTTTGTACGTTACCCTCTGTGTCTCTGAAAGCAGCAACATAAGCAAAGTTATTTTTAAATAATTCAGTTGACAGTTAAAATGAATTAAAATCATTGTTTGTTGCAAGATTTAAAATGCCTGAGTCAATATTAGTGTTTAATGTTCTTTGAAAGCTCCTTCCCTATCATTATGGATCTAAGTACATCAGGCTGCCAAACCTCATAGGACCTCCATGCTACAACCGTCAAACCAACACACCGTAGACTATAAATTTAAGGGCAAATTTTAAAAGCCCTATGTGCGGCATATCCGGGAGATACACACGTGACTGGGATGCGCGGATTTTAAGAGGCCCACGGCCACATGCGTATCTCCTGGTACACGGATAAAAAAAGGTTTGGCGAAAAAGGGGCGGGATCTGGGTGGGGCGTGGGTGGGCCGGGCCTGCACCCATGAAGTCAGTTACGCGCACTAGCGCGCGCCAGGATCCCACGACCGCTTAACTTGCTTCTGCTATGGACAGCGTGCAAGTAGTTAAATAACAAAAGGATGGTCAGCGGGGTTTTAGGGGTCTGGGCTAGTAGGATAAAAGGGAGGCAAGTTAGGTTGGGGTTTCGGAAGTCTGCTGCTTTACTGGGGAGAACTGGGAGGGAACTGGGAAATAGGCCTATCGCGTCACCACGCGTGCCTACTAAAATTCCCCGCCTTTACGCGCTCGAGACGGGATTCGCGTACACATGCGCGCGTCGATATAAAATCATGCGTGCATGTGCGCGCAGGTAGCTGGTTTTATAACAGTTGCACACGTGAGGCAGTTTGAAAGTTACCATCTTAGAAGGAACAACTGAAGACTGGATTCAGTGAAAGAGATATTTTGAAATTGTCAGAATAAAAAAATATATATGCTATTCCAAAAAAATTAAAATAAAATGTAAATATAGAAAACAAACATTAGGATAAAACAAGGCTGCTTTGAAAAAACATTTGATCATTTTCCCCTGGTTTCCTTCTAGAAAATACCTGACTCCCAGTACAAGTCGACTGTTTATTAAGATTTTTCTCTCTTCCTTTCATCAAAATCATCCTCATAAGCTTTTAAGTTTTTGCCCCTATTTTGTACTGTAAACCCTATGTAAATGTAAGAGGCTACGTAAAACCACAGCAAACCTGTGATGTGCATATTTTCCATATGAAATTATTACAGGCCTTAGATCTTTATTTTGGCTTTAGATCTTTCTCTATTTTTTGTGGACTTTGCCTTTGTGCCTTCATTTGGCAGCACTATGCCAGTTCTCACCTTTTTCTTCTTCTCTTTTTTTTTTTACCCTGCCAGGCCCGTGGGGGACCACAGCGCTACGCAATCACCGGCTGGCTCCAAATCCAGGAGATTCAGAAGCAGGACGAGGGCCTATATACCTGTTATTCCCGTAATGAGTTTGGGCAGGCCTCAGCCTCTGCCCGGCTCTGGGTCGTCCCTCCAGGTGAGGGGGGGGGGGGATCGTCTCATGTAATGACAGCATTATTGCTATTATAGCACTACACATTTTTCCCCACTGTTCAGCCATCCCGGTGGAAGCAGTTACAGTTATCGGTGAATGTAATATGACTGATGAAACATTACAAAAATGATTAATCTGACATTTTTTTTTTAATTTAGGATAAGTAAGAGGAGGGATATGCTCCCATATTCTGCCTTCAGTTTGTCTTAGCTTAGTTATTTTCCAGCACTAGGGGGTGCCAGAAGGAAAATCTTGTAAACATGCAGCTGCTTAAAACCTTGAAGCCTTTCAAGAACACATTCAGAAATCTTGAATACTGAAGCTACTGGTGAAACAAAGCTGGGCATTTGGCACAGTGCTACTTTGAATGTTCAGTCACTTTCGGGGTGGGAAGCAGCAACAGTTGCACCACCATATTCAAGTGGCGTTAGTGGTCGAGAGAGATCGGATAGCTATAGGGGAGACATAATCTTAATTATTCCTTATAAAAATGACATCTGCATACACAGCGCTGCAGAGTGACTGAGCAGTGATTTATCCATGAATGTAGTAAGCAGTGTACACAGTTCTATGCATCCTCAGCAATGACTATTGTTTATTTATTTAAAAAATGTATATAATCAGTACAGGCACAATTAAAAACAGTTCAGAACTTTACCTACATAATTAATAAAAACAATACAACCAACAAGACACCAACAAATACAAAACTGCCTTTTACCACCTTCCCCTGTCAAGTCACAGCCTCGGTAACATCCTAACTCTCCACATTAAGACTGAAAAAGAACATTTTAACCATCCTCCTACACTTAAAATAATTAACCTTGCTTCTAATAAAATCAGAAGGGAGTTCCAGACCTGAGGCGGTACTGATGAAAAAGGTCTGCTTCCATCCATTACCAGATTTAAACGTGTGCCCATATGAAAAATCTAGTTGTGCCCCTTTAGATACTCTAAAGGCCTGATCAGGCTTATGCCATGTCAGTTTTGCAGACAAACACTTCTCTCCATCCACCCTCATAAACTGAAAAGTAAGTGATAATAATTTAAATTGAGCCTGTTCTGCAACTGGAAGCCAGTGCATATATGCTGTCAGGGGGGACACTTTCTCCCACCTAGACTTCACACATGCCATTCTAGCAGCACTAATTCTGAATGAGTTGTAATTTCCTTACCAAAGTATTAGGCATAGGCAGCCTACCAAAAGGGCAGAACCATAGCTGGGAACTCTCAGGATTTCACCCTGAGATTCAGGGAATTTGCATCAATTGCAGGGTCTCGGGGAAAACACTAGAAATCTCAGGGCCTCTCTGTTTACAGCTCAGCCCCTCCCCTTCCTCAGTAAACCTGCAGGGAACAGGAGAAGTGGGGTGAGCCTGGAGTAAACACTGCAAGCAGCATGTGGGGAGAAACTGGAGAGGGGCTGAAATGTACACAAAACTCAGTCTGCAGCTGTGATTCCAGGACTTTGGAATCAGTCAGCTAAGGGTAGAGTGAGGATGCAGAAGTCACGGAGCTGAGAATTATAGGGGGAGGGAGCAAAGAGAGAGGTGAAGGGGAAGTACGCTGGGTCATCTCGGGAGGGAGGACAGGTGATAGTAATGGGTGGGAGAAAAAGAAAGTGTGGATTAATTGGGTGGGGGCAGTGGAAGAGAGAAAGCTGATACATAGTATCCCATTCCTTCCACCCTTTGCTAATCAACAGCAATCTCAGGATGACCACAACTCAAAAGCTCCCAAGTATGAGCATTGCAATAATCCAACTCCCAAATACCAAGAGCAAGAACTAAAATCCTCTTTAATTTAAAACATGCCTTCTTACAGGTCTGGCCTACAAAAGCATGCAATGAAAAAACGGAGTTTAAAGTGATCTGAAGAATTATAACTTTAAATGAAATAGAAATTTCAAAATCCCCCAAAGATGGCTTAATTGGCAACAGTACAGCATCCTTAAAGATGTTCCTAATACCCCAAATCTTCATTTGCTATTTATTTAACACTAAATGACTAACCTTTAGTCAACTTGAAATCCTATCCAAACAGATATTTAGTTCAAAAACTACTTCCTCAAAACTTTGATCCACCGGAATCAGGAGCTGGATGTCATCGTCATATACATAGCCTCTGACATCCAATGCCTGAAACAAACTCATCAGTGGTCGCATAAAATTGTTAAAAAGCAAGGATGATAGACATGAGCCTTGTGGCACCACAATCCTCACTGGTTCCTCCAAGGAACATTCCTCTCCTATCAGAATCCACTGAACACGACCACTTAAGAAAGAGTGGATCCAGTCCAACACTTTACCCCCCATATCCACTTGTAGACATTTATCAACCAAAATATCAGAATCTACCAGATTAAAAGCATAGGAAAGGTCTAACAGTACAAAAAAAAGAAAGAAACAACCCCACAGAATTTCCCACATCTAATTGTCTCAACACATAATCCAAAAGGGACACTAATGCCCCCTCAATATTGTGACCTGGTCTAAAACCAGATTGAAAATCTACTAAACCCCCATTATTTTCCAAAACATTTGAAACCTGCAAAATTAGTACCTTCTCAACGATCTTAGACATAAACAACAAATGGGCTATAGGAAGATAGTTCTCACAACATGTCAAATTAAGCTGCGGTTTCTTCAACAAAAGGGTAATTACTGCGCACTTAAGGATCCTAGGGGAAAAAAACCCTCTTGCAATGAAGTATTAACCATATCTACCAACCATTCTAACCACTTTGACCCAAAAACTTAACCAAACCTGGAGGACCCAAAGAATTACACGATGGATATATATCTCTCAAAAAAAGCTTCAAAGTAATTACAGAACTTGCAGAAAAATCCTCCAGTCTTCCCTGGTCAAAATTCCCATTCATTCAATTTGCCTGTCATCCAACATTTTCTACAAAACATGTACCTTATCCTGAAAATAATCTGCAAAATTTGTAACTCCCTTTTCTGCTGACTCAAAAGTCTATCCACAACACTAAAAAGTCCCCTAGTAGCATTATTTGCTGATTTTGTAAATCCTGAAAGAACCTCCTTTTTCCTAGACACGATCAAACTTCTATAATCATTAACAGACTTTCTCCAGTCCTTAAATGTTTGAACAGATCTAATCCTCTTTCCCCTTCTCTCCAAAGCCCTAGCTTTACTATGCTCCTTACACAGACACTCAAAACTGCTTATTCAGGTGAGAATTTTTTCTAATCCATTTCTTAGGTGCATCTCATCCAGTACTGAACTAACTTTATTATTCCAATCTATAAACTGATCTTCCAAACACCCCTCCACCCTATTTGTTCCTTTAAGCAGGAGCTAAAAACTGCCCTGTTTACCCTCCCCCGCTCCAATACTCCTTCACACTTTTAACCCCCTCTCTGCTCTTCCTCAGCCCATTAAAAGAAAAAATACTGCCCTATGATCAGAATAAGGGAATAAGTCCGCAGTCGTCCAACATAATGTATGAGAAAAAAGAAGTTGATCTGATCCTAGGACCAAGTAGAAAGACTAGGGGGCACTCCATGAAGTTAGCATGGGGCACATTTAAAACTAATCGGAGAAAGTTCTTTTTTACTCAACGCACAATTAAACTCTGGAATTTGTTGCCAGAGGATGTGGTTAGTGCAATTAGAATAGTTGTGTTTAAAAAAGGATTGGATAAGTTCTTGGAGGAGAAGTCCATTACCTGCTATTAAGTTCACTTACGGGCGGATTTTAAATGCCCTGCGCGCGTAAATCCGGCCGCGTAAATCCGGCGCGCATAGATTTACATCTGCTTTTAGCAGGCGTAAATCATGAAACAAAGGTAAGGTGGGGGTAGGGCGAAGGAAAGTTCCCTCCGAGGCCGCTCCGAAATCGGAGCGGCCTCGGAGGGAACAGGCAGCGCGCGCTGGGCTCGGCGCGCGCAGGTTGCACAAATGTGCACCCCCTTGCGCGCGCTGACCCCGGATTTTATAAGATAGGCGTGGCTACGCGCCTATCTTATAAAATCCAGCGTACTTTTGTTCGCACCTGGTGCGCGAACAAAAGTACGCGATCGCGCAAATTTTTAAAATCTACCCCTTAGAGAATAGCCACTGCCATTAACAATGTTAACATGGAATAGACTTAGTTTTTGGGAACTTGCCAGGTTCTTGTGGCCTGGTTTGGCCACTGTTGGAAAGAGGATGCTGGGCTTGATGGACCCTTGGTCTGACCCAGTATGGCATTTTCTTATGTTCTTACATCATGGCTTTGAGCAGCCACTACCTGCATTGGACCTCAATAATCTAACAAATGTCTTAAATTCTGAGTTTTCACACAAATAATATCATCAAAATTGATGTTAAAATCTCCCAACAATCAACAAGGAAGGAAGTTGAGAGCTAACTTCCACTATCAATTCATGAAGTTCTGTCATAGCAGATACCTCCAGAGAGGGTGGGCAATAAAGTACTAAAATACCAACAGATACTTCTACATTTAACCTCAAGAAGAGGCATTCAAGAATTGATACCTCCACATAAGGAAGTTGTTAAACTGAATATACAACCCACCCCACCCTTCCTTCTTCCTTCCTGAAGAAAAAGAGTATCCCACAGGGCACATTTGGGTTATACATACCTCACTCAGCTCTGACAGCCATGTTTCTGATAAAAATAAATAATCCAAATTATGTTGCTGAACAAAATCATGTATATAAACAGATTTGTGACTTATTGATCATACATTCAGTAAATGACAATTAAAGGAAACCTTCATCTGTCACTGTGTTCCCAAATTTAAATCATGTACACAATTTACAACTCTTAAACATTGAACCCTAGGACCATCCTTCTTAAAACCCACCCTTGACAACTCCCCATATCTACCCTTCCCCAAAACTACTGAAATATCTTCAATTTCAGTATAATCCCAACTCATTCCCAAACCCCCTATACCGAAAAACCCCCCAATTTAAAAACAATAATAAAAATACGAATACCCTTATAAACCCTCCATTGGGATTGCTATTACAAAGCAAGACCACTGTGTTTGCATTGACAGAGTAATTTTTATTATTTACAAAGCACTAGCTTCCTATATTGATGTGTAGCCACAAATCAATGACTATTTATAATGCACCATCCATGTTCATAGGGTTGTAGAACTACATAACAGATGAAATTTAAAATGTCTGTAGTTTAAAGCACTTATAGACTAAGTAAAAGATATTAAATCCAGAGAAAGAATAGTTTAGCAGAGGAAGGTTAAGTAAACCATCAATGTTCATGTAAGTGGGGGAGTTGGAATTTGAACAAGAACTATTTCTGTCATCACAACTTTATGTTCCAAAAAGCAGGCTGCACCAGAGTCCTTAATTCTAATTATAGATCCAGAAACATGATTAAATGTTAATGGTTAGCCTTTCATAGCCTTAATTTCTCTTTCTTTCTTTACAGATTCTCCTCTAGCTGTGTATGTTCAGACTCGTCATGTTGGAATCTTTGATACTGAGGATGATGAAGAGGAGGAACTGGAGGAAGGTTCTACAGATATTGAACCAAAGCAGAAAGAATGAAAGATTTAAATACAATGGGAACATTCTCGCAGATGCTGACATAAATATATACTCAGCTCTGATTGTTTTGCCTGTTATGGACAATGCATATGTTTGAACTTGGGAGACTTCCACAAACTATTCTATCTAGTTCTTAGCTTCCATCCCTATTCAGAACTGTGCCAGAAGCAAGTATGTTCAAATCCTCATCTTAAACTGTTATCTTCTGGAGTAACAGAGGTTACCAACCAAACAACAAGGTAATTAGCAAATCCAACCAGTCAACGAACCAATCCAATAACTTACTAGCCAAATACTACATCAGCCAATCCAGATCTAGAGTCAATCAACCTGTCACTCAACTGACCTGCCAGTCAATAAGCTAACTAGCCAACTATCTAAATAACCAGTAGCCAATTAGTTCAACAGTCTAACTACCAGCCAAACAGATCAATATAAAAGTCAAATAAATAGTGCACTAGATTTGACCTTTATCTTAGAATACATTTTCTCTTTTTTTTATGCAGTTCTGCAGCTCTTCATTTTCATGATATATATTCAACATCTCAAAATTTTTTATTGTTTTTAAAAAATATTCTTTGAAAATCTTGAAATTCTTAGTTTCTTTCCGCTTCTTTGGTTTCTTGTTTTGCTTGGTCTTGTTCTTGGCCCACTTAGAATGTGACAAGTTGAAAGCATAGATTGGAGAGTTTGTTAGTAAATGGGAGCATGAACGAGAGCAAGGGCTGGTTCACCCCACTGCAACTTTTCGTACTATGGTATTTTTGCAAATCAAAAGCCTTGCTTTTGATTTGCAAAGGTTCTGGGTATTTTTAGCTATTTTAACACATCTCAAAATTTGAAACCTCATTTTTATATGGAAAGTGCATCATCTCTTTTGTTTATCTGACTGAAGAGTCTCAGGCTTCTGTGATAAGTATTTGAAGGTCAATGTGTTTCCAGAAATACAAAATGATTGATTTTCTTCTAAAGTTGATGCAACCAGTTTAAGATTGTTACAGTTTAGGTGGGGATTTCATTATAGCTTTTTAAATGTTGATATATATGAAAAGTGTATGACAGTTGTACTGGGCGGGCTTTGTCACATATTCTTGGGTAATGTGAAATGTTTTACTGATGAACTCAGATTTTAAAAAAAAGCAAACAGGCATTGCCACCTTTCAGCACTGGTCTGACCATCTTTAAAGGATGCACTGTCTGAGATGTATAAAGAGTCACATTTCTAAGCAGGTGTTCTACAAACAAGGAGGATGATTTGGAAGAATGGAGTAGTCATGGTTCAGGTGCATTTTCCAAAACCTTTGACACTCCCCACAGTGCACAAGTTGCTGTAAGTCAATAACCAAGAGGTGAATCTAGAATGCTGGGCGGTACATTTAACTGCAGAATTTTTGTGTGAGGGAATTCAGGAACATATGAGCTCTGGAACAATTCTTAGAATATAAAGACAATAAGCCCTGCAATGGGGAGTCGATTGAAAAACACTGCAAAATGGAAAGAAGTTTCCCTGCTCTGTAACTGATTGCCTTAGGTTCTGACCTACACTTAATATCCCAGCAAAATGGAAGACCTAGGTGCAATTCCCAGGCTGGAATAACACTGATTGCTTGTATCTGATTTGACAAGTTGACCCTGTGAGCCCTTAGGCTGTAGGATGGTTGACATAGCCTAGTAGGCCAGGGCTGGTTTATCTTAATGGATGAACTAAGCGGTCATCTAGGGCACCAGCCATTAGGGGGTGGCAAAGAGCAGCCACGTGGGCCATGAGCGGAGTCCATCCCACTCACAGCCAAGAGGAGTAGAGGCTCGGCAGGTCATGAGCAGCAGAGACTCAGTGAGCTGCGAGCAGCACCCATCCTGTTCACAGCTGAGAAATGCAGATAACTTGGCGGTCTGTGATCTGTGCCCATTCTGCTCGCAGCTGAGAGAAGCAGAGACTCAGCGGGCTGCGAACAGCTCCCATCCTGCATTAGGCCGAGAAAAGCAGAAACTTGATGGGCCACGAGCAGCACCCATCCTGTGAGAAGCAGAGTCTCGGCGGACCACGAATGGCACCTTTGTTTGTGTGTGTGTGTGTGTGTGAGACAGGGATTTTGTGTGTATGAGAGAGCAATGGTATTAGTGAGAGAGAGGGAGGGAGCCTGTGTAAGGGTGGGTGTGTGAATGAGACAAGGAACCTAAGCGGGTGTAAGAGAGGGAGCCTGTCTGAGTGAATGAGGTTGGAGCTGGGGCCTAGACTGAGGGAGTGGGGCGAGTTCAAGGCAGAAGGTTTGCCTAGGGCACCTAATACCCTTGCACCAGCTCTATAGTAGGCGAACCCTCTAGGCCCATGATGAACATGCCATTGCTGGGAAAGGGGCAGGGGCTTCACCTATACCAGCCCCATTCCCCGTGAGTTGAGCCTTTGAGTTCCAGGGGTCGGCAGGGCTTAGGAGAATGCCCTTTCAAGGAGCAGTCAGAGAGACTTTGGGTATAGACAGTGGTCAGGGCTGGCAATGAGCAGAGAATATCTGGGTTCAGTCTAAAGGGCAAAGCAGGCAGTGAGAAGATGGAGTCCGGGTCCAGGCCAAGGGTCAGGGCAAGCAGTGAGCAGAGAATAATCAGTATCCAAGCAGGGGTCAAAACCAGGAAGTCAGGCCAAGACAGACAGGATGGACCGAGATGGAACACCGAGTGGCAGGACAGGACAGAACAGTAAGGACAAGGCATATATATATATATATATATATATATATATATATATATATATATATATATATATATATGCCAATGATAGCAGAAATGTACCAAATGGTCCATCCAATCTGCCCAACAAGATTCTTATGGTAATATCTGTCGAGCTGTGCAGGTTACCCCCAAGTTTCTCTTAAGGGCAATCTGTGCAGTTATCCCCAAGTCTTATGATGAAGGTAGTAATATTTACAATCAAAGACCAAGCAACTGTAAAACCCATAAAAAATGACTGTTAGCAACATTTTACTGGATGAGGAGCTGCTTGACTTGCTTCTGCTAAGGGTAGTAGGTATCACACTGAGCGGATTACCCTCATGCACCCTATTTTTCATTTCCATCCACTAGTCTTTAGGGACCCACAGTGTTTATCCCATGCCCCAAGGCAATGAGAAACGGGGCATGGCAGGGAAAGGACAAGGTACAGAGGATAAGGCAAGGGCACAACCAGGCAAAGCAAACAGCAGGCACACAGACATAAACAACAAAGCACGGAAACAACAAGACGAGCACAGGAAGAAGCATTACGCGCTGCTAGGCAAGAGGACCTGTTGCTGAGGCAATGATCCAGGGCTCCAGCTGGGTTTAAATGGCCCAGAGGGCCTGACGTCATCAGGGAGCGCTGAGTCCTGGTTCCTGCCACAGGTCCTTTAAGAGCTGCGCAGGAGCGCATGCATGCATGCCTTAGGAGTCAGTGTGGTGTGACCAGTGGCAGATACAATGGCACTGTTCCTGCCTATCCGCAAGTCAGGCAGCATCCAGGGTGACTGCGGCTGGTCGTGGGGACATCCCGCATCCAGGCAAATGTTACGACCTGAAGAAGTGACATAATCTCTAACCAGATGCTGCTAAGATCTGTCTCTAGCTGCTCTTTTGATTAGTCACATTTTTTTCCCAACGTTTTATGTCAATAAAGTTTTGGGGCTTTTAGGATCATTTTCTTGATCTAAATCCTTTCTGACCTTGGTTTTGATCTTTCCATGGATCATAATGTCCTGTTTCTACACACAATAATTGTGTGTAGAGAATTCATGGATTGTAATAAAAACCCTGGAATAGTACTTATAATGTAAAGGCAGTTTGCATTCAACAGGGACTGCCAGTATGGCTAAATAATACAATGAAAGAAGCTATTAAAGCCAAAAAGGCATTCTTTAAAAAAATGAAAAGCAGTTCCTAATATGGAAAATAGAAAAAAAGCATAATTCCTGGTAAATTAGATGTAAAACATTATAAGCCAGGCCACACAAGAATTTGAGGTGAAATTGTCAAAGACGTAAAAATTAATAATAAAAATATTTTCAAGTAGTTAAAAAAGAAGCCTATAAGGGAGTCAGTTGGATTGTCAGATGAGTGAGGTAAAAGGGACACTCAGAAAGACTACAGCCATAGCAGAAAAACTAATTGAATGTTGTTTACTTTGATCTTCATTGCAAAGGATGTTGGGGAGATACCCACACTAGAACCATTTGTTGCGCCAGGAGGTGGACCCTTGGCCTACTGCAGGATTGGTAGGCTCCCTGCTCGGACCCAGAGAGCGCCTGCCACCAGGAGGCAGCGTACAAGAGGAGACAGAGGCTAGCTGGAGCTTTGCCACTAGCAACCCGGCGTTTCCTCGGGTTGAGCCCTTGGGTACCCGGACTACCTTGTCTTAGGTGGGCCTCTCAGGATCTCCTAGATAGAAAGTTCAGAAGTGTGCCCACCACGATCAAGGGTGCGCGGTCGATATTCAGGCCAGATGTCCGGGATGCCCGAGAAGGCGAAAAGAGAGTCTCTGAATGTATGGCAAGGATCAAGGCCAGATTTAAGGAAGCGTGGTCAGCCAATGCAAGGGTCAGAGCCAGTAATCAGTCCGTGGATAGTCAGGCAAAGCAAGGGTCAAATACCAGTAGTCAGTCCATGGGTAGTCAGCCAAAGCAGAGATCAGGTTCCAGGAGACAGTCAGACGTGGTCGAGTTCAGGCAGAGGTCAGTTCCAGGCAGTATGCAGACGTGGTCAGTTATCAGGCAGTGTGCAGATGTGGTCATGGAAAAAGGCAGAAGGTCAGGGGCAGGCAGCGATCACCGTAGTCAAGAACAGGCCGAGGTCAGTACCAAGGCGCCATATTTGAAATCATAGGTTGAGGCAGCGTTTGTCCGGGTATTGAAGAATATTGGCCGTCTTATGCAAAAAATATTGAGAAATATCCCCTGAAGAAGATTGTTTTCTACAATCGAAACATGATTCATGTCGGGAATGATTTAATTTATATTTCATAATGGATGGGCTAAGTATTCCTCTTTTCAACATTTGTGGTTAAAAAATTTTAAATTAGTGGTGAGAAGTATAGATCTTTTTCATATTGATACACCTTTTTTAGGGGTGATTGGAAATCAAAATTAGTGGTAAAAATTAGTGGTAAGAAACCAAGTTGTTTGAATAAAGTTTAATACTGGTATGAGCAAAATGACAATAAATGATTAAATATTATATTTTGCTTTGTAAGCTGATTGAAGCTTGCGGCCCATTGCGAGGCGAGAGGCTGCAGATTGAAATTCCAAAGCAAAGATTTTTATGATATTGTCATTTGCCATTAATTGGGTTGAGATTTGTGGATTGGACTTTTGATCCTTTTCCCTCTCTTTGTCAGTTTTTGATTATATTAGAGAGGTGTTCTGCTTCTTTGTCCTCACAGAAAATTGTCATGACAATAAAACAGACTAAAATGAAGACAGCACTATGCCTCCAATACCCAGTGTATTTAGCCAATGTCAAGAGAAAGCAAAATTAAAGACATCCTGATCCAGCTGAACCAAGAAATAATCAGTTAAGGACAGCAACAGGGTTTCTGTACTATGATTGGGACGGAAATCACACTGAACATCATGTAAAATTGTATTCTCATGAATAAAATCTGTAAGCTGTGAGTAGTCATAGTGCGAAGATTTGAGATGAGTCTATAACTTGAAATAAAGTCAGAAGGTAAGTTGGCCTTTTTTAGACCTGGTGTAACCATGGCCACTGTCATAATTGTGAGCCCTTAGGTTGTGTCATGGTTGTTGCAGCCTAATATGCGAACTTACCAGACCCATGCTGACAGCTGGCAGACATGCCCTTGCTGGGACTGAGCAGGAGCTTCACTTATATCAGCCTGTTCTCCACAGGTTGAGCCCTTGGGTTCCAGGTGCCAGCAGGACTTAAGTCAATGTCCCTTAAGAGCAGTCGGCGAGAGAGAGGATCCAAGTATAGGCTTAGGTTAGGGTTAACAGGGAGCAGACAGTAACCAGGTCCAGGCCGAGAGTCGGGGCAGGCAGCAATCAAAAAGTGGTCAGGGTTCATAGCAGAGGTCAATATGGAAGGCAGCAGTGGAGGGCAGCAGTGCTCCTGACTACTTTCCCGGCTTCTCTTAGCTTTTTCTGTCTTTCACTTTCTGTGATCTTTTGTAGTTTATGAATGCTAACCTTTTCTCCCTTACCTTTTCAGCTACTTCTTTACAAAACTATAGTGGCCTCTTTTTCCTCTTTTCTTTATTTACTTTCCTAACAAAAAGGTTAGTTGCCCTTATAATGTCTCCTTTTAGTTTTGCCCACTGCTCTTCTACTTCCCCTAGATTTTCCCTACCAGCTAATGTCCTCTTGAGGTACTTCCCCATTTTAACAAAACTAGGCCTGGATTTTCTATCTTCACGCACCTCTCTGAATCCCGCGGTAACGGGGGGTGGAGGGGCAAAGTGGGGATCAGGCCTGCGAAAGCTGGCAGCGATCGTACCACCGCGGTGATATCGCTGCCAGCTTTTGCACCCAATAGCGCCACCGTGAAATGCCGACACCGCCCCGACTCCTCCCCTATTTAGCTATTGCGTGCGAAAAGTCCCTTTTCACATGCGATACGCTTACAAAATGACCCCCTTGGTTTCCTACCTATGAATTAACCTTCATCTCTTGTACTCTAATACTGAATCACACCATCTGGTGATCACTGATCCCAGATGTTCATCAACCACAACATCAGAGATATGCTCCCCATTGGTAAGCACCAGGTCCAGTATTGCTTCCTCTCATGTGGGTCTTTTACCAGTCAACAGAACAATTTTCCTTGCAAAGAATCCAGGATCTCCTTGCTTCTAAAAGACACTGCAGCTGAGATGTCCCCTCCCTAGGCCCTAGAACTGAACGTAAATGGCTGACATTTTTTATGTTAATGAACAGACTGTGCAGGAGGAATATGACTTACTATTTGCACTTATTCAAGATTCACTGCCTGATTTGTTTTGCATCACAGAGAGTTGGCTCTCTATGACTGCTAATGTTCTTGTACAACAGTTATGTCCACCGGGTTATACTTTCACACACAAGCCCAGAATATTGAAAAAGAGTGGGAGTATAGCTGTTATTTATAAAGATGATCTTGTGCAGTAGCTTTTACTATAGGACCGGGCTTGCGCGACACACCGGCACACTGCAGGTGACACACACTTTGGAAAGCTCTTCTATAGGACTATGAAGAAGGTTGTGAAAGTTTGATTGTTAGACTAAATACTTGGGTCCTTGCTTTAGCTTATCAGCCCCCAAATTCTAATGGTATTGAGCCTCTGAAGCTTGCAAAGTCTCTCTCTTTGTTAAGTATAAATTATCTTTATTTTATTTTACTGGTGGATTTTAATATGCATGAAGGAAACATCTCAAATAACATTTAGAAGAATTCTGGTCAATATTAATCTCTCTGGAATTAACAGAGTTGATTCCTGGTCCAACACATCATGCTGGTTACATTTTAGACCTAATAGGGGCACCCAAAACCTGAGTATCTGAAGGGAGAGTTAAAGATTTTCACATAATGTCTATTTTGTGATCTGATCATCGTTTAATCAATTTCTCATTTGATACTATCTGTATCAAACCTTCTTTTATTGGTGGGGCTAATAAATCTTTTCAAAGTCCCATTGATTTAGATAAGTTTGTTAATAAATGGGATTTGGTAGCATTGATTTATTGTCTGGTGATGTCATTCACATGGTTGTCTCTTTCAATGAGGATCTGTTAAATGTTTTAGGTAACGTAGCTCCACTGAGGACAACCAAATCCTCCTTGGTTAAAAAGTGTGTCCCAGGTTTACTGAGGAGCTTATTGGCCTCAAAAGGAATATGAGAAGAGAGAACTGAATCTACTAAAGCTGAGTTTATTTTAATTCATTCTCAGTATAGGGCTAGTTTTATTTCTTCTAAAAAATCATATTATACTACCTATTTGCAGTTTTCTCTCAATTGTCCAAAGAAACTCTTTGAAATTGTCAATAGTTTGCTTTGCTCAGGCTCTAATACTTCTACTAGTAGTGGTCTAGACTGCAAACTTTTTGTCACTTATAGTTTGGACAAGGGCACTTGTCATCAGACTCGGAGGTCCAGCCGTCCCTTTGGTCCCAGTTAGAGGTAATTGCCAGTATGGAGGTCAAAGGGACTGTAAGGACACTTAGAGCTTTGCATTGTCCACTGGATCCTTGCCCAGTAGGTCTAATCATTAGCTTATTATCTCATTTTCAAGATGTTATCACGGCCATTATTAATTTATCACTTGCCCAAGGTGTTGTTCCATCACATTTTAAACCATCGAAGATCACAGAAAATGGAAGACAAGAAAAGTTAAGAGAAGCTGGGAAAGTAGTTAAGAATGCAGAAATTCAAATGGAAGAAAAATAGCAAATTCGGTAAAATGGGGAGATAAGACTTTTTTAAGATATGTTAGTGATGGAAGTGGAAAAGACTCAGAGGTGAAGGGGAGGAATATGTAGAGGTTGATGAGGAAAAGCAAAATTGCTTAACAAATATTTCTATCTGGTGTTCACTGTGGAAGGGCCTAGAATAAGACCACAAAAAAATGAACAAAAATAATATTGGCAGTGAGGTAAACCTCAATCAATTTTCAGAACAGTATGTTTGTGATGAACTAACTAAACTTAAAGTAGATAAGGTGATGAAACCAATTGGGAAATATCCAAGAGTATTGAGGGAACTTAGAGACGTCCTAGCAGAGGAGAGGGGCAGATGTGGTTCCTATTCATAAAAGTAGAAGCAAGAGGAGGCTGGGAACTACAGGCTGGTTAATCTGACCTCTGTGGTGAGCACCTTAATGGAATCGCTGCTAAAATAGAGGATACTACAGTTTCTGGAATCCAGTGGATTGTATGATCTGAGTCAGCATGGTTTTACTAAAGGTAAATCTTGTCAGATTAATATAATCAATTTCTTTGATTGGGTGACCAAAGAGTTGGATCAAGGGAGAGCGCTAGGGGTAGTGTACTTGGATTTCCATAAGGCCTTTTACATGGTTCCATACAGGAGACTTATAAATAAATTGAGCACTCTTGGTATGGAACCTAGTGTCTGGCTGGGTTAGAAGCGACAAAGGGTAGTGGTAAATGGAGTTTACTTGGAGGAGGAGGCATTACTAGTGGTGCGCCACAGGGATCAGTCCTGGGACTGGTTCTTTTTATTTATTTAACACTTTTCTATACCGACCTTCATGGTAATAACCATATCAAATCGGTTTACGTAGAACGGGGTAAGAAACTTTAACAATAAACAATCATTTAACAAAAGGAGCAAAGTTATAATCAACAAGGTGGATAAACTTGGAGGCATAGGTAGCCAGAAAAAAGAGTAGAAGGAGGCAAATAACCAAGAACATAACAAAATTAGAAATTAGGAGATTATAAGTATTGGATACTCAGTATTATAAGTATTGGATACTTTTCAACATTTTCATGTGTGACATAGCAAAAGGATTATCAGGAAAGATTTTTTTGCCAATGATACAAAAATCTGCAAAAGGATAAAAAGAGTCATGGGATACAGGTGAAAGGTGGTAACCTAAAGACTAATCGTAGGAAATATTTCTTTATAGAGCGGATGCATGGAAGAGATTCCCAGTGGAGGTGGTGTACACAAAAATAGTATCTGAATTCAGGAAAGCAAGGGATAAATATATGGGATTTCTGAGAAAGTGATGGGAATTATAAGGGCTACATAAATTGAATGGATGAATGACTAGATGGATTGATGATCTTTTACTGCCTTCATGTTTCTATGTTTCTAATGCGGCTGGCACCATTTTGATGTATGATCATAGAAATGTGCGGCTGTAGATTAAAATGTTGCTAGCCATACTGGTGGAAGGCACCAAAGTGACATCAACTTAGCACCATCTTTCAGGGAGATAGCACTGTTTTTAAAGTACTAGGATCCAGGAAAGAGTGATGTCATGGGCCTAGGCCTCAGAGATGGGTCCAAATCAGGACTAGGACTCAGTGCCAGGTATTAGCCTGAAGCTAGGCCTTGGTGTTAGATCCAAACCAGGCCTATGCTTTGGCACTGGGCCCAGCCTGGAGCTAGTCCTCAGCACCAGGTCTGGCCAGGGCCTAGGCCTCAGTACCGAGCACAGCCCAGGGCTAGGCTTTTGTTCTAGACCCATCTCAGGGCTAGGTCACTGCTCTGGACCGGCCCAGGGCTAGGCCTTCACCTCGGATCAAGGCCATGGTACTGGTCCTAGGCCTTGAGGCAAAGGGGTCAGCCCCAGCCTATGCCTCAGCGCAGGGCACTAGATAGTTTTTTGACTGGGGAGGGCCAGTTAGATGGGCTGGATACCTATTTTTTCTTTAAATGCCATGAAGAAGATTGTTTTTTATTTGTTCCATTCAGAATGAGCCAAAAATTGCTTCATTTGTTACATTTTTGGCATGCATTATAATCAAATGCACATCCCTAAGCAGCAGTGACCTGGGAGTTTTCAAGTAACTACAGGTACCTCTGATACATACATTCATTTTCATCACAGAAGACACTAACTGATAAGCTCTGAATATGCTGCTGCATCCTTCCTTCCTGCAAGGGAGGTGTAAATAAAGCTGAACTCAAATGGCAACTTCAAAGCTGCTTTGCTCTGGCAGAACATATTCTGTATTGATTTAGTGCTCGTTCCCTCTTCAGAAGCACTTATGATAAGTGGAGGGCAGCAGAATTGTGACCTGCAGCTGAGATTATTTATCAAAGAACACCCCCAATGGGATGGAGAGCATTAAAATAGTGACACAGCTGGCAGGAAAGAACCATAAACCTTAAAGATCTACTGCAACCTGCTAGGAAAACTCCCCTCAATATGAAGTCTCAACTGATGTGAATGTGTGTGTGACCCCTGGGCTGATAGTCCCAGATACAGGCCCTGGAACCATACCTCAAACACAAAACTCTTAAAGCCTATCTTCCCAACTGTTTCATTATCTGAATGTCCATGATTCTTTGAGCCGGGGGTGAGGGTGGAATTCTCTTAGGCCTTGTGCATTCTTTAAAGTCAAATCTAAATTATAGTTAATTTAAACAGCACTAATGATTTCAGCAGCGATAATGAAATGGGAAGCTTATATGATTTCCAATATAACAATATAACTTTTACTGATGAATGGTGAAACTGCTGAAAATTCTTTACAGCTTTAGTTGTTTTACTATACGATGGTACTGATTAAAGTCTTCAAGTAAATTAGTGACCTCTCTTTCCAAACCGATTGATATTAATAGATCACTTCCCATGCTGATGAATACATTTAAAGTCTCTTCCATGTAATCAATCAGGGCAGTTTGTAAGGCAGTTTTACACCTAGATGCAGTTGGTAGGCCGTACCAAGGTGAAACATGCTCACTGGGTGGGCACACTGCTGGTGGGCAGAAATAGACCAAGAGTTATGGTCACTAAAAATCTCAATTATGCTCACAAAGCCCTTATTTTACAAGTGTACCATAAGTGTCCAATTTAGTCAAAGTCCATACAGGAAAATCCAAATTCCTCCTACCTCTCCTGACGTTCTCCTTCCTTCTCTTTACTTATGATACTTGATGAGCACCTTTATATGCCTTTTCTGCTTGAATCTCTTTGAGATGATAGGTGAACCTACTACTAGGTCCCTTCACTCCCCTTCACTCCTTCCCACTCCTCTTCAGTACTCCTCATTGTCCACCCATGATCTCTGGATGAGAAATACCACTCCCTTAGGTTACACACACTGAGGCTTCTGGTGAGGACTCAAGTATGGTTTAAAATAAATGTTTCAAAAAGGGAAAACCAAGATAAGAAATAAGGTGGGTGGAAAAAGTCCTGTCTCAGGAAACACAAAACATCAGCAGGTTTCCAGATATGGTCTGCACTATTCCAGACACAGTCCTTCAAAAAGGTGAAAGCTCTCTGTCTCCTTTTCCGAACCCAGATCTCAATCCAGAAACCTCAATGGCCTTCCTCCTTCATGTAACCCTTTGCTGGGGTGTTGGTGATTCCCCTAGGACCATAAAAGTATTTATAAGTCAGGACAGGGCTGCTCTTGCCATCCTTCCTCTCCTTCCTGAACTTCCTAGGGAGTGAGCTCTTTCTGTGTGGGGAGAGGAAAACCCCTTTGACCCAGGTGATGAAGTGTCCCTCCTGTGTATATATTTCTGGTGTGGTGTTATCCTCAAGGACAGACAGACTGAACTCAGACTGGGTGTTCAAATCATATTTACTGATTAATTCCCAAAGGTCAATAACTGTCTCACAAACATTTAGCAAATGAAACTGTACAGTTGAACTATTTACACACTGTCTCTGTGGGGGTGCTGGTGTCCATCTCACCAGCTCCTGGAGGGAGCTTGCCACTGCCTATTCATATGTGGAAAGTCCAGTAGAGAGAGAATCCTAGTGAGAGGCCCTACACCACAAAAAGATCATACCCAAGTCCAAAGATCAGTCTGATGCCCACAGCCTGTGTCCCAATCCCTTTGGGGTGGAGATCCGATTGGGAGCCTCCCAAGGCTTGTTGGTGTAACTTTGAAGGACCTCTCAGGGAGAGAGGCCAAATGACCACACTCTATACTTCTCTAACTCTGCCTTATGCTCCTGTGATAGCCAATCCAGTCAGATCAGTGGAGAATGGAAAATCCCATGATGATACTAGTCCAGATGGTAAGGGACCTAGAGCCATCTAGTGACAAACCGAAGGGTTGTTCACATTAAAATAAACAAAACTAGTGAACAACCATGGACATGCTGTCCCTGGAAGGGTCAAGTGAAAATTCCACACCCTAAAATTGTGGCAGGGTTTTATAAGAGCACACCATTCCAGGCTCCTCGTGGGGGACCTACACACCCACTCTAACTACATCTCCATTTCTTCCCTATATCAATGGAATATTTCTTCTGACAGAAATCTAGATCTAGTAGAGCTCGAGTTCTTTTAGAGATCTAGGAGGATCTCTGCATGTGTACTCAGTTACACCTAGATGCTAGAAGTGTGAATCCTGGCACCAGTGTACAGTGCCAGTGCACAAGCACAGATTTCCAATTAGGCAAAGTAGGAGCCTCCATCTCTGTTCCAGAGCCACTGTCTCCCAAGCACCAATCAGCCTGAGTGGCTCCAAATGCCATAAGCACTGTTAAATAGAATTGCAGCTGGCCCAGACCTGCACCTTTAAAGGAGCGGGTCTGATGGGTAATCTACTGCTCAGACTGAGCATGCGAAGGTGCCACCAAGACAGAGCAGGAGGCCCCTCTTTTACTGCAGGGCGTATTTGGAGAAAAGACCCTACCACCACTGGCCCTACAATTGTGGAGAGCGACCTTTCCCTAACCCTATGCATAGGGGCACTGAAGAGGAAAAATCTGGCCTGAATAGGCATGAAATCCTCTGCAGCAAGAAGAAGGTTAGGAGTTCTATTAAAAAAAATAAAAATTACCGGAGATCACGTGATGCAGTGAGCAGGGGAAGACGAGCATCCCTGAGTTCTGGGTGCCTCCCCCTAAAAATCCAAATCCTTCTGGATGGGGAGAGGGTTTAATTGCAGATTTTACTACTAAGGTGAGATTATCTCAGTTCAGGGAGAGCTGTCATGGTTATTTACCCATACAAAGACATATCCACGCATCTGGCGAAAAAGGAGAAGGAAAAACTACATTTGTCAGATGGCTACCGCTAAAGATTCTGCTCTTGCTGTCATTCTTAACTATACTGTGGTCTCTGATCTCATGGCAGGGGTTGTGGCAGCTTTGAACTCCTGATTCGATGAGCTTTCAATGCAAATAGATGAAAGCGTCCTTGTCAGATTATCATTCTCGACTGGAAACTGAGGAAGGACAAGTTGGCGTAGTGGAAATGATACTATGATTTTGAATATCAAAATTGCCAAATTGGAGAAACTTGTGAGTTCACAAGATGCCAAAATCAATGACTTGTGGGCTTTGCAGATAGTATAACAGATGTTAAATTGCAAAAGGTGATTGAGAAATGGCTCCACATAGAGCTGGGCCTAAATGACCTGGTAGGCCATACCAAGGTGAAACATGCTCACAGGCATAGTTGAGGGCGCTATTAGGTGCCGCGGGTGGGCCGCGTGTTTTCCTCCCCTTACTGAATAAGGGGTAAGGGAAAACACGCGTCCAGAGCAGGGCTGACAGTGCGCTCCGACGGAGCACACTTTACTGTATCGACCTGTGGGTGGGCACACTGCTGGTGGGCAGAAATAGACCAAGAGTTGTGGTCGCTAAAATCCTCAATTATGCTCACAAAGCCCTTATTTACAAGTGTACCATAAGAAAAAATAGCTCAGATATGAAGGACAATGGCTTTTCATTTTCCAGGATTTTTCAACGAGAGTGTTGTTGCTATAGGGAGAATTCATGCCTGTATGTACTGATCTTGTCAATCATTAGATCCAGTCTGAGGTTTTGTATCTTGCCTGACTGAAAATATGGGCTAGTGATGGTACACCCAGCTCTATGATGAGGACGTGATATATTCGGCGCTATGAAGAGGTGAACATTATTGGACATTATGCCTTCATGAAGTGTCTTTTTGACGAGGTGAATGCTACACAAAAAGTTTGGACAATTTATTATTTGAATGGAAAGAAACAGACTGTTCCCTGAGGTAGGAAGCCTGGTGACCTCCGAGTTGGTCTTCTTTCTTTTGGAAATTCATCATGACATTCAGATGGGCATCCATGACAATTGTTTAAGATAAGTTTTCCACAGTTTTCACTAATTTCCCAAAATATAATAAGGTGGAAGGAGGCATAGACCAACAATTAAATTATAAATCAGGCAATGAAAAAAGTTGCAGGAAATATTGCAGCATTAAGCCTGGTGATATGATGGTCATGCCTTATCCATCTCTTATTGATTTTTATTGTTCAAGATAATTCCAGGTTAAAAATTTGAAGGAAGGTTTTTGTTTATTTTGATTTATTAGTATTTCCTATCTGGGACTTTTTTCATTATACATTAAAATGTTTGATTCGGCCAAGGAGGCAAAGGAATCTTTACAAGTGCTTCAGAGGTCAGATGTGTGATTCTCTGTTTGCAGTCGAAGTCTAATTCTTATGGGTTCTCATCTCATAAGATGCAATTATGCCTCGATTAACTTCCTGAGAGGATCTTATAAAAGAGTTGACTTTCAACATATTTCTGATTTCTTTGTAAATGTATCTAGACATGTATTTAAAGCAGTGAGCACATTAGTTTGGCCTGTAATTGCAGGTGAGTGACTGAGTGAGTCCATGGGTGCTGCACACCTAAGTGGAGGCTGAAGCCTCATAGCCTGCTGCATGTTTTGAGATACATTGAGCCGGCGACACTTGGTAGGATTGTGAGAACAAGACATTGTGAAATCTTGAGCCTCCTTTTTAGTGCCATGCTCGCTGATTTCCTACAGGCTGAAGAGCGCTCACATGACATATTGGACTCCGGCATTTGGGGTTCCCACAATAGTTGGCCTTGGGGAATACTGAATGCTGCTCTTCACTCGGAGGAGTTGATGGGAGGACCAATACTGCTGACTTTTTCCCCTAAATGGAGGGTTCCGGACCGCCGCTGAACGACCTCCTGCAGTCGATCTCCTGCCAGCGCCATTTTCCGTACGGAAAACGATTCGCAGCAGGAAATCGCTCCCGGACCCCCGCTGGACCCCCAGGAACTTTTGGCCAGCTTGGGGGGGCCTCCTGACCCCCACAAGACTTGCCAAAAGTCCAGCGGGGGTCCTGAACGACCTCCTGCAGTCGAATCGTGTTGGTCTATGGCCGCCGCCATTTTGCGCCGCCATTTTGGAAAATGGCGCCGGCTGAAGACAACACGATTCAATTGAGGGGGCCGTTCCGGACCGCTGCCGTTCCGGACCGTCGCTGGATCCCCAGGTAATTTAAAGCACAGATGCAGCTTTGATTTCCTTAAGAGAAGCGGGACACGGGAGTTGGATAAACCTGTCTTAACAAACAGTGCAGTTAGCCACCTTTGGGCAAACTCAGCTGGAGCTAAGCTAATGAAATATATTAGGGAAAAAATTAAGTAGAGCAAGAAATAAGACCGCCGCCGTTCCGGACCGCCGCTGGATCCCCAGGTAATTTAAAGCATTTGGGGGGGGTTCGGGAGGGTAGGGGATTTATTTTAAAGGGTCGGGGGTGGGTTTTAGGGGGTTTTAGTGTGCCGGCTCACGATTTTAACGATTTTCACGATACTTTACACACCCAAACGGCAACAATACGATTCCCTCCCCCTCCCAGCCGAAATCGATCGTTAAGACGATCGAGGACACGATTCACATCTCTAGTTTCCAGAGTAAAGCAAATAGTTGAACTATGGTTCACGATATGAAACTTCAGGGGATATGACTCAGAAGCAACGTCAGGAAATATTTCTTCACAAAGAGAGTGATGGATGCCTGGAATGCCCTTCCGGAAGAACTGATGAAGCAAAAACAGTAAATGAATTCAAAAGGGCATGGGTTAACACTGTAGATCCCTAAAGGCTAGAGTTCGAAATTAAGAAAAGAGTGTACGGTGGCTTACCTGCTGAAGTCATAGGGATTACTATTCTTAACCAATGATTTTGACACAATTGCAGCATCGCCCTCTGTTTTGACAGCAGGCGGGGGGGGGGGGGGGGGCGGGAATGGGAATTGGATTCAGATGACAACCAATGTTGGGCTCTAACATTTACGGTCTAGGGTACTGACATGCAGACATTAGGGAAAAAGCTCAGGACTGCCAAGACCAAAAGCAAAGCATGTTCAAACAGCAGCATTGTATGAATGACCAAGAAGGCTGCTCACCCTGTAAAATGTTGCTAGTAATTTTGTTATGGGTTTGACAGTTGCTTGGTTTTGATTTTTTATATTACTACCCTCAACTTAAGGCTTGAAGGTAACCTGCATGGAGCAGCAGTTATTACCATAAGAAGCCTGCTGGGTAGACTGGATGGATCATTTGGTCTTTTTCTGCCATCATTACTTTGTTACTATGTTATCATGATCCTCTTGCTATCTCCTCCCTCCATCCCCAATCCTCTCATCATCCTACTCCTAGTCCTCCTCCCTCTCCTCTACCTATTCCTGGTCCTCTCACCCTCTCCTTCTCTTCTCCCCATCCCCAAGATCTCCCTCCTGTACTGATACCTGAGATCTTTTTTCCTCACCCAATAAAATCAAAATATAAATTATACAGACACAAGCAAGCTTGGGAAACTACTTTATTTTTATAACATAATATAAAAGATGGACATGTTTGCTAATGTGCATCAACATTTTTTAATCTCTGCCACAGAATGTACCCAGAATCTGTAGGGCTGTGCCTCAGACCTTCAATTCCCTGTTGTCCAACATTACTAAAAGCAGGGTGGGAGTGACAAAAACCTAAATCCATCACAACCCAGGAGCTAGGGGAGCTCGGGAATATGAATATATGCTCATAAATGCCTTTCCCCCCATCATTTTGGACTGGTCCTTAATGCAAGTTCTGCTAATAAAGAAGACCGCTTCATAGGTCAGTAGTAACCTCTGCCCTCTCAAAAAAAACCCAAAAAACAGGTATATATCTCTTTTGCATCCCAACCTTCTCTTCAATTCACAATAAAACCCCACCCTGTTTCAATCCAACATTAAGAACCCACCCCAGATCCCCTCTGTCCCTGCGGGCAGGAGGAAAGCTTACCTCTGGCTTCAGACAAAGTGCTTCAGTCAAACAGCAAGGGAGAGACAGTGTTGGTTCTTAATGCTGGACCGGGCAAAGGTGGGGGGGGGTTGGCATGGTCATTCTGGGATTTGGGTAGGCTTTTTATTGTGGATCGGGGGGGAGGGTGCACAGAACACTGTGTGCTGACCCTGCCGTGCAGAGTCAGTATGCTAGCATTTATTTACAGCCCCTGTCTGGGATCAAAATTTTCCACTGTAAATTTACTTAGCTCCAGTTAATTGTGTTTTTAGGAAATAGCAAGATCATAATTAAATAGGTCCCTACTATGCCACTGACATTTTTGCATTAGCGGGCATGGTCATTTTTACCTTAGCTCCATTTATGCTACACATCACGTTTTTATCTCTGCAGTAAGGGCTTAGAGGGCAGCTTTCAAACAACTATGTGCGGCAGCATATATGCACGTATATGGCCGCGTGTAGATCTATGATAGTATTTTATTACCTGCGCTTATCATATATGTGCGAATTATAAAATACACGTATCTTTACTCTAGAACATGCGTGTGTATGATTGCTTATGCGCGAATACATGTGTGGCAGATCCTCTGGTCCGCCACCAGATGGCCCTAGATCCTTTATCAAGAAAACATAGCTTAGTGAGACTTCCATTCCTTTTCAGCACCTCTCAAGCTGGAGGGCTATGACTGGTTGTCTCAGTGTACTTAGGGAGGTGATCAGAAAGAACAGTGTGGTCATCTGCAGTTAGCCTGTGGATAGAGGCAAAAGCGCTTTGGTTCTTCTATTTAAGCTGGGCCCTCTGACCATTTGAAGATTTTTTCCCAGGAGGTTCCCCTCAGAACACTCCCTGTCTGAGAGGTCCTGCCTACATATGGAAGAGAGATAGATCTTTGCAGGATTCCTTTCTGGATTTTCATTTTGGGGAAAACCTTGGTCCCCAATCCCGGGACCAGGAACTGTAAGCCATTCTTCTACTGCTAGGGAAGGCAAGCACCAGTGACATCACTACCTAGCGTGGGATTGTAGAATGTATACTGTTTTGCTATTGGGACTGTTGATTAAACCTTGAACCCTTTTGGAGAAGGCAACCACAGGAACCAGTGACGGCATAATATCAGCCACAGAGAGATTTTTGAAACAAAATATTCCAATTTTGTTTGTGTGGAGATTTTTTGATCCATCCCTCCTCACATGGGAACTAGGCTAGTCTAGCTCTTATGAGAATGCACCTCTATTGAAATGTGTGAGAGGCTGACCAAGATCATGGAGACCCCCCCATAGGATCTCCACCCCAAGGGACCAGAACACAGGCTGGGTAACCAGCTATAAACATCTGCAACCAAGGTAGGATAGGGGATTCCACTCCCTGTAGGATTTCCATATAGCGCTGGGACAGTTTATACACTTAAGGGTAAAAGTGGTAAGCTAAAACCCCAGGAGCAAGAGAGAAAGGTTAGGGCTGTTCAGCTTGGAGATGAGACAGCTGAGGGGGGATATGATAGAGGCCTTTAAAATCATGAGAGGTCTAGAATGGGTAAGTGTGAATCAGTTATTTACTCTTTCGGATAATAGAAGGACTAGGGGGCACTACCTGAAGTTAGCAAGTAGCACATTTAAGATTAATCGGAGAAAATTCTTTTTCACTCAACACACAATTAAGCTCTGGAATTTGTTGCCAGAGGATGTGGTTAGTGCAGTTAGTGTAGCTGGGATTAAAAAAGGTTTGGATAAGTTCTTGGAGGAGAAGTCCATTAACTGCTATTAATGGCCTCTGCTATTACTGGCATCAGTAGCATGGGATCTTCTTAGTGTTTGGGTACTTGCCAGGTTCTTGTAGACTGGATTGGCTACTGTTGGAAACAGGATGGTAGGCTAGATAGACCCCTGGGTCTGATCCAGCAAGGCAATTTCTTATGTTCTTATGTTTCTACCCAGTTAAGAGAGACATCTGTAAACATCTCAGCTGGTACATTCACCTATTAGAGAAATAAGACTTTAATTTATCTTTAAAAAAATCATACCCAGTATCTTATCCTGCCTGTTTGTCCCAGGAACAGCATTAAAGTTACTAAGGAAGAAAGTGCTTGAAAAACACACCACCACCTGGGCTACAAGCTTAAGGTTTTCTCCACAAAAAGGACCCATCCCTTGGGGATGAACAGAGGAGGGAAAAGCACCAGAGATAAAATTTGTTTGAGTGCCCTTGGGAAGCAGAACTCCCAACCAAAGGGTTGCACATGTAATGCATTGAAAGCGAGTATTTCATTGCATTGAACATGCGTACTTTTCCTATACACAATAGAGATGTGATTTGGCCGAACATTTTTGTTCGGCCTTTGTTATCGTCCCGCCGTGGGAAATTTCGTTTTCCCGCAGTTCGGGCCGATTTTATTTCATCTGCCCTTCGAAACAAAGCCCGAAACCCATGGGGGCAGACGAGGGGGGGTTGTAAAAAAAAAAAAAAAAAAGCCCAAACCCACCCCAACCCCTCAAATTTAATTAATTGCAACCCCCCACCCTCCCGACCCCCCAAGACTTGCCCGACCGACCCCCCCCAAGGCTTACTGAAAGTCCCTGGTGGTCCAGCGGGGATCCCGGGAGCGATATCCCGCTATCGGGCCGTCGGCTGCCAGTAATCAAAATGGCGCCGAATGCCCTTTGCCCTTACCATGTGACAAGGGCTATCGGTGCCATTGGTCATGTCCCTGTGACATGGTAGGAGCAATGGATGGCCCGCCATCGGTGCCATTTTGATTAGTGGCAGTCGATGGCCTGAGAGGGGGAGAACGCTCCCGGGACCCCGCTGGACCACCAGGGACTTTCAGTAAGTCTTGGGGTGGGTTTGGGAGGGTTGCAATTAATTAAATTTGAAGGGTTGGGGTGGGTTTGGGTTTGTTTGTTTTTTTAATGTGCCCTTTCTCCCCCCCCCCCCCCCCGAAATACGATAAGAAAACCATACAAATTTCGTGGGTTTTCTTATTGTTTCGGTGCCCTACCAAAACGCGGTGAAATAGGAAATATCGTCTCTATTTCCTATTTTGTCGCAAACGAATACACATCCCTAATACACAAGTATATTTTACGCACAAAAAAAAATTGAAATTACTTGCATAAAACCAGATTTACGCATGAAAGTCAGCATATTTTAAAATATACGCACGTAATTGAAACTAACAAGTTTACCAATTACACCACCAGTTTGCTCAATCCTCCAGATTTCAGGGGACGGGTTCTTCATCCTGAACTCCCCCTAGTTCAGCCAGACCTCCCACCAATTAAATACTGTAGGAGACAATAAACAAGTCTAATATCAATTACAGGGGTAAAATTCCATGAGCAAGTTGCCAAATGTTTGCACGTATCATTTAAATTAGAAACTTACGCGCATAACTGTTGGCCCTGTCCTGGAATGCCAATAGACCACCCCTTTTTTACGCACGTATATTTGTGTGTAAAACGTAAAGTACGCACTTACATTCAACTTTTCTAAAATACTGTTTACGCGAGTACAGGCTTCTTACGTACGCATATGCTAATTTTTACATATGTAACTCTTTGAAAATTGACCCCTCAGTATGCTGTGTAGGTTTTAGCGTACACAGTAAGCATTAAAAATAGTGTGCTGTTAACACATGAGATCCTATGTAATAAAGACCTGATGTTTCACCTTGTTTATTACATTTTTACCATAAATAAAGAAAATCAGTAGCTACTGAAATTAATAACTGAACCCATGAAACTCAGCATTTGAGACTATAACAAACATGCAGCTTTATACTTCTCCATGAAAATTGGACAGCATAGAAAATCAAAAGAGAATATCCTGCAAATTCATTTGTTGGCCAAAACAGCACATCATTTTTTCTTATTCTCCCTGTCAGCTGGAACCACTTCCCCCTCTCCTTGCCGCTTTCTTAGTGCATGCAGCCTTATTTGTTCCAAATCCTGCCAGATTTGGGTTTATAGGCCCCTGCAAATTTTGCAAGCTTTTGGCACATTGCACAGCATCAGAGAACCAGTGCTGAGATTTTCATATTTCCTCTTTCATTTCCAATCCCCTGATTACAATCCCCATGCAGAACTCAACATAGTACACTCACCTGACAGGTAATAAAAGTTCAAATTCACCAGCGACGGCCCCTGACACCAGTCCCGGGCCGGGGACAATCATATGAAATTTAATTCCCTCTTTAATTATTGCAGGTCTCACTGCCTGTCACTCTCCTGCTTTCCCCATATACAAGCAGAATGTAATTAAATGACACTAAAGGACATCCAATTATTTTATTTTATTTTCAGCTCTGGCAGCCCATGCTGATCCAACTGGAAAGCAGAAAATCAATTTTCCCTTTCTGAGGACAGTCATGCAGCCTTGTCATACTTAGGTCCTGTTTGGGGACTATGCTTCTTCTTTAAAACATTCACAAGAAGGCTTTGATGTTAGCTATTTAAACAGCGCATAACTCTTAGACTTTTTAGCACACAAATAAAAAATGGATAGTATGCACATAACTTGAGCTACTAAAAAGTACATGCATACTATCCGTTATGTGTGTACTATAAAGTTCGCAAATTACATGCATAACTCAGAAATGAATGAACATCCCTAATAAGTATGGTTACCATCTCACTCAGGTCAACTCAAACAGGGTCAATCAGGCCTGGTTTTGCTCCATTGCAGGCAGGAAATTGTACTTGTGATTCCGCTAAGAAATGTGAAATCACATGTACAACTGATTGCAATTGCGATGGAGAAGGTACAGAGAAGGGCTACCAAAATGATAAGGGGGAATGGAACAGCTCCCCTATGAGGAAAGACTAAAGAGGTTAGGACTTTTCAGCTTGGAGAAGAGACGACTGAGGGGGGATATGATAGAGGTGTTTAAAATCATGAGAGGTCTAGAACGGGTAGATGTGAATCGGTTATTTACTCTTTCGGATAATAGAAAGACTAGGGGGCACTCCACGAAGTTAGCATGTGGCACATTTAAAACTAATCGGAGAAAGTTCTTTTTCACTCAAGGCACAATTAAACTCTGGAATTTGTTGCCAGAGGATGTGATTAGTGCAGTTAGTATAACTGTGTTTAAAAAACGGATTGGATAAGTTCTTGGAAGAGAAGTCCATTACCTGCTATTAATTAAGCTGACTTAGAAAATAACCACTGCTATTACTAGTAACGGTAACATTGAATAGACTTAGTTTTTGGGTACTTGCCAGGTTCTTATGGCCTGGATTGGCCACTGTTGGAAACAGGATGCTGGGCTTGATGGACCCTTGGTCTGACCCAGTATGGCATGTTCTTATGTTCTTATGTTCTTAATGGGACAAAACTAAGCTTGGATCTCTCTGCTCAGATTGACCAGTAGCCATGACTGTAGCCAGGACAAAAAGTGCCAAAACCTTTTAGTTTAAAAATGCAAAAACAGAAGAAATAAAAGATCTTAGGTACAAAAAATGAGCTATAAATTAGAACAAAGCAATGACAGAACTATGTGTCACATTCTTAAAATGGTTATATACTGATTATTTATGTCTAGGTAGGTCACATCACAATCAGCCTCGGCGAAATCACAGTTTGTGATTTTATCTAATGTTTAAGTTCCTGCCAGGTACTTGTGACTTGGATTGGCCACTGTTGGAAACAGGATACTGGGCTTGATGGACCCTTGATCTGACCCAGTATGGCATTTTCTTATGTTCTTATGGAACAGTAAACTTCTTTTCTATTTCCCAGCACAAAGCCTGGTGCTTCATGATCTTTGCTAACGACTTTATCAACACAGCCTTTAACTGAATGTATCTCTGAACTGGGATCCCTTCTGGGAGTCCACAGGGCACACGCTGAATAACTGGGGCTAAGTGTCCTTCCTACTTTACTCAATTTCTTCAGTTCCATATCTAAAGGATTCTCTAAAGGAGGAGAGAATTCCCTTTAGCGATGACGGCAGAAGACAACCAGATGGCCCTGGGGCATTAATTTGCTGCTTCTTTACTAGATGCCAATAACTAGAATAGATATAAAGTTGGTTTTCCAATACAACTTTACTGGTAAATGAGATACATAGAAATGACGGCAGAAAAAGACCAAACAGCCCATCCAGTCTGCCCAGCAAGCTCCCACATTTATTTTCCCATACTTATCTGTTTCATCAACCACCAAGTTCAGGGCCCTTGTTGGTAACTGTTTGATTCAAATTTCCTGCCATCCCCTGCCATTGATGCAGAGAGTAATGTTGGAGTTACATCAAAGGTGAATCAGAAGGCTTAATGGTTAAAGGGTAGTAGCATAGTACTCTGAACACATCTCTTTTGATTACTCACATAAAACAAGGCCATGTGGTAAATATGTGAATTTGTGGTTCTTTACTTCCTTAAATCAATACTCGGGATCCCCTCTTTATTCTGGATTAGAAATGTGAAGCTTCCCTGGATTATTATAAATGGTAAGGTTAAATGCCTTGGATCCTTTTGCTTGATATATCAAATTATGTGATTCTCCTCTTTTTTTCTGATGCTGTTGTACTGGATGGGTACAGCTGGTGGGGTCATCATGATCATCACTGTTTATTTATATCATACTTTCTAGCCAGTTTTTAGAGTGAGTAAAGGGTACAGTTATCAACAAAAATTCAGCAAGTATAGGTTACAGCATACAAGTAAAAATGTTTTAGAATAGACATACAGGAAATGCTTCAGTTCACAGTATAAGTTAATAAAAACAGATATTTGTAATCGACCCTGAACCGAGGAAGGGCAGGTAACAAATGGTTTATTTATTCACTTACAAAATTTATAGTCCACCAATCCGCAAATCTTGGTGGATCACAGAGAAAACATACTTATTTAAATAAACAAATAAGTATAGGCTAAGCAGTAAGAGTAGAGTATGACAACAAATCAGTGAGCGAAGCACCCCAGATTTAAGAGGGTGGTGGTGAGTGAGTCTTTGTTTAGCTTGGTCAGGACATGGGAGATTGGGATTATGAATGAGGAAGTCTAGTTGGGCTTTGCATTTCTGGCTGTGAGCCGAAGTCTGCTCCAAATAGCCAGGTTTTCAGTCACTCCTAAAGGTGAAGAGGTCAGGTGTAAGTAGGACAGTCAGCATTAGAGACTAGGTGGTAGTTGCTCAGGTTATGTGGATCTAATCTTGATGTCTTCAGAGTGGGTCTAACCACAGCTTTTTTTAGGCATTTTGGTAGGTGGCTTTCTGGCATACTTTATGACCTTGGGCAAGTCCCTTCATCCTCCATTGCCTCGGGTACAAACGTGCGGCCCTATTTTCGAGTAATCTTCCTATAGGCACAAATGGAAGATAACCTTTAGTAACTAACCCCCTTAGTAAGCCCTCTAGGAATAGAGAAATCCCTACAGTCCCTGAATGTAATCCACTTTGAAATGTTACAAAAGATGGAACATAAGGAAAGAAAAGTGTTGATGATGAGTCGGAAACCATTCAGTAGTCCAGGTGTGGCTTGTCTGATGAGCCGGGAGGGACAGGGATCTTCCAAGCATATTGTGGACTTGGGCTGGGGAGGAAGAGGTCCACTTCTTCAACAGTAAGGAGATGGAAAGCAATGAAGAAGTGGAAGGGTGTAAATTGAAATGGCTGGGGGGGGGGGGGGGGGGGGGTGGCGACAGAGTCTAATTCTGTTCTTATGAGGCTAAGTGAGAAATTTGGCTAGATTATTGCAGCTGGATTCTGTCATAAGGGAGGAGGGTATTAGAGTGGTGAGTCCCAGTAGTTTATTGACTGTAAATAAAAGTTCTCATGGTGAATTTTTCACTTGGACTATTGTTTTGGTGAAGAATTTCAGTTTTGGCTTCTGCAATGGCCTTGCGATAGGTGCCTGCTGTCTCCTTCGGTTGGTTTTGTTAGTTTCAGAACTTGATTTTCACCATTGTCACTCAAGTTTCCATCCCATTTGTTTTCGTTCTGGTGAGAATCAAGGAGTGGGTCCAGGATTCTTGACATGGATGATTTTATTGGGGGTGAATTTGTCAATGATTTTTGTTAGGTCAGAATTCCAGAAGTCAACCAGTGTGGTGATTGGGGTTTCAGAGCTAGTCTTGGCAGTTGTGAGTGGGTCACCTGGTCTCATATCCTGGAGGGTTTATAAGAGGTTTTCGGGTCTGAAGTGCAAGTTTGGCCTGACTAGCTTGATGGTTACCATCAATGCAAGTTTTCTGGTTGGCAGGAGTTGCATCTCAAGGATAATTAGATGGCAATATGACTAGGAAAATGGAATGGTTTAGGTGTTACTGATCTGTAGCTCTTAAAGTAGTTTATACAGTGTGATTATCAAGACAAGGTTGTGGCCAGCTCAACATGGATGTTGAAATCACCAAGGAAAAGGGTTTTTGGGTGCTCAAGTAGTGTTTCTGCTATGATAGCTAGAAGGAGGGTTTTAACATTTGTTGTTGATCAGTGGTAGGTGGTATATTAAGAAGAAACTCCATTTGGAATGAGTGTTGGTATGTAGGAAGATGGATTCAATTCTATCAGGTTTCTGCGTGGATGAATAGGTTAGTGAGTGAGCATAAGTGTAGACTTGGGGGAAGATATGGAGAAACTGGGAGGAGTTGCTTTCATGTTGACAGGTCTCTTTCAGGCACATAATGGTTGCAGGGTTGTCAATAACTAGATCGCGTACAGGTCCAGTTTGGTGTGAATGGACTTTGTATTGATGAGAAGTAGATTATGAGGAGTCTTTTGGTGGGTGTTTGTAGAGTGTCATTCTTTGTGGGTAGATGATAGTCATACCAGGGAACTTTTGAGTTGAGGTCATCCTGAGATTGCTATTGATTAGGTGAGTGTGGGGGGGGGGGGGGGAGAAATGAATAATACGTATCATCAACTTTCTCTATTTGAGCTTTTTCCTGCTAATCCACAGTCTCTCTGCCAACACCACCACTTTCCGCCCTCCAGGGAGGATCCCCACATTCTTCCCCTTCAACCCTCCAGAATGCTCTTAGCTCCCACTGCCCCCATAAGTCACAGCTCCCTGCTAAGAGAGAGCTCTTAGCACCCACTGCCCCCATAAGTCACAGCTCCCTGCCTTGTGCATCCTCACTCTACCCTCAGCTGAGTCCCAAGACCTGGAATCACAATTGCAGGCTAAGTTGTGCAGTCTCTTTCCTGTTTCTCCACACACGTGCTAATTGCAGTGTGTATGCTCCAGGCTAACTCCCTCCTCTTCTGTTCCCTGCAGGCTTCTTGAAGGGGGAGTGGCAGGAGCTGTAAACAGAGAGCCCCAAAGCTTTGTAGTACTTTCCCAGAAACCCAGCAATTGATACCAATTCTCCGAGTCTCCAGGCGAAATCCAGAGAGTTCCCAGGGTACGATGATGGACCTCTTGGGTCTTTTTTGCTTGTGTGGGGGACTTGTAAGATGTAGAGATTAATGGCTTTGGCCAGTTATTGTGACTTTGGGGGATGGCAAGGGGAAGGGGATAGGTGAGATATGAGGCACATGGCATCTGGAATCTGGGTTTCTCTGGAAGGAGTCCTTACCTCATGTCGGGATAAGGAGAAATACTGGGTCAGCGGTGGTGCAGTGGTCTGGAGGGTCATGCCTTTCGAAGTAGCCCTTTAGTGTCAGGCCCATCTCTGACTGGCCTTTAAGGGCCAGGTGCCAGTTAGTAACATCAGCGTGTAAAGAAGGAGCTTGCTTGGCTGCTCTCCTGGATCGTGGCTGAGGTATTAGGCAGCGTAGGAGAAGGCATTCACTCACCCCTGCTGCACATCTGGTCCCACGCAGCTCTCTGGACAGCCTTTAATGACGGTGTCAGAGGCTGAGGGAAGAGCCTGCTGAGCTGCTCTCCTGGTGGGTCTAGGCTCGCTTCTGAGTAATGGCTGTAGTGTTGGGCAGTAGGGGAAGAAGCCCTGGATAATAGGCACTTAGCCCCTACTGCATATTTGACAACTGGATGGGTACCACGGGATCTCCTCTCTCTTATTTCTACTTCCAGTGGATACTGGATAAGAATCCTTACCTCTTTCAAGAATTCTGCCAAGTGGGCATTTCTCAGCACCTCTCGGGCTGAGAAATGTTCCCAAATAAAAGAGAAAGGAAGGATGACAAATCTTTCTTTCAATTGAAATTTCTAAAAGAAGAAACTTTTCTTACCTCAAAGGTAACATAATCAGAAATTCTCTCACATCTCCAAAATTTCCTTGTACCACTGACTGGGGACCAGGAGTTTCCAGGGAAAGAGAAGAATCCTCTCACTCTGATATTCAACAGAAAAATCCACAACTCCTCGAGGGACCTCTGCCCGATACAGCAGGTGCTGTGACAGAGAAGGCATCTTCTTCGCTGAAAAGCATAGCCTTTCTAAACAAAGTCACAGCTTTGTAGGGATCCCAGTGGGGCCCTACATGATCATTATACTTCCCCCTCAGACAGGAAAGGTGACATTTTCAGGACAATAGCGTCAATGCTAAGGTGACAGGAAACATATCCTCTCTGCTTTGAGCACTGCTATAGAGAGAGCTGCATTTGTTCAGGCCACCCAAGTACTCCTGCTCTGTTACTAGGCTACAAGAAACCCCAGGATCTGGAGTGTCTGCAGTAAATAGCTGATGTTACATACAGGGGTAGATTTTAAAAGGGTTACGCGCATAAGTTATGCACGTAACCCTTTCAAAACCCCCCTGTGCGCACCGAGCCTATTTTGCATAGGCTCGGTGGTGCATGCAAGCCCCGGGACGTATGTAAGTCCTGGGGCTTTCCTGTGGGGGCGTGTCGGGGGCGTGTCATTCGGGGGCGTTCCAGGGGCATGACCTAGGCCTCCGAAATTGCTTCCGGGCTGAGGAATCGTGCGGCGGCAGCCTGCCAGCGCATGCGAGTTGTGCCTGCCTGGGGCAGGCGTAACTTTCGCAATAAAGGTAGGGGGGTGTAGATAGGGCTGGGGGGGTGGGTTAGGGAGGGGAAGGTAGGGGGAGGCCGAAGGAAAGTTCCCTCCGAGGCCGCTCTGATTTCGGAGCGGCCTCGGAGGGAACGGGCAGCGCACGCAGGGCTTGGCGCGCGCAAGGTGCACATATGTGCACCCCCTTGCGCGCGCCGACCCCGGATTTTATAAGATACGCGCAGCTACATGCGTATCTTATAAAATCCGGCATACTTTTGTTTGCGCCTGGTGTGCGAACAAAAGTACGCATGGGCGTAGTTTTATAAAATCTACCCCATAGTGTCCCAGTAGTTTGCCAAGGGACTGCTGATCGATGTTGAGGATAGGGGTTAAAATCCAGGGTGGCAAAGCTTGAGAAGGAAGCATGGAGAAACGGAGAACAGCATGGGAGATAAGCATGGTCTGGTGGTCAGAATACTGAACTTCAAGGAAGGAGAGCTGCATAGGATGGTGCGTCTGGTTCCCTACCCTGATGCTGGCACTCTGCTGGGGGGCTGTAAAACGAGAGAGGTTATGGATGATGACTCCTCACTGAGAAATGGATTGGAAGGAGCAAGGAGAGAAGATGTGTGCAATGATTCTCTGTCTGGGAAGGAATAAGTGGAAACACCATGTCCTGATGAAAGGAAGGGATATCCGAGACATACATGAAGGATAATGAAAGAAAAATAAACATGCTAATGTCGGAGGCAGTGCACAGATTTACTATTTCTTCAAAGAAAGCATTTTAATTTCAGCTCAAGAAAGGGCCTGGTTAGAGACTGAAAAGTGACATTAGAGCAGAAAAAACCCCCCAAACAAACGATAAAGCAGATTATTGTTGAAATACACTAGTTTGAACGATCCTACTTACAGTAAAAATGATCAAGGAGGTGATAACATTCAGGCTAAAAGGCTTTTTTTCTTACAGAACCAGATGAGTCTGGGGACCGCATCCCCACCGCTGAGCCCCTTTGGCACTTTCACGCTGCTAATTCCAGCAAAACAATCAGGAGTCACAGAGTTTAAAGCACTGCTGATTGCATTTCCAGGGCTCTGTTATCTAATCCTTTTCCTTCCAGGGATATCATTGTCATGAGGCTTTTCTGACAAAGTATTAAGCTGATACCCAATTAATACACACAGAAGAACTGTTTACAACAGGAAGATGCTGCTTAATGCAATAAAGTGTTTAAGCTGGCTACCTTCTTCTTTATTCCTCTTTCATCCCAGCCTGTGCCCTTTGATCTTGCCTACCAGCCTAACCTATCCCAGTACTGGGATTTCTTATTGATGGAGGGAAATAGAGAGAACACTTGTGGGGATGGATTGGTGAAGGCAGAGCCGTAGCCAGGCCATTTGGCACCTATGGCCAAGTGAAAAAAACACACCCTCACCATGAACATATGAAGCCATGAGCTGGGAGATCGTTAAATGTAGGGGCTTTAATTTTTATTTTCCCCCTAGCAGTTTTCTCCTGCTCCTTTGAGCTTCCAGCTCAATCAGAACAAGTACGATCCTGGCGCCAAGAGTCTTCATTCAAAAACTGAACTGGAAACCCCGAGAAGTCAGATGTTGCATGTCATGCAACATCCAGAGAATTTTATTTTAAGAAATGCATTTCTGTTTCTATTAAATAGAATGAGAAATGTATTTCCTCCTGTCCTGTGCAAAATAAAGCAACATGAGCCGCACATTCCCACAGTTGGCAAATTCCATTCACTAAACTGAATATAAAATACTTTTTTCTAACCTTGTTGTCTAGACATTTTATTTTTCTAATCGCTTTTGTCCTATTCGGAAAAAACAGAAACTACATGCCAGCAGAATACCTCACCTCAGTCACACATGCAGAATACAGACAGACCCTCACCAAATACAGAATAAAGAAACCATAAAGTATAAATCGAAATCTGCAGACATAAACTGAACTGGAAATCGCAGCAAGCCAGACTCTATGCAGTGCAACTATTAGTCCTGGGGGAATTCTGTGCTACTGCGGAGCGCAGAATTTGCGCAGAATTCCCCCCTGCGCAGAATTGCCATTTTCTTTGCAGAATTTAGCAATTCTGCGCAGAAAATGGCAAAGGAGACCTTAGTATGCCACGAAGGGAGCACGCGAAGGTGGCACACGAAGATGAAGGCCCCGGCGGCCTGCAGGCCACACTCCACTCGTGGTGAAGATGAAGGCCCCGGCGTGCCATTCACAGCAAAAATGAAGGCCCCTGGTGCTCTGGGATGTGCGCCTTTCGTGGCGAAAATAAAGGCCCCCGTGTGCTGCCAACGGAGTATGCTCTGCTCACGGTGGAGATGAAGGTCCCGGTGAGAGTGAATGTGTGTGTGTGTGAGAAAGGGGGAGGGGGTGTGAGAGAGAGGAGAGGGGAGGGTGAGAAAGCAGGGAGAGGGGTGTGAGAGAGGGGAGGGGAGGATGTGAGAGAGAGCAGGGGCCACTCTCCTTTTGAATGTTAGGTTGGGAGGCCGTTGCTTCTAGCTGTGGCTCCACGGCCGCGCTTTTTCTGACTGCTGGGACCGGGGGGAGGCTTATGATTCTTCTTTCAGCTGAATGGGTGCTCTGCTTCTGACCGTGGACAAAGGGAGGGGCTGCAAAGCTTCCTTTTGAGCTGGGCAGCTGGTGATTTCCCACTCCCACCCCCACCACTGCCCACCTTTCATGAACAACTCTGATGGAAGTTAGGATACCAAAAGCAGGCATAGCAGTTCTTGCCCAAAAGCTGTATCGGGTGGAGGGGAAACAGCTCTTTAACCAAATTGTGAGAGAGATGGTGCCCCCTGGTAGGAGGCACCTATGGCTGAGGCCATATCAGCCATGGGCTAGCTACAGCTCTGGGTGGAGGGAGGAGAGAGAAACTGGAGGGGACAGATTGATGGAGGGAGTCAGAGAGACTGGCGAGAATGGGCTGGTGGAGAGAGAAAGAAAGTAACTAGTGGGCCTGGACTGGTGGATGGAGAAAGAGAGACTTGCAGGGATAGACCGGTGGAAGGAGAAAAGGGGACTGGTTGAAATGGACTATGGAGCAAAGCGAAAGAATGAGAGACTGGTGTGGAAAGGGGAAAGAGGGATGTTTGAGACTGGCCTACAACACGAAAAGGGGAGAGGTAGAGAGAGATTTGGTGCACATATTTCCCTCCCAACCCCCACCCCCCCCCCCCCCCATACACACAGGAAATGTTTTTAATTATTATTATTTTTTTAAAGAAAATTACGGTACCTGTGACAGAGAAACCACCAGTCTTGGTAAGGGTTCAATGGCTCTCTCCAAATCGGCTTCTTACCAAACTCCATATATGCAGAGTCAAGTCACCCCCAATCATAAAGCAAGAGGCACTGCTACAAAACGTTTGCACCATTGTTACAAGATGCTAGATATGCATTTCAGTGGCGTCTCTAGACAGCAGAGCCTTCTAAGTAACAAAGAAACCCCTGGCCAGTTTCAGCCATCTAGTAAAAAACACACTAAAATTATTCAAGAGCATCAGTCAATACAAATTCTTCTATATGGGAATGAAGTCTGGGATCTATATAGGATAGGACAGAATTGCAATATAAAAGCTGTACCTCAAGTTCTACAATATCCTGCATTCACAGATATTCCCCCAACAAAGGATGCAGAGTAGAACAAGAACATTTCCCCTTACCTGTCACCATAGAAAAATAATATTCAGATTCTGGTGTCACCTCACTGTAATAGAAACACAAACTCCCTCCACTACCAAGAACATTGTATAAATCAAAATCCTACAAAAAAATACTCAGAACCTATAGGAAAGCATGGGCGTAGCGTCCATAGTGGACAGTGTTGCACAGGCACCACCAACTCTGAAACAGGTTGTGCTGTTCACCACAAACTGCCCCCTGCACATCCAGGAGAGCGGTAGCCGTGAAGAGAAAGAGGCCCGGGAGGCCGTTGGCAAACTGTATCTCACCAGCGACCGAGGAGAGGAAGAGGTCCACAAGGCTGCCGGTGGACACCATCTTGCTGGCGGCTGAGGTCAGGAAGAGGCCCAGGAGGCCACAGGTAGATCCCATTTTACTGGTGGCTGAAGAAAGAAGAGGTCTGGGAGGTCGTTGGCAGCTGAGAAGAGTAACAGGCTCGGGAAGGCTGCCGGCGGATGAGAAGAGGAAGAAGCCCATTCTCCTGTTTCTCTGTGTGCCAGCCTTCAAACCACATGCAGCCAGTATGTACGCCATGCTGATCTCGCGCATAGAGGAAGCACTAACCCTGCGATTTTTGAATAGCATGGGGCAGACACACGAGGAGCAGCAGGAGCATGCATTGGCCATCTTTCAATCTTCAGGTACATCGGATGATTTTAATGATAATTACAAATTAATTGAAATAGGTCTGAAATTTCATTTTTAGTTCTTTCAGAATCCTGGGGTGTATACCATCCAGTCCGGGTGATTTACAACTCTTCAGTTTGCCAACCAGGCCTACCACATCTTCTAGGTTCACCATGATTTGGTTCAGTTAATCTGAATCATCACCCATGAAAACCTTTTCCAGAATGGGTATCTCTCCAACATCCTCTTCTGTAACCTCCGACGCAAAGAAATCATTTAATTTTTCCACAATGGCCTTATCTGTCCCAAGTGCCCCTTTAAACCCTCTATTATCTAACGATCCAACCTATTCCCTTGCAGGCTTTCTGCTTCAGATGTATTTTAAAACATTTTTATTGTGAGTTTTTGCCTCTATGGCCAATTTCTTTTCAAATGATCTCTTAGCCTGTCTTATCAATGTCTTACATTAACTTGCCAATGCTTATGCTTAATCCTATTTTCTTCTGATGGATCCTTCTTCCAAGTTTTAAAATGAAGAACTTTTGGCTAAAGTAATCTGTTTCAAATCACTTTTTAGCCATGCTGGCAATCGTTTGACCTTCCTTCCACCTTTCTTAATACGAGGAATACATATGGACTGTGTTTCTAGGGTAGTATTTTTTAACAATGTCCATGCCTGTTGCACACTTTTTACCTTTGTAGCTGCACCTTTCAAATTTTTTTAAACTATTTTTCTCACTTTATCAAAGTTTCCCTTTTGAAAGATTAGTGCTATAGCCATGGATTTACTTACTGTCCCCCTTCCAGTCATTAATTCAAATTTGATCATATTATGATCACTATTGCCAAGCGGGCCCACAACTGTTACCTCAGTCACCAAATCCTGCACTCCACTGAGAACTAGAACTAAAATTGCTCCCTCTCTCATCAGTTCCAGATGCTCCATAAAACTGTTATTTATTCCATCCAGGAACTTTATCTCTCTAGCATGTCCTGATGTTACATTTACCCAGTCAGTATTGGGGTAATTGAAATCTCCCATTACTGCACTACCAGTTTGGTTAGCTTCCCTAATTTCTCTTAGCATTTCACTGTCCGTCTCACCATCTTGGCTAGGTGGACGGTAATATACTCCTATCACTCTACTCTTCCCCAACACGCAAGGGATTTCTACTCATAAAGATTTGATTGTGAATTTAGTCTCATGCAAGTTCTTTATCCTGTTGGACTCTGTGCCATCCTGGACATAAAGTGCCACCCCACCACCAAGATGCTCCTCTCTGTCATTGCGATATAATGTGTACCCTGGTATAGCACTGTCCCATTGGTTATCCTCTTTCCAACATGTCTGAGCTGCCAGTTAACTCTATGTCATCATTCACTGCTATACACTCTAATTCTTCCATCTTACTTCTTAGACTTCTGCCATTAGATAGGTTAGATAGGGCTGGGGGGGGTGGGTTAGGTAGGGGAAGGGAGGGGAAGGTGCGGGGGGGGGGGTGGTGGTGGAAAGAAAGTTCTCTCCGAGGCCGCTCCGATTTCGGAGCGGCCTTGGAGGGAACAGGCAACGCGCGCCGGGCTCGGCGCACGCAGGTTGCACAAATGTGCACCCCCTTGCGCGCGCCGACCCCGGATTTTATAAGATACGCGCGGATACGCGCGTATCTTATAAAATCCAGCGTACTTTTGTTCGCGCCTGGTGCGCAAACAAAAGTACGTGCATGCGCAAAATTATAAAATCTACCCCATAGTGTCAATCACATATCCTGTCACTGACACATATGCATTCTCTGCCTCTCACTGAAATGTCAATGCACCCACAACCTCTCACTTACATTCCACATGCACACATACTGACTCTCTTACTTATGCTGGGGCCTGCTTCTCTCCCCTGGTGCTTTCAGTTGCCAGTAGCATGGGCTCTACTGGGCCTCTCTCTCAATCCCTTGATGTCTTCAACCCGCTAGCAGGATGGGCTTTGCTGGCAGCTGCTAGGCATCTTTTGGCTTCTTCAATTGCCAGTGGGATGGATCTGCTGGCTGTCGCTGGGCCTTACTCATAAACTTCAGCCACCAGCAGGATGGAATCCACTGGGGCCACTGGGCGTCTTCTTTGACCGGCATGGTATAGGGTACACAGGGGCCTGTCTAGCTTCTTTTTTTGCCACCATTGTAGGATGGGGACTGCTCCTTCCTCTTCTTAGCAGTGTGGACCGAGTTTCTGATGTGGGGCATTCCCTGCACTCCTGTTCTCTCCTCATGCCATCTTAGTGCAGAACTCATTTTTTCTGAGTAGATACACAAACCACAGACTCCCTGTTATGATCTGGTGGACCTCTGGCGTCACGGAATACAGGTTAGGAATCTCTGTTCTAGAATTTAAGGAGCAATATAGGCTCCCTGCTACATTGACCCCTCATACTTATTCCAGCAGTTCCCTTCTATGTCTTTTTTCCTCAGTTTTTCCAACCCTGTTCTTATCACTGCCCCTTAAAGCAAGTTTAAAATCAGTTATTAGGGATGTGCATTAATTTATAACAAAACTGCAAAACGTGAGGAATAAGGCTAATTTGTTTCATTTGGGGAACCCTGAAATGAATTGGGCCCCCCCCCCCCAATGAAACAAACCTTATTTGTTAGTTTTGTTTTAAACAAATGCATTGGGCCTAGGTCTAAGCCTGTGCCAGAATCGCGCTCGGGCATAGGCCAAAGGCCAAAGCAGGGACTGCTTCCTAGGCCCAAACGTGATGCTGGGGTCTTGGCGTAGGCACGGGCTGAGACAGCGCCTCAGCTGAGACCCCTGAAAAACAAAACTTACTTGATCCGTCGGGTATCTGTCGAAGGCTCGGTCCTGATGCTGGGGCCTTGTCCCTGGCCAGGGCCCAAGACCAGAACCAATGCCACAACCCGACCCAGAGGCTGGGTCATGACGATGGGGCCTCGGCCTACACCAGGACACGAGCACAAGGCCAATGCCGCAACCCGACCCGGAGGCCAGGTCCCGATGCCTGAGCCTGAGCCTGAGCCTAAGCTGGGGGCTGGAGACCAGGCCCGATGCTGTGACCAGACCCGATGGCCAGGTCTCGATTCTGAGGTCTCGACCCAGAGCCAGGCCCGACACATTGACCCGACTTGAAGTCTGGGTCCCAATACCGGGGCCTTGGCTTGGACCCAGGCCCAATGCCACAACCTGGCCCATAGGCTGGTTCCCGATGCCGGGACCTCAGCCCAGGCCTCAGGCCTGACAGTGGGGCCTCAGTGTCCAGACCTGGGAGCTCCGCAGTCCATTGTCTTCCTTCTTCGGCTCTTCAGTGCCAAATGACGGGCATCTGCTGGGGTCGTGCCAGAGTTAATTAACTCTGGTGTATTCACCCCAGCGGATGGCGCCATTTTAATGTACAGCATTGTACAGCATTGCCTCTGGGTCAGATTGTGGCATCGGGCCTAGGTCCAGGCATAGGCTAAGACCCTGGCATCAGGATCTGGTCTCCGGGCCAGGCTGCACGTCAAGCCAATCCTATGCATCAAGCCTATCCTGAGGCGGGCATCAAGCCTACGCAAGTCTGAGGCTTCAGCTAGTCACCACCAGTGGATCTCCACTGGACCAGGTAAGGGATGGGGGGGGGGGGGGGGAATCCAGACCCCAGCACTTTTCTGGAGGGGTGGGAGGGAGGCCTAGTTTTCATTTGGCCATTTTGGATTTTTTTTTTTCTTATGAATTAAATGAATCAAGCAATCCATGAACCAAAATTTGTGGGGAAAAAACCTCCCGAAAACAAACCAAATAACGAAAATGAATTTTTTTCCCTGTGCATCCCTATCACTTATAGTGCTGGCTTCTCAACGTCCACTGGTAGGCTATTCCAGGCCTTGCTGTCTTCTTCTGCTATTTTTACACAACCCATTCTTAATCCAACACCCAGGCCTCCTACCTATGTCTTACCACCAAGTTTTGTAATAATACATACAGCCATCAAAACTACTGAGGCTATTGTCTGACCACCCTGTCCTCATGGATGTTAGGCAACAAGTGTAAAATTGTCATGCCAACATAATTATCTAAATCTGAATTTATAACCAGAGCTCCGGTTTCATGTAGCAGATTTTTCAAATTTCTATATCAATTTTGTGCCAGATTTACATAATGTTGCACAAAGATTCATACCTCTGACTATGCAAAAAGTCTATTTTTTTTAAACCCATTCATGCTGTTTGCTTTTAAACAATATTTAAACCGTATTCATATACAAAATTTACCTAGAATAAAAATCAGCAACTTATGTTTCAAACCCTTATCTGTAAAATGCAACTTTTGTTTGGAATTGAAATAATGCAATGATCCTTTTTATATTTTCTTGAGAAAGTGCTTGTCTTCTTTAAGAACACGTGAACTCTGTATGCTAAAAATGCCCTCAGCATCAGCAGTTTGTCATTCTGCTATTTATTTATTTATTCCATTTTATATTCCGCCAATTCCAAATCCAAGGGGGATTACAGCTTTTACATTCATAAATTACGTCACATAATTACACAGAAAAATATGTGCGCATAGGGATGGTAACTTTAAAATGAGCATGCATGCCCCCACATATATGTATATGAGTGCATGAGCGTAGTTATGCTAGAATTTTAAATCATCTGCACAAGTGCAGCGTATGATATAAAATCCATCTAATGCGCTAATGTGTGCTCCTAATTTTATGCGGTTACATAAGCAAATGTTATTCGCGTATCTTCTTTAGGAATTTGTCGGCTTTAAAGCGCGCAACGAAGCGGATTTTAAAACATGCCAGTTTGCCCTATTAGTGTTTAGTCCGCCGGTTTGCCCAGTCTATCTGTAGGTCATCCTGATCCCTCTGGTTCTTCAGCCTGCGCTCACCCCAGTTTACTCAGACCCTTTACCCAGTCATTTTAGGCCTACAGCGAGTTTTCTTCAGACTTACTCCTCATCAAGAGCAGAAGTAAATAAGCGCAGGTAACAGCCTGACGCGCGCTGCGGGTGTGGGATTTACGTGTGTAAATGTTAGCCCTGCCAACATGCTCTAGCTCCGCCCCCCTTTTTCCACACAAGTAATTGGGCCATTTTAAAATATAAGTTGCTCGTGCACGTATATGGGCCTTTTAATGCGAGCAACTCTTTTAAAATTCACCCCATAATGGGTACTTGGTAACAGACAGAAAGAAGGGTTGAATTAACACAAGTTTGTCAGCAGTAGTACCGGTTATCAAGGATTCTATGAATTTAAGTTAATGCCCTGTCTTCCAGCTGTGGCACACCCCAGTTGCAGACTTCCAAAACACAGATCCAAGTCTTTGTAGCTGGGTATGGTTGCCCACATGTGCAGGTCCAAGAATCTTTGTATAAAAATGAAAATGACATTCTTCTAAAGGGCATCACTCCATCCAGGAATTATATCAAAATAACCCTTGGTTAGATTTAAAAAATCTTTAAGTGATCAAACATTCTGACTGCTTTCTCCGTCTACTTCAACTTCACCCCTCCCCTCCTGTTCGCTTCAGGATAGGAGGAAGGGTGGGGGAGGAGTGGGGCTAAATTAGGGAGCAGTGCCTCAGCTTCACCCCCTCTTCTCCTGTTCCCTGCAAGCTGTTTAGGGGAAGGACTGGAACAGGAGCAGAGAGATAGCTGAGACTGAAGGCAGGAACCTTGTAACTTTCTTCAAAAGAATGAATTAAAAGGCAGGAAAGCTTCAGGAATATTGATTGCGCAGCAGGATGTGAATTATATGGCAACAAGCTTATTTTAAAGTTTCTTCCACAGCCACAATGAGAGCCTAAGAGCAGTGCCTATTATTATATTTAGTATATTGTTGAAGAACCGATCTTTGTGCACTTCAAAGCTCATAGATCCTGTCATGATTGCTCACCATTGTCCTACTTCAATCTGTAGGGACCCACTGGTCCCTAGGGATCATGTGCTTCACGAGCAGGACATATTGCCATTGGAGAACCAGGTAATGCAAATTTTTTTCTTTTTTCAATTTTTTATTGCATTTTATTCAATATCCAAAAGGAAAGAAAAATAATACAAGATAATAATGTACATTATCCTTTTAACAAAGAAAAATCTGAACAACAAGATACTTAAACCATCACATTAATCTCAATTATATAAGGCCTCATTAATGGAGGGAGAGACAGGTAATGGAAATCTTTCTCAAGCATATTCATTATGAAAACTCGACTGGTTAGGTGTGCCTCCAGCAGAGGATTGGGAACCATTGGTTTCAATTTTGGAAGGTAAAGGATCAATCCACAAGTCAGGCCCTAAGAGAGAAAGTGTCTCTTCCCCCCCCCCCTCCCTCCCCAGTTTGGAAAAAAACTAGGATTGCATTGAGGTGTACTGGATTGCAGAAGCTCCAGAATGACCCCATCACTGGTGCAGGACACAAGGGAAGGGGGTGGGGAGGGATTACAATTGCATATCCCACCATGCTAAAGTTTTCAGTGTCCTCTGTTGTTACTCATGTTTTCAGCTGCCTTCAGGCTGAGCTTCTGAATGACAGTCACCATGACCTTTCCCCTTTCTTCCATCTGCTAGTTACAGGAAGCTGCAGATGTACAGTATCCTCAGAATGGGAGCTGCGGGTCATGGAGCAAAGTGCTCTGCTTTTTACCAGAGAAGCTGCATCCACATATTGCAGTAACAGCTGGAGGCTAATCTATATAGATTCTGGCAGAGAAATACCATCCTCCACTTTGGGACCCTTCCCCCATCCACATTTTGCACAGTATCTCACTGGAAGCCAGAGAACACTTAAGAAAAGCAACAGAACCCACAAAACATTCTGTAGTTTAAAAATAAACTTTAGATAGCTCAGTATGTAATTACATTTATTAAGCTCCCCTTTGCTTGCTCTTATTTTGATTCCATTCCTGATGAGACATTCCTATTTAAAGATTTTGTAGTCCCCTCTCACTTTAACAGCTTCCCTGCAGCCATATTGCATAATAGCAAGGGGTGCAGTCCAAAAAGGAAAATATGAGACCAATACTGGATCTTTGACAACTCTGTCCTGATGCACACTGGTACCTGCAGTACTGATTTCAAAGTAGAAGCAGGGACTACACATACCACAATGCATTGGGATGTAAGTTCAGAAACCCAGGACTGGCCAAAAAATCTCCCTCCATGAATGGGTCATTTGACAGCTCTGAATAGGGTAATCACCTGGCTGAGCCAGTCCTGGGGGGTTTTTTTCCCAGCTCTTATTTAAAAAGCATTTTGAAAGCTTCCCAGTTAAAGCATTGGGTTGAGAACCAGGGTTCAAATCCTCTTTCCCCATTGATATTCCCTGAGACCTTGGGCAATTCACCTTATGTCTTGTCGCCTTGGGTAGACAGATTGTAAGTTCTTTGGGACAGGGACTTTATTGCACCTGAATTTCTAATTTATTTATTTATTTATTTATTTATTTATTTGAAAGCTTTTACTATATCGACATTCGAAGGACACATCACGCCGGTTTACAAATAACTGAATCAGGCAGAAATTACAGTGAACACAGTGGGGGTAAGGGGAGCAGGAGAGAAAAGGGGCGAGGGGGGGCAAGGGGCAAGAACAGCGGGAAGGATAAAGGGCAGGCGAGCGAGAAGTGACAGGAATAAACAATAATGAACAGTAAGAAAAACAACATATCTGTAACTATTTTCTTAAATGACAAAGTAAAAGGCGAAGTACTTATTTATATTATTTCCTTGGGACGTCTCCATGGCGGACAGAGTACAGTAGATAGGGAACTGGGTGGGAGTGGAGCAGGAAATAGAATGGAAGGGTAACACCTCGAAGGCAGACGGGGCGTAAAGACGGGGTGAGAGGAAAGAGAATGGGTAGTTAGGAGCGATGAGATGGAGGACGGCAGCAGATGTACAGGGGGGGGTGAGGGCTATGTTTGATTAACATCTGGGTAGGCTTGCCTGAAGAGCCATGTCTTGATGCCTTTTTTGAAGGTAGGTAAGGAGGGCTCAAGTCGTAGATATAATAACGTAAGCTGCCTTGAGCATCATTTGGAAAGACAAGTAAGCTAAAATTATTATTATTAATAAAAGGATGATCTGAAACCCAAGACTGGCTCACCTCTTTCTTTTTGATCTGGCGCTCTCTGGGCCACCCTAATTTTTCCTTGCAGCTTTGAATACTGTACAAACCACAAAAAAAAAAAAAGTAATGAGTCTCTTTTTTCCATGTATCGCGTTCAGAAAGCGCCAGGCAGGCAGTCACGTGACCAGCAGTGGAATATCACCCCCAAGCCTCCCACCCGCTCCTTCTCCAGAGACAGGCTGAGCTAATCACCGAGTCAATAAACGTTTCAAAGCCAGTCATTAAGGCCTCATTATCCCATTACTGCAACAAAGGGGCTGTGCAGGGGGGAACAGGCTGAACTCCTCAGGAGCTGGGCCTACTCTCTGTCCTCGGGCCAGCATTAGTAAGGCCAAAGGGAACAGCAGGCCCCCCCCCGGGGAGAGAGAGAGACCACCTTGTGTCAAAATTGATTAGCTGATGCCTGATTTAGTGGGATGAGGAGCAGGCACGGCAGGGCGAAATGGTGTTTGCCTAGGTTTATGTTCGCCTTTAGTCCTGCGGCCGGGCAATCTGCTCCCCTCCCCGAGGTGCCTAGTGTGACTTCGAAGAGGAGAAAGAAGGCCTGGGATTCTGCCAGCAGAGAAATACTGAAACCCAAACAAAAGGAAGAAACATTCTCTCGACAGTCCAAGCACTGTGACGGTTCTGGCCCTGGAATGAGCTTTCTATGTCTCCCGTCCTAGAACCGTGCTTGTAAGAGAAAGGAATAGTTTGGAGGAAGCTGCATTCTACCCTGAGCTGAGAGCGCTGGGATTTTTGTATGCGGTGTCTTCTTTAATCCCAACAGGATACCAGCCTGCCCTGTAACTACAGATAAGCAGCCACTGCAGGGGGAGCGAATGGTGCTGCAGCGCCGTTTTTTTGTTTGTTTTTTTCTGTGTGGATTAGACTCAAATCTGCTCTCAGTTGGGGGTTTGATATCATTTCTATTATTCAAGGCCCCGGTTGAAGGGCCGTGAGCCATTTGATGGCCACATATCATATGACAGCCCTCAATTCACAATTTCACCTGACCCATGCCACCAGAATAGGCACATCTCTGATATGGACACTCACTTGGGGGTCAATTCACCCCAAATGAGAACATAGAAAAAATTACAGCAACTAAAAATAAAAAGTTCACATCCTTTGTTGGAAGAAAATGCAATTCAGAAGCCTACAAGTCTCTGGAAAACCCAATAAATCTTTATGAGATCCTTTAGATTGGTCTCCATTCTGATACATACCATACAGCCTCATTGTCATATGCATGAGCCTCGTTATCCCTATTCCCTAATCTTGATCCGCAAAGTCACTTTCCTGCCATTACCCCTCATCAGGAATTGGGGTAACTGAGGGCAAGAAGCCTAAAGCATTTGCCCTTAAAAATACTGATGCTGTAATATTCCATAGAATTCAGCAGGAGAAACTTGAGAATGAAACCAAAACTTTCACATTTTTTAATTTATGGTGGAAGCTCCCAGCCCTCCTCCCCCCACACACACACACACACACTTTTTTGGGGGGCAGTTTCTTTCTGCTCCTTTGAGCCTCCAGTTCAATCAAAACCAAGACTGGGATCCCGAGGCCATGAGCCTTGGGAATTTTATTTCCCCTATATTACCCTGAATAAAAATAGGAAGCTATTTACTAAGCTGCGGTAATGCATTACCACATGCAAAAAAAAAAAAAAAAAAAGCATTTACCATGTGGTAAATGAATTACTGCACAGATAGCATCCAAAATTTTAAATGCATATCAAATAACACACTTTGTCCTAAAGATGGCAAGCTGCATTAAAACTTAAGAACAAGCCATACTGGGTCAGACCAAGGGTCCATCAAGCCCAGCATCCTGTTTCCAACAGTGGCCAATCCAGGCCATAAGAACCTGGCAAGTACCCAAAAACCAAGTCTATTCCATGTTACCGTTGCTAGTAATAGCAGTGGCTATTTTCTAAGTCAACTTAATTAATAGCAGGTAATGGACTTCTCCTCCAAGAACTTATCCAATCCTTTTTTAAACACAGCTATACTAACTGCACTAACCACATCCTCTGGCAACAAATTCCAGAGTTTAATTGAGCGTTGAATGAAGAAGAACTTTCTCCGATTAGTTTTAAATGTGCCACATGCTAACTTCATGGAGTGCCCCCTAGTCTTTCTATTATCTGAAAGACTAAATAACCAATTCACATCTACCCATTCTAGACCTCTCATGATTTTAAACACCTCTATCATATCCCCCTTCAGCCGTCTCTTCTCCAAGCTGAAAAGTCCTAACCTCGTTAGTCTTTCCTCATAGGGGAGCTGTTCTATTCCCCTTATCATTTTGGTTGCCCTTCTCTGTACCTTCTCCATCGCAATTATATCTTTCCCATTTATAGTGTTTCTATAGCTGGAGCTCTCGATGCTCCAGGAAGAGCTGGAGTGGCAGCACATTGGTGAGCCAATGTGACACATTTGTGAGTGGTAGGATGGAGTCCGCTGGAGAGAGCTGGCAAGGCACATCCTGCTAGGTAGCCCACAAAGTGTCACGCAATACATGCCTCTTTTAGTGTCACTATCAGGCAGAACACATGGTGCCAGCGACATATCTTTGATGTAATCTTTACTTGCACCACAGTTTTTCCTGTACAGTTACTGCTGCATTGTGAAGACCAGTGCCGAGTAGGCATACTTGTTTTCTGTTATACAGTGACCTACACATGCAAGCAGTGTGAGAAAGAAAGATAGCAGCGCAGAGAGGAATATGCTTCTCGACTACCTCCCCTGCAAGGGGAAGTGGTATGTGAGGCCTATCAGGCAAAGTAGTGTTCTATAAGGCTTTGCTGAACCTGGCTGCCCCTCAGCATGCTCTCCTGGTGTCATACAGGGTGACATGGATGTGGGGGAAGATCTGGACATATCTCCATTGGTACTCCATGTCATATTGTGAGATTATGGAATACACAGTAGAGCAGCACTATTGTTACCACTTTGGGTGGAGCATACATTAAAGCTCAACCCATCTTGTCCAAACAGCGAAAGCAACTTTTGAGAAGTCTGAAGGTGCGTTCAATGACAAATTTGGTAGCACATAAGGCCTCGTTGTACCTCCTCTCTGCCAGCGTGTTGGGAATGGCAACGGGGATGAGAAGCCAAGTCCTGCAACCGTACCCAGAATCTATTGCGGCAATGACAGATTAAAGGCATCAATCAGAGCATTGTCACTTGTGGATGTGAGTGGCAAACCACAGCATCCAGTATGACTGTATAAGGTAGCCTGTACCTTTGCTGAGCCTTTAAGAGTGATTTCTATAGCCTAAGTGCCTATCACATTGTTGTAGGCCAGTATTTGTGCAGGCTAGCTGTAGCATTAAGGAGGTCAGATGTTCACAACTACTACACCATATTTGGGAATTGGAACTATTGTGTGCCAGGCTCTCACAACCCAGCAAAGCCTACTGGTGTGTAGCAGCCTGCCAACCTTGAGGAGATATATAAGAGCTGCCACACTTGTGTTACCTGCAAAAGCCATACCTCATGGTGTGCATGCAAATGTCCGTGGCAGATGTGTAGTCTGTCTTTCCTAGAAAAACAATTGAGAGGCCACACACAGGGTATATGACAGGCCCCCAACATGCACAGGACACTGCTTGTAGTATAGGTGTGTAAGCCTGTACAGAAATAATCTGTGACAATTTTCTTTACACCTCTATAATGGACCATATGTGATGATGCTGTGTAGCCAGTGTGGACAGTTGAAGCTTGTGAATCATCTGTGACATTAAAATGGCACCCAAAGGTTAGGATAGGAATGGGGCCATTTAGCTTATGAAGACGTTCTAAGTATATAGTGCCTGCTCACTCAGCGAGCTTTATGTGACATGCATTGTTGGCGTCAAAGTTTGCCATACTCTGAAGCAAGGGGATAAAAAGTCATGGCCAGGGCCAATGGCTGCATACTTGACTGTACAAGCCACTTGTCATGCCACCGATCCTTTCCTCTCCTGCAGCCACCACCCATTTGGGAGCCATTAGCCACAAACACATAGGCAGAAATGGAATACAGAAGGAAAAGTGTGCTTTATCTATGAGCCAAGCATCACCTTACATGCCAGCCTCAAAATTGTCAAAGAGGCCCGATTGGCTAAGTATAAAGGAATCATATGCGGCTCCTGGGAACCTGGGAATGAGGTCAAGTATGCACATTTGAGCATCGTAGACTATTTGCAGGTTGATGGAGTGGAAGAACTTTCTGTTATGGTATGTCTCCTCCCTCTGACGGAGTGGAATGATGGCCACATGAGTACAGTTTGATTGCTCCGACAACATTGGGAAAGTGTGCGAAGGCTTAAAACCCTCTCTTCAAGTCCATCAAGTCCTGCCTGTTGCAAGGAAATTTAATGTAGTGAGGAATGTGGTCCGTTACTGATTCAATGACCTGGTTGAGACAGTGTGAGAAAGTGCTTTTGGTCATTCCCCCCACCACCCCTACTGTGTTTTGAAAGGAGCTACTTGCCGTGAAATGCAGGGTGGCCAACAATTTGGTGAGGCCAGGCCCAGCGTAGGGCCTTTTATTGACTGGATCCAGATCCCCTCAGACGTCTTCATATAATTCCAGGATTGCCTGATTGCTGAGCTGATACTTGCTAAGCACAAAGTCCTCTGGCATGTCCAGCAAGAATGTTTGTGGAGGAAAAATACACTCCCTGTATCTCCTGCACCGTGGCCGCCTGTGTGCCGGACCATGGCCCGCACTCTGAGCCCACGGGACCCATGACTTTGCCTGCGCTGCTGGTACTTCCCTAGGAGGCCTTGGAACAGGCCTTGGCTATTCTTGAGGTTGTTTGGGTTCCACATGTTTTCATCTGTGGTGAGCCAAGAAACAATATGGCTTCAGGAAAATAGAGCAGATAAAAACAGGTATTTTTATTGGGCCAGGAAGGCCTGTTAGTTGTGTCCATGATCATAGCTTTTTTTGTTGTGTGCAATATTCGCCGCAAAAATAGCGCGATCCACGATATCGCACGCAATATTTACTTTTTCCATCGTACCGCCCCCCAAAAAAGGTGTAGTTATTTCCAGCGATAAATCCTACGATAATGTGTGATACTGTATCACACCAGTGCTAGAGACCCCAATTTCCATTAACCCCACCCAAACTTCTCCCACTTGAATACTAATTTCTATTTTACATATGCAATGTGTGATACGCTATTTATTGTGTGCATTACAGCGTTATAGTGCGCAATAATGCCGTAACACATGTGATAATGCCCTAATGCGATTTGAAAAATGGCCCTGAAGATTTGGAAGATCGATTATTCTAACTGGTGTTTCCAAAATCCAAGCCTCCAATGGTAAGTACCACAGGGTTCATTTAAACATAGAAAAATGACGGTAGAAAAAGACCATTATGGCCCTTCCAGTCTGTCCATCCACACCAACTATTATGATCCCTACCACTCCCTTAGAGATCCTCAGTGTTTATCCAATGCCTTTATGAATTCAGATACTGTCTTTGTCTCCACCACCTCTATGAGGAGACTCTTCCTTGCACCACCCTCTCTGTAAAGAAATATTTCCTTAGATTACTCCTGAGTCTAGCCTCTTTCACCCTCATCCCATGACCTCTGTTCTAGAGCCTCCTTTCTTTTGAAAGAGGACCCTTCCTTCTACATGGAAAACTTGGAGGTATTTATTAAATGTCTCTATCATATTTATTTATTTATTTATTTATCTATTTAAAATCTTTTATATTTGGTTTATATCAAAATAATGTGCTAAACAGATTACAACTTAACATAAAAACAATAGTTTAGACCATTAAACAAAATAAAATTTAACAATACATTAAAAACATTAATATAATAAAAAATAACACTACTTCATAAATCATAATATCACATCATAGCATATCAAATCATAGCATATCAAAAGCCTGTCTAAAGAGTTTGGCCTTCAACAGCCTCCTAAACTGTTTCAGATCATCGATCAAGCGCAATTCTAATGGCAAGGTGTACTACAACATCGAACCAGAAACAGAAAAAGATCTTTGACGCATTTCATTTAAACGTTACATCTTAATCATTGGAATAGCTAACAGATTTTGGTTTGAAGACCTTAATTTTCACTTGGGAACATAAATCTGTAAAAGATTTGACAAATAACTTGGTGCATCATTCTTCAAACATTTATATACTAATGTAATGATTTTAAACTGAATTCAATACTCGATTGGTAACCAATGAAGTTCTTTCAAGAATGGACGAATGTGTTCACGACGATGACATAAGAACATAAGAACATGCCATGCTGGGTCAGACCAAGGGTCCATCAAGCCCAGCATCCTGTTTCCAACAGTGGCCAATCCAGGCCATAAGAACCTGGCAAGTACCCAAAAACTAAGTCTATTCCATGTTACGGTTGCTAGTAATAGCAGTGGCTGTTTTCTAAGTCAACTTAATTAATAGTAGGTAATGGACTTTTCCTCCAACCAACTATTAATCGAACTGCAGAATTCTGTAAAACCTGCTCGCAATCGACTACCAGGAAGACCAGCAAATAATGAATTATGTCAACTAAAGTATTGACCACAAAGGCATGAACATTTGATCTAAAATTGATCTAATTCAAGACAAATTTCAAATGCCTTAAAAGATGTAGTTTATAATAATCAATTTTCAAAATGTCTTGAAAATGCTGACAAAAAGACAAACAGTAATCAAAAATAACCCCCAAATTTCGAAGTGACTCCTTAAAAGGAACAATAACATCAAACAATTTCAGAGAAATATGTCCTCTATCACTCCTTTCCTCCAGGATATATATGTTTAGATCTTTAAATCTTTTACCATAAGCTTTAAAAGAAAGACACTAACCATTTTAGTAGCCACCCTCTGTACCAACTTAACCGGTTTATATCCTTTTGAAGATGCAGTCTCCAGAACAGTATACAGGGAGGTCTCACCAGGGATTTATCCTAGAGCAATATCACCTCCTTTTTTTCTGGTGACCATTCCTCTCCCTATGTAGCCAAGCATATTTCTGGCACTTGCTATTACCTTATCCACCTGTTTGGCACCTGAAGATCATCAGATATGATCACTCTCAGATCCCACTCTTCTTTCATGCTTAGAAGAATTTCATCCCCATACTGTACCTCTCCCATGGGTTTTTGCATCCTATATGCATAACTGCTTTTTTTTAACATTAAATCTCATCTGCTAGACCCAAGACCATTTCTCAAGCTTTGCTAGATCTCTCCTCATGTTTTCCAAACCTTCCTGCTGTCTATCTTGTTGGAGATTTTGTTATCATCAACAAAAAGACAAGCCTTATCCAATAATCCTTCTGAAGTGTCATTCAAAAATGTTGAAAAGAACCGGTAAAGAACCAAACCTTGTGGCACACCACTAGTAACACCCCTCTCCTTGGAGTGAACTCCATTTATCACTTCCCTTTATTGCCTCCCACTCAACCAGTTTTAACCCAGTCAGTCACTTTAGGGCCCATATCAAGGGCACTCAATTTATTTATAAGTTGCCTATGCAGAACTGTGTCAAAGGCCTTATGGCAATCCAAGAACACTACATCTAGCGCTCTCCCCTGATCCAACTCTCTGGTCACTCTGTCAATTGGTAACAGTACACACACAGGAGAGAGTGAATTTGGACTTGTTGCTGACACTGCCTCATCCTTTTTCCTGCTCCACACTCCAAATACTCCCCCTGCTCCTTCTTCCAGTGTGTGCCTGATACTCTGCCTTCTTCCCTGCCTGTGTGGATCAAGGTCACTTCCTCTTCTGGGCTCACACTTGAGCCCCAGCCTAACCTGGAGATTTGTAGTGTTTACCTGGAGACCTGGCAATTCCTTTGGAATTACAGAGTATCAGGGTCAAATCCGGAGAGTTCCCAGGTATGAGCATAACTCTCCCTCGGCTTGGTACCCAGGGCAGTCACTCTGTTTGTCCACTCCTTGCAATGGCCCTGAGTATATGCAAATATGTGACAGAATGTTAGGAATTATTAGGAAGGGAATGGTTAATAAAACGGAAAATGTCATAATGCTTCTGTATTGCTCCATGGTGAGACCACACCTTGAATACTGTGTACAATTCTGGTCACCGCATCTCAAAAAAGATATAGTTGCAATGGAGAAGGTACAGAGAAGGGCAACCAAAATGATAAAGGGGATGAAACTGCTCCCCTATGAGGAAAGGCTGAAGAGGTTAGGGCTGTTCAGCTTGGAGAAGAGACGGCTGAGGGGGGGATATGATAGAGGTCTTTAAGATCATGAGAAGTCTTGAATGAGTACATGTGAATCAGTTATTTACACTTTCGGATAATAGAAGGACTAGGGGGCATTCCATGAAGTTAGCAAGTAGCACATTTAAGACTAATCGGAGAAAATTCTTTTTCACTCAACACATAATTAAACTCTGGAATTTGTTGCCAGAGGATGTGGTTAGTGCAGTTAGTGTAGCTGGGTTAAAAAAAAGGGTTGGATAAGTTCTTGGAGGAGAAGTCCATTAACTGCTATTAATCAAGTTTACTTAGGGAATAGCCATTGCTATTAATTGCAACAGTAGCATGGGATCTTCTTGGTGTTTGGGTACTTGCCAGGTTCTTGTGGCCTGGTTTGGCCTCTGTTGGAAACAGGATGCTGGACTTGATGGACCCCTTGGTCTGACCCAGCATGGCAATTTCTTATGTTCTTATGTAGGAGCCCTAACTCAGGTCCTGGTCACTAGAAATTGGTCCTTTAAAAACATTCAGGGGTGTCACTTAATTTCTACTTGTGGGTTATAGTGATGAGTCACTGTGGCAGAGGTTTTGGTATATTCCTTTAAGGGAGTATTATGAGGGAGAACCAACCACAAAGGGGGAAGCTTCCTTAGAGTTAATATAAGGTGGTGTTCCTCATACAAATTGTTCTTCCTGCTGCAGAGGTCAGAGAAATGAGCAGGGAGCTTCATAGTTCCTTGGAGGGCAGATGGTCTACTCAGTCCAGCCAGACCAAGCCATGGGAGGCCAGTAAATCATTTTTAGGCTCCTGGGTGGTTTCTGGTTGCAACCAGGGAGGGATATGGACCATAGCAACCTTGTGGAAAACCTTTGAGAAGTGAATGAACTGTACTGATAGGAAAATAATTCTGTTAAAAGATATCAGTACTAAATCTCTTCTGAACTGAGGAAGAATGAGAGGCATTTATGTACTATGCAGTTCAAGTGAAGATTTAGAAAAGAGTTTTTGTTGTTGCTGTTGCTGCAGTGTGAACTGATCAATTCTGTGATTTAATCAGTGAATTTTAATATTGTTCATCTCTGTATGCTGGAAACCCCAGAAATGAAAGTTTTGTTTTTTTTGAAGATACTTTGTGAGTGAGATCTTCCTTTATCCCAAAATGTGATTTCAAGAGAGGCATCTTGCAATGATAGAAGAAGGAGGTCTGAAGATTTTGGTTTCTAATGAGGTGCAGTCAGGGGAGTCACAGTGGGAGAAATGCATGTTCTGTAGTGTTTTCCCTATCCAGTTTGAAGAATAAAACCCTTCCCTCTGTGCTAGGTGCACTCCACTATCTACCCAACCACAGTATTTTCTTGAACCCACAGAGACTGCTGCTTAGGTCCTAAACAGGCATCACTCTATCATTTTATATGCCCAGAAAGGGGATTACATATATATTACACGGAACCTACCATCCTGGGCTTTCTCATAATGTTATAACAGTATAACAGGACATCGTCCATCTATTTCTCTTACAATACGTTCTCTTTCCGTAAGACATGTAATTTTAACTTCTGCCCAAAGACTAGAAAAGGGACCGATCCATTATAGCTTGTATGTAGGTGTAGTAGTGCAACTGTACCACCAAAGAGAAATTACTGGACCGGAGATGCAAAAAGGTATCCGAGAAATATGATGGCAGAGAATAACAGAGAGAGGAGGCAATGGGGGATGAAGGACTGAAAGAGGCAATAGGTTTGGTGGTGAGGGGGAGAGGGGGAGAGGACAAATGGAGAGTGAACAGTACTTGTCACACTTCCTACTTATTTTTACCCACCAGCCACCACTGGGACTAAATTTTGCCAAATGACCAAGAAACATTATATTTTGTTGCTGAAAAGTTGCTACTAATTATTCTTCAGAGCTTTTCATTTTAGGCATCCATGTTTAAAAAAAAAAACTCAGAGGAGCCAAAAAAGGTTTTCTTTGTGCAACAGCTGGCAGAGGATCCAGCAGTTGGTCAGGTGATCTCCGAGGGCAAAGACTGGGTGATGCTAATCAAGGATGAAGTTGATGAATCTGTAAGGTCAGATGACTGAAAGATCTGTGTGTGCTCCATATAGTATCATCACAGCTCCCGAGAGAGAAACTAAGAGAAATCTGCCAACACAAATACAATATCTAGAGAAATGGGACACCACCAAGTCAATCAGCCATAAAGAATTACTTACTTGAAAACCCAATCACTCGGGCTTCACTTTGCTCGCATGTTGTAGTCTTCCCCCATCACACTTCCCTCTCCTCTCCCCACCTGTTTAGCTGATCTCTGCTATGGCAGAGGCACATGGGTGGGGTGTGGGGGGCTGGGTTCAGCTGCTGCCAGGGACAGACCCCGCAGCAGAGAAGGCTGTAGTTCCTCTTAGGTGACTTGTAACATGATAGTGGGTAGGAGAAAGAGTCACAATTTAATGACTTCACATTTGGACTCTGAGCTCCCATCCTGGACCTCTACTCACTTCCTCTCCCGTTCATGCCCTTTCCCCCGCAAATTGCCATTTACTCCTTCCCACCTCTCAAGGACTCCCATTCACTCTTCCTCCCTATACAGAGACCTCCCATCACTTCTCCTTTCTCTTCCTAGAGCTCTTCTCACTCCCACTTCACAGATCTCCACTCATTTCCTCTCTCTAGGCCCCCACTCACTCACTTCCTATATACATACCTCCCTCCTCATGGATAAAATCATTCATTCAGTCTCTTCCTTCCGGGCAGATCTCAACTTTCCCCCCCAGGCTGGGTCCAGATTACCTCTCTTGAAGCAGCTAGGGATGGACCTAGGTCTGCCGGTGAGGCAAGTGGTGAGATTGGGGACAAAGCCAGTCACCATTCTTAAGTAATCTGCTGTCCCCGCTTTTCCCCCTTTCACCTGACCAGCTGATGCTCCTTCCCCTTTGGGTTGGCCATCTTGTGGGAGCAGCGGGGGCAATGTTTGAAGCAGCTGAACTTCTCAGCAATGGTGAGGAAAATCTTTGAAGAGAAGTCAAAGGAAAAAAATATGCAGAAAAATTTGGTAGAGACTGCACAAATAGGCCACACCAAGGTAAACTCTCAAGACTGAGAAGCCAAGCCAAAAACATAATAAATCTTTTGATGGGCAAAAAACATCTAAGAAACTATGGGAAAGAAGGGAGAAAAAACAACGGAGGAGGCCAAATAAAAATATAACAGTGAAGAGATGACTCAGTTCAGAGGGGGAGGGAGAGGGAGAGGGAGAGAGAGAGAGCCTGCCTGTGTGGAGGCTCACATATAAGTTAACTTTTTATACCACTGTTAAGAGGGAGCATTATGTACTCAGGGTGAGGTTTGAGGGGGTGGGGTAGGTTTTGGGGGGCAGTTTTACATGCACAGACATAGGTACAAACAGCACAGTTGTGATCAGTGAAGATTTACTGTCATTTGGAGTGATGAAAGGTAAAAGAAGAGAAGACTTGGATGACTGACTAATAGCCTCATCAACATGCATTTGCATTTGCATCTGATGAGCGCTATTAGTTTTCAGGAGGTTTGGCCACACTTTTTTGAGGCGCTAAACCCCTTACAGTATAAGGGGTAATAGATGCCCCTTAAAAACACACAGCCAAACCCCTGTTATACAGTGTGCCCGGCCCAGCGCACTTTACTGAATCGGCCCGTAGGTGGGGCAAGTATGAGTGGGGCCGATGCAATAAAATTTGCAGAAAGCGGGCACTGACTTTTCAGTGCCCGCTTTCTTAGCGCACGCATGGTGCTCACAAGGGGGACGCCATGCAATAAAATAAATTATTGGCTGAGCGCACTGTATTGATATGGCCATATTGCTGTACTGCAAAATGGCGCCGGCCATATGGCCGGTGCCATTTTTCATTACGGCAACACGATTCAAGTGCAGGAGGTCGTTCCCGGACCCCCGCTGGACTTTTGGCAAGTCTTGTGGGGGTCAGGAGGCCCCCCCAAGCTGGCCAAAAGTCCCTGGGGTCCAGCGGGGGTCCGGGAGCGATCTCCTACGCTCGTGACGTCGGGGGACAGGAACCAAAATGGCGCCGGCGTTACCTTTGCCCTGTCATATGACAGGGCAAAGGTAGCGCCGGCGCCATTTCTATCAACGCACCCGTGGCCCGAGAGTGGAAGATCACAACGGGACCCCCCCACTGGACCCCAGGTAATTTAAGACATTTTGGGGGGGTTCGGGAGGGTGGGGGATTTATTTTAAAGGGTCGGGGTGGGTTTTAGGGATGTTTTAGTGTGCCGGTTTTCCCGCCCTCCCCCGATTTACGATTTACACGATATTTACAAAAACAAAACCGCAACGATCCGATTCCCTCCCGCCCCCCCAGCCAAAATCGATCGTTAAGATGATCGATCACACGATTCACATCTCTAGCCACTGAGAGATTTCTCAGAAAGCAAGTATTCAGATTTTTGTTGCGGGGAGGTTTTTGACTCACCCTCTCCACAGGGTTCCAGGGCTAGCATAGCCTGGTTCCCACATTCTCAGACTCCTGCCAGTCACCAGTAACAACATCAAAAGAAGGATCAAGTTTCTGGAGTTCCCAATCGGATCTCCACCCCATGGGACCAGGACAGGCTAGGTGATTGTGAATAAACTGAACTCAGTTAGGACTTTCCGGGTTTGAGGGGGTCCCCTCCAATAGGATATCCTGTTAGCTGCTGGGTGAGCTTTTGTGCACCTTAAAATCGCCATGGGAGGCTTTGCCCAAATACCTGAGAGGTAAAGGACACCTAACCAGAAGAGAAAAACAGCTTTGTACATCAGTCAGCTATAATTTCATCTTTATTGAGAAATGGACTTTAATTTAATCATTGCAAAATCAGTAAACATTTAATTTGACACCCAGTGCCTTGTCCTGCCTGGTTTGTTCCAGCATCTCACACCCTGGGGGTGCAGCATGTTAACACAACACAGGGAAAAACACAGCATTGTCTGGGCCATAAGCAAGAGTTTCCCCCCACAAAAAGAATCCACCCTTGGGACAGAACATCATGTATGGGAGGAGGGCTAGCCGGATGCATGCCCCGAAGATAAAAAATAAGTTCATGCGCCTTTGTGACTTAAAACCCCCAGCAAGGGTTACACTATTTTATGCTCTGCCTGCAGGTTTCACCAGTAAAAAAAAAGACTTCACATATCATAAAAATAAATCTGGCTTAGTGTTTGGGTAATTGCCAGGTTCTTGTAGCCTGGTTTGGCCTCTGTTGGAAACAGGATGCTGGGCTTGATGGACCCTTGGTCTGACCCAGCATGGCAATTTCTTATGTTCTTAAGGTTTGTTGGTTTAGAATAAACTATTGGATTGAGTGTCATTGTCTGCTATTTGAAAGATAGGGGAAAATATGAAATAGGCTACAGACAGGGGGCTCATAGAGGGGTCCTCAGTGGGCGAGAGCCCTGTCAAGTGAAAAATGCCAGATTATCCTGTTTAGCCTCTGGGCCTGGTCCACTACACCATCTGTTTGACCCAAAGTCCTGTTGAACCCTATCCTGAGAGACTGGCTCTCAGCCTACAAGCTTGCCAGGTCCTTTTAATATTTATGTGCCCTCATCCATGGGGATTACACAAGTGAAAGATAAAATCATGAAAATCTTATCTTTCCTAAGGATGTAAACTCATTTAACAATAATCATAACCAACTTCCCCCTTCCTTCTCACTCATAATTAAATATTTTTAAATGAGTGCCTAGTTTTTGTTTTATTAAAGATAACCTCTCAGAATGACCTAACAGAACAAATTGTATCACTGATGACATCATAGTTTGCTATTTTATCAAGACTTCCATCAACTATAACAAGGACTGAAGTTATCAGTCTGTGGTAGTTTGTTCATTTTTCAGGGAACGAAGTGCTGATGTCAAATTAAATAAACCCATTTTATCTTTATCTTGCATGTATTAATCACCTACTGTGTAGATGATTTTCAAATAAAAACACATAATATAACATAAAATGGTTAAAACATACAAGAGACTAGATGAAAACAAACATAAGTCAATATATAAAACAAAGCTAACAAGACTTCACATAGCATAAAAATAAATCTGGCTATAGGCCTCATCTGTACCTTACCCTATACAGACAGTATGCCATGTATCCCACTGCTATCTTAGGCACTAGATGATAAAATTCATAAAATGTCAAATTTAAGATAGTTACAATATAGACCATAAAAATGACAACCGTGGTCTGCCAGTAAAACAACAAAATAAAAGTTCCAATCAATGACATGGCTGCTTAAATATAAAGGTGTTCAGCAGCATTTTAAAAGTTTTAGAGCATTCCGTTAGGCACATCATTTCAGAAAGACTATTCCATAATTCTGGTGCTGCAATCTAAAAAGATCATTCTCATGCCTCGACAAGGTGGGTCTGTTTAACAGAGGGAACATCCAATAAGTCACGATGTGAGAATCCAAGGGAGTGGGTACAATTAATATGGCATTAGCACAGGGAAAAGAATCAAGCCTCAATAATAGGGGTACCAGCAACACGACTTTGTATTGGATACAATATTATGAAGGTCAAATAAGAATGGTGTAATGTGTTCTTGTCAAGATTTTCTTGAAATAAGGCACACTGTTGAATTCTGCAACAATTGCAGTGCCCTTAAAGATGTAGCCGAAAGGCCAATATACACAGCATTGCAGTAATCAATAAAGTGAAGAAACATTGCCTGCACAAGGAACGAAAATCATGATTGAAGCATGGGTTTTATCCATGCAAAACTCATAATTTTAAAAAAAGCCTGATTTTACTGCTATTTTAATGATTTGCTTAAAAGTAAGATTACAATCCAATCACACGCTGAGGCTTTTCACACATGAAGTCATTTGAACTTTAACATCCTCAATAAGAATAGATGATGATACTCGCCCACTGTTGGGATGTTAGATAATTTCTGATTTTGCAACATTAGGGACCATTTTATTAAATAAAAGCCAACATTTAATAGCAGACAAGCAAATGTTTTCCAATTTATTGGTATCAGTCGATTTACGTTGCACCTCAATATAAAACTGGATGTCATCTGTGATTATTCAGTAACCCACAGATAGCCCCATCAAGCGTTTTGTTAGGGTTGAAGACCCAGCTCGGCTGGGGAACCCCCATGGGAACAATCCAGGACTCCAGGGACAGACTAGACTAGGGGGTCTTCTACCTATACCAGCCACCAGTGGTATTCATTTCTAGTCCTCTGGGTCTAAAAACTGGTCAAGTTTTCAGGATATCCCCAATGAATATGCATGAGAGAGATGTATATACAATTGAAGTAGTATGCATGCAAATCTATCTCATGCATATTAATTAGGGATATGCTGAAAACCCAATGAATTTATGGCACTCAAGGACTCGAAGTGAAGACCATTGATCTAGGGTGTTCCTTAATCCCTGGAAATCTTTCAGAGTTAAGGGTAAAGAATACTTCAATCAATATGCAGCCCTATGTAGACTATATAAAGCTGCCACTGGTGTGAGTAGGAGTATTACAAAGTGCAAGCAGCAAATTAACACTTATATAGGACCAAGATGGATTGAATCTATTCTTTGGGATCCTGCCGGGTACTTGTGACCTGGATTCGTCACTGTCGGAAACAGGATGCTAGGCTTGATGGATCTTTGGTCTAAGCCAGTATGTCAGTTCTTATACTCTTAAGGCGACAAGGTGGTCAGAAGAGAGCATTGCAGATAGAAAGTAATTGCACAAAATCAATTGTTATATACTAAAGCATTAATTCTAATTTTATAACAGAGAGCAGGTTTCTGCAGAGCCCTAGCTTTAGTAAAGGCTTTGATCTCAGAGCTATACTTTGGGCTGTGACTAGAACAAGGTGGGTTACTGGGAGCAGTTAAATGTGGAAAAAAAGAGACTAGTTTATAAATATAATAAGAATAAAATATATAAAATATTTATACTGAGGGGTACATTTTCTGCTGCTGGCTGGCTAGTAAAATTAGCTAGATAAATTTATCCACTCTCCTGGGTGCGCGATTCAGGAGGGTGGCCTATGCAAATTAGGGCCCAAAAGGAGGCGCTAGGGACACTAGCGCATCCCTACCGCCTCCTTTTTGACAGGAGCGGCGGCTGCCAGCGGGTTTGACAGCCGATGCTCAATTTTGCCGGCATCGGTTCTCAAACCCGCTGACAGCCACAGGTTCGGAAAACGGACGCCAGCATAATTGAGCGTTCCTCTTCCGACCTGCGGGCCGATTTTTACATTTTTGTTTTTTACATTTTTACTTTTTTTTACTTTTGGGGCCTCCGACTTAATATCGCTATGATATTAAGTCGGAGGATGTACAGAAAAGCAGTTTTTTCTGCTTTTCTGTACACTTCCCCAGTGTCGGCAGAAATTAACACCAGCCTTTGGGCAGGCGTAAATTTCTGAAAGTAAAATGTGCAGCTTGGCTGCACATTTTACTTTCTGTATCACGCAGGAATAACTAATAGGGCCATCAACATGCATCTGCATGTTGCGGGCGCTATTAGTTTCGGGGGGGGGGGGGGGGTTTGGACGCGCGTTTTCGACGTGCTATTACCCCTTACTGAATAAGGGGTAAAGCTAGCGCGTCAAAAACGAGCATCCAGATGCAGACGCACTGTACTGTATCGGCCTGTATGTTAGTCAGATAATGCTGATCATCAGTATTCTTTGCCTATAGCAGATGGAAGACATATTGGTGGTGCAGCAGGAAATTCCAAATGGTTTTAAATTAAAATTTGTGGTAAAACAGCAAAAATAAGTAGTGCCGCTTTATCTGCAACTTATATAGGTGCCTTGGGTCAGGCAAAAATGAAAGAAGCTAACAAAATTAGCAGAACAATGATAATGGGTGATTTCAATTACCCTGGTATTGAGCGCTATGCTAAAGAGGTGACGTTCCTAGATGAAATAAATGACTACTGAAAGGCTATGACAGAGATCCAAGATGACGCTGTGAAGGGAGGACGGAGTTAGAGCTTGCTCTCTCTGAAAACTTGCTTTTTCTTCTAAATTACATGCCGCATACAAAGAGGAAGGGTAGGATTCGGTTTGAATCCTCTGTGCCTACCTTATCCACCCCGACTCAGCCTACTGAGGGGTTCTTTACTCCGGCGAATGCATCGACCCCGGGAGGGAGATCTGCAGAGGAGCCGGGGAAGGAACACACCCTGGCCCTGCAGGACACACAAACATCTTTGAGCCCCGGGGCTCCCGAGACTCCTTCTCCACCATTCCATGTCCCTGCTCAGGCCCTGGGTTGGGCTCCATGGCAGTCACTGATGGAAGTGAAGCCAACTGCAGAGACAGGATCCGGAGCGCCGACGGCGCTCCGGATCCTGTCTCCGAGTCAGCCCACCGGTGTCTCCGAGTCAGCCCACCGGTGCCTCCGAGTCAGCCCACCGGTGAGGTGGGCTGACTCGGAGGAGCAGGCTCAGCTGGACCTGAGTGGCTCGGTAACCATTCGAGTGGAGAGAGAAGAACCAACAGATGAATCTGTAAGGATTCCAGAAGTCTGCCGGGCAGGTGGGGTAAGCACTGCTTTCAACTCTAAATTGTCTAAACCCCAAGTGATTACACTAGAAGCTGTCTGGAATGCTTTAATTTCCTTGGAAAAGTCAATTTCTTCATTAACTATGGCTATAACTGATTTATAAAAAAGTATCCAAACTATGAAACCACTACTTAATTCACATGATGTTAAAATTAAGGACTTAAACACACAAGTTTCGCATTTACAAGAAGTTCAAACAAATTTATTACAAGGAGAAGTAGTAACTATGAAAAGAATGGAGAATATGGAAAATGCTCTCAGACATACGACATACGACATAGTGAGGGCAAAAATAGCGCCGGCGCCATTTTGAATATTGGCAATATGGCGCGAGTGCAGGAGGTCGCTCCCGGACTCCCGCTGGACTTTTGGCAAGTCTTGTGGGGGTCAGGAGGCCCCCCCAAGCTGGCCAAAAGTCCCTGGGGGTCCAGTGGGGGGCGGGAAGCGAGCTCCTGCACTCGTGACGTCGGGTGACAGGAACCAAAATGGCGCCGGCGCTACCTTTGCCCTGTCATATGGTAAGGGCAAAGGGCCACCGGCGCTATTTCTATTAACGCAGCCATGGCCCGAGAGCGGGAGATCGCGCCGGGACCCCCCCCCCCCCACTGGACCCCAGGTAATTTAAAACATTTTGGGGGGGTTCGGGAGGGTGGGGGATTTGTTTTAAAGGGTCGGGGTGGGTTTTAGGGTTGTTTTGGTGTGCCGGTTTTCCCGCCCTCCCCCGATTTACGATTTTTTAACAAAAAAAACCATGACGATCAGATTTCCCTCCCCCCCCCAGCCACAATCGATCGTTAAGACGATCGATCACACGATTCACATCCCTAGTCTATATAATCCTGGAACGGAGTAGGTTCAAAGAATCAATATAACCCGATGGTGCAACGTTTCAAGAACCCGGCTCTCTGCCTCAGGAAGACAATAACTTATATGATATCCTCCATTCGCAACATTGATTTCATAAGAGGATATACTCACGAACCACTTGAAGGATCTTAACACGATGGTGTGCTACTGACTACTAACTTACAATTCAGCAGTGTTCTCTTTCTCTAGGCTTTCTTCTCTCCCTTGGCCTCTGTTCCCTCCTGGGCCTGGCTAGCTATACATCTTCCCAGGGACCTCCTCCCGGAGCAGAATTCCATGCTGTCTTAGGCTTAAGGTGGACCAGGCCATATCTCTGGATCTGGTCCTTTAAGGTGTTTTGGGGGTTTTCTCCTGTATATTCCTTCACAGCCTCTATTAAGGATCTAACAGTAGACAGTCTTAATGGTTTCATTAACATCAGCAAGACATATTTTAGAGATTTAGCCACTATCCTGTAGGGATTCATTTTTAAATTTTATCCAAAATTCAGTAATAACTTGTCCAGTTCTTTTGTTTTTTTTACTGAAAGTGATTTCCAGTTTTCATTTAAATTCATCTATATTACTATCAGCTGCTTATGTTTGTGGAAAAAGTGATGCAACAGCATTTATGGAGGTAGTAGCTAGAAGTGGACTATTGATACATCCAGGAGCTCAAAGGTGAATACCTTATCTTTGATGAGGTCCTTAATTCCGAGAAAGCTATTATTTGTCAATTATAAATGGATTATTTCACCATATCCATGAAGAAATAATAAATTACCAATAGGAGTAACTGGGGATAAGTAAGTTAACCCATTTTCTGCAATGATTTCTCTCACATTTTAAGCTTATGTTTTATGAATAGGCTAAAATATATCTTACCTAATATATGATCAAAAAGTGAGAAAACTATTATGTTCCAAATTATGTGATGATACAATTGAATTTTCAATAGTCAATGTTTCTGTGGATTCAAACTACATTACTATGTCAAAGCTCCCAAATTAACGAAAAGTAAATTTTAAATGAGGCAGTGTTGCGCTTCCCGGCTGCGCTGGTGCCGCTACCGGGACTGCTCACCTGGCGCAACTGTCTACTAGCTCCTTTCTCAATCCCAGCTCTGCTCGACCGCGGCATCCACGAGCATTCTGAGGCCCATCTGGGCCTTCCACCTCGCAACGCTCCTCGCACCGGGGCTCGGCGTCGGCCCCGCCCCCTAGTGCGCACGCGGATCTCTGGCGAACTTAAAGGGCCAAGCACGGGAAACCCTCGGGCAGTGCCTGACTCTGACATCACCTGAACCCTGTATAAATGCAGGGCTCAGGCACTAGCTCATTGCCTTGGCAATCGGGTCGTACACTCCGGAGTTCTCTAGTTTGCCTGTTCCAGTGTCTCCTGTTCCAGTGTCTCCTGTTCCAGCATCTCCTGTTCCAGTGTCTCCTGTTCCAGCATCTCCTGTTCCTTCGTCTCTCCATTCCTGGTAGTACCCTTTAGACTGATCTCACGGTACTGGCCTTTGCTTTCTCTTGACCATGTCTGACCGCTGCCTGGAACTGACCTCTGCCTGTCCACTGACCTCATCTGACCGCTGCCTGGAACTGACTTCTGCCTGTCCACTGACCTCGTCTGACCACTGCCTGGAACTTGATATTTGCCTGACCTGACTACTCCCGGATTGACTACAGGTACTGACCCCTGCTTCGGCTGACCATTCTGGACTGATACCCTGGCCTTGATCCTCGCTATCCACTCGGACACTCTCTTCTGACCTCCTGTGACCTCTGGATATTCTTGCTTGGACATCCACCACGCACCCTTGTTCATGGTGGGCACTCCCCAGCGCTTCTTCTCTAGGAGACCCTGAGAGGCCCACCTAAGATCAGAAGGCCAGGGTAACCAAGGGCTCAACCTGAGGGAATCCTGGGTTGCTATTGGCGAAGCTCCAGCGAGCCTCTGTCTCCTCCTGTGCTCTGCCTCCTGGTGGCAGGCACTCTGGGTCTGACCAGAGGGCCATACCAAACTTGCATCAGGCCAAGGGTCCACCTCCAGCGCAACACAGAGCTAAACTATCTACAGATTAAGGATATGGAGGAGGTATAATTGAATCTGGATCTTTTATCTCTTATTGTCTTATTGCATATTCAGGTCAGCAAAAGAATCATTTGGGACAGGGCAAGGCAACTTATGGAAATAAAAAAGAATATGGGATAAAATATTCATCTGCCTTGCACTGATAGAGCCTAGGCAGGAACAGGAATGGAGGCGCCACAGCACTATATAGCCTCTATAATCTGGTAAAATATGTTGGGGCAATTGTACTGGGGGAAATTAACTAGTTTACATGGGAGTTAGTTACCCAATTAGATTAATGTCTCTGACAATCACTTCAACAGAGAGTCTTTCAGTTTTACTACTAGGTCTTATGGTGCTACTATGGGCAGATTAATTCATTTAGAATCATTAATTTGGAACCAAAAGCAAGTTCTAAATTATTTGTATAATTGCATTAAATTGGGAGGAGAGAGGATGGGTTACAAAATAAAGACCAGGATATCAGTAGCATGCAAAGGCAATCTTGTGGTTTGTATTGCTAATTGTTTTTCCCAATATTTCTGAGCAATCTCTAATTAATTAAGCTAATGGTTCCAGAGAGCTTGCAAATAGTAAAGCAGAGAGCAGGCAACCCTGTCCGGTGCCTCTGGGCAATGAGAAAGATTTCATGAGCGTCCCATTTATATTTTATTCTATATCTGGTGAACTGTATATAATAAATTAATCAAGCTTGAAAGTCCAAGGGCCAAGATTCAGTTTCTTAAGCACTTTGAAAATGTTTTGAACAGACTGAAGGAGACAGGAGGAAGAATATGTGGGTGCTCACAGGGACTGTTTCCACCTAACACTCCCCCTGTCCTCTGGCTGCTTTCTGCCCAGCCAAATGATGCCCCTGCCTTCCTGTTTGCTCATTAGCCTTTGAAGCCCCACCCGATCGGCTGATATCATTAACAGGGCTCCATTGACCTGAACCCCACCAGAGGGTTGGGTCACTCCCGAAGGGCGCCACCCCTTCAAGAGAGACTAGGAAAAGGAGATTTAAGGGAACTTAATGCATAGCAGTAGGTGGGTTCCTACATAGTATGGTGGGGAAATTTGATAGACTTGCTTTTGTATAAACTGAATAGTAATATTATGTTAGATTTAAGTTGTCGGAGCCATGGTTTTGCCCATCCCTGGTGAGAATAAGATATGGCTTCCAAAAATACAGAATATGTATGTATTTGAGTACTTATTTGATGTTTTGATTATTGTATTTTATTTGCTGTATACTCTTTTTTATACTGTATTTAATGTAATGACTATTGAATTTTTAATTTTTGTAAACCATTTTGAGTTGTTCTTCAATACAAGGAAGGCATTCTATAAGTATGAAATAACATAACATAACATAAAAAATTCCATCCCTATCCTGTTAGAAGCCTTTTCAGCATCTAGGGAAAGTAAAAGTGAGGGAGCATCACTTGATGCAGAATGATAAATATTTTAGTGCTCTCTAAACATTTTCTAAGGTCTGCATTCCCTTTGTGAATTCAGTGTGGACCCTGTGAACTAGGTCAGGAAGGATAGTGCTTTGCTAATAGCATCAGTTTTTATTAGAAGCATCGACCTATAGGAACCACCCAGTTCTAATTCTAACTTTCATCTCAATATTCTCTGATCCTTCTAGCCTAAATTGCAGTAGAAAAGCAAAGCTTTGAAGAACAGAATGATTTGGGATGGAATGGAAAACAACAGGAACAAAGAGCAGTTTCATAATGATACAATGTTAAATTGGTAACTAAAATTTGCATCCAAAGAACAATTCCTACTGATCCTCCTTGACTCCTCAGCCCTCATCATGAAAGAGCAGCATTGATTGGTTTACTGAAGGCCCTGGCTGATGAAATAGAAGGGGAGGAGGTTTTGGGGATGAGAGGGGGCTTGGGAGGGTGGCAGGCAGGGGTTGATGAGGCTAATTAGGGGGATGGGGATGTGAGACTCTGGGAGGATGAGGATGGGAGGAGTTGAGGGAGGGGAGGTGGGAAGGCTGGAGTCAGAGGGAATGAGGTTAGGGGCAGATTCTTAGGTAAGGGATGGGTAGGGGCAGGGAAGCATTAGCTCCTGGTGCTGGTACATGTTCTGTTTCTGTTGTTGCAGGTTCCAGCGAGGTTGATGAATGTCCAGGGACCTCCTGGCAGGAGGCTTGGAGGATGTAGGAGTTCTCACCAGGGACCTCATCTATATCACACAACACCAAATGTCAGCTGGGCGCTGCAAAGGATGGCAGCAAGAGTCAGCAGACTGTTATGGATGCCAGAGCCTGGATGGACAGGCAGAGGCCAGTGGAGAGTGAGACTGTTAGGGGTGATGTTGGGGAGGAGCACAAGTGGGTGTGAGGCACCAGGGGGCACCAGAAGGAGGAAGAGGACCAGGGAGCATACTGTGGTGGCATCCTTCTTTTCCTTTTTGTCTTCCTCGTCATCATCTTCCTCAGTGATTCGACATTAGGAGCAGAGTGTGTCGGGGCAGGGTCCTGGACAGAACATGGGACTTTCTGCATTAGTGGCATTGACAGAGTTATGAGAGGGTATTCCCAGAGGGCTGAGGAGGAACATCAAGAAGTGTATATATATTGATATATTTAAACCATTGAAATTGAGGAGGGCGGTCACGAAGGGGAAGACATAAAAACATAAGAAAATGCCATACTGGGTCAGACCAAGGGTCCATCAAGCCCAGCATCCTGTTTCCAACAGTGGCCAATCCAGGCAATAAGAACCTGGCAAGTACCCAAAAACTAAGTCTATTCCATGTTACCATTGCTAATGGCAGTGGCTATTCTCTAAGTGAACTTAATAGCAGGTAATGGACTTCTCCTCCAAGAACTTTTCCAATCCTTTTTTAAACACAGCTATACTAACTGCACTAACCATATCCTCTGACAACAAATTCCAGAGTTTAATTGTGCGTTGTGTGAAAAAGAACTTTCTCCGATTAGTTTTAAATGTGCCACATGCTAACTTCATGGAGTGCCCCCTAGTCTTTCTATTATCTGAAAGAGTAAATAATTGATTCGCATCTACCCGTTCTAGACCTCTCATGATTTTAAACATCTCTATCATATCCCCCCTCAGCCGTCTCTTCTCCAAGCTGAAAAGTCCTAACCTCTTTAGTCTTTACTCATAGGGGAGCTGTTCCATTCCCCTTATCATTTTGGTAGCCCTTCTCTGTACCTTCTCCATCGCAATTATATCTTTTTTGAGATGCAGCGACCAGAATTGTACACAGTATTCAATGTGCGGTCTCACCATGGAGCGATACAGAGGCATTATGATAGTTTCCGTTTTATTCACCATTCCGTTTCTAATAATTCCCAACATTCTGTTTGCTTTTTTGACTGCCATAGCAGACTGAACCGAAGATTTCAATGTGTTATCCACTATGACGCCTAGATCTCTTTCTTGGGTTGTAGCACCTAATATGGAACCCAACATTGTGTAATTATAGCATGGGTTATTTTTCCCTATATGCATCACCTTGCACTTATCCACATTAAATTTCATCTGCCATTTGGATGCCCAATTTTCCAGTCTCACAAGGTCTTCCTGCAATTTATCACAATCTGCTTGTGATTTAACTACTCTGAACAATTTTGTATCATCTGCAGATTTGATTATCTCACTCGTCGTATTTCTTTCCAGATCCTCCAAGATCTGCCGGGCTTCCTTGCCCTCTTCCGCTCTGTCTTTGATGACCCTGCTCATAAGGCTGTCGCCGGTTCCACACTACTGCACTTTTATCAAGGTTCCAGATCCCTTACGGAATACGTCATCGAGTTTAAGACTCTTGAGTCTGAGCTGCACTGGGATTTGGGCTGCCTGCGTGCGATCTTCCTCGAAGGGCTGAGTCCACGCATCAAAAATGAGCTAGCAACTCGAGACCTTCCTGACACCCTAGAGACTCTCGTGGACCTCACAGGCCGCATTGACTGCCATTTTCATGAATGCTCGCAAGAGACCAGAGGACCCAAGAGGGTGGCTACAGGTACACTTCGCATCCACCCAGCACCTTCCATGAAGACCGCTGCTCCGCAAAATACCGATGAAGAGGAACCTATGCAGATGGGTCGCAGCCACCTATCCTCGAATGAGAAACGTCATCGCCTATGTTCAGGGCTATGTATGTACTGTGGTCAACCCGGACATGCGGTACCTGCTTGCCCACTCTGCCGGAGGACTTCTCCTAGGCCTGACATCATCCTCTCCTTCATTTACGTTACTTGTTTCCATCAACTCAGGTACCCTGGAATTTCACACCTTAGCCTTAGTGGATTCTGGGGCTGGTGGTAATTTTATCCTCCGACAGCTGGTTGAGCATCTCTGGATTCCCATGGTCCACACCCCCATGCCTTTATTGCTCTCCTCCATCCATGGTGAGCTGCTACCTGGCGAAGTTACTTGCTCCACAGTTCCCATCCTACTTCATACTGGATCCATGCACACGGAGACCATCTTCTTTCTTGTGGCCATTCATCTGGCCATTCATCTGGCGGTTCTTGGACTACCATGGTTGAAACTTCACACTCCACAATTCGACTGGGGCCCCTTGCAACTTTCCCAATGGGGCAACTCCTGTCATAAGGATTGCTTGGAGGTCGTGTCACCCCTGCCTTGCTTAACCATGACGATGTCTCTCCCTGGTCTCCCGCTGCAGTACTCCACTTACGCTGATGTATTTTCGAAGAAGGCTGCAGACACTTTACCACCTCATCGCTCATTTGATTGTTCGATAAATTTACTTCCGAATTCAGAGCCTCCTCGCGGAAGGGTGTACCCACTTTCGCTAACAGAAACTAAGGCTATGTCAGACTACATACAAGAGAATTTGGCAAAAGGCTTCATTCGAATTTCTAAGTCTCCCACTGGAGCGGGATTCTTTTTCATGGGGAAAAAGGACGATTCCCTCTGGCCATGTATAGATTACTGCAGTTTAAACGAAATTACCCAGAAGGACTGATACCCCTTGCCACTAATCTCTGAACTGTTTGACAGGCTCCAAGGGGCCAAAATATTCTCCAAGTTGGACCTGAGAGGGGCCTACAATTTGGTCTGGATATGCCAGGGCGATGAATGGAAAACCACTTTTAACACCCGTGACGGCCATTTCAAATACCTGGTAATGCCCTTCGGCCTTTTGTAACACCCCAGTAGTGTTCCAGAATATGATGAATGAGGTATTCAGAGATATGTTCTACCAGTGTGTCATAGTCTATCTGGATGACATCTTGGTATTCTGATGAGACCTCAAGATTCATCGCCGAGATGTCTGCAAATTTCTTCAGCATCTAAGGGACAATCATTTGTATGCCACGCTGGAGAAATGTTCCTTCGAACAAGAGACTGTTCCTTTTCTTGGTTACGTGGTCTTGAGCCAAGGCTTCCAGATGGATCCCCAAAAGACCAAGAGCATCCAGGATTGGCCCCAACCAATGGGTCTCAAAGGGCTTTGTAGATTCCTGGGATTTTCTACAGTCATTCATTCCACATTATTCCACACTGACTGCCCCTCTCACACCCATGACCTGCAAGGGAGCCAACCCCTTGCAGTGGTCACCCGAGGCCATATTAGCCTTTCAGAAACTTAAGGATGCATTCCTTAGAGCAGTGGTTCTCAACCTTTTTCCTATCGTGACACACCTGACAGACTATCTTGGCGAGGTAGACGGTAGTATAATGCTATCACTATACTTTTTTCCAACACACAAGGGATTTCTACCCATAAAGATTCGATTGTGCATTTAGTCTCATGCAGGATATTTATCCTGTTGGACTCTATGCCATCCTGGATATAAAGCGCCACACCGCCTCCCGGGTGCTCCTCTCTGTCATTGCGATATAATTTGTACCCTGGTATAGCACTGTCCTATTGGTTATCCTCCTTCCACCATGTCTCTGAGATGCCAATTAAGTCTATGCCATCATTCACTGCTATACATTCTAATTCTCCCATCTTTCTTCTTAGACTTCTGGCATTAGCATACAAACATTTCAAAGTTTGTTTTTCGTTTGTATTTTCATTCTGCTTTTTAATTGATAGGGATAAGTTAGAATTTTTTAGCTCAGGTGAGTATGTTTTAGTTACAGGCACTTGGACTACTTTTCTTATTATTGGAACCTCACTGTCAGGATGCCCTAATTCTAATGCATCATTAGTATCCTTTGAAGATATCTCCCTCCGAACCATGCGCTGCTGAGCGACTGTTGGCTTTCCCCTTTGTTCTAGTTTAAAAACTGCTCTATCTCCTTTTTAAAGGTTAGCGCCAGCAGTCTGGTTCCACCCTGGTTAAGGTGGAGCCCATCCCTTTGGAAGAGACTCCCCCTTCCCCAAAAGGTTCCCCAGTTCCTTATGACAGTGGTTCTCAACCTTTTTCTCATCGTGACAGACCACGTTCACATGTGTGACACACTGCTTATTACAAGTTACGGCGGAAATAAAAAATAAAGGTCCAGTATTATTTTTATTGTTAAGAATGTCACAAGGAAAAGATATGTATTCTGTCTGAACAGAAATTGCATAAATAGTAAACATCCCACACCAAAACAGCACCAATTTCTAGTGCTCAAACAGTAAACACCTTACCTAAGAAAAGGCAACACTGAAAATATTACACCAGGCCTTAAGACATCAATACACCTCATATTAGGAAAACGGAACAAGCCAGGCTACTATAGAGCCCTACACAGAAACTACACGCCAGCAGAAAACCTCACCTGAATCACATGTGCTAACCCTCACCTAGCAAAGAATAAAGAGACCAAAACGCATAACTATAAGCATGCAGACAAAAACTGAATTGGAAACTGCAACAAGCCAGAGTCTCTGTATGCAGTGTAACAAAAGAAAAAAGAAACATCACCCATCCTTATAAAACAAATCAAGAAATATAAAATCAATAGCAGCAAAACCATTAGGGATGTGAATCCTTTTTTGATGATTTAAAATATCGTCCGATATTTTTTAAATCGTCATTAATCGTTAAAGAGTGCGATACAATAGAAATTCCACCGATTTATTGTGAAAAAAATCATTAATCGGGTTAGTGCACACTAACGGGAGTTAGGACACAACTTAAAAACCCACCCCAACCCTTTAAAACCGCTCCCTTAGCCTCCACCACCCTCCCGACCCCCCCAAAAACATTTTAAAATTACCTGGTGGTCCAGTGGGCCCCGGGAGCGATCTCCCGCTCTCGGGCCGTCGGCTGCCACTAATAAAAATGGTGCCGATGGCCCTTTGCCCTTACCATGTGGCAGGGTAACCATGCCATTGGCCGGCCCCTGTCACATGGTAGGAGCTCTGGACAGCCGGCGCCATTTTTATTAGTGGCAGCCAATGGCCCGAGAGCAGGAGATCGCTGCCGGGGCCCACTGGACCACCAGGTAATTTTAAAATGTTTTTTGGGGGGGGGGGGGTCGGGAGGGTGGTGGAGGCTAAGGGAGCGGTTTTAAAGGGTCGGGTGGGTTTCTTGTTTATCGGATCGGGCGCAGCCGATAAAAAAAAAATGATCGGGCCGGACAAAAAAAATGCACGATTTGAATCGGAACTGGAACCGAACCGATACCGGTTCCGATTCACATCTCTAAAAACCATACTAACAAAAAGAACAGATTATTTCAAAACACCTGATGAATGGAATATCCAATAATTAAAGACTCATATAAAAGATTTCTAGATACCAATAAAATATTTCAAAATAGCAGACACAAAGGCCCAATAATGAAAAATGATACAAAAAATGTTTTGCTCTGCATACCTGAGAACGTTTGATATCCAGGTGTCCTGAGATTGTTTTGAATTACCAGGAGGAGGGATGGTTTGCTTGCAACTTTCTCCTTTCTCTCTCACACTGGTTCTCAATCAGTCAGGCTCATGCAGTGGAAGGAGGCAGCTGCTGTGTGGGCCAGCCATGCAGCCAAAGAAAGAAAGCTGCTGCTGCCTGCACCCTGCACATTCTGTGGAGATAGTGAGAGAATGTGAGTGTTTGTGTATCTGTGTGTGTGTGTGTGTAAGGGATCAGTGTGTGGTACTGCCCTCCTGCCAGCAAGGTGCCCTCTGTGGGCCTTGGTCTTGGCTGGTTAGTCCTCCAAGCCCCATGACTTGGAGGTCAAGCTGGCAGCCATGTTTACAGCATGACTCAGCACTGCCACATCCTTAAAATCCTGCCTCACGCACAGTACTTTGCCTCAGCATGGAGTCAACCTTGACCCTAGCTCTGGCTTTATTCTCCTAGTTCTTGTTATTGCCTTTTTCTTGCTTGAGTGGTTGGCTGATTATCGTGGCTTCCTGTCTGTCCCGTGTCTTTGTGCCTTGTGTATCCTGCTTGTTTGGCCTTAGTTTTAGCCTTCTGGTGTTCTTTCTGTTTCTGCTGTTGTTTTGTATTTTCCTCTGATTGCCCTGTTTTGGGCCCTAGTTTTGTCTTCTGGATTTTATTCTATTTTATCTGTTTGCCTGTCTGTCCAGTGGCGTACTCCCTGTTCCTTGGCTTCTGTGGACATCTCTAAGTATCCTGCAGCTCAGCTTGGCTTCAGTGGGTGTCCTTTCGTACCCTGTTCCTAAGTGCACTTCCTATGAGGTCCTGATGGCCACCAGAACATTTTAGGTCATCGAGCCAGTCCTGTCTTGCACAGCCTGTTCCTGCTCTAGTCAGCTGTTCCTGGATCTAGCCTACTCCTGCTCTGGGGGTTGCCCTTACCGGCACACAGTGCTCTGATAGTGTGTGAGCGTGTGTGTGAGAGAGAGAGCCTGTGTCTGTGTGTATATATTTGAGAGAGCATATGGGAAAGAGAGAGTATGTGTGTGTGAGGATGTGTGAGTAAGCAAGTGTGTATATGTTTGAGAATGTGTGTATGTGAGAGACAGGAGAAGGTTTATGCATCTCCCGTCCCCCACTAATCCACAACAAACTCAGGGTGACTGAAAATCAAAAGTTCCCAGGTATGGAGCGTAGGGGATTTATTTATCCTTATTTGTTTTCATTATTGGGTGTTGTTTGATGCGTCTGGTATTTTGAAATATTTTATTGGTGTTTGAGAAAAAAATGTTTATATGAGTTTTTATTATTGAATATGTTTTTTCATCAGTTGTTTTGAAATATTTTTTCTATTTATGAATATAGTTTTACTATTATGTGGAATGGTCATGTTTCTCTTTCTCCATTGTTGCAGTGCCTATAGTCTGGCTTGCTGCTGTTTCTAGTTGAGTTTGTCTACATGTTTCTATTTATGGTCTGCATTCTGTGATGGTGAGGGTTTGTCTGTATTCTGCATGTGTGGCTGAGGTGAGGTAGTCTGCTAGCACGTAGTTTCTGTGAAGAGATCTATGGCAACTTGGCTTTTTCTATTTTCCTTATAGGAAGTGTATTGATGTTTTACGGCCTCATGAAATATTTGTGGTGTTGCTTTTTCAAAGATAGGGTTGTTACTGTTTAAGTGGTAGCAGTTACTGCTCTTTTGATATGGGATGTTTAGAATATTGTAATTGTAATTCACTTTTTTCATAGGATTTGTTGTCAGTTTGTTTTCAACATCAAATTAAAGACAGCATAATTTTTAAATATCTACAATACTGTAACCCAACTGCTGTAAGTATGTGGCTGTATGGTGTGCTGTGCTGTGTCTGGTTCCCTCAGTCAGCTGTGAAAGCATCTTGAAAAGAGATCAGTGAAAGGTATGGATGATGGATGTAGTCATAATATTTCCATAACATTGGGAAAAATGAGCAGTGCACCCATAATACATATGCATGCTCACAATTAATGGAATGCATGAATCTATGCAGATCATGCTCCATTATTCCTACAGTGTTTCAGATTGATTGATGAGTGCATCACGCATCATTGATGGACCTGCTGGTTCTATTGATCCATTGGTAGATTGTCCACTGCTACTGTGCTGGGGATGCTAGAATAGAGGAACAAAGGGATGAGAGAGAGAGAGAGAAGGTGAGTTCGGAGCAGTAGTGGCAAATTCATTCAAATGAGGGGAGGGTCATGTATCTCATGCCCTATGTTCAAGTGTCTGGTAGTGGTCTGTGGAAAAGATGACAACTTTGGGATGGGGGAGGGGGGAGAAGGACCAATGGGCCCGAGCCCCTGATCTTTCGAAGTAGCTAGCAATGCTTCTGCTTTGAATACTACACTGTTTGCTCTGATCATTTTTGAAGAATCATGTCTGTCTCCTTTTCCTTTTCCATTTCTTAACCAGCCTTACAAGGAGATTTGTTGCCTTCTTGCTGCTCCCTTTAATTGCTGACCAAAGTTTCTCCATACTCTTCAGGGCCTTTTTAACACTATCACTCCTCCTTCTGAAGTGCAGGACCCTAGTCTTAGTTATGGTTCATTTTGGCTCAAAAACCTCCCTCCCATCAAGTAAATCGAATAGTTGCTTTGCTCTCTTTCTCTCCACTCTGCCTCCTCTCTCTCTCTCTCTTTTCCTTTCCCTCTGCAGTGGCTGGCTGACGAGCTGAGGAGGGATTTCACAGAGCAGGTTTCTCTAATAATGATGCAGCCTGGGGGCAGCAGTGCTGTCCTCCAGAACCCCCTGCCAATCCTTCCCTTCCAATCACCCCCACTCCTTTCCTACTTCCCTCCCCTGCAGCCCTTCGCAATGTTGACTTTAATTAGCAGATATGAAAGCTTTCCTTTGCCTCTTTTGATACTGACAGTGAAGGGAAGGGGCAGAACACCAGCAGTTTTCTTTTGTATCTTTAATTGAAACACAGTCTGACAATTACCCAGCATCTCCCCTGCCTGGAGCCATCCCTCCATGTGCTTCTCTTCCTTGTCAGGGATCCTCTGAGAAAGAACTGATTCTGTGAGCTGTCAGAGGCTTTGACAGTCTATATACTCATTCTTTATCTTCCCCTTTCCTATCCTTGACCTCCAGCAGCACCAGAGGAGATGACTGCTCGCTCTACTCGGAGGTGACATGAATCATGCTCACATCCAATTTCTACTTCTTTAATTTTCTTTAATGGGCACCTGTCGTGTTTATGTTTCTAATTAAACATTCCAAATGCAACTATTAGCCAACCAGATGGCTCCATTTCTCTGCATATGAATTGTCCTTAGAAAGTATCTTACAAGCTGCTCATTCTCGGCACCATCGCCACACGAGAGGAGCCAGGCATTGTGAAATGCTAAAATGATGGGGTGTTTCCTTCCCATCTGAATTATAGTATATTAAACAGCACAAATTTCAATCACAGCTACAACAAGCATACTGTACTAGAAACCATTTCATACATCACCAGAGCCCTCTGTGTCACTGCAGTCTCCTGCTATGCATCCATTATACTTATTTCTTAAAAGAATGATGATGGTGATCGTAGTATGAACAGCATGGAAGTGCATCTTTAATTGCACTCTCCAGGGTATGTTAACCTCCATTTGGAGGCACTTCCTCTTTTTGACTTATCAATGCCTCAAATTATTGCCATTGCCTCCATTTTCAAGGCTACAAAGGTACTAACACCTCCTATGTTGTAGCATAACAGAATTATGGTATGTCAAGAATATAGATGACTTATTTGCATTCTTTGTGTAAACATCACTCATTTGGCATTGTAGAGGCTGTAAATCACATTATCTGGAGTCTGTCTTGTAAGTGTGACTGTATTATACTGTAACACAGTAATAATAATAATGGTCAATATAATAGTAACAGTGGTAGTATAGAGTTCCACTTCACATAGATACACATCCAAAAGATATTACTGAATGGTTGTACTTGCTTCTATGTGAGGTATTGGACCTGAATGTGTGGTGATGGTGTGAATTCAGTTCCTTAGTGATGAAGGTTCCTGGCACCAAATGATTACTCCACTCTAACCCCACAGGCTTTTTTTTTTCCCCCCACAAAAGTTCACAGTGCTGCCCAATGGACAAAATGTTAGTGTAAGTCTTGTTCCACTTGCTCAGAGGACTCATAAGCATAACTGGGAGCTGAGAGGCCATCTAATATCCCATGGGGCTCCCAAGGGTCATCAGAAGGGGCAAGCAAGGTGGGCAGCTGCCCAGGGTACCAAGCCCATAATGCACCAGCACGCTTCATCAGGGGGGTGGGGCGCCAGCAGTCCTTACCACAAGCCGTAGCGGCAGGAACTCTCTGAAGCTCCACATCATCAGAGGGGAATCCAGGCTGGCTGCCCGTGTCATCTGAGGGCTTCTTTCCTCCTTCCCAATCCCCTTGGACAGCTGGGGTCCTTCTTGGCCCAGCAAAGGGCCTGAGACTCCTAGGGTCTTTCAGCAAGGGGAGGGTTGAAAAACAAGTGTCCAGGGCCCTTAGGGCTCTTCAGTTCTTAAACAACTTGTTCTTAATCACATAAACATACAAGGTTGGGGTTGTTCTAAAATAAACGTTTGCTAATGTAGAGACCACCTGGTCTATGGCCCAGTTCCCTGCCCTTGGGTAGACAGCTGCAAATGGGGCCTACCGTTCATAACAGAATCTCGCCCAGAAGTAGGCTGGAACCCCTGAGGCACAAGGGGGAGGGGTAACCTTGGCTATAGTGCAGCAGTGTAGGTTTGATTTTGAAGGAGAAGGAGCTGTTTGAGCGTGCTTTCCAAGTCAGGCCCCCAGCTTAGTATAGAAAGGGAAAGACACTGCCCTACCAGTTCCTGTTTCAGGGTTTGAGGGAATGAAAGCGTGATATATGGATTTTTGCTGTTTTTTTCTGGTTTTTACATTTTTGACCTGCTCAGGCGGAACTGTGTACTTTTTCGCTCAGACCAAGAGGAGGTTACAGTGCTAAAGCAAAGAGAAAAGAGAAGGTTTTTTTTTCCCCAGTGTAAGGGAGCATCTAAGGAACTCCCTCAGAACACCTTAAAGGACTGGGTACAGCTATATGTACAGTAATCCTTAAGACCCAACCCAGCAAGGGATTCTGGGATAGGGTAGAGCACTGCAAGTGGGAATAAGAATCCAGGGCTAGAACGGTGCAGGAGGTCCCTTGAGAGAGAAACAGAAAGCTCAAGAATATGAACTGTAAATTAGGATATTTTTGTTGAACTGCTCAAACCAGCGACTGTTTTGATTATTGTTGCTTAAGAATAAAGTTAATTGAAGAGAATGTTGCCAGAATCCAGCATGGAGTGTGTTTTCTGGCAGTCATGACCGCTCAGCATAACATATGGTGTTAGCAGTGGGATCACTCGTCTAAGCCAGAAGCACAGGCAAAGCCCACAACCACAACAGAATAAAACAAAACAAAACCCTGCCTAATTTTGTTTTTTCACTCTTCTGTCCAGAGAGATAACCAGTGGGGAAATGGCTCAGAAAACGGGGAAGATGGAGCATGTGATTCAGATCCTTGCTACAAGACAGCAGCAATTTTAGAACACCATACAAACTGAACTTGGTGAGCAGCAGTCACTGCGAGAACAACTTGTGCAGGAAAACACAGTGTTAACTCAGGTAGCACAGGCTGTGCAGACCGCTGTGGCCAATTTAACACAGGCAAATCTGTTACCTCACATCCTGTTTAAAATCAAGACAGGTGAGAAACTTTGAAAGACTGCCCGCTTTTCAGCTTGGCTTGAAGCCAATTGGAATATGTATTTGGCTAACTTACACAGGCAGAAGTCAAGTGGCCTTTCAAGCAGCCAACCCAGATGGGACGGCTACTCATGTGGAAGCAAGGCTGCTATCTTGGAGAGAGCTGGGTATACCTCAGAAACCTACTAGTAGCAGTTCTGACGGGGATTCCTGCAGCCCAAGGACAGCCCCCAAGTCTGTTTCATCACCTGAAGGATGCCAGCTAGAAGTGGCTACAGCCAGAGGCAAAGACTGACTTCAGAGTAGCCCGACAAATTCTTCTAGAACAATTCTTAGATGAGCTTGACCAGCCTAAGTGAAATTGGGTCTAACAACACACAGGGCTCACATTGAAAAGAGCTCTGGAAGTGGCAGACGCCTTCCATGAAGCTCATTTAATGCCCGATGTGGTAAGGAGGCCAGAAAGACAACCCACACAAACTTCATGGCAAAGCACAGATACTGAAGCTTCCCGGCAGCAACGCACAGAAGCAGAGAGGCCGTCTTCTCAGGGACGGCTCAAGGCAATCTGCTGCCTGAGGCGAAGGATGAAATGGCGCACCCCCTCCCATGACATGGTGCAGGTGAAATCACCGAGGGCCAGGGCAGGGGGAAGGCAATGGAGGGTGAAGTGACTTGCCCAAAGTCACAAGGAATGCCAATAGGATTTGAACCCTGGCTTCCCTTGTCTGCAGCCCACTGCTCTAACCACTCAGTACTTCAGCCTGTTATTTTTTTTGTTCTTAGTCTTCAGGATCCGCATTAGGGGGCACTGGAGAAATGTTTAATGGGGTGGGGTGGCCAAAGGGGATTGAAAGGCTGTAAGGTTTGTCTAGGGCATTTAATACCCTTGTATGAGTTCTAAGAAAGAGTGTGTCACACACACAGACTCCCACCATACACCAACTCTCACACCCCCAGGGGGCAGATCCTGGAGAAGGGTGGGAGGCAAGCAATAGGGAATGGAGGAGTCCTATTTTTAGAACCAGGAGTAGACTTCCTGCTAAGCCCTATAAAAGGGCTGCTCCGTCATTCAGTCTTCGCCTTGCATCGGAATTGCTTCACCCTGGAGGCTCCTGCCTGCCAGAGCTCCGTCAGGTCTTCTTCATCTTCTCCATGGAGTTCTTGTTGTTTCGTCTCATCATGTCAAGTCATGTTTGTGCCTGAGGTCCCCGTCCAGGTGTCCTGGTGTCTTGTTGTGATCTTCCACTTCCTGTTGTTCCTGGTTCCTCGATGTTCTGCCCTTTGCTGTTTCATCAACGCTCCTGAGCCTTTTGGTCCTGTAGGCTGGGGATCCCTCGGATGATGTCTTGCCTGAGCGTGAACTAGCCTACAGGTGGACTGGTGTCTTGTGCTCTTGAGCCGTCATGTCCTGCCAGCCGTTGGTGGAGCTTCGGACGACATCGGCTCCGTCATTGGAGTTCTGCTTCGACTGGATCCTTCCCTGCGCTTGTCCTGCTCCCAGCGTGGTCCATGACCAGCCTCCTCAGGCTGTGTAGAGCGCGCAGTGGGACAGGGTGGTCCGCGACTCAGTCCCGTGGGTGGGCTGAGTAGGGCACCCTGAGAGACAGTGCCAATGTCCTTCCACCCAGCTTCTCATCTCGTCTGGACTTCGTCAGTTCCTCATCCCGTCCTGGATACCGTTGCATCACTCTTGGTATCATGTCTTGTTCCTGATGTCGTCGCATCGACCCTGGTCTGGGATGCTGTCGCATCAACCACTGGTCCGTGATGTCTTCGCATCAGCTTTGATGTCAAGTCTTCGTCCGCGATGCTGTTGCATCGATCCTGGTGTCATGTCTTCATCCGCGATGCCGTTGCATCGAGTCTGCCGTCATGTCTTCGTGTCAAGGCCCATCTGCCCTCGACCTCAGGCCAGGCCTGCTGCTCCATGCTGTTCCATGCAGCAGGTCCGAAAGGGCTCGGAATGGTCGGAGGACCATTCACATTCCAACATCATCATGTTGTTGGCCATGGGAGCTTGCCGGCCTGGCAGAGGGTAAGACCGTCAGCCATGGTGGAACACGCCGTCAACCCTCGGTCCGGTCCTGGATCCGCCTGGGGTTGGTTCGAGGCCCATGGGCACACTAAAACACCTCCAGTTAACAGAATGCAAGGCCTTTCGAGGCCCCTCACATAACAGAATGCAAGGCCTTTCGAGGCCCCCATTAAACAAAAAGTTGTTCTTATCTGATAATTTCACCACTGTAGTTTATAAGGTTCTGAGATAGAAAAAAAGAGAAGTTAAGCATTAGAAATTGTTCAAGTTATATAATAAAAATAATTAATAACTGACAGAATATCTGGTTTTAGAAATTGATTTGCTTTCTACCATGACTCACCTTTTTTTTCCCTTTTCCTTCTTCCCCTCCCCTCTATCCTAATATTGTTTCTTCCTGGACTCGATATCCAACTCCCTGATTCTGTTTAATGGTTCAAAATGTTTCTATACTATTACCCATTTAAGAATCTGTTTACTGTTCTTACTAATCCTCAGTTACAAGATATTGTACACTTTTGTAAACCATTATGATGGCTCCCCGAATAACGGTATATAAAACTCATCAAATAAATAAATAAATTTACACACCCAGTTACCATTTCCTTTTCTTTATTGCTACTCTCCCTCCCTACCACCAGTAAACCTGATCGGGTGGTTTTCAGGTCCCTTTTTATACAAACCCGATAGGAGAGGGCATTTCTTGCAGTGACCTCTTTTGGGCACTGTCAGGGAATCCCTGCATTTCATTCTTGGCTACGGACCTCAAAAAGCGGGAGGGAAATCCCTTCTCAGAAGGGCGGTTTACGTTTAGGACTGTTGCGACCGTCGGTCTACGAAGGCTTCGCCTCGCCTACCTTACTCTTCTTGTGGCTCCTCCCACTCACCTCGGACTACTGGCTGCCGCGACATCTGTCTGCTGACCTCTCCGGCGTCCCCAGACCGGCTTTGGTGCTGCTTCCCGCCATGCTCCTCCAAGGTACCATAGGGCGCCGCGCACGCTGCCCTCATCTTTATTTCCTCATTGGTGCGAACGTCAGGGGCGTCCCCCTGAGATGATGTCACGCTGCCCGGATATTTAAGCCTACAACTTTTGCTAGCTAATCGAGTTAGCAACAACTCGGATTACTACAGATGGGATTTGCTCTCCATACCAAAGCTACTCTGCCACTCCAGTGTTATCTGGAACTCTTACTGCTAACGGGATACCCACTCCTCGGGGGCCTCTTCTGCTTCTTTCAGGTGCTATCAGGAAACCGGTACTCGCTCCTCGAGGGCCCATGTTCCCTGAGTCGCTGCCTGCATCTACAATCCTTTCTACTTGGAAGATTTCACTAACAGTAGCCATCTGTGAGTACAGCTACCATCTATTCCACAGTACTGCTTCCCTGGAACCAGGTACTCGCTCCTCGAGGGCCTGCCCTCTGTTCCGGTGCCAGACCTCTCGTCTAGTGGAACCGCTCTGTGAGTACAATACCACTGAGTCTCCCTGCTCTAAGGGATCAGGTACTCGCTCCTCGAGGGCCTGCTCTCCCTGTCTCAGAGCTTCACCAATTCTACCTGGGACTCTGTATGTTTCTCACTGTGTACTTATAACTCTCAGTCTCTTTCCACTACAGCACAGCCAAGCAGAGGATCCGCTGTTCCAGCGTCCTGTGGGATACTTGCCCAGCCGGGCTCAACATCTGCTACTCACTATTGCCACCTCTGGTGGTTTCCAAAACTGTTTAAATAAAGATTCAATCTGTGTTTGTGTACCCAGAGTCTAGCCTGACCCCATGGTCCCTCACGGGACTGCCCCTTGTGGGCGTGGTCAGCTGCCACAGCATCCAAGGATCCACCCCCAAACACCAATAACCATAAGGATGCAGTCAATCCACCGAAACAGGGTTACGCTGAGATACTTGAGTAAAGTATATGACCTGACAAAATATTCACCATCTTTTGGTGCTATCCATGACAGAAACAAAAATCGATATAATCACAAAACCAATGAGCATACAAACAAGCAGGGGCTTCCTCTGTCTCCCTTAGGAGTCAGAATATTCCACCCAACTTTTGCTACCTGGATCAAACTTGTAGTTATTTCCTCTTCTGATACAAATTCAATATAAAAATACAATAACAAATATTGCATATTAAATTATTTAAAATACCATATTTAAAAGCAATATAGAAATACAATATACACAGAAAAGTGTACAGGTAACAGAGATAAATATTGTATCACAACGCGACATGCATGCCAAAACATATAACATCATCAGTCCTAAGGAAAGCCATAAAAGATTATATTGTGCATTTGATGAGATTAAGTCCCATTGTTATATTCCACGTGTTAACCAGTGAGAGGCTTGTTTAACGAATCAGGTTTTCACTGTCCCATGAAATTGTCTCTAGTCTGCTTCAGGGAAGGCATTGCAAAGCACAACCATAACACATGAGGAAGCTCCTCAAGATGCTTGCACTTTTAACTGATGGGACGAAAAGTAAATTCTTATTGATTGAGTGAAATACATGTGGGTCTGGAGATAAATAGGATCCTGGGCCATTTATCGCATTAAAGACAAAGGTCAGGGCCATAAACTGTGGAAAAAAAACCACCAGGTAGTTGTGAATGAAGGTTAATGACACCATAGCCCAATAAAAACTGCTTCTGATTGAGCTGGAATCCCAAAGGAACAGACAGAAACTGCCGGACTGAGAAAAAAAAAGGTAAAATAAAAGTTCCATTTTTAAATATGTTTATGTATGCCATGTACTGTATGGACATATAGCACAACATCTCTGAAACTTTGCTAAAGAATTTCTTAACTCCTGCCACAGAATCTACCAATGAGCTGCCATTCTCACCCGGCCTTTCCTCACATCCACGTCTCCTGGAAGTCCCTTTTCCCGCTCTGGTCCAAGGAAGCCCTTCACAGCTTCACAGCTGGAGTCAGATATCTGGAACTTATTGGTGCTCCTCCTCTCTGGGACATGTGCAAGCTAATCTGGACCATTTTCTCTTTCAGAACCCTCTTCCAGTACCAGATCTGCTTTTGTACATTATCCACTGATCTCCAGTGCAACCCTAGGCAGAGATGCTCCTTGCATTGACCCTCCAGGTAGCGTCCTTAAATGCTATGGACCTCTGTATGATCTGCTGTCCAAACAGGGCATTCTAGTTCTCCACTAAGCTGATCATCAGAATCAGGAGGGTGGCATGGGGGATTGAGGTGAAAGTTCAATTTTTTTTTGGATCATGTGGTAGGGAGATCAGTGGGGTGGGAAGAGGACATTTTACACTATTGTTATTGATGGGGGAGGGGGTAAGGCCTCCTGCCCTCCTCCCCACTAGTGAACTGTTGCTATACTGAATCGGTGATCAGCATGCTAGCAATTTACTGCAGTCCCTTTATAGAAACTATATTAAAGGAATGATTTACTAAGCGTTTGTTCCCATGGACCCAGGATGGGAGTAAATCAGACCCCTAAAGCATGAAAATGTAGCTTCCTTTCAGGGGGGGCCTGAGAACATAGTGTGCTTATGACAAATGAGGTCACATTCATAATCGCCACCAGCAGCTATTTTAATCCAACAATGCAGACACGGTCCCAAATCAGGACCGCGTCTGCATTATTGCTGCTGGCGATTATGAATATTTGCTTGATGAATGCCCTTTGGATGTCACGGAATAAGCGCGAAGGACTCTTCCCCTGAAGCAGGACCCCGATGGTGGGGGTCCGAAACGCGATCGTGTTGGGCTGTGGAGGTGCCTGCAGGGGTTGTCTGCAAACTACAAAATTCTAGCTCCAGGATCTAGCTAGGAACCTTTTCTACATACAGGCTGATACAGAACGGTGCGCTCAGTCGAGTGCACCATTTAGCCCCTGTTTGGCCGTGTGTTTTTGATGCGCTATTATTACCTCTTATACCGTAAGGGGTAATAGCACGTGGAAAACGTGCGGCCAACCCCCCCGAAACTAATAGTGCTCATCACATGCGAATTCATGTTGATGTGCCTATTAGTTAGTCACCCGCAATACAGAAAGTAAAATGTGCGGCCAAGCTGCACATTTTATTCTCAGAAATTAACGCCTGCCAAAGGAATGACAAATGATTGTACTAAATGCAAACATTATGCAATGATAATTTTAATACTAGTACAGTTGACTTAATTCTTACTACAGCACTGTTACCATTTCTTATTTAAATAAGGCCTTCAGTGTTCGGAACACAGTGCAGTAGAAGATAATTCACGAGGTTACACTCCAACTTGATAACTACATATCTCTATCTATCTATATAATTTTGCTCTTATTCAAACTGATTTATTTATACCCGCAAAAATGTCACTTATTCAGTCATTTGCCACTTGTCCTACATCAGAACGCTGAATATACTGGAGCTGAGTCAACCTTATTTGAGCATCATGTGTCACCAGCTTAGAGTCTGCACCCTCCAGGAAAGACCAAGGCAGTCACTTAGATTGGCAAAGTTATTTTTTTCTTCTGGCAAGTCCCTCTGCATTAGTGAAATGTGATGAACATAAAGAATTGAAACAAACAATAATCTGCTAACTATAGGAGCCTCCAGAAAAGCAAATCCCTTTAATCCTCACATCTGGAAAAGGGAAGTGCAGGACAGTTATTCTATAGTGTTTTTAATTAATAATAAATGGTTTCCAATTTTGACTTGGTTATTTTGTATTGACCGTTACAGAAGTTCAAGTCCACTGGATCAAAGGAATTGATTAATAATGACAGCGTTGAGCAGGAAATCCATAGAAAGCCTTTAATACCAACATAAAGAGAGGGACTGTAGTGTTTATTAAATCTCATTTTTATTAATATTTCTAAGAATCTCTGGGATCATGTTTCTTGTTACTCGTTCCATCTTTTCTTACAAAAGCCTTGTTTACCTACAGCTTATTAAAATGAGGGACTAATATTTTAAATATGAGCTACCCATAGAAAGGTGCATCTTCCCTGCAGAGGCACAGCTCTTGAAGTTCATCTTACTCCTGATCTGCAGGCTGACTTTCCATTCTGAAGTTTGAACCGCACACCTTGGTCTTGGCAGTGCATCTCGGTCACCTTCAGCGCCTCCTGTTGTCCCACTTACCAAGGCCCTACGCTCAATCTGACCATCTCAATAAAGACCTGCGGCACTCCCCTTTTTCTTCCAGTGCTGAGACCTCACATACAGCTCCACTAGTGTTCATTATGAAAAGACTGAACTGGCTCAGTCACCTGGGAAAAGTGACCATTAGGCGGCCGGGCTGGAATTTTAACAAAACAATCCCAGACGGGAATATTGAGTCCCTATTCCTCCTTCACTTCGAATATATTCCAGCTATGTCCAGCCTATGATCAGCACTAAGAGGGGAAGTTGCCTGTTCTATATATAAGCATTGACGTTGTAATCTAAAACATAGGTAGGTCCCAGGAAATGAAGGATATTACCCTGGCAATAATGAGTGAAGTAACAGGTAACCAAGAGTGGCAGTAGGTAATGGGTCAGGAATCTAGGTCATGTGGGACTATCCCAGCTAGAGCAAACTTTTTCAATATAATGGGAGCGTTTCAGTGGGGAGCAGTAATGATTCCAGGGCTGATGATATGAGTCCTGGGTAATGGAAGATGAGTCCAGATAATGAGGGAGGGTCTTATGTAATGAAGAATGGTGCCAGGTGATAAGGTTTCAACCAGGAATCACAATGAGTAAGACTCCCAAGATAGGAGGGTGGGTCCTGGGCAATTATGGAGAGTACCACACAAACGCGGAGTAAAAATACACACACATGTAGATAAATTTCAGGCCAAAGGGATGTGTGGCACATTTAATATATAACTGTTCAATACATGTCCACGGCTTTACTTATTCAAGATTAGCAGGGAAACCGCTTGAAATACAGATTGCACTTATTCTCCGGAAAGCCCCAATTATGGAGACTCTCAGGAAAGAAGAAAAAGTCCCACGTAATAAGGAGTGGCCTCGAGTAAGCAGAGACAGTCACAGGCAGGGTAACGTGGATGAATCCTGAATAAGGAAAGACAATACAAAGAATGCAGAAGAGCACCTAGTAACAAGCTTGGACCAATAGGCTTATTTTGTTGGGCAACTGGAACATATTCTGGCCTTATTAATGATTGCTTAATTCTTACAGAAGCTCCTCATTTATCCTTCTTTAATAAATAATTCATGTTGCAGCTCTGCTCCTGCCCTGATTTAGCCTTTGAAAGCCTCCTTCGCTGGGCCCTGGGAGAATGGGGCTTTTAATGACTGTGCACAGAGACCTGTTAAAATATTCAGGCTCCTCAAGTGAAATTCATTTCCGGCATTGATCAGTTAGGGGGGGGGGGGGGAGGGAGAGAAGCGCGAAGCTTTGAGGTGTTCCAGGAACAGGAGGCACAGGACTCTTTGAAGAAAACAAAGTTTTTCCTCAGTCCCTCTCTCATGGCTTCCTTTGCACTGAGCAGGAGGGTAAGTTGACTTTTGCTTCGCAGTCCTGCCTGCTCCTATTTACTGTAAATAGAATCCGTTTTAGAGCTCACAGTCCGATTTTTGCAGTTCTGGATTTGTGTTCTTATTCCAGTGCACTCTGGGCCTTGCAGCCCCTGCTCTCCCCTGAGCACCAGTCCCAGAATGTATTGAAGGGACAGTTAGAAAAGGGCCTCTATCCCAGTGGCAGGCTGGATCACATGCACATATGATTAAGTCAGATATTCACCAAATGATTCCATGTCACCTAGGCCAGACTGAACCTGACCTGGTTTTACCCCATTGCATGTAGGGAGATGTAGTTCTAATTTCCTTAAGGAATAATGGACTGCCTATTCATTCATGTAAAGGGATAAAACCAGAATTGGATCCCAGGTGACATGAAGGTTGATATTTAAAGGCATTTATATGTATAAATCTAAATTTTGAATATCATTGCCACTTATCTGGATAAGTCATTATCTGGATAAAATGTATCTGGATAAATGGGAGGTATTTCTGGGGTGTTTTTGGATGGAGTTGAGTTAGCCAAATAACTTATCTGGCTAACTCTGATATTTGGAGTTAGCTGAATAACTTACTGGCCGATAAGGTAAAAAAAGCTGGAGAGCGGGCGAGTAGGCTTAGAAAATAGCCACTGCCATTAGCAACGGTAACATGGAATAGACTTAGTTTTTGGGTACTTGCCAGGTTCTTATGGCCTGGATTGGCCACTGTTGGAAACAGGATGCTGGGCTTGATGGACCCTTGGTCTGACCCAGCATAGCATGTTCTTATGTTCTTAATTAATAGCAGGTAATAGACTTCATCTCCAAAAACTTATCCAATCCTTTTTTAAACCCAGTTACACTAACTGCACTAACCACATCACCTGGCAACAAATTCCAGAGTTCAATTGTGCGTTGAGTGAAAAAGAACTTTCTCCGATTACTTTTAAATGTGCCACATGCTAACTTAATGGAGTGCCCCCTAGTCCTTCTATTATCCGAAAAAGTAAATAACCGATTCACATTTACCCGTTCTAGACCTCTCATGATCTTAAAGACCTCTATCATATTCCCCTCAGCCGTCTCTTCTCCAAGCTGAAAAGTCCTAACCTCTTTAGTCTTTCCTCATAGGGGAGCAGTTCCACTCCCTTTATCATTTTGGTCACCCTTCTCTGTACCTTCTCCATTGCAACTATATCTTTTTTGAGATGCGGCAACCAGAATTGTACACAGTATTCAAGGTGCGGTCTCACCATGGAGCGATACAGAGGCATAATGCCATTTTCTGTTTTATTCACCATTCCCTTTCTAATAATTCCCAACATTCTGTTTGCTTTTTTGACTGCCGCAGCAGACTGAACCGAAGATTTTAATGTGTTATCCACTGACGCCTAGATCTCTTTCTTGGGTGGTAGCACCTTATATGGAACCTAACATTGTGTAACTAAGCATGGGTTATTTTTCCCTATATGCATCACCTTGCACTTATCCACATTAAATTTTATCTGCCATTTGGATGCCCAGTTTTCCAGTCTCACAAAGTCTTCCTGCATTTTATCACAATCTGCTTGTGATTTAACTACTCTGAACAATTTTGTATCATCTGCAGATTTGATTACCTCACTCGTCGTATTTGTTTCCAAATCATTTATAAATATATTGAAAAGTACGGGTCCCAATACAGATCCTTGAGGCACTCCACTGCCCACTCCCTTCCACTGAGAAAATTGTCCATTTAATCCTACTCACTGTTTCCTGATTTTTAGCCAGTTTGTAATCCATGAAAGGACATCGCCACCTATCCCATGACTTTTTACTTTTCCTAGAAGTCTCTCATGAGGAACTTTGTCAAACGCCTTCTGAAAATCCAAATACACTACATCTACCGGTTCACCTTTATCTACATGTTTATTAACTCCTTCAAAAAAGTGAAGCAGATTTGTGAGGCAAGACTTGCCTTGGGTAAAGCCATGCTGACTTTGTTCCATTAAACCATTTCTTTCTATATGTTCTGTGATTTTGATATTTAGAACACTTTCTACTATTTTTCCTAGCACTGAAGTCAGGCTAACTGGTCTGTAATTTCCCAGATTGCCCCTGGAGCCCTTTTTAAATATTGGAGTTACATTAGCCACCCTCCAGTCTTCAGGTACAATGGATGATTTTATGATAGGTTACAAATTTTTAGTAATAGGTCTGAAATTTCATTTTTTAGTTCCTTCAGGGCCCTGGGGTGTATACCATCCAGTCCAGGTGATTTACTACTCTTCAGTTTTTCAATCAGGCCTACCACATCTTCTAGGTTCACTGAGATTTGGTTCAGTCCATCTGAATCATTACCCATGAAAACCTTCTCCGGTACGGGTATCTCCCCAACATCCTCTTCAGTAAACACCGAAGCAAAGAAATCGTTTAATCTTTCTGCGATGGCCTTGTCTTCTCTAAGTGCCCCTTTAACCCCTCGATCATCTAACGGTCCAACTGACACCCTTGCAGGCTTTCTGCTTCAGATATATTTTTATTGTGAGTTTTTGCCTCTACAGCCAACTTTTTTTCAAATTCTTTCTTAGCCTGTCTTATCAATCTCTTACATTTAACTTGCCAACACTTATGCATTAATGCCACTTTGGGTGCCAGTTTGCCAGTGCCACTTGAGATGCCATCAAGAGCTCATGTCACTCTTACTGATTCCTTGGGGTATTCTTCCCACTTTTTCTGCTTCTATATTTCTCTCACAGTGACCTGGTGAAATCCTGCCAATGCTGGTACCCCTTTGCCCCTTTACGGAGTCATAAGCTATTCATGACACTTTTGGTGCCAATATCCAGTCTCCTCCATCTTTCTATGCACCTTGGAGTTCTTTCTTCCTTCTATTGGTTTCTTCCCATAAATTTTAAGACAATTGATTAGAAACCCCTATTCTGGAGCCCAGAATAGGCTGTAAATTACCTGTAGTGCTCCCCCATTGACTTTATGGCAAATGAAAATGAATCAAACTAAAAACCAAAGATTTTTTTTTCAATTTGAAACTAAAGAAATGAATTAGGGACTTTATTAAATGAATTTTGAAATTAAATTATTTTTTTCCTGCTGCACACACCTAGTAGTCAGCAAGTGTCCTCATCTCCTTCATCACTGCTTCCAGAATGTCATTTGCTATGGTAGTAGTTGTCTGTGTCATCTCCAACTTGATAGTTTCCTTTGGTCACTGGCAGGCCCTTTGGGTATTTCTTTGGTGTCCTTCTTGGTGGTAACATTCAGAATCATCCCTGGAGTCTTTTGCCTGCCTTACAATGCCATATCCAAACAGCTGGATTCATAACCAAATGCTACATTTCAAGCAGGGCCAGCGAGCTCATTAGGCATACTAGGTGGCCGTTTATGGCACAGAAAGTGGACGGGAGAGGCGAGGTGGAGGAGATCTTGTATGCAAACTGTGGAGACAAAGGAGTCTATAGCTTAGTCATCCATAGCAATAGTCAGGGCACGGAGAAGGCAGGCGTGGTCAGGCGTAGCAGAGGTCAGGCTTGGAGAAGGCAGGCAAGGTCAGACATAGCAGAGGTCAGGCTTGTAGAAGGCAGGCGAGGTCAGACTTAGCAGAAGTCAGCACCAGGAGGTCAAATCAATGGACAGACGAGACAACGAGGAGACAGGAACTTGGAGACAAACTGGAACAAGGATCAAGGAAGCATGGAGGCAACGAGTACTCAGAACCAAACAGGGAACCAAGGAGACCTGTTGCAAAGGCCACGCTTCAGTGCGATGCCTGAGCATTTATACGCTGAAGGATCTGACGTTAGCATCCGGGTCTGTGGCCAGGTTCCCACCATGGGCCCTTTAAAAGGTTTACTGATGTGCATGTGCCTAGGGAGGGGTGCAGCGCTGCTGGCAGCGTCTCTCCTCGAACCCTGCGGAGAGGCCCGAAGGATGGTGGCATCCTGGCTGGAAGTCCCAGGAAGTGGAGCAGGGCCAGAGGCGCTGGCGGGAGCCTGAGGTCAGAGCCAGCGGTCCACTGCCGCAAGCGACGGGGAGCTATAGCCTAGAAGTTGCTTAGAAAGGTGAGAGGGCTGCACCGTGGGGCTGCTGCGGGCGGCGAATGTAACACAAACATAGGTGGAGGTAGGTTGTGTGTGATTTGGGGCGGGGGTAGAGAGAGAGAGAAAGTAATAATGACTTCACCGCCTAGGGCAGCTGGACACCCTTCCACTGGACCTGATTTCAAGTAATATGAAGAGTTCATGACGGGATTTAGGAGTTCTTGTGAGCATTAAACCATGACAATAGTAGCTATGAGGATCCATTGCCAACTTCACCTCTGGCCTGCAGGTAGCACTGAGAGCTACCTGAACTGTTTATCCAGTCCTCCCAGCTCTGTGTCCCTCACTTCCCTCCTCAGTGGCCATCTTATTTCTTTCTTTGGCATGCATTTATACTGTTTTCTCCTCAGTGAGTTGCCAGAGCTTGGCCCTACTGCCTGGTCCTCATACTCTGGTTCCATCCTTGTTATCTGAATCCAGAAGAGTTCTTCATCTCCGGTTTATGACTTAGACTTCCTCCTTGATCTTCTTTGTGTTCCTGGTTTCCTAGTGTGCTCCAGCATCCCACTCTGATCCAAGCTTCTGGCTTTTTGTTTATATCAGGGGCTACCTTTGTTCCTTATAGCTCGCCAGCCACCAGCACTTGAAAGCTCAACCTGAGGGGAAGGCTGTTGACATAGGCAGAAGACACCCAACTGTTTTCACCATTGGTTGCCTGGACTTATCTCTCCAGACATTAGGTGGCTTGTTCCTGGAGCAACCTACAGATGATAGATATCTCAGTAGCCAAGGCTTAGATCTAGATTTTCTTTACCCAAATATACTGCATGATAGTCATTTGGTTAATTTACAGTAATCATTGACATAAGAACATGATTGTTTCCTGGGTATCGTCTTGATTTCTTGCAACTTTTAACCAATTAGATTAAGTGGTCCCTGTCCTCAAGTGACCCCCAAATAACCATTCTCTTCTAGATCCTAGCTATCCTATTAGCTATTTTCTTATGTAGAGACCCCCAGATGTCCACTAGATGGCTCTAGAATCCTGCCTTGCAGTTAGATAGTACAGTGACAGATCATTCCCTTTAGCAACTCCCTCTGAGTTTGTCTTAGGTAATTTGATCTCTGTCCAGAAAGGGGGGGGGGGGGGTTGTCAGGCCCTTAGAGAGTGTGGTCAGTTTGAGTTAACCTTTCAAGAGTGAGGAGCTAATTTTGATTACTCTGCTGCGTTAGGGCCTAAAACCCAGAATTGGTATTTTCTTTATAGAGGAGATTTTTGACAGTGCACTATCTGCCTGTGAGGATCTGCTTCCTTTTTGAAGAGAAACTCTGTTAAGAATTTTTCTATTTTTGGATTTTGACTGGAGGTGAAACCTGGGTCCTTCCTGGTAATGGCCTTCTCCTAAATCTGGAGGCCAGGGAACTGATGACCTGCGAGCCCCTGTTCAAGTGAGGGCAAGAGCTGCAATGACAGTGTTCACTCCAGAGGAGATTTTTGGATTGGAGAGTTTTTCCCACTTTTGGAGCTAGTGCTGTAAGAGCTGGGATGCAATTTCTAACATCAGACCTTTCCTCCAGAGAGGCCACATTTATCAGGAGATTGGAGAAAAGTATAAGGAACTTGGGACACAGCACTGGATCTCCAGCCCACAGACACAGGTTGGGAAGAGAAGACAGAACGACTCAGGTAGGAGTTTGGCTGAGATATAGGAGATCCCCTGAGTCATTTCCCCTGGCCCACTGAGACAGTTTATGCATTCGGCATAAGAGTGATAAGCCTCATCCCAGGAACCTGAGAGAAAGGACATCTACAAAGAGAAAGAGATAACAGACAGAAACTAGTGTAAGAAGCACAGCTGTAATTTTACAGTTAATTGATGATTAGAAATTGATTTTATTTCTGAAGAACTGAAGTCAAATTTATTTTGAACTCCCAGTACCATATCCTGTCTGGTCACTGAAGCACAGCATCACAGAAAGAGACAGACATTGCACTACACACACACTGAAGGGAAATTCACACCAACGCCTGGGCCAAGAAAGGTCAGCCTTCCCCTGTTAGTGCTGTGGACCCTTGAGCCGGCTCGAGAGCTGGTGTATCCACAGAGGGGAGGCCCTCTAGTGGTTCTCATAGCCAGGAGGCGGCGCAGGACCAGGAGACCTGACAGGAGCTTCACCTATACCAGCCCTCGTTCCCCTCAGGTTGAGCCCTTGGGTGCCGGGGCCGGCAGGATTTAGGCGGAGGTCTCCTGGCGGAGGGAAGTCCAGTAGGCAGTCCGGGTCGAGGCTGGTGGAAGTCCAGACAAACGAAGACAGTCCAGGAGTCGAGGCAGGCAGCAGCGGTGCAGCACGAGAAACCAGGCCAGAAGTTGGGGCAGGCAGAAGACAAGCAGGAGCCGGAGAAAACGCTAAAGGTCAGGACAGGCAGAAGACAAGCAGGAGCCGGAGAAAACGCTAAAGGTCAGGACAGGCAGAAGACAGAAGAATCAGGATATCAGGCCGAAGTCAGAACCGAGGAGACAAACCAAAGGCAGGAAGCAGAAGGAGCGGAACCACGGGAGCAGGAACTCAGGAACTGGAACAAGCAGGAACACAGGAATGGAGGCTGGAACACAGGAACAAGCAACTAGCTACTCTCAAGGAGCTGACCTGTTGCCAAGGCAAGGAATGGATGCAGGAACTGGGTTTAAATAGCCCCAGCTGATGATGTCAGAGTTGGGGGCCGGACCGAGGTTTCCCGCCGCGGCCCCTTTAAGAAGCCGGCTTGGCTGCTCGCGCGTGCCTAAGGGGCCGGAGCCCAGGAGGAAGCCGACGGCGTCTCCCTCGTGGGGAGGATACCGTGACCAGGTCCCGGAGCAGCCTGCACCGGAGTGCCGCGAAGGAGGGCTGTTGCTGGCGCCTGCCGGTGGAGGTAGGGGGACACAGCTGTGACGGACCGTGGCCGGGATTCCCAACATCCCCTCCACAGAAAGAACCCATTCAGCTAACGGAAAGGGTGTCTGTGGAGACAGACCCAGAAATAAATTATTTTGTGTACAGTCAGGAAACAGTAAAATCCTCCAAAAAAGGGTCACACTTATATAGGCTCCGAAGAGGCCTCCTTCCTTGCAATTTCATTCCCTTAAATATGGTCCTTCCTCAATTAAACCCACCTATAACTCACATGATTTAATTCTTTCCAATCACTGTTTTAACTCAAAGCCTCTCATTTGCTTTTGTCTGTATGTCTTGTCAGTCTGGCTTGACTAAATTGTAAGCTTCAAGGAGCAGGAACTTTCTTATGTGTCTCTGTACAGCACTACAAATAGTAGGTAATGGACTTCTCCTCCAAGAACTTATCCAATCCTTTTTTAAACACAGCTATACTAACTGCACTAACCACATCCTCTGGCAACAAGTTCCAGAGTTTAATTGTGCGTTGAGTAAAAAAGAACTTTCTCCGATTAGTTTTAAATGTGCCCCATGCTAACTTCATGGAGTGCTCCCCTAGTCTTTCTATTATCCAAAAGAGTAAATAACTGATTCACATCTACCCGTTCTAGACCTCTCATGATTTTAAACACCTCTATCATATCCCCTCTCAGCCGTCTCTTCTCCAAGCTGAAAAGTCCTAACCTCTTTAGTCTTTCCTCATAGGGGAGCTGTTCCATTCCCTTTATCATTTTGGTAGCCCTTCTCTGTACCTTCTCCATCGCAATTATATCTTTTTTGAGATGCGGCGACCAGAATTGTACACAGTATTCAAGGTGCGGTCTCACCATGGAGCGATACAGAGGCATTATGACATTTTCCGTTTTGTTCACCGTTCCCTTCCTAATAATTCCCAACATGCTGTTTGCTTTTTTGACTGCCGCAGCACACTGAACAGACGATTTCAGCATATTTATTCTTCTTGCTAATCAAGTTAAACATTTTAATTTTAGCTTTTCAAAACTTACTTGTTATAGGCTAATACGAAGAGTGGGAGATTTAGAGTGGAAAAGTTTTATATGTTAGCAAATTGGTAATTAATTAAATAAGCCTTTGAAAAAATCTGTGTATTCTGTCTCTTTTCTCTCTCATATTAGTTCTGCATGGAGCAGCAGTAACAAACAGAAGGCATGGGGGTAACCCACATGGCAGCGGCACTTACAACCCAACAAGGCAATGGTACTACTTGAGAGGCGAAGGATATGGTGTAGGGGCAACTGTTGTGGGGGTTTCATAAGGGAATTTGTGTGTGCATCTGCCTGAGGTGGACAGGTCGTTGCTGGGCAGACTGCTTGGGCCATTTTGGTCTTTTTCTGTCGTTATTCACTATGTTATTATGTTCGTATAACATACCATATTTTTGCAAAAAAAACAAAACAAAAACATACTTCCTGAAATTATTGTAATATTCTATATTATGTCCCCTTTTAATTATTATTAATACATTCTTTCATTTTTGTAGTTCATTTTATTAAAGATACCATGTACAGAATGGTTAGTAAAAGCTATAAAAGTGACATCTTTGCTCCTATATAAGTGAAAGATTTCCTCTGTACTGATTACTTTTTCCTTAATTAACTTACAACTTTTAAATTTCTCTCTTTAGCACTAAGGTGATTTTGAAATTAGTGTTTGAAAAATCAATAAATATAATTTAAGTGCTATGTACACCAAAAAAAAGTAATAATTTTTACTGTCTAATTATGTGCAGGCTGAACTGCAGAATTCTTTATCTGAATGCTAAAGATATTTACACAGTGATTAACAGCCAAGTCTATACCCTTTTCTTATAGCTTCAGAATAATTTTATACTAATGGAGGGAAATGTGAGGGAGAAGGAATTAGGGTTTTGTGCCACCTATTTCCTGACTATACTTTGCTGGTGTTAATCTTCCTCCTCTGAGGTGCATTTGCCTTGATAACTTCCTTAATTCTGTCTGTTTGCCACTTCACCTTCCATTGCCTCAGATACAATTTAGATTGTAAATCCTCTGGGGCCAGGAAATACTATTGTACCTGAAATGTAATTCATTTTCAATTTAGGTATGGAGAACTTAAGTAAATCAAATCCCAAAAATCCAAAATCCCAGTCTATTCTGCCCCTTTTTATCTTTTCGCTCTGTCGTCTTTTGAATATTCTAATGAAGGCAAGTTGGTGGTTTTTACTCCTGAGCTACGTTGTACATCACCTTTTCTTTTTAGAAAATTCTCTTTTGGACATATGTGACATAAGTCTGAAAAAATAAAATTTCTCACTGAGTTTATAAGCACCTTTAAATAAATTAATTGTTGCTGTTAGTGCCAATGCAGAAGCTTGAAAGCCCTGTAATTTGTCGTTGCCTTATATAACTCCCTTTGTGAACACCACTCAGTTTCAATGGTGTTGCAGAAAAGGCGGTATAAACAGCTTTCATTACTTGTATTCGCTGTTGTACACACTTAAATATTCAGGGTGTGGGGGCCTTTATAATACACATTGGCTAATCCTTATACTCCCAAGTTGGAAGTATAGCCTCGATTTCTACCTCAGATTCTTTACCCTTGGACCTGTTGGACTCCCGGTACCTACTAGGTGTGTGCAGGGATAAAAAAAATTATTTTTTTTTTGTTTCATTTTCGGACAGTTTTTTCCCCATGAATTTCACTTCATGGAATGTTTTGATTCATTTCATTTGTGTGAAAAAAAAATGAATCAAACAATAAAAAAAACAATCAACCCCAAAAATGAACCAAAAAAAGAAAATAGGGCCTCCTAAGGCCCCCCATTCCCACCAGGAATAATGCTGGGACCAGGATCCCACCAGCCCCCACTTACCTGGCCCCATAGGAATCCTTGAGCAAGGTCTAGGTCCAGCCAAAGCCTCATCCTTCCGTAGGCCGAAGACATGGTAGGTCACTGCAACCTCGGATTGGCCTATGCATGGCTGAAGCCTCGGCCTCAGCCGGAGCCTGAGCTCAGGCCCAATGCCAAAGCCTGGCCCAGAGGCTGGGTTCCGATGCCTAGGCCTTGACCTAGGCCAAAGCCCGGGACCAGGCCCAATGATGCAGCTTAGCCCAAAGGCCAGGTCCCGATGCCAGGGCCTTGACCCGGACCCGACGCTGGGGCCCCAGCCCGGAGGCTGAGTCCCAACACATGGGCCTCCACCTAGATCGAGGACCAGGCCCAGGCCCAACTCTAGGACCTGACCTGGAGGCCAGGTCTCGATGCCTGGGCCTCGGCCTTCCCAACACCATGGCCCAGCCCAGAGGCTGGGTCCAAGCCAGGGCCTTGGCCTGGACCCAGACCCGACACTGGAGCCTGGCCCAGAGGCCAGATCTCAATGTCTGGATTTCAACTTAGGTCAGGCCTAGGCCCTGAGCCCAGGCCTTGCAGCTCCGACAGCATCCTCTTCTTTCTTCTTACTTTGTAAACTGACACTGTCTGCTGGGGTCAAGCTGGAGTTAATTAACTCTGGTGTATTCACCCAAGCTGGTGGCAACATTTTGATGTATAGCGTTATATGGCAATGCTGGAGTTAATTATTTCTGGCATAACCCCAGCGGATGGTGTCAATTTATGAAGAAAGAAGAAAGAAGATGACACATTCGTCGCTGCTACAAGGCTTTGGTTCCGAGCCTGGGACTGACCCTAGGCTTAGTTCCAGGCATCAGGAGCCGGCCTCTAGGCAAAGCCCCAGCATTGGGCCTGGATCCGGGCCAAGGCCTCAAAGTCTGGATGCAGCTTCCGGGCCGAGGCCCTAACATTGGGAACTCGCCACCAAGCCGAGTCACAGTGTTGGGCCTAGGACTGGGCCCTGGCCTAGGCTGAGGCGCAGGTGTTGCAACCTAGCCTCTGGGTCAAATCCCAGCATTGGGCCTGTGTCCTGATTGAGGCCCCAGCATTGAGACCCAGGCCTGGCTGTGGCATCTAGCTTGGGCCCAGGCTCTGGCCTAGACTGAGTCCCAGGCATTGGGACCCGGCCTCCAGACTGGGGCCCAGTGTTGGGCCTGGTTCCAGGTCAAGGGCCTGGCCTCAGGACCAATACTGCCAGTTTCTTTGGATACTCGAGCGATCAGGGAAGTGAAATTTTTCAGAGGGCTCAGAACTAGACTTTGGGCCCTGCTTTGGGCATCAGCCTATGCCCAATTCAGGGCTTCAGCTTTGGGCCTAGGCCAAGGCACCAGGGTCATGCTCAGGTGTTGGCTGCAGTCCCTGCTTTGGGCCTTAGCCTATGCCCTTGGCGAGGACCTAGCCTAGGCCTGATGCATTCATTTTAAACAAATGAAACTAATAAGGTTTGTTTCAGTCGGGAGGCCCTCAATTCATTTTGGGGCCCCCCAAATGAAACCTTGGCCTTATTCAATGCGTTTTGCACATTCTTATAAATTTAATGCTCATCCCTAGTACCTATGCATTGAGGGACAAAAGAAGGACAGAGCCAATTACTGATCTGTGTGAACTTGAGAGCTCTGCAATCTTAAGAGCTGCTTTGAAGTGAGCCTTCAAAGGATCTATGACCTATTGTCTTGGCAGGGCTTTTGGTGTTTTATTGTATTTTATAACAAGTTTTTTGTTATTATGGTGAATTTTGTATAATGATGGAATATACTTTCAATATAGTATTGTAGAAAGGTTTGAAACAAATCAAAGATTAGATTAGATTAAACCCAAGATCCAGCTGTAGTTAGTGCTTAGACATGGAAGGTACGATGGGAAATTTCAGTGGCGCTTCTGCACCATTTTATTAAAATTATTTTCTTTATTTTTGGTTTATGAAAGTTTCAATGTATTACACATCTAGCCATCATGATATGGGCTGGATATGTAGCTATTTTGAAGGTAGAGTGCAACAAGAAGAATCAATGACTAAAGCAGAGTGTTATGTTTGCCATTCACAGACAACCCGCGAGCAGCTGCACTCACCCCAGGATTGGCGGGCCTCGCTACGGCAGGACGCCACCAGGATCATTGCCTCTGGACTTCCCCCCAGGTGCGCGCGTTCCCAAAGTGAGCTCTTTTAAATGGGCCCGCAGTACCCTTAGATGACACCTTGATTTTTTGCCCTAAAAAGGCTTTCCTGACCTTCCTTCTTTGCCTCAGCAACAGGTCACCTTGCTTCAGCCTTGCTCCAGCTTCAGCCTCCGCCATAGTCTTCAGCTTCGGCCTCTGTCACAGTTTTCAGCTTCAGCCTCCACCATAGTCTCAGCTTTAGCCTGCCCTTCAGATCTGACCATACTCACAGACTTCTGGACCTTGTCATAGCCTGGCCCACGTAAACACTCATTCACCTGCCAGAAGTGCAGATTTTAGGGGAGTCTGTCTGTGAGGTTGCGTCAATTGCACCATAGCAAGAGGGGCTCATGCTTATGCCACTCGCAATACAGTGTCCAAATGAAAAGACAACAGACACATTTTTCAGTAACAAATTTCTCTCAGCTTCACTTAGAAAAGGTAAACAAAAAACCCTATGAGATGTAGAGCTGTACTCTCACACCCTCGCTCCTCCCCCAGCCCATCATCTCCACCACCACAGCCAAACTCCTTAAAGTAGATCCTTGACAAACTAGAAAACAGTTCTTTAAAGGTCCCATGGTCACCTTTTAGTACATCTGTTTAGCAAAAAAAAAAAACCCCAAAAAAAACCTTTCAGTCTTATGGTTATAGGGTGGCCAACTGCCCAAATATGGACCAGATTGCCCGGTTTTCAAGCTAACTGTACAGTGAGTGTCCAGTCTAAGCTGCTTGCATGGCCCCAGGACAGCGTCTGAATTGTGCTGGCTGCACACACCCAATCAGAGCTGGTCTAGCTTCAGTCCTCCAATCAGCTGCCTGTTCTTTGTCTCAGGCAGCTGACGCAGCCACAGAGGGAGGAGCCGGAGGGAGAGGCGTGCAAAATCTGTGCCTGCACGCAGGAGCTGGCTCCACGGCTACCTCTCACTGCCTCTGCTTCCGGCAGCTTCATCGGTAATGCTGCCCCACCCCCTGCCGCTGTCCTTCCCCTTCCTGGCCGGGACCTACACTGCCTGCCACCTTAGCTGCCTCGTCACCCATGGTTCAACCCACGAGAACTGCAGCCTCTTCTTCCCACCTCACTGAGGCTGTCTGTGAAATTGCTCTGCCGGTGGCTGTCTCTTTGCTACTCACTGTAGGCTGTGCTTTCCTCTCTCTCCCTCTGGTATCACTTTGGTGGCTGCTTTAGCCTCACATTACTACGGGCTGACAGACCCTCCCCAACATGTTTTTTTGTTCTACTTGCTCTGCTGGCACTCCTCCCTCTGCTGGCTAGCTATTATCTCTTCTCCGACTGCTACTGTGGCAGCTGAAGCCAGACAATTCAGCTAGATAAACAGTCATTTTTTGTAAAGAAAGTAAAAGGCAACTTGCCCCTTAGCAAGTTGGAATTACCTAATGTTAAACAAAAATGAGTGTACTGAATGTGACACCCCCCCCTCTGACCAGCATCCCCTCTATTTCCTTCTGCCTTCCCAGCATCCCCAGCCCTGAAACCGGTCTCCCTCTTCCCTACACGATCTCGGTCTCCCACTTTCCTACCTACTATCGCCCTGCTTTCCTGAGACCTGTTGCTGGGCTGCCCTGTGCCCAGGCAGTACAGGGAGTATGGCTGGTCATGTGGGCTGCCTCCCTGTGTGACAGGACTGGCCAGTTGAGGCAGGAGTTGCATAGGGACTAAGGAGGGCTCATGCCATTACTGTGATGGCATGCAGTGCTGGAACCCAGCCCCTTGATGAGTGCATCAATGCCTCTCTCCCAGACTTTGTACATTGTACCCCTTCTGACACGGAGCATGTGGAAGAGTGTGTGGAAGAAAGTATGTGCAAGAGAGAGTGTGTGAGGAAGGGAGCATGTGTGAGTGTGTGTAACGAAGGAAGCCTGGTGTTTATGAGTGACGGAGTGTGTGAGAGAATGAATGGGTGTGTTATAAGAAAAAGGAGACTCCCCCCCCCCCCCACACACACACACACACACACAAGCCTTCTCCAAAAATCCACAACAATCTCACGGTGATTGGAAATCAAACGTTCCCAGTTAGGGAGAGCAGGGGATTTTTTAAAATCCTTAGTTTTAATTACTGTGTGTTACTTGATGTGTCAGCTGTTTTGAAATACTTTATAGGTGTTTGGGGAAATTTTAAAACATTTTATATAAATTTTGATTATTGGACGTTCTATTCATCGGCTGTTTTGAAATATTTTTTCAGTTTATTTGTATGGTTTTATTATTAAGATTGATGATTTCTATTTCTTGCTTTTATTGTTGTATTATGAGGAATGGTGATGTTTCTGTTTTTCAATTGCACTGCATTCAATCCAGCTTGTTGCAGTTTCCAGTTTAGATTTTGTCTGCACGTTTGTATTTATACTTTATGGGCTCTTTATTCTGCATTTAGCGAGGGTCTGTCTGCATATCTGACTGAGGTGAGGTATTCTGTTAGTTTGTAATTTCTGTGTAGGGATCTATAGCAGCCTGCCCCATGGAGGGGAGCAACTGAATGGCAGGGGATCTCCTTCATTGCTCTAAGAGGCTGGAAGGTAGTTCAAAGGCAGGATTTAACATTTATGTAAATGTATTACAATTTATGGAAATGAGCATGTAAACCACTATCTCTTCCCCTCCATTTCTCCAGTGATCAGTCCTGGTCTATGGAAAAGTTGGCAACCCTATAAGGCTAGTTTTGGAAAGAATAAAACAAGGGAAATTGTCTGCCCTGAATCAAAACATTTTCAAGTAGGAAAAAGTTAGATTTCCCTGTCTGAAATAGCCAATCACATGTAATTGTCTAAACAGGAAAGCAGTAAGTACACTGTCTAGGTAAAATAATCACAAGCAACTGGTTACATTCATATATACATGCACACAATAAATCTACTGTATGTAACATGGAGCAGGAGATAAAAATACACAGCACAACAGAAACAGAAATGTGCAGTCAAGCATAAACATGCAACATGCACAAACAATTACACTTATAAGACATACACAGCAAACAGACAATGTGACATATGCCAGACACACACATGCATGAACATAAAAAAACATATATGCACATTGGAGTGCACATGTGTAGACACAGAAATACATATATTGCAGCAACATGCTCCGAGTATGCCAGTGCTCCAGATGTGGGTGATCATTTGGGTGTCTGGGAGTGTTTCCAGCAGTTAGAAGTGTCTGATTGAAGCAGGAGGCGCCAGTATCTCCCCAGGGAACTGCAAGTCAAGGACTGGAGTACGAAATGTAGCCTAATGTAATCCAATCTAGGAAGAATTCAATCTAATTACCCCAGAATTAACCCAGAGAGAGAAATGGACAGAAACCTGTCACTGCCTCTCTGTAGTCACTGTATGAATGATTGGAGGGGAAGAGGAGAGGTTCAATCTAGAGACAGACAGAAAGGCAGAATTAACAGCAAATAGTTAAACCTAACATCAAAGCCCCCATAGATTCTCATTTTGTAATTTAATATTTTTCATGGGCCCTTGGGAAGTCAAGTTGTCAAACATGGAAAGAAAGTGCTTATTTCTAAATACAGTAATGGTGTTTGTTTCCTGTCAACTTCAATGCCATTATGCTGAGCAGAGGTGTCTGACATCAGCCTATTTATTCTGGTGAAAAGGCGAAAGGGAAGTAGCCAATTTAGTGTACAAAAGCCTGTTAGGAAAACTGGAGCAGGAAATACTGAAAAAGGAAAGCAGTTAGGCTTTTGCATTTATAGGTATATTTACTTAAAGAAACATCTCGTATTGAAAAAAAAAATGTAAACAAACACCCATACTCCATCAGGACAAATTCTGTGGTTTCTATTTCAGCTGCTTGGACTAGACGAAAGTTTTAAAACTGGAAATGCAATAATATTATTAATATTTGATAACACCCATAAGTAGATAATTGATCACACTGATAGATGTTCTGAGCAGAAAAGGAGATCTCATTTTCAAGTTCCTGGTATCTTAGTAACCGGGCAGCCCGGACACCCTCGGGATCTAATCTGCCCCACCCCAGCCCTGCTGGACTCATCCGTTGCACACAAGGAAAAACACAACACATAATTTAGATGCAAAGGCCACAGCCGTTTATTAGAATCCCTAACATGGGAGTCTAATCAGGCGCTGAGTCCGTTCCATAACGTTTATAGAAATTGCGGCTGGGCAGGTGCCAATCCTTTAATCTCCGCCCTTGCTGAGCCACAGGGTCCCACCCCTAGCGGGGCCCGGGAACAGGCGCCGTGACTGCCAAGCAACGGATGGGCTCCTGGCTCGGGCAGCCACAAAGCAAGCCTTGCCGGAGCTCATCCTCTCGTATCAACCCTAGATTTATTTATTTATTTATTTATTTATTTAACGTTTCTTTTATACCGATGACCGTTCGCACATCGCATCGGTTTACAGTGAACAGAAAACCATTGGGCAGAGCCCTTACAAATAACAGATAACATAGTAAACTAGGCAACATATAAATAATATTTGGGAGGAGCCCTTACAAGAAATACAAACATCAATGAGTAAATGCTATGTGTATATGCTATGGGATTGAACTATAACAGAAACTATATACAAGTTAGTGCACAGTACCAAATCAGCAGGCAAAAAGGCATTCATACCAGGATATCAGAAAAACATCAGAAAAACATTTGTAGGGGGAAATTATTAGATCCATCGAGGCTGCGCTCAGGCCCGACATTGATCATCGGTGGCAACCAGTGAAGGCCCTTAGACCTCTCACGTACATATTGGCACCTCCCAGCTTACTTCTAACGCCTCTGCATTTACAAATGCTCTCCTGGACTCGGTCGCCGCTGCCATGACAAGTTAACAGATAGGTGTAAACCCAGCTATCTAACAGGTGGGGGGGGGGGGGGGGGAATGGGTGGGGAAACAGCTTTGGTCGGGGCCTAGGAGGAAGAGGCTGGACCACAGGGAGCCGGCGGGATTTCAAGTTCCTGCCAGCCCCCCCTCCCCCCCCCCTGATGTCATGTCACATGCTGCCCCGGCCAATCGGGTGCCCCGGTGTCGGAGCACATCCTGATGACGTTGCCGCTCCCAACACCGGGCCAATCAGCCAAGCGCGATGTCAAAGGTGGTGCCACTGTGCCACAGCACCCTGCGGTGCCGGCAGCATGATAGTGGCGCCATTCTGAGCACCACGTGGAGGGGGAAGGGTGTTGGAACCTTCCCATCTCTGATAGGAGGCAAGCCATCAGTGCGGCGGGGGGTGGCCTCTTGCAAGGGTGCTTTGGACATCCAGTTATCTGCAGTGCCCGCACATCCGTGCTGGGGGGCCACCCATTAATCGGACAGCCCGGACACCCTTGGGCTCTAATCTACCAACACCCCAGCCCTGCTGGACTCACCCATTGCACACAAGGAAAACACAACACATAATTTGGATGCAAAGACAGCAGTCATTTAATAGAATCCCTAACAAGGGATCCTAATCAGGCACCGAATCTGGTCTATAACGTTTACAGAAACTGCGGCTGGGCAGGTGCCGATACATTAATCTCCGCCCATGCAGAGCCATGGGGCCCCGCCCCTAGCGGGCCCCCGGAACAGGTGCCATGAATGCCAAGCAACGGATGGACTCCCCGGCTTGGGTAGCCACAAAGCAAGCTCCCTGCCAAAGCCCATCTGCCAGAGGGGATCTTGGACCGGTCGCTACAAAGCAAGTCTCACCAGAGTCCCTCCCCTCGTACCAGCCCTATATCCGTTGAGGTTGTGCCTGTGCCCAACATTGATCATTGGTGGCAATGAGTGAAGGCCCTTAAGCCTCCAATATATATATTGGCACCTCCCACCTTACTTCTAATGCCTCTGCATTTACAAATGCTCTCCTGGACTTGGTCACCGCCGCCGCCAAAGGGACCCGGCATGAGCAGACATGGAAGTGCCTTCTGCCCGCATGTGACGGGCTCTCCGCAAATAATGGCTATGGCTACTGCATCGGATGGGTGAACAGCCTCTGCATAGCTTGCAGGAACAGATCGTTTCCCAAGTTCAACAAGCGTACTCCGTCCAGGGCATATAATTCTGCGCAATGACTGTCCACCCATTCTTGTTGCAATTGATAAATATCATGTCGCCAGTGATCACCACCCTGGCGTTTTATGGCTTTGGCTACCTGCCAATTGAACTTGGCAGGGTACCTTCCCCACCCCAGTGCATTTAATGCTCTGTCGAGGTATGGCTTCTGGCCAGCGGATTCTTGAGGACAGCAATGATGAGGCAAAGGCAGCTCTGGTCTTCCGTGATTCATGCTGACGCCGTTATTTAAATCGTTGCCACCAAAGTGAATGATGATAAGGTCAGGCGTTGTTGGGCTCATTCCTCTCGATTGTGGCATGGGCCAGAGCAGATGCCAACACATGTCTCCTTGACCCAGCCATTTGATCGTCTGTTCTATTGTCCATTCCTCTCCGACAATCCAAGCGTCAAGGGATGTTCCTGCTATGACCGCCTTCACCAGAAGGATCCTGGGCAGTCTGCCACACAGCAAGACCCTCCAGGGCCCCCTCACAGACATGTCCAGCCATTTATTCATCAGGCCCAATCCCCGGGCCTGACCTTAGCACCCATGGCCCAAGCGCCAGGGGTGGCCAGAAGGCCTTGTGCCCCTCGAACAGGGTCTTGCTTGCCACGAATACCCCTTATGACCGTTTTCACCAGAGAGATCCTGGGCAGTCTGCCACACATCCAGCCCCTCAAAGACATGTCCCTGGGCCGAAGTGGTAATGAGAGCTCTGCACAGCCCATTTCCAGCTTTGAGCGGGTAGCAAGGTGCGAAAGTGCCAAGTTCTTGGATGGTCACTGCTGTTTGGTGTGTACTATGCGGCTAATAAAGAGACCCTTTGGAACCTGTTATCGCAATAAAGAACACCAAGAAAAATCGCCACATCTCGCATGCCCTACGGTTCTGAAGAAGCACAGCTGTCTGGGTTCCTTTCCAGCGCTCATCCTGGCTCGTGCCACAATGTACATGCACACGTAGAACACGAAATCCCTCTGCAACTCCAATGCTAGGGCTCCCGGAAGCCTGCTCATTTGCTGACCGGATCACCATGCATTGCCATACCAAAACACCCCCGTCAGTGACCAAGCACATCACCTTAGATGCGTGTGCTGACTACAATGGGGAGACTACAATGGGGAGATAGCTGTGAAGTTCCTGGTTGAGCAACCCATTGTCCAGTGGTCTGGTCAGCAGGATGCGCACCAAGCTTCTTCAACATAACACCAAACCATTGGCTCCTTACGCATCGAAGTATACTTGGATATTATCTATGCAACCGGTTAAGGGTAGAGACTTAGACATTGTTAGGGTTTCTCAAAAACTGATAATGGTTTATTGGGGGTTTTATCGCACTGAAGCAAAACAGACTGTCCCCTTTTGGGCATAGGGTTGGGACCTTTGATCGATCTGGAGCTGGGGTGTTCTTAGCTGTGATGCATTCCCTGATGGTACTGTAAATGTGCCAGGCTTCACAGGATGCCAGAGCGAATGCAAGCCAGAAGAACGTAGTCTTGAGCTCGCCTATTGCTAACAGGGCAAGACGTGCCAAAGCTGTAAATGTAGGTCATGAGTCAGTGGCCTTTGTGCGTTGCGCCGAGGCAGGGGGATCTCCTGGCCCCGCCAAGTATTACCCCTGGACGAGGCATTTGATAGTCTTGGCCAAATTTTTCACTTATGGTTGTTTTTCTGGTGAGCGAGATGAATGAGTGGCAGAATATATACACAGAACGACATCAGATGACATTGTATGACAGTGGTGAGTGGAAGGAGAACTTAGATCTTAAAATGTGGAATAAGTGAGCTCCGAAACATTTGATCTGCAACTTTTCTTCTGCAGACCTTCTTCTAGGAGAGTTTCTAGCAGAATGCCAAAAACTGGTAGTGGGCTGGACTAGTAATCTTAGGCATAAGGCGTCCCCACATTAAGCAACGTAGCTGTGATATAATGCACAATGGCACTCTAAACTCGCTAACGCATGAAGACTCCGAAGCGTGCCAGCGCAAATGCAACCCAGAAGGGCGTAGCTCGCCTATTGCTACCGAAGAATGCCGGCACGGATGCAAACCGGAAGAGGAAGCCCCAGTGCCATGACAGTAAGTCGGTGGCCTCTGCACGTCGCTTCGAAGCAGGGGACTTCCTGACCCCACCTATAATTGCCCTTTCTATGGTGAAGCACTGCACTATGCAGCCTGTTTCACAGGATGCTGAAATGCGAACAGTCTTACAACCTTACAATCATGTCTATATGAGCATTTTTACCTTGTAATTTGATGTAGGTAGCATTAAATCGAACAGAAGAATTCTATCTTGAATAACCCACTGACATGCAGGAAACAACTCAATATTGCATCTGTAGCTGCAAATAAGGGTAGGGGGAAATACAATGGTTTCCCAAATGCATAATTTCTTCTTCACCATGAAAATAATAATTGCATATCTGCAAACTTTCTGTGGCTGTCTTGGCTCCCCTTCACCTCAGAAAGTTCTGAACATTTCCCACTCATATCCAACTAAGCACAATGTGATAGAAACAGAAAAGGCTCTGCTGTGCACCTAATGCAATACCAGTTTAGAAAGGTTGGACCATTAGATGACCGAGGGGTTAAAGGGGCTCTTAGGGAAGATAAGGCCATTGCAGAAAGACTAAATGAATTCTTTGCTTCCATGTTTACTAATAAGGATGTTGGGGAGATACCAGTTCCAGAGATGGTTTTCAGGGGTGATGAGTCAGACGAACGAAATCACTGTGAACCTGGAAGATGTAGTAGGCCAGATTGACAAACTAAAGAGTAGCAAATCACCTGGACCGGATGGTATGCAGCCTAGGGTACTGAAGGAACTCAAAAATGAAATTTCTGATCTATTAGTTAAAATTTGTAACCTATCATTAAAATCATCCATTGTACCTGAAGACTGGAGGGTGGCCAATGTAACCCCAATATTTAAAAAAGGCTCCAGGGGCGATCCGGGTAACTATAGATCAGTGAGCCTAACTTCAGTGCCGGGAAAAATAGTGGAAACTATTCTCAAGCACAAAATCTTAGAGCATATAGAAAGACATGATTTAATGGAACACAGTCAACACGGATTTACCCAAGGGAAGTCTTGCCTAACAAATCTGCTTCATTTTTTTGAAGGGGTTAATAAAAATGTGGATAAAGGTGAACCGGCAGACGTAGTGTATTTGGATTTTCAGAAGGCGTTTGACAAAGTCCCTCATGAGAGGCTTGTATGAAAACTAAAAAGTCATGGGATAGGAGGCGATGTCCTTTCATGGATTACAAACTGGTTAAAAGACAGGAAACAAAGAGTAGGATTAAATGGTCAATTTTCTCAGTGGAATAGGGTAAACAGTGGAGTGCCTCAGGGATCTGTACTTGGACCAGTGCTTTTCAATATATATATAAATGATCTGGAAAGGAATACGACGAGTGAGGTAATCAAATCTGCAGATGATACAAAATTGTTCAGAGTAGTTAAATCACAAGCAGACTGTGATACATTACAGGAGGACCTTGGAAGATTGGGCATCCAAATGGCAGATGAAATTTAATGTGGACAAGTGCAAGGTGTTGCATATAGGGAAAAATAACCCTTGCTGTAGTTACACGATGTTAGGTTCCATTTTAGGAGATACCACCCAGGAAAAAGATCTAGGCATCATAGTGGATAATACTTTAAAATCGTCGGCTCAGTGTGCTGCAGCAGTCAAAAAAGCAAACAGAATGTTAGGAATTATTAGGAAGGGAATGGTTAATAAAATGGAAAATGTCATAATGCCTCTGTATCGCTCCATGGTGAGACCGCACCTTGAATACTGTGTACAGTTCTGGTCGCCGCATCTCAAAAAAGATATAGTTGCGATGGAGAAGGTACAGAGAAGGGCAACCAAAATGATAAAGGGGATGGAACAGCTCCCCTATGAGGAAAGGCTGAAGAGATTAGGGCTGTTCAGCTTGGAGAAGAGACGGCTGAGGGGGAATATGATAGAGGTCTTTAAGATCATGAGAGGTCTTGAACGAGTAAATGTGACTCGGTTATTTACACTTTTGAATAATAGAAGGACTAGGGGGCATTCCATGAAGTTAGCAAGTAGCACATTTAAGACTAATTGGAGAAAATTCTTTTTCACTCAATGCACAATAAAGCTTTGGAATTTGTTGCCAGAGGATGTGGTTAGTGCAGTTAGTGTAGCTGGGTTCAAAAAAGGTTTGGATAAGTTCTTGGAGGAGAAGTTCATTAACGGCTATTAACCAAGTTTACTTAGGGAATAGCCACTGCTATTAATTGCATCAGTAGCATGGGATCTTCTTAGTGTTTGGGTAATTGCCAGGTTCTTGTGGCCTGTTTTGGCCTCTGTTGGAAACAGGATACTGGGCTTGATGGACCCTTGGTCTGACCCAGCATGGCAATTTCTTATGCTCTTATGTATTCATAGACAGTTAATTCTCCACTGTTCATGTGACTTCTGGAGGACAGAGTGTCTTAAGTACAGCTCTAAACAGAGCCACTAGGGCTAATCAAGAGTTCCTCTATAATCTGGTGACCTGACCAGTGAGACTCGCCTTCTATTGTTGTAGCTGTGAATGTAGGCGTTCTTACAAAACAAAGAGACCTGCCCCCTAACACTACCTAGGCTCCGGGGAGAGTAGAGCAGAGAAAAGATCAAATTTAGCTCCAGGTTATTCATAGAGAAAGGTTTGATAGTTTGTGGGTAAACACAGGGACCAAGCCTTTTGTCTGTGGATTCATTAAGGAGGCAAGAATCCTGAAACATGAAGGCCCTATAACACTCCACCACAATATAGGCAAATGTTATCATCCCACCATCGTGATTCATAACTTTCCCGACATGAATCATGTCGGGAAAGTTATGAATTACGATGAAAAAGCTATTTTTGGCTCGGTTTAAATGCTTTCATTAATTGGGCTAAGTATTCTCTCTTTTTTCAACATTCTTGGTGTGGGAATTTTTGAAACAAACTTTGGGTAGTTTAAATGTGGGAACTAAAAATTTTTGGAAGTTTAAACAAAACGTTCTTTAAAAAAAATTTTTGGGAATAAAAATTTAAAGAAAAATGTTTTTGGCAAATGACAATAAATGATTGAAACATCACATTGCTCTGAAGGCTGAATACAGCTTGCAGCCCATTGTGCGGCGAGAGGCTGCAGATTAAAATTTGAGAGCTGTCTTTATGATATTGTCATTTGCGTTTTAAGGAAATTTTGATGGTTTTGTGATTGGATTGTGATTCTTTTCCCTCTCTTTGTGTCTTGATTGATGTTTAAGTACTTGCCAGGTACTTATGACTTGGATTGGCCACTGTTGGAAACAGGACACTGGGCTTGATGAACCATTGGTCTGACCCAGTATGGCATATCTTATGTTCTAACAAAACACTCCATATTCTCCACAAGAACAATAATGGAAGCTCAGCAGCTCAACATAACGCTCCTCACTCCCCACAAGAATTTTGATGGGGGCTTGTCTTAAGTATAGGAGGAAATGCATTTTTGTTTCTGTTTTACTAGTTTGAACTGTATTCAGAGTCTGGCTTCTTGGTGTTTCAATTTCAGTGTTTCTCTGCACATTTGTAATTTGTGGTCAACTATTCTGTATTTGGTAAAGGTCTTTCTGTGTTCTGTAAGTGTAACCAAGTTGAGGTATTCTGCTAGTGTGTAGGGATCTGTAGCAGTCTTGTTCATTGTGTTTTCCCAACAGGAGGTGTACTAGTGTTGTAAGGTCCAATATAATATTTGCAGTGCTGCCTCTTCAAAGGTCTGGTTATTGCTGCTGGAGTCCTGTGAGTTAGTGTTGCTAAGGTATAGAAAGTTAGCTAAATATGTTCTGAATGTTTTTCTTTTTTTTTTGCAGGATTTTGTATTATTCACAAAGTGTCTGGTAGTGGAGGGAGCTTATGTTACTGTTATTTCAATGACACCAGAATCAGAATATTGATTTTTTTTTTTATGGTGAAATGTATGGGGAAACATCCTGCTCTGCTTCCTTATTGAAGGTGTGCATGTGTTTGCATGAGTGCATGCCTTGCATTATGCCTGACAACTTCTTTCTGAAGCTTGTAGAGTGTAACATATCGAGGTGAGCTTGGGAGTTCTTTGTAATCAGGCAAGTAGTACCCATACAACTAGGACTATTTCTGTATCTTTAGGCCACATTTTATTGGTCTCTTAATAATCTTCTCTCTTTCTATACATAGTACAGAATAGTCACTAAGTACTGACCCATTTATTAGCAATGATGTTTTTGTCATTTTCTCCTTTATCACTATGTCTAGTATTTTAGCATCATTGTATTGTGTTAGTCTGGGAATGAATAATTATAATCTATGATTTTCATGAAGAATGCACATAAGAAAGAATGACTAACTGTAAAATAAAAATAATAAATTGGCGGTGTGAGCTTTGGCAGAACAAGGGGCAGATCTTGATTGATTTGTTTGATATCCCTCCCCCCAACAACCTAAAAGGTGTGCCACTGCCTCTGGTTCTAGAGTCTTTTCAAGTAACTTCACAAACTCAAGATTACAGTCATCTCAGGTTGGCTTTGCTATACTACAAATAACTTGGGCCCTTATGTGTTCAGCTTGGCTAGGGCGAAGCAATATTGGCAAGGGCATATTGAGTATTGATTCTGCTAGACATAAGGCATCCGGTCACATAATGAAAGCTAATATTTAATACTGTGTCAAGCTTCCTTGCGTAGGAAGATTGTTCCCATGCTACAAGTGCGTATTCAACAGAAAAAGAGCACAGCAATCACGGCGTCGATAAGTTTGCACCCCACCTTGATATGTTCAGCTTCCTGAGGAGGATACTTTTATCTTTTCAATCTAAGGGCCTGATTCACTAAGATATTTCTCCCATTCTATGTCTATGGGAAAATGAATCAGGCCCTAAACGTGGAAGGAAAGAGTTCTAACAAGACCAATAGAGAATCAAGGTTTCAGGTGAGAGATTTTGTTCTTGTTTCATAATTCATGGTTTAGATTTCCCCTAGCCGTTTGGATTAAGAAATAAGCATAAGTTGAGGTCACAAGTACCTCAGGATCTTGCCTGGCACTTATGACCTGGATTAGCCACTGTTGGAGACAGTATACTGTGCTTGATGGGCAATCCTTATGTTAATAGACAATTCTTATGTTAATAGACAGTAAATGTATGAAGAATGTAAAATTACAGATCTTGGTTCCAATTAAAAATGTATCACTAAGTTGCTTGAAATATTAACATGCCAGTTTCTTGGCTGTATTAATTCCTTGGCCCTATTTCTAGATCTGCTTTCTGCTATATTCCATTTCTTGTATGTCAGATTTTTAAAAGCCACAAAGTATGTGCGTATAAATCAGTGTGTGCATCAAAATTAAGAGGGTGGGGCAAGGGCGGAGAATGGGCATTGTATTGACATTCTAGGGTGGGGCCAACAGTTACGTGCATAATTCTGTATTTTGAAACCAGAGACTCTGGCACGCATTGGCTTGTTATCCACGTAACTTTACTGCTGCTCCAGATGAGGAGCAAGTCTGTATATCTCAGGATTTATGGCTTACAGGTCAGGGTGATGGATCTGGGTTAATTGGGGATTGTGCAGGATGAAGAACCAGAGGGGTCTGGAAGACCTCGATATTAACTGGGCAAATTGGTGGATTAATGGGAAAAACTGGGTTGTCCCTCATGCAAGCATGTTTTAAAATCCACCTACATACATGCGTAAAAACCGACAAAGTCCTATGGAAGACATGCACGCTAGCTGTGCTTCAGTAACCTCTTAAAATTAGGAGCATACTTACATGCAGTTGGTGTATTTTAAAACATACGCACATAAATGCGCGCTCAATTTAACGTTCCAGCGTACCTTTACTTCCATGTCAATACGCGCATGTATGGGTGCACACGTGTTCATTTTAAAATGTTCATCTATAAAAGTTGGGAGTGGAAAAATAGGATGAGCTTGCAAAAACTTTAAACACATAGGGCCAGATTTTCAAAAGGTTACGCGCGCCTGGCCTATTTTTAAAAGGCACGGTGATGCGCATAAAGCCCCGGGACGCATGTAAGTCCCAGGGCTTGCAAAAAGGGGCAGGGATGGGGGCGGGGTAGTCCGGGGGTGGGGCGGGGTCAGAGGCTCCCGGCACAGCGGCCATTTGCTGCTGTACCAGAGATCGCGCACCGGCAGTTGGCCGGTGTGCACAACTTACTTCAGCCCCAGGGCTGAAGTAAGTTTTACAACAAAAGGAAAAATAAAAAAAAGGTAGGGGGAAAGGGCGGGGGAGGGAAGGGAAGGTGGGGTGGGGGGGGGGGGGTAGGGAACGGTGGAAGGCAGTGTGGCTCAGCGCACACAAGTTATAAAATCTGGCTTACATGTGTGTGCGCCGGGTAGCACGTGCACATGTACGCCCACACACTGTTTTGAAAATCTACCCCATACTTTTCTTCCTAAATTAAGTAAATATCAGACCAAAAGGCTGCATTTCATGGCTCAGCCATAGTTCTCCATGCCAAGAGACTAGGATTTGAGTCTTTTGTCCAACAAGGTTGGAAGGTTCTTGAGTGCATCATGAAGGTGATGCATTTTGGCTCTGGAGAGGGAGGAGCAATAACTGCTGCTACTACTGCAGTAACTCTTGCTAGCACAAGCCCAACCATGAGAATATGTCTCGAAGCAGATATCCTTCCAGCCTTCAACCCGTCGAGATCTGGTGTTGCCTGGGTATGCTGTCTAAGGGGGAGGGGGGCATTACAAAATGGGAGAAATGGGAACAAAATCGGTAGAAAAATGAGAATTGTAACAACTAAATTATTTGTCTTTGCCTGTCGTCCTGCTGTTGTAAGTGAGAGCCTGAGCTATGGGGCACTGCAGCAAGATAATGGCAGATGAGGTGACCCAACTTAGACATGAGTTGACAGCAAAAGGCATTTTGATTTTCGTCCAGGCCTGTGGTCAGTAGAAGACCTGGCAAGCAGGAACAAAAGCTATTATATTCAGAAAATGTAACAGAAATACAGCATTAAAAATAAACTATTACTTTAAAATGCAAAGCTTCAGGAGTGTTCTTGAGTTTAATTTCTTCTCGATCTTGTATTGGATCTTTAGGTCTCCTTCCTTTGGAAATAAGTATTTATTTGTCAGCCAGAATAGTAATAGTAAATAAGGCACATGCTTTCAAAGCAAAACTCCTCAGGTTTCCAGATAGGAATGAATCTTCCTGCCAGGCCAAGAGATGGAGGCAACCTTTTATCTTCCAACAAGTACCAATATGTCATAAGCAATAAAAACAAATGATTCACAGTATTAAATCCTAAGAGGTAAAGTTTAAAAGCCCAGCATGCACCAGAATCGGGAGATGTACGCGCATGTAGTACATGTGCACATGCCCAGCAGATTTTAAAAGCCACCTGCATGCACGCACATCTCTTGAGGCGTGAATATCTCACTCCAGTTCCAAAAGGGGCATGAGCGGGGCACGGGCGTTCTTGGCTGGGGCCAAGGGAAGTGTGCACGCCCAGGTCCAGTTACTTCTGCTATGGTGGAGGTGTATCTTTAATAAACAAACAAACAGACGTTTCCGAGGGGTTTGAAAGGTCTGGAGTAACTGGGGGGAGTGTGGGCTATTAAACCAGGGGTGTTTGGAGGACCTGGCCCTGCGCTGAGCAGACTGGTGGATGAACTGGTGAAACTGGTCGTGGTGTGGGTGCGCGCCAGTTATAAAACTCCTCAACTTCCGCGGCTCATACCCGGATGTGTGCAGCTGTGCGCCCAGCTGTAAAAATAGGGTGCACACATATGAGTGCCCGTGCTATTTTATAACATATGCACATATGTGAGTGTATGTAATAAAATAGCCATGTCCCTGGGCATGACGCACTTAGGTCAATGCGCACCCGTGTGATCCTTTGAAAGTTTCCGTCCCTGCCAATAATTAACTCAGTCTATTGCACTAGAAGTACAAATCACTATCAGACATGAGAAGATAAAATAACCTATTTCTTGTTGTTTATGTGATTGACAGGGAGATGGTCACAATCTGCTTTATGTTTTTCCTTTCATTTGCTTGGGGAAAGGGGCCAACCTGTGCAGCTTGGACTGAGTGATGGGGGGGGGGTTGGAGAGGGAAGAGAAAAGCGAGGCAGAACCTCAGAAGATGCTTAGTTAGTGGTACATGCTGTCCATCAAACTGACGTTTTATTTTCTTTTTGCAGAACACAGATATGTTCCCTCCCCATTTTTGGCAGCACCCTAAGGATTCCCAGGAAGCAGCACCCTAGGTCACATATGCGCAGATTAAGACTTACCTCGGGAAGGACCATCAATAAAGAACATTACTAAGGATCAGAAAATAACATGGACTGCTTGGAAATCTTACAGAGAAATACTGCAGAAGTCTTGCAGATCTAGAATGGCCCATATCAGAGATATAACAGTGGAGTCAAATGAAAATAAATGTAGAAAGCATACGAACAAGTTCCGACTTACCTTAGTGAATGTGGCCATGCAATTGCACTTTTAGAACAGTATCCAGAGCAAAACCTGTGCCCCTGTTTCTACGTGTTTTAACCTCCGCAAAGAGAGAAATGAAAACAAACACGAAGAAGGAATGGCTTGGCTTGGTTTTGAACTGATTTTGTACATTTATTATCTTATGCAAACAGGAATGCTTAAAACCATGGCTTCAGGTGTATTAATAGAGCTCTATCAAATATCAGCCATAGCAAAACTTAGGGCAATGCATAACAGATGGCAGCTGTTTCTAACATCTGCACTATGAACAGGCACACAGCCAACTCTGTATATCTGCATGCAGTAGTGTAGGTAAAATCGCAGTGGCAATTGAATCTGGGTAACAGAGACCATGACACCCCTTCCGCTGTGCTGGTTCCTCATGATGTACCCTGTTGGGGGATCCTTGATTATAATTATAATATTGGCAGGAGCGTCTGCGTTTCTCTTCCCCTCTTCTAACTCCCAGCTCCCATTGCTGTGCTCGGTTCCTTCCCCTTCTCTGTTTAAATGTTCCCCTCTTTTTCTTTTCACAGTCTCTTAATAATCAGAAAAAGCATCATTTGAAGGAAGGAAAAAAAGTTAAGCCCTGGAATTACAGGTCAGGGAACTTCACCGCTGCCATTGATGGGCAGCTCTGTGATGCACGCAGAGTGTTACATTACATTGCATCATTTACAAGCTGGAGGATCGCCATAGTCATAATAGTAAAATACTGCTCATAAGTAAATGATCGGCAGAGATTTAGTCGCTTACAGGTAAATTCTGCATCTGCCAAGCGTCCCCCATGTTTTAAAGATGAGGGAAGGGGGAGGTGGCAGAGCAGCCAAGGAAATGGCTGCTTAGCCTCAGAGTTCCCTTGGTCCTGGGGTTTTGGGGTTTGGTTTTTTTTTTTTTCATGCAAAATGTTATCATAACCAGCTGTAAAGCGGTCACTTTCATAAGGAACAGCTACAGAAAGGATTCAGAAGTGTAGAAACCTTGAAGAACATAAAGCAGATCAGTAAAGATTTAATTTCTGAAGTTCTGACAAACTGAGTAAGGAAGGCTACAGGAAGAGGCAGCAGGAAGGCAAGAGGGGAACAAAAATAAAAAAATCCATTGGGCTAAATGTTTAATACTTTATATTCAGTTGGCAGAATTGGTTACAAAGAGATATAATAATACTTGAACTACAAAAGGTCGGTCATGCAGAGCCATTCATTTTTTGGGGAGTCTTTTTTTTTTTTTTTTTTAAGGTTATATCATTTTCTGAGGAGACAAGCCTGCTCTCTGTGGTGCAGGGGGGTTGTTTTGAAGACTGTGATTAATTTTTGCTACCTGATTGCTACAGCAAACTGTTAACTTTTCAGGACTTTGTATCAGTTAAAGAGTTGGCTAAGGAGTTTCGTATGGAAAGCTTTCTATTTTTGGAAATGGGACTTTGCGTCTGTATGCTCAGTCAGACCAGGGACCTGTAATTTTGGCGGGAAAATAAAGCTGTGAGGAAATCACGGTCAACCAGAGAAGCAGAGTTAACTCGTTGAGCTGAAGTTGGAATGCTGTGTAATGATTTTTGAGACTTTTTAAGCATACCATTTGCCCTGTTTCACCTTATATGAAAAGGAGATGTTTATATGGTGCTAAGACATTTAAATGGTGCCTGTGAAAGTGCATGAAAGTGAGTGTACACTCTGAAGCAGAGAAACAGCAAGATTGGTATCAGCGGATGCGATGAAACTTATGCAGACCTGCTGAAAACTTGGCTGTATAAGTGTTGCTCAGAGTGTGATCCAGTGGCAAGCAAGAAACCTGCATGTGCTTTTGTACCGACAAGACGTTACAACTAATTACAAAATTAATGATAACAATAATAATATTAAAATCAGAGTCAAACATGGCTGAAACTCTTGAGGATAGAGCAAACAGCACTATTTCACATGCCCTCGATGTTCCAATGAGCAAAGCTGACATTATTGCACTCATGTCAGAAAAGAAGCTACTAAGGTCAGATTTTGCTTAGATAAAATCAGTGGGGAGGTTAAATCCTTAAAAGAATGTGTGACGCAGAATGAGATTCACATCAGTTAACAAAAAGACTTGGCTTACTTTTGCAGAAAAATGAATAGTCTGGAAAAAAAAAAAAAAAAGACTGCTGATTTCCTGTTTTCCAAATCATCTTGGATGATTTGGAAAACAGGCACTCATTCACGTTTTGGGAGTACCTGAGACTAAAGAGGAGGAAGACGCATTTGCCTTGGTAAAAAAAATATATATCACCACATCATGTGCAATGAAGGAATACAGATGCTCAAATTGGAAAGAGCCCACAGAGCATTCAGGAAAGAAAGAACCAGTGGTAGTGTTATCTGTGCTTAGAAGTAGGGCATTATATTTGCCAAAACTAGTGCACTGTCTGTTAAAAAGAAGCACAACTGAAATAGAAATTTGGGAGTGCTGTAGTCAGTTTTACCTGTTCCAGCCATTAGTTCAAAGCAAACCCTTCCTCCTCAGCCAGTGTTTGTGGGGGAGGCAGTAATTGGATTAAAGTAGCCAGAGTCTCATGTGCTTTGGGAACTGAATCACTTTGGAGCTGGGATCTTCATGAGCCAGAGCCTTTTCTGCTAAAGTTAAGTCCATTTTTGGTTGTTATCTGTGCTTAGAAGTAGGGCATTATATTTGCCAAAACTAGTGCACTGTCTGTTAAAAAGAAGCACAACTGAAATAGAAATTTGGGAGTGCTGTAATCAGTTTTACCTGTTCCAGCCATTAGTTCAAAGCAAACCCTTCCTCCTCAGCCAGTGTTTGTGGGGGAGGCAGTAATTGGATTAAAGTAGCCAGAGTCTCATGTGCTTTGGGAACTGAATCACTTTGGAGCTGGGATCTTCATGAGCCAGAGCCTTTTCTGCTAAAGTTAAGTCCATTTTTGGTTGTTATCTGTGCTTAGAAGTAGGGCATTATATTTGCCAAAACTAGTGCACTGTCTGTTAAAAAGCCTGCCTTCTGACCTCAGCCTCCTGTGACCTTGTCTGACCTCCGGAATCTGACCCCTGCTTTGCTGACCACTCCTCGGACTGACTCCCGGATTCTGACCTCTGCCTGCTTGACCACGTCTCCAGATTCTGGCTCTGTGCCTAGCCTTGTCATCACCTACGCTTTTCTTGTCCTCCCTGTTCCAGCTGACCTCCGGTCTCGAACCTGACTGTGCTCCTCTCCTGTCTGTGGGTACATCAGACTTCCAGCTCTCCAGGAGACCCTGCGAGGCCCACCTAAGTCCAAGCAGCCTGGGTCCCTACGTGCTCCTCCCAGGGGGACCTCGGGCTTCCAGTGGTGAAGCTCATCCTAGCCTTTGTCTCCTCCAGTGCTCCGCCCCCTGGGGGCAGGTACTTCCTGGTCCCTACCAGGGAGCCGTTCTCCACGGCTCCAGGACAAGCGTCCACCCCCGAATGCAACAGAGATCAGGCAAGACACATTCAGTGTCAATGATAACAAATAGGAATGTGAATCGTGTGATCGATCGTCATAACGATCGATTTTGGCTGGGGGGGAGGGAAATCTGATCGTTATGTTTGGTTTTTTTTTTTTTTTAAATCGTTAAAAATCGTAAATCGGGGAGGGCGGGAAAACCGGCACACCAAAACAACCCTAAAACCCACCCCGACCTTTTAAAACAAATTCCCCACCCTCCCGAACACCCCCAAAATGTTTTAAATTACCTGGGGTCCAGTGTGTGGGGGGGTCCCGGCGCGATCTCCCGCTCTCGGACCACGGCTGCGTTAATAGAAATGGCGCTGGTGGCCCTTTGCCCTTACCATATGACAGGGCAAAAGTAGCACCGGCGCCATTTTGGTTCCTGACACCCGACGTCACGAGTGCAGGAAATCGCTCCCGGACCCCCGCTGGACCCCCAGGGACTTTTGGCCAGCTTGGGGGGGCCTCCTGACCCCCACAAGACTTGCCAAAAGTCCACCGGGGGTCCGGGAATGACCTCCTGCACTCACGCCGTATTGCCCAATATTCAAAATGGCGCCTTTGCCCTCACTATGTCATACGACCCTATGTCATACGACCCGTATGACATAGTGAGGGCAAAGGTAGCGCCGGCGCCATTTTGAATATTGGCAATACGGCGCGAGTGCAGGAGGTTGCTCCCGGACCCCTGCTGGTAAGGGCAAAGGGCCACCGGCGCCATGTCTATTAACGCGCCTGCGCTACTTTTGCCCTCACTATGACATAGTGAGGGCAAAGGTAGCGCCGGCGCCATTTTGAATATTGGCAATATGGCGCAAGTGCAGGAGGTCGCTCCCGGACCCCCGCTGGACTTTTGGCAAGTCTTGTGGGGGTCAGGAGGCCCCCCCAAGCTGGCCAAAAGTCCCTGGGGGTCCAGTGGGGGTCCGGGAGCGATCTCCTGCACTCGTGACGTCGGGTGTCAGGAACCAAAATGGCGCCGGCGCTACCTTTGCCCTGTCATATGGTAAGGGCAAAGGGCCACCGGCGCCATTTCTATTAATGCAGCCGTGGCCCGAGAGCGGGAGATCGCGCCGGGACCCCCCCCCCCACTGGACCCCAGGTAATTTAAAACATTTTGGGGGGGTTCGGGAGGGTGGGGGATTTGTTTTAAAGGGTCGGGGTGGGTTTTAGGGTTGTTTTGGTGTGCCGGTTTTCCCGCCCTCCCCCGATTTACGATTTTTTGACGATAAATCGGGGGAATTGTTATTGTATCGCGGCTCTAACGATTTTTGACGATTTAAAATATATCTGACGATTGTTTTAAATCGTCAAAAAATGATTCACATCCCTAATAGCAAAGGTATTCCATTTCTATTGACAATTTACAAATGGTAGATGCTTGGTGAGTACTGCATTGAAAGAAAGTTTACACATCTCTCTAGTGTACACTTGATGCAATCATGTGTAGATAATACATTTTTCTCCACAGTTTTATTTTTCAGAATAAGTAATGTTTAAATCGGCCCTTTAGCTATCTCTCATCATACTTCAGTGTTGATTAATATATCATGCAGAAATGTTTAAAAAGCATAAAATTTAGTGATTTCCCTATTAGCTTAACTCAGCCAATCTGTAAGGACTTTTTAGTTACCAGATAGAAAGAATGTGCAGAATTTAGTACAGCATATACTACAAATCCTATTTTTTTCTGGGAAATGGTTAAAGCAGTAATGCAAGGTGGAACTATTGCCTTTATGGCTAGATGAAAACATGATATTAATAAGATTTTGCACTTAGAAAAAGAATTACAGTACATAAGCCTAAAGGCAATTTAGCAAATAATCCTTCTAAGGACAATAACGAGGACTTTTTGGCAGTTTAAACTACCCTTAATAGTTTATTGCAGCAAAGAGCACAGTTTTCACTGTGATAAGCATAAATTCTATAGATTTGGTAACTAATCTGGCAGATTAATAGATTGTTTAATCAAAGCTCAAATAAATACTAATACAAAAATTGTAGGTAAGGATGGGATACTGCATTACTCCATTTTTTTTTTTTTTTTACCAGATATATTTCTCAGAATTGGATGAAATAGAATCTAGAGAGCAGTTAAAAAAAAACAAACAAAAAAAACTATCCCTCAAATTACAGAGAAAAAAAGCTTCAAATCCCCTGGTCCAGATGGCTTAGCTGAATTTTATAAAATATTAGGAGAATTTATATTGCCTTCTCTTAGGAATGTGTTTAATAGAGTAGTATTAATTGGTAGAGAGCTCCTGTCCTCTGTTAAAGCTTGGATCATACTAATTCCAAAACCAGAAAAAGACTGGACAATCAAGCTCTCTGTTGGAGCTTGCATCGGCCTCGAGCTCGGGATATTCAAAGCTTGGCACTCCTGTTGCACTGACGATGGGATGGAGCGCAACCTAGGTCTCTCCAGCATGGAACAAGGAGGATGTGTGCCCTTGCGGTGAACACAGTCCAAGTCTGGGAGTCAGGAACCTTGAATCCTCCGCTGACCCGCACGCCTATGAGACCGCCAATGCAATGGTGGTCTCTGAATGGTCCTCTGACCGTTCCAAGCCCTTTTGGACCTGCCACAGTGTGTAGCAGAGGCTGCAGGCCGGACAGAGGTCACGGTGGAAGGAGCTCATAGGCATTGGAGCTTGGAGTGAAGACTGGAGTTTGGGATGAAGACCAGAACTTGGAGTGAAGACTCTGATGTGGAGCTTGGGACGAAGACAGGAAACTAGAGGGATGAGCAAGACCCTCAGGTGCCCTACACAGCACGTGGGATTGGTCGCGGACCACACTGTCCCCTTCGCGCCCTACACAGCTGGATGGCTGGTCACGGACCATGAGGAGAACGGGACAGGCTCAGGAAGTCTTATAGCGCAGGTTAGTAGAAACCCCTCGGATCCTCCGGAGTCGGGACTTGGGAAATGAGATAAAACCTTGGAGCTTGGAAAAGCAGGGAATCTTCGGAGGCACGGGTCCCATTGGACCTGTGCATTAGGACCGGGAACATGAAGGAACTTGGGACATCAGGACATCGAGGAACATCAGGACATCAAGGAACATCAGGGAACTTGGAAACATCATGACACATCAGAACATCAAGGAACATTAGGGACATCAGGAACTTCAAGGAGACCATGGAGATACGAAGATACAGAATACATGGAAGTCCATGGACGAAATCAGGATGCCAGGAAAGAGCTGGAAACAAGGAGTCCTTGGGAGGACTAGCCCAGGAGGACTAGCTCCTTGCCAAAGCAAGGACTGACTGATGGAGAAGCCCTTTTATAGGGCTGAAGACAGGCAACTCCTTGGGAGGTGTTCAGATGGGCTACATCTGGCTGGCCCTTTAAATCTGTGCAGAAGCCGCGGGCCCAGCCCTTAGGAAGGAAGGGCGGGCCCAGCCCTTAGGAAGGAAGGGGCAGGACCCTGGACAGCGGCCATGCTGCTGCTGCACGCTGAGCCGGAGAGGAGACGGAGCAGGCCTCAGGACAGGCCCGACAAGGGAGCGGTGGCATCCAAGCCGCAAGCAGGTTCCGGGAGCAGCTCCTCTGCTGCAGAAAACATCACGGATGCAGCCTCCACGCTGCAGGAGTAGGTGGCAGTGGTGGTCATCGGGCCACGGAGGAAAAGACAAGCACGGCTCCTTGCCCTGAAAGAAACCCCGGTGCGGCTCCTACCACGCAGGTACGATGGCAGCTCTGGGCCGCGAGAATCAGGCAAGGCCCCAGCTTCTGCGGCCTCCGACCATGCAGGTAAGCGCCTCCCGTGGCTCCAGCCACGGGAGGAACGCAATACTCTTATTGCCCCATTTCTCTTCTTAATGGAGACATTAAATTGTATGAAAAGATTATTGCAAATAGATTTAAGCAAGTTATTCCTTTGATTATATCTGAAAATCAGGTTGGATTTGTCCAGGGTAGACATTCAATGATGAATAGGAGGAAAAGTTTGGCAGCTATAGCTCTTCACAGAAACCAAAACTGAATATTTGTTGATTTGTATAGATATCAAAAAGGCTTTTGATAGAGTCTCATGGAGCTAATTGAAGTATATTCTGGGCAAATTTGGTATATCAGGCCAAATAATAGATAAATTAAAATACTTTTGTTATAATCCCAAGGCAGCAAATGTTGTAAACGGCCTGATATCTGAGGAATTTATTATGTCTAAAGGAACAAGGTCACTTTTTCTCCTTTTTTGCTTTTTATTTTAACTTTGTTAAACTGATTTTCAGGGTATTCATATAGGTAAGGAGAAGATTAAATTGTCTATTTGCAGAGGATGTAATTTTATTTATTTCCAACTCAAAAAATTCTCATCAATTATGATGTTATTGGAGAATTTTGACAAATTTTCTGGTTTATAAAATAAATGCAGATAAATCAATAGCCCTCGATCCAGCTGGGACTCTGAAAGAAAGATGGAGAGATTCTTTTCCATTTCAGTAGATAAAAGGATATATTAAATATTTGGGGGTTAAGATTTCAAATTATTTTGGGGCAATTTATGGCCTTATGGGTGAATTTTCAAAGGAGCTATGCATGTAAATGTAGCATACTATCATAGCAATTTTCAAAAGCCATTTACCTGCATTAAGTGCACTTAATACAAGTAAAACCTAGAGACAATTCAATGGCATATATTTTAGTAGTTTTCAAAAGCTCACTTACATGGGTAAAGTGCATTTATACATAAAAAGATGAATTTTAAAAGCCGGGCGATGCCAAAATCGGGAGATTGGTGCACATCTAGCACATGCGCGAGTCCACATAATTTATAAGCTGGCCACATATGTGCACAAGTACCAATGCGTGCTTATCTCACATTGGGAAAAAAGGGGCGGGATGTGGGTGGCGCATGGGTGTTCTAGGGCGTTGCCAAGAGATAGGTGTGCAAATAGCTATGCGCCTGGATGCACGCTGAGATATATTTCAGTGCAAAGTTACTTCTGCTATGGATGAGGTACTGGTATAAGTCTTAATAAAACTAATTCTAGGCATCTATGAAGGATTTGAGGGGTCCGGGTTAACTGGGAGAGTGCATGCTAAAGAACCAGGGGAGTTTGAAAGACCTAGCTCTAGACCAGGCAAACTGCTGGATAAACTTGTGAAACTGATCATGGCCTGGACGCGCATCTGTTATAAAATTCCCTCTATTGCATGGCCAAAAGCCAATTTACACTACTGAGTAGGGATGTGACTCGGGCTTATTTTGAAAATATCGTAAAATATCGTACGATATTTTCAAAATCGTCAGAAATCGGGGGCTCCCCGAAAACGATAGGAAAACCCCATGATATTGTTCGTGGGGTTTCTCATCATTTTGGGGGAGGGCGGGAAAAATGGCACACAAAAATAACCCCTAAACCCACCCCGACCCTTTAAAACTAATCCCTTAGCTTCCCTGACCCCCCCCCCAAAACTTTTTACAGGTACCTGGTGGTCCAGTGGGGGTCCCGGGAGTGAGCTCCCGTTCCCGGGTCATTGGCTGCCACTAATCAAAATGGCGCCGATGGCCCTTAGCCCTTACCATGTGACAGGGTATCCGTGCCATTGGCCGGCCCCTGTCACATGGAGGGAGCACTGGATGGTTGGCGCCATCTTTAAAAATGGCGCGGGCCATCCAGTGCTCCTACCCTGTGACAGGGGCCGGCCAATGGCACGGATACCCTGTCACATGGTAAGGGCAAAGGCCATCAGTGCCATTTTTATTAGTGGCAGCCGACGGACCGAGAGCGGGAGATCGCTCCCGGGACCCCCACTGGACCACCAGGTACCTGTAAAAAGTTTTTTGGGGGGTCGGGAGGGTGGGGGAAGCTAAGGGATTAGTTTTAAAGGGTCGGGGTGGGTTTTTTGTTTATTGGCTCGGGCGCAGCCAATAAACAAAACTGCGATCGGCCGGACGAAAAAACCCCACGATGTGAATCGGAACCGGAATCAGAACCGATTCCGGTTCCGATTCACATCTCTACTACTGAGTGCACACAAGCTTAAAATTAGGAGAACACATATGCGCACCAGGGTTATTTTATAACATGCGTGCAGAATATAAAATTGCTGCGTATCTGGCTACACACCCATGTACACATATATATGTGTGTCCATGCGCCCTTTTTAAAGTAACCATCATATAACCAAGTTTTTGAAAATCGGGCCCATAATGTTTTTCCTGCAATTGAGAACTTTTGAAAAACTTTTAATGAGTTGGCAGAATCTTTCAGTATCATTCATAGGGTGAATACCTAAATGGCTTTATTTATTGCAATCAATACCATTGGCAATACATAAGATTGATATACAAAGAATTAATAAAGCTAAGTTTATTTAGAAAGGAAAAAAACCCCTAGGCTTCCAATAAAAACTTTAACATTGCGTTATAGTGAGGAAGGCCTCGCTGTTCCTGATATCAGAAAATACAACATATCTTGCCTGATGAGATATGCTAGAGATTGGATTTTGGAAATATTGAATGTGAATAGTGAGTCCTTTGCCTCTTAGCTATGTTCTTCATACAAAAGTAAAATATCTCCTGGATTTAATATACAACAACCTATTGATTAAATTGGTCAGATGGGCTTGGTTTACAGCATGGAAAATAGTGGGACTACTACCTCTGCAAGGTAATGCTGCATTTGAACCAGGCCTTTCCAACAAAATATTCAGTAAATGGAGAAAATATGGATTGATATTAATGAGAGTATTTTTCTCATCTAACGGACACATTATTTGTACATTTCAAGATCTCAGAATTAAATTTAGTTTAGAAAATTGTGATTTTTTTTTTTACCTTTCTACAGGTTAGATATTATTTAAATTCAATTTTGGGGATTACAAACATGTGTTTACATTCAATTCCTTTGACCAAGCACTTAAGCTCCCTTGTTCAAGGAGACTGTCAGTTTTGACAGTTTATAAAATATTTTCTAATTTACACTTGGTAAATATCTTGAACAGACTTGTGGCTAAGTGGCAGGTTGATGCAGGTACTGAGGTAGTAACCCATACTTTGGTTTGGGGTTTTACTAAAATTAACACTTTGACTGAGAATATAGCCTTGAGAGAGATACAATTTAAGATGATACACAGAATATATATACCCCTTGTTCAAACACTTAAAGCGGGCAAAGCCAATTCTGATAAATGCCCAAATGTTTAAATAATATGGGTACTTAATCTTATATCATTGCATTTGGTTGTTCACTAAGACATGAGTTAAGTTCCATGGTTAAGTTTACACTCATTTCAACTCTATATATTGGGAATACTAGATACTAATTTTCCTAAGGAGAAATGTGTTAAACTAGTCCTTCAGAAATGTCTTCTAATAGCTGGATGATATAGCACTTGACCAAACTATGTGGAGAATAGGCTACACCAGGTTATTGTAATGGAGCGTTTTTCTGGACAAGATAGCAAATCAGAGTTAGGAGAAGTTTCTGCGACTTTAGCAGCCTTAATATTAATACTCTGCCAAATAAAACCTGCAATATAATATTTAATGCTTATCCAATGAAAGATAAAATAAGCTAAATATTTGGATTTAATAATTAATAGTGATAGTTTATATTTAAACAAAAAAGATAGTCATTTCTTAGTTTTTATATATTTAAGGTAATGATTAGCATTTACATTGTTAAGAATTGTAAAAAAGAAAAAAGTGGCATGTTTGTTTTATTAGCATTTTTGGTTTTCTTTTTCTGAGAATGAAGGAGGAAGAAAAGGGAATTCATTAGTATTATAGTACTTCCTATATTAATACATTCTTGGATTATAATTTGAAATAGAATTTGAAAAAAAAACCGGAATGTGCAGTATACCTTAGGATTAATTGTATGACTGTTATAAATGTTTTAAAATTGTTATTGGACCAAATATTGATACTGCATGTTGTATTTATCACCTGCTCATTGTAATTTGTGGCAGTTGATGCTACATTTAAATACTAATAAAACCAGAGGAAACTGGAAGAAATACCCCAGCATGGAGACTTCTATATATCCACTTATTATTTTGTTTTTTGCATGCAAACATTTATATATCAAGCACGTATGTGCCATGAAAGTCATTTATAGGTATATGCAATATATATATATAGAGAGAGAGAGAGAGACAGAGAGAGATGGATGTGTGTGTGTGTGTGGGGGGGGGGGGGGGGGGAGAGATGAGGGTAATAATTAAAACTACAGATGCAACCCCTCAGCATCCCTGTGCCTCTTTCCCGTTTCCCAGTGGAGGGAGTCCCCATCTAGGACAAGGCCAGACTTCCCATTTGAAGCGTCTGGGCTAGCTGGTACTGGATTAGTTCCCCCCCCCCCCCCACCCGCCCCCATGCCCTGCAGCCATCCATCCATCACTGCATGGGACAGAGCCAGGATCTGTAGCCTTCCACCAGCACCCGCAGCAGACACAGAGCCCCGGGCAGCCCTGCAAACACCCGGCAGCTTATTAACAACTTGTTGGATGTTCAAAAGGCAGAGGAGGGAGGAGCGCAAGCTGCTCTTAGCCCCGGGACCCAGGACTCTGCATCTATACATCAAACTCATTTACAAGTGGAAAGACAAAAGGTTATGAAAAATAATGCTATTTGCCCTAGACAAGAGACGCCAAGTGTAATAATTAGCAGCGCCTGGATTCTGCCGTCATGGTGTAATTGCGTTAGGGAGCACAGCGTATCTTTTTCCAATTCTGCTACCACATGATATCAATAAACTAGAAAACAAAATCAAACAGGCCAATAATAACATTTGAGTTGCTCCAAACATCAATATTATTAAAGAGTGTGTGGGTTGGGAGGGGGGGGGGGGGGGGGGAGGAGGTTAATTGTCATAGTCAGGTAGATGGAAGATGCTGAAAATTCTTGATGTGCGCTAATAATTCTGTAATCGAAAAAGAATATATCAAATGCATTTCATTTCATAATTATGCCTACATCTGAATAAACTCTATTTCTTGTGCAAAAAAGTTTCACTTCATTGTATAGTGCTTTACTTCAAACCACTGTTTTTATTTTGCTATGATAACTATAACTGGTATTTGTTAATTCTAATAGACATTTATTTTTCCCTCTAACATGGTGAATCATATTATTGCATCCTGTATATTTTCAGCTGCTCATCCTCGTTAACAGTACTCAAAGTGATATGCTTCTATTATTTATTATATGAAATTTAGTTCTGCTATTTGAATCGCTATTAACTCTGCATACTATATAGTTTTCCCTGACGTTCGTGTTTTTAGAATTGTTTTACTGCTCGCTGTTTATTCTTTTCAATGATTTGTTATTATTATCTGCTGTTTTCTTCATAAGTGCACAATTTGCGAGGAGGCCGGGGAGCTGAGCTGACCCGCCGGTGCACCCTGGATTCCGTCAAGGAGCTGGCAAAACAAGAAACGATTTCCGGCTATAAAATGACAGAAAGTGATCATTCAGCCGGGCCAGGCTGTATTCACCTTTAATAAAGGTTGGCTGGGGGAGGATTCGCTTTTTCACTCCGAGGTCCTGAGCCCGTAGTCATCCCCTGGCTGCATAGAGGAGGCCGGCCGGCTCTTGGGAACGATCTTCTATCCGGTCCTCACTTCACTTCAGGGGTTTGTTGCTTTTTTTGTTTTTGCTTTGGCACCTCGAATTTAGTCATAAATATTGATAAAACAAATACATTTGTAGTCTCAAACGTTTCTTGCCTTTTTTATTTGCAAGATGTCACGTCACTTGAAAGCATACATAATCCGTTCCAGCCTACTCAATATGGCGTTGTATGTATAAAAAGTGTGTATCCAATATAGCTGTAATCATTTTGGAATAAACATTACAAGCCTGATTATATAAGAAATGGAATTTCATTATATGTACACAAAAAGAGAATGTGTACTTTCGTTTTCTGTTTTTAGTCAAACTATAAAGTTGTATAAAAATTAGAACAAGAGAAAATATTATTTCTCTTGAAATAAAACTAATTACAAGAATCCACCAGAGTGCCGCCACACACTGTCAGGTGTTTCAAGGGCTTGCGTTCAGCCCTGCTGTGATAAGATCTATGATTTAAAAAACTGCTTAATTCTCATTTCTAAACGTAAAGGAAATATTGTAGCTCTTACATCATTCTTCCCAAGTCGAGCTGCAGGACTGTCTTACACTGACAGGGTTTCATAAACTACAATAATCTTGAACAAAAACGAATTGCAATAGTATTTCTATCATCGGTATATCTGAGCGTTTCAGCATTATGCAATAGAAAACCAGAATAACAAATGTATCAGAATAAAGCGATCATCTATTCAAGAAAGCATTACGGATATTCAGCTAATATGAATAGCAATGATAATATGTATTCTATTATGTTTGAATGACGCCAGGAACATCTCCTGTGCAATAAGTGGTACATGTGACATATGATAGGGAAAATAAAGTTTATCCGGGCTTAAAATGTGGGGGTTGAATGCATCACCAGGAAACAGTCTGAGGCCAAATAAATTAATGCACAAGCTCAGTTCTACTTTTATCTCGGTTCTATAACCTACTTCTATCACATCTTTATTTTCGCTAAAATAATCGGACGTGCTGATGAACTCTTAAAAAAAAAAAAAAAAGCCAAAACGAATAAAATTGGAAGTGAGGTCCTAAGCGTTGTACAAGCAGATAGCAAACGTTTTTAATAAGCAACATTTAAAATCCACCACGCACTCTGCGAGATTATTCTTTCGGCGGTTTCGGAGCAGAACGAGAATCCTCCGCGTTAGCTGCAGTCTATTCAATTTCAGGCGTCTGCATTCACGTGCAAATGACCACTTATTAAACTCCAGTTTGTCTGCAGCGGTTTTCATTAACAGTTTAGAGCTGTGTCAATTGAATTTAGTGCAATGGAAGGAGCCGTAAATACTTTCCATGCAGACTGTAATAAGCGAGGAGCCCTGGGAGAGCGGGAGCATTCATCAGGAAGCGAAAGGGCCTCGTGGAAGGTGTGCGGAAGGGAGAGGCACCTGCCCGGCTGGGCAATGACAGGGGCATTCGAGACGGAGTCTCGCAGCTGCAGGGTGACATGCACTTTGTCCCGTTCTTAGGAGCCTGAGACCTCCACGCTGTAAGTTTAAAGTGAAATGAATTACGGTCATTTTATGCATGAGGCATAATTAACTAACAGATTTTCTACAATATATTTCAGAATTTAGTTTATAATTATACAGATGCGATAATGCAAATATAGAAAAATACGTGCTATAAATAATATACGTACGTGTGTGTGTGTGTGTGTCAGAGAGAGAGAGACTTTTATATAATATATATATATATATATATATATATATATATATATATATATATATATATATATATATACGCTATTCTCTCTAGTTCTATAGAACAATGATCCATTTACATTTTATGAAGACAAACACATAATGTCTCTAGAATAAGACTCATTAAAATATTTTGCTGGTCTTCTTTTTGCATCTCTGGCGAGTTTTCTGGCCCACAGGCAGAGGCCCGGTGACAGGTTACCCCCTCCCTCAGTACAAGAATTCGATTCCTCGGTAAAATGAAGAGGCCACTTCACAGGTCGTAAGACAACAATAGGTCAACCAGCACTATCCTATGACGAGGGGGAGACTGCCCGGACTGGGGATGTAATCGTGCCAGGGAAGAGAGAGCTGCATTCTGCAGAAGAAAAAAAAATAATAAGGTGCTACCCAGCCCAGCCACCTCTGCTGCCCATTCTTTCTAGTCCAGAATTCTTTACTTGTTATATTTTCTCTGGTACTATATATATCAACAAGCAGCAAAGCCGTTTTAAATGCATCCAGAAAAGAGGGCAGTGGGTGGTACCCAGCGTTTGTACATACAAAATGCCCGAACTCTCTGCGCATACATTCATGAAAAACAAAGTGAAATTTCTAGACTCACCATTTCAGATACAATTTGCAGGCTCTGAATTTATGAATACACTTTGCAGACGTAAATTAATTCTCTCTCTCTCTCTCTCTATATATATGTACAGTACAGAACTGGAACTGGCCAGAGCAGCAAACGTCAGATTGCATCTAGAGCTACTGCTGGAAAATATGAAACACCAGCTCTGCAGACAGGCTCTCAGCAGCCGGACCCCCTCTCTCCCTCTCTTTCCTACTACAAACATTCTGCTGAAAACCATTGTCATTATTTATAGATTTCAATGCAACATCGATTTCTGTTTTAATGAACTCCTCTGAGCCTGTACCTACTTTTCTGCAGCTCCTTTAAAATCATTGAGAAAAGCTGGGACGGTGCAATTGCCTCAGCGACCTTTAAGCTGCTTCCCCTTTTGCCTTTCTTATGGATTTATGACAGGGGATCACATTTTCCTTTTTCATTTGGATTGATTCTTTCTCTCTCTCTCTCCCCACCCCCCACCCCTTCTGAAGGCAGATTTTTTTTTTTTAATGACGATTATATGCCAACCCAAAGTATTCCTATAACTAGCAGTGTGCACAATAAAAATGGCAGGAGAATAATAACTAAAAGAAAACCAAGAAAGAAATAGAAAGAAAACAGACCAGATAATGCAAACTGTTCTAGCCAAACTCATTTTGAAGTATCTTCATTGAAATTTCCGGACCCCGAGATGAAATGCGTCCGGTGAATGACAAATCTCTTTCAGACATATTTGTGTGAGCAAACTTGTTTTGTTCATGGAAAGTAATGAAAAACAGTTCTGATAGTTCTGTATCATTAAAAAGAAAATAATAAAATGTTTACATGTGAGCACCAAAATGCAAACTATCAATAACATTTAATAATGCATCTAGCATCTAAATATAAAATAGTGTAGTATAATTCAATCAGGTTTTATAACCAAGGGACAAGGGAACTGTTATACCACTAGGCAGTAATGTACCTTACCTCTACATTTTTAATGATGTGAATGCAACATTTCCTTGCACGCTTTCAGAATGATGTCATTTTGACAGATAAAATACTTTTTGACATTTTCTGATCTTGTATCGTTTGCATTTCTGGGATATATATATATTTATTTATTTAATTTCTTTTACTATACCGATGCTCAAGACTAGGTCTTATCGTACCGGTTTACAATGTAACTGAGGGGAAACCAATTAACATCAAGGTAGAAAGTAAAGTTACATTAAACAGGGAGCGTAAAACCTCCCTGTTTAATGTATTCTTAGATTTTAGATTTCTAACAGTATGTGTGTGTGTGCCTCAGATTTTGAGCACATTTGTTTTGTAGGTGGTAATAAGCAGATAGAAGTTAGCTAAAGTTTGAGGAGGAAAAACATCAGTTGCATTCTGAGCAGTATTTATTTCTTATTTTAGACTTCACAAAAAGATTATAATTTGTTTTATTTTGATTACGTTTAGTAGACTTGGATTAACCTGAGGCACAAATGACGAGGGTTTCCAATGTGGCGTTCTTGCTCTGCAATATTATTTTAGTAACAAATATGCACTTTTTTTTTTTCTCTCTGTTACCTTCTCCCTTGAAACACAAAAGGGGTAGCCAGGCGCTTGTTATTCAACGGTACCAGTTCTTTCCACGGGGTAGGATGCTCGATGATTGTCACAAGTTACTCGGTGCAGAGTTTGTGGAAAGACCGTGGTACCTCACCCTGCAGTTCTGATCTGCCAGTCTTTTGCACAATCGGGAGGTTTCCCTTTAAACTCCTTACCCACGCCCATTTTGGGGGAAGCACATGTCAATCACTGCCAGTGGGGAGCCAATCAGAGAGCAGATGTTTGGATATATTTATTTTTTTTTGTACAGCGAGATCCAAGCTAAAGAACAGCAGCTCATTGAACAGGAAAAAGAAAAAAAAAAAAAAGCTAAAGGAGTCCCTGCTGGCTTACGAATATTTTTACACCACTCAAACTATAGGGGAGCAAACAGGGCAAAACTTGCACTTTTGCGGGCATGATGTCACCCATCCCGAGGACCTGACCCCCTTTCTTCAGGATCAAGGTGTCCAAGAGCAGAAGTGCAGAGGCACCTGCAGCCTCGCCTTGCTGTCGCCTCGCTCCCACCAGGCAGAGTTCACAGCAGAGGACTGGACGGGGCAGCGGCAGCAGCAGCAGCAGCAGGAGGGATTTATAAGGAGGCAGATGATCCTACCGCGCTCTGCTCTCTCTGTTTCACGCTGGGCCCCCGGACATGGCAGCGAAAAGAGGATCAGGGGGGCCAAAACCCCAGCTGCCGGCGCCCAGGTCTCCTTCCGTGACCACCAGGGCCGTGGGGTCGTGCAAGCTTTGAAACGAGAAGAGAAGGGGAAGCAACAGGGAGGGGGCAAGCGCTCGCGAAACTTGAAGACTTCCTCTCCGAGCTTCTTGGGCTGAACAGACCCGGGAGCTCGGCTGCCTTGCCCTGCTGTAGATTTATTTTTCTCATATATATATTTTTTTTTTGGTCATCATTATTTGGAATCCACCCGCAGATGCTTTGAACTAATTGAAAACAAAACCCCAAGTCATTCTAGGGAAACATTTATCTTTTTTACTTCAGTGGATGTCTATTCCCCATGCTGGATCTGTACAAACAGCGCAAAGCCGAGGGATACACAGGTGGACCCGGATACATTCCCGCATGTCTTTTTCATAACGAGCCTCGGCCATATACTAAATGGATCACCCCGGGCTGGAGCAGGACAGTCAGCCCCATGCCCACCACGAGCCCATAAGTTTCGGGATCGATCAGATCTTGAACAGCTCGGACCAGCAGAGCAGCTGCATGGGCCCCAGCAGGGCCGGGGAGCCGGACTACCATGTGGCCACCAACGTGTACGCCAGCGGCTACAACAACGTGTACAACCCGGCCTGCTCCCTGGCCGGGCTGCCGGGCTCCTACAACGTGAACATGAGTATGAACGTCAGCATGAACGTGAATGTCAACCCCGGGGGGCCTGGCGGGGTCATCAGGGTGCCCGCGCACCGGCCCGTGCCCCCGCCCCCCTCCTCTCACCCCCAGGGGATCTCTGCCGCGGTGCCCGCCATGCCCGGCATGGGCGACGTGCCTGGCCTCACCTTTCCCTGGATGGAGAGCAGCAGGAGGTTCGCGAAGGACAGGCTCACAGGTGAGAGGTTCCAGCCTTATCCGTCTGTTAACCTTCCTGAGTTTTCGTTAAAAAAGGAAAGGCAAAAAAAACCCCCCCAAAACAAAAACACATTTTTTTTAAAATAAGTATCTGAAACCTGAATCTATGCCAAAGTTTACCACGCAAAGTAGGACATGACCAACTCCAAAATCTACTCTTTAGGAACACTAAAATGACTGAGAATCCCCCAAACATTTAACATTTCCTCACTTTGAATGAGCTTGAAATCCAAACACTTTTAAAGTGAATTTTCCGCATTCCTCCTTTTTTTTTTCCTTATCAAGCTTCCTTATCAAGCATATCTGGGGGTTTCTATAAGGAAGGAACAGGGTTCGATTTTCTTTCTTTTTTTTTTTTTTTGTTTGAAAGACAGTTTTTGTTTAACTATTGCATTTGAATTTGGACGAGTTAAACAAAACACTGCTTTATTTTAGCATCGGTCTTGCCTGGTCCCGGCTACGTTCCTGGATAGCCCCTCAACTTTAACCAAGCCAGAACCGGCTCCCGAAATGTAGTGATCGCATCTACTGGTTACACATGTATTTTATTCTAATTCCTCCAGTCTGTGGTGCTGACAACTCCTAGCCTTGCATTTATTTAGAAACGAATATTACGACATAATTTAAAAGAAATGTTAAAGAACAAATAAAGGAGAAATTGTTTAACCCCCGAAATGCAAATGATAGAAGATCAGACGCTTATCTGGCAAAATGAGCTAAAAACATGCAAGGAAGTGTTTCATTCACGTATTTCAGTAATTGGTTCATAAAAATGTGGAGGTAACGCACATATCTGCTTAGAAATGTAACAAGAAGTGTCCTGTAGTTTGCACGATCTCTCTTACCTTTTCATATGCCTTAAATTCCTTTGAAGATCGGCTTTGCACCGTAACCGTGAGCAGAACCGAGACTGTGCAAAGATAAACCCTGCTAATTTCTCTGCCTGCCACTGAAACATTAGGTTCAAGGAAATCATGAATACAGCAGAGTACGTGGGGCTCGAAATGTCCTTCTCGAAACCACATTTATAGTTTAACAACCTGTAAATAGAAATAGCAACATGCAAAATAATTAACTAACTAGGTGGCAGATTTAATTATGCAACATAGATCAACAACGCAGTCAATGTTAACGATTGTTGTTCCTTGTGCTGGGCTAGTGAACTTCAAGAAAGGCAAAATCTTGGTACTTGCTTGTTCAGATTCTCTCTGTTGCTTGTAATCTATGTGATCTTGGGCAACTCACTTTACATCTCTGTGCCTAAATGTAATAACTGTAAATGGTCAATAGTAACAATAATAATAATAATATTGTTCCTTCTCCACTCCTTCCTCTCTGTTCCTTTTCCCTGCCTCCCTCCATACTAGCCAAACTCTAGATATTTGCTGCTGCATCATCCGCTGCAGTCTTCTGAGGAGTTAAATTATAAAGCCAGTTAGGATCTTGTTGGGTTAAAACCGTATAAAAGGGTTTAAAAACAAAACAAAACACCGAACTATTATAAATAGTAACTGAACTATTACAACAAAATAATGAACCAGAGGATATTTTTGAGAACACAGAATTGAATAGTTTGCGTTTTGTTATAAATTATATATATTTTATTTTAATTTGATGCAAAATTTGAAATTATGGGACAATTCTTGGAAGTTTTACATCTCCAAAGTAAACCGCAAAGAGCCGCATGAAAATCCTGCAACCGATCACAGCAGTAAGAGTGAATTCATGCGTTCTCACTGATGACAGGTATAAATCGGGATTTCTTGCTTCCTTTATGATCCTGTCTGGTTTGTTTCCATTGTGTTAATGAAATGAGGAAATGATGAAGGGCCCCCGTTGTATTTGTTGTCATTTGGATTTTTTTCTTTAAAATTAATTCAGTGCAAAAAAAAAACAAAACACTGGGTAGGAATTGTTTCCCGTCTTATTCTTTTCAAATACTGTTATATACTGCAAACATTTTTTTTTTCTAAAAGTGGCATTTTCGTTTGCACATTTTAGAATGATTTATTTATGCTGTTTCTGTGTGGTTTTACAGTGTCATTTATTGCTGTAGTATCACTTTCGTTGATACTGCATTATCATTCTAAAATTGTATAACGTGATTTTTTAAGTTATTATATTAAAAGTATCCTTGTTCTGGAAAGAAAAAATGATTTTTACCCATTACATATTGACATCTGTAACAGACTAAATTACAAAGTATTTTTTTTTTCTTGTCTCTAAGTAGTAAAACCATAGATCTCTGGAACATATTGTTTGATTATAGTTGCAATATATTTCCTAACTAGTATTTAACGAGAAAAATGTCCAGCGAGAGCACCAAATAAAGGGGCGGTGAGAGAAAGAAGGATGGAAGAAAAGGAGTTTATTTGGAACACTTATTGATCATTTATTTAATAGTAATAGGTAAATGTAAGTGAAATGAATAAGTCTCGGAAGAGGTTAATTCAGTTTTTGGAGATGTTTTACCACTGATGATAATTTTCTCCATAATTAAAAATAGAAGTTCATGCAGGGATGTCTGTATTATTTTCTGCTGTTACTCAGGAGATGTTGTATGACTCACTCCTTGTTCTCATTTCGGTATTGCCTGTCAGTTCTTATCATTTAAAGGGCCCTGCTCTTTTTTTTATCAGAAACGACACCGGCTCTCCAAACCCATTACCTTAAGAGAGCCTTCTGCTGCGGCTGACGGACCAGCAGTAAGCCCCTGTCCAGCTTTAAAACGGGTGTAATCAGATAGCGATTTGGGAGGAGAAGAACAAAAAAGAAAGCAAAGATTATTAGGATGCTGAAATCGGAAAGAATGGAATTCGTTTGCGTTTTCTTGTCAAACCATCTGTACATATGAGCAAAATTAAATAATACAAATGCATGGCTGAGAACCTTTTTTTTGTTTCATTTCCTCGTGGGCGGGCGATGCAGCAGAGATTGGAGCACACTAGCCGCTTACTTACAGACCTGAGTGCGTGTCCTCTCGCCTCCACCGACCCGGGTGACCTTAAGCAACCCATTTCATCTCCATTTGCACAATTTAAGACTGTAAATTCTTAACCGTGAAAATGAATACAATGATGGAGCTATATAAAGCAGTGGTTTTAAAGCTCTGGCTGGCAGCCTCACCCCCGTTCCAGCTGTTCTTAGGGGGGTGGGAGGAGGCACTGTGTGTGCCCAGGAGTCTCCTATGGACTTCTTTGACTCTCAGGAAGTTTGAGACATACATAGGGTACCCTCATATTCCTCCACTGCTCTGGTGATAATCACGGAGAGAAGCAGTACTGGCATCCCCATCCCCCAAGCTCGGAGACTGAGGGTCTGCAAGACTTGGAGAGAGAATGAGCAATTTTTTTTATTCATTTTCCTAAACCATCTGAGGGGGTGGCACAGAGGGAGAGGGAGAGTTTCAGAAGAACAGATCTGATATGTGGGCAGTACTTCCATTTTTTGATCCCTGGTAGAAGACTTATCAGGAACAGGCACACACAATTGTCATATTAAGCATAAGCAAAACTCAACCTGATCTTTTTTATTTTATTTTTTAACCCTATTCATTTTAAACTGTGTTTAAATTGCTTTATAAGTAACATCAATGTCTAATTTTAGTTATTGCTTGAACCGAAGTGGTTACATCTGGAAGTAAATATAGCTCCTCATCTTTATTTTATCAAAACTCTATTTAGGAAATACGTTTGTGTCATGAGGATTAAGTGTTTTTTTTTTCTACTGGGACTCCAGAAAAAATTTTTCTTTTTTTTTTCCACCGACTTCCACAAAAAGAGGTTGGATGGCTTTATGCCATCCAGAAGAAAGGAAGAGTTAACAAGTAGATAATTTGTGAAAGTGAAATATTCTGCAATTCCAGGAGATTTCTTCAGCGCCTCTCTGCTGCTGAGGAGGGAGCTTGAAAGTCAGCTACAGCAAACTTTGTAGAAAGTAGTAGTGTCCTGACCCATATTAGTGCATGCATTTGGAAGGGGGTGGGTAATATATATCCATGCACAGATATTGTATATGCAAGGGAGTATGCCTTAGCTTTCACTTTCACAATATTACTCCCTCTAAGAAGATTACTGCCATTCTGTAACCAGCTGACAGAAGGAAGCAGGCTGGCATCAGTTTGTGATTACTCAACTGGGCATTTGGACCACTGTAAGCAGGATGAAATTGTTTCATGGCCCTTGAATAAGGTGGCTCACACCCCCTTCAAATCAGATTCTGCTCTGTTCATGCCCCTCTCTCTCATTTGCACTGGAGTCTGAGCCTCTGGCAATGCACTAGTGCCAGGCCTGGATTTAGGCATCGGCAACATAGGCAGCTGACTAGGGTGCTACATTTCGAAGATATCAAATATCAAAGCCAAAGAGAAGCCTGGTCCTGCTTGCTTTGGGGTCCTGCACCGGCACAGCTTCAAAGGGATACTGCCATGGCACTCTGCCTATGGGTGCCAAATTCTTGAATCTGCCCGTGACTAGTGCTACTCATCTCTCAAGCCTAGGATCACTTTGCCCAAGGTACCGATTGCATCCCAGCTGCTGGTAGTAATCTACACATTATACATACTGTAAGTGTATTCTCGAATCGAGTAGGACCAACCATACTCAATGAAGCCAGATGGGGAGGAGAAATAAGATAGCAGAGGTTAAAGCTCCAAAGACAAGTAAAAGGGTAAACTTAATAAAAGAAACAGAACCATAATCTTAGGATCTACATTCTAATACAGTGCAGGAAGCATTCCAGCCTCAAATAATCATGCTTATTATTTTGCACTCGTTTTGTTCTCTCTCTGGCTCACTCCTCCCCAGCTGAGAGCTCTACAGTCCTCAGAGGGCAGAAGCAATCCCCAGTTGTCCTTCCAACTGGTGCTGGTTGACCCCCAAGCTCTCATTTGCCCCCGGTGCTATAAGTAAGCTGGGAGGGGGAAAGCAGTGGAGAGTGGGGAGCTTTGGGAGGAGTAGGGGAGGCAAGTTATGGTAGCCAGGGGTTATTGGCCAGGGATGGGGCTTACTTTGATGGGGAGACTCCAGCTAATGACCATGGATGTGCCTGGTAGGTGGGATAGGGAACCAGGGGGCATCTATGATACCACCGACCGCTTGGGATTATTTTTGGAATGGGAGTGGGGGCTTCCATAGGAACTTGTGGATCCTTTAAGAGGGTGGGCCTAGGGCATCACTGGGTAACTTAGCCTGGCAATGCTCCTGGCGGAAAGTTAGTTACACCTCTTGAGGTGTAACTAACTTTACCAGGTGCTTTTCTGTGCACCCTCTGACTTAATATCATGGCAATATTAAGTCGAAGGCCCCAAAAGTAAAAAGAAAAGTTAAAAAAAAAAAATTTAAAACCAGCCCGGGGCTCGCAGGTTGAAAACTGGACGCTCAATTTTGCCGGCGTCTGGTTTCTGAACCCGCGGCTGTCAGCGGGCTCGAGAACCGACGCCGGCAAAATTGAGCGTCGGCTGTCAAACCCGCTGACAGCCGACGCTCCTGTTCAAAAAAAGGCGCCAGGGACGCACTAGTGTCCCTAGCGTCTCTTTTTACCATGGGCCCTAATTTAAATATTTTGTTTTACTGTATTGCGCGCACAGGACAGCGAACTTTACTGTATCGGCCTGACAGAAAAACAAAAGGGTCACCTGAGCGAATTGGAGCTAACTATGCTCAGGCTGAGGACGTCTGACGGACTTTAGCCTATGAATAGAGAGAGAGAAAAAAAGCATCTTTCTGTTCCTTTCCTGGGCTTTCGAAGGGTGTGGATAATGACTCTTCTGCAGTATGGAGCTAGAAAGAGCAGACGAAATAGTGTTTGCGAACAGTTAAAGGGAAGGAGAGAGAGAGAGAGTGTTGAGCTATGCCTGGAGAGGGGGACAAGCTGCAGTGTGAGACCAAGACACACAGCAGGAAGGTGTCTGCATGCTCCAGAAGAAGGAGATATCCAGGTGTTCCCAAAACCTGGAGAGGAGTGGCTGGATCCCCTTTCTGCTGGACTGAGCTAAGCAAAAATACTCTTTCCAGAGACGACGAGGAGGAGAGGTTCCCCGCTCACATTAACGCTGTAACAGTTCAGTTTAAATTGACTACAGACCGCTTCCTGGTGCTTACAGCCTGCTGAAACTGTGCAAGACTGGGTAAAGAAGGCAAACCCCAGGAGAAGGTGACTGCTGATGGTAGAGAGTTCAAGCCTTCCCCTGATTGTGGGACGTTAATAATTTAAGCAGCCCAGGGAAAGAGACACTTCAAGCACTGCAGTACCCTCTGGGTTTGTTTATCATCTGCCTGCTCATTAACCTCAAGGGACCACCACATTTTTTTTTCTTTTTTGTGCACACCCATGCATAGGACTGGGGACAGCCAATCTGGATATTAATTTCCTGGATACTAGGTGATAAATCGATTCTGGGGTAGTTATTGTGTTTGCATAATTTAATTAATCCTCAGCCATAAGAGGCTATTACCCACGATTTATTCATTATTATTGCTGTTTCTGTTTTGTTTATTTTGAGTACCAATTGCCAGAATTCTAACTCTAGTAGCGCTGTTCTATATCTGTTAACGTCATTGCTTTTTTGTTGATAATTGTTTTTTTCTTTCAAGTTGCCAGTAAAATTATCAACTGTTTCCTTTGTTATGGTGATTGCATATGGTGTGAGGTGATAATTATTACGGTGTGGAAACAAAAGAGGGGAACCAGGGAGAAAACTGGAGCTGTATTCATCTCTCCCAGTGCTAGTAAAAAAACCCCTGCAATTCCAATTCTGTCCCTCTATGGTAAGTGCAGGTGAGGTTCTTCTCTTATAGTATTACCTCCCTGCCTTGGTGGCAGGTTTTCCTGTGCTACCTGAGGGGGGGGGGGGGGGGGGGCGCTCCACAAGTGAATGATATCATCTGACTGTGCCAAGATGGAAAAGGTTCTCTTGGAGCTCAGAAAATTCAAGGAGGTCCTTCTGAGCATGCATTGTCCTTCCTCAGTCTTACTCTTGATCAGCAGAATTGCAGAATTGCATTTAGCTGCATTTTGTCCAGGTGGGCCCTTATGAAGTTTATAAATGAGATGGCTTCATGGCTGATTTTGGAAAATTGATGAGAAACTCTAAGGATTGTAGCGAGTTCATTATTCAGAAGGTGGTTGAATGAGCTTCCTGAAGGGAGCATTCTGCTATGAGCTAGCCGTCCAGGTAGGGAAAGCCAAAAACATTTATGCTTAAATGAGCAGCAACGACTACAAGGTTTTTTGTGAAAACTTTGGGTGCCACTTAGAAGCCAAATGGGAAAACATGATATTGGTAGTGGTCATTCACTTTGATGAAGCAGAGAAATTTTCTGTGAGCTGTGTGTATAAGCATCTTTGAGGTGTAGGGAAGAAAGCCAGCTGTTGTTCTCTAGAAGAGGAAGGATGGTGCCCAAGGAATCCATCTTGAATGCCTACTTCTTTAAATATTCATTGAGATTCCTGAGATCCAAGTTGAGCTGGTGACCAGTTGTCATGGTTGGAATCAGGAAGAATTTGGAAGAGAATTCCAAGTCCCTTTCTTGTAGCTGAACTGGTTCCACTGCCATCATTTCTATGTTTCTATGTAATTTCTCAGCCTCAAAGAGGTAGAAGTCATAGCATAGTAATGATGGCAGATAAAGACATGTCCATCTAGTCTGCTCAGTAAATTGCCTATGGTAGTAACTGCCGCTCTGTGCAGGTTACACCCATGCCTTATGTTAAGGGTGGTAACTGCTACTCCACGCAGGTTACCCCTATGTACCCCTTTTTCATTTCCAATACTAGCATCTAGGGATCCGCAGGGTTTATCCCATGCCTTTTGAATTCATTTACCATTTTCGTCCTCACCCACCTCCTCTGGTAGGGCATTCCAGGCATCTACCATATTTCCTGTTGCTGAATCTGAGTTATTTCCCTGAAGTTTCATTTTTGTGTCCCCCTAGTTCTAGTTTCTTTTCCTACATCACTAATACCTTTCAGGTATCTCAAGGTATGCTTCATATCTCCCCGGCAGCTCCTCTCCGCCAGGGTGCACATATTTAGATCCTTCAGCCTCTCCTCGTAGGTCTTCTGATACAGAAGCTATAACCAAGTCATAGGGAGGGTAATTTTCAAGAGCATTTCAATGGGTAAAACAGTTTTACCTGCAGAAATGGGCTTTTTTGAAAAATTGGCCTCCTGATATGCGGGAAAGTTTACATGCGTATGTCCTGTTCACTCATGTGTTCACCCAGACTGAGTGGAGGAATTCCTAGGGGTGGAGTTGGGGAGGGGTTTGTACTTATGTGCAAGCTTTTTCCCCCTTCTCCTCTACTGCCAATTCCCAACTCGGTGCTTTCCCACCTGGCTGCACTGTGTGCTTGGAATAGACTTCTTGAGCTGGTGCATCATGCTCCCTCTCTTGCCTTATTTAAATCCTGTCTAAAAGCCCACCTTTTTGTTAGGCTGCTTTTAAATCTTAACCACCAATCGTCCCACTTACAGCTTCATTTAATTTTAATCATTGTCTTAATAAGTGAAATTCCCAAAGTCTCTTTTGCTCTGTATTGATTAAATTTGTAAGCTCTACTGAGAAGGGTCTGTTTCTTAGGTTTTTTGTTCAGCACTGCATACATCAAGTAGATCTATAAAAGGGTTAAGTAGTGTAGTAGTAATAGTAGTACTAATATTTTAAAAAGTATCCACATTAATTTTGTCAAAACATTCCTGGATACATTTTAACAGGTGTAATTGTCTGGGGGTAGATCTGGCAGGATCATTTTCAAAGTGGACCTCTACACATGAATTTGCTTTGATAATTGGTGTAACTTATAGGTATATTTGCTGGTTAGTTTATGTGCAATGTTACAAAATTGTTGAGCAAAATCATAGAGTAAAGTTACTGTATTGAGAAACAGTGAATCCGTCCTTGCTTTATCTTGTTTATCTTAAAGTAAATGAGCTTTCTAAAGAAGCTTGAATTGTCTGATGCATAATTGTTTTAGCTAAAAGAGGAAAGAGATTAGGCTGTTGTGTAGGTAATTCAATTTTCAGAATACACTTTGTGATAACAAATATTAATGAAATAATCTGGTTGAATATTTTTTATTTGTAGCTTATTGGAAACAGTTAAGAATAGTACAAACACATTTTATGTCAGGTGTACTATCAGGCCGATGCAATATCGATGCGCAAAAAACGGGCGCTCATGATTGAGCACCCGCCCTCCTAACATGCGCCAATGCACCTTCTCCAGGGCGCCCGATATAATATTTAAATGGGCTACCATGGTAAAAAGGAGGAGCTAGAGGAAATTGTGTGCCCCTAGCGCCTCCTTGGCAGTGGGCGCCCAGGGCAGGTGGCTGTCAGTGGGTTAGGAAAATGGACACGCGTTAATTGAGCTTCCCTTTTCCTAACCTGATTGCCGGCACACTTTTATTTTTTTTAAGTTTTTTTCCTTTTTCGGTTTCTCCAACTTAATATTGCCACAATATTAAGTTGGAGGAAGTACAGAAAAGCAGTATGTTCTGCTTTTCTGTAAAAGTTTTGGGATCCTCAAGAATTAACACTTGCTCCAGATCAGGCGTTAATTTTTGTGGGTAAAAATTTGTGCGTCGGGTGCACATTTTTTTTTTTGCATCGGAGGAAATAGATAATAGCCTAATCAACATGAATTTACGTGTGATGAGCGCTATTAGCTACATGCTCGGTTGGACACACCTTTTGGCCACGCTAACCCCAGTTTTGTTTTGGGGGTTATGGATGTGTGCCCATAACGGGCATCCAATCGCATGTTGAGCCGAACAGTGCAGTGGGTGCATGGTATTGCATCGGCCTGTATGTTATAGGGATCAGAAGAACCATATATGCATGGGTTTAGAGAAGTATTTTATTTACCTTTGATACTTAGAATAGTTTGTAGTATTCTGAGAGTCAAGCAGGTTTCTGAGGCCTAGACGAAAGAACGCAGCCACTGTAGAAGCAGCCAAGCAGCCAGGATCACTGCCTAGCTTCTCATCATAGAGCTGTACAGGATTCATCTGGCATCCCCCCACTGATCACATGAACTTGAACTGTAAAGCCACATACACAATTCTGACCATAATTATAAATTTTAAATTGAAATAACATATTTGGTTAATTTGAAATGGGACCTTAAAAAGGTAAAGTGATTTAATTGAAATTACTAAATTCTTATCTTTCCAAAGTGGTACTTAACATGTATGTTGGGACACACTGATGTGTCACGAGGTCCCAGGAGATGTGTCACTGGGCTAGCAGGAGGCTGCTTTCTCTGCATCAGCCCAGATGGGAGTTGGTCAACTTCTTTGTTGGAAGTGAAAGGAGGCTACGCTCGCTTCCTTCTCCTCTTCCTGGCCCAATGGGAGTCTCTTCCCTCCTCCTTTAGCCAATCAGAATGAGACATCACCAACTCCTGCTGTTGTGGGCCCGGTGGCATACCAACTTTATCTTCCCCCTCCAAGCACAGCAGTGATGTTTCTGATGATTTCTTCACTCTGAAGGACCCAGAGGTGATGGACAGCAGGAGCTCTAGGGAAAGAGATAAGTATTCTCCATGCATTGATATACTACCAATTTCTGCTAGTGCTGCTTCTTCTTCTCTCTTCAATATTTCTTGGACTTATCTGGTGCCGGTAAGGAGGGAGGGAGATTCTGAACTTGACTGGAGGCTTTTATGCTGGCTAGAGAGAGGGAAATGTGGGTGCTGCTAGGCAGGGAGGAATGGAGGAGATAGGGGATCAGGAATTTACTGAATGGGATGGTGGGATAAGGGGTCTGGGCAAGCTGCTGGACATGGAGAGGTGAGAGAAAGAGAGGATGTGAGTGCTGTTAGGCAGTAGGTAGGGAAATGCATAGAGAGAGTTTAGGATTCTACTGGGCAAGAAGGCATGGAGAGACAGGTGGTCAGGAATCTGCTGGGTTGGAAGGGGTAGGGAAAGGAGTTTGGGCTGCTAGGCAGATATAGATGGAAGAGAGAAGGGGTATGGGGGTTGCTGGATGGAGAGGGGAGATCAGGGGGATGCTGAGCAGGAAGGGGTGGGAAAGAGATGTTGGGAGTATGCTGGGCAGGGAGGGGAGAAGGGAAGAAGGGGGCAGAGAGAGGGAGCATGTGGAAGAAGATGCAGAGGAGGGGTCAGGAGCAATGGGCAAGGAAATGAGCATGTGAGGGGATGATTGAAAGAGAGTATATGGAAGAAGTGAGGGATTATTATTATTAGATTTAAATGTGGGTATGGAGGAGTCAGGGAGTGATGATGTGCAACAGTGCAAGAGCCATAATATGTCAGTTTTTGGATGTGCATTTCTTCTATTAGGAGTGTGCATTCGTTTGCAATTTATTGGCAATCCGCAACATACATGCCATATTCGTTGTATTCGTGGGGTCACGAAATGTATGGCGAACCCCACGAATACAACGTATCACTAACAAATAAACCCCCACCTTCCTGACCCCCCCAAGACTTGCCAAAAGTCCCTGGTGGTCCAGCGGGGGTCCTGGAGCGATCTCCTGTACTCGGGCTGTCGGTTGCCGGTATTCAAAATGGCGCCGATAGCCTTTGCCCTTACTATGTCACCGGGGCTACCGGTGCCATTGGTCAGCCCCTGTCACATGGTAGGAGCAATGGACGGCCGGCACCATCTTGTGTTCCTACCATGTGGACCACCAGGGACTTTTGGCAAGTCTTGGGGGGGGGGTCAGGAGGGTGGGGGGTTGTAGATAATTAAATTTAAAGGGTTGTGATGGGTTTTTTTGGGGGGAAACAAATACATATGTAACTAATGAACGAATCGGGGTCCCCCGAGAATGGATGCAACGGATTTGGGTCCCGACGAATACAAATACCGAATGGGCGAATCTGTCCCTGCTGCACATCCCTAACTTCTATCTTTATACTTTGCTTAGTGCAGGAAGAAATGTATTTCTGTTTCTAGTTCAGCAGTTTTGAACTGGCATGGGTCTAGTGTGCCAAGTGACAAATCCAAGCCTGGATTTAGTGTGTCACACATGAGCATCATCTGCCAGTATGTCCCGAAATAAAAAAGTCTGAGAACCACTGCTCTAGTGATACAGATTTTACACAGAAGCATTGTGATTAATTTAACTGCATACATTTTATTGTTGTTTTTATAGTTGGACACATCTATAAGAAAAAAGTATATAGTTGGTGATAAGAATATAATAAATTATCAAAAATTATTTTGTCGTCTACCTGAAGGAGGAGGTTTTAGATCATTTGTCTATAAACTGTAGGACTGCTTCCTTGTTAATTCTGGGCAATTTTTCAGGCTGATGCAATAAAGTGTGCCCAGCATAGAGCAAAGGTTTACTTGTGGTGGGAAGCACGTTTTAGGCACAGTAGACTAGCGTCCAATGCAATAAGGGGATTAGAGTGTCCATAATGTGCATGCTAACAAACACGTCCCAATCAGCGCCTACCGCATTTAGATTCTATGTAGATGAGGCTATTAGCTATTATCACCCGATTCAGGAAAATGCACCCAAAGGCTGGACGCCCAACACACACATATTAATGCCGGGAATTTAACTCCAGCCCCGGAGGCGGAATAAAGTAAACTCGCAGTCAAGGACTCATGAGAAACATAAAAAAATATGGTCCTCTGTGTTGCGATTAGAGTGGCCTCCTCCTTAGTATCATGGTGACTCTTGAATTTCCTGCTTGCGGTGGAGAAAAATAAATGTATTTTGACTTGATCCACTTCTCTTACGGCCACACAATTTAGACACCCATAGCAATGGGTGCCTAATACACCAGCATCCTTAGCAAAATAAAAAAGAAGCCGGATCAAAACGAATGCTTGTATTGATTGTCTGTTGTGAGTGTGGGTCAGCACCAGATGCAATAAACTACTTTTGAACATTACACACTCTACAGACGCACAATTCTCCCATTGCATGCACTTCTTTACAATGCCCTGCCTTCCGTCTCATTTAAATACTGTATCGGGCATCCAGGGGAGGCGGTTGCACGTGTGTTAGGAGAATGGGCGCTCAATACAAGTGTCTAATTTGAGCGTGCGTCTTATTGCATTGGTCTGTTTGTAAGAAGAGGAAGTGAATTGGAAACACTAACTATAGCTTTCCTGATTGGCTTTCACTTTAGGCACGTAGTGAAGTCATTAGTAATCTCTAAGATTGATTACTGCACTTCTCCCTTAATAGGTCTTCCTGCTGAAAATATTCACCAGCTACAGATGGTATAGAATCAGCTGCTCATTTGGTTTCTGGTACCTCTGTTCTCGATCACATCTCTCCAATTTTGGCTAGTCTTCACTATATCCTTGTTATTTTTAAGGCTCAGTTCCAAACCCTCTGACCTTTAAGGCCTTACATGATATGGGCCCAAGTTATCTTGTTAATAAGCTGAACCCTCACATTCCTGCTTGTTTGTTATGCTCGTGTAGGAATTTCCATCTTTCTATTCTCTCATCCAGTGAATATAAATGGATTCAAATTAAAACTGACTTTTTTTCTTGCAGTACCTTTCCTCTGGATTGCCCTTCCAGGGGAACTGTGTCTTGAGCATGATTACTTAAAGCTCAAGAAAGATCTAAAATCATTTTATTTTACCCAGGCTTTTCAGGGCTATATTTGAATAGAGATTTTATAAATATTTATGGCAGTTTGTTTGATTTGTAATTTTGTATATTTTTAGATTTATTTCATGATTTGCTTTTTAATTATTTATATTGTTTAATTTGATTGAATTGTGCTAAATTATGTTTTGGTTTGATTTGTTTAAATATTAGTCTATATATCACCTTGAGCTACAGCTTTAATTAATACATAAATTAATGACTAGAATACATTTGGTGATGTATATTGCCTAGTGACAAGGATAAATAGATACCTACCTGATATTGATTTTGCAGCTGCTGAAAAGGAAGTGTTCCTGTGTAAACACATTTTCAATTTACTGTAAGAAAGTGTGTACATCTTCTATAGAGTATGAGTTGTTAAATGTGTAAAATGAAAGTGAATAGATGCAAAGTAAATGCACTGCAATATTTTTGATCAGCTACTTATATGCTCCAATCTCTTATCCCTACTTCCAAGACAACCTTGGAAGTCAATAATGGCATTATTGATTGGTCCATTTTAGTAACACAGCTGTGAGGTAGAGTTATTTATGTAAATCACCCTGCCATGTGATCACTAGCTAATAGTGGTCATTTAATACCTATTGCATCTTTTCTTAATCTAGTCACTGTGATAAAGGGATACCTTCCATGCTGTCATTCCTGAGTGTACAGTTAGAAGGGTAGGTGGTGGTAGTTTATAAACACGTACTTATGAGCACACTCATTCTACCTTAAAAAAAAGTAGCAAAACCGAAAAAGGAAAGAAAAATAGCAAGACATTGCACTCAGAAGTCAAATGATGGATTTCTAAAAACAGCCCCTCTTCACCTAGATCCAGGTGCTCTTCTCACCCTCCTTGCAATTCTGAGGAAGGTGACCTAGAAAAGTCTTGCCTTTTGTACTTTTTAAAGATGGATGTTGTTTCCTGTGATAATTTGAAATTCTCTCTTATGGCCTTTTACCTCAAACATCGGTGTATTTATAATGTTGCTTCTCTTTTGAGATATATTCAAGAATGGATTTCACTAGGAATTCAATGGGACCTGGAAAATTTGTTAAAATCTAGTTTCTTTCCACATAATCCAATACATTTATTACATTTACCTATTGGATTTGCTAATAAAATAAAAATAAAGGTTTTTTTGGCATACAACTCTGAGAAAGGCTTGATGGTGGTGGAGAAAATTTAACAAAAAAGATTCTTGCATTTCTCCATTTTTCACATTCTTAAATAATCAAGAATTCGCCATAAATAAAAATTTGCAAATATATGGGATTATATAGTATAGAACAGTTTTTTTAATGTCACCACCAGAACTTTATTATCTTTTCAAGAAGTTCAAAAAATTGGGTTTTTTTATACCAAAAAGACATTTGTTTGCATATTTGCATGCAAAATATTATTGTTTAAGTAAAGTAAAATTGATATTGAAAAATTAATATTTTCTATAGAAGATATATTTTTTGATACAACACCAAAATTTAATGAGATTGTGCTATGGGTTATGACTCTAAAAAAGGAATTAAAATCATCTCACTTAGGCCAGGCTTCATTATTCCGTTCGGAATGATAAACCCTGCGCTGCAGGGGGAGGTCGGGCGATAGCCTGCAGCCGGCCGCACCATGGCAGTGTGGTTTCGCCTGCCACGGTGTGGCCGGCTGCAGGCTATCGCGGACATAGTGCCACCGTAAATGGTGGTGCTATTCCCCGCGCTACTGCCGCAGATAATGTTAGAAACATTATCGCTGGCAGCGGTGCCGCTGTCTCTTAGCATAATTCCCTCCCTAACTCCGCCCTGACTTCTCCCCTCTCCCTAATTTAAATCTTACTGCCGTGATAAGGCCCTAACGCATGCGATAAGGCCCTAACACAGACAATAAGGGCCTATCGCGGCTTGGAAAATAACTCCCTTAAATGGCTACTTTGTGGGGAAGTGATTTGGGAATATTGGTAACAGCAAAAGAAATTAATTTTGCTTTTTGTCTAGTCTATAGATATTTATTGGTAGCTAATATGAGAGAAATTCAATTTTAAATTCTTCCTAGAAGCTATATTACTAGAGAAATGGGTATTTGAATGAAATAGTGGGATAATAATTTACTTTTAAAATGTAATCAATGTATCAAAGTGGTAATTTTTGCCATATGTTCACAGGATGTCTTAAATTACAAACTTACTGGAGTAAAATACAATGTTTGTTGGAAAAAGTATTAAATATTGACATAGAATGGTCAGGTAAACTATCGTATTTACATTTGTATGAACAAACTAGTACATTATACAGTGGAGAAAGAAAATTTTTGTGTATATCATTAGCTAAGAAAAATGTATTGTCATGGAAAGAGGAAGAGGGCCCATTATATAAAATATGGAGTAGATTAATGCGTCAAACATAATTTTATGAGATTCAAAGAGATAAAGGTATTCAAAATCCTTGATAAAAATTAAAATTAAAAAAATATTTCCAATTGTGGAAAGATGTGACTTTATATATTAATTGAATATATTTAAAGGGGAATGATATTTATAGAAAAAAATGTATTCATGTAACTTGTTGAAACCTACTCTTTTGGGCTTCTTATAGATATGGGGAGAAGTAGTTTCGGGGATGAATAGTTGGGGAGATGGGTGAAAATTGTAGATATTGTTAATGTTCATATTGTATTTTAAAATAATATTATTTTACCTTTAATTTTTCAATTATTAATTTGTTTTAATTGTATGTGATGTGAGGAAACTCAATAAAAAATATTCAAACCATGTGAAAAGTCAATAAATTTACTGCAGGGAATTTTGGCATAAATTATTGTAGTACATACTGTGAAAGCACGACAAGTTTACTGCAGGGTATGTTTGGCCACAATCATGAGATATTTGGCCCAACTTATAACACTTTAGTAACTAGGCCTCTATGTGTAAATGTTCAGCACATTGGAAAGCAGATAGAGCTCCCAGTTTGAAAATGGAGAAAACACGTTCAGCAAAAGAATCTGTAAAGCCTGTCACGAGGACACTATCCAAGCCCTTATACAGAAACACTTAGGAGATCTGCAGTGGAGAACCATTCATGCGATCATTACCACCTATTCATTTGTGAATCATCTTATCAAAGAGGTCAAAAAAGTCTGTAAGTCTGTCTCGGCTGCACATCCCAGAGAGAGAGAGAGAGGGGGGGGGGGGGAAGACTTGTCCACTTTACAAACACCAGAGAAAGTTACAGAATATATTTGTATAATATGGGCAGGCAAGAGCACTCCTATCTCTGCCTTTTCCTGATTGACTTACCACATGACATGGTTGTAAACTTAAGATCACAGCTTTGACTGACTACATCTCACTAATGGTTATAATGTGGAAGATTCAAGCTAAAGGAGTGTCTATGGGTTTAGAGTGTGTAGTGAGTGAGTGACATGACCCATCCCCACTGACAGTGTCTCTCTGTGAAATCTGTAAAGGTGATCCATGGATCACTGGGAGAAATCATTGAATGAGCAGAGCATTGGAGTGGAAACAAAGAGGCTGGGACTGACTGGATTCCAGGAGACAAAAGAGTGTATTTCTTTAACTATTCATTGACACGATGAGTGTTTTAAGGGGCATTGTTAGCACCGGGCACAGGAGGGTCATGCCACTAAGTACAAACATCAGTGCCCCAAGTCTCAGTCATGACTCTTGCTAAGGAAGAGACAACTGAGTTGGCTGGACCTGCTCAGGAAAAAGAGACTACAGCCACAGCTGAGACTCCAGCACTGATGTTTGGACTCGGGATGGAATAAGAGCCATTGCCAACCCACCCTTCCTAACCTCAACTGGACTTCTTCCAATGATAAAATCAAGATGTGTCCTCCTCCTATGATAAAGAATGGAAGGAGAGGACAGGGTATTGAACAACTGCAGCAATCAAAGGACGCCTACATGGCTCAGTTGATTTGAGCCTGTGCAGTTTCCAAGAGCTGGAGTTGACAGAGCTGCACAGGTGCACTCTGAGTGCACCGGAGACCCGGTTCAGTAAACTGAATGCCCTCTATCCTTTCAGTTCCTCTTCTACTTTTCTGGTTGTGGCTCTGTAGGGCCATAGAAAAGCCACTGCTGCTCACTCTTGAGGCGGTTCACAGTGCAGAAGAATAACTGACTGCTGCTGAGCCATGGATGCAGCCTGAGAGTGGAGGCTAAAAAAAGGATCAGTACCACTCCTCCTCTCCATGTGGCCTATGGGGATGAAGACTCAGGGCCTGATTTCTTTTCTCCTGCTGGGACAAGACACATCAGGAATGGGGAATTGGAGGGAGAAATAATAAATTCAGAAGTTGGAGGGGAGGTTAGAGAATGGAAGCTGAGGTCTCTAGGTGCATTAACGGATAGGATCTGAGGGAGAGGGTAGAATGGTATTCAAGGTAGGATGGGACAGAATAGGGTGAAGTAGAAATTATAGGGGAGAGAGGGGAGATCTGCTTTTGGTGGTGGTGGTGAGGGGTATTTGTTATGGGATTAGATTTAAGCCCAGAGGCTGGCAGAAAATGAAATTGGAGGTGGGGTATGGAAATTGGAATCTGAGGTTTATGGAAATGGTGTGAGGTATAGTTCTGTATTAAGGGATCAAATCTGAGGTGAGGGGGAATGAAATTGGAAGTAGAGGAGGTGGGAAGAGAATGGAATCAGAGGTATGCTGGGAAGAAGGTTATGAGCTTGGATTTGAGGGAGGAGAATGGGATTTGAGGTCAACAGGTGAGGCTGTGGGGTTGAGGGATCAGATCTGAGGTCCTGGAGGGGAATAGAATTGGAGGTCTGTGGGGGTTAAGTAATAGGATCTGAGGTCTCTTTTTGTGTGTGTGGGGGTGGGGGGGTAGACAGTGAGATGAGATCATATCAGAAAATCAAGAAGGGGCAGGGAGAGTGGACTTATCTAGCTAAGTGACACTGTTTGAATATTTGGCTATGTTCAGCAGTTGCCACTTACCTGGATAACTATTTATCTGGCCAAGTGGTGTTCAGAGATGTGGCTACTTATCCAACATGCAGGGTCATTTATCAAAGTGTATTACGGTGTTAACACCTGCAATATTCATCACAGCGCGAGTGCAGATTTATTCAAAGGGGAAGGATTGGGGAGGGGTTTGGGCAGGATTAATGGAAATGAGGGGCATTATCGCACTGTGTGATAACATAACACACACTATTGCACGCCAGAAATAACTACGCCTTTTTTGCAGGTGTTAAGCTCTGCGATATGCTGAGAGAGAGAGAACCTTTTGGGTGGCACACATAGTAGTCAACTATTTATACTACTATAGGAAGGCCAGCTAGTAACCCGAGGTGAGGTTTTGGTGTTGGGGGTAGGGTTTTGGGCCCAGTTTTACATGCAGAGTGAGACATACGAACAGCACAGTACACCTCAGTAAAGATTTGACGTCATTTGGAGTGAGGAAAGTCACACAAGATGAGATTTCTACAATGTTCTCTTGCCCTAACCTGATGAACTCTCTACCAGGGTACTATCAAGCTAGGGTGAGTGAACATAGAAGTAATCTCATCTTAGTCTGATTTTCCTCATTCCAAATGACGTCAAATTTTCACTTTAGTCTACTATGCTGTTCATACGTCTCACTCTGCATGTAAAACTGGCCACAAAACCCACCACCACCAAAACCTCACCTCAAGTTGAAGTTACTAGCTGGCCCTCCTATAGTGATATAAATAGTTGACTACTATAAAGGTCTTGTAAAGAGTCTCTCTCTTTCTCGCCAAGTACCAGTACCGCAGGGTGCAAAACATTTAGCACATATCACAATAAACTACCTATGTGAAGCACTAACATAGCATGCAGTAATTCTAAAATTATAGCCACACCCCTTTTTCATATATGGGTGTTATCAATGCAAAAATTATAGCATTTGATGAATCTAGGCCTTAGTCAGCTAAGTGGCAATATTTAGATTTATTCAGCTAAGTTACTCTGATAAGTTAGGCTTGCTCATAGCAGGTATAAATTTAGCAGGATAAATTATCTGGCAATTAGTTATCCAGAAATACTCAGTGGTGCAGCTACACCGCTGAATATCCAGGGCAGGTTAACCAAATATATATTTATGCTGCTATTTGTTCAGTTGGATAGCAACTGAATATGGATCTCTTTATTTTTTAATATTGTGTGATTTGTATTTTAATTTGATATAATTTATTGTACATGTCTTAGGGCGATCTTTCTGAGCTGGAAAGCGGTCTATAAATGATGGAAAACAAATTAATGATAGGTAATACATAGTTTTGGTGTATTTTTTCCTAGGACAAGAAAAACTGGCAATTTTAGAAATTAGAATGTTACATTTCGGACAGCTAGGAGAGCGGTTCCATCTTGAGGGGATTGTGTGCCCTTGGGCCTCGGCACGACCCCAGAAGACTCCAAGACAGCGCCGAGGGTTGGCGAGATGTGTCCCAGCATGGGTGAAAACAAAGTCTGACCCTCAGCCAGACCTGCATGCTTCTGGAAGCCAACAACACTATGTTGGTATTTGAACAGTCCTCCAACTGTTCCCAGCCCTTTCGGACCTCTCACTGGGTATTGGCAAGAAGCAGCACGCCGGACTGAGGATGAGGGCAGACGGAAGCCTTCTGACAAAGAAAACTCAAGACATGGAAGAGAAGACTCTGGATGTGGCCAAGGAGCTTGGAAGACTCTGGATGAGGCGAGGAACTTGGAAGACTCTGGACAAGACAAGAAGCTTGGAAGGTTCAGAAATTGGCACTGTCTCTGAGGGTGCCCTACACAGCCGGACGCAATGGGCTGGTCACAAACCACCCTGTCCTACTGCGCACCCTACCCAACCTGGAGAGGCTGGTCCCAGCCAAGCAGATAGCGGGACAAGCGCAGGCAGGGAATCCAGCTGATACGAGACTCCAATGATGAGGAAAGGAACTGACGAGACAGATTTACCCCAACAAGGTGTCATCTGGAGAACCAAAGGAGCTGGAGGGTCAAGAGGGCTCGGAACAAACGAAGGAGGAACGGAACCTCGGAACATCAGGAAATGGAACATCAGGAAGTGGAACATCAGGTAGTCTGGAACATCAGGAAGCCTGGACTAGGAACCTCGGAACATGAAGACATGGAACATCAGGAAGCCACAGGAAGCAACGAAGACTCAGGCAAGACAGGACATGGAGCTCCAACGAAGACCAAGGAACGAAGACCTGACGGCGTGCTGGAAGACGAGACTTCCAGGAGCAGGAAACTCCAATGCAAGGCAAAGCAGGAGTGCTGAAGAAGCCCTTTTATAGGGCTGAACCAGGAAACTGGGTGGAGCTGACTTCTGGTGGGGCCAGGAGGACCCCACCTATGCTGTCCCTTTAAGAAGAGGAAGGTAACGCGGGCCCGCTCCTTAGGAAGGGAGGCAGGACCTTGGAACTGCAGGAGAAACTGGGCCTCTGCGCAGGCAGGCCCTGACACAGGAATGGCGGTGCCCTGCCACCAAAACAAGCAGAGGAGAGCGGCTCCAGCCTCGGGAAGACACCGGGGATGAAGGCCCCTCTGGGCCGCAGGACAGCAAGGATGTCGGTGGCTCCGTCGCGAAGAAGGCACTGAAGTCCGTGGCTCCTGCCGTGGTGAAGAGGAATCTGATGGGTGGCCTCCAGGCTGCAAGAGGCAAGCAGAGTCCGCGGCTCCTGTCTACCAAGTCTACCAAACTTTATTCTCTGATTGGTTCCTTCCCAAGAAGTAAGCAGGTTTAAATCCCCTTGTCAAATGGCGGATCCAGTTGTTCGGTTAAAGCTGTATCCTGGTTGCAGAAGTGATTTCTGGACAGATGGTGGAATCGTATGTATACAATTAATAGCAGTTTATAAGGTTAGTTCCTGGCGCTACCTAAACAAACTCTGTTTCTTTAAACTTAGATTTGGCAATACCCGGCCCCTGAGGAAGCTTATCAGAAACACGAGCCGTGTCGAGCCAGTTTGATATCCGAGCTGCTCCAATCCTGCTACAAAAAAGTACAATTGCACTGCCTGGATACCGGTAACACAACCTGGTTTCTAAAATTTGAAAAAATCACACAAAAAAATAATTTAAAAAAAAGTTGGTCCTTGCAGAGTAACCGATGATTATAACAACCAGTGATGGTCCAAAGACTTACCTGTGACTGCACCTTCATATGATTGGCAATTTGGGCTAACGAAGTACAGCCCGCCATAGTTTTATGAGGTTACCTCTGCATGGAAGATATAAGACTACATGGTAACAGCTATTCGATATTGTTGTTTGAATATGATGCTATTTTGAATTTATTACTCAAGCATACATCATATTTATATACAGTTATCTTTTACAACACGCAAATGAAGGCCCGGCATCGGCGGCGTCCGGCCGAATCGGGGAACAAGCAGCATGGGAACGTGAGAGGCCTGCTCACGGGGGAAACTCCGCAGGCAGGAATCATAACATAGAAAATGTGAATATTTTATTATACTATTTTTAGAATGTATTTATATTGAAATTTGTATGTCTTTGCATTGTGCACCACAAAAGTGATAATTTATTTCAAAACTATTTTAAGAGACAAAAGACATTCTTAAGAACATAAGACTTGCCATACTGGGTCAGACCAAGGATCCATCAAGTCCAGTATCCTGTTTCCAACAGTGGCCAATGCTGGTCACAAGTACCTGGTAGTAGGGATGTGAATCGTTTTTTGACGATTTAAAATATCGTCCGATATTTTTTAAATCGTCATTAATCGTTAAAGAGTGCGATACAATAGAAATTCCACCGATTTATCGTGAAAAAATCATTAATCAGGTTAGTGCACACTAACGGGAGTTAGGACACAACCTAAAAACCCACCCCGACCCTTTAAAACCGCTCCCTTAGCCTCCACCACCCTCCCGACCCCCCCAAAAACATTTTAAAATTACCTGGTGGTCCAGCGGGGGTCCCGGGAGTGTTCTCTCATGCTTGGGCTGTCGGCCGATAAACAACCTCCCCCCGACCCTTTAAAACCACTCCCTTAGCCTCCACCACCCTCCCGACCCCCCCCCAAAAAACGTTTTAAAATTACCTGGTGGTCCAGTGGGCCCCGGGAGCGATCTCCCGCTCTCGGGCCGTCGGCTGCCACTAATAAAAATGGCGCCAATGGCCCTTTGCCCTTACCATATGACAGGGTAACCGTGCCATTGGCCGGCCCCTGTCACATGGTAGGAGCACTGGATGGCCAGCACCATCTTTAAAAATGGCACGGGCCATCCAGTGGACGGCTGGTGCCATCTTTAAAAATGGCGCCGGCCGTCCAGTGCTCCTACCATGTGACAGGGGCTGGTCAATGGCGCGGTTACCCTGTCACATGGTAGGAGCACTGGACGGCCGGCGCCATTTTTAAAGATGGCACCAGCCGTCCACTGGATGGCCCGTGCCATTTTTAAAGATGGTGCTGGCCATCCAGTGCTCCTACCATGTGACAGGGGCCGGCCAATGGCACGGTTACCCTGTCATATGGTAAGGGCAAAGGGCCATCAGTGCCATTTTTATTAGTGGCAGCCGACGGCCCGAGAGCAGGAGATCACTCCCGGGGCCCACTGGAACACCAGGCAATTTTAAAATGTTTTTGGGGGGGTCGGGAGGGTGGTGAAGGCTAAGGGAGCGGTTTTAAAGGGTCGGGGTAGTTTTTTTGTTTATCGACCAACAGCCCAAGCACGAGAGAACGCTCCCAGGACCCCCGCTGGACCACCAGATAATTGTAAAACGTTTTTGGGGGGTCGGGAGGGTGGTGGAGGCTAAGGGAGTGGTTTTAAAGGGTTGCGGTGTGTTTTTTGTTTATCAGATCGGGCGCAGCCGATAAAAAAAAAACGATCGGGCCGGACAAAAAAAAAATGCACGATTTGAATTGGAACCGGAACCAAACCGATTCCAGTTCCGATTCACATCTCTACCTGGTAGGATCCCAAAGGGGTAGATAGATTCCAAGCTGCTTATCCCAAGAATAAGTAGTGGATATCTGCAACTTCACCTTAACAATGCTTTATGGACTTTTCCACCAGGAACTTGTCCAAATCATTTTTAAATGCAGCTACACTAATAGCTTTCACCACAACCTCTAGCAATGAATTCCAGAGCTTTATAATGCATTGGGGAAAATATATATTTTTCTTTTATTAATTTTAAATGTACTACCTATTAACTTCATTGTGTGTCCCCGATCTTTGTACTTTTTGAAAGAGTAAATAAGTGAATAATGTGTACTTGTTCCATTCCATTCATTATTTTGTAGACCTCTTATCATATCTCCCCTCAGCTGTCTCTTCTCCAAGCTGAAGAGTCCTAACCTCTTTAGCCTTTCCTCATAGGGGAATCATTCCATCCTTAGCTCTCCCAGGACAGGAATTACTCTCTCCTTCTTCTTCCCTTTCCATTGGGGGGAGGACAGTAAATACTCACCCTCCTTCCCCTTCTCTAGGGCACAGACAACAATCCTGCATCTTAGGCGAGATCCTGCAACATTTGGATAATTGTTGCTTCATCTTCTTAGGCTCCTTCGGTTTCAAAAGACCACGGATAAGCACTCTTTACGGTCATCTCAATCTCTAGATAGGCAGCGCCTTCTGTGGCTATAAAGATCCATTTGCGAATGGCAGTCTCTGTTGCAGTGACTCCAGCAGAAATTGGTCACAGCTATGTCTGAGCTTTGGCGATTTTCTTTCTGCGAGCTCTCTTTTCTATAAGGATCCATGTTAGGCTTTCCTCATATGCTTGTGGAGTTCATGTCTGTAAAGGCTATGATCTTTTGCAGATGTTTCCCAGATGTTAATGTCAAGGTTAAGGGCCTTAAGGTTATATTTGTACACAAATTTGAATTGCAGGTGAGGATGGCCAATTACCCTATTACAGGAGGTTAGCTCCTCATGTAGGATGTCTTTTGAAATTCTGTCATTGTCCATATGATGGACATACCCAGGCCATTGGAGACATCTCTGTTTTAGCAGAATGAAGATAGTGGAAATTTGAACCTGCTCCAGGACTTTGGAGTTTGGGATTTTATCCTTCCAAGAAATGTTAAAGATGTGCCAAAGGTAATATATATGGAAACCGTTCAGCCTCTTCTCTTCATATGAGCATAGTGTTCATGTCTAGCTGCCATAGAAGAGTCAACACAGGCTTTGTAGATGCTGATTTCAGTGCATTCCATAAGGTAACTGTTCTTCCAGACTCTTTTTATAAGTCTAGATGGAGTAGTGACTGTTGTTTTTTTCCCCCAATTCGCAGATTTTAATTGATGAAGGGGAAACAATCCTATATCCCAGGAGAGGAAATGTCTGGATTTTGGCTCCAGAAGCACAAAATTGCTACAGCTATGTCAGTTTGAGATTAGTTCTTTCAAAATTATATTTTCCCACTATTGCGATCAGATCCCATTGTTTTCTTCCATGATTTCAAATCTAAAGCTTAACTGTTTTTTTTTAATTATCCATGTTTTGTTTCTAGAAACAGAGGGACAATAGTTAACATTCAGAGAAGGCCACATGCAACATAGCATCTCCCGTTGACTGGAAAACTGTCGGATTCTGCTTTTCTTCTTGCATGAGCTGGTGCCATCCAGGAGTTGTAAAACGTTCAAGGTCTGCAGTGTCAGCCAGCTTGGAACTTTGGAAGTTTGCTAAGCTAGCTATGTAAAAGCTTGAATGCTCATAGTTTTGCAGTGAATCTCGCTTGAAATGTCTGACTGGCAAATCTTCAGAGTTTTTGGGGACGATATATCCCAAAGCAATTTGTGTTATCCCAACCTGAATTGTCATGATGGACTTAGAATCAACTTACAGCAGTGCACAATCATCCGAGCTGAGCAAGCAGTCTTCGGCTCTTGCCTGGGGGGGGGGGGGGGGGGAGAGAGAGAGGGACCACTTTGTGACAAACCTATCTCATGTCAAGCTTCTCAGAGAACAAAAAACAGCATCTTTTTCTTCTATTACAAAATGTATCTGCTCATCTAATAAATAGAACTGCTTGTAGCTGATATTATTTTAGTACTCCCCTTTGAGTCCTTGTCAGTTAAATTTATTAGATTCCAGAGGAAAGTAATATACACCAAGGGGAATCGCTGTCAGTTCAAAAAAAGTGATTAAAATAATGAGAGATTTTCCATCTCCAGTGCTGTCCCTGGTGGCAGTGGTTAGAAACAGAGACTACTGCAGTGGCAGAAGCCCGTGCCACTGAGCTGGCCTTGGAAGTTCCAGCTTCAGCCAAACCATTATTAAGTAAGCTATTAAAATGATTATTAGCAGTAATTTTTATTTTGATAACACCCTTCCTTCCAACGAGATTGCAATATGTGTTCAAATCACAGCACCTCGGAAGCATGCCTGCTATCTCAGTGGCATACTTTTGGCAGTCAGACTGGATAAAAGCTCTCAAAGGGAGGAGGAACTGTTACTGTGACCACTGTGTCTGACCAGAGCTGAGCATGCGGTGGCAAGGAAGATCAAGTGACTTGCCCAAAGTCATTCAGGGTCCCTGACAGAAAGGCTTTAAACTAAAGCAGCAGTGCTCCTGATATGCAGCACATTACTCCAACCACTACAATGTTGTTTTTCTATGGCTGGTCCTCATCATCATCAGGGAATTTTAGCAGAATATAGAATGATCCACGTGGAATTCCGCATCCCACAAATTGCAACTTTCACTCCTGTTGAAGGTCAGTCACTGTGTCCCCCTCATTATTCACCTTCATATATCTCAGTTCCATTGCACTAATTGGCTGCACAATTACTCCTGTGCAATAACTGAATTTCTTATTTTTTTACTGTTTCAAATGAAAAAAAAAAACAAAACCAAATAAATAAAATGGCTCTTATTTGTCATGGTGAATAAAGAGGTCAGAACTTCCCTCTAGGGGTTCTGATAGTGCCAGCCACAGGAAGTTTTGTATCCCATCTCATCCCACCAGCCCTGTAATGTTCCACATCTTATCCCACTACCACTGGAGAAATGCAGAGTGACAGATCTGGAGATTTCTCTTGTGATATAAATGTACGTGTGCTACATTTATTAAACATGGTGACCTAGTCACTTCTTGTTGCCATAGTGGTTTTCAGTCTTATTCTTGAATACAGTACTAGACCTGTGATGAAACAAGAAATAAATCTGGAAAATATTAGTGTCGGAAGAGGAGAGGGAGCTAGAAAATTACTTAGTAAGATGCCCACAAACACACATAGTCCAATGTGCAGCTGCACAAATACATATATTAACACATAAGCAAAGGCGCACATCTGCTTCTGACAGATATTTATTTATTTATTTATTTATTTATTTATTTATTTATTTATTTAAGAACTCTTATTAATTGCCTAGCCTATAAGGCACAAAGTAATGTGCAGCTTAAGTAGATTAAAAGAAAGCACAGCATTGCCATTCATGATGACATAGATCAGCATACAAATTACATCATACATTAATTAAAAACCTAATACAGCATCATCATAAGGTACATAAATTAACAAATATCTAGAAAAATTTAAAATAGACATCATCACCCTTTATAAATTTTGGTTAGGGCTGTGGCTTCCTAAGTAAACTTTTAACTTTGTGTACTTCCCCCACTCTGTACACTCACACACATAGAATTATCTTTCAAAAATTAACATTCTGTATTAGCATGAATAACAATTCTGTATTTATACTAACAGATTTTATATAAAAAATGAAATTTTTTAAAACAGCAAATAATATTTAAAATACAGTCGCCTGAGATAAAAACTATCAGTTATTGTGACACATATATTATATTTACATGCGCTGCTGTGGTGCTAACCAAAACAAATATTGAAAACTCTGCTAAAACACACTCGAAATCTATAGTATGTAACAAACCTGCCATACCAAAACAGGACTCCCTCCCAGAACTCATTCTGCAATTGCCCTACCTAGGAAAAGGTAGCACTGCCAGAAGTGTCCCACCTATAGTGCATAGTGGTGCATAGACACAACCAACTAGAGAATAGGTGTGTCATGCACCAACAGGGAAACTTTGATAAAATGAGAAAAATAGAAAAAAACTGAAAGGAGCAGCTACAAAGGTAAAACGTGTGCAAGAGGCGTGGGCATTGTTAAAAAAATACCATCCTAGAAGCACAGTCCAGATGTATTCCACACATTAAGAAAGGTGGAAGGAAAGCAAAACGATTACCGGCATGGTTAAAAGGTGAGGTGAAAAAAGCTAAAAGATCTTCATTCAAAAATTGGAAGAAGGATCTAACAGAAGAAAATAGGATAAAGCATAAGCGTTGGCAAGTTAAATGTAAGACATTGATAAGACAGACTAAGAGAGAATTTGAAAAGAAGATGGAAGTAGAAGCAAAAACTCACAGTAAAAACCTTTTGAAATATATCGAAAGCAGAAAGCCTGCGAAGGAGTCAGTTGGACCATTAGATGATCGAGGGGTTAAAGGGGCACTTACAGAAGATAAGGCCATCATGTAAAGTTTGAGGGGCAGATTTTTAAAGTTACGCGCACGGGGTACATTTGTGCGTGCTACCCGGCGCGCACAAATGTACACCCGATTTTATAACATGCGCGCGCTACCGCGCGCATGTTATAAAATCCAGGGTCAGCACGCACAAGGGGTTGCACACATGTGCACCTTGCGTGCGCCGAGCCCGAGGGGAGCCCCGATGGCTTTCCCCATTTCCTCCCGCACCCGGACTGCTCATTTTGGAAAGCCCCGGGACATATGCACATCCCGGGCTTGAGCGTGCTGCTGAGCCTATGCAAAATAGGCTCGGCACGCGTAGGGCTAGGTTTTCAGGGGTTACGCGCGTATCTTACGCATGTAACCCTTTGAAAATCTACCCCTAAACGATTTCTTTGCTTCGGTGTTCACTGAAGAGGATATTGGGGGAGATACCCGTTTCAAAGAAGGTTTTCATGAGTAATGATTCAGATGGACTGAACCAAATCACGGTGAACACAGAAGATGTGGTAGGCCTGATTGACAAATAGAATAGTAAATCACCTGAACCAGATGGTATATACCCCAGGGTTCTGAAGGAACTCAAAGATGAAATTTCAGATCTATTAGTAAAACTTTGTAACCTATCATTAAAATTATCCATTGTACCTGAAGACTGGAGGGTGGCTAATGTAACCCCAATATTTAAAAAGGGCTCTAGGGGTAATCTGGGAAACTACAGATCAGTTAGCCTGACTTCAGTGCCAAGAAAAATAGTGGAAAGTATTCTAAAGATCAAAAGCTCAGACCATATAGAAAGACATGGTTTAATGGAACAAAGTCAGCATGGCTTTACCCAAGGCAGGTCTTGCCTCACAACTCTGCTTCACTTTTTTGAAGGGGTTAATAAACATATAGATAAAGGTGAACCAGAGATGTAATGTTTTTGGATTTTCAGAAGGCGTTTGACAGTCAATAATGAGAGGCTTCTAGGAAACGTAAAAAATCATGGGATAGGTAGCAATGTCCTTTTGTGGATTACAAACTGGTTAAAAGACAGGAAACAGAGAATAGGATTAATTATTGCGGTCTCCACCGCTTCCCCTCTACCCGCTCTGCACGGCGCTTACCTACAGTGCTGGAAACACCGCTCCCGCGGCTCTGCCGACCCTTCAGGGCGTCCGCCATTACCGGCTCATCTCCCTGCCGCGACGCGCACTATGGACGCACAGCCGCCGGAAGTCTGGCCACGCCCGGCTTAACGACACCACGCCCCAAGCCCGATTTAACCGGCGTTCGGTTACCATCTCATTGCCTTGCAACGAGGGTCGCTACTGGATAGTAGTTCTAAGTTGTGCTTCGCTTGTTCCACGTTCCTGATTTGACTTCAGCCTGTTCCTGACTCCGCTTCTGCCTGCCGCCTGCCATTGACTTCAGCCTGTTCCTGACTCCGCTTCTGCCTGCCGCCTGCCATTGACTTCGGCCTGTTCCTGACTCCGCTTCTGCCTGCCGCCTGCCATTGACTTCAGCCTGTTCCTGACTCCGCTTCTGCTCGCCGCCGGCCACCGACCCTGCTCGTGCCTGATTCCGCTCCAGCCGGCTGCCAGCCTGACTTGGGTTCGTCTCCGTTCCTGCTCACAGTCTGTTCCAGTTCTCAGCATGCTACAGACTCCGTTCCTGCTCACAGCTTGCTTCAGTTCTCAGCACGCTACAGACTCCATTCCTGCTCACAGTCTGTTCCAGTTCTCAGCACGCTACAGACTCCGTTCCTGCTCACAGTCTGTTCCAGTTCTCAGCACGCTACAGACTCCGTTCCTGCTCACAGTCTGTTCCAGTTCTCAGCACGCTACAGACTCCGTTCCTGCTCACAGTCTGTTCCAGTTCTCAGCATGCTACAGACTCCGTTCCTGCTCACAGCTTGCTTCAGTTCTCAGCACGCTACAGACTCCGTTCCTGCTCATGGATTGCTTCAGCTTGCTTCAGTGCTCGGCACGCTAGAGACTCTGTATCTGCTCACCATCTGCTCCAGCACCGCTGGACCCAACTAGCCCACAGTCTACCGGACTACCTTACCCTACTCTCTGCCCAGGCCTTCTTCTACTATAGAGACTTACACTGTGCTCCTAAGTCCCAAGGTTCTAGGACCCTACGGGCTCCTCCTGGGGGTTCCTGGTTCCCGGGTGAAGACCTCTGCCTGTGGCTCCGCCTCCCGACCTGCCCTATCTTGGGGTAGTTTGGCCCAAGGGTTCACACCTGGTCTGCAGCTTCCCAGACTGCAACATTAATGGTCAATTTTCTCAGTGAAGTGGGTGGGCACTGGATTACCTCAAGGATCTGTACTGGAACCCATGCTTTTCAATATATTTATAAATGATCTGGAAAGGAATACGATGAGTGAGGTAATCAAATTTGCAGATGATACAAAATAATTCAGAGTAGTTAAATCACAAGCAGATTGTGATAAATTGCAGGAGGACTTGTGAGACTGGAAAATTGGGCATCAAAATGGCAGATGAAATTTAATGTGGATAAGTGCAAGTGATACATATAGGGAAAAATAACTCATGTTATTGTTACACGATGTTAGGTTCCATATTAGGAGCTACCACCCAGGAAAGAGATCTAATCATCATAGTGGGTAATACATTGAAAGTGTCAGCTCAGTGTGCAGCGGCAGTCAAAAAAGCAAACAGAATGTTAGCAATTATTAGGAAGGGAATGGTAAATAAAACAGAAAATGTCATAATGCATCTATATCACTCCATGGTGAAACCACAGCTTGAATACTGTGTACAGTTCTGGTCGCCGCATCTCAAAAAAGATATAGTTGCACTGGAGAAGGTACAGAGAAGGGCAACCAAAATGATAAAGGGGATGGAACAAATCCCCTATGAGGAAAGGCTAAAGAGGTTAGGGCTGTTCAGCTTGGAGAAGAGACGGCTAAGTTAGAGGTCTTTAAAATCATGAGAGGTCTAGAACGGGTAAATGTGAATTGATTATTCTTTCGGACAATAGAAGGACTAAGGGGCACTCAATGAAGTTAACAAGTAGCACATTTAAAACTAATCGGAGAAAATTCTTTTTCATGCAATGCACAGTTAAGCTCTGGAATTTGTTGCCAGAGGATGGGGTTAGTACCATTATGGCTAGATTAAAAAAAAAAATACGCACATACACACAACGGCACGTGATTTTATAACATGCGTGCACTGGCGCTCGCATGTTATAAAATCCCGGATGGCACACGCAAGGGGGGTGGAATAGCGCAAAATTGCGTGGCGACGAGATCAGGGCCTTTCCCAGTTCCATCCCAGTCTGCTCCAATTAAGGAGCGGACTGGGAGGGAACTTTCCTATCCCCTACCCTAACCTCCCTTCCCCTTCCCTCTCTCCTCCCCACCCTCTAAAACCCTTTTATAAATTTTCTTACCTTTTGTTTTGCAAGTTACTTCAGGGCCCGACCTGAAGTAACTTACGCGCTAGCATCTGTCCGGCTCGTGAGGCTCTGGGACAGCGAAGAATGGCGCTGTCCTGGGGAGCCCTGCTCCGCCCTCCTGGACCACCCCCTTTTGAGGCCCTGGCACTAACACGCGTCCTGAGGTTTACGCTCGTGGCTGGGCCTGATGGAAAATTAGCCCGGCGCACGTAAGGCCTAGTTGCGCTTGTAAACCCTGGGATTTGTGTGCGTCGGGGTTTTTAAATCTGGCCTTTAGTGTAGCTGGGTTTAAAAAAGGTTTGGATAAGTTCTTGGAGGAGAAGTCCACTAACTGTTATTAATCAAGTTAACTCAGGAAATAGCCTCTGCTATACTGGCATCAGTAGCATGGGATCTACTTAGTGTTTGGGTACTTGCCAGGTACTTGTAGCCTTAATTGGCCACTGTTGGAAACAAGATGCTGGGCTTGATGGACCCTTGGTTTAACCCAGTATGGCAATTTCTTATGTTCTTATATTCTTAACTAATCTAAACTTTGCACAGAGAATATTTTTGCAGAGGAGAGAGAATGTTTATTTCCTTGCCTTTTGTCCCCAAATCAGTATCTCATCTTAATCACTTCAGCCTTTCAACCAAAGTCAAGCATAAACCCTTGCTGGGAAAGGAAAACTGATAGGCAAAGGTCTTTCTATAAGAGACTGAAATCAGGTCATCTTTCAGTTTAGTACCTAATAAACCATTTGGGGATGCTTCCCAGGAGAGAGAGAGATCTTTCACACACTGCAGTGTTCATCTGTTTGGTTTGTCATCTTGCCAGCTCCACCATCAAGAAAGACTTCTTCATTTTCTTGGTTGTTTTTTTCCACACAATTGTTTCTTTTGGACAGGATGCAAACTTTACAAACTGGTCACGTTGAGATGGATCTGTTTCCCGCCCCTCTTTTTTGAGTACTTAATAGTAAAGACAATTTTTGAATGCAGTTCAGTGCCTCCGCCCCCCCCCCCCCCCACCTTTCTCAGTTAGTGTTCCCTATATTTTTTACTATCCATATGAGTATGTTATTTGTTATTTTTGCAATGCTTGATATAAAATAAAACTGCAAGTTTATATTATACTTCACTACTGTACTTTTCCCATTTAATGTTCTGGTTGGATTTACTGTCTACTAACACAATGCTTGTAATAGGGTTAATTACTGTTTTATTCTGGTGTGATGATTTTATCTGATCTATAGTGCCACAAGTGAGAGGTTCTTTGGGAAGGGCACAGAACTGTGGTATCGGGGTGACCAGGACCCTGTCTCATACCCCACTCAAGCTACAAATCCAAAGATAAATCCTATTAGTAAATATCATTTCTCATGTGGTACTCCCCACCCCAAGCATAGGGGTAATTCATAGTCTGGACCAAGGGGGGGGGGGGAAGCCTTCCAGCCCAGTAGACTCCTGACTCCCTATCTCCGAAGGGGCGCGACAAAGGAGCTCTCCCCTTTGTGCTCCCCTTCGTGCTAACCTTTGTGCTTCTTTTAAAATAATTTTATTTATGTTTTTCTTTTTAATTAACCTTTATTAAAGTTGTTTAGGTTTTTGTTTTGTTAACATTTGTTTCGTTTTAGATGTTCAATGTATTAGACTAAGGAATTATATTTCCTGCTTATTCAGTTTCACTGTATAACGGCCTGATTTGCATTGTATGCAAGAATGTCGGTATATAAAAATTAAAAATAAATAAATAAATAAATAAATCTTCCCATGCCTTCCAGCCCAGCAGATTCCTGACTCCCTATCTTCCTATGCCTTCCTGCCCAGCAGACTCCTGAGCCCTTATCTCTGCACATTTCCCTGCCTAGTAGCACCCACGCCCTGTCTCTCTCCTCCCTACCCCACCCAGTGCCTAACAGTACCCACACCCTCTATTTCTCTCATCAATCCATGTCAAGCAGCCTGCCCAAACCCCTCATCCCACCACCCTACTCAACAAACCCCAGATCCCCTATCTCTCCCATTCTTCCCTGCCTAGAAGGCACAGCACCCAAATTTCCTTCTCCCTCCAGCCAGAATAAAAGCCTCCAGTCCACTTCACAATCTCCCTCCCTCCTTATTGGCAACAAGACAAGAAGCATTGGGGAGAGAGAAGAAAGCAGCGGCAGTGGAAATTGATAGTGAATCAATGCACACATCTCTCTCCCTTTTTGCTCCTGTTCTCTGTCACTTCTGGGTCCTATGGAGGGAAGAAATCTTCAGAAACATCATTACTGTGCTTGGAGGGGGAAGATAAATGTGGTGTCCTGCCGGGCCCATAAGAGCAGGAATTGGTGATGTCTCACTCTGATCTGGGTAAAGGAGGAGGGAACAGACTCCCTTTGGACCAGGAAGAGGAAGGAAGCTAGCGCAGCCTCCTTTCGTGTCCAATAAAGAAGTTGGCCAACTCCCATCTGGGCTGATGAGGAGAGAGCAGCCTACTGCTAACCCCGTGACACATCTTCTGGGACTTCGTGTCACACCAGTGTGTCCCAACACACATGATGAGAACTGCAACTCTAGAAGGACTGAGCAGATGTGATATGGGGATTTTTGCTGCAGCCAGTAAATAGCAAGGCATAGACTCTGGGAGGGAAGATAGTAAATTGGAGACTTTTTAGATCAGTTTTGCAATAAGCCCAATATCACCTTGCTGTAGTAATTGGAAGTTGGTTTTTTTATTGCACGACCAGTAACCAATGGATAAGGTTGCTGATTTTTGGAAAGGACTTTTTAGATAATATTTTGAAGACATTTAATTTTGGGGGCAAGGGTATTTTCTCCATCCCAAAGCTTGCTTGATGCTGGTTGTTGAAGAGAACTACCCTACCCTACATGGGAAGGGATTTTAGATTTGGCTTACTTAAAATAAGAGGGAACAAAGGTTGTTGTCATGATTTTCATTTTGCTATTCATGATTTTTGCTATCTATCCTGGATCATTCTTTTTAAGTTAAAGTAAAAAATTTTTCAGTTGAACAGCACAATTGGACTCTGTGCTTTATTTACAAGTGGCTTTGTCCATTGAAGACGATCTGCTTGTGAATATATACTGACTGTTAAATGCCAGAGACTGTATTATCCAATATGACACCTGGGGCCCTGGAGGTTGAACCCCAGCATTCCTGGGAACTGCTGTGAGACATTTTGGGCAAAAGAGGGGTCCAGGACAGTAGTGGACAGCCCTGGGAACTATGTGAAACCCCCTTTATTCAGTGCACCCCACAAAGTATTGTTTACACTACTTTTGTCTGGACATTTTATGTTTTGAATTGTGATGGCTCCAGTGTCTTTTTAGTGCTTTCTTCTTGTTGGTCGTCTAACCTCTTTTCCAGAGTCGCCTTTCCATTTATTTTTGGTTTCTTCTCTCTCCGCCTATCTTCTTCACTTTGACCTCCCCTACATTTATCTCTGACATAGATCATTCACGTTCATTTCTTTTTCTTTTTTCTGCCTCTCTGTATACTCATAGATTTCATTCCATCTTCTCCTCATCCTCCCAACTCTTCACCACCCCAGCTCTCTTCACCAGCCTCCTTTGTCCTTCCCCCAAACAGCTTTCTTTTATGATATTCTCAAATCACCCGCCTCCGACTCCCTCCACCCATCCCTTTCACTTCTCCCACTCTCTTTTCCCTCTCACCCCTTCCAATAACCACTTGTAATTCAGTTCTATCCCAATTTCTACTTTTCTCTCCTCACCACCTTTCCACATCTTTTTTTTGTCTTGCAGCCTCCCCATTTAAAATGCCTGATTTCCCCCCTTCCACTGATTCCCTCCACTTCCTCTCCCCCCAAAACTCCATTGTTGCCTTAATATCTACTCTTCTCTACCTGGCTTTAAACTATTAATATCTTTCTCTCCCTCCCCTCCCTTCCATGCCCCGGCAATAACAGTATACAGTTCTGTACCCTAACCCAAGCTCCTGCACCTCTCTTCTTCTGCCTGCACAGTTTTATGTTCAATTGTTTGTACTGTAGGGTACACTATACTACAGAGACTCCCCCCCCCCCCCCCTCCGTATTTCAACAGCTAATCATTAAACCATGCAAGGGGAAGAGGAGAGGCACCAGCAGCTAGAGTGACTGGGTTGAGGTGGAGAGCCACAGATCATCACAACTGGGGCATGGAGTGGGAAGGCCAGAGAACAGAAACAAGCACTGGGTATTTGAAGGAGGGGGGGGGGGGGGGGGGGGATAGGGACTTATCGCACCAGGGAATTTATAGCACTTTCTAATTTTTCCCAGGGCCTCTGCTTCCATATGCCATCGGCCCAAGGATTCACCAATTTCCAAGTGTTTATTTCTTACACTACTAGAGCGGTATCATATAGACTGCCACATTGTGGGAGCCAACCCACAACAGATCATGGACCCTGCCTACGGAGTATTACAGATTACTCACTCCTCCCCTCTGGAGGAGGTGATCCATAACAGTTTGCTAACTCCTTAGCAGATTCATAACAGATTGCTAACTCCGCCTCCCTGGCGGCGTGATCACTAACAAATTGCTAGCTCCTCTCCTAGGGGGAGCTGGTCTTCAACAGATTGCTAACTCCTCCTCTTGGGGAAGCTGGTCAATAACAGCTATATATTTACCCAGTGTGCTGCCCTTCAAATTGCAGGCCTGGGACAGCGCAGGAGAAAGACGCAGAGAGTCTTCTGGAGTGGGGTCGTAATCTGGTCAGAATCAGTTGTTGGCCATGGGGAGGAAGAAAAAGATCTTCATCGTTGCCACTAACTGCTTCCCCCCCCCCCCCACCCCCCGTTCTGAAGTTTGTCAATGTTAGTAAAGGTTTTAATTTCCTGAGAACCATAAGTTTGGCGTAACCTTCTTTGATCTTTAGTAATATGTGTTGTTTGAGGCTAAGTTCTGTGTCTATTATTACTCCGAGGTTTTGTACTTTTTCAATTAATTCTATTTTCTGATTATTTTTTATCAGTATTGGGGTTTGGATGATCGTCAGATTTTTTTCACTCTAAAAGAAGGAATTCAGTTTTCTCGATGTTAATAACTAATTCCATTTGGTTTAGTAGCTGTTTGATGATGTCCAGGTACATGTTTGCTAGATTTAGTGTTTTTTCCAATGTGTCATCAGTAGATAGTAGTAGTTGAATGTCGTCAGTGTAAATGTAGTGTATGACTCCCAGGCCCACCAGGAGGTGGCATAGTGGCAGCAGGTAAATACTAAATAGTGTAGCTGAAAGCACTGATCCCTGTGGGACTGCTGTTTGTAGATTTATTTTCTCTGACAATACGTTATTTATACAGACTTGGTAAAATCTGTTACTTAGGTATGATCTGAACCAGGCTATAGTCTTATTATGTAGTCCTATTTCTTCTAATCTTTTTAAAAGTATGTCATGATTTACTGTGTCAAACACTGATGATAGGTCTAGCATCATCAGGATGTAATGTTTTCCACTATCGAATCCTCTCAGGATGTTGTCTGTCAGTGAGAGCACCAAGGTCACAGTGCTGTAGTGTTTGCGGAATCCATGCTGTGCAGGGTACAGTATATTATTACTATCTAAATGCTCAGCCAGTTCCTTCTGTACTGTTTTTTCTATTAATTTTGTGATTAATGGTAAGTTTGAAACTGGTCTGTAGTTGCTCAGGATAAGGGGGTCGCTGTCTTTTTCTTTAGAATTGGTTTAATGATTGCCCCTTTTAGTGTGTCCGGCATGGATCCTTCTGTAAGGGATAGGTTTATTATCTTAGTTAATTTTGAAATGGCAGTAGTGGGCAGGGTGTCAATTGTATGTGGGGCCGGATTTATCTTTTTCAGCAAGGTTTCTACTTCAAAGTCTGTTGTCTCATCGAAACTGGACCATTGTGTGGCGTCTCTTTTGTGCATTTTAATTTCTTGTTTGGTTGTATTAGGGATTTTGGTTCTCAGTAATGCTATTTTGTCATTAAAAAACTGCTATTTCGTGGCATCTATTTTCAGGTAAGTTTAGGGGGGACTCTGTTTTATCGTTGATGAGATCTTTAACTCTTCTTTCTCTGGCTCTTTGCAAGCCATGTCTGAAGGAAGAAAGGGAGAACAGCCCGATGCCACCCCCAAAATTTCAGTGCGCTCTAGGCGGCCCCTTAATGGAAGAGCCAGCCCTGATTGCAGGAGACTGATTACAAACTTCCTCTGACTCGTTAAAGGGAAAGAGAGATTGCATCTTTTTAAAAAAATCAAGCAAAAGCCATCCTAAAGGAAAGGGTTCTCAGATCCTTTTTATTGGCAGAAAACACTCCAGCTCAGTATGTGAAGTGGAATGGAACTGGTAATAGAATTTTCCCAGCACAGATATTTAATGCATCATCATTACAGTCCTCCTTTTAAAAAGGAATCCAATCTTGTTATCTTTCAGTATAATCTAATCTGGCATTTCTTTTCACATTTTAGAGGATTCACTCCTCCACATCTTTAAAAACAAAAGCATCCTGACTGCATTTACTGCATTTCTTCTCCATGTCCCTTCTCTGACTTTCCATTTTAAATCCTCTCTCTCCCCTCTCTAAATTGTTTACTCCTCTGTCTCCCTTTCCCTGTCTGCCCAACCTGCTTTCCCATCTCACCTTTCCCTATCTAGTAGGCTCTTCCACCGCCTCTGACTGTCTGCCCCCCGTGACTCCCATTTTGTCCCCTCCATTTCTGTTCATCCTTAACTTCTGCCTGATCCATACTTCACTGTCCATTCCATTCTTTTAGATTGCAGAGAGGTTTCACAGATGGAGACGTGCACCTAGGGAGTCTTTCTTCAGATGGACTGAGAAGGATAGCACAGCAGGAAGAAAAGTTTCAGTAGCATCATATTTTAATAAGAAACGTTCCATCTGAGACCCCTGATCCGACAAGGAGTGAATGATAAAAGTGGAAGATGTACCTGGGGAGTCTTCTGCCACTGAGGAGATTCTGGCAATGCCCATGGCTGAAGCAATATAGTCGTGGCGAGTTCTGTGGTTTGTTGGGAGGGGGTGAAGGGGGAACGTGGACATGAGCTACACTATTCATCTGAAGCAGAGGCTGTCATGATGCTTCTGAAAAGGAGTGTTAGTCATGATAGAACAGTCTGGACTTTTCTGAAATTAATTTGTTTACCTCCAAGAGACATCGAGAGGGGGGGGGGGGGGATCAATTTTCATACCAAACAAAATCCTAGCTGCAAGGGTCTGTGAGTACAGATCTTGGACCTAATTGTTAAAGGGGAAACTACGTGGGAACTTTCTCTTTGAAAATTGCCCATGAACTCAGAGGACTTTGCCTTTGCTTTTTCTGTGGGCAGTGTTTTGATGGTGAACAAAATGGGTAGATTTGAATGTTCGATGTACGCGCACTGTTTTCCAGCCCCCCCCCCCCCCCCCGGGACACCTCCCTTCATTCGGGCTACATGAGTGTGGGTAATCAGCAGAGAGGCCAATCGGCATGTGCATGGAAAAATGTTTTGGTTCGATTCTTTCATTCAGTTTGTTTGGTTTGGCAATTTGTTGTTTGGCAATTTGTTGGGGTTTTTTTCAGTTCAGCCCCAAAAAATGTATTCATTTATTTGTGCCCTATTTTCGGCTGTAAAACTGGGGGCAGACAGCAGTAGAGGGAACAGTACTCCAAGACACCAAGAACAGGGCAAAGTGGCATCAAGAGTGGCTTGAATAGCTCAAGTCACTGTGACGCTGCAAAGCAGCACCAACATTGGCAAGAACACACCAAGGTTCCAAAAAAGGGCATTAAGATATCAATAACAGTGGCATAAACATCCCGTGGCACCATAAGGGGGCCAAAGTGCCACTAACAGTTGCATGAAGACCCTAGGGTACCAAAAGAGGGGCAAAGGGCAGTAGTATGAACACCCCAAAGCACAAAAAGAGGGGTAGAGCATCAGTAGAGTGGCATGGATGCCCCAAGGCACCATGAGAAGGGCAAATTGCACCAATAACTGGGGCTTGAAGATACCAAAAGAGGGGCAAAAGGCACCAACAACAGTGAAATGAACAGTTCAAGGGCACCATAAGAGGAGCAAAGCAGCACCAACACTGGGAGGAACACCCCATGGTGGCAAAAGAGGGCCATGGCAGCTCAAACAGTGCTCTGAATACCTCAAGAGGGGCAAATGACATCCACAACCGTGAAATGAAGAGCCTAAGGCACCATGAGAAGGGCAAAGCAGCACCAAAGCTGCAAGAATACTCCATGGCACCACGACAGAGACTGGAGCAGGCCAGGTAGTAACAGTGGCAGAACAACACAACAAGACACTGAAGCAGAAGGTTTTTTTTTTTCTTTTTTTTTTATTTTTGAGGGCCAAAACATCCCGGTACAGCCAAAAGAAAGGTGGGGAGAGAGGAGTAGGCCAAGCACTAACAATGGCAGAATAACAAATCAAGGCACTGAACTGGGAGAGAGAAAGGGCATACGGAGGACAGTATTGTGGTGCTTACAGCTGCCATCAGGATCAGGTCAGACACCAACAGTGGTGAAATAACATGGCAAGGCACTGAATTAGGAGAGATGATGGGTGGGAGGGGCAGCAAGAGCAAGAGGGGCAACTGGCACTAACACAATAAGGCACTGAGAGCAACAAGTATGGGCACTGGTTCATTAAGGCTGCACACTCAGTTTCCTGTCACTCACGCTGAAATTAAGAAAAACCCAGCAAACAGAAAATTAGCTTCAATGGTCATGATATTTGTATAAGAAATTTAATTTTTTTTTCAGTGTTTGTAAATATTATATTAGTGTCACTATTCGACTGAGTAATTTTTGTGTTTGTATTTTATTTTAAGGAGGCCAACTTTTCCACCAACTCTGATGTCAGCCATGAACAATGTGGACTCACAATGTCCACTGCCATTGAGAATACCTGTTCACTAGGCATGCTGGATGGTGGGTAGAAAAGGAAATGCTAGACCACCTTGACCAGCTCTGGCCTGACTGCAGTCTTATGTAATCAGTATGCCAATGGATCTGTGCCCATGTCCTCAATGGGCTCTGTAAGGTGCCGCATGACTAGAATTTCTGCAGAGGTCTCCTATATTGAGGGATATGATGGTCTCTTCTTCCAACTGCTGTAGCTATGGCCATAGGGAGGCAGGGTTGCAGCAATTCTGACTGCAACACTTGTAGCTTACGTTTTGATCCTACCACAGTCTGGGTGGCCTGAGGGTGCTAGGTGGGATGGGAGGTTGTGGCTGGAGTTGCTGGCGAGAGAGAGAGAGAGGGTGGCCATAAGCAAGGGGCCTGGAGAGCACATTTATTTGCTGAATTCAGGGGAGAGGTAGGGAGGTTTCCTAGGCCAATAAACCTGCAATGTTATTATAATTTTTTGGGGAGACTTGAGGGGTCAGTTGCTAGGCCTGACATTAATTACAGTTTGTTCGGGGGTGGGGATGGGGGGAATGGGCTTACAGGCCTGCAAACCTTTTTTTTTTTTTACTTTATTTTACTGCCACTTAACCAGCTATATTTTGAATGTAGCCAGTTAAGGCAAAGTTACCTGAGAGCACATTTCTGGATAACCTTAACCCTGCTCCAAGGTACATCCAAATTTAGTTAAATAACTTAATTCAGCTAACTCTGAATATTAGAGTTAGCTGGATAAGTTATCCAGCTATGTCAATTTATCCAGCGTGAGTTAGTTGGATAAGTTATCCAGCTATGTCAACGCCTCCTCAGTAATTTCTCCAGTTTAGGAAATAATTGCTTTGAGATTAAAGGATTCAGAACGAGGTTTCTGCATAAATAAATTTCTCACTACATAAATATCAAAACATACACATAGAGTTAGTGCATGTCACTTTCTTACAGTCAGTGAAGAGAACCTAAAGAATTCTCTATCAGAAGGATTGTTCCAATGTTTTTGGAGGGGAGCAGAGTGAGTACGTAAGGAGTCTCATGGCTTTGGCTCCCCCATGTGGGAGACTCAGATGGTGTGCCCCTGAAGTTTACAAACCCCTGCCACCATCCATGGAATATGGTAGCTAAGTCCTGAATGAACTGATGGAGAGGTACAGGGAAATGGTGGGGCATTTTCACTTCGTATTTGTACTTTGTGTACACATAATTTGCTTAATTTCAACTATGTTTTTGACTATTTTACTTAGTAAATCTTAAAAATGTATTATCCTGTATCCACCAATATGTTATCATCCCCCTTGCTGCTAGTTTTCTTTGTTTTCAACATTGTTGCACTGTAAAGTTTCTTGCTGTTATGTTTATCTGTAAACTGATATGATGTCTTCAACGAATGTCGGTCTAGAAAAAAAACTTTAAATAAATAAATACATTTTCACTGGAACGTGAAAAGTGAGCAGCAGCAGCACCATGAGAGGCAGAAAGCAGTGAGGACCCACCTGCATCGACTTATTCAGGATGTAGGCACTGGGTGGAATTCCACCTACCTGATGCTACAGAGGTTAGGGGAGCAACATCTGCCCTTCACGACTTGTCTATGGAAACCGAGTTGGGGTGAATTGCCCCCTAGGACACCATGATTGGTTACCCATGACCCAGACAGTACAAGCTCTAAAGCTCTTCAAGGATGCCATGGAGGGATTTGAGTTTGACAGAGCCATCCTGGGTGAGGTCATCCCCATAGTTAATATACTGGAGGAGAAGTTAAAGGGGTTTCAGGCAGGAACAGGAACTGAAACCAGAGGATTTGCTACCTGTGGACTACCTCCAGCAGCAATCAGAAAATAGGCTCAAACCTCTCACCTGCCAGGATCCGTACATGCTAGCCACGCTGCAGGGCCCCACTGGTGAAAGGGAATGTTGCCCTCCAGTCCAACAATCTAGTCTCCTCGAAAAAGATGCTGGTGGAGAGGAGGCAGGAGGAGGAGGGCCGGAGCCAGAGGGGCAGCGGAGGAAAAGTGTGAGCTCATGTTGACACAGTACCGTCAACATGAGCAGCCCATTATCAGCTACCGCTTCCTCCCCCACCTCTGTCTATCTTCCCCTTTTCTCCCCCACCCACTCCTTCCCACCATTGGCCATGGCTTTAAACCTAACTGGCTGGCACAGATGATCTGGTAACGTTATCCAGATAACTTTAGGCAAGGATATTCAGCAGGATATGTATTCCTTTGAATATTCTTGACAACTTGTCTGGCTAACTTTAGCTGGATAAAGTTGTCTGTTCACTGCTTTTTTTGAATATTGCCCTCAACTTTAGAAAAAAATAAATATTATATCTGCTTAGAATTCACCCTGACCATTTCACAGAGGCCAAAGTTCTGGACTCCTCAATAGTAACAAATCAGAACACATTCTGTAATATATATATATATATATATATATATTTTTATTTTTTTTTTGCTTTGAACATTAGACATTTGTTTTGGTTTCCCTGAAAAAATCAGCACTACAAGTCCATATAAGAAGTAAGATGGGAATCTAAAACCACTTCTGGCTTAGTTTGTTCTGGATCATATGGAACCATCTGGTAGTTCTGCTATTGCAGTTCTGCTATTGCAGTAGATGTACCCTTGTTAAATAACTGTGAAAATGGGGAGTGCCTCAAGGGGTGGAATACAACTGACGAGAGCTCTTTGCTAAGAAACTGATAGTAAATTACTGTACCCGTAGTTATATATTTATACTCAAGGTAGCACAGGGGAAGATTATTTCTCCATTTTTCAACTGTAGTTGTACAAACTGGATACGACTGCTTTGTTTCAAAATGACACACAGTCTGAAATATTCGCCTCTGGATAATATTGTTTGGGAAGGAAAGGTACAAGACAAAATCTAATCTAAAAAAAAAAAAAAGATCCAGCATTAGCTAAACTTCATTAGCAAATCAGAGTTTAACATCGATAGTGATGTAGCTGAGTTGTGTTATGTGGAAGTAAAGCCCTAGAGGAAGGAAAAGGCTCACCGGCAAATTCCCTGAGCACAGTCACATCACATTCCATCAGCGAGTGGTGCTGGAGACAATTAGTTCTACCGTCTGAGGATAAAGCCCAGAGTTCCAGGCAGGAATCTATCACCGAAGAAATAATCTGAGACCTACCAGACATCTTTACACATAAAGGATTCTGCACAGGAATCCATCCCTCACAAGACATAGGCTGGAGGAACCCAACAGAGTTTGATACGTTACAGGGTCCCAACATCTCGGGTACGAAACATTGCCCTGGCAGGTAGGCCGAGACTAAACTAAGTTTATATTACACATGAGGGATCCCCTTAAGGAAGCAGACCCACAAGAGATGAGCTGAGGTCTGTTTGAATTTATATGTTATGGGGTCCAAGGCAGGAATTGAATGTATGCTGTAACCACATCTGAATAGCCTGCTTTTTTGGATGCCAGATGCTTATACCTAGGGGCCCATTCACCTGAAGAGTCACTCTGCTGCTCTCCTTTCCAGCTGCTTTGTCTCCGTTCTCTGTGACCCGGCGAATTGGCCACCCGTACCAGAACCGGACACCTCCTAAGAGGAAAAAGCCTCGGACTTCGTTCAGCCGAGTGCAGATCTGTGAACTGGAGAAGCGCTTCCACCGACAGAAATACCTGGCTTCTGCCGAGAGGGCCACCCTGGCCAAGGCTCTCAAGATGACCGATGCTCAGGTCAAGACCTGGTTCCAGAACCGTCGGACCAAATGGAGGTAAGACCCAGGTTCTGGCCTTGCTCTGGTTCAGAGGAAGTGTCGGAGGAGCAGTGACCGTGGCACTTTCTTTGAACTCGCGTTTTGATTAGCGCATGAATAAAATGGCTGCATTATGTCATACTTCAAATCCCCACAGATTGAACAGGTCTAAAGCACAGAATGTGGGTAGCCACCAGTGAGCTGTACCACAGCAGTTATGTTCCTCTGGTACAATAGTGTTTTATAAATGAGCAGGCTGGCACAGATGATCTGGAATTTAGCTACCCTGAAATGCCAGTCATTTATTAAAAAGCTAGCGTTATCTCTACAGAATGCATACTATCATACAGAGCTGCCAAGGGAAGCAATTTTTAAGAGGGAGATATTCAGCACAAGCCCTACCCTACCACCACCCCTTTATTCCCCTTCCTGCCCCAGCACAGTTTTAAAAAATAAAATGTAAGAAATTATTTCAACCGTAATCACACACACACAGCAACCAGAGCTTCTTTCCCCGTCCTCTCTTGTGCCATCCTCTATTTCTCTTCCCAAGCCTCCTATCTCTCTTCCCTTTCTCTCCAAGTGTCCCTTTCTCCTCACCATCTCTCTCCTTTCCCTCTCTTCACCTTCCCTTGTGCTTCTTGTCTCTCTTTCCTTTCCTTCCATATCTCTCTGTGTCTCTGTCCTCTCCCCTCTTCCTCATATGCATCTCTCGTCCCTCTTTTTCCCTTTTTCCCTTTGTGTCTTCCTGTGTGCCTTCTTGTCTCTCTTTTCTATCCCCTCTCCTTATCCTGTGTTCCTCCCGCTGTGTTTCTCTCTCGTCCTCTCCTGTACTCTCTGTGTTTCTCTCCCTGTCTTACTTCTCTCTCTCTCCCATCCCTTTCTGGGTGCTGCTTTACCTCTCCAGTAGACTCCCCAGCACACAGTCAGGGAGGGGGTGAGGCAGAGAGAGCTGTTGCTGTTAAGAGATCTGCTGGAGCTGCAGGGAAATGAATGGGCAGTCGGTGCTGCCCCCACCATCTCTCCCTACGGAAAGGAGGCAGGGATGGGAATACAAAGGACACCCAAAGTTCTGAGTTGCCAAGTGTTGACCCCGCCCTGCCCTCCCTCCCTCCCTCCAACTAGGAAGCTCTAGGGGGAGAGGAGGAGGGACCACCTGACACAGGGCCAATATAATACGTTGAATATTAAAACTGTCTGCTGGATTTCAGCACACGGTTTCTTAATGCAGAAGCTAAAACTGGTTTTATACCCATGCAGTAAGCCAATCGTACACTGATGCATCAGGAGTTACAATGTATTCAAAGACTCAAAAATTTGTGTAAAGAAAATGCTTAGTGTACATAAAGGCAGGATTTATGCACAAAAACCATGTTTTCTGTGCAGAAAACATGGTTTTTGTGCATAAATCAAGTTTTCTATGCATAAAATATGGCATGAACACAAAGAAAGCAATTTTTGTGCACATAAATCTTATTTTTATATGCATAAAATATGCTTTGTATGCAAAACGTTTTCTGTGCATAAAATCCCAACTACAGGTCCTGCTTTGAAGTGTCTGAAGGGCTGAAGATTAAAAAAAAAAATCAAATCAAATCAACTCCAGCTTCCGCTCATAGACTAACATTAGCCCTGGAAACTTTACTGCACCTTGGACTAGGAGTTAAGTTTCTAGCGCCAAGAAAGTGCCAGGTAAGCCAGGAGCAGCTTTCTGCACTGGGGAGTAAAGCAAATGGCACCATTAGCATGGGATTTCCCTGTGAGGGCACCAACTTAAATGCAGATTAAATGTGGGCACATTTTTTGTGCACAGAACTCTTCGCTGCATCCGGAGTAAAGTTTGCACACACACAAAAAAAATGTGCACACAACTACGAGTTAAACTGTGCACGCTACCAAATCCAACTTATTACATAGGGCCCAAAGCGAGCCTGATTTCTAAGGCATTTTAAAAACCGGGCTCACTGTGGTTTCAGTGGGAGTTTGGGCTGCCTGGGCGGGAGTGCAGACGATGGCCTGCGAAAGTGGAGGCCTCCTGCCGAATGCAGCTTTATGTTGCATGATGGATACTGCTGTATATTCACAGATAAGCATTTCTTCTGTTACACATTATAAAACATTTGTTTACTACAAGCCATAGGGAGGTTTGCAGTAGGTTTATAACCCTTTTGTTGCAGAATTCTTTCCGGTGAGGTAAGAGCTGGGTGGGGTAAGTACCCTTATGTTCCCCTCAGGCGTCTCAAGCTCTCCCAGGTCCCTGGGTTCCATGTCACAGTCTTCTGCATCTGGACTCACTTCTTAAACCATTGTTGCAGTTACACACACACACACAGCACGATACTATGCAAAGATGCATCTGTGCCGGGGAGACTTTGTAAATGATCAGCTTTCAGAAACGGGATGCCTGACAGTCACATTCAGGCAGGCGGCAGGCTCTAAACAGGGATGTGCAAACGGGTCAAAGTCAAACTCGAACCCGGAAGATTGCAGCCTGGTGTAGGGTTGGGTTGCCAACTGGCTGGTATTTGACTACCTTGGTCAGTATCCCCTACCAGAGGCTGGCCGCTGGCACAGCCTATAAACTGACTGTATGAAAATCAGTATCTTGTTGTCATGAGCAGGGCCGGATTTAGGCACAGGCAGCACAGTCATGCGCCTTGGGAACCAAATTTCCTCTGCTGCTGTCTGATTTCTGGGGGCAAAACCTCCCACCTTTGGTCCTCTGCCCTTGGGAGCCAAAATCTTGAATCTGGCCCGGATCATGAGTGGGGACCAGAATGGACCCGCTCCCGGGAGGGACTGTGGTAGTCATTGCTATAGAGGCCCAGGGACCCTCTCCTCCTCTGCACTGTTGGTAAAGGACTCACTGCTCGATTATTTCCTCTGGGATGGGGAAAGGAGGATTTGGGGGCCACCCCTTGAGCCTGATCTATGCTGAGAGGGTGAAGATGACCTTCCTCCTCCTCCTTCCACCGCCCCTGCTTCCTTGTTGCCAGTGCTTTTGTGGGGCTGGAGGGCTCGGCTTCTCCAGCAGCCTCCTCCTGCTGCTGCTAGGGGGCCAGTGGAACCTGCTCCTTCCACCCCCTTTTGTCTCCTGTTGCCACTGGGACCGGGGCTGGGCCTTGCAGCCACCTCCTGCCGTTACTGATGTGGGCCAGGGACTCCTGCTCTTCACCACCTCCCCCAGTCCTATTTTATGCCCCTGCTAGGAGTTCTGAGAGGGCTGATGGGATCCTGAGGGACTCCTTTCAGTGGTCTCTTTCTGCCACTGGGGCTGGGATCAGGTGATCTTTACTTCACATGTCTGCGGCCTCCTGCTGCTGCTCCTTAAGGGGGCTTCTTGCTTCCTTCTCCCAGAAGAACAGGAATCCCAGTACTGTCCCCTGCTGGGATGAGGAGGAGTGGGAGGAAGGAAAGAAAGCAGGTTTGGGAGAAAGGAGAGAAAGGACAGAATGGGAGAGAAGGGACAGGAATAAGGAGAGAAATAAGGAGAAAGAGAAGATAGAGAAGAGATGGGTAAGGGAGAGGAAAAAGAGTATGAGGCAGGGAGAGAGGAGAGACTAACAGCAGGAGGAGAGAAGAACACCCACAGAATCGAAGGGGAGAAAGGGAGAGTGCAGGAGGAAAGGAGAGAGGGGAGAATGCCCAGAATAAAGGTGGGGAGGGACTGGTGGAATATGAAAAAGAGAAGGAAATGTAGGAGAACAGAGAGGAAAATTGTGGGGAACCATGAAGTGAAAAGTTGATGATGGAAGGACACAGAAGAGGGCGATGAAGAGAAGCGGCATGAAGGAAAAGTAGGTGCCCAACAACAGAGGGGAAAGAGAGACTGAAAAGTGAGAAGTAACACAAAATGAAAGGTAATGGAAAGCAGAATTATGAAGAGTCAGAAGACCCACAAGAACAGAGACAAAGAACAAAAACAGACAGTAAAGGTTGAAGAGAGATTTTATTTTCAATTTATGTTTTGGAGTATCCAACCTGAATGTTTTAAATGGTTATATACTGTGAGGATAAATTTCAAACAACTGCGTGCAATGGGATATACACGCCTATATGGTCGCGTGCAGATTTATGATAGAATTTTATAATCTGCACAAAGCAGCTATGAGTGTGTTATAAAATATACACATATATAGGCTTATGCACGAACACATTCATTGCACCAAAAATGAGTATTTCAGTGCATTGAACCCATCTATCTATCTATTTTAAAAATATTTGTGCATATATTTTACATATAAAAATAAAGTAGGACTTACATAAATCGGGATTTTTTGCCATTAAGTCAGTATATTTTAATATATACAGGCACAACTGTAGTTACCGGTTTTACTAATTATTTCACCAGTTTGCCCAGTCCTTCTCCAGCTCATCAAGACCCTCCTGGTTCTTCAGCCTGAACTCCCCACAGTTCGCCTAGACCTCCCACCCAACCAACAGTACACAATAAACACGTTTAATATCACTTACGCAAGACAATTATCAGATCTAAAACTGTAAGTTGCCAAATCTACGCGCGTCTTTCAAAATAGCAACTTATGTGTTTAAATGTTGACTTTGCCTCAGAACACCTCTAGACCGCTCCCTTTTGCATGCAAAAGTAGAAATATGCACATATGTTTGATATACATAACTAGATGCTATTTACGTACATATTTGCTTATTTTTATGTGCATTACTCTGAAAATTCACCTCAGTGTTTCTATTTATGGCACTTTTTTCCTAAAAAAAATGTATTTTCTTTGTCTGTCTTATGCACATTATCTCCTGAACTATTCAGTCTAAACTACCAAAATTTCAGGCTAGAAAGAGCAATATAAAAGTTAGAAACCAGAATAATATTTTCCCAAACTTAGGGATGTAGCCAAAATTTTGAAAAAAATATCACTTTTTCCTTTGTACACATTATCTCCCGAACCATTCAACCTACAGCAACCACATTTTCAGGGATAGGTAGATGTGTATAAACATATGTAAGGGTGTCAACAAAGGGGTTGTTTTTTTTTTTACTGTTGACCAGTGTCTCCAAACTCTAGGGTTGGCAATTGGCTCAAATTTTCAGTACAGGTTGCTCAAATTTTAGTTTTACTCCATTGAATGCTGGTATTTGTAGTCTTGCTTTTCATAAAGAAGTCCAAACTACAAGTCCCTGCATGCAGTGGGATAAAACCAGGACTGGATCAACTTGTCCTGAAAATCTGGGCAGCCATGCTAAAGACACTGGTAGATGAGGTCAGAGAGAGTAGGAGAGAGGGATGTTTTTGACACTCCCCACTCGGAAGTATGTTTTCGGAATGAGTGGTTTAACAAACCTTTTGGCACAGAGTTCAGTTCAGTTGCTTCCTTCCTGCCTCCTGTCCTGAGATGGAGACTGATGGATCCAAGGGTGGGGTTCCCAGACCCTTAGGATTAGGGAGATTTGATTTGAGGTCCAAGAGTGGACTTCTGAGATATTCCACGGAACAAGAGAAGTGGTCTCAAGGAAGAGAGCAGTCAGATCCGTACTCTGAGAGCCCAATCTAATAGGTTATGTGTTAAAACTGGTCACATAAAAAGATGATTTATGCACAGAAAAAGGGTTTTCTGGGCAAATACATTTTGTACACAGAAATCATATTTTATGCACAGAAAATATGAATAATGTGCATGCCTGTGCAGAAAAAAAACACATTTTGTTGGAAGGGATATTGTTGGGGGATGGGGATGGGGATGGGGAGATGCGGTTTGGAATATTATGTTCAATTTTTTTCCCATGTATTACTGGATATTGAATTTTTGAAGAAATATGATTCTCATCGCTGTTCATTGTAAAATTCTATGAAAGATATTGTATTAAAAAGCACACATTTTGTGTGGATAAATCATATTTTATATGGGCATCCTATGCTCAGGATTTACCTGCAGAAAGTATGATTTGTTTTCATGCATAAAATATGATTTAAGCACAACACAATGAAATGTTTTCTGCACAAAAAAAAACATTTTGTGTGAGTATAAATCATATTTTATGCACAGAAAACACAATTTGTGCAGAAATCATTTTTCTGCACATAAATCCCGAGTCCATATCCCTTGCATTACCAACTCCAGGTTCAGCCCTATAGACTAACACTGGCCCCAGGAACTTGACTCCACCTCTAACCAGGAGTTACATTTTGAGCATTAATAAAACATGGGTTAAGCCTATGTACTTCTCTGTTTTGGAAGGACTAGAGCTAATGCCTTCATTAGATTCAGATTTCCATGCAAGGGCACTAACCAAACCATTAACCAATATGCATAGTTTTATGCATACATTTTTAGTGCACAAAACTCCTTGTTGCATCGGAAGCAAAGTAGGTGAACAAAAAATGTACGTACAATTGCGGATAAAGCTGTGCACTCTGCTGAGCACAGCTTATTACATTAGGCCCTGAGAGAAATGTCTTCATTGTTTTGGAGAAAGATTTTCTTTGTAGGGAGTCAGAAGGAAAGCTGCCTTGAAAGAAGGTCTCACAGAGAAGTTGTGTACCAGAAATTTATTTTTCCTGGGAATTTCAATGTTTATAACAAAAACATTAACGGAAAAATGACTTTGTTATTTATACACAGGAGAAAAATCAGTGGAAAGGTCATTTTTTCACTGATTTTTTTTGTTATAAACATTGAAATTCCCAGGAAAAATAAAATAAAAACTGAAAACGAAGGTCCCCACTCATGTATAACAATCAGTTGGTCAAGGGAATTCTTTATTTCAGAGTTGTCCCTTGATGGTCAGACAATGGGTGTTAACTGAGGAGAAATGATATGGATGCTTTGGGACAGGTGGCTGTCCACACCATTGATGAATGTCTCTCAGTTCCAGCCCTAGAGACCCCCAGGGAGGTGTAGTTTTCAGAGTAACCAAAATATTAGTGCAATTCCATTTTTGGAGGACTCCCGGAATGCAGGGGCACCCAGTTTCCTTGGGGCCACTCACCTGTCTTGACCTCTATTTCTTTCCACTTTCTATATGCAGAGAGGTCTCCCAAGCCACCGGGGTGCCAGGATCTGTCCCATCAGGTAGGAAGATACGCCTCCGAGGCCCCAAGAGCACAGAGGTAGAGGCCCACTCTCACTCTTTTCGCTCTCTCACCCTTGGTGAAGTCCTTAATCTCTGAGTGAGGATGCTTTCCTTTGGAATAACCGGCAGGGCAACTCCAATGGTTTTCAAAATAAACATTTACTGCAACCAAAAATAAACTTGGACAGTCCATTTGGAAAAATACAATTCAATGTCCATGAATCTTTCACACATTAACACAAAAGTCTTCAGTGCCTGCTATCAAATTGATGTTCTCTGAGCCAGGGACTTTTGGAAAATCCACACTCCGAAATGAGTGAAAGTGGGCTCCTGGCAAAGAAATCTGGTCTCAGTCTCTCCAGAGGTAATCAATGCTCCCAATTCTCCCAAAACACAAACTCCTCTCTAAAACTTCTCTTCTCTAGGGCCTCTGCTCTACCCTTCAGAGGGTAGAAGGGTAGAGCAGCACCCTGTCCCATATCCCCTCAGGCAGGGGGCGTCCTTCTTGAAGGAACACCAGTCCACAACAAAAATTCTCCTCAAGACTTAACACTCTCTTTCCTCAATAGCATGGGTCAGGGATGCCTGCTAAAAATGGTCCTTTCAACAGTACTCCTCTGTCAACACTGCCACCACTCTCTCCAAATCAAGATTACCAATCCACATTCTCAACCCCAATATATAGGGCAAGGCTGAGCAATTGTAAGCCTTGAGAGAAGGAAACTTTTAGCGGCGATCTCTTAGTGTGAGCCAAAAGACTAAATTTATTAGCAAGGGATCGGAGCATTCCTTACATAAGACACATGACATACGGGGTCAGACCAAAGGACCATCAAGCTCAGCATCCTGTCTCCGACAGTGACTAATCCAGGTCACAACTCCAGCAGGTTCCTAAAGAATAGATCCAATCCTTCCTGCTCATAATCACGGATAAGCGATGGCTCTCCCAAGTCTACATGGCTAATAATGGTTTATGGACTTTTTCTCCAGGAACTTATCTAAACCCTTTTTATATGAAGCTATGCTAATTATTTTCACCACATCCTCTGGCAACAAATTTCACGGTTTAATTGTGCACTGAGTGTAAAAATCCTTTCTCCAATTTGCTTTTAATGTGCTATTAGCTTCATGGAGTTTCCCCTAGTTCTATTACAGTTTGAAAGGGTAAATAATTTTCCCTGTTTGTTTACCCATTCCACCCACTCAAAGTTTATAGACCTCTTTCATATCTTCCCTCAGTCATCTCTTCTCCTGACCACTCTTCAGCCTTTCCTCATAGGGGAGCCATTCCATCTTCTTTATCATTTTAGTTGCCCTTCTCTGTACTTTTTCTATTTCTGCTTTTTTGAGATAAGTCAACTAGAAACTGCACACAATACTCACGGTACAATCACGCCATGGATTATGGCATTATGCTATCCTTTGTTTTATTTTCTATTTCTTTCCTAATATTAACTAACATTCTATTTGCTTTTTTGCCACAGCTATGTACTGGGCCAAGGATTTCAAAGTATTCTCCATAATGATTCCAAATCCTTTTCCTGGGTGAGTGACTCCTAAAATGAAACCCAGCATCGTGTATCTATAGTTTGGATTATTTTTCCTTTATATGCATCACTTTGCATTTGTGCACATTAAATTCCATCTGACATTTAGATCACCAGTCCCAGAGTCTTGCAAGGTCCTCTTGCAGTTCCTCACAATTGGCTGATGTAACGATTGTGAATGATTTTGTGTCATCTGCAAATTTGACCCTCTTATTCATCAGTCCCTTTTCCAAATAATTTATAAATATTTTAAAAAGCACTTGTCCTAATAAAGATTTCTATGATACATCACTATCTATCTTTCTCCATTGAGAGAAATGACCATTCAGCCCCATTCTTTGTTTTGTGTCCTTTAGCCGTTACTAGTCCATAATAGGATATTGCTTCCTATCCTATGACTTTTCAACTTCCTGATGAATCTCTCATGAAATACTTTGTCAAACACCTTGAAAATCCAGATCAACCAACACAGTGTTGTCCACATATTTGTTAACCCCTTTAAAAAAATCTAACAGATTTTTTTAAGGCAAGACTTCCCTTTGGTGAATCCATGTTGGCTCTGTCCCATTGGTCTGTGTCTATCCAGATTGTCAGTAGTTTTATTCTTCAGAATAGCTTCTACCATTTTGCCCAGCACCAGTGTCAGGCTCACCGGACTGTAGCTTCCCAGTTCATCCCTAGAGCTCTTTTTAAAATGGGTGTTACATAGGCCCACTTCCAGTTTCTCAACTACCATAGGTGATTTGAATAAGAAGCTGAAGAATACTTGTTTACAGTTTTATTCTTGAGTTATTTCAAAACTCTGGGGTATATACCATCTGGGCCCAGTGATTTGTTATTCTTTTGTTTGTCAACTTTTATATTATATTTTCCTAATTCATTATTATTTGATTCAATTCCACTGAATCAATACTATCAAAGAATGTTTATAGCATAGGTATCTCCCCAACACCCTCCTGAGAATAGATCAAAGCAAAAATTAATTTATAGATTAATTTTCAAAAGTTGCATGCATAAAAATTAGCAGTCACTTAAATCACCACAGTAACCTTAGAATGTTTTCACAGTTGGACCGTTGGCAAACATGTAATGAATTGTAGAAGGTATCAATAAGTCCAGTGTTTAATTATTTTTTATACTCAACGAACCTCTGAAATTATGACCTTCATAATAGGCTTCATCGTAAAGTTTTTTACAATTCACTTTCAAACTCAGCCTTATATTTAATCATTGGTCATTAAAAGTTCATTTTTTTCAAGTTGTTTAGAAATTGTGCCACATCCCCTTATTGTGCAAATACACTGTGATCCACTTATTGTGCAAATACACTATGATCCATATATATTCTGACTTTTCTTCACCCCATTACTTATCTGAAAACTGTTTAACTGATGAAAGGCTTCCGCTCCAAGATAGCTGAAAACAGGATGCTGGGCTTGATGGACCCCTAGTTTGACCCAGTATGGCAATTTCTTATGTTCTTAGATTCCATGTTAGGAGTTACCAACCAGGAAAAAGATCTAAGCATCATAGTGGATAATACATTGAAATCATAAGCTCAGTGTGTTGCAGCAGTCAAAAAAGTAAACAAAATTTTAGGAATTATTAGAAGGAAATGGTGAATAAAACAGAGAATGTCATAATGCTTCTCTACTGCTCAATGATGAAACTGACCTTGAATACTGTGCGCAGTTCTGGTCGCCACATCTCAAAAAAAGATATAGTTAGGCTGGAGATGGTACAGAGAAGGGCGACCAAAATGATGAAGGGAATGGAATGGCTTAGCTATGAAGAGGTTAGGTGTTAAGACTCCCGGCCGCGGCAACCCAAGGTCAGGCCCCCTTACCTGCTCCAGCAGGCACTCGGCTCCGGCCCTCTCTCGACACAGGGCTGCCAGGCCCTGAACCCCGCAGCGGCGGCCTGCCCACGTGGCACAGGACGCCGCCAACTCGGCCTCAGTGTCTGCCTCCCTAGGCACGTGTGCGCACCTCTCCCCTCCTTTTAAAGGGCCCGCTACGGGAAACTTCACCGTGACCCTGGAGGATGACGTCACTGCGCCCAGGTATTTAAACCTGGCTCAGACCTCTGCATTTCATTTCAGCAACAGGTCTTACTCAGCCTTGAGTGTGTTGTTGCTACGTTCTGATCCTGTCTTCCAGTTTGCCTTCCTGATCCTGCGTTCCATTTGCCTTCCGGATTCTGCATTCTAGATTGCCTTCCTGATGCCTTCCTGATTCTGCCTTCCAGCCTCACCTTCCTGATCCTGTGTTCCTGTCTCGGCTCCGTTCCTGCTCCTGCCTTCGGACTGACTCCCCGGTTTTGACTCCTGCCTGGTACATCGTCCTGCTTGTTTGCTGCCTGTCCTGACCTCCGGCCTGCCTCATCATCCTGCCTGTTAGCCGCCTGCCTCGACCCGGTCTGCCTGACACCGCCTTGCCCTCTTCCTGGACTCTTCTACACGAGAGACCCGCACCTAAGTCCTGCCGGCCCCGGCACCCAAGGGCTCAACCTGAGGGAACGTGGGCTGGTAAAGGTGAAGTTCCAGTTGGTTCTTCTCCACCTTGTACCACCCCCCAACGATGAGGACCACTGGGGTCCTTCCCTCAGTGGTCGTACCAACCTTGTCTCAGCTCAAGGATCCACATATGCAACAGGCTGCAGAGGCCATGGACCCGGCGGACCTGAGTTGTCTTCAAGCCATCCCTGGACTGGCTCAGCGGCTCCAGCAACAGCAAGAGTGCCTGGATGTCCGGGCAGCCACAGTGGAATGTCTAGCCAATCGACTGGACTCAGCACCGATGCCCGGCGCCTCTCCACCTGTGCCCGTGGCGGCACCTGTTCACACCACACCTCTCCACCTTCCAGCACCTCCCCGCTACACTGGAGACCCGAAGCAGTGCCACGGCTTCCTGAACCATTGCTTCATGCATTTTTCCTTGCAACCGGCACAGTTTACCAGTGACCAGGTCAAGACCACCTTTATTCTGTCACTGCTCGATGGCAAGGCTCAAGCTTGGGCCTTCCCCTTGTGGGAACGCGGGGATTCCCTACTTGCTGACCTTCGGAGCTAAGATGGCGTGAGGACAGTCTTCGCAGCATTTTTCTAGAGGGCCTGGCCTCGAGAATCAAGGACGAACTGGCCGCCCGGGAGCTTCCGGAGGACTTAGAGGCTCTCATCGACCTTACCGGGTGAATCGGCCGCCACCTCCAATAGCGCCTACGGGAACTGAAGCCTGGCCGTAAGGCCATTCCCCTAGTGCCATCCTTCTCCCATCCCTTGGCTCCACCTCTTTTTTTTTTATTGTTTATTTTGTTCGGGTACTTGCCCGTACAGGTATACATTAACATCAAATCAGAACAGAAACAGCAAAATATTCATATATCAACGCATATACACATATGCAAGCCATATCTCAAGAGTCAGATGTGTTTGGCTCCACCTCTTACTCCTGAGCCAGCTCAGACTCGGGGAGAGGAACCCATGCAGGTTGGTCGCAGTCACCTCACTCCAGAGGAAAACAACGGTGCCGGACCTTAGGCTTATGTCTCTACTGTGCCGGCAAGGGTCACATGCTGGTCCAGTGCCCAGAGAGGCCAGGAAACTCCAGAGCCTAGGTGTCACAGGGGAGATGACCCTAGGCAGCATAAACCCTGCTCCCCAATGAACCACCCCAGTAACTTTTGTCTACCCAGAGGGCTAATTTTCCACGCTGGCCTTCATCGACTCCGGAGCTGGAGGGAACTTTATCCTTTCGGACCTAGTCAAACAACTCAATCTTCCCGTCATCCCCAGGACACCACCGCTAGTGATCTCCTCCATCCGAGGGGACCAGTTACTGGGCCGGGTTACCCATGTCACCGCCCCAGTGAGGCTTCATACTGGGATTCTCCATGAGGAGGAGATACATCCGGTGTTACTGAGACTCCTGTGGCTTCAGAGACACTCTCCCTGCATTGAATTGGGAGACGTTGTAACTGGCCTCCTGGGGGCCCAATTGCCAGATGACCTGTCTCCGCGACATACCCCAACCCAGGCTTCTGCTTGCCATGACCTCGTCGGTCCTGCCAGCTCAGTACACTGACTTCGTGGGCTTGTTCTCCAAGGAGAAGGTGGAGACACTCCCCGAGCACCGTCCATTCGACTGCACCATAGACCTCCTTCCAGACACCACGTCCCCCCCCCCAGGGGCCTGGTATACCCGCTGTCTCTCCCTGAGACTCAGGCTATGTTGCAGTACATTCAGGAGAACCTCGACAAGGGCTTCATCCGCCCGTCCACCTTGCCGGCAGGTGCTGCTTCTTCTTTGTAGCAAAGAAGGACGGCACTCTGAGACCTTGCATTGATTAGCAGGGTCTAAATGCCATCACCCGTAGAGACAGATACCCGCTTCCTCTCATTCCTGAGCTGCTGGACCGCCCCCAAGGGGCAAAGATATTCACCAAACTGGATCTCTGCGGGGCCTATAACCTGGTCCGCATCAAACGGGGACAAGTGGAAGACCACCTTCAACACACGAGATGACCACTATGAATATTTAGTAATGCCATTTGGCCTATGCAACGCCCTGGCGGACTTCAAAAACTTCATGAACAAGGTCTTTCGCGATATGCTACACACCAACGTCATAGTCTACCTGGTTGATGTCCTTATCTATTCGAAGGATTTGCCCACGCACCGCCTGGAGGTTCAATGTGTCCTGAAATGCCTGCGAGAGCACAGGCTCTTTGCCAAATTGGAAAAATGTCTTTTTGAATGGAAGTCACTCCCCTTCCTGGGGTTCATAGTTTCCACCATGGGTTTCCACATGGACCTGGAGAAGATCTCCAGTATTCGGGACTGGCCCCAGCCCTTGTGGCTCCTCATCTTACAATGCTTCCTTGGTTTCGCCAATTTCTATAGACATTTTATTCCCCAATACTCATGCCTGGTGGCACCTCTCACAGCCCTTACGAAGAAGGGAGCCGACGCAAGACACTGGCCACCTGAGGTGCTCACGGCCTTTATTTATTTATTTATTTATTTATTTAACAACTTTTAATATACCGACGTTCGTATGGCACATCACGCCGGTTTACAGGTAACTCAAATATAGGAGGAAATTACAATGAACAGGGAGCATGGGATGGGAACAGGCCAGAAAGAGGAGAGGGGAAGGGGAGACAGGAGAAGAGAGGGAAAAGATAGGTAGCATGAGATAGAAAAGAGCAACCGTTAAAGTAGATGGAACTTATTTACAGAGGTATGTATTTACAATAGAACTATTTACCATAGATTACATTCTTGACAAGATGCTCCTCCAACATTTCCTCATGGCATACCCCGGCAAACCTGGCCCTTCTAAGAGGGGGCGTAAAGGGGAGGTACTGTTAGGAGTCCCGGCCATGGCAATCCCCGGCTGGGCCCCCTTACCTGTTCTGGCAGGCACTCAGCTCCGGCCCTCTCCCTCTTGACACGGGGCGGCCAGGCTCCAAACCTCGCAGCGGCAGCCTGACCACGTGGCACAGGACGCCGCCAACTCGGCCTCAATGACTGCCTCCCTAGGTGTGCGTGCGTGCCTCTCCCTCCTTTTAAAGGGCCTGCGGCTGGAAACTTCGCCGCAACCTGGAGAATGACGTCACCACACCCGGGTATTTAAACCTGGCTCAGACCTCTGCACTTCGCCTCAGCAACAGGTCCTGCTCAGCCTTGAGTGTGTTGTTGCTTCCAGTTTGCCTTCCTGATCCTGCATTCCAGTTGTCTTCCTGATCCTGTGTTCCTGTCCCAGTTCCGTTCCTGCTCCTGCATTCGGATTGACTCCCCGGTTTTGACTCCTGCCTAGTACATCGTCCTGCTTGTTTGCTGCCTGCCTCATCCCGGTCTGCCTGACTTTGCCTTGCCCTCTTCTTGGACTCTTCTACACGAGAGACCCGCACCTAAGTCATGGCGGCCCTAGCACCCAAAGGCTCAACCTGAGGGGAACGTGGGTTGGTAAAGGTGAATTTCCAGTTGGGTGTTCTTCACCCCAACTATGAGGACCACTGGCCTTCCCTCAGTGGTGGGACCAACCTCGTCTCGGCTCAAGGGTCCACATAAGCAACATTAGGGCTGTTCAGCTTAGAGAAGAGACGGTTGAGGGGGGATATGATAGAGATCTTTAAAATTATGAGAGGTCTAGAACGGGTAAATGTGAATTGGTTATTTACTCTTTTAGATAATTCAAGGACTAGGAAGCACTCCATGAAATTAGCAAGTAGCACATTTAAAACAAAATGGAGAAAAATCTTTTTCACTCAATGCACCGTTAAGCTCTGGAATTCATTCCTAGAGGATGTATTTAAGGCATTTGGTGTAGCTGAGTTTAAAAATGCTTGGATAGAGAAGATTCCACCCCTAGAAAAAGATTATTTCCTGCCAGTACGGAAAGCACAGTTAAAACAAATACAAATGCCACAAAACGTTATGGAAAATTTAACTGATTTTCTCGAATCCTCTGAGTATGAGATTGCAGAGAGAATGATGCTGAAAATATCATTTTACAATGAAAGTGATCAGGGAATAATTATGAGAGCATATTTCAAGAAAATCAATGAAATGTTTATGGGATCTTGGATCAGAATATTTCCTGACCTTACGAAAGCAACACAAACCAAATGGAAGAATTTCCTTGCTTTGAAATCGGACGTATTGGCACTGGGAGCCTCCTATATTCTTAGGTTCCTGTGCAAATGCGTAATAAAGTATGAGAATAATAGTTATATTTTTTTTCACCCCGAACAGCTGAAAAGCTTTGTTGAAGCAACGAAAGCTTTACTACTTATAAGTAGTAAATAATGATGTCTATTAGAAATAATGCTATTTGATCTGGTCGCATGATTTCATAGTTAATACTTTTATTTATAAACTCCTCAAATTTGCAGGTACTTCGCCCCTCATAGTTTTGGGGTCTAATATGTTGTAAATGTCGGGAATTTTACAATTTGATGTAGTAATGATGCTGATATAAGATATATATTTTCCTTTTGGATCCTGACATGATGACACTGTTTCATTAACTAAATTTAATGCTTTGTAAATTGTTAAAAACCAATAAAGATTAAATTTAAAAAAATGATTGGATAAGTTCCTGCAGGATAAGTCTATTAACTGCTATTAAACAAGTTGACTTAAGGAATAGCCACTGCTTATTACTAGCTGTTCAATGTTCGGGCACTTGCTGCTGGGTACTTGTAACCTGGATTGGCCACTGTTGAAAACTGGTTGCTGGGTTTGATGGGCCCTCGGTCTGACCCAGTATGGCAACTTCTCATCTTCTTAAGTTTTAACCAGAGTGATCCCATTTTAGCACTTGAAAATTTGCAGGGCCCCAGAGGATTTCCAAACCAAATTACCACGGGTGTGGTCCCTCTCCAACAATCATTCCTTCTCAAAGGCCCTGCACGACAGCTGATCCTCTCTCACCCTGCACCCTCTCTAGAGCACCTCCTTCTAACCCTCTTCCCTCCAGCTGACTTCTTCTCCATGGCCCTCACTTCCTCAGCCCATACCTTCTCTCTCAACCCCTCTTCATTTTCTGTTCTCCAGCTGATTCTGTCTCACCTTCTCCCTCTCACCCCATCTCTGATTCCCTCCTCTCTCATTCCCATCCCCTCTATATCACCTACCAGCCTCACCTTCTCCCTTCTTACATCCCCCCCCAGCTGATCCCCTTATCCCCTTTAATTTCTCTTACATCCCCCAGGTGATCTGTCATTCCCACCCCCCCCCCACCTCACCCTCCACAGTCAAACCCTCAAACTCCTCCTGCATCTCATCCCTCCCTTCAGATGGCTTCTCCTCCAAACATCCTCCTAGTCCAGGCTCAGTGGCAATATTTTCCTTTGGGCGCTGGGCCAAAAGTGGATGAGAACTGCTGGGAAGGGAGGGCAGCATAATGACAGGGGCAATATTTTTTCTCTTGGGTAGGTTTAGTAGTGGGTGAGAAGAGAAAAGAAGTGAAAATCTCCACTGACCTATATTATATACTCGGTCCGCCTCTCCCCTCGTGGCTGGTTCCAAGCTTGGTGATGATCCTCAGGCGTCAGCAACATTAGTAATGAAAGTCAGCACGGGGCCCTGCAGTGGTCTGATCCCTGCTCGTGCCGGGCTTCCTTTTACCACAGAAACTCATGCAAAGGCAGTGACGTTGCAGGGCCTATTATGAGTGTCTGCTGGCTCACAGGTCCCACGCCGACTTCCACACACTATGGATGCTGCTACTGCTGACTCCTGAAGAGCGCTGCTATTTGAAGCACTTGTGACCCCCCCCCCCCCAGCTAAAGGTTTTGTGACACCATTCGGGGTCCCAACCCACAGTTTGGGAAGCTCTAACTTACACTGATCAATTTTTTTTGGAAGACATGTCTCTTTAAGTGCATCATAGCTCTTCCCTGCTGGCTGTAATCAGGTTGCTGTTAGTCGAGACAGGGTGGACATGAAGCTGCTTGCTTCTGAGGTGAGACGATTCAGGGATGGGTCTTTAGTGAGGGAAACTTCCTAACTTTTTTGTGCACGTGATACTGGATAGGATCCACCAATGCTGGGAATGGTTTGTTAGCGAGAGAAAAACTCCCTCACTCAGATGTCCTGTCATGAATGGGTATTGTGACAAGGGAGGTAGAGAAAGTGTAGAACAAAAGGGAGAAATAGTGGCCTTTATACGACACTTGCAATTGGAATTTGGGGGTTAGGGAGAAAGAGCCAAGGAAATAACAACACTCACATAAAACCTTGCTTTTCATCTTGAATAAACAGGCAACATCTGCCTCTGCATGCCAGCTCTAAACAAGGCCAGCAAGGAGAAGGAGGAAGAGAGAGAATTGCAGACACCACTGGATTGTAGGAAGTTATTGAAATATCTAATAATCCTCAATTTTAATGCTCAGGTGGCACATGGAAGCAATGCTTAACGAACACCTAATGAGGGAATGCATCTGAGTGGATTACTCTAACAGAATTAGCTGTGAGTGTAGGTGCACTGAATGATGTGGGCCCTTAATGAGGCTTGTCAGTTTTATAGGAACAATCGATGACTCTGTGGAAATAAATTGTGTAGAGCAGTCAAAACTCCTACCAGTCTCATCTAGTGTGACCCCTGCTGGGGGCGGCTAGCACTGCAGGAACTGTGTGCCTCCTACAGTTCCTCCCGAACCTTTGGCAACGCCGGCTCCAGCAGCTGGACGCCTACATAGTTTGTACAATTACTCGGACCCCAGTATTCTGCAGATGAGCTCAACTGATATGAAGGCAGATAATTTGACACAGGCACTAATGTGTCTTATAACTCATTCGGGCACCAGATCTTTAAAAAAAAAAATAAAAATTGCGTTACTCGCAGGGCAGAGGAGAGTAGCTTTCCCAGAGTTTCTGTCTTCTAGAGTTCAGCATTAAGTCAGCATGCAACAGTGACATTGCACAACTTCAGGAACCCTACAAGGCGCAATCCTGCTTTTCTTTCTCTCTCTTTTTTTTATTTTGTGTGTTCACAAGATATGATATTCACTTCAATAAAGAGATTTTTTTTAGTGCATCCATATGGTCGTTAGAGTGGAAGAGTCACCCAAATTTCTTCTCCATTGCTTAATATCTCTTTCTGACTCCTTCCTCCAGTCATCTCTTTACCCATGTCTGACCTTTTTATTTTACTCCAGCCCTCTTCCTCCCTTTATTGCTCCACTTCCTCCCTACGTCTTCCTCTACCCTCTTTCTCTAGCCATCCCTTCCCTCTTTCTTTAATCATTTCTCAGGAAACCACTATTTTCACCATCACCTTCTTTCCGACTTTATCTCTGTCTCCGATTCTCCACCGTTCTCCTCTTCCTATAATCAGTTCCCTCCTCTCTCTCTCTCTCCCACCTATGAAAACCTAACAGCAGAACTAACACCTCTTAGCTCCTGAACCTCAGATAAATTTATTGGCATGACAGTTTTACATGTATTACCAAAATAATGTGCAGAATGATTAAGATAAAAGGGTAAGAAAAAAAAATAGCACCTGCTTTTATCGGTTGCAGTGTTAGCAGGCCGGGGTGAGTGTAGGGACAAGTGGGGGTAGTACAGAAGGTGCTGTGCGCTAGCGTCCTGACCTTGCTTTTTTCTTTCTCTCTGTATGCGGCAGGAGGCAGACGGCAGAGGAACGGGAAGCGGAGCGGCAGCAGGCCAACCGACTCATGATCCACTTACAGCAGGAAGCCTTTCAGAAGAGCCTGAGCCAGCCGCTGCAGCAGGACCCACTCTGCATGCACAACTCCTCCCTCTATGCCCTGCAAAACCTCCAGCCCTGGGCTGACGATAACAAGGTCACCAACGTCTCCAGCGTAGCCACCATTGTTTGATGAAGAACAGGACGGCGCGCAGGTACAATAATCACAGCAGGGACTGTAACGATTTCCTGGCATGGGAGCTGGCAGTCAGATCCTCATCCCCTCAGCCTCACCGTATAGAGGCACCAAAGGAGCCAGGAACTAAATGCTTATTTAAATAAAATATAAAAGACAGACTTAAATGAACTGAAAACATTTCTGATGCTGTCTGGCAAGATTGCAAGCCCTTCTGTCTTACGTCAATCAGAGAGACAAGTTGATGAGATACTCCCCCGTGAACTCCTTTTGGGATGCCCTGATTTGCCCGGGAATGAGATGAGCAGTGCCTGCTGTCTGCTGTGCTCAGGGTAGGGGGCACTGCTCATTTTGTCCAGTTATTTTCTTCAATACAAAATCTTCATTGGATTCCTGGAGAAGAGTGGAAGCTGCCCCACCGCCTCAAGGGCAAATCCGATCATGTTGTAAGTCTGTATTATCAGTGGCTTGGGAACAATCCAAGGGACTGGACTGGCGCTGCCATCCCAAATGCAAACTCTCAGCCTTCCAGTTAGGCCACCCCATTCCTCTCTTATGGTGGCTGAAGCTTGTAATTTATTACTTAACTTGTATTGCCAATAAAGGATAAAAGTGTAAGAATGGGGAGCAGAGTGTGCATGATTACAGTCGCTGCCTTTCTGAGTGGAAGGAGTGTGTTGGAGAGAATGAAGCTCTGCCTTTTGGTAGTACAGTTAAAGAAGATGATCTTTTTTTTTTTAATTTTTCATCACAAAACTATCTTTTGAAAACAAAAAAATTCCACCTTTTATTTTTTTTTTAATCTATAGTAATATTTCTGGAATGGAATGTCAACTTTGGACCTGCTATCCAATGGACATCAGATTTAAGTCTGATTTAACATAAACGCATTCCAAATTTAATCTCTAACCTACTCAGGCAACTTTGGATTCACTGTCACTTGGAGATCTTTAATACAGTGTGGCCACTATCATGTGTGATCTTGGCTCATATTTGTAAAAGAGAACCCTCCTGCTCAAACTTCAAGGTGACAAAAGTGCATGTTAAAGGGAACTAATATGGCTAAAATGTAATAAGGTGCATATGTTACTGTAGTGCCTCGATGCTTAAGTGCCACTGCCTAAGGGATTGCAATATTTGGCAGCAGACGCACAGTGCTTAGGGGTGCAACATGCAGGTTACAACTGACAGAGCCACATTTGTTTGAGGAGCAGGATGTTGTGTTGGTTTGCTGATTATTTCCATCCGGGTCGCAGCACCAACTTGTGCTCTGATGCAACAGGTTCAGAGTCCAGTAGCAAAGACACTGCTCTGTGATACTTAAGAAACGTTGTTCTGGTGCAGCTTTTCCGAGTATCTCTTGTTACTGAACCTATTACATCACAAAAGAATGCAGTAGCACGAACACACCCTGCCCACCGCCATTAGCAGATAAATCTCCAAAATGAAGCTATTCTAGGCAAAACCAGATTAGAAATGTAAAATAAATAAAATGGAAATGAAAAACTCATTACAATTGACTCTGCCTGGAGCGTGCTCCTCGGGCGCCCTGGACAGCAATCACAAAAGAATGGAGTGTTAACCCCTCGTAGAAAGGATGGCACTTCCTTTGTTGTGTCAGCACCCTAACTAAAGTCCTATTTTCAAAAGGGTTCCAGCTAGATCCCTTGCTTACACATTTTCCACTGCAGAGGGGCTAAATATAGCTTTCTACTCTCACCAGGTGGCTGTATTATGCTGGCTCAAATTTGGGGGCATCTTGAGGAAATCCAGCATCAACCGGCTATGTCCTTGTCTGCAGGGATAGTGGATCAATCTAGAAAACTATTAGGGCTGCATCCATAAAGCTTTCGGTTTGGTTCATTTTGTTTTGTTCTCCCCACCCTCCCCCCCTTTTTTTGTCAGTTTTTTTTTATTTTTTCATTTATTGTGCACTATTTTGCTTTAGTGATCACTATTTGAGTTGTAATAGAGCACACCTAGAACAATTTACTTACTTTTCGTGTGCTCCGCCCCGAATGTCGGAAGACAAGGGAAACAAATACGCGCAAATAAATAGCGTGCAAACAATTTTTAAAAAAATAACATTTCATGATTTTTTTTTATTGTTTGTTTAGAAACAACATGAAATGAAATAGGCAATGTTGTTAAAAACGAAAGCACATCCCTATCAGCTATATTATCGCCAGCTACTTTGCAATTGAAAATCTGCTTTAATCCAACCTGCAATAATATTGCCAATTAGATATCTGTCTTTAATAACCATATGACCAAACTGTATGTATGAAACATATATGACAAACATATGAGCTTAAACAGAGCATCAATCGCTTCATGCTTGAGATACTTCAGAGAACTCGTGTCACGGGTATTTGTATTTCATTGTGTTTGCAGATGGGGATAAGGCTGGATTAACACCTGCACTACTGGTGTGCTTACTACAGGGGGAATCCCCAACCTCTACGGAGCCAGAAAGTGTGCATTTCTTCTGTAACAGAGGTGGCTTTAATCCAGCCCTGCTCCTAGGAGAGCTTCTGCATGAATCCGTCCAGGCCCCAATGCAGCTTCCACAGAAAAGAGATGCCGCTTTAGCGGAGAGGAGCTAGCTGCCAGCCAGCTAATAAAGAGGAGGCTCCACTGGCTTGTGGTAGAAAAGCAGGTTGTACCTTATCAATACTCTAAGGCATTTGAGGAGTAGGAGTCACTAGGCCCTGCATCCTGAGTGAGCAATGCATTGTCCATCTCTCATTTTTGACCCCATGCTCTTCTCTGTATCCCCAATTCTTCCTCCCTAAATGTAATCCTTTCCTTCTCCTGATCTTCTGTTTCCCTGAAATCCCTACCATGCCCTCTTCTCCCTAGTGTAATCCTCTCCCCTTGGGCCAGCAGAAGAGCATGTTGCATGTGCCTATTTCCCAGCTGGTATTACTCTGTTTGAATGCATGGGCTGAGGTCCCTCTCTGGGAGTCCAAGGGCCCACCATTCAGTACAGGGATGTATACGGTCCTTTCAGTCTCTTATTCTATGTACTAACATGTTCTGTTTCAGGATTCCCTGTAGAGGGGAAGAATTATCTCCTAGGCCCTGTGCATTGTCCATCCACAGTCTCTACTGCAATTAGTAAAAATTATACTGCAGGCCAAACCGTGGTTCCAACATAATTTTACTGAGGTAGATTAAAGCATAAAGTGAACATGATTGATAAGGCCAATTAGTAAACAGCTCTTTATATCAAATAAAGGTTTTCTATATAAATCTGTGACTGCAATTCTCTTCAAGTAGTTTACCATCCAGATCCTTTCCCATTCTCAAAATATAAGTTATGAGCTTCTCTCCAGCCTTGGATTCAGTACTTAGCCCAATTCGATTCCCAACTTGCATATTCCTTACTTTAGATGACTTCTCCAAACTTCTCCAGTGCTTCTGGTACCTGAATGGCATCTTGCAACTCCTCTTCAAAAATATCAAGGACGATATATAAAGTGGATTAACACTGCTTGGGTGTCACTCTTCGCCTTTACTCCTCCCTCCTTCTACAGGAACTTTTAAGGGATGTTCCAGGCTCTTCAACAGGTCTTTGCTTGAGATTCTGAAGGAATTCAGAGGGATGGGAGGGTATCATGTTTTTTATTTAAAGAACAGTCTTGGAAAATAAATAGGAAAATGTAATTTTACCTGGCTGTGTCCCTAGAAGCTGCTGAGAAGCGCTGCAATTAGGTCTCTCACTGCCCAAGTAGGCTTGGAGGCTGCTGGCCCGTTTGAATGGGGCTAGGGTCCTGGGGTATCCTCGGCCTGTTGTGAGCTGCTGGAGAGGGGGGACCGCTAAGATGCGGTAAAGGCAGTTCGGGAGAAGCAGGAGTCGGCTATTGTGACAGCCATGATGGTTCCCTACCCCAAGGCTGCAAGAAGAAGCGAGCAGGCTGCAACCGACCCGGGCCGCGGTGACTGAAAGGTTAGCTGGAGGGGAGGAGGCGTTATCCCTGCAATCGCAGGGAAGCCCAGGACGACTGCAGTAGCCTTTATTGTTGCAGCACAAGTATTGGGGATGCTGCCACTGATTGAAAAAAGCCAGGAGTTAATGTCGGGGGACCCTTGGAAACAGGGGCGGATTGGCCAATCGGGGCTTCGGGAATGCCCTGGTGGGCCAATCAGGTCAATTACATGTTGTTCGCAGTGGCTCCATGCTTGTGAAGACAATGCGACCAACACATGGCCCCACAGCATCTATTCACATAAAGCAGGAGCCTCCTCCATGGCTCTCTGCTCACTCTTAGTTTTTTTATTTTCCCCATGGCAGCACCCTCCTCTCTCAGACCCTGCACTCACTACGTTCAGTCTCTCTAGCAGCTCTCTGGGCCTGCACCTCTCTCAGACCCTCTCTCACCAGTGTCCATGGTGGCAGCAGTGGCTTTCTAGGCCTGCTCCTCTCTCAGACCCTCTGAAAATATTTTGTTTCCACGGCAACTGCAGCATTTCCCTCGCCCTGTTTCTACTACTCTCTGAGCCCTCCCCCTTCCTGCCGCCGCTGCCTCCCCTCATATCTGCGCTGCCTGCTCATGGGGGGGGGGGGGGGGGAGGAGGCAGCCAACAAACCTCCCACAGCTGCCTCGAGGCCTCCCACTATTCTATGCCGCTGGCCTCTCAGTCATTCTTGGGCCAGGGCAAAAATACAAGGAACGAGAAAAAAAACAGTTTCGGGGCCTTGCATCCCTCTCTTTACCACACCATGGAATACTTCCTCCCAGAGTATTAACAGTCAGCCCACTCAAACCCTATTCTCCAGGGGCTCTGCAGGGAACCCAGCTAACCTCTAATGTAAGTAAAAACACCTTTTTTAACTTATGTGAGTGAGTCAATTAGCATTTGTATGTGAGTCAGTGAGATTGCTTGTGTGAGTGAGAGTGTGATTGTGATGTGTCAGTGAGTGTACACTAAGTATATGTGAGTGTGTGATTGTGTTGTATCAGCGGGCATACATGTGTGAATGAGAGTGTGATTGTGGTGTGTCAGTGAGCATACATGTATGTGTGAGAGTGTGATTGTGGTGTTTCAGCATGCATGTGTGTTTGTATCAGCGAGAGTACATGTCTGAGTGAAAGTGTGCATGTGTCAGTGAGCATGCATGCTTGTGTATATATGAGAGAGGACAAAATGTGTGCATCCCCCACCCCTGACTAATCCAAAACAATCTTAAGTTTCCTGGCATCAAAAGTTTCCAGGTATGAAAAGCGTGGGATTGTGTAATCCTTATTAATTTTAATTGTTGGTAGCTATTTGATGTGCCTGCTTTTTTAAAAATATTTTATTGGTGTTTGGGAGCTTTTAAAAATATATATGTTTTTAATTATTGGAGATTCTCTATTCATTAGCTCTTTTGAAATATAATGGTTTTACTATAATGATTGATGTTTTTCTTGATTTTATTATTTGATTATGAGGAATGATGACATTTCTGTTTTTCCATTGTTGCACTGCATACAGAGTCTGGCTTCTTGCGGTTTCCAGTTAAGTTTTTATCTGCACATTTCTATCTATACTTTATGTCTATTATTCTGTAATTGATGAAGGTCTATCTATGTTCTGCATGTGTGACTGAGGTGAGGTATTCTGCTAGTGTGTAGTTTCTATGTAGGGATCTGTAACAGCCTGGCTTGTTCTGTTTTCCAGATAGGAGGTGTATTGATGTTTTAGGGCCTGGTGTATTTGCTTAGATTGGGTTGCTGCTTATTTGAGTGCTGGCCATTAGTGTTGGTATGGGAGGTTTTTATATTGTAATTCATAGCTTTCTGTGGGCCAAGCCCATACAAGTTGGCATCACAGCAGTGCAGGTAGATATGATATATGTTGCTGTAAGGGATATATTTACCTCAGAAGACTGTACTTTGAATGCAGAATCTGTTAATATAAATGCCTAATTTTAATGGTGTGTGGGGAGAGTGAGATCCAGGTGGGGGGTTCAAAGCTTTAAGTTTCTCTTAAGGCACCTAAGCCCTTGCACTGACCTTAGCTGCACTGGCTGTACCGCTGTATGGGAAAGCAGGATTCCATCTTGAGCTGTAATGCTTTCGGTAGGTGACTCTCTCCAGTCTCAGCTGCAGCGGTGAAGCGTGCAATCTCAACCAGGGTTTCATTTTTTTTTTAAGCCCCAGAAAAAGCTGATAGCATGGATCACTTCTTGTCCCCCTCCCTACAGTACATAAGCAGAGCAGAGCTGGAGAACCATAAAAGCAGCAGGTTCTGTGTAACACACAGTCAATGGGAATGCACTAGAGGTGGGGGGCAAGAGTGGCTGGAGAACTGCAGGCAAGCTACAGTCACAGAAAGGGAGGGAGGGAGCCAGAAGGAAGTGCCCGTACAGTGCTACTGAAGCTTTTGTCTGAGGTGGCTGGGCTGAACTCTGGAAGGGGCAGAAGGCTGTAGAACCAGTGAATCTCCAGAAAAGTGGGAATGGGAAAAGGAGGGAGAGTACGTGCTACGGGGCCACAGACCACTGCTCTTAGCTCCAGGCCTGAGCTGCACCAGGGATTCCATCTTCTCGGGGCAGACCCCCCCCCCCCCCCACCCACCCGGTCGAAAGCGCTAGAACAGGCCTGACGCATGGGACACTGCTGCCAGCTGTTCGCGCTCTCTCTAGGCACACATGCACCGGTCTTGCCATCCTTTAAAGGGTGCATGGTGGGAAATCCCCGCGGCGCCCTCTGATGACATCAGGACCTGCTTCATATAAAAGGCCCCCTCTAGTGCTCCACCGACACCTTGGCAATAGTTCGACTTCTCCAAAATGTGCATTGCCTCTGCGTTCCTGCGTTCTTGCTCCCAGCTCTTTGTTCCTGCGTACGAACAGCTGGCATCAGTGTCCCGCGCGTCGGGCCTGTTCTGGCGCTTTCGACCGGGTGGGTGGGGGAGGGGGGTCTGGTGCAGCTCAGGCCTGTCCTCGTCTGTGTTCCTGAATTCATTGTCTTGCCCCCAGTTTGTCTTTGCTTCTTCGTGGTCAGTTTTCAGTTCCTGTCTTCCTTGTGTCCTGGTCTTCTTCAGTGTTCCGTGCTGCCCACCTGACCCAGCTTGTCTAACTGCCTGCCTTGGGACGGACCCTTCGGGTTGACCTCTGCCTGGATACTGACTTCACTCGAACTTCGCCTGCCATTGACCGCTACCCGGACTCCTTCTCCGCCTGCTTATCGACTGTGCCAGATCCTGGCCTGCAACTCCATCCTCTCTCATCGGATATTCACCCCCATAGAAGCCCGAACCTAAATTCAGCCGGCCCTGGCACCTTGAGGGCTCAACCTAAGGGGAATGGTGTTGGTGAAGTTCCAGTTGGGTCTCTGCCTCCGCCCGCTGGTGGGGGGGACCTGCAGGGCTCCTCCCTGCAGGTTGAACAAATTCCACCTCAGCCCAAGGGTCCACTTCCGCAAGAGTTGCTTAGCAGGTGGTTCGAGAGCCGATTGGCCAGCAATTCAGGATATTTATATGGTTGGGGGGGGGGTGGGGGGGAACCAATTGAATGGATGGAAAGACGCACTGTAGTTCAGTTTGATTACCCCTGGTGTAGGGTGTTTTCTACTTTGATATCTAGGTAAAATGTGAAATCTATGTTGGAGATATTTTGGTTCAGTTCTGCCAGGCTCCAAATCACATGATGTACTTCTTTAGGTCAGCTTGGCTTGCTTTTGGAAACTGTTGAAGCATGCATTGGAGGGAAAGTGTACGAGCTGCTTTTGGAAAAATCCCCCGGGCTGATATTTTCCTGCAATCTGCCCCTGCCAGGGAAAGTCCCAGGTGCCAGCAGCATGATGGGGCCACGACCAGGAAAGTGAACTGTGAGGTCACATAGAAATAAGACAACCCCCCGTTTTGATGGTGTGTGTGTGTGTGTGTGTGTGGGGGGGGGGGGGGTGATGAAGCCCCAAATTGAATCTGAAGCTTCAGGTGCACCTCAGCAAACACGGATTTTAAAGTGTCCAAAACAGTTAAAATAGCGGAAATGCTGGTGGTGGACATGTGAGAAGGGCTTTTATATCACTAATCTGGTTTTAAAAAGAGTTTTTAAGGAGTTTTATAGGGCTAAAATATCCTCTTTCAAAATGGTGAAAAAGGAAGCTCAAAACAGCTCTAAGAAGGGAAATTCCTTAAGCGATCATCAAAAGAAATATAGAAGGACCTCTCAAATTATTTTATTTAAATAAAATTTGATGGAAACAGGGTTAAGTTTGCTGTGGTGCCTTATGACATGTTTTGGACCTAAAACAGGGTCTAAAATGTATTTTCACACTTGGAAACTTCCTGTAGCACTTTAACTTGATAAAAGGAATAAACTGTGAGAGAAAAATTGGGTCAGAAACCTTAAATTTATGTTCCCTGATAATTCTTGATCCAGTCCAGGTTTTCCACACAGCATGCTCCATTTTACAGCAGTGCAGCTGAGGATTCCATGCTGAACAGTATCCAGATTGGCATCCTCCACCATTTTGTGACAGAAGGACTAGGGTCTACAGTCAAAAGGCAGGCGTAAGGATACACCTCAGGTGTCAATTAATGAACCTGGAACCCATCTATCATATGAAGGGGGTTGAAAATGTCTTAAAAGTCCTCAACAGTACTACAGGAGTAAGATGGGAATATCACAAGGTATTAGATAAGTTACATTTTCCCACAAAGTATGACCAGGAACTATGTAATATGATGTCATCAGCAGTTCAGGGATAACCTCTGACTGTGAGAGTAGAGTACTTGGAGAGAGACGGTGGACACAGGGAAGAGCAGACCTGCTGACGGAGTTCTTTCATATGCTCTGTTTTTGTGTCCAATAGTGCAAAACACAAAGGGAATTTAGGCAGGCCTAACATTGTTTGAATGTGTAAGAGTGAATGAAGTTTTGTTTTTTTAAAGCATTTAATTGTAAAAACTCCAGGTAAGACTCAGAATAGCCAGATACTTGTAAATACAGCTGGGCTGTGTGGAGGCAGAGATCTTGTGAGAGAAGATAGGGTATGAAAGAAAAATAATTTTAAAAAATCACACTTTAATTCAATTGTGTAAACTCTCTGGGCTCCTTCAGGTGGTTGTTTTAAGCACCTGCATCACTCTGAGTTCAGACAGAGAGAAGTAAACAGAGAGAGAAAGAAATTGTAGCTTGGTGGCTGGTGTTAATGTTCATTTTATCAGAGTGATTACTTTAAAGAAAATCCCTGAACAGAGGGGGACATGAAAGAGCAGTTAGGGTACATATGTTTCATGTTACTTAAAGTATAGTCAGGCAAAGTGCAAGTGACGAGGAGAAGAAGAAGGAGAAAATAAGACCTCAGACAGCGCCCTCAAAGATCCAGAGGCCGGAGAAGATGATCAGGGCACCACTACAGGGCTTCCCCACAGCCAGTCGGGTTTTCAGGATAGCCACGATGAATATGCATGTGATAAACGTGCATATGGTGAGTCTCCATGGCATGCAAATTTATCTCTACAGTGTGAGAAGACAAAGCGACACTGGACTCACTACAGACGAACTAAGTGTATACACGCATCACTCTAGCTAGACTGAAGAAGAAAGCAAGAGATGCAGAGGTACACACAGTGAAAGCAAAGGAGAGTTAGGAGATGAAGTGGAAGTGTTAAAGGACTCAGAAAAACTGGAGAAACACAGAGAAAGAAAGGAACCTGTACAAAAGACATACTTAACCAACTACAGCAGTGCATAAACTGCAACACCTGTGAAGTGAAGCAAAAGGAAAGAATCATGCTTTTTTAAAACAAACATATGCTTTACATTCACAATGTTTCAATTGGGGCAAATTCTACTATTCCGTGATATAGATATAAACATATACTTATCTGATAAAAGAGTTCTGTATAGCAGGTACTGGAACCAAACATGGTATTAGAATTCTAGAAAGGAAAGAGAAAAAAGGTTCTTTCATGTTATTTACTGTTGTGAAAAAATACTTTCAGTTTTAAATGCTTGGTGAGTAAAATTGTTAAATAAACCGTTTTCTTTAACATTGAATTTATCAGAGCATTATAGTATTAAAGACCCTGCCTTCCATCTCTAACCCTGCGAGACTCGCTGGGTAAGTTTCAGTCCCCTTGGTTCCATTTGTTTGGAAGACCCAACTGGGAGGAGGGCAATTTTCCTGTCCTGACCTCCTCTTTTGTGGATCTGGTGGCTCATATTATAATTAACCATCTTAGTTGCTGTGGCGGGAGAGTCACTGCCCAAAAGTAGCAGGTTACATGGACAAAAGAAAAACAGGACCAGTACTAGAAATACATAAAATAGGGGAAGGATGGATAAAGATCTTCCCAAAGAGAAATAAAGAAAAGAGGAAAGAAATAGGAACTTAACAAAACACTCCTGTCTTCTCCAAAACGAAACTAAAAAATCCACACTGACTAGTACCACAGCAGGCTCTGCTATTTATAACAGCCCACCAGGGGGAGCTGAACACGGGTGGCTTGCTCCTAACACTAGCACACTGCCTATACGAGTTTTAGAGGAAATACAAAGGACTTAAGCAGGTACCTTACAAGGCCCTACCAAGGGGCCTTGAAGTCGTGCAGGACCTGCAGAATTCTGCCCCAGAGTGCACCAAGACACCAGAGGAGGCAGATGCAGCACGAAGCTTCACGCTCCTCCTGTCAGCTGGAGAGAGGCACACACAGGATGTGATAGAGGAAGAGGGAATTGTGACGGGCGTGGGACGGAGAAAGATGTTTGATATGCAGAAATAAGGACAACTGAAAGCTGCTAGTGAACCGGCGCCACGTTGTATTACCCAGCAAGCAACATAGAAAGTTAAAGTAACAGACAGAAAGTAGAAAATGGTGAACTATAAAAATCAACCACAAGCTGGCATCAACCTATAAGTTAACATCTGTAACAATAGAGGCTCGTATACGCTGAGGGGTTGAGAAAGAAAGGATTGCACGGTAGGAAGTAGTATCACGAACAGGATGTGGGGAGAGGAGGGACTGGTAAGGGATGAGGGTGGGGCAGGGTTGGGGTGGAGGGAGTGATTGCGCAGGGTGCAGCGGAGAGAGAGAGATGCACAGGGTGCAGGGGTGGGTATGTAGGATCGTTTTTTTTTTTTGGGGGGGGGGAGGGAAGATTGTAAAATGTACGGGGTGAGGGAGAGAGAGGATCATGTGGCAGGGAGGGAGAGAGTGAGAATATAAGTGGATGCCCTTCCCACAGTCTTCGTGTTGCAGCCAGCCCTGGATGTCGGCATTAGGCCAGCTTCTATTTAGACATAATCAAGATGTCATGGAGTTGCAGACTGGTTGTAAGACTACCGTTTAATGGAAGCAATGCGCAGCATGACCCCCGGTTCCAAAGGCTAACAGAAAGTCTCCAACAGTCCCTTTAATGGAACAGCTCAGCGAGAATAGTTACATACCACATATCCCTCCTCCTGCTTTTTATTAGATCCTATACATTCTTCAGAACAAATACAAAATCATGGATATGGAAACCTTCCTTAGTGTACGAGTCAGGTACAGAGAGGGGGACATAAAGTTATTTATAAGTTCTTTGGGGCAGGGACCCAAGGTGCCTTTGGACTATGGGTGGAAAGGGGTCCTCTCCGATCCCAGTACGGGGTGGCTCGAGTGTTTAGCTGATTTTTCCCTCATTGTACTTTGAGCTGCGCATTGTGCGCATTGTGCGCATTCTGTGCATTGTGTGCATTGTGCGCCAAACAAACCACATTATTTGGCTAGGCCACACCGCTAGCATACCTCGCCTCATTCCTTGGGGCCTTGCTTGGATTAAGGGTCTGCTTAGGGAAGGCCTACCTCACTCCAGATCTTTACCAGCCTCGGCATCATTTAGTGGAACGCTGCTTTCACCAGGTCCCCCCCCAGTTGGGTTTTCCCAGCCTCAACGGTGGTCATTCGGGTCCTGGATCTATTGATTCACCAGAGCCGCCTCTTTGGATAGCGACGCTCTGCTACTCACTTCAGGCGCAGCTGGAGTGCTGCGCAAACAAAAGTACGCGATCGCGCAGTTTTCAAAATCTGCCCCACAATGAACAGGACTGCTTCAGATCCCTGTACAAAAACTTCATGCTAGCAGAATAACTCACCTTAGTCACGTAATGTCAAATGATCCTTGATAAACAGAAAATAAGTGATTACAAATTGAAAATGAAATATGCAGACAAAACCTAGAATGGTAACCTCGAGAAGCCAAACTCTGCATGGAGCACAAGAAACGGACATGTGTAACCCTTTGTCGAGGGGTTTGCTGTTAGCCGTGCCATCCTCCCCCTTCTTTCTGCACCTCCCAGGGAGTGAGCTCTTTCTGGGAGGGAAAAGGAAATCCTGTGTGGCCCAGGTGATGGAGCGTCTCTCCTGATGTGGGTGTGTCTCTAATATTGTATTCTCTTCAGGGACAAACAGACTGGACTCAGACTGGGTGTTCAGCTTACGTTTACCGATTATTTCCAAAACGTAATTCACTGTCCTGCAAACATTCTACAAATGAAACTGTACATTTGAACTATTTACATTGTCTCTCTGCTGGGGTGCTTGTGTCCATATCTCTAGCTCCTGGGAGGAAGCTTGCCACTGTTTCCTCATCCGTACAAACAGCCCAGTAAGTTGGGGAATCCTAAGAGGGAGCCCCACGCCATGAAAAGATCCTACCTGAGTCCAAAGTTCAGTCTGATGCCCACAGCCTGTGTCCTGATCCCTTTGGGGTGGAGATCCAGCAACCTCGGATGACCTCTCTGGGAGAGAAGCTTGATGTTTCAGTTTTACTTACAGCCCTCTATTTCCTTCCACAAGTGTGCAGAGGAGTAGGAAAACAAACCCTCCACGCTAACAAAAAGGGGAAAAACCAAATAATATCTCACGCTGGGTAGTGCTGTCACTGGTCTTGCAGCCTCCACGGAGCAGAGGTGTTGCTCACAGGTCTCCAGCCCTTACTCTCAGGTTTGGGGGGGATTTCCCCTCTCCAAAGCACAGGGTGTTCCCCAGAACAAGGAAAAACTTATAAAATCCTGACCAAAATCTACAAAATCCTCTCTTTTCAAAAAGGAGGCAGATCCTCTTAGACAATGAATGTACTGATGAGGAATCTCCTCTTAACGCAAGAAAAAAACACCAAGCTGGGTTAGTAGGCCCAACTCAGCTGGGGAAAATGAAAACAGCTCTTTACTCCTCAAAATGTAACTCAAAATGACCACATACTCTCTACCTCTAGCTCTGCCTTATGCCCTGGGACAGCCAATCACAGTCAGCTCAATGGAGATGGAAAATCCCAATGCTGTTACTAGTCCTGATGATAAGGGACCTGGAGCCATCTGGTGGCAAACCGAAGGGTTGGCCACACATGCATTTCCTCTTATACTAAGCTGGGCCCCAGTCATTGTTCTTGTGGGATTGAGGGCTGTTATATTGCATAATACTCCCACCCCAACAAGAAAAACTACAAAGTCTTGGGTGGCACCCACATAATATGATATTATGTTGGGGCCGCTGAGCCTTTGTCATTTTTCTTGTGGGAGGTGGGGTAGGAATGGGGAAGGAAGGAGAGAGAGCCTCAGAAGGAGGAATGGGAGCAGGAAGAGGAAAACAAGAGGAGAGGGGTGGGATCAGGGAGAAGAGAGAAGGGAGGAGGGAGACCAAAAGAAGAGGAAGGGCATGGGACCAGAGGCAAGAGTCAAGAAGGAATGGAGATGGGGGAAGAACTTGTGGTGTTGAAGAGGGAAGAAGGGGGATAGCAAGAAGTGGGGATAGGGAGAGAAGCGGGATGCTGAAGAGAAGGGGGATGGAGATATAGGTGGGGTGCTGAAGAGAAAGAGGAGAGAGTAGAAGGGGAGGCAGGAAAGAGAGATGAGAGGTCTGGGGGCCAGGAAGAGAGGTCTGCCCCCATGAAAAACAACAAAGGCTTTGCAGCCCCAACATAATACGGTACTATGTTGGGCCTACCGATCCTTTGTTGTTTTTCCTGTGGTGGGTAGGGATATGGGTATGGGTACGGATAGGGTTGTGGCAGGAGGGAGAAGAAAGAGAAAGAGGAGAGTGTGGGAGCAGGGGAAAGAAGAAGGAGGGGCAGAAAGGAGAGGAGGAAATGGAAAAGGGAGGCCGAAGGGAGCAAGGGAGCAAGGATGGAAAGAGACAGAGGCTGAAGGGAGAAGAGATGGATGGGGGAGAAAGGTAGAATGCTGGTGCGGGGAGAAGATTGGGAGCAGAGGAGAGAGAGGAGAGGTCTGCCCCCAAGAAAAAGAACAAAAACTCAGTGGTCCCCAACTTAATACCTCCTAACAAACATGATGACCATACCTCTCTTCTCAGCCCCCTCCTCTTTCTTCCTGCCCTAGCTCCCTCTCCCTGCAGCATCCCATCTCTCACACCCTCAACCTCGCTTCTCTTTTCAACCCCTCCTCTCTTCACCATCTCCACTCCCACTTGCTCTCATCAACTTCCAGATCCTTTCCCCTCAGCCCCCTTCTTTCCCCAACCTTGTTCTCTCCCCCTGCCCCACCTCCCTTTCCCCTTAATCCCCTCACTCACCCTTATGTACTCTCCCCCCCCCCCCCCCCGAGACAGGTTTATGATTTTGCTGCTCCTAGGCATCCCCTCACCTCCTGTAAGGGGGTCTGTTACAGGGTAGCAGGCTCTCTGCCTGAATGAGATTCAACAGAGGAGGAAGGCAGCAAATCGTAGCCAGCCTGCTGCCCTAAATATTTGCCACCCTAGTAGGCACAGATATAATGTGTGCCTATTGACAAATCCAGGGCTGCACCCCCCTCCCCCCACAATGCCTTCACTTCCTTCATTCTGACTCCCCCATTCACTTCTTTCACTCCCACCCCCATAATCCCCACTCTTTCACGCCCGCCCCTACAATCTCATCACTCACCTCCTTCACTCCCTGCCCCACAATCATCTCTTTCATTCCATCCCCACCACATTCCCCTTTCTCATCTCTTTCACTACCACCCCACTCAACCCACTCCTTCTCCCCACAATCCCCTCACTCACCTCTTTTTACTCCCACCCGCCACCTCATTCACCCTCACCCTCACCCTCCACGATCCACCCGCTTCCTTCACCCCCTCACTCACCTTCATAACTGTCGGTGCCTGAATGACGTCATTCAGCCGTCAGCAGCTGAGGAGGAGGAGGAAAAGGTCTGAGGCCCTGCAAGGCTGTGCTCCTCTCACTCTTTAGGAGCATAGAGGGTGAGTGGAGGGACTGGGGAAGGGGCAGAAGCTGTGGCAGCGACTACTGCCATCACTGCGGAGATTATCATCAATGAGGCTTCTCTTTCATTGAAGATGAACATTTTTTGGGGGGGGGCATGGCATCTACGGGCCCCCTCCCCCACTTCCAAAGCTTATGCGTATTGTGGCAGTTGTGCAGGATTCTGCATTTACCCCACAGAATCAGGTGCATGGACAAGGAAGCAACAGCAAGGGCAGGGGGAGGCCTGTGAGGGCTGGAAGCAATAGCATCAATGTCAGCTGGACGTGAGAAAAGAGCAGCGGTGGGCTGGCCCACATGGAACGGAAGAGAGTCGAGGGGGGTCGGTGTTTGCCCACACAGGCTGGAAGAGATTAGCCTGTAGCATCTGCCCTGGCCTGCATGGCCCAAACAAAGAAGGGAGCAATGGGATTCCGGTGGGGTCTAAAACAGTAAGGAAGATGGCGAGCTTGGGGGAAGGTAGAAGAGAGCTGGGGTCTTGCTAAAGAGGGGATGGCAGTTAGAGAGAAAGCTAGGTCTTGCTATGGTAGGTGAGAAAACTGGGGGAGGGGAGAACTTTCTCTCTGTCTGCTCCTCACCCCCCCTCTTAGTCAATCGTGGATAGGGGTAGATAGAGAAAAAGCTGGGGGTGAGGGGATAGAACTGAGGCAGGAGAAAGCACAGAAAGAAAAAGCTAGGAAAGGGGTTCAAACCTTGTGTGTGTGTGTCTGTGTGTTTGTGTGTCTGTGTCTTCCTGAGGTGAGGGGGAAAGGGTGAGAACTGGACAGGTATTTGAGCCTGGTGGGGGGAAGGAATGGGAGGTTGGTCACCCCTATAGGAAGAGGAGGTAGTGACAGAACTGGAGGATTGATTCAAAAGGGAGGAGCGATCAAGCATGAGAAGGGGGTTCAAGTCATAAGAAGAAGACAGCTGAGAGGGTCATTGAGCCTGGGAGAGAGGAGAGCAATCTGGAGGGTCCAGGCCTTACGACTGAAATTTCTGTGCAAAAAAATGTAAATCTTTGAGTAGTAACTTTCTTTCTGTAATGCATTATAAATTAACTATTACTCAAAGACTGTAATTAAATTTTGTTATCCGAACAAATAAAGTCTGCAGAATTGTGCATGATTTAAAAATGTGCACATAATTTTTCTTTTTTTTTGCACAGAATTTGTCATTTTTATGCGCAGAATTCCCTCAGGACTAGTCTTCCTTATGTGGAGGACAGCAGAAAAAAGGCTTGGAGGTGAGGGTTACATGAAAAGACAAGGGAGGCAGTGAGAATAAAAGTCTGTGCTGAGCACAAAATGTAAGGAGGAATGTAAGGCGGAGGAGTGCTTGGCCTAGAAAGAGACTTGAAGCTTGAATTGCAGAGAGGATTGAGGGGTGAGTAGAGGTTTTAAAGGGAAAGAAGCAATAGATTTGCAAGAGAAGGTCACGGTTCTTGCTTCTGAGATTTAAAAGGATTGTAAATAAGTCAAGGTGGGAGATGGAGGAGCGAAAGAGGATGTGGATACAGTAGAAAATATGAGAGATACTAATAGCATTGATTGGTGGCTTGATTATAAAGAGAGGGAGGTAGAGTTTGGTCTTCTTATGTCTACAGTGAAAAAATAAGTGACAGATTTAGAAAGGGAGCAGACATGAAGTTGAAGAAAAAAAGAGATGTCAAATGTGACTTAAAGTTAACAGAGCCTCGGTGAGTGAGAGGATGCCGGTGTGGTACTGTGGGACTGTGATGAAGGACGAAGAAGGGCATAGAAGGTATGGCGTAGGCAAGAGGATAGGAAGGGCAGCCTTTGACATGTTATTCTTGAGAAAGGGGAAGGACGTCCATGGCAAGGTAGCACTGAATGTACTAGATAGTTAATATACATTTGCTACAAAGTCTATTGTAAATTAATTTAAATAAACAAATGAAAATAAAAAGGTAGCACTTGTAATCTCCCGCAAAATCGGCCTTGCTTTGAAAAATGATCCCCCTGGACAGTTCTTCCATCCATTCTTGACTTTGTGGTATCAAAACCTCGTGTTACATCAACATCTCTGTATAATTTTTATGTTGGGTTAATGGATGGCATCGCAACTCTCAGAGTCCTAGTATAATTCTCATTAAATATGCACTCACAGTTCTATCCTTCACTTGTCCATGGATCACCAATCCAGAGAAGTTAGAGCTGGAACAAAGACTTCCGTATTAAACTTTTAAATGGAATGCATTGTAATGCAGATGTACTACCTATGTTCTCTCAACTATAGGTTTGCCTGTTTCTTGGCTGTATCCCTATGAAATATACAGCACCTTCTCCATTACATTGGTAGAGAGGAAAGTGCTGGAATTGACCACTAGATGGAAGCATTTCTCTCTGGTGAAATAATACAGGAAAACTCCGTGCGTATCTAATGGACACATGGTAACAGACAACATTCAACCCTTTTTGTGTCTGGTGAAAAATGATGAAACGACCATGCAGCAGCACCAAAGACTCTACTTAAAATGACATAAGGATAAAAGTCTAATGGAGCAGCCCTGGATGCCTCAGAGTATAATAAATCCCACCTTGACCAGACCTGCAGAAACTTTCTTAAATCACTCAGTTGCAAGTACAAATAAAATTCCTCCTTTCTGTCTTTTTAGTTTTGTTGCTTTACTGAAACAAGAAGTGTTTGAAAGCTTCCCCTCTTGATTTACTCTCAACATTCTGATTGTACGTTGACTGGGGCCCTGCGGTACTGAACCTCATTGAAAGTATAAAGAGGGAGCTATTTTAGATTTAATTCTTAGTGGAACGCAAGATTTGGTGAGAGAAGTAACGGTGGTGGGGCCACTTGGCAACAGTGATCATAACATGATCAAATTTAAACTAATAACTGGAAGGGGGACAATAAGTAAATCTGCAGCTCTGACACTAAATTTTAAAAAGGGAAACTTTGATAAAATGAGAAAAATAGTTAGAAAAAAACTGAAAGGTGCAGCTGCAAAGGTTAAAAGTGTTCAACAGGCATGTATAAACTCTGGAGATTATTTTCATGAGACTATATAGATGATTATCAGCAATTATAGATGTAGATACCCTTCGGAATTTCCACTAGTTGGCCCTAGTAAAATACCTGGGGTAAGGAGCAAACCACTTGCTACAACACCCCTGTGTGATAAGGATGTGTATTCGTTTTAACCAAATTTGCAAAAATGCAATGAATAAGGGCAACTTTGTTTCATTCGGGGGGGGGGGGGGGTGGTCCTGAACTGAATTGAGGAGTCCCCTAAATTAAACAAAACTTATTTGTTTAATTTGGTTAAAAATTCCTTGCCTCGTCTATTGCATAGGTCTCGTCCCAAAACAGGTGCTGCAGGCTACACCTGAGTGTGACGCCAGCATCTCGGCCTAGGCCTGAAGCCATGGCCTTGCCTATGGCATAGGCCGAGTCCCAAAGCAGGGCCATGGTCTAGGACCGAGTGCAATGCCGGGTCCTCGGTCAAGATCCAAGGAACGGCTCAGGGCCCCTGAAAAATTACTTATTAGTTCTGTTGAGTATCTGAAGTTGAGGAAAGGTTGGGTCCCAAGGCAATGCCATACAGCAGAATCGTGCCATCCACTGAGGAGGATGCACCAGAGTTAATTTACTCTGGTGTGACCCCAGTGGACAGCATCATTACAAACAAGAAGACAGAAGACCTATGTAGAGGGTGTCCGAGGCCTGGGCTCTGGGCCTAGACCTTACCCTAGGCCTTGGTGTCAGGACCTGGCTTCTGGGCCAGGCTGCAGCATTGGGCCTGGACCTGGGCCCTAGCCTAGGCCAAGGCCTAGGCATTGGAACCCAGCCTCCAAGATGGGCCCTGGCATAAGAACATAAGAACATGCCATACTGGGTCAGACCAAGGGTCCATCAAGCCCAGCATCCTGCTACTCGTACCTGGCAAGTACCCAAACACTAAGTATATCCCATGCTGCTGATATTAGTAATAGAAGTGGCTATTCTCTAAGGGCCAGATTTTAAGACATACGCGCGGGCGTACATTTGTGCATGCAACCCGGCGCGCACAAATGTACCCTGATTTTATAACATATGCGTGCAGCTGCGCACATGTTATAAAATCCAGGGTCTGCGCGCATAAGGGGGTGCATTTGCGTGCGACAAGCCCTAGGGGAGCCCCAATGGCTTTCCCCGTTCCCTCTGAGGCTGCTCAGAAATCGGAACGACCTTGGAGGGAACTTTCCTTCCACCCCCCCCACCATCCCCTCCCTTCCCCTACCTAACCCGCCCCCCAGCCCTACCTAAACCCCCCCAACCTTTATTTTATAAGTTGCGCCTGCCTCCGGGCAGGCATAGGTTGCACGCTCCAGCCAACAGCCGGCCCGCGATCCCGGGCACAGCGCCAAATGGCCGCTGTGCCTGGAGGCTCTGTCCATGCCCCCACCCCTCCCCGGACTGCCCCCCACCCGCCCCCGCCCCTCCCCTTTTATCAAACCCCAGGAAATACGCGCGTCCCAGGGCTCTATGCATGCCACAGGGCATTTTGAAAATAGGCCCGGCGCGCGTAGGGCTTTTAAAATCTGCCCCTCAGACTACTTGATTAACAGCAGTTAATTGACTTCTCCTCCATGAACTTATCCAAACCTTTTTAAACCCAGCTACACAAACTGCACTAACCACATCCTCTGGCAATGAATTCCAGTGTTTAATTGTGCATTGAGTGAAAAAGAATTTCCTCCGATTAGTTTTAAATGTGCTACTTCCTAACTTCATGGAGTGCCCCCTAGTCCTTCTATTATCTGAAAGAGTAAATAACCAATTCACATTTACCCATTCTAGACCTCTCATGATTTTAAAAACCTCTATCATATCCCCCCTCAGTCGTCTCTTCTCCAAGCTGAACAGCCCTAACCTCTTTAGTCTTTCCTCATAGGGGAGCAGTTCCATTCCCCTTATCATTTTGGTTGCCCTTCTCTGTACCTTCTCCATTGCAACTATATCTTTTTGAGATGTGGCGACCAGAATTGAACACAGTATTCAAGATGCAGTCTCACCATGGAGCGACAGAGAGGCATTATGACTTTTTCCATATTATTAACCATTCCCTTCCTAATAATTCCTAACATTCTGTTTATATTTTTTGACTGCTGCAGCAAACTGAGCCGACGATGTTAAAGTATTATCCACTATGATGCCTAGATCTTTTTCCTGGGTGGTAGCTCCTAATATGGAACCTAACATCGTGTAACTACAGCAAGGGTTATTTTTCCTATATGCAACATCTTGCACTTGTCCACATTAAATTTCATCCTCCATTTGGATGCCCAATCTTCCAGTCTTGCAAGGTCCTCCTGCAATTTATCACAATCTGCTTGTGATTTAACTACTCTGAATAATTTTGGCATCAGACCTGGGCCCAGTGCATTGGCCTAGGCTGAGGCTGAGGCCCTTGTGTCCGGGTTAGGCCCCAGGGTTGGGTCTAGACTGAGGTATTGGGACCAGGCCTCCAAGGTTCAGGCTTGTGTAGAACATAGGCCGAGGCTTCGGCCTGGGTCTAGGCCTTGCCAGCAGATCCCCACTGGTCCAGATAAGTGAGGGCCCGGAATTTTTCCGGGAGAGGTCCTGTTTCCTTTTTTTTATTTATTTATTCTTGTTTGGTTTTTTATTTGATTCATTTTTTTAAACAAAAGACATGAATTAACATTACATAAAATGAAATTTGTGGAGAAAGAAAACCTTCTGAAAATGAAACGAAAAATGAAACACATTTTTTAGCCCATGTGCATGCCTACTGTGTGATGGCTGCAGTGGTAGGCTCCAGCCTGCTCAAGGGCCGGCTGTATTAGAGACCTGGGTGGCATTTTCAGCTAACAGTTTACTGAAGAATGAGTTGTTTCTGTTTCCTGGTTTCTCTGTCCCTGGTGGGCTAGGCCTTACACCCATGGCTATGCAGGATAAGGAGAAAGAAGACCTGCTGTGCCATCCTGTGTATGTATAGTAGTGATTCTATCTTTTGGAGAGAAAATCTGCTGTTCCCGCTCACATCCATTGGAAGGACAGTGGTGATTCAGTTTTGAGTGTCAGAGTATTTTTGTGGAGATTTTTGTCTTTTTGGTTTTGGAGGAAGTTTTGTCCATCACTTTTCTTTGGGAAGAAAGGAGGTTATCTCTGCTAATCTGCAAAAGACTTTTCTTCCAAGAGTCACGGATCATCTGGAAAGAAGAGCTATGCGTAAGGGTTGTTTTTTCTTCTGGAGACCCCCATCGGAGTCTTCACTCCAGGAAAAAAAGAAGTTGAGAAGGTTGGATTTTCTGGAGAAGAGGATCTCAGGAATTTTTTTAGAAAGAAATTATGTCCACAACTAGGAGTCCCCTGCCCACGTGGGATTCTTACTTTTCATGTTATGATATGATATGATTTGTATCATGAATGTTGATATAGAAAAGAGTTAAATAAATAAATAAATAAAATATTGTGGAGGGTAAGATATTCCTGGGACCCCCAAACATTGAGACACACCTACATTGATACTGTTACGTGCCCCGTCCGCGCCCGTCCTGCACACGGGCCTGCTCACCTTCATGGTCCCAGGGCAGGTCCCGGGTCGGCCTCCCTAGCGGCAGTTGCTAGCACTTTCAGGCCCGGCGTCCCGTGGCAGCAGTCGCCGGGCCTTCTACTGCGCACCAGGCCTAATGCTGGAGCTCGGCATCTTCGGCGCTGTCGGCCATGCCCCTACGCATGCACGTTCTGCCCGGCCTCTTGTAGGGCCAAGGGCGGGTCTTAGCTCCGCGGCGCACCCTGGTTGAGCATCTGTTATAAGGAAGTCCCTGCCTACACTTCCTTGCCTTGGCAATCGGGTCGGCTTGTATGCTAGATTGTCTCCACGCCTGTTCTTGTTCCTGTCTTTTTCCAAGTCTCGTTCCAGGATCCTTCTGTTCCAGTTCTGTTCCTGCCTTGTTCTAGCTTCCTAGTTCCAGCGTCCTCCTGTTCCTGTTCATCATTCGTTCAAAATTTGAGCAAGTAGATGTAGACCTGCCATTTGTACAGCAGAGCTACCAGGGTAAATGTAGTGGGTTAGCATTGAATATTGATCTAAGTGACTAAATTTGAAAGCCCGCCCACAGGAATGCCTTAGGTGTCTTGTGGCTTGAACTGCACAACTGTAGCTGGTTACAGGGGCCATATTTTTAAAGGCATAGACTTACTCGGCTACAGCACAACATTTTTAAAAATGGTGCCGGCCATCCAGTGCTCCCTCCATGTGACAGGGTCCGGCCAATGGCACGGATTCCCTGTCACATGGTAAGGGCAAAGGCCATCGGCGCCATTTTTATTAGTGGCAGCCGATGGCCCAGGAATGGCAGATCGCTCCCGGGACCCCCACTGGACCACCAGGTACCTGTAAAATGTTTTTTGGGGGGTCGGGAGGGTGGGGGAAGCTAAGGGATTAGTTTTAGAGGGTCAGGGTGGGTTTAGGGATTATTTTTGTGTGTCGTTTTCCCCACCCTCCCCCAAAACGATAAGAGAACCCCCACGAACAATATCATGGGGGTTTCCTATCGTTTCGGGGGAGCCCCTGATTTCTGAAGATTTTGAAAATATCGTCCGATATTTTCAATCGTCCGAAGCCCGATTCACATCCCTAATGGATATATAGCTGAGAAAGTTACATTTGTTACAATGCTGCTGGGTTTTGGCAGATAGATAGTCCACCGTGTTTAACACATCACCCTTTTATTTTGGATGTTGTAAAGTCAATTCCAGTCCTTTTTCACTAGCGACTCCCATGTAACATGACAGAAACAGAACAAAATTACATTTTGGTTTTTTTTTGTGTCATTTTGAATGGGAAACGACACAAAATGAAACAATAAATGCAGTTGTTATTTGCTTGTTTGTTAAAATGACAGCACATCCCTAACATTTACTAAACATTTCACTAAGACACAAAATGGTAGAAGTACCTCAGACATTTCTCTCTCCCTGTCTAGTTCTACTTGTTTTTATTTATTTTTCTTGCATAAAAATGTTTCTTGGATTATTTTGAAGTATGTGTATATTGTTCATTGTGCTTTTTATATCCTGGCTGGAAAACAATTTTCAAACACAGGGTTAGAAAGGGAATTTAGGACTGAATTGCATGGATCCCTAAGAACATCACAACTGCAGAGAATAAAACCTCAGTTCATGTCATAAAATCTACCAATTACTCCCTCAGTGCATCTCTCTGGGCTGGAGGTTGAATGCAGCAGGACTTGTCTGAGCTCAAAGAGCTGGTCCCCATTTCCACTGCCTGTGTATTCTAGGACAGGGGGGTTCACACTGAGAACCACAAACAGGTTTGCTTTTCAGAATAAACACAATGAATATTCATTGGAAACATTTGCATACACATGGTCTAAGAACAAAGGTAACCTGCCATACTTGATTCCCCTCAAAACGAAATCTGTTTGCGGCCTTCCTGGACCTGAGTTGAGAACCCCTGTCTGAGGGGGCTGTAATGAGGACTGCTGTGGTGCCTGCATGTTTCTCTCAGACCAAAGGGAGAAAGATGTGCTTCCCATTGTTTCTGATTTCAATTGTGCCAGAAGCATCAATCCACTTTAATGGGCTGTCAGCATTTCCTGCTGCCCTTGCTCACAGTCCTTGCACTACAGCATCTCCCATCAGAGGGAGGGAGGGAGGGAGGGAGGGAGGGAGGGAATGCAACAGAAATGCTCTGTTTGATGTCCTCGCCTGTGCCAGATTTGGGAAAGGAGCCTGCATTGCTGTTTCCTGGATACAGATTACTGAAGCTGAGGAGAGAGTGGGTAGTTGAAAAGGGCTATCTCTTTCTCTCGTAAGAACAAAGCCTTATTGAATTGCATAAAACCTTCACTTATATGCACTATGGACCTGGCTAGGGGGACAGGTGTTCCTGAATGAACTATGGTGATGTAATTTTGATTCCAATAACAAGTTGTATATACATTATTAGCATTTTCTGTTGTGCCTGACAGCTCCAGAAAATGTCACCCAGCTTATTCCCAAGGTATGGTCAATCATTAAGTAGTAAGATAATTCAGGACTGCTTCGGTCCAAGTTCTGCCTGTGTTGTCTATGTGTCTCTTCCTGTTCCTCATTTCCTCTGGAATTGAAAGGCTGAGCAACAAAACAAAAGGCATGTCCATTACCAAATCCCAACTCCCCACTCCATTGTTTGTTTCCTCCTTCCAAAAATTCAGGCATGATTCTTTTCTTTAAGAAGAAGAAAAAGGCCACAGCTTTTATTATTCATATAATCATTCACATATAATTGTGGGCTACAAGCATTCTACTGTGGCAACAAACCTTTCATTAGGACCCGCCATCCTTCCATATCTGCCCACTCTGGGGCAGATTTTCAAAGACCTACGCACGTAAATCCAGGAGGATTTACGTGCGTAGGGGGGTTACCCGCGCTGGGCCTATTTTTAAAACGTGTAAGTCCCAGGGCTTGAAAAAATGCAAGGGTATGGGCAGTCCAGGGTGGTCCAGGGGTGGGGCATGGGCAGGGTCAGTGGCTCCTGGCACAGTGGCCATTTGCCGCTGTCAGAGATCGTGTGCCAGCAATCGGCCAGCACATGCAACTTGCGCCTGCCTGGAGACAGGCACAAAAGGTAAAATAAAGATAAGGGGTAGTTAGAGTAGGGCTGGGGGGGAAAGGTTAGGGGAAGGGGTGGGAAGGTCAGGCTAGAGGGAAGGGAATGGAGGAAGCCAGCGTGGCTCAGCGCACACAAGGTGCACAATTGTGCACCCCCTTGCATGCACGGACTCTGGATTTTATAACACGCGCACATGGACGCCCGCGCGCAAATTCTTAAAATCTACCCCTTAGAGAATAGCCACTGCTATTACTGGCATTAGTAGAATGGGATCTACTTAATGTTTGGATACTTGCCAGGTACTTGTAAACTGAATTGGCTACTGTTGGAAACAGGATGCTGAGCTTGATGGACCCTTATGAAAGCTTCTTGTGCTGGCTCATCCAGACATCTAATGTTTCTTCCTAATCAGTCCTCGAGACAAAGATCCTTTAAGTTTGAAATTATTTATTGTACAAGTAGTTTTTCATTACTTACAATTGTTGCATTCCAAACGTGAAGCCCCAGGCAAAGATCTTTGTAGCTGGAGATAGGTAGGAGAGGGGAGAACGGAGTTTCTTGGGTTGCAGGGTGAGAAGGCAAGAGGGTTCTGAGGCTGATTTAATCTTTTTAGAACAAAGCGATAAGAAGAAATGTAAAAATGCTAATTATTTCACAGAGCTTTACAAAGTGCTGCTGGCTTTGAAGCTCGCATGGGCAAGACTGAAGACTTTCCTGGAGAACTGTAGCAGAAAACGCCTCCACAAGCTGGGGGCAGGGGGGGGGGGGCAAAGTCCAATGGCAACAAGCCTAAGACCCATGTGACATGGGCTCCTTGAGCCTATGAAGCACATAAGAAGACTCAAGTTAGACTGAAAGGCATTCAAGCTCTTCCCAAGTGAGAGAAAGCAAAGGGGAAGGGAACTTCTCTTAAGGGCAAAGCTTCCGTAAAGGCAAGGCTCACAGGTTTTTATTGTGGGTTACAAAACATATTTCAGCACTAATCACATTTAAACTACAATATGTACAGATACAAACATGTACCCACTGCTGGGGACAGAACACTTCTTATGTTCTTATATTCTGAAGTCACTCATTATTCAGAAAACTTCTGGTATTTGATTCGTTTACCCCTGAAAAGGAATGAGCAAATCCCATGAATGAAACATATCTCATTTTTTTCATTTGTTTATGTTTCCCTTTGAAAAGCATTGCCTGCATTGGAAAGATAGAGCCTGAGGCTGGGCAGATCATGTGGGAGTTTCCATAGCAACCGGCCCTGATGCCTGCGACTCATGTGTGAGGTCAGAGAAGAACCTGGATCTATTGTCAAGGAAACCACACTGACAAAGCAAAGGAATGTATCAGAGGGATGCATTTTTCTAAATCAGCGAATCACTGTTCTGCCTATTCTTTTTATAGTATCCCCAGACTGTTACAGCTTCCATTTGGATCTCTCTCTCATGGAGGATACACAGTGCTTTGCTGTTGTGTGTAAATTCTGTATTTTACTACAGTCTTCTGTATCAACAGTGCTTTTGTTCAACATTAGAAGCATTCCATCTTTTCTAATCCTTTTAGCTGTTGTCACACTGAGTTAATTTGCACAGGCAGGGCCGGCGTGTCCCAATAGGTGAACTAGACAGTCACCTAGGGTGCCAGCCATTAGGGGCAGCAAAGAGCAGCTATATGGGGCCACAAGCAGAGCCCATCCCACTCATGGCTGAGAAGAATAGAGACTCAATGGTGTTAGTGAGAAAGAGACGGAGTCAGTGTAAGTGCGCATGTGTGAATGTGAGAAGGAACCTAAATGTGTGTAAGAGAGGGGTGCCTGTCTGAGTGAACGAGATCAGGGCCAGAACTGGGGCCTGGATCAGGGGAGGGGGACAGTGCGCAAGACAGAAGGTTTTCCTATGGCACCTAATATCCTTGCACCTGCCCTATGCACAGGTTTTAAATTTTTTTTTTTAACATCTTACTGTCACTGCCACTGACCAAGAGGAATGTTAGACTTTTCCATTATCCCCTTCTCCCTTCCTGGGGAAAGGTAGGCTGCTGCCTGGCAATGGCTACATTTGTAATGATTTATTAAAATTTAAACCTGTTGCTGTGTGAACCAGTGTAATACCAGCGCTACTAGCTGTGCCACAGTATCCAAGATAGAGAAGCTATTTTAACTATCAACTGTCTGTGTCTGGGTTTGTGTCTGTACAAGAGTCAGTGCATCCACAAAGAGAACAGTCTGTGCCAGTCACCACCACAGTACAGTTGGCCAATTTGTGGACTAATTTAATTTGTTACTGCATTTATTGCTAGGCTGTGTGCTCACACACATATTAGAGTATTATACCATTCTTTGCTTTGTCTGTGTGTATGTTATGTTAAAAAACATGCACTGCATGTGCCTGCACACATGCACTGCATATTAGAGTATCACACACATATTAGAGTATTATACCATTCTTTGCTTTTTCTGTGTGTATGCATGTTAAAAAACATGCACTGCATGTGCATGCACACATGCATGCACTGCATGTGTGCATGCACATGCAGTGCACTAGTCAGCAGAGCAAAATCTTAAAATACTTCTACTATAGTGCATTCTCTCTGAGTGTTTTTTAACATTACACACAGAGGTATCAGTGTGTCACATGCAATCCACTTCATTTATAGAAATAAAGATTAAAACATTTGTGATGAAATGATTTAGCAGTAATGTTTTGGACATTAGCAATCATACTTTTACTTGTGGAATGTATATGCTGATTGAGCTCCATCTTCGTGTTCTTTCCTACTTAGTAGTATTCATGTGCAAGTTATTTTCTTTGCATATTAATTCAGCTGCAGTTTTATCTCTGTTTTTATTTTATACTATTTAATGTTTACTATTATGTTTGTTACTTTTTATTTTGTTTTACTTAATGTTTATTATTTTATAAGAATGTTGTATGTTCCTTTATTTGTAAACTGAATTGAACAACCCATGGAGAAGGTGGTATAGAAATGTTTTGAAAATAAATACATAAATAAATAGAGTATGTGGGAATCCTGCAGTTGTTCTTAGGGGATTTATTAGCAGGACAACAGTGAGTCCCCCAACCAAAATAAACAGGGATTTTTTCAAATCTAAAACATCAGCAGGAGAGACAGACATGTCAAGTCACAAAAAGTTGAAATTTGGGGAGGATATGTCAATTCCATCAGTGTCTCAGCCAGATCCTGTTGTGTCAGAGGAGAGGGAAAGGGCAGGTACTAGTAGCAGCAGCAGCAGCCACAGACTACAACCACCAGTGCATTTAGAAGTAGAAGTACAAGTGGTGAAACCTAAAGCACCAGCTGCGCAATCCCTTAGTGCAGTAGAGGCCATAAAAGCAGTTTTGTCATCCTTTCACACTGAATCAGAGCTTGAAGAATCTTCTTTTTAAAAGATTTCCAGAAGCAGATATGGGAGAGGCATTAGCTGAAGACCAATACAGTGCTGGCTTCTGCTTCACTGGCAGAGGAGAGAGAGGCAGGAGCTGTGTTGGTGAGGGAGAGCAAACTACATTGATAGTACAGAAAAAGAGGATGAGTAAATCCCCGGTTTTTCAGGCTCCATCAGTCTCCACCACCACTTCAGTGTCAGCAGCATCATCCACCCCCAAGTTTGCAGACAGAGGCAGGAGATTACGAAAGACATCTGTGATCTGATGCCATTTTTAAATCAGGAAGGACTCACACTTTTTGGATTGTAACTATTGTGTGAAGGACTTCAGCCAAAGGAAGCAACTGGGCTTTTTAAGTAATTCTGGGATGAAGCATCACCTGAAGAATCAGCATTCCCTTCAATATGCACCTAAGGATGGTGGTAGAAGCAGTAGTCAGGGGGCCCTTCTGCAAGACAGAGGACACTATTTGAAAAGGGGCCGGGTGCTCCTCAAGCTGCTTCCAATCTTCAGCTCCTTCTACCAGCCAGGTTGCAGGCCGGCAGCAGCAGTTCCCAGCTATACCTAAGAAGAGACAGCCCAGAATGGAGGAAATGGAGTGGTGCTCGGTGACATTGTCATGGGGAGAGGCAGGCAGCATCCAAAGTGATGACTAGGACTAATGATGAGATGATCGCTTTAGATAATCAGCCACTGCAGGTCATGGAGAACACAGGTCTCAGGTGTTTGCTGCAGCTATTAGCGCCAAACTATAAAGTGTCCTCCAGGACCACTTTTAGTAGAAAGGTCACCCCAAGTTTGTACAAACATTGTCATAGTCACATACAGGCGCTGCTGGCGAAGTCACGGGGAGCAGTGTGCATTTCACTAGTGACATCTTGTCATCCACAAACACCTCACACTCCTTCCTCTCCCTGATGGCACACTGGTGGGACCTGGCTGAGGTAGGGACAGGCAGCAGCTCCACAGGGGAAGGAGTAAGAGGGCGCAGGTGGGCTTTCCTGTACACCCACCTGGCACATGGGGCCCATATCTCGATCAATATTTTAGGAGCCATTAGAGGAATGCTGGAGGATTGGCAGCTGGATGAGAGAGCCAAAATTGAAATTGCAGGGTTCTTTGTCACAGACAATGGCTCCAACATGGTAAAGACAATATCCAATGGGGAATATCAGGGAGTATGATGCTTTGCTCACACCCTGCACCTAGCAGTGAAGGAGGCCCTGGAGCTGGGGTCCAGGGACCCAGAGTATATGTACCTGCATGGTTTACTAGAGAAATGTAGATTAACCATCTTACTCCAATACTATAGTGATTTGACATTACTGCCTTCTCAAATTTCCCCATACTGCCTCTCCCCAGTCTTCTCTTTCTTTGTTTTGTTCTTTTATTATTTGTGATTATCTTACTTTTATCTTATTTTAATGTCTACTCATTTTTTATTATTTAAAATTTTGTTTTAAAATAGTTTTATTCATTTGTTAGTTTTTTTTTTATACAGTGTGGCCCATAGGAAAGTAGCGAAGAAACAAAGAAGATTGGTGTACCAAGGGCCTTTTATTAGAACTTGCCCGACTCTGGCCGAGTTTCGCTCACACAGGAGCTGCCTCAGGGGCTACTGTATAGATGGATTTCTGATTACAGATACTTCAATGCAAAACCATCATACTTTGTACATAGTGATTCTTAGCGCTGTTAGTACAAACGATCCCGCGGGTATAACTTAGGGTTTTCATGAAAGCACCAGTTGATAGTAGTTGGTAGTAGCTTGCTGCTCTTTTGGGTTTCCAGTTCAATCAGAACCTGGCTTTACTGGGGCTAAATTATAATCAATCTTTATCCACTGCTACCTGGGGTTTTTCCACAATTTTTAACTCCATCTCTGTCTAGCCCAGTCATCACAGCAATAGTATTTCCCCTGGAATCTGGTTTGTATGAATGCTGGGTCTGGCCACTAGGTGTTGCTGTTGTGCAGTGATCAGGATTGCCCACCCAGCATTTGCAGTAAGCAGCCATGATGGAGACCACTTGTCATTCAAATATTTTTCTACTTATGTCCCTTCCACCCCCATCCAAATATCTGGTTGTCTACTGTAATATTTCTGAGTGGGGTCAATGGGGAGACAGGCAAGGCAAACTTGACATTTAACAACTTTAGCAAATGTCACAAAGTGACCAATGTAAGATTTCTTGCTATATATCAAAATAGGTAGAGTAAGATATAACACCTTTCCTCAGGAAGATATCTATGTTAATGGGAAGAAAGCCAGGATAATAAGTCAGTCATAACATTGTAGGAATAGACTGTGGGTGGAAAGGAGGTCAATTTAGATAGTGAGGGTAGGTAACATGTGGACAGGAGCTGCATGCTGTCACGTTTCTAAATAATATATTGCAGACACTAAAGAAATAGGTTCCAGTACCAGCTGAATTTATTATTAAGGATGTGCATTTGTTTTAAAAAAAAAATGGTAATCCGAACCAAAAACTATCATATCTAAGGGTTGGCTTAGCAAAAAAAAAAAAAAAAAAAACCCCAAAAAGGCAAAAATTTCTTCTATAATGTTTTTCCATATAATCTAATGGAAAATGTTTATTGATGTAGAGTCAAGTCAGTCACTCTGAAAAGCATAATAAATCTGCAAAATCCAACAATTTGGTTCTCTAGCTGAAACCAACTTTCATGGAGGTGGTTTTTATGCAAAGATATCACATATTTACATCCCTTAGTCACCAACTATTTATTAAACTATCTCAAGGAAATTCTTTGATGACATCATAGATGTTGTGCATCCCATCGCGCTAGGCCCGCGCCCGGGCCTGCTCACCTTGCTCCTGTGCTAGAGGGTCCCAGGCCATCCTCTCCTGCTGCCGCTGCCTGCACCGCCCGTCCGCGACGGCATCTCCTAGGCCCTCCACATCGGGCCTAGCTCCACGCCGGGGCGCAGCGTCCTCTACGGTGCCGGCCCCGCCCTTAGGCATGCGGATCACCCGGCCCTTTAAAGGGCCAAGGGAAGGAACCAGCTCTGCGACGCAGCCCGATGATGTCACCTAACTCCAGTATAAAAGCAAGGCCCTGTTCCCCAGGACCTCGCCTTGGCAAATGGGTCTACACCTCAGGGTCTCAAGTTTACTCTGTTCCTATATTCCTGCTTGTCTTCATGCTCCTGCTTGCTCCTGTATTCCAGTCCGTTCCAGTGTTCCTGCGTCTTCCTGTGTTCCAGTGTTCCTGCGCCCTGTGTTCCTTCCTGTGTTCCTACTCAGGTAGTACCTTCTTGGACTGATCTCTTGGTACTGACCTTGGCCTGCCTGACTACTCTCTTCATCTGCTGCCTGGAACTGATCACTGCCTGCCTCACTACGCTCTTCGTCTGCTACCTGGAACTGACCCTCACTTGCCTTTACTACGCTCAGACTGACCCTGGTATTGACCTCTGCTTTGGCTGACCACTTCTGGACAGATACTCTGGCTTTGACCCTTGCGCTTCACTCGGACACTCTCTTCTGGCCTTCCGTGACTACCAGACCAACCTGCTTGGATTCTACCCGTGGCCTTCACCTGACTAGACCCGCAGGCGCTGCCTGCCTCGCCGGAGAGCCTTCTTGAACTGTTACCTCCCTGAGGTCTCCGGAGCCTCCAGTTCAGGTCTGGTCCATCATCTCTGCATGAGCTGTGCACCCTTGCTTGTGGTGGGCACATCCCTCCACTACCTCTCTGGGAGACCATCTGAGGCCCACCTAAGTCCAGGCGGTCCGGGTACCCAAGGGTTCAACCTGCAGAAAACCCGGACTGTTATTGGCGAAGCTCCAGTTAGCCTCTGTCTCCTTGTGTGCTCCACCTCCTGGTGGCAGGCACTCTCTGGGTCCGACCAGAGGGCCGTATCAATCCTGCACCAGGCCAAGGGTCCACCTCCAGCGCAACAATAGAGACTGCCCCACTTGATGACATCAATGGGATTGTCTCATATGATGAAATTGGCAGGTCTACCCTTCATCATCTACACCCATGTGCAGGACTGGAAATAAGGAGAAAACAAGAAAGAGTAAAATGTGGAGCTAAGGTGGGGGTACAGACAACGGAATTAATGTGCTTTTTAATCATGTATAACAATTTTTAACTTTCAAGTTTAAAAATGTGCCAGAGGTGAATTTTTACAGTGAAAGAGTTCAGCTGTCATTGCATCATACATGCCAATACTGTACAAAATTTAGAAGTCGCGAGTGTCAATCAATTGAGCAATTTTATTTGCCTTATGCCACCAGGGGCTTTATAATGTGATACAGAACATTTATTTATTTATGTATTTAAAAGTATTTATATCCCGCCCCTCCCAAATTAAAATGTAACATACATATCATCATTTAAATACACACAAATAAAATAAGACACAAAACATCTTAAGTGAAATAAAATACAGGCATAGCTTGGAAACAATCAATAAATAAGGAAGAACTAAAAGATAGGACTAAATCAATGGCAGCAGTGATAATGGTGGCAGCTGGAATGGATGAAAAGAGGGACATGGAAATTGCAGAATAAAAGAAAAACAGTTCATCTAATGTAAAAATAATTATATATATATATATATATATCAAAGCTATTTACTTACATAAAATCATGCAAATGGCTGTTATAAAATAGCCCAGTGTTGTACATAATTTTTATCTGGACTGGGGAGAGGTGCTCCAGGGAAGTGGAGCTGTGCCTTCCACCCATTGTTTTTTTTATTATTTTAAAATGAATGCAGGTACGAGAACCTGCACAAGTTCCGCCCTCGACAGAGCAGATATAACTTTGCGCCTGTACCAGGCCACTTACGCATGAATTGTCAAAGCCAACGTCAGTTCATTTTGAAAAGCCAGGGTAAAGTCTGCAATGAAAGGCACAAGCAGACTTTACTTGAATGTACAGTTATAAAATTACCCTCTGCCTTTCTTTTTTACAGGGCCCAAACAGTTCAGTGTTCCCAGAGGGAGTTGGATGGCAGTATTCCCCAGTATAGTACAGGTTATCAGGCCAAGGAGGGGCAATCCTCAGCTCACAGTTCAGGTATCCTCCTACCTCACCCGGCAGGCAGATTTTATTATATTTTAATAAACGTCTGGAAAGGCCAAAACAGGAGGGTTTTTTTTTTTTTTTTTTTAATTAATGGCACTATTGTTTTCTGTCACCTTTAATCGATACAACAACCTTTAAGAGAGACTTTTCATTACTTGCCTGATTTGAACCTCAGGATGAATACCAACCCCTACAAAAAGGGGTATTTTTATACCTTAGCTCCCACCACTGCAAATCGTCCAATATTTGGAACCCCCAAACAGGTACAGTTTAGGCAAGTCAGGTAACCAGGTGGAGAAAACCCTATCATTTGCATTTTAGGAATATATATTTAAAGAAGCTTGACAGGACAACTAGACAGCACGTTATAAATCTTTTGCTCATAAAATTCAGCCAGCAGTGGTGACCCAGGGCAGAGGAATAGCGAGAGAATAGTGGGTGCCCTGAGTAGGGACTTAATTCACTCCACTCTGACCCCTCTAAGACACTTCCATTTTAGTTCCTGATCACTGACACAGCATCTGAAAAATACATACAGAGAAATCTGTAATACAAAATAGGCGCAAGATCTAAACATGAGGCCAGTAATGTGGTCCACGGGGCTGTTCTGTCCTGATGCTCCAATTACATTATGCCATGTCTCTTCAAAACACATTAATCAGAGCCATTATAGATATTGAAATGTTGGCATTAAATTTCCTTCTTCAGTATTATTTTGTGTTGCTGACTGAATTTATTATAGGGCTTTATACCTTGCGCTATTTATAATCATGTCTACAGGCTTTTTAGCAAACTAAAATAGTTTATGGTTAATATGTTGGACCTATAAACTGTGATTCTGAGTACAAGTCTTTTTGAGACTGAGATACTGATAATTAACCACATTAAGCAGTGTCCTGTGAACTGGGATGGGATATTCCTCTTTTGCTGAGTGGAAGAACAGGAACAAAATGTCTCCTGTTAAAAATAAGACCAGGTTTCTGTTCAGCAGGAAAAGAGACCTCCCTCGTGATTACTCATTGCTTTTTCTTGGTCTGAGAAGCAAAGAATCAATCTTTTTTTCTCACTGCAGCGTGCTCTTATTGGCTGCATCTGTAAGACTGAGCTGAGCTCTCCGGGGATGTGCGGCTGAAAAAAACTATATAAAGGCAGGGTTTGCAGCATTTTGCTATTGGTGCAGTGGCAAGGGAAAGCTGTATCAGAGTCATTCTGTGTGGGAAGCTGCTGTTTAGCTGGAAGAAAAAAAAATCCAGCAACCACATTATTCAGCCAAGATGAACTATGACCCCTTCAGCTCTCGCAAACCCTGGGATGATTACAGGTGCACTCGCACGTCCAAGTCCACCATCTCTACATCTGCCTATTCCATGCACAAGTCTGTGGCTCCTGTCAAAAGGTCAGTGAGGACTACTACCCTGACTTCCATTCCCCACCACATGGAAAGGTTTGACCTTTCCCAGGTGAGTACCCTAAACACCGAGCTGCTTAATCTCAGGGCTCAGGAGAAGGAGGAGCTTATAAACCTGAATGACAGGTTTGCAACCTACATCGAAAAGGTCCATTACCTGGAGCAGCAGAACAAGGTTCTCTTGGTGGAGCTGGAGACTCTAAGGCAAAAGCAGACTGACCCTTCCCGTCTGCACCTCATCTACGAGCAGGAGCTGAGGAGCCTGAGGGCCCTGCTGGAATCCGAGACTGATGAGAAAATGAGAATGGAAGGAGAGAGGGACCACATGAGAGAGGTCTACAGACAGATGAAGGAGAAATGCGAGGAGGAAGTCCAGCTACGCATGGAGGCGGAAGACTGCCTGCAGAAGATCCGGGAAGAAGCAGATAAGGTGGTGCTGAGCAACAATGATGCCGAGGGCAACATCAACTCTCTGGTGGAGGAAATCACCTTCCTGAAGAAAGTGTTCAGTGAGGAGAGCGCAGAACTCTCTGCCCAGATTCAGGCAGCCAGCATCACCGTTGATGTGGAGGTAGCTAAGCCAGACCTGTCACTGGCACTGAGGGATATCCGCTCACAGTACGAGAAACTAGCCAACAAGAACATGCAAGCAGCTGAAGAGTGGTACCGCACCAAGTTTGCCTCCGTGGCGGAGCTGGCCAGCAAGAACAACGATGTGGTGAGGTCCATTCGGGAGGAGACTGTGGAGTATCGGCGACTCCTGCAGTCCAGGTCCTCGGAGATTGAAGCCCTGCGAAGTATCATTGATTCCTTGAACAAGCAGCTGGAAAACCTGGAAGACAAGCAGTCCAGGGATGTAATCAAGTATCAGGTAGGGAGCCTCTGCTGGCAGCATTTTATTCTCAAGGTCAGTTTACCCGAAGGTCACCTGCTGAACTGACAGTGTTCATTCTGGGGCTGGGGGATTTGGTGGGCACAAAAGCTATTCAGGTTTTCATGGTATCCAAATAACACATACCAGAGAATGACTGGCAGACAGGTTGTAATGGGAATAAGTTATAGTTTATAGTTTATTGTTTTTCTATACCGTCACATCGGCAAGGCCTTTACAACGGTGTACAATTGTATTGACAGAGAAAATACATTAAATTATTAAAAGAGATAACAGCTAACATTAATAAAAAGGAAGAAGCACAGAAAAATATAAATTAGCAGTTAAAATAATATCATAATACTGTAGTACTTAAAACATATTACATTAAAGTTCCTTAAAAAACAAATACTAAGAATCACTAAAAACATCTAAGTTACTAAAATGTAAATTAATATTAATAAAAGAAAAAGTTAAGCCCATAAGTATTTGTATTGAGATTGATTTGAATGAGTATAATTTGGAAATGTGACCTGTTTGTAGCAATGAAAATATTAAGACTTCCTTGCTTGAATTCATTTCAGTTTATATTATAGCCTCTTTAACTATACAGTACATATGAAGAACTGAGGTGTGCCTAATTAAGCTTATAGTAAGACAGAAAAGATTAAACTATTATGCCATGAAATGTATTACATTTTCTTTCGGCACTAGAACTGGATTTTTTTTTATATGAAGGCAAATGTGTTTATCCTCTGATGAACTGAAGTGGTACAGCAGTATTTTATCACTGTTATCAGTGTAGGTTAGACTTATTTGATAACTCAGTGCTTTTCCACTGTTATTGGTGCAGAATACATTGCTTTGGCTTTTTTTTTTTTTTTTTGCTTGTAGTCTTGTAACCTTAATGTACTGTGATTTCACTGCATCCTATCATATGTTGGTTAGAAACGGGAGTTCAGTACACAGTGCACTGAACCATGGTTTCTAATACAGGGAGAACTATAGTTCAATCTGAATAGATGCAAGGTGTGTGTTTATTCAGAATCCATTGCAGCTGAAATACCTAGTGCATTATATTGCAAACTGCTGATTAGCATGAGTCTGGTAAGGTTACTGCTGCTACAAATGGAAGGAATCAAGACAAATTTGCTTTCTGCAGGGATACACCGTTTTTAACGCTAGGAAAGGAGATGTGCTACATAGAAATGCCATCTCACGAAATGCTTTCTAGATCCAATTAGCACCCATTACAGAGTCTTGATTAACACCGCACTATTCCTAAGTCTTCTAGGAAAGAGTATAAGTCTATATGTATTACAAATGTTACAAATTTTACTAATGTTTTTTGTATCTACTAATTGCAAGGACATCCATGAATGGATTCTGACTCTGCTTAGTTTGCCTCTGAGTGACAGTTGCCAAGTGAATCAGTTTCTGTAAGAAGAGACTTTTGGTTAGGGTTGCCAATTGGCTCCAGATTTTTAGGACAGATTGATCCAGTCCCGGTTTTACTCCATTGTATGCAGGTACATATAGTCTTGCTTTGCTTAGGGAATGCAGAGGAAAAGCAGAATAAGTCCCAGCATGCAATGGGATAAAAGAAGGACTGGATCAACCTGTCCTGAAAATATGGAGCCAGTTGGCAACCCTATTTTTGGCCATTCATGGTTTTTGAACTTACATCCCAATGCATTATGACATTTTCACTCCTGCTTAGGGTAGCTTTTACCTATGGGCAAAGTGGGCAGCTGTTGCACACCCCATATAGCAGGAGGCACACTGCATGAGCACTCAAGGATCTGCCCTGATGACTCTTCTGGCTAGTGTCAATCTCAGGCAGAAAAGGACAGCCCTCTGCTTCCTGCTGCAGGCCCTCCCCTTCCAGGCAGCATGAGGAGAGCAGGAGGGGAGGGGTTGAGCATGGAACAGAGCAGAGCAATCCGTTCTCTAATCTAGACCCTCCCTTCCTTTTGTTCTCTCCTTTGCAGGGAATGAGAGGGGTGAGGCTGGAGAGAATGGCATACAAAGAATTCTGTTTTTACATATTCCTGTTTCTAATTTGTGATTACTTATTCTGTATTTGGTGAGGGTCTGTATGCAGTGTGTGTGATTGAGTTAAGGTATTCTGCTAGTATGTAGTTTCTGGGTAGGGATCTGTAGCAGTCCAGACTATTCTGAGTTCCCAATAAGAGGTGTATAAATATTCTGGTGCCCAGTGGAACATTTGCAGTGTTGCCTTTTCATATAGAGTTGTTGATGTTTGAATTCTGAAAGTTAACTGCTGTTTTGGCATGGGTGGTTTGCAATATAGACTCTAGAGATGTGCATCGGGTGCCCAATCATTTCTGCTTTTGGGTTTGTGTGGCCGAGGGAAAATCTTGTATTCCTGCGGATCGGCATTTTTTTTTGTGAAAAATCGTTTTTCAGCTTAGTGCGCGCTAACAAAAATAAAAAAAAGTAACAAAAATTAACGTTTTTTTGTTAGTGCTTATTAACAGGAGTTAGCGCGCACTAAGCCGAAAAATGATTTTTTTTTACGGAAATTCGGGAAAAATGCAATTGTTTTATCGGTTTCCAGATCCATGATGGTTTAGGAAATATTGTACGAATTTCCTAATCATCAAAAAACAATTGCACATCCCTAATAGATTCTTAAGTGACTATTTTGCAAGGTTTTGTGTACTTCACAAAGTATTAGGGATGTGCAGGCCTAATCATTTTGGTTCTTTTTTCACTTTGGGGTTTGTTTGTTTTTGTTTTTCTATTCATTTAATGTTTTTTTTTCATTTTGTTTTGTTTCCCGAACTGAAAAAAAACCTCATCAACGCCCCCCCAAACCTCTCAAAACCATCAAACAAACCTGATCAGGCTTCCCTGAGGCTTTCCACCTCCCCCTCCCACCTCTCAACAAAGATTCAGGGCATAGGCCAAGACCACCTTTGGGGCCTGAGACTACCTGGTTGGGCTGAGCTATGCCCAGCTGTAGCCTCCTCAATCCCCTCTTATCCTCTCTGAAGACTTTGTTGGGGCTGAGAATCTCCCTGGCCCTCACTTATCCCTTCTATTGGGGGGCACCTCCAAGAAAGGGAGACTGGCAAAGCCCATAGCTGCTGCTCCCATGCTGCCGACTGCCTGGAGGACAGTGCTGAATTGATGTCACTTCGGCGCCTGTCTCAGGTGCGGCTGATGCCATTATATTGTATATACATTATGCTGTAAAGCCACTACTGAAACAGGCACCAAAGTGATGTCACTTTGATGTCGTCCTTCAAGTGGTCAGCACCATTTTTTAAAGGACTCTGTGGGGGCAGGAGCAATGGGCATTGCTCCTGCCCATTTCTTGATGATCCCCCCCCCCCCCCCCACACACGGTAGAAGGGAAAAGTAGGGACAGGGGGGATCTCTGGCCACGGTTAGTTTTTCAGAGACTGGAGGAGCAGAGGCCCTGGCTGGGTATCCTTCCAGAGTGAGGGTCTGAGGAAACAGCAAGGAAGGCTGCCTAACAAAGCCATGAAGCGACAGTACAGAATAAGCAGCCAAATGTCCAATCTGAATTTCTTTATTGGATGGGGACAAAAATATGCAATGTTTGTCTCCATCCAATAAAGAAATTCAGATTGGACATTTGGCTGCTTATTCTGTAGGTATCCTTCAGCTCAGCCAGGTAGGCCTGGGCCTCCGAGCTGGTTTTGTGGATTAGGAGGGGTGTCAGAGGGGCCCAGACAGGGTCCAGCTGCATGCAGCCTGGGCCGCGAGACTTTCTTGAGGGTCAGGAGACATGGAAAGGCCTCAGGGAGGTCTATTTTGTATGAAAACAAGCAAAGATAGCTTCATTTGTCATGTTTCTTACATTTTTGAAATACGAACATTCCTACAAAATATCTGGTAACAGAGCAGAAATGTGATGACATTCAAAGTAAGGGATCCAGTAAATGTACAACATTGCTCCCTCCCCCCATCTAATCACATTCCTTTCCCTCTCCTCCCCCGCAACATCCCACCCCATGGCATAATCATCTAGCTTTCTCTCTCCCACCTATCCTCCCTGTCATCAGCTACCTTTCCCTTGCACCCTCCCACCCCCATCTTACAGAGTGAGATTTACTATCCTAATGAATGAAATTAAAGGCCAAAGAGAGAGATTTTTCTGATGGTGTGTCTGTGGTATTAATGTGCAAAGATATGGGTATTATATTGTTTTGAAATGGGAGGAGCAATACAAAATGATATCTAGTTCACTTTAATTTTATTTAAATTCTAATTCTTTAATCCGCCGATAAAAAACCCTATTTTCCATTTCTCCCCAAACCATTCTAGGCCTTCTCCTTTTCCCAGCTCCATCCCACCCCTTTCCTTTTTTCCCCTCTCCCATAGCTCCAACCTTGGTCCTTTCTTGCCCTTCCTCATCCCCAGTTCCATCCTAGATCCTTTCCTAGCAACGCATTTTATTTAAAAAGGACAAAGTGCAGTCTTTTCTTATAAAAAATATCACTCATAACATGTATGTTATATTTATATGCACTGCTATGGAAGCCAACCAAAAACCTGCATAAAAGACACTTGGAACCCTTATTGTATTAGGCCTATTATAATGTTTGTTGGGTGAGGGCTTGGCCCTCAGAAATCCATGAGTAAACAAAATTACAATTACAATATAATAGGGGTGATCAACTAGTGACTCGGGAGCCACACGTGGCTCTTTCATGTGCAAAATATGGCTCTTGCCCTATTGGCCACATGGGAACTGAATAGCACTGCAGAGGTTAGGAAGGGAGGGGCTGGAGAAGAAATTACACACAATAGAGCAGAGCAGAAAAGAGCCATTCTGCTCCAGCCCCTATGGTTGCTACAAAGACAGAAGGGGGGTGGAAGCAAGAATCAGAGTGTTTTCTCTGATCATCGCAGATCTCCCCCTCCCCCCCCCCACCAAGTCTGCAGTCAGCAACAGTGGAGAACAGGAAGGGAGGGGAGGAAGTGAGGTTGCAGTTGACAGGAGAGCAAAGAACCAATCAGCTCTCTGCTCTAGCCCTCACCATGCTGTCCAAATCCCACCCCATCTGAAGTCTAGAGTAGAGAGCTCTTATCTGGGATGTTGTCTGGTGGGGAGGGGGATACAGTATACACAGCAGCAGGCCCAGCAGCTTATTGTGATCCCAAGACTTGGGATTCAGCTAACAGCAGAGGGGAGAAGGGACTTAACCAGTCAGGCCAAAATAATTTATGGCAAGAGAAAGGAGGTGAATGCTGAAAGGGGGTGAGGGAAGAAGGGGTTAATGTATGTAATAGTGGCTTCATCTCTGTTCCTCTGTTCCATCTCAGTTTTTCAGGTTATGGGAGGTTTTGCATTTTTTTGTGCCTCCCCTAGCTGGGTCCCACCCTTAATGGTAATGGGTTTTAGCCTTCCTATAAAAAAGGGTTGGCAATACTGTTTTTGTAGAAGAGAATGAGATTTTGTAGGAGCTGGAGTCAGACCTTGACACACAGGGTTTGAGCTTGCTGTATTTTGAAGGCCTCAAGGACCACCACTTAGGAGATCATTTTTGGAAATTGAGAGAGTCTAATCTGAAGACTAAATCGCCCCTTCCAAAAGGGATTGCGTTCCAGCTTGTTTGATTCTCTATGCTCAATTAACCATAGAGACAGACATATTGAGAACGAGGTTGTTTCTCTTCTCCTCAATCTATTTTTGATGAAGGACACTGGGGAGGGTACCAGGACACTGATTCAGCTAACAGAAGGAGGGTTAGAAGAAAGGCTGTTACGGATAAAGATACTGCTGCTCTTTAAATTGTCACTATCATGGTCCTTTTCATCATTTTTGCCATCTTGGCCTGGATCTTATTTTTCAAGCTGCAGTAAACTGGTTTTATGTTGAACATCACCAAAGGACTCTGGCAGTACTTTTTCTTGGCCTCGTTGATGTCATCTACCATTCTATCACAGTGTACATTCATTGAATCATTTGAAAAGACCCATTGAGAGGTAGATTACTGTTGGACTATTCCCCTACTGCACTGAGGGTCCCGGAGGTTATATCCCCTCCCCGCTGGTGGAGCCCTGGCAGCTCAGAATCTTATATGGGTTCATATTGGAAAGAGAAGATAGAGGTTTTGGATTATTGGTTATGGTGTTGCAGCCCTGGGAAAATAGTAGCACTTTATTCAGAGACTGAATACTTGAGGGAGCGGTGCATGAAGTGAATGTTGGGGAGGTGAAGGGTGTAAATACTTGAAGGAGATGCAGCGCAAGAGGGAGTGAATGCTTCTGAGGGCAGTGTTGTGAAAGGGATTAATGCTGCAAGAACTGGGGGGGACGGGGGGGACAGCAGAAAGAGCAACTTATATTGTGGAGAAGATGGGGATGGGGAATTATCGTTTCCCTCCCCATCTCCCTGAAGTCAGCAATGCAAACTGGACTGTCTGGTGCCTTATTACTTTCTAAGGTCCATGCTGCCACTTGTTCTGCACCAAATGTGACAGGACCAGAGTTTGGGTGAGTGAAAGAGAGGAAGGAAGAGAGGGTTGGTATAAGGGTGTTGAATGGGGGGGGGGAGGGGGGAGAATGTGAGAAAGCCCGCAGGGAAAGAGTGTGTACAAGAAAATAAGTAGTGATGATTGAGGGGAGATTGAAAAAAATAGAAATGGTGTCGGGGATGGGGGAGGGGGAGAGTGCAGAGGTGGCGATAGGGGGGATGATTAGAAAGGGAAGGATAGGAGAGAGACACATGACTGAGGGATATGGGGCAGCACAAGAAGGAGTGAATGTTTCTGGGGGTTTGAGAGCAATTTTCCCTCTGTGTTGCAGGCATTAATTTTAACTGGCTTGGATTTCTGCAGTGCTTCGTTGTTAGGTCTTCCAGCTGTCACCTTAAAAGCATTTCAAACAGCTCAGAATGCAGCTGCTAGGATTTTGATGGGGACTGGCCTTCTAGATCACATATCACCAATACTACAAGCATTGCATTGGCTGCCTGTGGAACCATGTATCAAATATAATACCTTAATGCTTATTTTCAAATGATTAAATAATCCGATGTTGCATTTTTACATTCCAATGCGCTCCTTATGGTCATCTAATGCTGGCATTTTGGATGTTCCATCTTTTTGGGCAATCCTTCTGCATGAAGTTCATGATCAAGCTGAATTATGGAATATGCTCCCTGGTGTTATTAGGATGCTGTGACAATGTTCAGGAAAGTGCTAAAACATTTTCCCAGGCTTGTGGTGGTGGCTAAGTCTCAGTCTGTCTTCCATTTATTTGGACCTAGCTAACTTTGTTATAAAAAGTTTAACAACATCAATTATTACTTATATTTCAGTTTAAGGTTAGGATAATTGTGTCATTATGGTTTTTATTCTGTTTTATAGGTTACTGCGCATGTTTGTACTTTAGTCTTTATATGTTAGTTTTGAATATTTTATGTATGTTTTACTGTAATCCACCTGGAACATTTATGGTGGAGGGGTATCTAAAAGCGAACGAGAGAGGGCACTGAAGGGGAATGGTGAGAGAACAAGAGGGAGTGCAGAAGAGGAGAGAATAAGCGAAGGTGGGGGCAGGGGAGATACTGTGGTGGGCAGAGGGTGAGGAGGAGGAGGGACAGAGTAGCACAACTCATGCAGATGGAAGTGTTAATGTTGGAGCCGCTGAGCCCTTGTCATTGGTCTTGAAGGGTTTAAAGAATGTTATATTGGAGTTGACAAGAGACAAACTGGTAGGAACAGGATGGAGGATTGCGAGATACTGATGGGGATAAGAGAGAGAGAGAGAAAGACAGAGATTGGGCAGAGCATAGGGGAGAGAAAGAGGAAGAGGTTGGTCAGAGACAGGTCCGGACAGGATGGACTGAGAGAGATAGTGGTGGGGACAAAGGGAGATGATGGAGAGAAAAACTGGTGGAGACAAGGTTGGCAAATTTAGAAAGAGACAGGTGAGAGGATTATGAGATTGGGAGAAAGGATGGGATTGAAAGAGAGAGAAAACTGGCGGAGACAGGGTGGGAGAATTCAGAGAGAGACTGGTGGGAGACTTGAGACTGGTGGGGCCAAGGTGTGGGAACTGAGGGAGAGACTGGTGTGGACAGAATGGAGAGATTGAGACAGAGAGAGAAAGAGAGACTGGTGGGAGAATTGAAAGAAACTGGTGGGGACAGGGTGGAGAAGTGAGGGAGAGATTGGTGGGAACAGGGAGGGGGAATTGAGAGAGAATGGGGGGATTGATAGAGAATTTAGGAACAGACTGGAATTGAAGGAGAACTCAGTGGAAAGTGGAAACAGGGTGGACAGGTTGAGACAGAGAGAGATACTCTCGGCAGGGGGTATTCCCTTCTCCCTCCATACCTCTCGTCTATTAAAAACATAAGGCTCTTTGGTACTGTGCTTTCCAATTTCTTGACTCTTAGTGTGTGAAAGGTTGGCCACCCCTGCACTATCCACCCACCACTCTCCATGGTCTCCCACCCGCCAATCTCCAACCCTGACTAAGGGCGTCCAAATCCTAAATCCGACCCTGAAGTGATGTAGTAATCTGCAGAAACTTCTGCAGAAGGGGCTTCATGTGCAAAAAACACATGGAAACCCTAAAATTGTGGGGTTTTGTGTACAATACCCCCTTTGTGAAAGATTGTTAAGTTTCGTAAGGTGTGAACTCCTGGGCCAAGGTGAGAGGTGTCTCTGCCCACAGGGAGGAGCCCTGTGAGCCTTAACATCGGTAGGCGTGGTCTCAGCGCAGTCAGACACAACTGTGGAATAGAGTCTTTAATGATAGAAGAGAAAGGCACAACCTGAGGAGCGGGAGGTGTAGCAAATAAAGCTCAGAGCAGAGGGGTATACCCAAGGGTGATACCTCAGATGTGACGATCCGGTAGTGGCCCGCGGAGCGGGGTATGCCGGGAATCTGTCTCTGCAATGGAAGAAGAGAAAGATATCCGAGGTGCAGAAACCCCAACCGGGTTCCTGTAGGGGTGGTTCAGTAATGACCTGCAGGCAGGGTATACTGGAGTGGTTCCTTCTGGGATGAAGCGGTGGTGGCCCGAGGCATGGGGTACCCCGTAGAGGATCCCGCAACGAGGCTAGGTAGTTGAAGTCCGTGGGAATAGGTACTCACAAAAGGAAGTTCCAGGAGAGGTCCCAGGGAGTGGGACCGATAGCAGTTCAAGGCAGAGGGTCCTCCAGGGAGCGGATAACCAGAAACGAAGTAGGGCCCCTGAGGAGCGGGCACCCAGAGTGCCTCACGCCAACGTAGAAACTGGAACTGGAAGTCCAAGGTACGGAATTCAACAAGAGGGAACTCCTTGCTAACTCATCTAAGCAAAGGGCCAGCGAGCTTAAGCACTGTAGATGGGTGACGTCACCCGGAGGGGACACCCCCGAGGTTCCCGCCATGACGTGTACACAGGTAGCCCATATGCGCGTGCACGCCTAAGTAATTCCTGGATCAAGATGGCGGTCGGCAGCGCCCACGCCATCCCGGGAACGCCAGGCTAGTCGGCGGTGGTTGGCAGAGGCCGCCATTCTGCCAAAGGATGATAATGCAGCAAAGAAAGAGGTGAGCATTAGTGGTCGCAGCCTTCTGCGACCGATGGGCGTAACAAAGATTTCGTAGATTTTGGTCTTCACAACAGTACAATTTTATGAACAGTCTGCTATACAAGAAATTTTATTTAAATCCAAAATTAATGAGCTGCTGCAATGCAAGATCATCAAAACAGTGCATTAACACTGAATTAGATGTAAACAGTCAGGGGAAAAACTCTTTGTGTGCTGGTTTTCTCCAAAATGTTTACAACAGCTTCAGAAGATATAGTTATTTTTTTGCCAGCCTCGCCATAGTAAAATTTCAAGAGGAATTTTTCTATAGAGCTCATTTGGATCTGTAGAAAAATTGCACACAAAATTTGCCAAAAACCCGTAGGAAAACCTGTGGGTTAATACATTGGCCGTTTTGTGGCCAGTTAATAACAAAGTCTTACAGACCCCTCTGGTTCTTCATCCTGCACGTCCCCCAGTTGACCCAGACCCCTCACCCTGTCCTGTAAACCCTAAAATGTGAGAGCTGCAGACTTGCTCCTCATCAGGAGCAGCAGTAAAGTTATATGGATAAGAAGCCTACGCGGGCTGCAGTTTACGGTTTTAAAATATGGAGTTATGTGCATAAATGTTGGCCTCACCCAGAACAACCCATGCCCTGCCCCTTTTCCACCCCCTTATTTTTCATGTGCACATGGGTACATGTGCACGTAATTCGCAGCTTTTTAAAATCCTCGTTGCTCGCGCACGGCCCACATACACGTGAATGTGGGCATTTTTGCATGAGCAATGCTTTTAAAAATGACCTCATTGGTTTCAACAAGTATGCATTCAGTAAAAACCCAACCCTATGACTGACTGTTAACAGTAGTATTCCTGTTATGCATTCCACTCAGCAAACATGGGTGCATTCACAGCCCTCATAGAACACTAGGGTTCACGTCCCACTGTCGCTCCTTGTGACCTTGGGCAAGTCACGTCACCCTCCATTGCCTCAGGTACTAACGTAGGCCTGGACTCACCATTCTTTCGCAGAATGGTGAATCCTGCGAAAACAGGCGGTGGGGGGGGGGGGGGTGAAGGGGGGCGTGCCTGCGAAAGCCCGCAGCCTTCGCACCACTGCAGTGCGCCGGCTGCCAGCTTTCGCACCGAATAGCAACACCATAAAAGGTGTAGTTATTTGGCGTGCTACTGCCGACGATAATGTTAGTAACATTATCGCCGGCAGCGAAAACACCGCCGACCCCGCCCCTCCCCTCCCCGACTCCTCCCCTCCCTCCCCGACTCCTCCCCTCCCCGCCCGACTCCTCCCCTCCCCCTAATTTGCATCATATCGCCTGCAAAAAGGCCTTTTTCACATGCAATATGGCCTTATTGTGTGCATTAGGGCCCTAACACACGCGATAAGGGTTTAGAAAATAACCCCCTTAGATTGTAAGCCCTCTGGGGATAGGGAAATACCTACAGTACCTGAATGTAATCCACTTTGAAGCGCTGAAAAAAGTGCAACATGTGGAATATAAATCTAAAAAAAATAAAATAAATAAAAAATTGCCTTTGAGCTTCACTCTGTTTCCCACACTGAATGTAGATGGCACAACTTCTGCATGTGAAAATAAATGTGCCTTACTGAAAATTAAGCTCTGAAAAGTGTATTTTAGAATAATGGCAATATTTTAGACATATGTAGACTTATTTTGTTTGGAGGTAATGCATTTGCATTTTGGCAACCGCATTTGTTTTGGCTTCAGGATTTCACTTAGGATTGCCAATTACACTGAAGGAGCAGCATATAATTTATTACATTTTTAAATGGATTGACACAGTTTTTAATTTGTTTTTCTTTTTAAATATTTTTAATTCTCAGGAAAGAATCAACGAGCTTGAGATGGAAATTACGGAAGCTAAGCAAGAGATGGCACGGTACCTGCGGGAGTATCAGGATCTGCTCAATGTCAAGATGGCACTGGATATTGAGATAGCTGCTTACAGGTAACAAGCCAGACTAGAAATGGAAGAGATATTTATGAAGGTATCAGAAAATGCTGCCTAATGAGAACATGATGTAAACCATTTTCATAGCAATATGGTTTAAAAATAAGTATCTTTGAATATTTTGACAATGTTATTGTCAATGATATCTATAAACTTTAGCCTCCATTTTCCTCCAATCAAAGCTACCATACACTGTTCCACCAATGGTGTCCACTCATATCCTGCAGGGACCACCCTTTGGAGCCAGACAACATTCAGTTTATATGCTTACCCACCACATATAGACCTACCACCTATAATTGTAGATTTATAGCATGGTATACTCTTCTCAATATTTTGTGACAATATTATTATTACTTTGCAGAGAATTGGGCTAAGATGGGATTCAGTCTCCATTCTGATAAAATCCAGAATCTCTATTTATTGCATTCACATTGTTCCCTCCCCCGACCCCCAACACACACATATTGTGTTCAGTTCCCATGCTGTTATTATTTCCAACATTAATGGAGACTAGTTACCATATCTTCTACATTATGAATAATCAGTTTTAAGGGCCAATGCAATAACTTTTAGCATACATGTTAAGGTTTTCTTGTGCATGCTACAAATAGTGAGCTATGCTATAAGGCTTTATGTTGTACATTAAAGGAGTCCAAACAGTTATTAGTGTGAGGGTAACATTCCTTCATTTGCATGTCTATATATGTAAATGAAGGAATGTTAAATGCAAATGAGGAGTTACCAACTCACTCTCAATAGCTTGGTATGCCCACCCTCCATGCTATTGAGTGAGTGCTTGATAACTGGGTGCTATTTAGTAGCTTCTAGAACCTGGTATCATCTTACTAATGTGAGTATGTTACTTAGCAAGGACAGGATTAATAGCATGAGCATGCCAAACTGAGCATACTCTTGAAAGGGCTCAGCTAACTGGAAACAGAGAACCTAAAACATGAAGGCCATGGGCAGGAGATGACACTATATAACTGTACCCATATAGTCTTGGGGATAAATGCATTTGACCACACAACTAATACACCCTTTCTGCACAAATTCTTACACATCTATCTATCTATCTATCTATCTATCTATCTATCTATTTATTTATTTATTTAACCATTTTATATACCATCATTCCAAATGAAGATCACAACGGTTTACATCATGACATACATAATATGAATTGACAAATACAATCACTTAATGTGTTCATATAACATACAGTTTAAAGATAGACACATACAATGACTAAAGTTCTCAGGGGCACATTCGTTGACTAGAGTTATCGGGAGTGAGAAGGTATGCAGGATGAGCTAGCATTTTTAACTCAATACAAGAAAGCAATTATCATATGGCCTTAAAGCAATTATCATATGACCTTAAATAAACAAGATTAAATAAATTTGCTTTTTACTGTGCATTTTCAAACTAAAGTACATTTTTGTTTTTCAGAAAACTGCTAGAAGGAGAAGAGATCCGCTTGAGTTATACATCCCTTCCTATGCTCAGTTGATTCCTCCTGTGTCCAAGAACCAGTCATCTCGATGCTTTCTTTTCCATAGCACACTGCGATTCCTGATCCCTCTCTCCCACTACTCCCATGCAGCTACCTCTCCCTTTCCAGTTCAGCCCTAGTTTAAACTTAAGGTGATGTGAAATCTGTTTGGAAAAATTGTTTACACTTGTGAAAACATGTTCAATTTGTAATTATTCCCCTACGATGGTGCTAATGACTGTCTGTGGTGTAGAATGCAGTTACCCCATGATATGTGAGACACTGGATGCTGGACTCTACTCATGGCGCTCAGAGTTCCTCTCAACAGATTTAATGCTGGTACATTTACATAAACTTTATTAGCTATCAGTTCATATTTAGTTGTTTCTGTAGCTATTCTAGACACAGCTAAAAACAGCAAATACCCATGGGTAACCTGTGGGTTCTGGTAGTTAATTCTATTAGTTAGCTTATATGAAGCGTCTGACAGATTCCTACAGAAATCTAAAACTTAAGAGCTCTGCTCTGTACTTCTGCTTTGCAATTTGTAAATTCTGAAGCCACTACTACTACTACTACTACTACTACTACTATACAGTTACTTAACGCTACAAGATGTATGCATTGGTGTTATGCAGATACACACATAGGAGACAATTCCTCTTCTATGGAGCTTATAATCTAGTCAAGACAGATAGACAAGACAAATAAGCATTTCGAGCGAATCAGAGAAAAGAATGAAAGTGCCAAGGTAGGTTAATATGTGCAGTTTAATTGAAGACAGGGACCATTTTGTTTAATTGGCTAAAGCTGTAAGAATTGCCTGAGAAGCAATCTATGTAAGAAGAAATGGGGCAGGTGGGAGTGAGAAAGAGTGGGAGGGCAGTCTGGCATACACTGTGCCATCACAAAGGAGTCTAGTAAAGAGAAACCACCTTATTTTCTGCAGAGATTGAACTTCAAATCAAGTGTCACCAGCAAGTTAACATTTTCATTTTCTTTTCTGAAGTGTACAAATCAGATTTAGGCCAGCAATCAGCCATTTTCAGAAATTGAAGTGAGACAGCAAAGCCAGCACAGATACTTGAGACTCAGGTGACTCTTTTATTAACAATTATACAATAGGCTTTGGCACCTAAAGGGTCATGAATACAACAGCACCTTGGAAGGCACTGCTGCACTACAAAGGCACCAAGCACAGATAACAGTTGTTATTGGATCATATTTTATACATTCAATATCTGCTAATTAGTTGACTTCTCAAAAGGTGGCATTTACTCCTGATGCATGCAACCAAATGTATCTTGCTACATTTGATTCCTCTTTTTGCTGATGGTACCAAAATCTGCAACAGGGTAGACAGCCAGGAAGGTGTGGAAAACATGAGTTAAAATCAAGTGAAGCTTGAGGAATGGACTAAAGATTGGCAGCTAAGAATCAATGCTAAAGAATGCAGAGTAATGCATTTGGGCTGCAAAAACTAGAGATGTGCTTCGGGGAAAAATTTCATATCGGGCTTAGTTTCAGGGCCTCCGCATGGGAATTTCGTTTTTCCTGCAGTTTGGGGGGTTTTTGTTTTTTTTTTGGGGGGGGGGCCCGATTTTTGGGTTAGTGCACACTATCTGGAATTTTTTTCGGAAAAAATTCAATCGTTTTTCGGTTATCCCAAACCATTCCGAATTAGGCAATTTCGTTGACATTGCCTAATTCGGGAAAAACGATTGCACATCCCTAGCAAAAAACCCAAGGGACAGATGCAGTATTGGAGGCAAAATTCTTCTAAGCACAAAAGAGGAGTGGGATCTAGGAGAGATTGTATCTGATGATCTTAAGATGGCCAGACTCATGGATAAAGCAATGACAAAAGCAAGAAAGATGCTTGGCTGCATAAAGAGAGGAATGGTCAGCAGAAAAAGGGAGCTAATATTGCCCCTGTATAGGTCCCTGGAAAGACCTCACTTGGAATGCTGTGTACAATTCTGAAGACTGTACCTTCAAAAGGATGTAAACCAGTTGGAATCAGACCAGAGGGTGGCTACTAAAATGGTCACTGGTCTTTGTTCTAAAGCGTATGAGGATAGACTTAAAGATCTAAACATGTATACCCTAGAGGAAAGGCAAGATAGGGGAGATATGATAGAGACATTTAAATATCTCAAAGGTTTCCCTGGATAGAAGGTGAGCCTATTTCAATGGAAAGGAGGCTCTAGAATGAGGGGTCATGCGATCAGGTTGAAAGGGGGTAGATTCAGGAAAAATCTTAGGGTAGTGGATGCATGGAACAGCCTTCCAGTGGAGATGGTGGAGGCAAAAATGGTATCTGAATTTAAGAAAGCTTGAAATAAATGCAGGAGGTCTCTGAGGGTATGGTGGGAATTGTAAGGGTAGATAAATTAGACAGATGGGCAGATTAGATGGACCATATGTTATTTTTCTCCCATCATGTTTCTATATTTCTAACCATAAATTCATGATCATTAATCATTTTCTCTATTGCTATTGGCATATGATTTATAGGTCTTTTGTAATGCCATATGTTCATGAGCCATGGAGCTATTTATGAATAACTGTCATCTTCTAGAGGCTCCTAACCCACAGGTGTTCACTTACTATTAATGCATAACATATATTCTGTTGTTTTTTGACCCACAGAATTTCTATCTGGCATTGGAATGGAAGACGTGCAGACTAAAATAAGCCTAATTTCCATAACTTCTTAACACATGTAGTAGGTTCTTTTATTAATGCATCAATCTGTAAGCCATAAAATCTATATCTGCATATTGAACTGTGACATATATTTTATCTTCATTAGCCATTGTTTCATAACTCAGAATGCATCATCTGCTGTTGGGTTATATCTTTCATCTGTTATTGAATATTTTCTTTCATCAGATGTGAAATACCCTTCATCTTTCATTGGGGAATAATGCTCATCTACATTACAGATCAACCTTCATTTGTCATTAGAATATAACCATCATCTGCCATTAGGATATTTCCTTTATCTATAATTGGACACCACCTTTTCTGCATCCTATTAATTTGTTGTTTCATTATTTATTCATCCATAGAATCGTTATTTGTTATTACAGCATACCTCTCATTTGTCTTTGGCTCATTTTGCCCTGTTACTGGTTCATGATATCCAGAAGCCACTGGTTATGATTTATTACTCCATGATCTGCTATCATCTTGCAGCTCATAGCTTCCTTACCTGATGTGTGCTTTCATCTGTCAGTGATTCATAATCTTTATCTGCTACCAGTTTACACCATTGCCTTAAAACAATGATGTTAACTTATAAATAACAGAGGCACCTGGTAAGTATTAAAATATGAAAATAAATTTCCTAGTGAAGAAATACTTCAGAATTGCATAAATGGATTGAAGTAAATATAGCACAGTGGGTTCATGCAAACAATTGCACTTACAATCTTGAATCAGATTTATTGCAATCATCACAATTTGTACAAGGAATGCAAATGGAAATACACGCATTGTGTTTCAACTGAGCAGTCTTAATCAAGGGAATAATCACTTATGCCGCCATTAAATTGACAGATAACAAAAGTCCCAGAAATGACTCAGAATTTATCAAAGTATTCCTAGAAGAAAACAGATGTATTTGCACTTCTATATACAGTATAGTATTATAGTGTCACTATTTCTAGTATCCCATACAAATAAGAAAAACTCTAAACAACCTAATACTAAAGATAAGAACCCATTAAGGTACATTAAAATGTGCTGAAGATGTGTCAGCTAAATAAAACCCCTGAAACATAATAAGAAAATCAAATGAACTCTGAAAATAGTCTTTATGTATACACGTAAATGCATGACTATTTTTTCTATATGGAGTAGGGATGTGCAGAGGGAAATATTTTGTTTTAGTTTGTTTATTTGTTTCATAGCTCAGAATCATACATTTGGCTCATTTCAAACAAAAAAAAATTGTTTTATTTGTTCATTTCCCATTAAAGTCAGTGGGAAAAGCAATGCAGCCTATCTTGGGTTTCCAAAATGGGGTTTTCAAATCATTTATTTATTTATTTATTTATTTATTTATTTGCCCATCTATTTTTTTTTTAATTTATTTTGAGTATTTATATTCCACTCATCTATCATTCTGGGTAGGTAACAACTTTACATTCATAAAATTGAAAAAAACAAAAACAAAACATGCATCAATATAAATATAGTAAATATCCAATAAAAACTCAGCTTTGTTATAATATCAAAATCCAGCTATCTACCTAGGATTAACAAATCCATCTAAAAGTACAATGTCTTCGGCTGAATTGCTAAACACCAACTGTTTAACTTAGATTATCGAATGTCTGTTGAAACAAATAGGTTTTTACAACTTTCTAAATTTTACCAATGATAACTCAGCTTTCAGGTGATTAGGTAAAACGTTCCAGACCATTGGACTCGCAACATTAAACTACCTTTCTTTGGATTCAGTCAACTGAATCCCTCAGATAGATGGAACCTCTGATAAGCTCTGGGATGCATACTTTAAAGTACATGAAGGTCAATACATTTTCAAGACTGAATTAAAACATTTGGGAGCCAGGACATGAATCACTTTAAATAATATCATCATTAACTTGAAGTTTAATATCCATGAAATAAGCAACCAATGTAGTTTAAACAAAACAGGAGAAATATAATCTAATAATTGTGTTCCAGATACAATCGGAGTTACTATATTTTGCACAATCTGTAAGGCCAGCAGTGAAGGCATTACAAAAGCTTCAAAAGAGAGCACCGATAACAGTTACATGAACCCTCGAAGGCAGCACGATAGGCAAAGTGGCATGAACATCCTACAGCACAATGAAGGGGGAACATAGCAAGCAGAAAGAGTGTCAGATAAAACCACAAGGTGCAGATAAAGGGACAAAGCAGCAGAAAGACTATCACCAACACACTGAGGAACCATGATAGTGGCAAGAGCACCACAAGGAGTAGAGTGAGTCGTCTGGTGTATGGCAGCAAAGCAGAGTGGCATAACGTTGATAGGGGCAAGACAGGATGACAGAGCTGAGGTAGTCTGGTCCCTGTGGTTTTGATAGGGGCAACACAGGCTGGCCCCGGGGAGAGTTCCCTTTCCTTTGTGCAGGAAAGGGCTCCCTAGAATGGGTTCGCCCTTAGAGTGGGGTGGTTCTGTTGGTGTCTAGTGAGCTCTTGCTGGTCTTTTAAAATCTGGTGGATGTAGCAGATATATAAATGAGAATTTTGAAGGCCAAGGTGGAGGAGGTTTCCATGTGAACAGTGGTTCAACACGGGTCAGCGGGTGTTAAGAGATAGGCGACACCCGGGGAGAGTTCCCTTTCCTTTGCGCAGGAAAGGGCTCCCTAGAATGGGTTGGCCCCTAGAGTGGGGCCTGAACCTTCAAAGTGTGGCAACGTGGAGGAGGTTTCCATGTCAACAGTGGTTCTGGTTCAACGTGTGTCAGCGGGTGTTAAGAGATAGGCGACACCTGGGGAGAGTTCCCTTTCCTTTGCACAGGAAAGGGCTCCCTGAAATGGGTTTTCCCCAAGACTGGGGCACGAGCCTGGGCAAGTGTGGCGATGTGGAGGAGGTTTCCATGTGAATAGCGGTTCTGGTTCAACATGGGTCAGTGGGTGTTAAGAGATAGGCGACACCTGGGGAGAGTTCCCTTTCCTTTGCACAGGAAAGGGCTCACTGAAATGGGTTCGCCCAGAGAGTGGGGCCCGAGCTTCAAAGTGTGGCGATGTGGAGGAGGTTTCCATGTGAACAGCAGTCCTGGTTCAACATGGGCCAGCAGGTACTAAGAGATAGGCTACACCCGGGGAGAGTTCCCTTTCCTTTGTGCAGATATGTTGTGGTTTGATCTGTCACTTCTTCCTGAACTGGTTCACTGCCAGAAGAAAATGGCATCTTTTTCATTTGTGAAAGATAATTCAACAGAAGATGCTTTTAGAGCAATAGAGACTGCCATTTGTGAAGCAAGAACTGAGCTGGAGATTATTTGTGAATACCCAGAAGCTATTAACTGTACCTATGCACTTCAGCTGATGACAAAGAAACTTGAAGAGCTCTCAGAAATAAGAAATCTGCTATTCAAGTCCAAATTTACATTATCAACCTATGTTGACTTTATACGCTACACAGTGCCCCTGTAAACTATGGGAACACAGAGGATAAACTAGAGTGCAACTACCACCAGTTTTCTATAGTACTAGAAACATTAATGTTGGCACCTAAGAAAGATTTAGGGAAAATGGCCCATATTATGAAGGTCATGAAATTTATTGAGCATATGAAATATGCAAGCTCCAAACATCTTAAGTCAGCTTTTTATGTTCTTACATTCCAAATGTTGCAAAACAGGAAAAAGAATCTTCTGGAAAGAAGTGATGCACAAATACATGAAACTGAAATTAGAAATACTAGAACTAAACTCAGACAGGCACAGCGTTTGAGGTCAGACCCGTGTAGTGACGTAAGGGCTGGACAGTGGACAGACAGGCACAGCGTTTGAGTTCAGACCCTTGTAGTGATGTAAGGGCTGGACAGACAGGCATAGAGTTTGAGGTCAGGCCCTTGTAGTGATGTAAGGGCTGGACAGACAGGCACAGCATTTAAGGTCAGGCCCTTGTAGCGACGTAAGGACTAGACAGACAGGCATAGCGTTTGAGGTCAGACCCTTGTAGTGATGTAAGGGCTGGACAGTGGACAGACAGGCACAGCAATTGAGGTCAGACCCTTGTAGTGATGTAAGGGCTGGACAGACAGGCACAGTGTTTGAGGTCAGGCCCTTGTAATGATGTAAGAGTTGGACAGACAGGCACAGTGTTTGAGGTCAGGCCCTTGTAGTGATGTAAGGGCTGGACAGTGGACAGACAGGCACAGCATTTGAGGTCAGGTACATGTGCTGATATTATCTGGAGCATATGAGGCAGTTGGAGCTGCTGCAAGGCTTTAAATTGCTTTTATTCATCTTGCCATTCACAGGGAAAATCTGGAAACCCAAGCAAAGGCATGTTAATTTTCAAAAACACTAGTATTTCCATCAACTCTGGTGCCAGCCTTGAGCGATGAGGGCTCATGATATTCTCTTTCATTGAAAATACATGTTCACTGGGCATACTGGTTGGTGGATATGACAGATATTGCTGAGCCACTTTGGCTAAGTGTGGCCAGACAGTGGACTTGTGTGCCCAATATGCAGCACATCTGTCTGCATGTCCTCTATGAGCTATGTGAGATACCGAGTCACTGACATTTGTGCTGGTGTCTCCTTTGCTTGGGTGGGCTGAGAGTCCTGCTTGCCACCTGCTTTCAGTCTAGCCCATTCCAGAACAGATGTTTTTTTAGGGGAAACATGTCTTTGGCGTACTGACGTGGAGGAGGAAGTACTAGCTGTCGCTGACAGAGTGTTGCTCCTGCTTGGGCTTGCACTACTCTCTGAATTGCCCACTGTTTCCTCCTCTGTTTCATGCCTAATCTGTCTCTGCCTATGGCACTCCTCTTCATGGATGTTTACTAAAAGCAGGTCCTTCACAAATGTGAGACAATCGGACTGTAGGGCGAGTTTCCCTTTCACACCGGGATCACAGACTGCGGCGAGCATGTATATGTGGTCTTTTGTTAAAGGTCTTAATCTCTCTTGCACCTGCTTCTGCAAAACGTCCAGACAATGCAGCACCTCTGCTGTCATTCCCTCTTCCTGTTTAAAGCTCTCCAAATTTTCCTCCAGAAAATTAACTATAGGGATGATGTCAGCCAAGGTGGCACTTCTGGAACTCAGCTCCTTCATGGCATCCTTGAAGGGCTGCAGGATTTTTACCAGCTGACTCATGACTAACCAATCATTTATTTATTTATTTATTTATTTATTTATTTATTTATTTTTAACTTTTATATACCGACATTCTTGTATAACATACAAATCACACTGGTTTACATTAAAACAGAAGATGCAGGAAATATGTTTCCTTTGTCTAATACATTGAACATTTATAACAAGGAAATTGTTAACAAGGGATAAAACTAAAAACATGGAGAAAGGTTAAACAAACGAGGAGAATAATGGACGTTAAAAATGAAAAGGTAGCACAATGGGTTGCACGAAGGGGTGCACAAAGGGGAGTGCCCCTTTGTCGCGCGTTGCGCGACGCCCGGCGCGTGACGCCTGGTGGAATGGCGCCATTTACCGGATCGACGCTAGGCGGGATGACATCGGGAGGGCGGGTCTCTTGATCACTGTTTTCCTCTCATCGTTCTCTTCTCAGTTTCCAATGCGGATTTTTTTCATTTTTTTGTCTTTTTCTCTAGCCCTAGGGAACTCTGCACACCTATGTCCATTTCCACAGAAAGTTTATGAAGGGGTGTGTACTGCTCCTCTAACCTCTGCAGCATAATATAGGTGGACTTCCACTGGGTGCCAATATCTTGAATGAGACACTTGTGAAGCATCTCCAAATCAGTCTGCTTTTGTCAGAGAACCTGCCCTGCCTTCACACTTCTGTGGAAGAATCTTGCTATGTTCCTGCACTTGTGTATTAACGTATGCAGGTATTGATTCTCTTGGTGATTGGACTCCAACCCCAGAGCTGACTTCACTACCAGGTGCAGAATGTGTGCAATACATCGGATGTATTGCACACATATTGCATATTGCAATGTATTATCCACTATGATGCCTAGATCTCTTTCCTGGGTGGTAACTCCTAAGATAGAACCTAACATTGTGTAACTACAGCAAGGGTTATTTTTCTCTATATGCATCACTTTGCACTTGTCCACGTTGAATTTCATCTGTCATTTGGAATCTTCCAGTCTCGCAAGGTTCTCCTGCAATTTATCATAATCCGCTTGATATTTAACAACTTTGCATAATTTTGTGTCATCCGCAAATTTGATCACCTCACTCATCATACCCGTTTCTAGATCATTTATAAATATATTAAAAAGCACTATTTCAAGTACTATTATTCTGGGAGAACTGCCTCTTATCCATAAACACCCTCCTCATGAACCTCCAACTATCTCTCAACACTGCAAAAACAGAGCTGCTCATCATATTCAACCCACAGAACCCTATGCTAGCCCCCGCAAGCGATCCTTCACCAAACTCAAACCTCTATACAGCCATTAATACGTGATCTCAGTGTCATGATTGATCAACATCTAAACTTCAAAAAATACATCAACACCATCCTGAAAGAAGGTTTCTATAAACTCCATGTTATGAAGAAACTCAAACCCTTACTACACTCACATGATCTCTGTACAGTAATGCAAGCAAACATTTGCCCAAAGATGGACTACTGCAACTCCCTATTTATGGGCCTTCCGTACGCTACCATCAAACCGCTTCAAATGCTGCAAAATGTTATAGCCAGAACCCTCACTAATTTCCGCAAATCCGACAACATAACCCCTGTCCTGAAAGAACTTCATTGGCTCCCTATATCCTCATGTATCCTTTTCAAAACCCTAACCATTATCTACAAAACACTTTACAACCACATTCCAGCTGGCTTGAAGTACCCCTGCGATTCACCCTCCATAATTGCCCCACTAGAACCAACCACAAAGGCCCTCTACACCCCCTCCCTTAAGAATGCCCACCTCTCCTCTACGAGGGAACGAGCCCTTTCAGTTGCAGGTCCCACCCATTGGAATGCTCTTCCAGCTGAACTTTGCATTGAGCCCTGCCTGTACAAATTCAGGAAAAAGTTAAAGACCTGGCTCTTTAAGCAGGCATTCCCAGCATAATCCTCCCTGATCATTCCTGCTCCTCCCTGCTCCTCCACCCTATCTCCCTTTTATTTATTCTTATTTTATGCTATTCTACTTTAATTAATGTTATAATGTTTGCTATGTTTATTCTCTGCTATATACTTACATAATGTTATACTCCCTGTTATTGCCACTACCTAAGTTTATTGCTCCTATTGCCTTTTTCCTTGTTTGGTTCCCCCCTTGTTGTGGCTCCCCCGTCCCTGTTCTCTGTATTTCTCTTAGTTCAATGTAAACCGATATGATGTACCCACGAATGTCGGTATAAAAAAGTTGTTAAATAAATAAATAAATAAATACATACAGACCCTTGGACCGAGGTGGAGTTGGCGTAACCTGCAGGTCCTCACCATTGACAGGCAGACTTGAACGAGGCAGAGGCTAACTGGAGCTTCGACTGTACCAGCCTGTATTCCCCTTTAGTTGAGATTTTGGTGCTGTGGCTGGCAGCTCTTAGGTAGGGGCCTATGCTGATGGTTGGAAGTTCCACTGAGATCACTGGGTACTTCAGGAGAATCCAGATTCAGGCTAGAGTCAGAGGCAAGTTGCGTTCGAGGATGTCCAGGAGACAAGCAGTGGTCAATGGTAGGTGGCGTTCTAGGATGTCCAGAATGCAGGCTATGGTCAGTAACATGTAGCATTCTAGGAAGTCCAGAAGTCAGGCCAAGGTCAATACCAGCAATCCATCCTTAGGAAAAGGCAGGATGGAGAGGCAGGAAAGGAGGGTGAGGAACAACACAGGAGTAAAGTACTGGAGAATTGAAAAGCTGAAGAACTAAAGAGGCGACCACTGAGACTAATAGACAAGGACCACTGGAACAGGAATTGAAGACTGAAGAATGAAGAGACTGGAACTGAAGACACAGGAACTGGAGATGAAGATTCAGGAACTGAAAGATGTGGAGGCAATGCATTCTACTGGAGACGAGGCATTAATGGAGCATCTGCAGGGCCTATTTATAGGCCAGAAGAGTGACATCATCTGGAGGTGCCCTCAATCCTTTCCTGCCATGGGCCCTTTCCATTTAGTGAGATTGGGTGTGCGTGCACCTTAGGAGCGTTGCCAGAGGATGTCGGTGGTGTCCTGCTCTGAGGTCTGTTTATGGTGTCCTCCCTCGCTGGTGAGTGGCAATGTGATGTGAGAATTCCCGGAGTCTGGCCTCATCGAGAAGTAAAGAGCAAGACCTGGCCCGTTGTGTAAGTGTGGCGGTTCACAGAAGGAGCCAGCGGACTGCCAACCACAACAGTACCCGCTCCCCCCCCCCCCCCCCCATCTTAAGCTCCCTCCCTGAGACTCAGGTTTTCTTGGGGTGACATAAGTGGAAGTCCTTCAACTGGTTGTGGTTCAGGAAGTTGGAGGCCAGTTCCCAGTTTTCCTGTGGGCCATATCCCTTCCACAAGATAAGGTATTCAATTTTTTTGCTCCTGCAGCGAGAGTCTAGGATCTCTTTGACTTTATAAACTGTGCCTCCATAAATAGTTATGTCTTGAGGTTCAGGTAGAATTCTAGAAGGCAATGAGAATATCAAGGGTTTTAGTAATGAGACATTTAATGCATTATGTATCTTGAGTGCAAGTGGCAACCTCAACCGGTATGTGAGGGGCCCCAGTTCTTATAGTACTGGAATGGGCCTGATGTAACATGAGGTAAGGTGTATGGAAGACACTTGCAGGCCTAAATGACATGTGCTGAGCCATACCTTCTCCCTAATTTTAAATTGAAGAGCTGATCTTCTGTGGGTGTCTGCCATTCCCTTGTCTCTATCAACAGCCTCTTGAATTAGAAGATTAGTCCAAGCCAATAGTTCTTGCAATTCCTGGGCTAATTGGGCCACTGGTGAGAGCCCTGTCTCTGGCAGTGGCAGAGGTGGTGATGGCTGTTTTCCATAGACCAGTAAGAAGGGCAAGGAGCCAGTGGTTGTATTGACATAGGTATTGTGGGTGAACTGCACCTATGGCACGAGAGTGACAATATTGTCTTGGTGCTCATTGATATATGAATGTAGGAAGGTCTTAAGAGTCCTGTTGGCACACTCTGTTTGTCCGTTTCCTTGGGGGTGGTATGCGGTTGTGAAATCTAGCGTGAAGCCAAATTTCTTGCAAAGAGAATACCACTATTTTGCAGTAAATTGTACTCCCCTGTCTGATATGTGCTTGGGTAGACCATGCAGATGGAAAACATGAAGAGTAAAGAGGCATGTCAACTCATATACAGATGGGAGATCTAGTAGTGGAATGAAGTGGGCCATTTTAGAGAAATGATCTATGATTATCCAGATCACAATAGCACCAACCGAGAGGGGAAAGTCCACAATAAAATCCATGGTCAGGTGTGTTCAATATTCCCTGGGTCTGGCAATGGCTGTAACAACCCCCAGTGTTGGCCATGCAGTGATTTCTGCTGTGCATAAGTCAGGTACGAGTCAATGTAGGCTTTGACATCTTGCTTTTTTGGGGTCATCAGTAATATCGCTGAAGCAATTCAAGGGTACGTGCCCAACCAGGGTGATCTGAGACACGGGAGTCCTGGGCCCATTTTAACACTTTTTCATGTAGGCAGGAAGGTATGACTGTCTTCCCTGGAGTGTCAGTCATGGTGGTCACCAGAAATATTTTAGCAGGGTCAATGATGTGCCTGGGAGCCTCCGGTGTGTTCTCCATCTAAAAGGAATGAGAGAGGGCATATGCCCATTGGTTCTTGATTGCAGGGTGATATCACAATTTGAACCTGTCTTACATTTAGTTGCTGAGCTTGGTGAAAATGTTCAAGGTTTTTGTGATCTCTATATATTGTGATTTAGTGTTGAGCTCCCTCAAGTAGATGATGCCACTCTTTGAGAGCCAATTTTATGACCAGGAATTCTCTCGATCACCAATGCCGTAGTTACACTCTGCAGACAAGAACTTCCTTGAAAAGAAAGAGCAAGGCTGAAGTACTGATTCCAGAGAATGCTGGCTTAGAACTGCCCCGATGCTCAGTGTTGAGGCATCTACTTCCAAGATGAAGGGCCATGTGGGGTCTGGATGGTGCAGACAGGGTCCTTCGAGAAAGTTGTTCTTGAGATCTTGGAATACCTTTAAGGTTTCAGGGGGGCAGTCCTTAGTATTGGCACCCTTATGGATGAGAGCAGTGAGAGAAACTGCCACAGAGGAGTAGTTTGGGATAAATTGCCGGTAATAGTTGGCAAATCCCAGGAATCTCTGCAGAGGCCTATAAGGCGGGGCCAATCCCTGATTGCCTTAACCTTGTTAGAGTCCATGTGAAATCCATCACGAGAGATGATGTATCCCAGAAAGGGGAGCTCTTCATGCTCCAAAATTAATTTTTCCAGCTTAGCAACCAGATTGTTCTCTCGCAGGCATTGCAGGACTGTGCGCACATCTCGGTGGTAGGTATTGAGTTCTTGAGAGAAATTAAGATGTGTCTAAGTACACAAGTACACAAGTATAAAGTAAGTCATGAAGAATTTAATTGACCATCTTTTGGAAAACTGCTGGTGCATTACATAAGCCAAAGGGTACGACTAGATACTCATTTTCTCCGTTCAAGTATTAAAAGCTGTTTTCCACTTGTTGCCCACCTTGAGTAGCATAAGATTATATGCCCCTCTGAGGTATAGTTTTGTAAAACTTTTTGTGCCTTGGTGGTGATTGAAGAGATATGATATCAATGGTAAGGGGTAGTGGTCCTTTTTCATGATTGCATTCAGGCCCCGATAATCAATGCAGGGCCTGAGAGAACCATCCTTCTTTGCAACAAAGAAAAAGTCAGCTCCAACTGGGGAGGAAGAAGGGCGAATGAAGCCATGCTCCAAGTTTTCCTTGATATACTCTGTAATGGCCGAGTCTCGTGGAGAGACAAGGGGTAGACCTTTCCCCATGGTGGTGTGGTATCCGGGTGGAGCTAGATCCCACAATCGTATGATCAGTGAGGTGGCAGTATCTCAGCTTTTTGTTTAGAAAAGACATCCTCAAGGTCTATGTAGTGAGGGGAAGCTGCAGGAGAGTGGATACCAAGGTCAGATAGCAGGAAGGTCGCACCAGGAGAGCTGAAGGTTAGCCCATTCGAATTGTGGATGATGTTCTTGTAGCCAGATTAAACCCAGCATGATAGGGTGGATAGCCATGGGGATCACGTGAAAGGTGATTCTTTGCCAGTGCAGGAGGCCTGTGCGTAAAGTCATGGAGATAGTACTTAATATGATCTGGCCGGGAAGAGAGTCGTCATGGATTGAAGAGATTATTAAAGTAGAGTTTCGTTGGAAGTTCCTGCCAGACCCTGATTCCACAAACACCTGAGTGGAGAAGTTGATGGGATCCAATTCTATGGTCACAGGCAATAGTAGTTGGGGAGCTGGAACAATAAGGCATGGGTCATCTCCCCACTGTACCATAGGTGCTGTATTTTCCCGTTTGCAGAGGGCATTGAGCCACAAGGTGTCCTGGCTGGTGCAATAGAAGTATAGCCCCTGCTGTCTTCGATGAAGCCTCTCCCTGGGGGCCAGATGGTGCAGCCCATCTGCATCGGTTCTTTGGAAGAGGTCTAGGAAGCCAGAACTAGTGGAGAGCATGACCATTGGAACTGGGGTGTGAGAGTAATGTTTCTACATGGGGGGGGGGAGGGGGAGCGAAGCTCCTGTGCCCTCTGCTGAAGTTGATGGTCGATTTTGCCTGTTAATTCAATGAGTCCTTCCAGTGAGGCAGGAAGGTCTCGAGCAATGAGCTCATCTTTAATTTTGGAGGAAATGACCTCAAGGAATATAGTTATCAGACAGTCCTCCCACCAACTGAGTTCTATTGCCAAGGTTCTAAATTCAATGGCGAATTTAGCCAGAGTTCTGGTTCCTTGGAGGAGGTGGAATACATCTGTACCCACCATAGTCATTCAGCCAGGTTCCTCAGACTGTCTTGAACATATCCGTGAATTGTGACAAGTTGTGCAATAGAGGGTTTGCTCACTCCCAGAAAGGGGATGCCCTCGCTAAGGCCTTCCCATCTAAAAGCAAGAGGATGTAGGTGGTCTTTGTTAAGTTATCTGGGAACAACGATGCCTGCAAGGTGAAGTGCATGTGGCATTGGTTTTGGAAGCCACGGAACTGCTTGGGATCCCTGGTATGCCAAGGTGGGGCCAGCAATTGTGGTATAGGCTGGCTAGAGGTGGTGGGCAGTAGTGACACAGTGCAGAAGGCGGTGGAACCAAAGGAGAAGTAAGAGTGTCCAACCATTTGGACAGTTAGTCCATGGAAGCTGTGAAAGATTTTGAGGATCTTCTGCTGTTCCTGCAGCTTATGAGTGAGACCTGGGATGGCCTGTAGAGATGTCAAGTCCACTGGGTCCATGGCCTCAGCAATCTTTTGGAGACGAAGAAGTTTGGACCAAGTTGGAGTTGGTGCAAACTGCAAAAGGGAGCTCTGCAAGTCCCCACCGTCAGCAGGTGGAGTCTAGTGAGGCAGAGGTCTATTTGGAGCTTCGCCTATACCAGCTCGCATTCCACTTGGGTTGAACATTTGGATGCCAGGGTGAGCAGGTCTTAGGTGAGAGCCTCTGCTGATGGTCAGAAGATTTGTTGAGGTCAGTGGGTAGAACAGCCGAATCCAGAAGCAGGCTAGGGTCAGAGGCAGATAGAGTTCAAGGATGTCCAGGAGACAGACAGTGGTCAGTGGCGGATTTCATTCTAGGATATCCAGCAGGCAGGCAGGAGTCAGTGGCAAGTGGTGTTCTAGGAAGTCCAGAAATCAGGCCAAGGTCAATACCAGGAATCCATCTGTAGGGAAAGGCAGGATGGAGAGGCAGGATAGGAGGGCAAGGAGCAACACAGGAGGCACTGAAGAATTGGAGAACTGAAGAACTGAAGAGATGACCACTGGGACTGATGGACAAGATAAGGACCACTGAAACAGTAAATAATGACTGAAGAATGAAGAGACTGGAACTGTAGTACGGGAACTGGAGTTGAAGACTCAGGAGCTGAAGGATGTGGAGACAACGCATGCTACTGAAGCAGTAGGGAGACCTGTTGCCAAGGAATCAGTGGAGCATCTGCAGTGTACTTTATAGGCCCAAAGACAGACAACATCTGGAGGTGCCCTCAGCCCTTTCCTGCTGTGGGCCCTTTACATTTAGTGATGTTGGATGCACGTGTGCCATATGAGCAGGGCCGGAAGATGTTGGTGGCGTCCTGCCATGATGGCTGTTGGCGGCAACCTACCATGAGAATTCTAGGAGGCCGGCCACGTTGATGATCAATGAGTGAGTCCTGCCTATGGGGTAAGTTTGGCAATTCACGGGAGAAGCCTATGGACCTCTGACCACAACAGATTAGCACTGCTTAGCAAGTAGAATCAGAAACTTGGTAGTGCATACACCATCTATTGACTGGCTAGGCTATGTTAGTATATTACAGTTGTACAGTACAGCACTATCCCAGAAACTCTCACAGTATGGGCAAAAATGATCTGATTCCTTATGCAAACATGCAAACTGTGAGTCAAAGACAGAGAAGATACAGACAAGGCTCAGGGTGGTGTTTACTGCAGTCTGCCTCAAATATATATAGTAGGGCACATTAGAAAACAAGAGTATAGCATGCAGAATGACACAGAAAAATAAATTAGCATCAAAAACTTCAAACACACAATGTGAGAGATCTCAAATAACAAAAAGGCATCAAAACCCACAAGGCCTAGAATCTGGTTTGAGATTAGCAACTAGCAAAGAGGCTTCAAAACCTCCAAGGTATAGAAAGCAGGTGAGTTATTGCAAAAAGCAAAAGGACATCAAAACCTCCAAGGCCTAGAGTCCAGTTTGATTTTAGCAAAAAGCACAGAGGCATCAAACCGCCAAGGCATGGAATGCAGGTAGGTGTTGCAAACAGCACAGACTTGTCAACACCTCCAAAGCATAGAATGCAGGTAGGATATTGCAGACACCAAGAGGCATCAAAACACTTAAGGCATAGAGTGTGGGTGGGGTATCAAATCCCCAAGGCATAAGGTGTGGTTGGGGTATCAAAAAGACCAGAGATGCATAAAGCCTCCCAAGGCATAGAGTACAGAAGGAGTATCACAAACAGCAAAGGTGCATTAAAACCCCCAAATCAAAGCATGCATGGAGGGTATTGCAAACAGCACAGCAGCATCAAAAGCCCCAAAGTATCAATAGAGGAGCACATGGAACAAATAGGAGTTGTATGAATAGCCCAAAGTAGGGAAGGCACCAAAATAGCAGCAAAGCATCACCAACAGTGGAATAAATTTTCCAAGACACCACAAAATAGCAAAATGGTATCCATAGTGGCAGGTGTTCCCCAAAGTCACATGAGAGAGCCAGGAGTAGGATCCACAAGGTAATAACAGTGACAGACTTAGACAGAAAAGCTTAGAACAAGGAAAGCGGTAAGGTATGAGGAGAAGCATGTATTTTTTTTTATTTCTTTGTATTTTATTTTGGGGAAAAATCACCCCAGTATAAGCAAGAGAGAAACTGGCTGGGAGAATTAGGCTGGATTCCTAGAGGTGTACAGCACAAGAATAAAGTAAAGAATTAGAAAAGAGGTAGTGTGGAAGGAAAAATGTTTATTTGTCTCTTTTTTTACATTTTATTTTGAGGACAAAACACCCTAGTATAATTATGAAAGAAGTAGAGTGGAAGAACTAAGTTGGGATCTGAGCAACAAAAAACATGGAGGCATCAAAACACCTAAGGTGTAGTGTCAGGGGCATAGCAACTATGCATAAGGGCAGCAAGACCCCAAGGTATAGAATCAAAGGTTTGGCAACAAGGCAGAGTGATAGCAAGACCCCAAGGTAGCACATCAGAGATATGGCAGCAAGGCAGAACATAAGAACTTGCCATATTGGTTGGATCAAGGGTCCATCAAGCCCAATATCCTTTTTCCAACAATTGGCAATCCAGGTCACAAATATCTGGCAAAATCCCAAACAGTAAATAGATCCTATGCTGCTCTTGTGCAGTGATAAGTACTGGCTATTTATTAAGTCTGCTTGGTTAATAACAGTTTCTTGATTTCTCCTCCAGGAATTTGTCCAAACCTTTTTTAAACACAGCTACACTATGCTGTGTTTAACCACATGCTCTGGTAATGAATTTCAGGAAGATCCACAAGGTGTAATTTCAGTGACACAGATAGCAGTAAGACAGAGTGCTAGCAACACTCAGATAATGTAGCATCAGGGATATAGCAGCAGGGTAGAAGGATAGCAAGACCCCCAAGGTATAGCATCATGGCTATGGTAGCAAGGTAGAATGACATCAAGCTCCCCAAAGTGGTACATCAGGGTTATGACATCAAAGCAGAGTGATAACAAGATCCACAAGATGTAGAATTAGGGATATGGCAGCAAAGCATAGTGTCAGGAAGACCCAGAGGTTGTAGCATTAGGAGTGAAACAGCTTGGTGTAATGGCAGCAAGATCCCAAAGTATAGCATTATGGGTTTGGCAGCAAAGTAGAGTGACAGAAAACCCCCCAAGGTGAATCATCAGGGATAGAGCAGCAAGTCAGAGTGGCAGGAAGACCCACAAGGTACTTTCAGTCATCTTGCCACTTACACAGAAATTCTGGAAAATCCAGCATAAAAAAACAAAAGCAAACAACTTTTCCATCAACTCTGGTGCCAGCCTTGAATAATGAGGGCTACGATTTACCCTGCCATTGAGATGACATGTTCTCTGGGCACACTATTGGTGGGCAGAAAAATAGTGCTGATCCACCTTGGTTAGGTCTGGCCAGACCATGGACTTATGTGCCTAAAATACAGTGCCATGTCCTTGATGGACTCTGTTAGATAACAAGTCACAGAAAGTTTTGCAGGAGGTCTCCTTATCTGGCCTGGAGAGAGAACTGCTTTAGCTATGGCCTATGGCAGGGGAGATGGATCTGTGTGGGCAATGTGACTTTGGCATATTCAGGTGGAGGAGGAAGTGATAGCTGACAATGCTGTTTGTGGTCACACTACTCTCTGGGGTGGCCACTCTTTCCTGTGCTACATCCCCACTGTGTCTCTGCCTCTGGCGCTCCTGTTCATGTACACTAGCTGCCAGTATCTCTTTCATGTAAGTAAGATGCTGATACCTAAGGGCAAGACTCCCTTTCACCTATGGCTTATAAAGCATAGAATGCATATACGTTTTGTTTTCTGTGAGAGGTTTTATGCTCTCTTGCACCTGCTGCTGCAAGTTGTTCACAAACTGTAACACCTCTACTTTCTTTCCCTCTTGTTCATGACAACTCCATCTTTTCCTCCAGAATATTTACTATGGGGATTACACCACCAAAATTTGAACTTCTGGTACTCAGATCCTACATGACAAAGGCTTCAGGATGTGTATCAGTTGCCTCATTACTACACAATCATGATGCTCCACCCCTATCTCTGTTTCCAGAGACAGCATCTGATAGATGGAATTTCACCAGGTGCTAACATCTTTAATCAAATGCTTATGAGACCTTCCAAATTTTCTTCATCTACTGCTGATCAATAAATTCTGATTTAGGGATGGTGAAGGATGAAAATAGAAAATGATCTGTATTGTAAATTTCCCCACTTTTCATGCTTTCTATTGGAAATGGGCCACCTTATGATAACAAGTCTATTTTTTTTCTGTTATCAGAAGCAGTAACATGGAGGAGTGCACTTCTGTCCCTGTCCTTTTTGCTATCATGCTATCACCAGTTTCCAATGGCTCTTCTGCCTTTTGTCCCTCTTTTAAAGCAAGACGAAGAGGAACAGGCAGCAATAGTGCGTTCCCTCCCAATTTCAATTTATTTTGGCTTGAGCTGGCTTTTGCTCCTGGTTTTCTGTGACTAAAACAGTCTCTTTTAATTTAGGGGCAGAACTCCCTTTTTTCTTGTTGCTACTACTACTGCTTGTGCTTCAGTTCTTTTCACAGGTTGAGATGGCTCTGCATCAACACTTAATCCTCTCCTGCCATTCCCTCCTCTATTCTTTTCTCATAGTGGCATAATGGAATTCGAAGTGCCTACTGGAAGTTTTGATATTACAATATAATTTATTAATACTATACCAGCATTCACTGAACCACTCTAGTACTGAATGAGTGTGTCATACACACTCAATCAAGTTCACAGATTGAATTCATTTCAGTGTTTAGCAAGCACTGCAACTTGCAGAACAATGAACTAATTTACTAAAGCTTATCTCCCATTTTTTGTCTCTGGGATGAATACTTATCAAATGAGGCATAGAGTTAGCAGCTTGCTAGTGCACAAACTCACTCTCTGTTTTTCTAGAACTATCCCTCATGGTATATGCAAAAATGTCTCTGTCATACACACAGGCACATATGCAGTATATAAGTGTGCACTGCTGATGGACTCCTTTTGCACACAGAAAACAACTGTTAGAAACAGAACCAAGAAAGGCTGATAAGGCTGGGCTTCTCATCTCTTCAGTCTGTCTAAAGATAAACTGAGTGTGCTGTATCAAACAGAGAATCAAAAATCCATTATGACTGGCACTGCTTCAATCTCCACTCTAGTCCTACTCTGCCAACTGAATTAAAAAAATAGCTCCTCTGTCTTTTTTCACAGTGAGTGAGATCAGTGATTGCAGCAGAGAAGATCAGGAAAAGTCCTTTGCCTATTTTAGTGCCTTCTTTTTAAAAGATTAGCTATTCTTCCACTCTAACAGAGTTTCTGAATGCACAAATAGTCTCTGCAAAATCCAACAAAGCAAATGGAGTTTCTTTGCAAATGCTCAGATCTTTCAGTGCGAGGATGTTAGTGTTTGATTCAGATAGCAACTATAGGCTAGTTAAAAAGATGCTTCACTATGATTGGTGCTCTGTCCAGTCTCCTTGATTATTTCTCCTGCCTCAACTCCAAGCTGACTGCTATGTTACGCAGGCAAAAGTTGGTTGCTTTAGTTACCAGTTAGTCCCTGCTGATTGCTCAGTACAGCTAAACACTCAAATGTGCCATAGACTTGAATGGAAAAAATAAATGAATAAGACAACAATTTTCATTAAAATTTATGGTGTCTCTCGATTTGTCTCAGAGGCCCATGAATGAAATGAAAATGGATTTATTCATTGCATTTTACACATTGGTTTCAAACAAATGCACATTCCTATCATCGAGTTTTTCTTCACATTCTGATATTGCCAATATAAATCTGATTCAGCTTCATAGGTGCACTCTGTCAGTTTGCATGATCCCATCTTCTGATGTGATTTATGGAATATCATCCTATTTCTGTGATCCATGAATCTTTCTTCTTCAGAGACTTTTTAATATCATATTATTTGACTACCACTAAATTATTGTCTGAATGGTGCTTTCCCTCAATCAGATATGACTCATTGTTTTTTTCCCATTTGCTACTTTTCTATTACATACAATGCCCATATTTGTCATAAGTACAAACCATCATGCATTTTGTATGACACAGTTCATGATTGACATGCTCTGTATGCCAGCTCATAACCCACAGTATCTTGCCCTCAGTAATTATTGTTGTTAGGGGCAAGGATACCCTTGGAAAATTAACTTTAATTAAGCATTGTGAAATCAGTACATTCCTTCACACAACCACATTTCTTCTATCTGTAAATTAAAGAAATATAGTGATTAGCCTAATAGCAGTTCCAAACTGTTCACACAATACACAAGGACAGGGGAATAGATTACAAAAAATTACTTCTACTGGATTAAAAGCAAGCCATTTTGTCATCTAGCACTATAACAGATATAATTAATCTATTTTTTTTTATATTAAATAGAATCAATGCTTGTGAAAGTTGCCATATTTACTGTCCTAGAAACCAATTTGCTCCATTTGTCCAAAAGTCAGATACTGAACATATATCAGGAGAGTAGTGCCCTGCCAATGTGCCTCAGACCTGTTCTGGAGGGACCATATCTAAGGGACAAGGATAATTTCTGCACAGAGCAGCAGTTACTACCCCTAACTGAAGGCATTGGATAACCTATAAAGAAAGAGCGGCAGTAACAACCACAGGGAGCTTGCTGGGCAGACTGGATGGATCATTTGGTCTTTATCTGCCTGCATTCATTACTATGTTACTATTCCCATTTGCTCCTGTGGTCTTTACTGAGATTCTTAACATGTGTGACAGGTAGTGGCAATTTTGAGGGGTTATTTAGTTAAACTGATTGTAAGCACAAACTTATTTCCTTCCTGATGGCTTTCAGGTGATCACAGTTTGATACAATAATTTATAATCTTTAAATGTTATTTTGTAAATAAAATGGTTTCTCTTAGTCAGAGGCAGTGAATTCTAGTCCTTGAGTGTTACAAACAGCACTGGTTTTCAGGATTTCTTCAATAAACGTCCATGATCTAAGAACTAGGTTCATTTGCACAATTTGGCTTTCTTGAAAACCAGATTTAGTTGCAGGACTTGAGGACAGGTGTTTACCATTCCTGCTCTAGGAATTTCCCTCATCACCAGCAATCCTGTTGTCTCAACATCATCACTAGCATTTCACGAAAGCAACGTAGAAAAAAAGATGTTTTGTTAACTGACAAACATGTTTCTTCACATTGTAGATACTTGGAGCTATTTCTCCAAATTTTTTTTTATTTGTTGAAAAAATCTTTTCAAAACAGGATGAGCTGGTTTGGCATCAGAAAGCACTGTGCTTATAGATAAACCGTCAGACTCACAGAGTCATCCTATCCTTACATGATGAATCAGAAAGGAAGCAGTTTTCCTGAGTTTTAAGAGTTCACAATTCATGTAAGCTCACCTAAACAAACTATTTAAGTAGTGAGAATGTCTAGCAGGAAATGCTGATTCTGTTCAGTGTGCTGTAAGAAGAGAGAAGGACTGGGTCAGTTAGACTGATTATTTCATTGTTACAGAGCATTCTTAGAAAAGTCAGTGTTGTTTTAAATGTTGTTTGAAATATAACCAGTATAATTGCTATTCAGCATCCAGATAACTGTGATATCAACAAAAGATCCCAAATAAAATTATTACTGCATTATCACTGATGTGTTATTTTGCTGTGGAAAATTTTGATCAGCTTAAATTTAGTTGAAATGTGGCATAGTACTGTTCCTAAGCATGGGAAATTTAACTGGAACCGTTAATACATAGGGAGGTGTTTTCATTTTTAATGATATTAGGGATGTGAATCGTTTTTTGACGATTTAAAATATCGTCCGATATATTTTAAATCGTCAAAAATCGTTAGGGCCACGATACAATACCAATTCCCCCGATTTATCGTTAAAAAATCGTAAATCGGGGGAAGGGGGAGGGCAGGAAAACCGGCACACTAAAACCCCCTAAAACCCACCCCCGACCCTTTAAATTAAATCCCCCACCCTCCCGAACCCCCCCCAAATGCTTTAAATTACCTGGGGATCCAGCGGTGGTCCAGAACGGCGGCGGTCCGGAACGGCCCCCTCAATTGAATCCTTTTGTCTTCAGCCGGCGCCATTTTGCAAAATGGCCGCCGCAAAATGGCAGCGGCCATAGACAAAAACGATTCGACGCAGGAGGTCATTCCGGACCCCCGCTGGACTTTTGGCAAGTCTTGTGGGGGTCAGGAGGCCCCCCCAAGCTGGCCAAAAGTTTCTGGGAGTCCAGCGGGGTTCAGGAAGCGATTTCTTGCCGCAAATCGTTTTCCGTACGGAAAATGGCGCCGGCAGGAGATCGACTGCAGGAGGTCCTTCAGCGGCGGTCCGGAACCCCCGCTGAACGACCTCCTGCAGTCGATCTGCCGGCGCCATTTTCCGTACGGAAAACGATTCGCGGCAAGAAATCGCTTCCTGAACCCCGCTGGACTCCCAGAAACTTTTGGCCAGCTTGGGGGGGCCTCCTGACCCCCACAAGACTTGCCAAAAGTCCAGCGGGGGTCCGGAACGACCTCCTGCGTCGAATCGTTTTTGTCTATGGCCGCCGCCATTTTGCGGCGGCCATTTTGCAAAATGGCGCCGGCTGAAGACAAAAGGATTCAATTGAGGGGGCCATTCGGGACCGCCGCCGTTCTGGACCACCAGGTAATTTAAAGCATTTGGGGGGGTTCGGGAGGGTGGGGGATTTAATTTAAAGGGTCGGGGGTGGGTTTTAGGGGGTTGGCTCACAATTTTAATGATTTTTCACGATATTTTTAAAACACAAACGGCAACAATACGATTCCCTCCCCCTCCCAGCCGAAATCGATCGTTAAGACGATCGAGGACACGATTCACATCTCTAAATGATATAGACAATGTCAACGACATCGCCTATTTTGTTTTTAAATCAAATCGATAAAAAAAAATTTCACTAAATTTTGTGGGTTTTAAATTTTGGGATAGATTTTTAAAAAAAGCGCGTTCGCGTACTTTTGTTTGCGCACCAGGCGCAAACAAAAGTACGCTGGATTTTAGAAGATACGCGTGTAGCCGCGCGTATCTTCTAAAATCCTGGATCGGTGCATGCAAGGCTGCTGATTTTGGGCAGCCGGCGCGCGCCGAGCCGCGCAGCCTGTCACCGTTCCCTCCGAGGCCGCTCCGAAATCAGAGCGGCCTCGGAGGGAACTCTCTTTCGCCCTCCCCTCACCTTCCCCTCCCTTCCTCTACCTAACCCACCCCCCGGCCCTATCTAAACCCCCCCTTACCTTTGTCCGTAGATTTACGCCTGCGAGAAGCAGACGTAAATCTACGCGCGCCAGCGAACTGCTGGCGCACCGTGCTCCGACCCGGGGCTAGTCCGAAGGCCTGGACCATGCCCCCGGGCCGGTGCCGCCCGGTCCCGCCCCGAAATGCCGCGCCCCGCCCCCGAAACGCCGCGTCATCGGGGCACGCCCCCGACACGCCCCGACACGCCCCCTTCCAAAACCCCCGGGACCTACGCACGTCCCGGGGCTCTGCGCGCGCTGGCGGCCTATGGAAAATAGGCGCGCCGGCAAGGCCCTGCTCGCGTAAATCCGGGCGGATTTACGCGAGCAGGGCTTTTAAAATCCGCCCGTTTGTGTTTGGTGAACGCTGTTCTGAGTTAGTGCATGCTAAGTTTGATTTAGTGCACACTATTTGAGTTAGTACTCACTATTTTAAGTCACATAGGGGCAGATTTTAAAAAGTTGCACGAGCGCGTACTTTTGTTCGCGCAGCAGGCACGAACAAAAGTACGCCTGATTTTATAAGATACGCGTGTAGCCGCACGTATCTTATAAAATCTGGGGTCGGCGCGCGCAAGGCTGTGCAAAATCGGCAGCCTGCGCGCGCCGAGCTGCGCAGCCTGCCTCCATTCCCTCCGAGGCCGCTCCGATTTCGGAGCGGCCTCGGAGCGAACTTTCCTTCGCCCTCCCCGCACCTTCCCCTCCCTTCCCCTACCTAACCCACCCCCCCCCCGGCCCTATCTAACCCCCCCTTACCTTTGTCGACAAAGTTACGCCTGCTGGAAGCAGGCGTAACTTTGCGCACGTCGGCCGGCAGCCCCGCTCCATCCTCCGGTCCCGGGGCCTGGTCCGGAGGCCTCGACCACGCCCCCGGGCTGGCGCCACGCCCCTGGGCCCGCCCCCGAAACGCCACGGCCCGCCTCCGAAACGCAGCGTCGGTAGGCCCCACCCCCGACACGCCCCCAACACGCCCCCTTACAAAAGCCCCGGGACTTACGCGCGTCCCGGGGCTTTACGCGCGCCGGCGGCCTATGCAAAATAGGTGCGCCGGCGCGCGAGGGCCCTGCGCACGTAAATCCGGAAGGATTTACGCGCGCGGGCCTTTGAAAATCCGCCCCATAGTGTGCATACATTCAAACAGTATGCACTAAATCAAAATAATGCACATTAACTGAAAAATAAAGAAAAGCAATGAAACAAAAAATAAATACAAAAAAGGAGGAGAAAATGAAACAAAACAAACTGAAACGTTTATCAATGCACACCCCTATTATTAACCATTGCTTCCCCAACCCCTCAAACAATACTTTTAGACAACTGTGCCCATTTTTTCAGTCTAGTGAATCCTGCTGGGAAAGGCTGGATCTAGGAGATTCGATGCTTTTGCTTAAGCCAATTTTCCTCTATCATTCTCTACAGTGAATATGAAGGCTGTTATACGATCTTCCGTCCTTCAGAACCAACAAAGACTCCTGCTAGGAAAAGATAATACTGAACGAGTATTGTTCTTGGGGACTAATATACTAAAAGGTCAAAGATTTCAGAGATGATCTCTACAGCTTATCGTGATAGTCACTTTTTCAGACTGAAGAAATTCATTTGCTAAAGCTTAATGTTCTGGTTTTCTCCGGAGCCAAAGTGAGGAAGGAATAGGGGAGTTGAAACTGTGATTCATACTTGAAGGATGCAGCATAATTTACAACATGCTGCAAGAACCTGAATTATAGTTATAACCCCCTCTCGACAAGAGGGTCACAGTTTAGAGGGCTGTGGATAGTGACCCATTTAGTGCAGCCCCTGGAAATTTAGGCGTTGATTCCTGCTGTGGGGAGCAGGATTGCCTGTGCCTATGGTGCAATATTTGGCCTTTAACATGTGATATATGGAATTATCTTGTAATAAATTAAATACTGCATAAAAACAAAATACAGATGAACAGTCAAATGAAGATCCTCTTTATCTTTTCATGTTAAAATAATACGTGTTTTGGGATGAAATAACACAAAAAATAATTACATTTTTTCATTTTGCCTTATGTCATTTTTTGACAAAATAACGTGAAAACAGATAATATTACACATCAATTTTTCAGTTTCTCCCAGATATGCCTTCAGACACCTGCACCAATAAAAAAAAATCCTTAACTACCAGGCCAGGATTCCAGAAGACACAATGTTAGGCAGCTGTATAGAGGTATTGGCACACTGGAAGGTTCAGGCAACTATTCAGCAGTGCCAAAAGAGAAGAGAGGCAGAGATGCCACCTAGGGAAGTCCCAGCACTGGAGGCAGAACTGGTGGGGCAACAGAGCCAACGTCTAGGATTGCCACGCAGAGCCTGCAGGAAACACATCTTTCATTCCCACACCACATTACTAGGTTTTCCAGAGGAGGAGGCCATCTTGAGATACAGCTTAAGTTCTCAGGCCATAATGGAATTATATGAAGACCTGAAAGTAGACCTTGATCCTGTCACTGAGAGGTCCCATGAAATACCAGATCATGTGAAATTGCTGAATTACATTTCATGGCTTTGGGCTCATTCCAAACAACTGTTGGGGTTGTAGGGGGGTATTTATGTCACAAGAGGGGTTTCTATGCCACGGGACAGTTCCCCATGTACTGGGATTTATTGACTGCACCCATGTAGCCTTGATCCCACCCTAGCAGAGGGAAGAATCCTACTACAACCATAAGCTTTTCCATTGCATTAATGTGCAAATGATATGTGATGCACAAATGTGCATCCTTAATGATGTGCCCAGGTACCCAGGGCCTCACACAATGCCAATATCCTTTGGCAATCTGGAATTTTTTGAGCAGTTTGAGGATGGGAAGTATGGCTAGGTTTAACTACTAGATAAGCTCAGTGCTTCAGACATTTCCTATACTCTTGCTATGTGTTTATTGCATCTGCAGGTAGGTATGTGTCTGTCTGCCTTGTTATTTTGCACTCTCTAACAGACTTTCTGCTGTATACATATCCAACAGTGCCAGGCCTAGTCATTCTGGCTAAATTGTGTTGAGCAGAGCTAGTCTAGGGATGGCCGAGATTTGGGGGTTCCAATAATGACAGCATATGTTGAAACATAGTCTAGCTCTAGGAGAATCTCAGTCATATCGGAACCCCAAAATAGCTTCTGCCAGAAAAGAAAAAGGCTAGATTACCAGTTTCGCTGTCAGTTCCCAACAAGAACCGAATAAGCTCTATAGAAAAGGGGCATTCAAATGTGTTAATAGTCTGAGTGGAATCTGCTCTGCTGATGTTATCATTACTAGAACAGTGTAGCATTTTCACGATATGTTGCCATTACCCAATCCGCACACCTTGTGCTCGGGAAAACATGATGTCACATGTAAGGTAGTGTTACCTCCTTCTACAACATTTATTAGCATTAACATTACATATTTGCTAATTTACTAGTTATGCATGTAATTGACCACCATATTTGTGATTGTGCATGCTTTTTCTCTTTATCATGTCACGTACAGCATGTATGCAGTTTATTCAAGGTCATGCTAAGAGATTAAATACACATACTACTGGACTGGCCATAAGAGGCCATAAGAGGGACAGTCTGACATATTTGTAATATGTTAGGTTTCTCAAGATGTAACTGTTTTAAATGTATCAGAAATCATATCTCATAGCTAACTGGCAGGTTGTTACATTAACAATGAATGATCAAAGATTTGTGACTAGTAATAATGTAGGCAGAAATGTGCAAGCACATACTATAACCATAGGATGTATTTAGGATTTTGCTGCTCAAAGGAACTTTTGGTGGTTCAGCAGAGCTGGAAGGCAGCAAATCGTAGCCAGCCTGCTACCCCTAAATGCTTGGTACCTTAGGCACATGTTATGACCTTGGCTGCTGTGCAGCCGCCTCACCACCAGAGGTCCCTCACGAGTACGCTGTCTTGGCTGGCCCACTCTGGTTTACCTATCTGCTCCATGACCTGGACTTCCTATATAACCCTGCCTAGCCAATGCCTCAGTGCTTCGGCATCGAGCTCGTTTGGGCTCCCTGCTCTAGCCTTCTTTCTGTATTGCCTTCGGACATTGTATCACGCCTCCTTGATTGCTGCCTTCAGGCTTTTGTGTTTTATGTTCCGTGTTATTGCTGTCTGGTTAGTCTGTCTATTCATTGTCTGTCTTGCCTCCCCGGGTTCCCATTGGTCGGCCCCTGTCACATGGTAGGAGCAATGGATGGCCGGTGCCATCTTGTGCTCCTACCATGTGACAGGGGCTGACCAATGGCACTGATAGCCCCTGTGACATAGTAAGGGCAAAGGCTATCGGCGCCATTTTGATTACTGGCAGCCGACGGCCCAAGTGCAGGAGATCGCTCCCGGACCCCAACTGAACCACCAGGGACTTTTGGCAAGTCTTGGGGGACCCTCCTGACCCCCACAAGACTTGCCAAAAGTTCCTGGTGGTCCAGCGGGGGTCCGGGAGCGATCTCCTGAACTCGGGCCGTCGGCTGCCAGTAATCAAAATGGCGCCGATAGCCTTTGCCCTTAACATGTCACAGGGGCTACCGGTGCTATTGGTCAGCCCCTGTCACATAGTAAGAGCACAAGATGGCACCGGCCATCCATTGCTCCTACCATGTGACAGGGGCCGACCAATGGCACCGGTAGCCCCTGTGACATAGTAAGGTCAAAGACTATCGGCGCCATTTTGAATACCAGCAGCCGAGGGCATGAGTGCAGGAGATGGCTCCCGGATCCCCCGCTGGACCACCAGGGAGTTTTTGTAAATCTTAGGGGGTTCAGGAGGGTGGGGGGTTGTAATTAATTCAATTTTAGCCAAGAAACGAATAAGAATTAACACATGAACGTATCGGGGGCCCCCTTGCTGAATGCAAAGTATCTGCCCTCCCGACGAATACGAATCCTGAATGCAACATATGGCATCCCTCTGCACATCCCTATGAGTTACTGGTCTCCTCATAGAGGCAAAAAAAAACCAAACCAGTAGTTGGCTGGATTAAAGACTACAGATAATGGAACATCACTGTCAGTTCTAAGTATGACATTGAGCCTTCTACTGTGTTCAAGCCCTGATGCAACCTGTTGGTAAAAAGGCCTACTGTCATGCAGGAGTTCTGCAGGATAGCGATGGAGACTCTAGCCTATCACTCTATTTTGGGGTTTTCATCTGGAAAGGAGTCTTTTGGAATCAGCGAGTCCCCTACATTATCAGCCAGTGTGCCTGGGGAAGAAAAATCTTTAACAACTTATGACCTTTCCTACCCAACACTGAGCCAGGACAATTAATACATGAAGGATGACTGGACCACTCCATCATTTGATCAGAAGGAGACCAGTTGTAGGTGGTTCCTAGTACATTGGATCCTGGACAGGAACACTCCACAGAACCCAACTTTGTCCGTTCCCACCCAGACTATCCTAGAGAGCTGGACAGACGCATGGAAGTTATGAGGAGGAGTAGCAACATCTACAAAATGCAGCTGTTTACCACCTGAGGGATGTTGCCATCAATAGGTACCAAATAGAGTGCCTACTGCCAAATGGTACCACTGTTAAAATACCTCACTCAGACCATTAGGACTTTTTTAATTTATAGGCTGCTTTTTAGCACTTCAAAGCAGATTGTATTCAGATACTATATGCATTTCTGTACCCCCAGAGGTTTTACAGTCTAAGGGCCTAATTTACTAATGATATTCTCCCATTCTGTATCTATGGGAAAAATGTTTAGTAAATACTAAATAAGGCCCTATGTTTATATCTGAGGCAATGGAGAGTAAAGTGACGTATCCAAGGTCATGAGGAGTATCAGTGGGAGTTGAAAGTTGGCTGCGCTGATTCATTGCCCACTGCTTTAACCACTAGGCTACTCCCCCACAAGTCATACCTCTTTCAACATTTATTACTCAGACATTCCATAAGGGAGTCAGGCCAGCTGCCACAATCAGCAAGCAGGGAACTCAGACTAAACAATATGTTCATGGGAAGAACTTATCACAGTCAGGTGCCTATTTCTATTTTACACTAGTAAGCTGCTTTATTACTACTATAGCAAAGCTATAGCACTCATGAACCTACAACAACAACCACAAAAAAAAAAAAAGGCTCCAGTTCTTCCTGTCCACACTTCCAACTAATTGCATCATTACTCTGTAGGTAGGCCGAAACATAAGGACTAAGGCACATTACAGTTACACTGGGGAAGTAGGTAGGCAGTTGGAATTTTCTTGCTTATATTTGATTTTATTTCTGTGCTTTTTTAAACTCATGTGTATAGCCTCTGCGCAATAGTATCCGGTGCTCCATTAGGTTTGCAGCCCCTGTTTGGGTAATAAATATAGGATGCCTTTAAGCTTCAGTAAAATTAGTTGAGAAACCTATATGTTTGTATGTATAATATTTCTACAGGTATTTTCTCAGAACTGTAGGATTTCTGCAGGAAGCAGCCCAAGTAGGGTGACCATCTGCCTGTTTTCGACTGGACAGCCTGGTTTTGCAGCCTGTTGTACAGTGTTCGGTTACAAGGCTAACCGGTCTCTGTCAAAGCTGGTCAGGCAAGGCCAGCGGCCAATCAGTGGTGGCAGCCTGGCAGCGCTCCAATCACCTGCCTGTATTCAGGGCTCGGTTTGACTCTCCTCCTCCTCTGCCTCTCCCATAGCCGTCTTCCTGGGAGTTGCAGAGGAAGAGGAGAGTTAAACCAAGCCCCTAAGACAGGCAGGCAGAACCTGCCTAGGAAAAAAATCAATGCTCGATTTGAAAGGAAAAGAAGGGGGCGGGGGGGGGGGGGGGGAGGACAGCTGTGGCCAACACCCTCCCAGAAGTGTCTGGTCCTGCTCCATGGAAAAGTTGGCAACCCTAGGCCCAAGAGTAAGCAACACATCAGATTTTTTTTTTTTATTCCATTTCAAAGTGGATTACATTCAGGTACTGTAGGTATTTCCCTATCACCAGAGAACTTGTAATCTAAGTTTGTACCTGAAGCAATGGAGGGTAAAGTGACTTACCCAAGGTCACAAGGAGCAATAGTGGGACTTAAATGCTGGCCTCCTAGCTTATATCCTGCTGCTCTAACCACTAGGCTACTCCTCCACTCATCATGAGCATTAGGTTAGCTTCTGCTTCAGATTAGGGATGAGCAGGGGAAAAAATTTGTTTTCATTTTCGGTTCATTTTCAGGAGGTTTTTTCCCCCATTAATTTCGGTTCGTGGACTTTTTGATTCATTTCATTCAAGAGCAAAAAAAGGAATCAAACAAAAAAAAGAAAAAAAATGAAAACAAGGCGTCATGGGGCCTCCCGCCTACCCACCCGGAACAATGCTGGGCCCAGGATCACCCCCGGCCCCCACTTACCTGGTCCAATGGGGATCCACCAGTGAGGCCTAGGCCCAGCCTCAACCTTGCATAGGCCAAGGGCATGGTAGGTTGCCATGACCTTGGCCTACTCAAGGCTGACACTTTGGCCAGACCCAGGAACGATGCCATGGCCTGGCCTGGAGGCTGGGTCCCGACGACTGGGCCCTGACCTAGGCCAGAGCCTGGACCTTGCCTGGAAGCCAAGGTCTCGATGCCATGGCTTCAGCCCAGACTCAGGCACGGTACCATGACCCGACCCAGAGGCTGGGTCCCAATGCCTGGGCCTCGGCCTAAGCTGGAGCTCAGACCCAGGCCCGACACTGCAAACCAGCCTGGAGGCTGGGTCCCAATGCTGGGGCCTCGGCCTGGACCTAGACCTGATACTGTGACCTGACCCAGAGGCTGGATTATTTGTGGCATCAGGCCTGTGTCCAGGCTCTGGCCTAGCCAAGGCCCAGGTGTCAGGACCCGGTCCCAGGGTCGAGTAGCTGTGTCGAGCCTGGGTCCGGACCGAGGCCCTGGCATCAGGACCCAGCCTCTTGGCCAGGTCACGGCGTTGGACCTGGGCCCAGGCTCCGGCCTAGGTTGAGGCCCAGGCGTCAGGACCAGAAGCCTGGCCTTGCCATCAGATAGCCGACGGATCAGGTAAGAACTTGTTCAGATTTTTGACTGAGGCCCCGGCATTGCGCTGGACCTAGGCCGAGACCCTGGCATCTGGCGCTCTAGCCTAGGCTGCGGCCCCTACTTTGGGCCTCAGCCTATGCCTTAGGCAAGGTCCAAGCCTAGGCTTAGGCCCGATGTATTCTATTTCAAAATAATGCAACAAATAATGTTCACTTCATTCGGGGGACCCCTGATTCATTTCGGGGCCCCTCAAATGAAATGAATTGTCTTATTCATCGCGTTTTTGGAATTCATTTGAAACAAATGCACATCCCTACCTCAAATATGGGATTCTAGTTTTACAATCCACTCCTAGGCTAGGGTTGCGAACTCTGTTCCTCAAGAGTCACAAACTGGTCTGGTTTTCAGGAGATTCACAATGAATATGCATGATATAGATTTGCATGCAGTGAAGGCAGTGCAAGCAAATCTATCTTATACATATTCATTATATTTTAGATATCCTGAAAACTAGGTCTGTTTGTGGCTCTTGAGGATCATAGTTAGTTATCCCCGCCCTAGGAGGAAGATGCAATAAAGCCAAAAGGATCTCTTTCTTCCAGAAATCATCTTTGAGGTCAGCACTGGTGTTCTCTGAGTAATTGTTTTGCAATCTGGGTACTGAGAGGGAGTCAGGACACTTAAGCTGAAACCTTTGGCCTTATCAGGATTTCCTACTTTCTAAATGCTACAGCCAGTTCATGGAAGTAAGGCGTTAGCACACTGCTGTAAATACCCAGCTACAGCTTGTGATGGTGTTATCTTTACTGCCTCAACTTTACCCAGCAAGTGTGCTGAGTGTGTTGTGAAATGGATTGTTCCTAATACTGTTACAGCTCAGAGGATGTACAGCTTTTACCGTGAAGCTCCTGTGAATTGGATGTATAAATACTGTCCCATCTGTATATAAAGTCAGACCTGCTTTTGGAACAATAGCTGCAGTAATGGCCTGGAATTATTCACTACATGAAAGCACACCATTTAAGTTCATTTCAGTCATATGCACCCTAAAGAAATGAAACTACCATCCCCAGAGAAGTCTGGTAAACCTTGACAGAGTTAAACATTCACTCTTATTTCCATTATACCACCTCATTGACCACTAACCATTAGGAATCCAAACACTCCTGTTTGGGGTTTTCCCCAGGCAAGGGTTACATATGTAGTAATCAATTCTGTTAACCCATTCATTGCCAAGCTGTTTGCAACTTCCATGGCTGCAGGAATTTTCTGGATGGGTTTTTGTAATATAATATTTATGCCACAATAACCTATTTATTCTTTATGTTTCTATAGGCAAGTCATCCTGTTTTCAAGACACCAAGGTGTTTTGTTTTATATCAAACTTTTGTGGAATTCTGGACATATGTACCCATAATGCCTTTGTAACTGGAGCAAACATGTGGAATTACATTTTTCAGCAATAATGCTCCAGTTCAGGGGGGGATTATGGATAGTATGAGATTGCAAGATAAAAGTTGTCATCATTTCCTGTCACCCTCATTTTACTTATTTTCCAACACTATTATAGGTGGTAGGATGTCTTATTGTTCAAACAGTGATGTCATAGTAGAAATAGGCAGCGGGTAACAACTAGCCTGGTTGCAACCTGTTGCCGACCTTTTTTTTCTGTGGATTCAAAGCCTGAACAGCGAGACCTCATCTGATCTATGACTTCTCCTTTATTTCATGCCCACCAGGGATTCTGCTGACTAGGTCTTTATTTCTGTTACTTTTCTATTCATATGACTTCTCTTTATCTTACCTTTCTCCTCCGTCTGTCAGGGTTTCTTCAGGCAGGTTTGAGGCCTACCATGATCACATACTGTTTTACTTCAATGATTCAAAAATGCAAAAAGCTCTCCAGTGAGGAAAGAGTCCAATATCATCATTACTACTAAAAGCAATCCCCCTCCACATCAATTCTTGCTGTTTCCAAGGGATTCATTTTATTTTGAGGTAGATCTTGTAGCAAATAGTAATAGAAAACAGGCTATATGCATTAGTGCTTCTCACCAGGAAGGGTTCTCTGCTTATGGCAAAATAACTGACATTTATTTTCAGCCACATTAGTTGCATTTTTGATTGGGTGACTGTTAGGACCATGGCCTTCAGGCCCTGTTAGGAGTGCGGAGGTACGGTCCATCTCAAGGGAGGATGTGAGCCCTTGGATCACGGTACGGCTCAGGGAGAAGTCCCAAGACTCACCGCAAGAAGTGAGCAGGTATGAGCAATGATGGAGTAGGAGCAAGGTTGGACTGAAGACAAGGCGAGGAATATCCGAAACAGGAACAAGGCAGGCTCAGCCCTTCACTGGACCTACACGTACTAATGAGACCCAGCAACGCAATGCTGGTCTCGAGAGTAGCTCTCCAGACACTCGATAGCCCTTCCGGACCTGCCGCTTAGGAAAGACAAGTGCGTGAGGCCAGATGGAGGCTGAGGGCAGGAACAAGAAGACTCAGATAAAGACTCAGGATACTTGGAGGATTCAGACGTAGACTTGGATACTCAGGAGACTCAGACGGAGACTCAGATACTCGGAGGACTCAAACAAGGATTCAGGATACTTGGAGGAGACAGACAAGAATTCAGGTTACTCAGAAGACTCGGACAAGGATTCAGGATACTTGGAGGACTCAGACAAGGATTCAGGTTACTCGAAAGTTTCAGGCAAGGATTCAGGTTGCTTGGAGGTTTCAGGCAAGGATTCAGGACTCAGGTGAAAATATTGGGTGAGAACTGCATCGCAGAGCGCCCTACACAGCCGCCCATGGCTGGTCGTGGACCACTTTGAACGCGAAGCAGACTCCAGGTGAAGAAGTGGAACTTGAGACTGGAACATGACGAAGATTCAGTAGAGGACTGCACCGGGGTACACCCTACACAGCAGCCTGTGGCTGGTTGCAGGCCACGTGGGAAGCGAAGCAGGTTCTGGCAGAGTCTTAGGCATGGACGGAAGCAGGCACAAGGGACTCCGAAGACCGGTACAGGATTCAATACTCAGGATTCAAGACTCAGGATTCTCAGAAGCAAGGCATTAAAAACAGAAGTCTTCCGGAGGCTTGCGCTGCAGGCGAGAAGAAGACCTTGTACCATGAGGTGTCCTACACAGCCCCCCAAGGGCTGGTCACAGACCACGACAGTGGCATGCCAGGAGAGGTGGACAGACAAGGGACCTGGGAACTGGACGAGCTGAAGATGAAATAGACAGAGTCAAGACAGGAACATCGGACATCAGGAACATGGAACATGGCACCTCAGGATACAGGGCATAAGGACATCTGGACACAGAATATCTGGACATCAGGACATCAGGAGAACTGGACATCTGGAACATTAGGAACAGGAGATAAGCGACGAGGGAGCTCTGAAGAGGGACGAGACCAGGAACATCAAGGAGACAAAGTTCAGGAACATGAAGAACACGAAACGAAGATCCATCAAGGCATAGGAAGACCACGGAGGACCTGGATCCAGAAGAAGACCACAGACGCTGTGAAGACCAGATCCGAAGGTGCTGAGGAACAGAAGCAGGGCCCTTTTATAGGGCTAATCTGAGAACAGGCTGACAATGTCACTGCTGAGGGCTGCGGGGCTTTTCCCGCTGCTGACCCTTTAAACGCTGAGAAGAGGCATGCGCCCATGCCTAAGGAGAGCTGGGAGGCTGAAGACATCAGTGGCGTCCCTTCCGCGTGGAAGGCCAGGCAGGTTTCGGCATCGGTGGCGGCACCGCTGCCGCAAGAAGATGAAGACAGGCAGGGGCAGCGGCGGCTTTGGCCACGAAGGAGCAGGGCCAGAGTAACCACTAGGAGAGCTAGGCCTGTGCCTAGGGCACCGAGACTTAGGGGGCGCCATGGCAGGCGGCAGAATTTTGAAAGGGCAAAAATTGCCCTTTCAAATTTCTGCCAGCCCCCATCTCACCCTGCCTCCCCTCCAGTGCCACCCTCCTGATGCCCCCCTGGTGGTCCAGTGGAGGGTCTGGGAGCGATCAGCTGCTCCCGGGGCCTCAGCTGCCACTAACCAAAATGTCACCCATGGCCTTTAGCCCCTATCATGTGACAGGGGCCAACCAATGGCACCGGTAGACCCTGTCTCATGGTAGGGGCTGAAGGCCACCGGCGCCATTTTGATTATTGGCAGCCGAAGACCTGGGGGCAGCAAATGGCTCCCGGGGACCACCAGGTGATTTGTGAGTTTGCTTTTGGGAGGGAGTTGGGGCTGTGACCAGGGATGGGGCTGGGGGCAGCGCAAGGCTGAAGGTGCCTAGAGCGCCCAATCCCCTTGCACCGGCCCTGCGAAGGAGAACTCCTGACGGTGGCACTAGGACTGCAGGAGAGTGAGGATGCTGTGGCTCAGCCTACCATAGGGATGGCATTGGCATCGCTCGAAGATAGGAACTGCTTGCGTCTAAGCCTGCGAGCAGGATCCTAACAACTAGAGAATTAGATCAAAGAAGGGCACTAGATGTGCTTTATCTGGATTTCAGCAAAGCATTTGATACTGTCCTTCATAGGAGGCTCATGAACAAATTCTAAAGCATTGGAATGGGTCCCAAGGTGGTGGAGTAGATCAGAAATTAGTTGACTGAGAGAAGACAGAGAGTGGTTGTGAATGAAGCCTCCTCTGAGGAGGGAAGAGTGATCAGTGGAGTGCCTCAGGGATCAGTTCTGTTCAATATCTTTGTGAGTGATATTGTGGAAGAATTAAAAGGAACAGTTTGTCTTTTTTTACATGACACAAAAATCTGCAATAGAATGGACACACTTGAAGGAGTAGAGAAAATGAGAAGTGATCTAAGAAAATCAGAGGATTGGCTGAAAGTTTGACAGTTGGGATTCAGTGCCAAAAAGTTCTGGGGGGCACAAATCTGATATGCATGAACTGGGAAAGAAACCTCGGGCTGATAGTGGCTGATGATCAGAAGGCAGCAAAGCAATGTGACAAAGCAATGGCTAAGGCCAGAGAGATGCTGAGCTGTGGAGAGAGGCATAACCAGCAGGAAAGAGATGGTGATAATGCACCTGTACAGGTCATTGGTGAGGCCTCATCAGGAGTACTGTGTTCAGTTCTGGAGACCGCATCTCAAAAAGCATAGAGATAGGATGGAAGTGGTCCAGAGAAAGATAATCAAAATGGTGTGGGGTCTGGAGCAAAAGAGTTATGAAATGAGATTGAAGGACCTAAATATGGAGGAGAGGAGGGTCAGAGGTGATATGATACAGACCTTCAAATACCTGAAAGGTATTAATAATGTACAGGAATCAAACTTTTTCCTATGGGACGAAAACTGTACAACAAGGGGTCATAATATGAAGCTCCAAGGGGGGTCGAGTCAGGACCAACATCAGGAATTATTTCTTCACAGAAAGGGTGGTGAATGCATGGCATGCTCTCCCAGAAGAGGTAGTAAGGCCAATGACAGGGAATTCAAAAAGGGCTTGGGATAAATACAGAGGATTCCTAGTGGATGAATGATGGTGACGAAGAAAAAGATAACCTGTGTTGACTGGGATAACCTGCACAGAGCAACAATTACCCTAAAACTATATATATATATATATAAAGGTTTGCTGGGCAGACTGGATGTCGACGTGTACTATGTGACTATGTTACTATTTAGAGTTTGTTTAGAGTCATCACTTTAACACTTAGGGGTTTTACTGCCCTCACACAGCAAAAATGTTATCCTGGGTGTGCTTGTCCAAGATACATTTTCTCACTGTTCCCATGCTACTTGCTTCTGGATAATGATAAATTAGTTCACATTGACCTGATAGATGGAATCCTCCAGGCTTTTCTGACATGCTCATCTCCCTTCACCATTCAGGGCAGATCTCTCCTCTGACCCTCTTGTCTCTTAGATATTCTGGGAAAGAACAAACTGTAACTTTGTACACCCTCCACTGGCAGAGACCAAATATTGGACACCCAGAAGGGTGCACAAGACTATAGTATTATCAACCTTGTTTTAGAAAATAGATTTGACTATCCCTGAATTATGGAATAGTTCTGATTCAGTAAAGCAATGAACTTAATTTCCTCTGATTGAAATACGTGTACTTTTGCAAGAATATCTGTCTGATCCTAGTTTCATTACACTGGCTTCCCATCACTTTTACAATACAATTCAAAGTAGCATCACTGGTTCAACAAATTATCTATGGAATCTCCGACTGTTGGATAAACACCCTACTAAGGATTTACAAGCCTCCTCAGTTGTTAATGTCTGAAAACAAGATGTTATTAGAGGTACCTTCAATCAAGCTTGCATGCATAGATGTCACTCAAAACAGGGCTCTCTCAGTCGTGGGCCCTTATATCTGGAATGCTTTGCAGGACTTCATTTACTGCATAGAATGTGAAAAAAAACAACATTTAAGAAAGCTCTAAAAACATTTTTGTTTAAGCAAGCTTTTAATCTTGCTGATCAGTCATAATTTTCTCCTTTGCATGTATCCAGTCTCATTGATGTACCAGATTTAAGCCAAATTGAACCTAATGTTGTAAATATTGATTTGTAATTATGTATTTAGTTATGCTTTACTTCACCTTGAAATATTTTTAAAGTATGCAAAAAATATTTTTTAATAAATTCAAATTCAAAATTCACTCCTTAAATTCAAACAAGAAAAACAAGATACTGTACATATATATACCAGACATGACCCATCATATCGTGTCAGACCAAGGGTCCATCAAGCCCAGTGTACTTACAACAGTGGCCAATCCAGTCACAAGTCTACAGAAACCAAAACAGTAGATTCCATGCTTCTTATCCCAGGGATAAGCAGAGACTTTCCCTAAGTCAATCTTGTTAATAATGGTTTATGGACTTTTTCTCCAGGAACTTGTCCAAACCTTTTTTAAACCCAGCTACGCTAACTGCCTTTACTTCAACCTACAGCAATGAATTCCAGAGCTTAATTCTGCATTGAGTGAACAGATATTTTCTCTGATTCGTTTTAAATGTAATACTTAATAAAATTCCATGGAGTGTCCTCTAATTTTTTTTATCGTTTGAAAGAGTAACTGATTTGTATTTACCTGATTTGTATTTACCTGTTTCATGCTTTTATAGTCTTCCATCTTATAGACCCCTCAGCCAGGGAGGGATTTAGGATTTTGCTGCTTATAGGCACTTTTGGTGTTTTCACTCCCCCATCTTCTGTAAGGGTCTGTTACGGAGTAGCAAAGGGCTGTTCTCTGTTGAATGAGCTTCAGCAGAGCTGGAAGGCAGCAAGCAAATCTTAGCCAGCCTGCCGCCCCTAAATGTATGCTGCTCTAGACACAAACATAATGGGTACCTAATGACAAATCCAGGGCTGCCCTCAGTCGTCTCTTCTCCAAACTGAAGAGCCCTAACCTCTTTAGACTTTCATCACAAAGGAGCTGTTCAATCCCTTTATAATTTCGGTTGCCCTTCTCTGTACCTTTTCTAGTTTCTTGAGATGTAGTGACCAGAATTGCACACAGTACTCTCCGGGCAGCCACACCTTCCTAATAATTCCTAACATTCTATTTGCTTTTTTGACCGCTGAAACACACTGAGCCATTGATTTTAATATGTTATCTACTATGACATCTAGATTTTTTTCCTGGCTGGTAACTCCTAGTATGGAATCTAACATTGTGTAACTACAACATGAGTTATTTTACCTATAAGCATCACCTTGCACTTGTCCACATTAAATTTCATCTGCTACTCGGATGCCCAATCTTCCAGTCTTGCAAGGTCCTCCTGCAATATTTATTTATTTATTTAAAAGCATTTATTACCTGCCCTTCCTATGTTCAGGGTGGGGTATATTATGAACATACATAAATCAAATGAACATACTAATACATTACATAATTCTTCAATAGGGGGAACATTATGTGGCAAATGACAACATATTAAAACATATATGTTAACTCCACAAGGCAGACGAGTTAATAGTGTGGCTAATAATAGCTACAGAGAGCTCGCTGAAAGGGAAGAGATGCTTATCATTTAATTACTCTGAATAATTTTGTGTCCTCTGTAAATTGGTCACCTCCCTCATCGTACTCCTTTCCAGATCATTTATAAGTATATTAAAAAGCATCGATCCAAGTACAGATCCCTGAGGCATTCCATTGTTTACCTTCTTCTACTGAAAAAACGGACTATTTAATCATATTCTCTGTTGGGGATGTGCATTTATTTAAAACAAATGTTCAAAATGCAACAGATAAGGGCAATTTGGTTCATTTGTGGGGCCCTGAAACAAATCAAGTCACACCAAAATGAAATTAACCTTATTCATTCCATTCATTTTAAATGAATGTATTGGGCCTAGGCCCGAGGCTAGGTCCTCACTTAGGTCATAGACCAAGGCCCAAAGCAAGGACTGCGGCCTATGTCTGAGTGTGACACCGGGGTCTTAGCCTAGGCACGGGCCAATGCCAGGGCCTCAGCCAAGACCTGAGCTCCCGAAATAATCACTTACCTGATCCATCAAGTATCCACAGAGGTTGCCAGGCTGGGTCCTGACCTCTGGGCCTTGAACAAGGCCAGAGCCCGGGCCCAGGCCCTATGCCATGGCTCAGTTTAAAGGCTGAGTCCCAATGCTGGCGCCTGGCCAGAAGGCTAGATCCTGACATCAGGGTCTTGGCCTGGACTCTGGCCCAGTGCCGTGGTCTGACCAGGAAGAGGGTCCCAACACCTGGGCCTTGGCCTAGGTTCAGGCTCATGCCCGAGTCCCAATCCTTGGAGCACCTCCGATGATGTCCTCTTCTTCTTTTCTTCTTGAACTGATGCTGTCCACTGGGGTTGTGCTGGAATTAATTAACACTGGTGCATTCACCCCTGCAGATGGTGCCATTTTGATGTACGGCACTGGGATCTGGCCTCTGGGCTTGGCCACAGCATTGTACCTGGGCCCAAGCTCTGGCCTAGGTCTAGGCCCAGTTGTCAGGATACAGCTTCTGGGCCAAGCCCTGGCTTTTCGAGCTGAGGCCCTGGTGTTGGGCCTTGGTCCGGACCAAAGCACTGGCATCAAACCCCAGCCACTGGACAGGGCCTTGGTGTCAGTTCTGGGCCATACTTTGCCCTAGGCCGAAGTATCAGCGTTGTATAGGCTGAGATCAAGGTTGCGGCAACCTACCAAGTCCTCGGCCTACCCAATGACCTAGGTTTCAGCCTGGGCCTAGGCCTGGCCCTAGCATTTTTCCAGGTGGAAGGGAGGGAGGAACAGATGGCCTTAGGAGGCCCTGTTTTTGTTTTTTGTCTGTTTTTGGGAGATTTTTTGTTGAAATATTTGGTTTGTTTTTTTTGCATGAATGAAACGAATCAAACATTCCACGAACCAAAACTTGGAGAAAAAAACTTGAAAGAGAACAGAAAAATGAAAACAATTTTTTTTCCCTGCACACCACTACTTTCTGTTTCCTGTCTTTTAATCAGTTTGCAATCCACAAAAGTACATTGCTGCCTATTCCATGACTTTTTCATTTTCTTAGAAGCCTCTCATGAGGGACTTTACAAAATGCCTTTTGAAAATCCAAATACACTACATCTACTGGTTCATCTTTATTCACATTTTATTAACCCTTTCAAAAAAAGTAGCAGATTTGTGAGGCAAGGCTTCCCTTGGGTAAATTCATGCTGGCTATTTCCCATTAAACCATGTCTTTCTATATGTTCTGTGATTTTGTTCTTCAGAATAATTTCCACAATTTTTCCCAGCACTGAAGTAAGACTCTTGGGTCTATAGTTTCCAGCATTACTCCTGGAGCCCTTTTAAATATCTGGATTATATTGACCACCCTCCAGTCTTCAGGTACAATGGACGATTTTAATGATAGTTTACAAATTACTAGTAATCAGTCTGAAATTTTATTTTTTAGTTCTTTCAGAACCCTCGGGTGTATACCATCTGGTCCATATGATTTTTTTTCTTATCAGTTTGTCAATCTGGCCTAGTTCATCTGAAATATCACCTTTGAAAACTTTCTCTGGAATGGGTATCTCCCCAACTTTCTCATTAGTAAATACTGAAGCAAAGAATTCATTAGGGATATACATTAATTTTAACTGAATTTGCAAAACGTGATGAATAAGATCAAATTTATTTCATTTGGGGGGCTCCAAAATGTATTCTGGGGCCCCAAGAATTAAACACATCTTATTTGTTTCAAACTTACGGATGAGCCTAGGTTTAGGCCTGAGGCCTGGGCCTCACCTAGGGCATAGGCCAGGGGCCAAAGCAGGGGCCACAGCCTATGCCTGAGTGTGACACCAGCACCTTGTCCTAGACCTGGGACTGGGACCTTGCTTAGGGCATAGGCTGAATGCTGCCTATGCCTGAAAGTGACACTAGGGTCTTGGACTAGGCCTGGGTTGATGCCAGGGCCTTGGCCAAGTCTCAAGGTCCAGGCCCCACCCCAAAAAATGTTGCTGATGTCAGGAAATTTCATACCATTCACTTACCCGATCCATCAGGCATCCGACACCATGGCCAGGCAGGGTCCCATGGCTTGAAACATGGTCCAGGCCCAGGCCTGATGCCAGGGCCCAGCTTAGAGGCTGGGTCCCAACACATTGACCTTGGTCTAGGCCGAAGTCTAGGCACAGGCCTGACACTGGGGCCCACTCTGGAGGCCGGATCCTGATGCTTGGGCCTCAGCCTAAGCCAGAGCCCAATGCTGGGGCTTGGTCTACAGGCCAGGTCTCAACACCTGGGCCTCTGTGCAGACCCAGGCTTGATGCTGGTGCCCAGCCTGAAGGCTGTGTCCCAACAACAGACAGCCCTGGTTCAGGCCCCAGCCCCAGGACCACAGTGCTTGCCCCATAGGTCCTTTTCTTTTCTTCTTTCTTCTATAAATGATAGCATTGGAGGGGACATGCCAGCATAAATTAACTATAATGCATCCTCCTCAGCGAAGGGTACCATTTTGCTGTACGGCAATGCCAGATCCAGCATTGGGCCTGACTTTGGCATTGAAGTCCAGCCTCCAGACTGGGCCCTGGCATTGGGCTTGGGTCCCTACTGGACCGGGTAAATGGGGATGGGATTTATGGGGGATCCTGGCCCCGGCATTTTTCTGGGTGGGAGAGATGGTTGGTGGGAATGGGAGACCTTGGGAGGCCCTGTTTGCTTTATTTTTTCATTTTTGGGGTTTTTGCTTTTTTTATGTTTGATTCATTTTTTTTAAATGAAAGAAATGAATTAAACATTAAACAAAACAAAATTAGTGGGGAAACATTCTCCCGAAAATGAAACAAAAAAACAAAACAAATTTTTTACCCCCTGCATATCTTAGAATTCATTAGTCTGTCCACAATGACCTTTTATTCCCTAAGTGCCCCTTTAACCCCTCAATCATTTAACAGTCCATCCAATTCCCTCACAGGCTTCCTGCTTTGGATATATTTTAAAAAGTTTATATTATGAGCTTTTGCCTCTATGACCAACCTCTTTTCAAAATATCTTTTAGCCTGTCTTATCAATGTTTTACATTTAACTTGCCATCGCTTATACTTTTTCCTGTTTTTGTCAGATGGATCCTTTTTCCAATTTTTGAAAGAGATTCTTTTGACTAAAATAGCCTCTTTCACCTCAACTTTTAACCATGCTGGCGATTGTTTTCCTTCCTTCCACCTTTCTTAGTGTGTGGAATACATTTGGACTGATCTTCTAATTTGATATGGTATGGTATGGTATGCCTGTTGTGCACTCTTAATCTTTGTAGCTGCACCTTTCAGTTTTTATCTATTATCCTCACTTTATCAGTATCCCTTTTGAAAGTTTGTCCCCCTTCAGTCATTAATTCAAATTTGATTATGTTATGATCACTATTACCAATTGGCCCCACCACCATTACCTCTCGCACCAAATTCTGCATTCCACTAAGAATTAGATCTAATAGCTCCCTCTCTTGTCAGTTCCTGAACCAGCTGCTCCATGAAGCAGTCATTTATTTCATCCAGGAACTTTATCTCTCTAGCACAGGGGTCGGGAACCCATGGCTCGCGAGCCAGATATGGCTCTTTTGAGGGCTGCATCTGGCTCGCAGACAAGTGTCGCCATACTTCGCGGTTCCCCGCTGACCCAGCTGCTCCCCGGTCCTCCGCCGCCCGGGCTTAAAATGCTGTCAGCCCGGGCGGAACGCGGCAGGACAGCTGGAGTCAGCGGCACCGGCGTGCTCTCTTCTCCCCCCCCCGCGGCCCGGAAGAGGAAGTGGAGAGCATCGGGTGCCTGCGCGGGAAGAAGAGACCACACTAGCGTGGTCTCTTCTTCCGCGCAGGCACCCGATGCTCACCACTTCCTCTTCCAGGCCGCGGGGGGGAGGAGAAGAGAGCACGCCGACTGGAGTCATCCGGGTGCCTGCGCGGGAGTCATCGGGTGTCAGCCGGGTGCCAGCGCTGGAGTCATCGGGTGCCTGCGCGGGTCTTCCCGCGCAGGCACCCGATGCTCTCCACTTCCTCTTCCGGGCCGCGGGAAGAAGAGAGCACACCGGTGCTCTCTTCTTCCCGCGGCCCGGAAGAGGAAGTGGAGAGCATCGGGTGCCTGCGCGGGAAGAAGACTGCAGCGCGGCTCGGAGGAAAATGAAAATCTTCAACCGCGGCCGATGGGACTCCGCCTTCGCCTCCGCGAGGGCTGAAAATGAAGGAGGTTAGCGTTGGGAGGTGGCTGCTGCTGCCGCGAGTTCCCGGGGGGGGGGGGAGAGAGAGAGTGAATGAGCGAGATGTGTGTTTGAGATCCTGTGTGTGTGAGTGAGAGATTGCATGTATGTGAATGATTGAGAGCCTGTATATGTGAAAGAGAGTATGTCTGTGATTGAGATCCTGCCTGTGAGAGAGAGAGCATGAATGTAAGTTTACCATTGGGAACCTGTATGTGTAAGTTTGTAATTGAAAACCTGTTTGTTTGAAAGAGTATGTGTGTATGATTGAGATCCTTTGTGTGTGAGAGAGATCATGTGTATGTATGATTAAGAGCCTGTGTGTATAAGTAAGAGAGAGATCATGTGTGTCTGTGTCTGATTGACAGCTGGTTTAGGTGATGGAGCATGTGAGTATGTGATTGAGAGCCTGTGTTTAAATGAGAGAGAGAGACCATGTGTGTCTGTGTGATTGAGAGCTGATTTAGGTGAGGGAGCATGTGAGTATGTGATTGAGAGCCTGTGTTTAAATGAGAGAGAGAGACCATGTGTGTCTGTGTGATTGAGAGCTGATTTAGGTGAGGGAGCATGTGAGTATGTGATTGAGAGCCTGTGTGTAAATGAGAGAAAGAGAGGACATGTTTGTAAGCATGTGAATGAGAGTCTGTGTGTGAGAGAAAAAGACAGCATGTATTTATGTGATTGAAAGCCTGTGTGTGTGTAAGCGTGAAAAGATAGACAGCATGTGTGTAAATGTGTAATTAAGAGCCTATATAAGTGAGAGAGAAAAAACATTTGTATATGTGAGTACTGAGAGCATGTGTGTATAGGTGTGTCATTGAGAGCCAGTGTGAGAGAGAGCGCTGGTATGTGACTGAGAGAGGAGAAAGTTCCAAGCAAACCACCCCACCTCCTGCTAATTCAGAACAATCTCAGGACACCTGGATATCAAACGTTCCCAGGTATGCAGAGCAAAAAAATTTTGTATCCTTATTATTTTTCATTACTGGATCTTTGTGTCTGCTATTTTGAAATATTTTGTTGGTATCTGGAAATGTTTTATATGAGTTTTTAATTATTGGATATTCCACTCATCAGCTGTTTCGAAATATGTTCTTTTTGTTAGTACAGTTTTACTGCTGATGATTTTATATTTCTTGATTTGTTTTATAAGGATGTGTGATGTTTCTTTTTTCCTTTGTTACACTGCATACAGAGACTCTGGCTTGTTGCAGTTTCCAATTCAGTTTTTGTCTGCATGCTTCTTGTTATGCGTTTTGGTCTCTTTATTCTATGTTAGGTGAGGGACAGCACGTGATTCAGGTGAGGTTTTCTGCTGGCGTGTAGTTTCTGTGTAGGACTCTATAGCAGCCTGACTTGGTCCGTTTTCCTAATAGGAGATGTATTGGTGTCTTAAGGCCTGGTGTAATATTTTCAGAGACTTATTGTACTTTAAAAGTGTGATCTTACATAAAATGCACACATTTACTTGTATTTAGTTTTAAACATATTGTATGGCTCTCATGGAATTACATTTTAAAATATGTGGCGTTTATGGCTCTCTCAGCCAAAAAGGTTCCTGACCCCTGCTCTAGCATGTCCTGATGTTATATTTACCCAGTCAATATTGGGGTAACTGAAGTCTCCCAAATATTCTGTTTGCTTTTTTGACTGCAGCCACAAACTGAGATGAGGACTTCAACATAGTATCCAAGACAATGCCTATATCCCTTTCCTGGGTGATGATGCCTAACATGGAACTAACATTGTGTAACTACAGTATGGGTTTACTTTTTCCTATGTGCATCACTTTGCACTTGTCCACATTAAATTTCATCTGCCATTTGGATACCCATTTTCTAAAGGTCCTCTTACAATTTCTCACAATCAGCTTGTGATATAACAACTTGTAATAATTTTGTGTCATCTGCAAATTTGATTATCACACTCTGTTCCTGACTTTCAATGCTACCTGACAATCTAAAATCTGAAGACTACAATCAAATGTATGTAACCCCGTCCCTAGGTGTGGACTGTAACCCACTAGGCCATACAAGAATTTGTTTGACTCTTCGGAGCTGGAAGCTTCCCAGGCTAGCTTGAGCACAGTTTCTTATTTCCAGGACCTGGATTCTTGGTGAAATGGGGGGAAGATTACTTCCAAGACCCCAAATACTAAGAGTGACCCTTTGTATCTTTGTTCTAGTAACTGGGAGAGGGGTAATATTCTTTCAGTATGGGTGCAAATAAAACCACTGAAGCCACTGAGATAGTGTCCAAAAATAAAGTCTTTACAGTTAAAATTTGATGAAGTAAGGCACAACTTAATCCAGAGCACCGCACAGAGTCTTTTAAAAAATTTCACAAGCAGAGCTTACTGATTCCTTTCAGCCACCAGCAAGGAGATCCTTTCCTCTCAGTGCCTCCACAAGCAGATTGTGATAAATTGCAGGAGGATCTTGTGAGACTGGAAAATTGGGCATCCAAATGGCAGATGAAATTTAATGTGGATAAGTGCAAGGTGTTGCATATAGGGAAAGATAACCCATGCTATAATTACACAATGTTGGGTTCCATATTAGGAGCTACTACCCAAGAAAGAGATCTAGGCGTCATAGTGGATAACACATTGAAATCATCAGCTCAGTGTGCTGCGGCAGTCAAAAAAGCAAACAGAATGGGCTGGATTTACGCACGTAACCGGTCTTACGCACGCTGGGCCTATTTTAAAAAGGCCCAGCGACGTGCTTAAAGCCCCGGGACGCGTGTAAGTCCCAGGGCTTTACTAAAGGTGAGGTCCAGGGGTGGGACCAGAGGCCTTCAACACAGCGGACATTGCCGCTGTGTCAAGGGATCGCCTGCCGACAGCCTGCCCGTGCGCGCTACTTGCGCCTGCATGGAGGCAGGAGCAAAAGGTAAAATATAAATTTTTGGGGGGGTTAGAGTAGGGCTAGGGGGAGGAAAGGTTAGGGGAAGGGGTGGGAAGGTCAGGTTAGGGGGGAGGGTACAGGGGAAAGCAGCATGGCTCGGCACGCGCAAGATGCATAATTGTGCACCCCCTTGCATGCACCGACCTTTGATTTTATAACTTGCGCACGACTGCGCGCGCAAGTTATAAAATTGGGTGTACATGTTCGCATGCCGGGTAGCACGCGCACAGGTATGCCCGCGCACACCTTTTTAAAATCTACCCCAATGTTAGGAATTATTAGGAAGGGGATGGTGAATAAAATGGAAAATGTCATAATGCCTCTTTATCGCTCCATGGTGAGACCGCACCTTGAATATTGTGTACAATTCTGGTTACCACATCTCAAGAAGGATATAGTTGCGATGGAGAAGGTACAGAGAAGGGCAACCAAAATGATAAAGGACATGGAACAGCTCTCCTATGAGGAAAGACTAAAGAGGTTAGGGCTGTTCAGCTTGGAGAAGAGACGGCTGAGGGGGGATATGATAGAGGTGTTTAAAATCATGAGAGGTCTACAGCGGGTAAATGTGAATCGTTATTTACTCTTTTGGATAACAGAAGGACTAGGGGGCACTCCATAAAGTTAGCATGTAGTACATTTAAAACTAATCAGAGAAAATTCTTTGTCACTCAACGCATGATTAAACTCTGGAATTTGTTGCCAGAGGATGTGGTTAGTGCAGTTAGTGTAGCTGGGTTTAAAAAAGGTTTGGATAAGTTCTTGGAGGAGAAGCCCATTACCTGCTATTAATCAAGTTGACTTAGAAAATAGCGACTGCTATTACTGGCATCATTAGCGTGGGATCTACTTAGTTTCTGGGTTCTTGCCAGGTACTTGTAGCCTGGATTGGAAACTGTTGGACCCTTGGTTTGACCCAGTATGGCAATTTCTTCTGTTCACTTTTGCATTTTCTTTCTTCAGTCTGTGCAGGAAGAACCAGGGAAATGTCTATCCTCATGGGCTTGGAAAAATAGAGTCTTCTGGTAGGGAGAGTATCCCTTAGATGGGCAAGACACCCCTTCCAAACTCACAAAAAATTATATAGCTCAAACCTCTCTCTCTTCCCAGGGTGAAGACTCCAGATGGGTGTCCTTTATGATGTTAAAGTTCTCTCTCTACTATCAGTTAGTTGATCTTCTAGATTTTTCTATTTCTTTAGGCATCTCAGATGGGTAGAATCCAAGCTGGAATTGCAGCTTCACACATCCTTAGATGGGAAGGAAGAGGGGCAGCCAAACCTTTTTCCTAGATCTTCAAAACAAGGTATCTTCAAAACAAGGTATTGTCACCAAAATCTAATGCAAACATCAGAGTTTTTCCTTGAGCGGTTCATCACCTCTGATGGACAGGTCTTCCCTATTCCTGGGCATCTTGAACACAGGGCTCTGTGTGCCCTGAATCCAAGAAAGGCCCCGGTGTCTCACAATGCTTCTACAAATTAAAGTCTTTTCTAAACCCAAAGTATCCCAGGAAACTGTCCCTTACCCACCAGGGATTGAAATAAGCAGGGAAGGTTCATGACCTAACTCACAGATTTCCAGCAGGGTTTTGCTGGAGTCCCGAAGGCAGGCCCAAAAATTCAACTTAGTAAAAATCTCCAACACCTCCTAAACCTTCCAAAAACAAGCTACACTGCCCCCTAAGCTCTCTATAGAGAGCTGCTATAAAATCTCTGCAAGGGGACAGCCATTCCAGACCCCTCAAAGGGAAGGGCTATGTATGAATGGTGCCTCCTTCTAATTACTAACTTATACTCACTATTGTTGCGTCCGTTGGTCGCAGACGGCTGAGACCGCTCTGCCTCACCTCTCTTCTACCCTTTTCCTCCTCTTTGGGAAGGATGGCTGCCTCCGCTGCTGATTGCAGAAATCCTTGGCATCTCCGAGACAGCATGGGCATCCCCATCCACCATGCTTCTTCCTGAGGCCTCCTAGGGCATGCACTCGCATGCTGCCTACGCTTTTGAATACGTCATGCAGGGAACCTCACGGGTGACCCCACCGCATGACGTCAGTACCTTCGCTCTGCTCCAATTCAACGAGTTAGCAAGGACTTCTGTTTTGCTACTTTGACCACTTCTAAGCTGCTCGCTTGGATTCCTCTCTACCCTCTGGGGTATCTCGCTCCTACAGAAGCTCTGAGTACCTGTTCCTCGGGGGTCTCTCGCTTCTACCTGTCCTTTGGGGTTCAACTGCCTACCTTAAGGACATCCGCCCCTCGGGGGTCCTTTCTGCTTTCTTTCAGGAACCTTCGGCGCTCCTAGGTACTCGCTCCTCAAGGGCCTATTCTGCTCTGGGTATCCTGCACCTCGGACCACGGGTCCATCTCTTCATTCTACTACTGAAGGAAGTTTATCAGCACTGCCACTCTGTGAGTATCACTATGCTCCAGCTCTTCCTATTCCACCCTTCAGGTTCACGGCCTATCCCGCGCTGTGGAACACTATTGGACCTTTGCTACATCTGGATGAGACCATCTACTACAGACACTAGGGATGTGAATCGTTTTTTGACGATTTAAAATATCGTCCGATATATTTTAAATCGTCAAAAATCGTTAGAGGCGATATTTAATAGGAATTCCCCCGATTTATCGTCAAAATCGTAAATCGGGGGAAGGGGGAGGGGAAGGGGGAGGGCGGGAAAACCGGCACATTAAAACATCCCTAAAACCCACCCCGACCCTTTAACATAAATCTCCCACCCCGAACCCCCCCCAAAATGTCTTAAATTACCTGGGGTCCAGTGGGGGGGTCCCACTGTGATCTTCCACTCTCGGGCGTCGGGCGCGTTGATAGAAAATGGCGCCGGCGCCATTTTGGTTCCTGTTCCCTGACGTCACGAGCGTAGAAGATTGCTCCCGGACCCCCGCTGGACCCCCAGGGACTTTTGGCCAGCTTGGGGGGGCCTCCTGACCCCCACAAGACTTGCCAAAAGTCCAGCGGGGGTCTGGGAACGACCTCCTGTGCTCGAATCGTGTTGCCGTACGGCCGGCGCCATTTTGCTGTACGGCAAAGTAAAATGGCGCCGGCCGTACGGCAACACGAGCCGAGCGCAGGAGGTCATTCCCGGACCCCCGCTGGACTTTTGGCAAGTCTTGTGGGGGTCAGGAGGCCCCCCCAAGCTGGCCAAAAGTCCCTGGGGGTCCAGCGGGGGTCCGGGAATGACCTCCTGCGCTCGAATTGTGTTGCCGTACGACCGGCGCCATTTTGCTTTGCCGTACAGCAAAATGGCGCCGGCCGTAAGGCAACACGATTTGAGCGCAGGAGGTCGTTCCCGGACCCCCGCTGGACTTTTTTTTTTTGATAGGGCAAAGTTAGCGCCGGCGCCATTTTCTATCAACGCGCCCGACGCCCGAGAGTGGAAGATCACAACGGGACCCCCCCACTGGACCCCAGGTAATTTAAGACATTTGGGGGGGGTTCTGGAGGGTGGGGGATTTATTTTAAAGGGTCGGGGTGGGTTTTAGAGATGTTTTAATGTGCCGGTTTTCCCGCCCTCCCCCGATTCACGATTTACACGATATTTAGAAAAACAAAACTGCGACGATCCGATTCCCTCCCCCCCCCAGCCGAAATCGATCGTTAAGACGATCGATCACACGATACACATCTCTAACAGACACTGTCTGAGCTTACTGTGATATCACTGGACCACAGTACTGTCCATTCCTTGGGTAAGAGTCAACCTTATCAACAGCAGTATAATAAAGCTTTCTTTCCTCAGTGTCTGCTTACTAAGAGTCTAGCCAATCATTGTGGTTCCCCACAGGGCCCCTCCCTGTGGGAGGAGTCATTGCCACTTCGACCAAGAGTCCAAAAATATGCCACAAACCCAACAGATTGCTAACTCAATGGACTCGGCTCAGCTTGCAGCCTTGCAGGCTATTCCTGGCCTAGCCCAGCAGATCACTGAGCAACAAAAGTCTCTGGAAAGCCTGGCTGCTGCCTTCAATCAGTTACATGCACAACTGAATACCACAGCAATTCCAGTGAAAGAATTGCTGTCTCCGGTGGTGACTGTCAAGACCACCATACCATTATCCACACCTACCTGCTCCACGGGCGAAGCACGGATGTGTAGAGGGTTTGTCAACCAATGCAGTATGCATTTTTCTTTACAACCTATCCTCTTTCCTACAGAAGCTTCCAAGACCACTTTTATCCTATCTCTACTTGAAGGAAGAGCCTTGGCTTGGGCTTCACCATTATGGGAACGTGAAGATCCTATCCTGAATGACCTATTAGGATTTCTGAAACTTTTCAAGTCTGTCTTTGATGATCCGGCTCGCCAGACCATCACTGGATCTGCTCTGCTTAATCTCCAACAAGGTAATAAGCTACTTACAGACTATGTGATCAAATTCAAGACTACACTGGGACACAGGATGTTTACATGCTATCTTCATGGAGGGCCTCAACTCTCGCTTAAAGGATGAACTGGTGGCTCACGATCTGCCTGATACCCTTGAGTCTCTTATGGAACTGGCTGGGAGAATTGACCGCCATATTTGAGACCAAACTCAAGAGGTTAAGAGTCCTCGGAAGCCCTTCCCGGGAGCTAACCATCCTAAACCTATGCCAATTGCCTCAAGCCTACCGTTTGCTCTCTTAGAAGAAGATGAACCTATGCAATTAGGATGAAGTAAATTTAACTTCTAAAGAAAGACGTTTTCACAAACGCATTGGGTTATGCATGTACTGTGGCCAATCAGGCCATGCCTTCCAAACCTGTCCCATCTGTCCGGGAAACTCACAGGCCTAGGATCTGCAGGAGGACTTCTCCTAGGTTTCACCACTCCAATTCCTCCATTATCTCTACCAGTCTCACTTCTCTGAGGAGGCCTTGAATTTCAGATCCTTGCTCTCATAGACTCCGGAGCTGGAGGAAATTTCATCTTAAACTCTTAGTAGAACATCTACGGATTCCTACCACACCAATAGCTAAGCCATTGCTATTATCTTCAATCCATGGGGAACCACTTCCTGGAGAGGTTTCATTGATTACCCAGGTCATTGGCCTGCGCACCGGAGCTTTACACTCTGAATCCATCTCCTTCCTCATATTGGAAAAGGTCATGCATCCGGTGGTACTTGGACTGCCTTGTCTACAAGATCAGATGCCACAGTTTAATTGGACAACGCTGGAATTATCCCGGTGGGGACCTGGCTGTCAGGGTCTCGCAGACGTCTTACCGCTAATATGCATGCCCAATACACCATCGTTACCAGGCTTACCTCCACAATATGCCTCCTTCCAGGATGTCTTCTCTAAACAAGCTAATCAAATAGAGATCTCCCCAAGTGTTACCCTAATAATACTCCCAAAAACACACCTGGCGTGTATTAATTTTTTAGGCACACTCTGTTGTCACTTCAAAGAATTGTACCATCGGTACACCAAAAAAATGTTTTGAAAGGAAAGAGGATGGTTTCATATGTTTGTCAATAGGCAACCCTCCTTCGGTGCCTTCCTTTTTCAATCATTAACTCACCCTCCATCCTCCCTTTCATTGAAAATATAAATTTAAAAATTTTTTTGATAGTGGGCAACAGATTACCTCTATTCTTTTTATCTTTTGTTTTGAACTTATTTTAACTTGTGTCCATATAATATTTTTGTGTGTAAAAAGACACTTCTTACTTATATAATGAACCGTCAGATAAATGACTGAATTTTACTTAGCTTTGAACTGTCTCAATGTCCATTCCTGCTTGGTCAAGAATCCCGTTTGCAAGACTACAGCCCAGCCGGGCATTCCAGCTCACTACTGCTCACTACTGCTCACTACTGCTCTGCTGCCGGATGAGGGGGGGGGGGTCACAGGGAGCGTGACCCCCCCACCCCTTCTGGTTCTGCTAGAGCGGAAGGAACGGAGACATCGGCACCTCCCCTGTGGTTAATATTAGGACTCGGTGCCTAAATTAGACTCCCCTGTTAGGGTCATCTAATAAATGGTTGCGGCCATTTTGCATCTCAGTTATGATGACTGAGGCTTTCATTGTGTCTGTGTAATGTTGCGTGTCTGGCTTGACTAGATGGGGGCAGGATAGAATCCAGGGTGTCAGTCTGCCCGGTTACTACTTCCTACCTTAAATAAATCAGTAAGAGAGAGTATCTCCCTAAACCTGTCCAGATCTTCCAACTTTATGTATATGTTCCCTTGGTGTTAGTGATGTAACTAACTGAAACTGGACTCTAGCTATTAAAAACAAAAGATAATTATTTTTACCCTAGCTAGGCAAGAATAAAAATTTTTTTTTTTTTTTTAAATTATTTACTGGGTAGCAGTAACAAACAGTTTCTTTAAAACAAATTCAATTCTTACTCAAGAGAGTGTTTTATTTTTATTCTATTGAAGAGAGGTGCAAGTAAATCGCTGAGGCTATAAAGTAGTTACTCTTTTTTCTGATGCTCCATCTCCATTCGACACAAGTTAACTTTCTCTTTAATAGCCCTTTTCTGTTAGGTACTATTCATATGTTGACTCATTATAGCTCTATTCAAAGCTTTATCTGTCTTTTAGAGCACTTGAGTAATATTACTTCTTTTATTAAATATCATAGCACTCTCTCTATTGAATAGTGTAATCATGTATAACACCACTATTGTTCAATCAATAATACTCTCTATATAAAAGCTGTCAATCAATTTCCTTGGAACATCTATTTTTAATGTTATCTAAACTTTTTCTAAGCCTTACCTAAATGGAAGGCACCAATAAATAAAAAAATGTATCTTGCTTTAATTTTCTTACCCATTTATATATCATTCAGTCTTCTATGACTTTTGCCCATTTCTAATAATTTCCTATTCATTCAAGCAGAATTCTATTACAAAATTGAAGAGCACTGGCATAGCGCTCCCTCCTCCCTTAGAGTCTGCTTGAGGTCTGACCAGAATCTGTAACTGCCATTAGAGTCTTTAGATCAGTGCTCAGTGATATAATAGGCACTATTTTTTTCAATAGGTATTATTATTTCCTATTATCTTTATTTAATGAATTTTCCTTCTACATCCTGTTGTTATGCAATTTACCAGAATCCTTTTCCCTATCTTTTTTATTTTGAACTCTGTTTCATTTTTATATTCGATTTAGTACTTTGAATTTATTAGTGTTGTTACACTGACCCTTTCACTGGTACTTAGGAAAGCCAACATGATGCCATCCCTGGATACGGCTTCAGAGCCTTGACCATTACTATGGTGATTCCTGTTCTTTTACTGACTCCTGTGCTAAACTAGTGTCTTTAGGGGTGGAATGGAATGTACCAACAGCATAAGTAGTTTTATTTTAAATAAGCTATTGATATAAAAAAATAATTTCTATAATAAAAAACATTTTCTATGCATTTCTATTTTTTCCTTTATTTATGAATAATTTTATTTTAAAATTGGAACCTCCCATAAAACTTTCAAAAGCTGTATCAGAATTAATAGAACTGTTGCTTCAGGTTGTTTCGAAAATGTTCTAGTTTCTCTCCTTTTTAATATCTCTTTCAATAGTGGGTCCCTGTTTGAGCTATCCCATTATTTCTAAATATTCCTGGAGTGAAAAAGGTGCTGTTCTTCAAGTGACCAGGCTACAGTTACCTAGATACTATCTTTGTTTTATTATATTTTCCCTATTTTTGCTTATTTTTGTCATTTTTCATGCCCCCCCCCCCCCCCCCCCGGGTGTTGCCAGTGTCCTGCTGACATCATTGATGACATCAGCAGGGCTGGCTTAACTGTCCTGGCCCAGTCAGGGCCTTCTCCATTTCTCTGTCATGTTTACCTTTCTTTTTTTTTTAATTTACCTTGGCAGTTTATTTGCTGGAGAGAGTTAGCCACCAGCAGTGACAGTCCTTGGAAACACAGCTAACCGCTGCCAGTTAGCTGATTCTCCCTGCTACTCTCTGCGGTCAGACTTTTTCTCCATAGCGGCAGTGACAGTAAGTCAGCCAGGCCTCTGGGACGTCAGTGATCTAATAAAATAGAAAAGGACCTGTGTTATGGCATCCACTCTACCATCATTGGCTCCCATTTTTTCTTTTTTTTTTTATTCGGCAGTGGCAGCTGAGCCAGGATGTCGTGGACACTGACAGCCCTGGAGGGTGACGCGATGGCACTCCTCCAACAGCAGCGATCAGCAGTCATGGTAGTGGCAGCCAGGGCCTCAGCAAATAGTGGCACTCCAATGCCCCATCTCCTCTCTAGGCTTGCTTTCAGCAGCGGCAGCAGTCTGTCCCTGAGACTGCTGCAACCCGACGTCTCTCACTCTGACACGGGCACCTTCCCAACTCAAGCTCCTCCTCAAGCCGGTGCAATCGTGGCTTTACTATTTTTTTTTTTTTAGCAAGAGCAGCTGATCCTTTCTGCGGCGGCCAGCGCCATCGCGGCTTCCCTCTCTTCTCTCTCGTGGCAGTAGTGATTAATGGGTGGCATCAAGGGCATTCCACAAAAGTGGCAGTCGTGGCCCAGCAGGCGATCTGATGCCCCACCATACTTTACGGTCACCCCGGTAGGCAATCCGAGCCAAGCTTCTCTCCTGCAGCAGCAGCAATGGCAGCAGCAGTCAAGGCCCCTAGCAAACAGGCAATCCAACGGCCGCCTGCTTAGCGTGGGTCTCTTTTCCACCTCAACAGCGGCAGTTCAGCCAAAAACTAAAAAAAAAACCAACAACAAAATCTGTACTGACTCTGCAACTGCCAGTACCCCAGACAGTGGCATGATGGCTGCATTTCTCCCCTCCACTGGCCAGAGCAGCAGTCACCAGCACTGGGCCCTCTCCAGTTCTCTGGCTTCTCTTAGGACCCTACAGCATTGGGTAAGTATTTCTTTTATTAATTCTTAGACCTATTTACATACACCCAGGAGCTTAGGGCCCCAGAGTCTTGTCTTCCTCCCCTTGGTGGGGTTCAACCCCTGTATTGTATTGAATGTGCAATCAAGAAAAAAAAGAGAAATATCGGAGACATTGGCCCCAAGGACTTCTGCTGTGACCCCTGTATTATGGACCTCTAATTCAAGAGGCATTACAGAAGCTTCATATTTCCTTAGATGGGAAGGAAGAGTGGCAGTCAAACCTAGATCTTCAAAACATGGATTGCCCCCAAAACTGATGCAAACACTGGAGTTTTTCCTTGCTGCGGGTCACCACCTCTGATGGGCAGGTCTTCCCTATCCTTGGGTGTCCTGAACACAAGGTCCCCCATGCCCTGAATCCAAGAAAGGCACAGACTTCCACAGGGTTTACTGGGGTCTAGAGAGCAGGCTCAAAATTTCAGCTTAGTAAAAATCTCTAATACTTTCTAAACCTTCCATAAACAAGATATAATGCCTCAAAAGCTCTCTGCAGAGAGCTGCTATGAAACCTCTGCAAGGGGATGGCCATTCCAGATCCCTCAAAGAGAGGCGCTATGTATGAATGATGCCTCCCTGTAATTACTAGAGATGTGCATTCATTTTTTCACGAAAATTCATTTTTTGGATTAGTGCGCACTAACAGGAGCTTCACTCCAGCCTGCATTCCATTCCTGTACTTCAGTCTAGCCTGCACTCAGTTCCTGATCTTCAGCCCTGCCTTTATATCATACTTTGCTCCAGCCTCACAAGACTGCCCAACCTAACTCTAATCTGCCCTGTCATCCTGTGCCACCCTGCAGGTGGTATTCACCACTCTTCCTCATCTCCAAACATGCAACATTGGGCTGCTGTGCACATGCACAGCTCTCTTTATATCCAATGAAGACAGCAAGTACAGAGTGAGTACCTTTATTCATTCTTATTCTTGGTGCTGTGGTTTCCTAGTTATCAACTGGCAGTATTTCAGGGGTCAAAGAATTAGAGATGTGCATCATATTTTGTGTTCGTGTCATTCTTCGTTTTTCGGCCGCCATGGAAAATGTCATTTTTTTTTCGGTTCGGGTCTTTTTTTTCGCGAAAAATCGATTTTTAGTTAGTGTGCACTAACTCCCCCATTAGTGCGCGTTAACTCCCCGTGAGTCGCACTAACAAAAACTGTTAGATTTTGTTACTTTTTGTTAGTTTTTGTTAGTGTGCACTAACGGGAATTAGAGCGCACTAACGGGGAGTTAGCACGCACTGACTCCCGTTAGTGCGCACTAATTGGAAAAACGAATTTTTGCAAAAAAAACGGGAAAATCTCGATCTTTTTTGGGCTCCCTGAAACATGCCGAATTGGACAATTTTGTTGAAATTTTCCAATTCGGCAAAAACAAATGCACATCTCTACAAAGAATGGGAAAGCAGCTGGAAGGTGCTGTACTGAGTGGATGACGCTAATCAGATGGAGATGGTGGGGCTTGTGTCAAGAGGTCTTGCTCTGTATTTGGAGTGGCGGCCGTGACCTCTCTCAGCCAGACCAAACGCTCAGGACCTCATTTCCTTAGCTCATTTGGAAAAGGAGAGATTCTGAACTCTGGGTCATGTGAGAGGTGGCTTGGGCTCTGCCTGCCACAAATCTAGTCTGGGCAAAGGACAAATCTCCGACCTAGCTAGCAGGCACTTCAGGGAACTCCCGTAGCTCACTTCCTCCAGATAATCAAGACTTTTAGGCAGCTGAAATTACACTTTCATCCTTCCCTCTGTGGCTCCATTGAGGCATGGGTAAGAAGAAACATGGCTGTATGGTAGTACTTCTTCTCTTTGGTTATTTGAAATTTATTGTAAGAGTTTTCTTTTTTAAAATAAATATATTACACGTCTTCCTCCCTGTCGGGGTCTGTTTAAACATAGTGATTCTTATTTTCTATTTAGTTTGTGCTAAAACCTTTTTCTTTTATTGTTAAATTTATTGCTATTGTTGGTGCTACTTTGGTCCTTTTACCGTCCCACGGGGCATACTGGCCACTGTTGATGCTGCTTTGGCACTTCACTGTGCCATGGAGTAATACTTGGCACTGGTGTGGCAGCTTTGGTCCTCTCACTGGGCTATGGGACGTACTGGCCACTGTTGATGCTGCTTTGGCACTTTCACTGTGCCATGGAGTAATACTTGGCACTGGTGTGGCAGCTTTGGTCCTCTCACTGGGTCATGGGACGTACTGGCCACTGTTGATGCTGCTTTGGCACTTTCACTGTGCCATGGAGTAATACTTGGCACTGGTGTGGCAGCTTTGGTCCTCTCACTGGGTCATGGGACATGCTGGCCACTGTACCTCCCCCTTACCCCCGCTCAAGGAGCTCCAAAGGGACCTTCCCCTTAATGAGTTCCAAGGCCCCCCCCCCCCCCCCCTTCCCCAGGCTCCTGGAATAGATGAGCACAAGTAATGGGGCCCTGTTTAAAAAAAATTGTTTGGCCACCCCTTGGTTGGACACTGTCTCCTCAGAGAGCAGATGGATCAAAAGAACTGCAATAGCTTGAGTACTGACTGCTGCCCTCTCTAGATGCAACAGGCAAGCTTCTTTAGATAAAAAGGTGGTCAGTGAATTACTACATCTCAGTCTTTTGTTATTTCATATCATGCATACTTTGCTTCAAATGTTTTAATGAAAAATAGGAATAAAATCTGTTGTTCTGTCATTGAAACTTAAGCAACCTTGTTTTCATTTGCATCCAAAAACATGCAAGAACCACATCATTTAGGTGCCTTGTGGCTTCTCATAACTTCAGTAACACACACCAGACACAACAAGGCAAGGATGTGAAAGCTTAGAGAACACGCTAGGCAAAAACAAGATGCTAAAAATTAAATTTATTCCAGCAAAAGAAACAGACCAATGCCTGGCACTTTGCCATTTGTCCATTATGTACAAAAAATGCAGCTAAAATGAACACAGAGACATTTAAGGTACAAAAAGTAAAGCCTGTACTCTGCTCTTCACTTTTTTCCTGGTTCCTCTGATAAAACAGAAACAATCAAGCCTTCATTGATAAATAAGAACAGCTTTATTTCCATCAAAATAAAATTCATTGCACACAAATGTTGGCATGATTTGCTGGCCAATATTCTTCTTTCCCTCACTTCTCATATTAGATTATTATTATTATTATTATTATTATTATTATTTTTATTATTGCTAGTTGTTGATAAGTTCCTGTATCCAAGTTACTTGATATTACATAAAGAGACTTGGGGCTAAGATAGGAAAACACCACTGCAGGTGACACAAAATTATTCAAAGTTATTAAAGCACAAGAGGATTATGAGAAATTGCAAGAGGACCTTGCAAAACTGGGAGACTGGGCATGCAAATGGCAAATGAAATTTAATGTGGACAAGAGCAAAGTGATGCACTTAGGGAACAGTTACCCAAATTATAGCTACAAAATGCAAGGATCCACATTAGGAGTCACCACTCATGAAAAAGATCTAAGTGTCAGTGTTAAAAGCAAATAGAATGCTAGGGATTATTAGGAAAGGAATGGAATGGAGTATAAAACTGAGAATATCATAATGTCTCAGTATTGCTCTATGGTGCGACCTCATCTTGAGTATTGTGTGCAGTTCTGGTCACCACATCTCAAAAACGATATAGCAGAATTAGAAAAGGTACAGAGAAGGGCAACCAAGATGATAAAGGGGATGGAATGATTCTCCTATTAAGAAAGGCTAAAGAGGTTAGGACTCTTCAGCTTGGAAAAGATATGGCTGAGGGGAGATATGATAGAAGTCTATAAAATAATGAGTGGAATGTAATGAGTAAACTTTAATTGGTTGGGAATATACAATGAAGTTAGTAGGTAATATATTTAAAACTAATAATAGAAAATATTATTTTACTCAATGCATAATTAAGCTCTGAAATTCATTGCTTGAGGATGTGGTGAAAGCTATTAGATTTAGTATAGCTGTGTTTAAAAAAGGTGTGGACAAGTTCCTGGAGAAAAAGTCCATTAACCATTATTAAGGTAGAGTTGCAGAAATCCACTGCTTATTCTTGGGATAAGCAGCTTGGAATCTATCTGCCCCTTGGGATTCTGCCAGGTACTTGTGACCTTGCTTGGCCACTGTTGGAAACAGGATACTGGACTTGATGGACCCTTGATCTGACCCAGAATGGTAAGCCTTATCTTCTTATGATATCTTGACTCCCATCTAGTGATTGCTGGCACTGATTCTGATCTGGATTCATTCAGTGACCTGATGAATAAATCAAAGGCAGCTTGGCACAGAATCAGAAACAAAATTTAGTAAAAATCTGTTGCCTCAGATTTACCCTGATATGGATGGAGGAGGACTCAGTAAATTTTGTAAGAATAACATCAGGCTGGTTTACAGAGGATACGGTTCCGACTTACTCTCTTGGTTGTGTGCATATGCCTACAGATGGGTTGGAAAAAGGTGAAGAGAGAAATGGTAGCTTTGTTTGACTGGAAGTTCATAAAACTTTATATGATTATTTTTTGTGTTGAGAGTAAGGCAAGCAAACTGAAAATCGTGGAAAGAAAAAAGTGGAAAGATTGTTGTCATAGTACCCACAGTATACTACCTGTCTAGTACTGCCCCCTCAGGGCCAAATTCATCAAGGTCTTTTTCCACAGATGCAGAATAAACGAAAAGCCTTTAGTGATTTAGTCCCCGTAAGGGTGAATGTAAAGAAAACGCAAAAGTGCTCACTGCTCAGTATCTATTACCTATCTTACATTTGGCCTGGATGTAAAAGACATTCAACATAAAGACAGCATTCAAGGCATTTACCTAGGTAAACTCCTCGTGCTGAACACTGTTCCGCCATCAGCACCTAAAAGAGGAAGGCCCAAGGGGAGCTGAAGGAAAGGTTTCTGGGGGATTCCATTTTGCAATCTCTGCACCTACGTTGCCCCTGCTGGAAAGCGGGTGTGGCCTCTGCCAGCTCCCAATTTTCAAAGGGAAACTCTATAGGGAGCTTACCTTCAAAAATTAACTTGAGACCTGTGGGTACTGAGTGCTCAGTGACCTATGAGCTGCCTGTGGGGGTTTATAATTGCCTATTTTTATATTGTCACTCAAGAAGAAGAAACAATATGATTTGTAAATGTGCAGCACACTATTAGTCTAACACACAGCCTCAAGCACTAGTCACTACTTATTGCAATTGTAGTGATTGAAAAGCAACAATGAGATTGCTGTAGTAGAAAACATACTGTATTACGATGACTGTTTATTTTTAATTGCCCTTAGCTCTTAGGGCTAAGTAAAAAAAAAAAAAGTGAGATAGATTTGCAGGGACTGTCTCCATTGTATACAAAGATATCTGATGCATATTCATTGGGAATATGCTGAAAACCAGATCTATGTGTGGCTATTGAGAAGCAGAGCTGTCCCTGCCTGGCTTAATGAAATGAAGCACAATGCTTCAGAATTATCCTCCTGTTCCTCCTCTCAAACTTCATATAGAAGAAGATGCTCTAGTGACATAATACGCACTATAACAGGGCTGCCATGCTTCCGGGAGAACACTTCAGGCTAGTCCTGGCTTTCTGTCACTCCCCCTCATGATACTCGCAGTGCTGCTATCAAATAGCAGAAGCAGGACTACAACTAACACAATGCACTGGTGTTTGTAAGTTCCAAGAAAGAGTAAATGATCATTGTGTTTTCTCCAAAACTGGCTCATTTCACAACTCTGATCCCTGCACCATCTACGCTTGTCATCTCACTTAGGTCAACCTGAACAGGTTCACCCAGTCCTACGTTTCCCCATTCCCTGCATTGGGTTGCAGCCCTACTTTTCTTAGATAACTGAGCATTATAACTCAGTGCATGCAATGGAGTGAAACTAGGACAGGGCCATTATTATTTGGGTTGATGTAGGTGAACTGGCAACTTCAGTGTCATTCCTGTTAAATTTCTTTCCATCTGTAAGATAAAATGCTCCAGCTGAGGTCTATAATTTATATATATATATATATATATATATATATATATATATATATATATATATATATATTTAAGTACCGAACACACAATTCATTGCAAAGCATACCATGTCAAAGATGAAGGGCATGCAAATAAAAAAACAACAGAACCAAAAAAAAGCCATAATGTTCCAGGCCATAAATATGATTACAAAACACAAATAAATAGTCTCATACTATTGTATAGATCCTAGCTTAATCAACAGGAATGTCAGTTTACCGTGAAAAATGTCAACATACAATTTTATCAAAAAAATGGAAAATTTGGGACTGATGATGGCCGCATCTGATTTCTGGATGAGCCATTTGCATATTTCCTATCGATCTGTAGATAAATAGAGGGGGGAGGAGGGGGAAGAAAGGTGCCACCTGTATGATCGAGTGTGTTGCTGCCTACATCCTTAAGGAATGATTTGCGTCATGATACCAACCTACGATACTCTGGCTTGAAAAAGAAGAATTCCTATACTCACATTTATTATTTGAAGGCCATTTAATAAAGTAGGACTTTGTTTTTTTTTCCAACTGAATACACATGAAGAGTCTCTCACTAACAGGAAAACACTTGGTGATAAAGTAGGACGCTGAGAGTGGAGTGCAGCAACAGCAGCAAGATGGAAATCCTGTGTGCCACTCCTCGTGATTAAAATTCACATCTGAAATACTGAGCAATGATCTCCTCTCTCTGCCACCATCTCAGTCAGACTCACTGTCCCCACAATCCCCTTCTTCTTTTGTTGTTCTACCACTTTTCGTAAACCCTGGAGCCAGGATTTCTTTTTTTAAGCCTTCTTTCCTCTCTGTTGCATTCTGGTCTTCCCATAGTCCCTGGGCAGGCATTCTCGTGCCCACCCTGGCCAGAGCACTGTAGTAAGTAATCTGTGCTCCTTGAGGGAGCTTACCTATAACAGGAGAGTTAACTTTATCAAATCTGGGAGGAAGGTAACAGCCACACTCCACTTAATTTTTTGGCTTACGTTTGAAAGATGGCACAGTCATTTCACAGATGCTCTCTCTAGAAACACTTTTATACATGTATGAGAAAACATAATGGAAGGAAACAACACATTAAATAATTGACATCGTATACAGTGGACTATAGAAGCACTGTTCCCACCACCACAATTAGGAGAATGGCGTTTTCCGCTAATAATCTCTGGAAACCTGTTTCCTTGTTGATGGACAGGCATTCTCGTTGCATAAATATGTATTACACATAGTTACAAATCCAAGCAGAAATTTGCTTCTTGTCATTTTTATAGCAAAGATTATCAAATAAAATACATAATCAGTTACATATGTTAGCTCAGGATATCTGTCCCTGTTGCCAGAGTTTGGTAAAGCAACCAGTTGGCTCTGCATCACAGTTAGGGACCAGAGACCCCCATATGTCCTCACAAGATTTAACATACTCATTTTAATTATAATTATATTTAATTTTAAATGGGAAGAACCACTACGTACAAAGTGTAACAATAAAAAAAACCTTGTGCTCTGTTTTTTTGTCTTAGGCATCTTGATGATTTTCTAATAAATACTTCACTTGCTGATATTATTTGTATTGTAGCCCGCTTTGATGTCTTCAGTGAAAGATGGGATATCAAATATGAATAAATGAAATGAAATTAAACTGTAACACTGAAAGAGCAATCAAATGCTGGCAGCAGGGCAGTCATTTCTATTTCCCTGGTCCCTGAACTCCCAGAGTATTCTGCTGCTGATGTCACAGTGCTTAGGGTTGAAGGAAGGAAGTATAAATGTGTATTTATTTCTATGATTTATATTCTGCTCTTTCAGGCACCTCAAAGCGGATTACATTCAGGTACTGTATGTATTTCTCTGTCCCTAGAGGGCTCACAATCTAAATACCTGATTCACTAAGAGTTTTTTCCATAGACACAAAATGGGAGAAAAGGCTTAATGCATCTGGTACTAACTTTGTGCCTGAGGTAATGGAAAGTGAAGTGACTTGCCCAAAGTCACAAGGAGGTTAAGCGGGATTTGAAGTATACATGAAAGCTAGGAACAGGGAGAGTGATGTTAAATGTTTTAGTGCAGCTTTGAGCAAAATGCTTGTTCCGTAAATATGGAACATAAAAATCAAATCATTGTGAGGCTAAAATTATAGAAATACATGGCAGGAGCTTCTGGCTGAGAAAAGAAATGGTCTGCGAAGGTGAGAAATACTCACTGCTTGATAAATCGAGAGAATGTGTCATTATCTTCTTGTTACTGCTAAGCATTATTATATGGGTAAGTCATTTCTGCCCCTTTCTTTTCAGAAACATTACAAGGCATGACTGCAAGGTCAGAAGGGCCTATATAGAACTGAGCCACCTTGAAGTATCAGAATCTATGTATAGAATTCACTTGGCCGGATGCTGTCTGTCGCCAGTCCCCGATAGACAAACCTGACTATCAGCACAAGCTTCAGAAGCTGTGAGCTCTTGGGGTGCACATGCATGAATAAATGGGCATGCACACCCCACCAGACACTAACAACCATTTTTTTTTTAAAAAGAAAAACACTTCTCCCCACTGACCAAACCCACTTAAACAGGCTTCGCTGATCTCCATCCCAGCCCTTGCTCCAATGTGAGTCTGAGTCTTCTGGGGGCAGAAGCGATTCCCAGTCGCTCCTGCCCTGTTGTACTTTTAACAGGATGAATTTTGTTGTCTAAGTTTTTTTGGGGGGTTTGTCTTCATTTTTGATAATTGAAGGGGCATTAGATAGATAGGAGTTTTCTGGATGCTTGATCACCCTTTCATTGTGTCTAGGGATGGGTAATTTGTGGTAATCTTAGCATCCCGAATCATTGTGAATAGTTGGCTGCTATCAAACTGTGCTGGGGTCTTTTTTTTTTGGGGGGGGGGGGGGGGGAGGCAGAATGTGGTGGGCCTGGGCCAGTGAGAGAAGAAGAGTGAGCTGGGGCTGGGTCAGTGAGGGGGGATTATCCAGAGAGGGCCTGTCAGAGTGGGTAAGGGGAGAGGGGAGTCAGAGTATGCTAAGCTCAGGCTGGGGAGGGGGGTGTGAGAGTGTGCTGGGTTGGGTTGGGGAATGGAGGTCATTGTGTGCTGGGGCTAGACTGGTGAAGGGGAAAGAGAGTTTGAAGTCGGGCTAGAGAGGCGGGGAGTCGGGACTCAGAATGTGCTGGGCCTGGGCCTTTGAGAGAAAAAGGGGGGGAAGGGGGCGGGGCTGAGGAGGAGGATCATAGAGTACTGGGATTGGGCCAGTGAGAGGGTAGGGACTGCTGGCATGGATCTGGGGAGGGGAATCAGTCTGCTGGGGATGAGTTGAGGAGAAGAGAAAGAAGTGCTGAGGTAAAGCTGAGTTAGATGCAAGGGAGTGCTGGGTTCAGACAGGGGAGAAAGATAGTGAATAGAGGCTTCTGGGTTTTAGCTAGTTCTAATATATTATAGCACAGAAAATGCTGGTAAACTTTTGACGTAGCACTTGAGCCCCAGTGTTAGGAAAAGGCAGTGAGAAAAGGTCATGAAAAAACTGATTGCATCAGCAGCTAAGAAGGCAAACAACCATGATAATGACGTAGCAAAAACTGCAAAAGGTTTTAGGAGGTTTTATCTACATTTAAAGGGCAATTTTCAAAAGCCATTTTCCCAGGTCAAATGACTATTTGAAAATTGCCCAATCTTTGCCAGGGCAAAAGTATGCCCAGGGATCAACACTGTGTTTTCCTAAATCTGCATTCATGGTAGGTCCTGGGATGCATTTAAGTTGGTGCCCAAAAATAGAGCACTTAGATTACATTTTTGAATCTGTGTTATTTGCAAAGGAAAAAGTGCTTTCAGAAAGAAAGCAGGTGCAAATTTCTGCAGGTAGTTTTTTCCCAGGGGACTTCTGAAAGGAAAAGTATGTTCACATTCTCCATCTGAGAACTGGAGCAAAGTCTGCAGATCAAATTATCTGCAGTTTTCATCAATACGGGCATTTTTTATTATATCCCATTAGTATAACCATCTTTTTGCATGTAATCCATTACTGTCAGTTTCAGGATACCACTTTAGTGGCACAGGTTAGAGCATGGATGGGTTCCATGAAGAGGGCAACCAGTCTGAACAGACTTCATGTCAGTGCATGACATAACAATTATCCGTGAAAGTATACATTTTGAGAGACCACGAGATTTTAACAAGGTTATCTCCATCCATTAAGATGATACTTTCAAATCTGCTGAACAATTACAAGGCAGCATTTTGAATTCCATTATTATTAAAATATATATATATATTGCAGTGTACTGGGTTTTCTTTGCCTGCTAACATTTTTCTATAATTGTATCCCCCAAATAGGTGGAGCAGATGAGTTCTCAAGGTACTGGTACCTAAAGTCAGTATTAGGCACACTACTAGTATCACTGCACGGTAAAACACCACAAACAATATATTATTATGTGCATGAAAATATTTCATATCAGCAAGTTTCCATCTCTTTCTGTCCAAGTGGTTCATCCCTATTTTAGATGATAATAAATGTCCAAGCATTTTGTAGCTTATTCATTGTTCAAGGCCAAGTTCAACTTGTCGACAAGCATGTGATATAAAGAAAGCACAGCTACATGAATCTGTAGTTATGCTAACTAGCAAAAACATTCTAACATATTTTCGTAGTCTTCATATTATACATACTGCAAGTCCCAAATTTCAGTCATACCCTTTTGTTGTAGAAAACATTAGCAAAGTGCAAGCTGTCCTGTTTATGATCCTTGAGCTTCCTGGTTGAATGACCCTAACAGTGCTTTATCTCATGACCCCCTTGCAAAACCTACTCTGTTACAGGACTATCTATTGTCAATCCATTTCTGATAAAAGAACATATCTGAGCATCAAAGGACTCATTCCAAACTTGCAAACATAACGTTAAAACATCCCAAGCTCTTTCCGGTGGGTGAGCACTTTGACTAATTTCCTCCATCTCTATATTTGCAATGAACTGTGAGCTATAAAATAGCAGTCGATTTAAAGCATCATGCTAGTTTTATGAACTCTGAATAGTTGCTGTTAGAAACGCACATCAAACTTACAAAAGGGGCTCTTGTCTCAGTCTTTCTGTTGACCCATAACTCATAAATATTCTTCCAGCTGATTCGCTCAACTTTGAGAATGCCTTTAAGGCATTTCAGACATGATGAAGATCCTACATGACACATGGTTTTATTCAGAAGATGGTTGTTTTTGTCATGTAGAAAGAAAGTTAGAAGTGTCTATACTGAGATCTATGCCCTCCACCGAAAATGTAAAACTGACTTTGAGAAAATGTTAGTTGGTGGAGTTAACTATGGGGGTGGGCATGTTTTTTCTCTTTGGCATTGACAGCATGGATGGATGAACGTCACATATATCATGCCACAGATCGTTGAGCTGTTGTCGGAATAGAAGTCCATTGTAAGGTAGAGTAGAATTGGCTTGGCGATCCTTTTCATTTACCATTCTCCAAACATATGTATCCTTGATGAAGAAGATGTCCTCTTGTGCAACAGAGAAGTAGACAGCATCAAGATTCCCCACAGGGTGATCATCTGGAAACACAGCTGGAAAGACATCTTTAATTGATTTTGGGAATCCATCTACTATTTTATTTGTTTCTACACTGTAGGCAGTAACCTAGAACCAGAACAAACAGAAAGAAAAATGGCAACATGAGAAGAGGAAAGGATAAGCTGAAAAGTTGAAGCACAAAGTTCTCTATATCTGGACATTTACATTCAAATTTTGTTGAAGTTGCACATGAAATATATATATATATATAATATATATATATAGATAGATATATACATATACTTATATAATAAATATTTATTTCCTTTTGATATTCCATCTTTTCCTAGGAAAGACACAAGGGGGATTACAAAGAAAGATATGAATTGCAGTACATACCTCTGGAACTGGGGGAGGGGATACAACATGAACACTGCAAAACTGTATAGGTACCAATACTCTGAATACACTGTTTTCATAATATAGGGAGGACACCTAGTAATAAGATAAACCAACATGATATATAAAAATAGAATACTTTTTCATATTTAAGGAAGGAATCCTAACAGTAAGATGAGTAGAAATGCAGAGTTCAGGAGAAGGTTTGGCTGAAAAGCCAAGTTTGATTCTCTTTTGAAAGGGAGAGTAATAGATTTCCTTGCATAAATCTTGAGGGATATTGTTCCATAAGTTGTGTACAAAGCAACTGAATGCATACAGTTTTGTGCAGGTTAGCATTGCCATAACTAGTGAAGGGACAGATAAAAAAGCCTGTTGGATGGGCTGAAGTTTGGTGGTCTCACCTATCACAAACCTATTGCAATACTACCACAAAATGTACTACAGTGAAACATACCTGAATCTCCTGATATAAAGTATACAGCACTGCCACCAACCTCACAGACCACAGTATGCAACATTGCCAACATCCAAGTGAGACATTCTGTATACTATGTGGCGACTAGGCTCGGGGCATGATCGATGGGAAAGCGTGAGCCCTTGGGCCATGGCACAACCCCAGGACAAGCCTCCAAGCTTTGCGCCTTCGGTGGGCAAGCGCATCTGGGCATGGGCTGGGCTAAAGCTTAGAAGCACTTGGAGACTTGGAACACTTGAAGAATTTGAGCACTCAAGCCTCCGCTGAAGCTGCATGACAGGAGTGAGACCCAGCAATGCAATGTTGGTCTCTGGGCATAGCCCTCCGGCCACTCGATAGCCCTTTCAGACCTGCAGCTTGAGAATGGCTTGTGCATCAGGACAGACAGAGGTCGAGGATAGAAGAAGACTCTGGAGACATGGACATGACAAAGACTTGGAACTTAGGCACTGAAGACTTGGAACTAGACTTGAGATAGAAGTCCAGGCTTGAAAAGGAATCCACTCAAACTGAAGACAGTTGTCCAGGTGAGGAACTAGGAGCTAGGAACAAGGAGATCCATTAACTGGGCAAGCTCCATGAGACCGGAGCTAGAACAAGACTAGGAACTTGGAACTCAGACTTGGAACTTGGAACTTTAAAAACAAGGTTGGACTCTGAGGACTTGACCCAGCAGCGATAGACCTGGAAGCTTGGATTTGGGATTGTGTCGTGACATGCCCTACACAGCCAAAGTGGCTGGTCATGGACAACTCACTGGCACACGAGAAAACTCAGAGACTTGGCTAGGATGAGGAACAGGAACCCTGGAACACTGGAGATGAGGACTTGAACTCAGGAACTGAAGTCTAGCACTTGAAGCAAAGACGAAAACCTAAGGTTAAACTGAAGATGGGGACCTGGACTGGACCTCAGGAAATGAAGATACAGACTCTGGAGATGAGGCACAGACCTCCATGGACTAGGCTACAGGACTTGGGTAGCGGCGCAACCTACACAGCCTAACAAGCCACTGAATACAGTACTATGATCAAGTCAACCTGCCACAGTGTACAGCACTGGCACTAAGTCAGTGAACCATGCCATGGAGTACAGCTTTATAACAAGAAACCACAATACACAACCCTTGCACAATGCCAACAATCCATAGCATGCAACCTTTCAGAGTGAATTTCTGCCAGCAAGGCAACTGGGTAAGAGACAGGGGAAAAGGGGGAGTGAGTGTCAGGTCCCATGGGGGAATTGGTATATGCATCTACACAAAGTAGACAAATCAGTGCTGGGCAGACTGGATGGGCCATATTGGTCTTTATCTGCCATCATTTATATTACTGTGTTACTATGAGAAATCGTCCTCCTGTTTTTTTAACATTTATAAAAAAGAGAAAAAATGAGATTTACTGAAAAAATGTTTACCAAGATGTCTCTAAAAGTGCACTCCCTGGTCGATGAATGAGCATTTTTATCAATAATGTGTTACAGGGAGGACAGAATCCCACATTCCAAACGAAGGAGGTTTGGTAGGAGGTATTTACATAAATCTGTTATCTGATGGGAAGATGCTTACGTTGAGTTCCCTGAAGAAATAAATGTTGCCGTCCCGTTTGTCAAAAAAGGCAGTGTCGATGGTGCTGAAGACTCCAGCAAATCCCTCAGTTATCAGACGAGGGTACTTGTTCCCTTCCACATCCATGGTATATGCTATGTCCTTTTCATTGTCATAGCGCCAGTACTGAGTGCCTAGCCAAGAGAAAACATAGACTCAATGGAAGCATTTAAAGGCATGCACATTCAACTGATTCAGAAAAAGTTGTCAAAAATAATCAAACCTTTTACCTGCTCTAACATTTATATTAGTGATTTTTTTTCTATTTATAAAGTTTAATAATACATATTGTACTGCACACGATTAGAACTATTAAATAAAAGCTTGCTCCAGGTCATGGATGATGCTTTCAGGTTATTTTTTTTTTTAAACGTTTCTTTTTTCTTCTTTTTCATTTTTGACCTGGCAAAGTCGTACTGTGGCCGAAGATAGAGGAAGGCTGAGATGAGCTGACAGCAGCAGGTCAGGAGGGAAGCTGAAAAACTCATCAAAGGTGGCTGCTGGTGCAGGTGGAGTGCGGGCTGTGGAGAGGTGATGGCTGGGTGTCAGAAGCAGATGGTGAGGAGAGAGAGCTGAGGAAAGGCAATGCCTGGGGCCTGAAAGGGGGCTGAGGAGAGACAGACAGACAGACAGACAGAATGGCTGGTGGTAGAGGTGAAGTGTGGGCTAAGAAGAAGTGATGGCTGGGCAGCAAGGCTGGGGCTCAGAAGAGGCAGTGACTGGCTACTGGAGGTCACTGTAGGAAGCTGAGAAGAGGCATCAGCTGCAACCTGGGACTGGGAGGAGCCCCAGTAAGCAATGACTGGATGCGGGAAGAGGGCATGACGAAAGGTGACAACTATTTATGAAGCCGGGGGGGGGGGGGGGGGCCTCTGAAGATCATCAGCTGGAGTTGGTGGAGGATCCCCAAGGAGTGGCAAACAGAGAGAGCTGGAGGTCAGAGCTTCCTGAGGAGTAGCGGCAGCTAAAAATTGAGGGGCAACATTTCAGCTAATGAGTGGCAGCAAAGGTTAGGTGTGTGTGAAACAGTAATGAAGCACTGCAGCACTCGGGCCGCAGAAAGACAACACACTCTGATGCACTGAGATAGATGCATTTTGGGATATACACTGATACAGTTAGAGACAAGATTTATTTATTTATTTATTTAACATTTTTCTATACCGACCTTCATGAAAGATTTCATATCAGATCGGTTTACATGTAACAAAGGGTATAACTTAAACAAGAACAATTCACTTGAAGCGGAAGTTACATATAACAGGGTATATAACTTGCCAGCATGCTGATCCTGAGGGTTAGAAACAAAATAAACTTAACAAATCTGCCCAGCAGGATATACACTTCCCCTATGCACTTTCTATGATGAGGAGCACAATAAGTCAAATCTGTGCAGATGGTACATCCTCTTTACTGTTTTCTTGTTGTTCTCATACAGCTTATCACTCCCTTTGTTTCTTAAATTTCTCTTTCTCTCTTTGTCGCCAATTCTGAGAGAGACCTGTAGAGAGAACTAGCCCTGATATTTAGAAGTCTGGAGAAAGCACTCCTTGGTGTAGGGGAGAAGGCACTCCAGGAGTAAGCAGTACTATGTGGTAACAGACTCGGGCACAGAAAAAGCTCTCAGAGATTGTAGATAGAGAAACAAACCTTATTTCTATTAGAGACAGAGGGCCCTCCACTGAGAAGGACCTAAGAGAGGGAGTAGAGATAATATCTAGACTTTTTTTCTTTTTTAAATTTTTGCACATGCAAACATCTCTGAGGCAGAAATACGGAACCTCTATCAGAATTACACAGCACCCTTCCGGTGGCCAACACCAACCTTTAAAGAAGAGGGTGTGATCTTTACCCCACGTCCATACGTGGACAAAAGCATCAATATCTGATTCTGGAATGCCGTGCCAGCCAATGGAGAGTTGGGTGGGGTCACCATAGCGGGTCCGGTTGTTCCGGTTCTCGTACCTCCAGTACCAGCTGCTTCGGAAGAAGTAGGTGTTGAAATGAGGCACCGTTCCTCCGGACTCTTTCCTCACCCAGTCGAACACAGTGTTAAAGCGTCCCTCGCACTTTCCTGCTCCCCCACCCAGGACAGGAATGAATAGCACAGACAAACATTAGAAAAGCAGCACTGCTAACGCAAAAAAAAAAAACCAAACCAACAAACAAATCCCTGAGACCTTTATGTTTTGCCAGTGTACACCAGTGAGGGCTCACATTTTCTAATCTGTTGCTTGACTACTGCCAGAAGAATCACAGGACTGTTATGAGCTGCCTGCCAAATGTACATTTAAAACACTTTCAATTACTGCAGTTAGCAAAGGGAAGGGAAATACAATGTAAAAAGGGGTTTATTAAAATAACTCGACAAATATTATATATGGAGCCTTAGATATTATACTGATTTAGGAAAATATGGGCTGCCAAGTATGGGGAAAAAAGACTGAATGGTAAATTTATCCCAAAAGAATTCAGGTCCAGGCTGGTATGATATGGAAAACTTTGGAGGTTTTTTGTGATTTCTTTAATGGTAATGTGTCACTATGACTATTCCTATTTATTTTAATTATAGTCCTGTCCACAGTGTGACATGGAGTTCCAGAAGGGTTTTGTTTCAGTGTATATAAGAACATAAGATTTGTCATACTGGGTCAGACCAAAGGTCCATCAAGCCCAGTATTCTGCTTCCTACAGAGGCCAATCCAGGACACACATACCTAGCATAGGGGTGGCAAGCTCCAGACCTCGAAAGCCATAAACAGGCCAGATTTTCAGGATATCCACAATGAATATGCCTCCATTGTATGCAAATCTATCTCATGCATATTCATTGTGAATATCCTGAAAACCTAGCTTCTTTGTGGCTCTCGCGGACTGAAGTTGGCTACCTCTTGACCTAGTAGGATCCCAAACAGTACATAGATGCTATGCTGCTAACACTCAGGGGTAAACAGTGATTTTTCCTCAGTCTACCTGGTTAATAATAGTTTATGGACTTCTCCTCAAGGAACTTGTCTAAACCTTTTCAAACCCAGCTATGCTAACTGCCTTTACCACATCCTCTGGCAATGAATTCCAGAACTTAATTGTGCATTGAATGAAAAAATATTTTCTCGAATTTGTTTTAAATGTTCTGCTTAGTAACTTGATGGAGTGTTCCCTAGTCTTTTTATTTTTTGAAAGAGTAAACAACTGATTTGCATTTACTTATTCTACTCTACTCATGATTTTATAGTTCTCTATTATAACTCATCAGCTTTCTCTTCTCCAAGCTGAAGAGCCCTAAATTCTTTAGCTGTTTCTTATAGCGAAGCCATTCCTTTCTCTTTATCACTTTGGTTGCCCTTCTCTGTACCTTTCTACTTTTGCTATATATTTTTTGGAGATGTGGCAACCAGAACTGCACACAGTATTTTAGGTGCTCTTGCACCTTGGAGCGATACAGAGGAATTATGACATTCCATTCCTTTCCTAATAATTTCTAATGTTCATTTTTTACCTCTGCAGCACACTGAGCCGATAATTTCAACATATTGCTCACTGTTGAAGCCTAGATTCTTTTCCTAGTATATGGAAACTACATTGAGTAACTATAATTTAGATGACTTTTCCTTATGTGCATCACTTTGCACTTGTCCACATTACATTTCATCTGATATTTGGATGTTCTGTCTCACAGTCTCACAAGGTCCTCCTGCAATTTCTCACAATCTGCAAATCTGATCACTTCATTGGTTCCCTTTTCCAGATAATTTAATAAATATATTAAAATGCACCAGTCCCAGTAGAGATCCTTGGGGCAGTCCACTGTTTATCATGGCTAGGTTATGTCTGAAAGTGATCTTATTATAAATTTGCATTGGTAGAAACCCTGCCATTGTATGTAGGATGCCCCTGGTGTTGGACTAAGAAATCTATATTGGTCTGAGATGTCAGATCCTGCTAGACCCAGATAGAACTCAAGAGGCTCTGAGAGAATCGAGCAGCAGTCAAGTGAATTCTATTTGCAGCATGGAGACTTGCTGAGATTCATCTGTCTCCTTATTTGGGCTCATCTATGCCCCTAGGAGACAGAATGCAGCACAACCCAACTGGCTCTCTTCCTGCTCAGGAGTAACCTCTGGGTTCAACATTAAAACTGTGAGTAAACCACTTGGACTGTGGATCTTGGAGTAGGAGGCGGATTACCTGCAACAGGGAGGAAATGCTGACCTGGAATGATCCTAAGCTCTTGGGGATAGGAAGCCAGATTAGTATTTATATCTGAGGATGCAGGGTTCAGCTAGAATCCTATCTGTGCTTCTGAAACTGTGGAGTTCTGTTACTGTCATACCTTCTGCTTTGTGAAGAAATGTGTGACCCTTGTGAAATGCCTGTGGATGTGGAATTGTAAATATCTTTCTTTATCTGACCTGTAAATAAGTCCGATCTGTACATTACCATATTTAATAGCATCTATGTGAACTTTGTATCTGGTTTCAGCACAATAAGAAAGGTTTGTGTGGGGGTGGGGTCACAATTTTTGGAGGATTTTGACAGTGTACAAGGGAGAACAGGGTTTCTCATCCCCAGAGAGATCTGGTCAGTTTTCCACACTGGAGTTTCAATGTAAGTTCCACTATAACATCTACTTAGCCATAAGTGGAGAAGTAGTCTAGTAGTTAGGAAAGCTGATTGTGAATCAGGGAAGCCACAGTTCAAATCCATTTGCCACTCCTTGTATGCCTGATCAAGTCACTTCCCCCTCCATTGTTTCTGATACAAACTTAGGTTCTGATTTACTAAGACTTTTCTCCCATTATGGGGTAGATTTTATAATTTTGCGCAAGCGCGTACTTTTGTTCGCGCACCAGGCGTGAACAAAAGTACGCTGGATTTTATAAGATACGCGTGTAGCCGCACGTATCTTATAAAATCCGGGGTCAGCGCACGCAAGGGGGTGCACATTTGTGCAACCTGCACGCGCCGAGCCTGGCGCATGGTGCCTATTCCCTCCGAAGCTGCTCCGAAATCAGAGCGGCCTTGGAGGGAACTTTCTTTCCAACCCCCGCACCTTCCCCTCCCTTCCCCTACCCCCCCGGCCCTATCTAAACCCCCCTACCTTTTGTTGGCAGATTTACGCCTGCTGAAAGCAGACGTAAATCTGCTCGTGCCAGTGGGCTGCTGGCGCGCCATCACCCGACCCGGGGGTTGGTCTGGAGGCCTCGACCATGCCCCCGAACCGGCGCCACGCCCCCGGTCCCGCCCCGAACCGCCCCTGACCCCGGACACGCCCCTTTTACGAAGCTCCGGAACTTACGCGTGTCCCGGGGCTGTGCGCGCGTTGGCGGCCTATGCAAAATAGGCGCGCTGGCGCGCAGGGCATTTAAAGTCCAGCCCTATGTGTCTATGGAATAAAAACTTATTAAATCAGGCCCTTAGATTGTAAGCCCTCTGGGGACAGGGAAAATACCTAACTGTACCTGAATCTAATTCATCCTGAGTTACCAATGAAAAGGTGTGAGCTAAATATAAAAAAACTATTTAAGAGCTCTAATATCCTATGATTACTTATAATTTCTAAAGTGCTACTTGATGTATACAGTATTGCACACATAAGAGACAGTCCCTGCTCCATACCCCTGTAATTGGGACATATTCCTGTCCTCAGTGAAATAATTATTAGATATTACTGTGAAAACTTCAGCCAAGTTTCACCAACTTGCAAAGAAACATAACAACATGCCATACTGGGTCAGACCAAGGGTCCATCAAGCCCAGCATCCTGTTTCCAACAGTGGCCAATCCAGGCCATAAGAACCTGGCAATTACCCAAAAACTAAGTCTATTCCCTGTTACCGTTGCTAGAAAATAGCAGTGGCTATTTTCTAAGTCAACTTAATTAATAGCAGGTAATGGACTTCTCCTCCAAGAACTTATCCAATCCTTTTTTAAACAAAGCTATACTAACTGCACTAACCACATCCTCTGGCAACAAATTCCAGAGTTTAATTTTGAATTGAGTGAAAAAGAACTAGCTACAGTACATGTATTGTATTGAATCATACATGCACCTGCATTACATTCTAGCCCCTTTGCTTCCCACCTTTGAGATTGCATAGTGAGAGAAGAAGGATGAGTCCTCTATTAGGCTAACCAGTGGGCCATGCCCTCTCCTTGGAGAATAATGTTTAGTAATGCTGACTTTTCACCTTTCTTGACATATGCACCTTCCCAGGCTTGCAACTGCCAACCTTTGCATTGCAAAGTAGTAACTCTTACCATTGAGCTGCCGGGGCTATCTATAGGTCAGTGAAAAATGAATTGTTCCGCAGATCACTTAATTCTCCTCTGCAACATCTGGTGTCTGTCAATGTCTGATTATGGTGTAAGCAATGAGAATAAATGCTGAACTTCACCGTATATTTTCGCTCTGCAGCAGCTGAGAGATCAGTAATGTTAGCTTTAACTAGTTAAACTGAGCAGGTATAGTATGAGCTGGAAGTCTGAGAGCAAATGAACTACAGGAACGTTTAAAGGTCTCATTTTCACCAAGTGATATGTTATGTATTACCTGTCATCAAATTACATTGTGCTACGCATTTCTAATATTTTAAGTAGACAAATTGTTAAATTTCAGTAAAATTCTAACTATCCTTCATATAGAAAATTATCCTTCCTGTGCCAGCCATTAGTAAACATTCCTATTCTCCTCCACAGGCTTGATGCATGTTTACTTTTTCTTCAAGTGCCATGCAATTTTTACTAACCCCCACTTGAGATAATAAAACAGCGTTAGCTATAATATTAAATGTTAAAAAAAAAGTTCAATTAACAAATAGCAGTTCCTATAAGGGAGACTAAACAAAGAACTGAATCAGGAATCCAGTGCATATTCCCAGCCGGAGACTGCCATGGCTAAAGGGATATAAAATAATCATTCCCTACTCCAGGAATAATTCAGGGATCTTATTCATTTCTACCTGCTCAATGTATCACTGTTTCTTCAGAAAATGAGCATTTGCACAAGTTGTTATTAGCGATTTCACAGCAACCTTTTTTTTTTTTTCATTGTCCATGAGATTGTCTCCTAAGTCATAGTTTTCAGGAGGTCATATTTTAACCCTTGTGAATATTTTGCAGTTTTGTATTTGTCTACCATTTTACAACCCCTAACCCAACCTACTGTTCTACCATAATGCCACATTCCATGCCCCTGTTTATATAGTATCAGAGTAGATGACAAGAAAAAAGCATTATTCATCTGGTCTGCCCAGTTTTTCTGGCCTTTACTATAAAGGATATGTCCCAGCTGCCAGCTAGAGAAGCTTGACCACTTGGAGGATATCTGTTTGGTTCTCTATCGTCTTGGATAGATCAGCATAACATTTAACATACTTTATCCAACACTCAGCCCCCCTCTGACATGTCTTATGCTTCATAATAATCTAAACAGCTACCAAAACTACTGTGGCTTTGCCTGAACCTCTGGCTGTTTATGTCCCATGGCTTTGCTTGACCACCAATCTGCTGACATTGACCCAATTGGTCCATGGGGAGTTATAGCCTGTTATGTGTCATGTACTTGTTTAAATGCATATAGGATCTTTAATGCCCACAGAATATGATAAGATAATATAATTTCTTAGAGATATTTAGGGTATACATTCAGAGGGCAATTTTCAAAAGTATTTCTGTGGGTAAAACAGTGGTTTACCTGCAGAAAAGAGGTTTTGTAAAACTGCCCACCTGATATGAGGATAAACTTAAGTGCGTATATCCTGTTGGTGCATAAGTTGGCCAGGACAGAGTGGAGGCGTTCCTGGGAAAGGGTGTGTACTTACATGCACACATTTGGATTTAAAAAAGTGCATTCGTAAATTTCCATAGGAAATTTCTGTGGATGTTTTAGCAGGTGTAATGTGTGCTGGTAGATCTGGTGGGATAGATAATATTCAAAGTGGATTTATTCGTGCCAGTTCACTTTGAAAACTGTTGTAACTTATGCCAATATTTGCTGGCTAACTTATATGCAATGTTACAAATTACTCCCTCAGTTATTCCAATGCTCATTAGCCAAAGACACTGCATTATACTGTTTTGAAGACTGTTCTCCACAATACATGCATGAAAGGGATAGGTTACAAATTCTGGAGGAACTACTGTGATTGTTGTGATACACTCATCACTCTCACCAGGGTGTCATGAGACAATTTAGGGCTTGATTCATCAAAGTCTTTTTCCATAGACCCAGAAGAAATAAAGCATTAGTGAATCCACCCCTTAGGCAGTAAATTTTAATTTGTTGCCCTTCCCTCCAGTCCTTTATGTTAAGAGACCTTTTAGCACAATGTAAATAATTACTACTGTAAAGTTACTCTTACTCTTGTCTCCTTCCTCCCCCAGTTCCAGCAACCCTGTTTTATTGTAACTTTTGGTTCCTCTCCACTTGTTAAATGTTCAAGGTTACTGCACCCCCGTTACCTGTAAACCGGCATGATATGATTTTATTATGAATGCCGGTATAGAAAAGCTCTAAATAAAATAAAATAAATAAATTTTTAATTAGTGCCTTTTTCTAGGTGTCTGATAACCAAACAAGATGGCTCTTGCATGGGCAGTCTGTTTAAGATGGTGTTTTGTTCATGTAATATCAAAATATATTTTAGGAGATGGAAAGGTGATATAGCTTTTTAAAAACTGTCAACTAAGAGAAAACTGTATACAATCACATTAAAATCCTGAGGTGAGATGACAAACACGAGAACAAAAGTTTAAAGTTTTGCCTATGTCACAGCTAAAGAGAGAGAAATGATCTTGTCTGCTTACCATAAATCTTCTGAATGGCCTTTCTGTCAATCCAATCCAGTTCCACCTGTGTGTTTCCTGGGATATAGTTGGGCTGCATGACGGAGCCCATTTGGTTCATATGGGTCAGCCCCAAGACATGACCAATTTCATGAAGAGCTACCTGCATGCACCAAACAGGAACAATAATTAAAGATCTATGTCATGGCACTTGCTTTTCAAACCTCCCTCTAGGAGAGGATATCATGCATCCCAATCCATTTATTCCTGCTACCCAGGGTCTGATCCACTAAAGCCTGTTGCCCATTCCGTATCTATGGCAAAGGATCTTGGTGAATCAGGCATGTGAGCGAGGGAGGGTGCTTGTGTGTGTGTGTGTGTGTGGTGTGTTGTGAGAGAGGGAGGGTGCTTCTGTCTGTGTGTGAGAGAGAGAGAGATGGAGCATGTTTCTGGCTGGCAGTGGTTGGGAGAGAGAGTGTGTGAGATAGAGAAAGCATGTGTGTGATTGAAAGCTTGTGTGTAAATGAAATAGAGAGCACATGTGTGTGATGACAGCCTGTGTGTAAGTGAGATAGAGAGAACATGTGTGTGATTGAAAGCATGTGTGTAAGTAAGAGAGAGAGAGCACTGTGTGATTAAGAGAGACTGGTCAGAGAAGTGACATGTATGTGTGAGAAAGACTGATCAGGAAGGTGACTGGTGTGTGTGTGTGTGTGTGTGAGAGAGAGAGAGAGAGAGAGAGAGAGGGAGACTGGTTGTGGTCCCTAAGGAAGAGGACCATGAGGACAGCTTTAGTAGGTACTGCTGCTTCTGGTGTGGCCTGCAAGGGAAAGGAGTGAGAGAACTCCTGGAGATAGTAAGTAAAGGTGGCTTTTAAAGTTCATTTTTCTTGATTGACTGCCATTTACTAAACTGATTACTGAATGCCTTGGAAAATGCAGTAAGTGTAGACTGGCCTGCTGGCATTTTCTAGAGCTGACAGATGGCCAGTCCGTCCCTGGATGAGGGAATCCCAGCTATTGCACAACAGCAACATGCAGTGGCTGAACTCGGGGTGAAAGAGTATCAGGGTCCAAAATGTGCCACTAAGCCTCCCAGTTGAGGACTGTCATTGTCATTAGGGATGTGAATCGTGTCCTCGATCGTCTTAACGATCGATTTCGGCTGGGAGGGGGAGGGAATCGTATTGTTGCCGTTTGGGGGGGTAAAATATCGTGAAAAATCGTGAAAAATCGTTAAAAAATCGAAAAATCGAAAAACCGGCACATTAAAACCCCCTAAAACCCACCCCCGATCCCTTTAAATTAAATCCCCCACCCCCAAATAACTTAAATAACCTGCGGGTCCAGCGGCGGTCCGGAACGGCAGCGGTCCGGAACGGGCTCCTGCTCCTGCATCTTGTCGTCTTCGGCCGGCGCCATTTTCCAAAATGGCGCCGAAAAATGGCGGCGGCCATAGACGAAAAAGATTGGACGGCAGGAGGTCCTTCCGGACCCCCGCTGGACTTTTGGCAAGTCTCGTGGGGGTCAGGAGGCCCCCCACAAGCTGGCCAAAAGTTCCTGGAGGTCCAGCGGGGGTCAGGGAGCGATTTCCCGCCGCGAATCGTTTTCGTACGGAAAATGGCGCCGGCAGGAGATCGACTGCAGGAGGTCGTTCAGCGAGGGTTCCGGCGCCTCGCTGAACGACCTCCTGCAGTCGATCTCCTGCCGGCGCCATTTTCCGTACGAAAACGATTCGCGGCGGGAAATCGCTCCCTGATCCCCGCTGGACCTCCAGGAACTTTTGGCCAGCTTGTGGGGGGCCTCCTGACCCCCACGAGACTTGCCAAAAGTCCAGCGGGGGTCCGGAAGGACCTCCTGCCGTCCAATCTTTTTCGTCTATGGCCGCCGCCATTTTTCGGCGCCATTTTGAAAAATGGCGCCGGCCGAAGACGACAAGATGCAGGAGCAGGAGCCCGTTCCGGACCGCTGCCGTTCCGGACCGCCGCTGGACCTGCAGGTTATTTAAGTTATTTGGGGGGGGTTCGGGAGGGTGGGGGATTTAATTTAAAGGGTCGGGGGTGGGTTTTAGGGGGTTTTAGTGTGCCGGCTCACGATTCTAACGATTTATAACGATAAATCGTTAGAATCTGTATTGTATTGTGTTCCATAACGGTTTAAGACGATATTAAAATTATCGGACGATAATTTTAATCGTCCTAAAACGATTCACATCCCTAATTGTCATACCTAGGATATAGAGGGAGGAAAGTAGAGTCTATTTTGTATACTTTACTTGTGTTTTATAATTTTCAGTCTATAATTAATTACTATTTCCTCTGCTCCTATTCCCCTCATTTTAATCCCTATAGATATTTTTATACTTTCATCTGCATTTGATTGCATATAGTAGCTCGCTGTTGGCTTGATGTTTCGTAGCTCATTGTTGGCTTGATGCTTCAGGCTCGTAATTTTAATGTAACATGCTTTGAACTCTTATGGTGGAAAAGCATAACAAAAAATAAACGATGATGGCATTCAAGGAAACTCCCCACAACAGCTGCAAATGCAGGCCCATGGTGCATCAGCTTTAGTGTTCCCGGTCAGAATTGTCAATGAGCAAAGGTCAGCACAGGTTTCAAATGGGCTGAAGTTCAGGAATGAAGGAAGGCAAGCTAAGTCGTGAACTAATATAGGCAACAGGCATGGAAGAGCTGAACATTAAATCTCGTTTTTAGAGTACTATCTCCACCAACCTTCAGTAGACTGATGCCTTCTTTGCTGTTGAGAGGCACAAAGTGTTCGTCATCATCAAAGTGAATGTCCCCCAGGAGCCAGGCATGGGCAAACTCCTGCCCCATGCCATCGAAGACCTGCGAGCAACCCAGGTGGCGGCCTAAGGAAAAGAGAGAAAACCTCCAGCCGATAAGAATGTCAGTCCTCTGTGGAACAGCACTAATGGAATGGGCGCAAGGTTCATCCAATCCTTTAAATTAATCTATAGAACACAATGTCCAAAGGAATTTACACAGAAGCCGTCACCTTGGAGCTTTTGGCGATGATTTAGCAAATAATGTCAATTATTACTCCTGGAGGAATTCTGCGCAAAAAAAATATAAAATTCTGCGCACAAAAACTTAAAATTCTGCAAACTTTATGTTGGTCAAAATAACACAATTTATATGACAGTTTTAAAATAATTACATTTTAAATTAATACAGAAAAAAATTATTACTTAAAGATGCAGAATTTTAAATATTTTGAGCAGAATTTCCCTAGAAATTCACTGTAAGAGTGTCCCTTCCACTCACTCTCCCTACTCCCCTAGCCACTTTGCCCTCTCAGGCCCCAACTCCTTCACCTGCCACTATCTCTCCCCTCCACCTCTAGGCTCAACCCCTTCCACTCTATTGCCAGTCCCAGAATTTGACCCTGTTCTCAGTACTGCCCCTCACACAGGCTCCCTCTGTCCCTCCCTCTCTCACACACATGCTCCTTCTCTCTAGTACACATACACACACCCTCATACAGGCTCCCATACTCTCTCGCACACACCCATCCCCTCATACAAGGGCTTCTCTCTTGCATACACACCCACACAAGCTCCTTTTCTCTCTCATGCATACACCCTCACACAGGCTACCTATGTCTCTCTCTCACGCACCCCTTCACACAGGCTTTGTCTCACACATACACAATCCCTTCACATAGACTAACACCCTCGCATACACATGATCCCTTTTTCATACACACCAGCTTCCAATTTCTCACACACATATACATACTCCTTCACAATCTCCTCATATAGGATCCCTCTCTCTGGCACCCACACCCAAGTACCCTCCCTGGTCTCTCTCACACCCCCCCCTGCTTACTCTCCCTGGTCTCTCACATACCCCCTTCTCTCTCACCCCCCCTTACTCCTGCTCTCTCTCTCCCCCCTTCCCCCCTCCCCTCACACACATCTCTCTACACACATTCACTCTCACCGGGGCCTTCCCCTTCACCGCGAGCAGAGCGTGGTATGCAGGGGCCTTCCCCTTCACCATGAGTGGAGCGCATCCCATGGTGGCCTTCCTGTTTGCCGCAAATGATATGCGCTCTGTTCACGGTGTGGCAGGGCCTTCCTCTTTGCCGTGAATGGTGTACTGGGAAATTCCTCTTCGCCGTTAACGGTGCGCGCACCATTTGCGGGATGCTGATCTCCTCTGCCATTTCCTGTGCAGAATTTGGCAATTCTGCACAGGAGGGGAATTCTGCGCAAATTCTGAGCTCCGCTGTAGTGCAGAATCCCCCCAGGGCTAAGTTATTAAAGCTCTGCACACATACTTATCCGGGGCTACTTTCAAGGCAAGCTTTAAAATTAACAGAGAAACTGAAGATCACGCAAAATATATTGCTTTTATATGTTCCTTTCCAATCCCGACTAAAGCCCATCTTTGAACCCTCCCACATCCCGTATGAATCTACATGATATGTTTTGGGATGTGCTGTGTTCTCAGATGTGCTGCCGCAATGCTTGACAGCTTTGGGAGTAATTTTGTCACTACTTGCATTGGTGCAAAGTCCACAGATATCTTTTACCTGCTGATTTTACACTAATTGTCAAAATGAAATTATGCATACACTTTCACACTGAAAATTACCTAGGTAAACTACCTGCACACATTTACACCTGATAATTTGTGTGGATAGTTTTCCTGAGAAAAATTCTGTACGTACTTTTCAAAATTCAAAAGCATGGGCACAAGTGTGAGCCCTTTTCCATCCCCATCCCTGGGAATGTCTCCCTTGACTGTGGGTGAGCTTGCATGTCTGGTTTCATTATGCACGAAAGTTTACCTGCACACAGGGAGGGCAGTTTGGTTTTTTTTTAAGTCTTTTTTTGCAGGGAAAACACTACTTTGCCTGTGCAAACGGCTTTGAAAATTACCCTCTTTGGGAGTAATTTTATAACAGCCTGTATACACTTTAAATCAATCACATGCGTACTTTCCTTTTGAACATTATCCCACCCAAAATGCGTGCACACAGTTACACCTACTAATGTGCGCCCAGATCTTAGGGAAATTCACTAACATACTTTGGAAAATGCAAAAGTATGCATGTAAATACAAACCTCTCCCCAATCCTGCCCCCAGGAACACCTCTGCTCACTGCAGCTAAACTTACACACCCACAGGGCATACACACATATGTTTAGCTGGGTACGGCTGGACGGTTTTGTAAAAAGTCATTTCCGCAGGTAAAGCACCATTTTACCAAATAAGCGTGGGAGTAGAATGTTTGTTGCGGGGGTTACTACCCCGAGCCAATTAAGCCTGATACTTTACTTTGAATACATATATAGCACAGCTCACTGCTTCAACGGCAGGGGGGAATGAAGATAAGAGGATTTATATTCAGACAACTACCAACAAGGACTGAATTGCATAGTCTGGGTAAACAAATAAGCATGGGAGTAGCTTGCTTATTGCGGCGGTTACTACCCCTAACCAATTAGGCTTGATACTTCACTTTTATGCAGCTCCAGCACTGCTCTCTACTTCAATGGCAGGGGTGGAAGGAAATTAGAACCAAAAAGTTACCAATAAGGGCCCTGACCTCAGCGGTCAGAGTAACAGATAAGTATGAGAAAAATAACTGTGAAAGCTTGCTGGGCAGACTGGATGGGCCGTTTGGTCTTCCTCTGCCATCATTTCTATGTTTCTATGTTTCTAAAACTAAACTAAACTAAATTATTTAAAAGCATCATTCAACCAGTTTTTCTATAAGGATATGAGATTGTAGGCTGGAAGAGACAGAATCTCAATTTAAATCCGGCATCTCCAGTTCTGAAACCCAAAATCCACAGGCACATAAATTCCCTCAACAACAGACTTAGGTTGTCTTCTCTTACAATTCACCATGCAAAAGAAAAACAAATTCAAATTCTGCTGTCACCTCAATAACAGCAACACAAACACTTTCCACTGCTAGACACTTCATGAAGTATCACAAAACCCTGTAAAAAAGGCACTCAGAGGTCAATAGTTAAAGAACCAGTGAGTGAGTAATTTAGCGAAGTAAAGTTATATGTATAACTTTATCCAGATATTCAGTGGAACTTACCCAGAAAAAGTCTGCCAATGAATATACCCAGATAAAGTTATGTGTATAAATTTACTGAATAACTTTAGGACAATCATTTTTCCAACCAGACTTAGCTTTATCCGGATAGCGCTCAATGTCTGCGTTCATCGACTAAAGTTTAGCACTACCCCTAGAAACCCTCCAGCACTGCCTCTTTTTTATCTGGATAAATTTTGTTTACACAATAAAGGATGTGTTGGGGTGGGGAGGAGGGAACATTAAAATCTTGTTTTTGTCCCGCTAACTCCAAATGTTAATTGTACAAAGCCTTTGAATATCGACCTCTCAGAGTCTATGTAGCAAATCTACCAAATCAAAACAGCACTAACTCCCAGGACTCAAATAAAAACAACCTTATCAATGAAAATTATTTATTTCAAAGTTCTTGTAGTGTGCCGATCTAGACAATTAGCTGTAAAAAAAAAGGGGGCAGCAATGCAATATTACTACAGGCCCAAGAACACTAATATACCTCCTATTGGAAAAATAGAACAAGCTAGACTGTTGTAGATCCCTAAGCAGACACTACATGCAAGCAGAATATCTCATCTTGGTCATCCAAGCAAAACTGGGCATATTGATAAACATGATTTAATGGAGAGGAGCCAACATGGATTTAGTAAAGGGAAATTTACTAGAATTTTGGGTACATGTATATAAATGTGTAGATAAAGACAAGTTTTGGATTTTCAGAAGGCATTTGACAAAGTCCCTTATGAGAGACTCTCCAGGAAATTAAAAAGTCATAGAACAAGAGACCATGTTAACTGGTTTTTATTTATTTATTTAAAGTCTCTTCTATACCGATAACCGTTCGCACATTGTATCGGTTTACATCAAACAATTAACTTTTGGGCGGGGCCCTTACAAGTAACAGTCGATTAACTGAGTAAATATGAATACATGGAACTATAATAAAATAACTACAAAGTACAGTATATATAATAAAATAACAACAATGTACAGTATATATAATAATCTAACAACAATGTACAGTATATTTACAGCATTCTTAATCATATTTGGCGGATGGGTAACAGTTCAGCTACTCGGATTGTTACTCGCTTGTTGTTGGAGATTTTTATGCGTGGGCGGGGGGGAAAGGGGATAAGCTTGTTGGAACAGCCAAGTTTTGAGGGTTTTTTTGAATTTAGGGGTAGAGGTCTCAATGTGTAATTCAGGCGGCAAGGAGTTCCATATAGTGGGGCCAGCTAGGGAAAATACTCTGCTCATGGTAGATGAGAGTTTGATTGATTTGATTGATTGATTACAGAGGGTTCCTTGTAGGGCTGGGCGTGTAGATCTCTTAGAAGTACGGGGGAGGAGGGGAGGGTTGATCCAGTTGAAGTTAGCGTTTATCAGACTTTTATGGATGAGGGAGAGCGCTTTGTAAAGTATTCGGGAGGGTATTGGGAGCCAGTGGAGCTCGATAAGTGTGGGAGTAATGTGGTCTCTTCTTTTTGAGTTTGTCAGTATACGTGCAGCGGCGTTTTGTAAAAGTTGTAATGGTTTGGTATGTGTTGAAGGGATGATGAGGAGGAGTGCATTACAGTAGTCTATTTTAGACAGGATAATAGACTGAAGAACTGTGCGAAAGTCAGAAAAGTGAAGTAATGGTCTGAGTTTTTTTTATCGTTTGTAGCTTAAAGTAGCAGTCCTTTATGATAGAGTTAATAAATGGTTTGAAAGTGAGATGGTTATCAATGAGGACACCTAGGTTGCGAGTGTGTGTGGAAAAAGAAGTAGATGCGTGTGAGGGTGGAATAGCTGGGAGAGGATCCTTATTAGAGATGATTAGAAGTTCAGTTTTGTTAGGATTTAGAGCCAAGTGCATGTCTGTGAGGAGTTGGTTAATGGCTGAAAGGCAGGATTCCCAGTTTTGTAGGGCAGTTTGGAGGGAGTCAGAAAAGGGGAAGAGAATTTGCACATCGTCTGCATAGATGAAATGCTTGATGTGAAGGTTTGAGAGAAGGGTGGTAAGGGGAAGCATGTAGATATTAAAGAGAGTAGAGGAGAGGGAGGAGCCCTTGGGAACACCTTGCGGGAGACTGATAGGTTCAGATTCATTGTTATCAACTAGGACAGTGAAAAAGCGATTTTGGAGACAGGATTGTATCCAGGAGAGTGCGTTACCAGAGATCCCAATACTTCTGAGGATGTTGAGGAGGATAGAGTGATTGACAGTGTCAAACGCAGCAGAAATGTCTAGCATGGCAATCAGATAGGAGGATCCTGAGTCTATACCTCTGATAAGGGTGTCAGAAAGAGAGAGTAGCAGGGTTTCGGTACTTAAATGCTTCCTGAAACCATGTTGGGTTGATGTGAGAATGTTATGTTGTTCAAGGTGGAGAGAAAGGCGAGAGTTAACTAGTTTTTCAAGAATTTTGGCTAGTAGGGGTAGGTTGGAAACAGGTCTGTAATTGGACAATGTGGCAGGATCAAGATTGGGTTTTTTGAGTAGCGGTTTCACTACTGCTTGGTTAAATACATAGGGGTAGATTTTCAAAGGGTTATGCGTGTAAGATACGCGCATAACCCCGAAAACCTACCCCTGCGCGCGCCGGGAGGTCTGGGGGCGGTCCCGAGTCCTCCGGCACAGTGGCCTGTGCCGGAGGTTGGTGTGCCGGCAGCTGGGGTGTAACTCGAAGAAATAAGGTGGGGGGAGGGGATTAGGAAGGGGTGGGGTGGGTTAGATAGGGGAACGGGGAAAGCCATGCGGCAGCGTGCACATGTTATAAAATCGGGTGTACATTTGTGCGCACTGCGTAGCGTGCACAAATGTACCCTATGCAAGTAGGAATTAAAAGCAGCCCCATAGGGAACAAAGAAGTACATAGTGAGCCACTCTGTGGCTTGACAAGTTAGCCAGATAAGCTTATCTAACTAACAGCCTATATATTCAATGGCACAGCCACATCCCTAAATATCTCCAGCTAACCTAAAGTTAGCCAGATAAGCTTATCCAACTAACAGCCTATATATTCAATGGCACAGCCACATCCCTAAATATCTCCAGCTAACCTAAAGTTAGCCAGATAAGCTTATCCAACTAACAGCCTATATATTCAATGGCACAGCCACATCCCTAATATCTCCAGCTAACCTAAAGTTAGCCAGATAAGTTTCTTGGGCTAACTTTCAGACAAGTCTATGGGATGACCAGACTTAGATAACTTATCCAGCTAACTCTGCTCCTCTCTGTTACAATCTCAGACAATCTGTAACTTATACAGCTAGAATTTAGCTGGATAAGTCCCTAAATATTCATTTAGCTTGATAACTTCAGAGTTATCTGGCTAAATGCTCCTAAATATGGACCTCAGAGAATTGGACTAAATATTATAGTCTCAGTGGAGAAAGGAGAAAAGTAGAATGCCCTAGGAATCTTGTGCTGTTTAACATTTACATAAATGATCTGGAAAAGGGAGCAATGAGTGAGGTGATCAGATCTGTAGATGAACACAGTTATTCCAACTTGTTAAAACAGGGGTGGACTGTGAGGCAGAGCAGAAGAACTTTGTTAGACTGAGGAACAGGGCAAGTAAATGGCAGATGAATTTAACCTTCATCCTACCAACTGGGGTCCAATTGGACCCCACGCACTAATGTGCTTCCGCTATACAAACACCAGAAATTATTTTCAGCCGCCATTTTAGGAATTTGTCACTTAGCCTAGGTAAATCTGATTCAAATGTTATTTTAAACTATTCTACTTTATTCTTCCTACAGCAGCTATTTATTATTTGAGGTCCAAAAAGACCCCAGAATTTGCAACTTTCAATTAAGCAGGTTTAAAAATTTATAACTACTGATTCTTTGCATGTTCAATGATTCTTTGCATTTTCAGTCAGTAAAAATACCTACAAGAGAGTCTTCTAGGCAGAAATATGCTCGGTATTCTACTGCAGATGTTCTGAAAGCAATTTTCGAGGATAACTATGACTCTGATTTTGAAGATACAGACAACTCCCATGATGAGGTTGATCACATATCAGAGCAGTCGGAACATAGTGACACCGAATCCGGTTTTCCATATTGAAATAAATAATAAGGCATGTTCAATGACAATGATTTTCAAGGTCAATTGACAAAACTGCATGGGGTCCATTTGGACCCCAGTTGGTAAGATTGTGATGTAAAATATGTTGGTAGGATGAAGTCTATTGCTGTGGTCAAGTTCAAAGTGATACACATAGGGAAAAATAATTCTAACTATAGGCACAATAATGCTGGGTTCCTTAATAGCAATAATCAGGGTGATTTTCTTTAAAAAAAAAAAAGATACCAGGACAAGGCTAGCGATTGTCCCTGCCTTTCACTTCTTCTCCATGGGGAAAAGGAAGCAAATTTAAAAAGTTCCCATTCAACAACCTTGTATGACCTGACAAAAAAAATCACCACTGGGAGTAACCACTCAAGAAAAGATCTTTGAGCTATGAAAAATATGTAGAAATTCTTCTCAGCTCAGTGTGCAACGGCAGTTAAAAATGCAAATAGGCTGTTAGAAATGATTTGGGAAGGAATGAAGAAGAAAACAGAGAATGTGATGATCATGCCTCCATATAGATCTTTCGCTCAACTGCACCTTGAGTACTGTGTGCAGTTCTGGTCACCCCAACTCAAAAAAGATATATAAAGAATTAGAAAAGGGGCAGACAAGGGGCAACAGAAATGATAAAGAGGAAAAAAAGATAAACAGGTTAGGATTGGTCAGCATGGAGAAATGACTGAGATGAGATATTGATACTGAGTTGCTTATAGAATAACGAGTGGGGTGGAACAGGTAAACAGGGAATGATTATTTATCCTTTCAAACAGCACTAAGACTAGGGGGCACTGCATGAAACTAATAGGTAAAAGGTTTAAAACTAGAGAGAGTATTTTATTTCACTTAATACGCAAAAAAAACGATGGAATGTGCTGCTGAAGGATATGGTTAAAAATCATCTGGCATAGATTGATTTACAAGGGTTTTGGAAGAGTTCTTGGCAGAAACATCCATAAACAATTATTAGTCGGGTAGACTAGAGAAAGCCACTGCTTATCACTGGGAGTGAGCAATAAGGAATGGATCTACTCTTTGGGATCTGCAGGGAACCTCTTAGAGATCCCGATTGGCCACTGTTGGAGACCGGATGCTGGACTTAGTGAAACTTTGGTCTGACTCAGTATGGTACATCTTATGTTTTATGCTCTTAACACAAACTGATACATACTAATATAGAATAAAGGGCCACAAATTATACTTAGGAAATGCAGACAAAAATGAAATAGAAATCACAAGAAGGCAGACTCTATAAGCAGTGCAATACTGGAGAAAGAAATGCATGTCTGCCTATATATAGCAAAATATAGATAAATAAGAAATGAACATTCCCAAATCTGACATATTCCACTCTCTAAAAATGGAAAATAAAATGTTTTATTTTCTACCTTTGTTGTCTAGGCATTTTATTTCTTTAATTGGGATGGTCCTCTCTTTTTGGTCTTTTCCTAAATTCTTTTTCAGGGTCTCCTTTCCATTTTCCATTTCCTCTTGTCTTCCATTCCTTCCCTATATCTACCATATTTCTGACATCTATCTCTCCCTTTCATACTTTTTGCCATTTCTTTCTTTTCTGCCTCTCTATCCATTAACAACTAAATTTCAACCCTACTTCTCCTCCTTTCTAACCAACCCACTCTTCAATAACTTACTTTTCACCTCTTACCTACCTACTAATTTTCATCTGCCATTTTCATCCCCTTCCCAGTCCTCACATTCTCCCCTCTGTTTCTCATTCCTTCACCACTCCTTAGTCACCCATTTCCTCCTGTACTCACCTACCTCTCCAGCCCTCATCAACATTTATCTCCTTTTCATCCTTTCACCAATCCAAAATCCATCCCTGTCACTCATTCCCTTGCTCTCTCACCCAAATCTCTGAATACTCATTCTTCTCCCGCTTTTCCCATCAGCCCTTGAGTCCCTGCTTTTTCACCAAATTCCTGAAACTTGCAGTTCAAATAGCTAATGTTTCATCCATGGGCTACAGTAGGGAGGAATAATGAGACACCTATGCCACTGGCAGAAGCAGCAACCGGACTGGGTTAAAAATGCTGGCTGAGGTTTGCCACCTTGGCCCTGATGGGTTCTCTCTACATTAGGGACTACTACTATCTTAACAACTCCCTGGGACCCAGCTTTTGAAGACAGAAACAGGGATATGAAGAAATTGGGGGGATGAAAGAAAAGCTTGAGGGAATGGGTGAAGTTAGTGGAAGTATATCCAGCATAGCTCTCTGCTTCAACGGCAGGGGAGAAGAAAAACTGATACTACACGCATTTCCAGCATAGCTCCCTGCTTCAACAGCAGGGGAGAAGAAAAACAACCAATAAGGGCTGAATAACATAGTCTGGGTAAAACAAATAAGCATGGGTGTAGCTTGCTTATTGCGACGGTTACTTCCCCTACTACCCCTAACTAATCAAGCTTGATATTTCACTTGGATGCACCTCCATCACTGCTCTCTACATTAATGGTGGGGGTGGAAGGGAAATAGAACCAAAGAGTTAAGAGAAACAGATTAGTATGAGAAAAAATGTGTGAAGCTTGCTGGGCAGACTGGATGGGCCGTTTGGTCTTCTTCTGCCGTCATTTCTATGTTTCTATGTTTCTATGTTTCTATGTATATGAGGAGAAGCTAGAGAATGAATGCCCAAGGGAAGGAATGAAGGTGGAGAGGACATAATGGATCTTTAGGGGAGGAAATAGAAGCAAATGGAGTAGTAGAAGAAAGAGTGGATGTCTGGGGCAAAGAGAGAGCAGAGAGAGAGAGAAGGAGAGAAAAAGGTATTTTGACATCCTACAAGCCATGGAAATTCTAACCTGATGCAGCTGCCAAGAGACAAGGTGCTGCTACATCCTCTTCAGTCTTTTCAATGGTCCAGTGGGGACAGTATAGTATGGATGAGCAGGTGGGGAGGGGGGGGGGGGGGGGGGAGAAATTGATGGAGCATGAACACCATCTGCTCTGCTCCAGACATTTAAACTCAGGCTGGCCAGCTATGGAATAGCTCTAGTGTTTAAAGCAATAGACTGAGAACCAGGGTTCAAATCCCACTGACCGTCCTTGTGACCTTGAGTAAGTCACTTTATCTCCTATTGTCTCAGGTACCCACTTAGATTGAAATCTTTTTGGGGTAGGGACTTATTGTACATGGATTTTAATAATGTGTTAAACTGTCTTGAGCATCATTGAAAAAAGATGGCTAAACATAATAAAAAATTATGCTAAGATCCTTTCTGTAGTTTGAGTGCTGGTTCAACAGTAGCTGCTGCAGAGACAGAGAGCATGTTCAGTATCTCAGTTGCTGAGGCAGCTGCTACCACAACAAGACTGTGTGCTGTGCCGTAGTATCAGTGGAAGCTGATACTGATAGGCACAGAGGAAAGGACCAAGAGGACACCGCAACTCATCTTCCTGTATAGTGGAGTAGCTTGGACTGATTTTTTGACAAATCCTGTGGTTAACATGGGTGGAAACATGCATATATTGGTTTAATGCAGGGGAAGGGGATGAACTTTCTTTCTCATCACAAACTCTCTCTCTCTCACTCACTCTCCCCTCCCCTTTTCCCAGTCTGATCCCAGCACTCTCTTATCTCTCTCATTTCCCCATCAATCTTTCTCTCTGTTACGCTCCGTGGTCGCAAATGGCTGCGACCGCTGCTTCTCACCTCTTTCTTTTCCACCTTGGATCCGTTGGGCGAACTTGCGGCCTTTGCCAGCTACCGCCGACCTTCTGGCCTATGTCCTCAACCCCTCCCAAGCAGCATGGACGCTGCCAACCGCCATCTTGACCTCGGGGATTCCCTAGGCGCACGCGTGTGTCCCTGGGTCAGCTTTAACCATGTCATGGTGGGAACCTCAGGGACATCCCCTTCTGATGATGTCACTCACTCCGAATACTTAACCCTGCTGGCCCAGACAGCCAGCGACTTGGCAACGAGTTCACCTTGCTGATTTCTTCTCATTGCTTTAGCGTTGTTCCGGTTCCTGTTCCGTGGCGTGAGACTACCGGGTACCCACTCCTCGGGGACCTCCCCCCCCTGTCTCTTGGCTATCCGGTCCTCGGAGGGCCTTTGCCCGGACTTCTGCCTGCCTCTATTCCAGAGGCCTTCTTTGGAACTTCTTCCTAATCTTCAGCTGCTGTGAGTACCTTGCTGGGAACCACTACGGTGATACCTACTATGACCTACTCTCCGGTGTATCCCGTGCTGTGGGCCACTACCGCGATATCATTGAAGAGAGCTCGCTGGTGTACCCCGCGCTGCGGTCATTACCACAATATCTTCTGAAGAGTCTCTCAGGGTGTCCTCCGCTCTATGGACCTTTGGTGTGCTATCGCTACAAGAGACCTCGCCGGTGGACCCCGCTCTGCGGACCATTACCGTGACCCCCACCGAGGAACCTTCTAGTGGTTCACCCTATGGACCCAGTGTATCCACAGTGACTGTTACTTGGCTTCCCGCTCCTCAGTTAGCCCATATCTATTTGCCTCTGACTCAAGGCTACTCCAATCTGAGTCTGAAGTCAGCCTGGAGCTGCCGTCCCGTGACCCACCTCTAGGGGTCACTCTCTCTCTCTCTCTCTCCTGAACTCTCTCTGCCTTCCCGACGGTGAGGCTCAGTGGAGCTCCTCCCCTGGCTATACCACCTCTCACCTCGGCCATAGGGTTCACACGCACTCATCTACCCACAGATCCTAACACTTTCATCCTCCCCAATCGGCCCCACTAGTCTCTCTCTCAAACTCCCCATCTTCACTAGTCACTCTGTCTCTTGCAACCTATATTCCCAACTGTATCTATCTCAATCCCACCAGTGTCTCTCTCTCTCTCTCTCTCTCTCTCTGACCACCTAAACCCATCAGTCTTTCTTTTAGCCTCCCAATTTCCACCAGAAACTCTCTCAACCCCTATCATATCTCTCTCAGCTTTCTATCCCCATCAGTGTTTCTCTTTCAGACCCTCATCCTCACCAGTCTCTCTCTCTCAGGGGGTCATTTATCAAAATGCGATAAGGCGTTTTCGCATGTGAAAAGCCCCGTTAACACATGCGAACGCACCATACCGTATGGTGCGATGCAAATTCAGAAAATAGGAGGAGTTAGGGGTGGCTGGGTTAGCCTGTCTGTGAAGAGCTATTGCACAGCCATAACACCAATTTTAACTACACCTCTTTGAATTGCGTTAGCTGCTGTAAGGTTTCATTGCCAATGAATTTTGAGAGAGAGAGAGAGAGAGAGAGAGGAGAGAGAGAGAGAGAGAGAGAGAGAGAGAGAGAGAGAGAGAGAGAGAGAGAGAGAGAGAGAGAGAGAGAGAGAGAGACTGGCCATAATAGCAGGGCCCATAGGTAGGTATTTGTATCCCTATGGTAGGCCCACCTAGTAACTCGAGGTGGGGTTTAGCTATGAGTGTAGGGGGTTAGGGGCCAATCTGACATTCTATGTGACACCTACGAACAGAACAGTGGTCTCTTGTGAAGATTTGCTGGCCTTCGGAGTGAGGAAACTCACTCCAAGATGAGATTTGGGCAATGTTCTCTAACCTAGCTTGATGTTACCCAGGTAGAGAGTCCATCAAGCTAGGTTGAGAGAACCTTGCCCAAATCTCATCTTGGAGTGAGTTCCTCACTCCGAAGGCCAGCAAATCTTCACAAGAGACCACTGTTCTGTTCGTAGGTGTCACGTAGAATGTCAAAGTGACCCCTAACCCCCTACACTCATACCTAAACCCCACCTCGAGTTACTAGGTGGGCCTACCATAGGGATACAAATACCTACCCATGGGCCATGATATTATGGCCTCTCTCTCTCTCTCTCTCTCTCTCTCTCTCTCTCTCTCTCTCTCTCTCTCTCTCTCTCTCTCTCTCTCTCTCTCTCTCTCTCACAACAATGGTCCCCTTGTGGTTGACTGAAGGAAATACAACAGGTCTGGCACTTATTGCAGAATCTGAAAATGGTATTACAATTTGTGCTAACTTAGCTCTTCACACAGGTAATTAGTGCAAATAAATGCTATATTAGCAAAAAACACACCCCTTTTGCTATCACATGCAGTACTTACCACATTTTGATAAATCCATCCCTTATCCCTACCAGTGTTTTGCTCAACCCCATCCCAACCAGTCTCTTTCTCTCTTTCACTCAGACCTCAACCCTACCAGGCTCTTTCAGCACTACCATCACTACTGGTCTCTCTTTCAGCTCCCCCCATCCACACCCATTCCTCTCTCTCTCTCATCCCCCCACCCCCATCAGTCTCTCAACCTTCTCAACCATAGCAGTCTCTCTCTTACCCCTTTTGGCCCCCAAGTCTCTCTTACCATGCTTTTTACTGTGCCTTTTAGTGTCACCAGCAGAGCAGCAGCTCTTCTTCTCCTCTAAGCAGGTGGACTAATTCCTTGAAGCCACATGGTCAGCAATTGGCCCATTGTCCTCTTCCCAACAGTGGGCTCAGTTTTGGCAGCTCCTGTCTATGTTGCCTCAATCTCAGACTGGCAATAGGAACTACTATCACTTTATCTGTGGATAGGATGGAGATGGGCAAGCCAGGCCAGCAGAGCTCCAAGATAGCTGGCACATGCTCAGCCAGCATAATACATGAGTGGGCTAGAGGCAAGTATAGCTCCTCAGGGGTACATATATATATATATATATATATATATATACACACACACACATATATATGTATGTATACAGCAGTCTCTGGGAACTCACTACAGCTGCAGCAACTCTACTTCCATCACATACAGGGGTGCTGACAACTCTTGAGTGTATACTGGCAGGGGCACCCTTCCTTTTTTGGACAGAACTTCTGCTGTTGGTCACTAGGAGCTGGAGAAGAAAGTTGGAGGTGGGCAGTACCCTTCAACCCTGCTGCTGCCACTTGAAGGGGACACAAGTAGGCTCGCAAAAGTGTAGGAGCAGCAATTGTGCAGTGGCCCAAGCCTAAAGATCTTCATTCAAAAATTGGAAGAAGAATCCAACAGAAGAAAATAGGATAATGCATAAGCGTTGACAAGTTAAATGTAAGACACTGATAAGACAGTCTAAGAGAGAATTTGAAAAGAAGTTGGCCGTAGAGGCAAAAACTCACAGTAAAAGCTTTTTAAAATATATCCGAAGCAGAAAGCCTGTGAGGGAGTCAGTTGGACCGTTAGATGATCGAGGGGTTAAAGGGGCACTTAAGAAGATAAGGGCATCGTGGAAAGATTAAATGATTTCTTTGCTTTGGTGTTTACTGAAGAGGATGTTGGGGAGGTACCTGTACCAAAGAAAGTTTTCATGGGTAATGATTCAGATGGACTGAACCAAATCACGGTGCACCTAGAAGATGTGGTAGGCCTGATTGACAAACTGAACAGTAGTAAATCACCTGGACCAGATGGCATACACCCCAGGGTTCTGAAAGAACTAAAAAATGAAATTTCAGATCTATTAGTAAAAGTTTGTAACCTATCATTAAAATCATCCATTGTACCAGAAGACTGGAGGATAGCAAATGTAACCCCAATATTTAAAAAGGGCTCCAGGGGCGATCCGGGATACTACAGACCGGTTAGCCTGACTTCAGTGCCAGGAAAAATAGTGGAAAGTGTTCTAAATATCAAAATCACAGAACATATAGAAAGACATGGCTTAATGGAACAAAGTCAGCATGGCTTTACTCAAGGCAAGTCTTGCCTCACAAATCTGCTTCACTTTTTTGAAGGCGTTAATAAACATGTGGAGATCTTGTTTGTTACGGCCATACGGCCGGCGCCATTTTGCAATACGGCAATACGGCCATACGGCCGGCGCCATTTTGCAATACGGCAACAAGTGCAGGAGGTCGCTCCCGGATCCCCGCTGGACTTTTGGCAAGTCTTGTGGGGGTCAGGAGGCCCCCCCAAGCTGGCCAAAAGTCCCTGGGGGTCCAGCGGGGGTCCGGAAGCGATCTCCTGCGCTCGTGACGTCGGGGGACAGGAACCAAAATGGCGCCAGCGCTACCTTTGCCCTGTCATATGACAGGGCAAAGGTAGCGCCGGCGACATTTCTATTAACGCAGCCGTGGCCCGAGAGTGGAAGATCACACCGGGACCCCCCCACTGGACCCCAGGTAATTTAAAACATTTTGGGGGGGTTCGGGAGGGTGGGGGATTTATTTTACAGGGTCGGGGTGGGTTTTAGGGTTGTTTTAGTGTGCCGATTTTCCCACCCTCCCCCTTCCCCTCCCCCTCCCCCGATTTATGATTTTTGACGATAAATCAGGGGAATTCCTATTGTATCGCGCCTCTAATGATTTTTTTACGATTTAAAATATATCGGACGATATTTTAAATCGTCAAAAAACGATTCACATCCCTATTGCATATAGGGAAAAATAACCTATGCTATAGTTACACAATGTTAGGTTCCATATTGGGTGCTACCACCCAAGAAAGAGATCTAGGCGTCATAGTGGATAACACATTGAAATCGTCGGTTCAGGTTGCTGCAGCAGTCAAAAAAGCAAACAGAATGTTGGGAATTATTAGAAAGGGAATGGTGAATAATACAGAAAATGTCATAATGCCTCTGTATCGCTCCATGGTGAGAACGCACCTTGAATACTGTATACAATTCTGGTCGCCGCATCTCAAAAAAGATATAGTTGCTATGGAGAAGGTACAGAAAAGGGCAGCCAAAATGATAAGGGGAATGGAACAGCTCCCCTAAGAGGAAAGACTTAAGAGGTTAGGACTTTTCAGGTTGGAGAAGAGACAGCTGAGGGGGGATATGATTGAAGTGCTTAAAATCATGAGAGATTTAGAACAGGTAGATGTGAATCGGTTATTTATTCTTTCAGATAATAGAAAGACTAGCGGGCACTCCATGAAGTTAGCATGTGGCACATGCTAATCGGAGAAAGTTATTTTTCACTCAACACACAATTAAACTCTGGAATTTGTTGCCAGAGAATGTGGTTAGTGCAGTTAGTGTAGCTGTGTTTAAAAAAGGATTGAATAAGTTCTTGGAGGAGAAGTCCATTACCTGCTATTAATTAAATTGACTTAGAAAATAGCCACTGCTATTACTAGCAACGGTAACAGGGAATAGACTTAGTTTTTGGGTACTTGCCAGGTTCTTATGGCTGGATTGGCCACTGTTGGAAACAGGATGCTGGGCTTGATGGACCCTTGGTCTGAACCAGTATGGCATGTTCTTATGGCAAATCAGGCCCTGACTCCAAATTGGGTGGCTCCCATGACTATACTTCTATTCCCACAATCCTGTGGCAGTGAAGTTTTTGTGGCCTGGTAGCATCTCCCTTAATTAGGCCTGTACGTTAAATGGTATGGGTGTGAAGGTGGCAGCTGGGGCTAAGGCAATGCAGACCAAGGGAGATTGGGAATCCTTGGTAGGGTGAGATAAGGACAGAGAAAAATGGTTATGGGGATGGACAGAGACAGATGGAAGAAAGAGAGATTTGGGGTGGGGGTCAGAAGGAAAAGAAGAGAGTCCTGGGGGGGTGGGGGGGGGGGGTGGAGGAAATCAGAGAGAAAGAAACCTGGGTGGAGAGAAACTAAGGGAAGGGAAAGAGAGCGAGGGTCCTCGGGGTGAGGAAAGGGCGAGAGAGGCAGAAGAGAGAGAGAGAGAGAGAGAGTCCTTCAGTGTGTTAGAAGGCAGATAGAAGGAGGGGAGAGAAAGATTGTTTGGGGGCCAGATAGATGAAGGTCTGGATGAAGGGTTAGACAGTCACAGATATACAAAGGAATGTAAAAGAAGAAGAAAATGTTGAAATGTGAAAAATGTTGAGGGAAAATACATAAAGAAGAAGAGGGAGAGGAAAGAGAGAGGGAGAGAAAAGAAATCGAGAGGTATGGCATGGAAAAGAGACAGTTGGAGGTTAGGGAGAAATTGAAAAAGGAAGAAACACATAGAAGAAAAGAAAAGTGGATCCAAAACAAGGATGCATGAGGCAGAAAATCAGCATGATACATGAAGCAACTTATCACTATCCATCAAGGTATGCACCAGTGCATATTTTTGGAACAATAAATTCTGCTATGGATTCTCATTATTTCAAGATATTTGGAGTGTCACAATATCCCTAAGAACCCTTAAGCAAATCTTCCATCCTGCTGAAGGAAACCTAGGGAGCCCCATGATTTGCATCATAGCCAGATGTGCCCCCTTTTCCAGTAAGGATTTGGAATGAAATGGTGTCTAACATGGGGACAGAGAGTTTTGTAGACCTCCTGTGGTGAACCAGCTTGTACTCTGCTAATTATGTGTTTCCTGAAGTCACTGCAACAATCCAGCGAGAAACCCAAAAGTAACGAAGAACAAATTTATTTGCCATTCCTCATGGAAGCGCAGGTGGAATGCATGCAAAGCATGAGAATAGTCTTCAAAGAAGAGCTCCATGTACATGTTGCTGATATAACCACTGCATGGTAGAAGATCAAGCAATGAAGAGCCTAGTTGAGCAGAACCGTAGAGTAAAAAAAAAACCAAACATGTGCCTGCCAAGCTCAAGCCAGCCTATGGCAGCAGAAGAAAGAAGGAAGCCTGAGCTTGTGCTGCTGTGCATTTGCAAGGCCTAGCCTATAGATAACCCACCATCATGTCCTATCAGCTTTGGGACATAGCTTACTGGATCAGAAATGGATGGACATGTTTCACCATTGAGTTTGGAGACATGATGACCCTCCTTGGAGTGTCTGGATTACTTTCACGCAGATGGCTTAAGGCCTGTTCATCTAAGGTGCATGGATCTGTTGGGCCCATTGTTTTTTGAACCAGACCTGCAGCTTATCCTGCATCTACCTGCAATATTCATAGGTTTGGGGCCATTAAGGAAGAGCTTGTAATTTGATTGCTGATAGATTTTTATTGATTATTATTCTATGTTAATAAAACATCAGTTTGGCCTTTCTAGAAATGAAACCTATCAGAACAGAAATTTTTCCTCAGATTGCATTTCAGAGCATCTAAATCTTCAAAGTTCTGGGGGCCTTTTTCTTTTGCCGTCCTCCTTCACAATTAAAATCCTGGTACTGGCCCTGTAAATATTCAATTTTGACACAGCCAATTCAAGCAAACTAATTGAGGGCAACACAAAAATGGCCATGTTTTATCAATACCCTCTATGCGTTCTGGTGGCTGCTTTATAACAAAACAATGAAAGGTCAAATTCCGCTATTCAATATTAGTGCATTTCCCATTGTCAAAACCTCAGGATGCTTTGAAGAATACACAGGAAATGGTTTTCCTTGCAGGAAGTAAAATGCTCACCTTAAGAATTGGTACTACATCTCTAGCTGCAAATAAATATATAATATATATACCTTCATTCCTCACCTTACACTACAATTCTTCTTTTTACATATCCACAATGTCCATTCTCTTATATAGAAGTGATGCTCCATAAATGCCTCTAGGGGCTTTATTTAATAAAGGGTTTTTTTTCTCTTAGAAACAGAGTGGAATAAAGTCCTTTTTGAATAAGGCCCTGTATGATACAGACATGCCACATATATGACCATTATCTCCCCACTCCACATCCATACACACACCACTCTAATGCACCTTAGATTTATCTCACGCCTTTTTCATTGGTAGTTCAAGCAGAGTTTCATTTAGATACAGTAGGTACCTCAATTCTGTGTTCTACGGGGGTAATTTAAGACTGCCTGAATTTGTGCAGTCCAGGGGTAATTTTTACCTGCAAACTTTGCACCACTTTTCAAAGTGAAAGTACACATCTGCTTCCACTAGAAAAATTATGCCAGGAACACTGCCCGTACTAACCTGAGTGGATAATTTTCTGGAGAAAAACACATGCTTTTGGAAATGCCAAACTCTCCCCCATCTCAGACCCCCCAGAAAAGCCATAGCCTGGTGCTTTTACCTGTTTTTATAAAGCCTATTTCTATCGGTAAAGCACTGTTTTACCTGCGGAAATGGCTTTGAAAGCCACGCTTTATCTGTCTTCTTTCCAGCCTTGTCATGACTTACCTGTTCCGAAGCCTAGCTTAATATCGATCTCATGTGCAGGGGAGGTGATGTCCTCTTCAAAGGTCAGCGGCACCACTTCACTCCAGATGCGGAAGGCCAGTTTCAGGATGTACCTCTGCTGGTCAGTAGGCAGCCATTCACTGTATCCTTCCCCCAGCAGGCGCCACTTTACTCTGGGCTTGGAGAACGCCACCCTTTGGGGTCCATTTCGCAGAGAGTCACTTCTCTTTTTTCGTGCGTGCTCCACCAGCCTCTGGAGTAGGCGTCTCTCTTCTGTATGCCCACCTTCAGTAGCATTAGTGGAATTGGTTACTCTTGTGTGGTTGTTGGTGTTACTTTGTGTCATGGGGCTCAAGTTGGCGTTATTGGAAAAGCTGGAAATGTCAGTTATATTCCCAACACTGTGACTGGAAGCATCATTCTTGTCCCCGTTGGCAGGTGGCATGTTAATCCCTTCTTTTGTCTCAGGAACTTTGTGGTCGGGAACGCCACAGCGAGGAGCGTTCATTATCTTGTTGGTGGCTTCATCCAGGATGCCTGTGATAGGGAGCCTGTTGGCTTCCTGGAAGCGTTTTAGGGCACTGACAAACTGGGGGTTTTGTGTGGGTTCAGCAAATTGAGACTGTTCAACTTCTTCACTTTCAGACTCTCCTTCAGTAAGCACAATGGAAATATCTGCAGGAGCCACATTGTCTTCTTGAGGTTTCATCACATCCTCATATGGAAGGGATTCCCATTTTACAGGCTCTATCCAGCCATATTTCCAGAGGTATCTCTGCATGAGAAAATATATTTAATTATCTATTTGCTTTCAAATGAAAACACAATTAGAGATGAGTGAGCTGGGTTGATTAGAATAAAACCCCTGCCCACCTCACCCCCTCCACTCTAACTGGTGGTTTTCAGCAGAACTCACATGATACAAATTGCATTGTCTGTGTTTCAGATATAATATGAACCTCCCACCCCTACACTGACTCAAATATATTTCTTAGGCAGAAGGTCACAGTGGACTTTGAGCCCAATAATGCCATTAAAGTTACCAATATTATTCTAATTGAAGAAACTTTGATGACATTTTTGAGGTGGAAAGTCAAAACCTTTCATACCAGTCAATGCTGTAAACAAGCCAAAGCTGGGTCAATGGAATGAGATTATCATCTGACTATAACAAGGTTCAGCAGTTGACTGCCTATGCTGTGGGATATGTAAGCCACTGATAATTTATCCATCTGTAAATCAAAATACAGATGCACCCAAAGCAGCAGCATTAGCTCCATTATACTCCTGAAAATATCAGCTTCCTTTTTCATGGCTCTGTTGCTCGATTCTTATGTCTTCTTTTTGTTCCTATTAAGTTTTATTTGCTTTATTACATTTTGGAGATAAATGGAATGTACATTTACTGTAAGTATAAACATAATCCTCGGTTTTAAATCTTTACTTTCCACATTTCAGCTGCTTGCATTGCATGAAGAATTTCATGCATCGATAGAATACCTGTATGGCATTCTGACTAGAGAAGGGCAAATTCAAATTACAAGACCTGTAACTCACAATCTGCAAAGCTCCCTGCCAATGATCCATGGTTTATCTGACTGATTACAGTTATCCAAATGACTCAGAATCACATATCAAGATTTGTGCATTCCTTAACTGAGATCTGCTGAGGGATTCCTCTGGGCTTACAGAAAGTCTCGATTCACATTTCTGAGGATGGGAGAGGAATCCCCAACACTGTTTTTTTATTGATGGAAGAGGGAAGAACTTGATGGGCCTGTGCAAATAATTATTCTCTTTTCCTATCGAGAGTAGGATGAATAGACATGGTAGAATCCCCTCTACTGCCCATAAGAAGAAGGCAGTGAGAGGGAAACTTCTGGAGATTCACACCTTCAACTCTCCTTGATAACTAAACTGGATGTAACCAAGCTAATTATTAATCTTTCTTATTTCCTGCAATCTAATTTAAACTCTTTTTAAAAATTATTTTAACCTCACTTTTTTATTTTTAAAGTGAACTCTGAAGAAAAGTGAGTGTCTCATTTTCAAGCAAACATCACAAACCAAGAGCCCCTGAAAATATGAAAGAATGTATGAAAAGCAAAGATACTGAAGCTCATTCTTTGAAGAAATGTATGCAGAAATTAGAAATTGCATAATTTAGGCAATTGAATAGGGATGTGAATCGTTTTTGAATGATTAAAATTATCGTCCGATAATTTTAAAATCGTTCTAAACCGTTAGAGTACACGATACAATACAAATGCCCACGATTTATCGTCAGGAGCATTTATATTGTATCGTTAAATAGGGCACGGGAATTATTTGGGGGAGGGTGGGAAAACCGGCACACCAACACAACCTCTAAACCCACCCCCACCTTTTAAAACAAATTCCTTACACTCCCCCACCCTCCCAAACCCCCCCAAAATGTTAAATTACCTGGTGGTCCAGTGGGGGGGGGGGGGGGGGGTCCCCGGCGTGATCTCCCGCTTTCGGGCCATCGGCGCCATTTTGGCTACCACAGATAAAAAGGCGCCGATGGCCCAAAAAAAAAAACCCACCCCGACCCTTTTCAAATTACCCCTTTGCTTCTCCCACCCTCCTGACCCCCTCCCAAAAAACCTTTTACTTGTACCTGGTGGTCTAGCGGGGGGTCCAGGAGCCATCCTTTCAATCGTGCCGGTGCTGGAGGTTTCAAAATGGCGCCGATCGCCTTTGCCCTTACCTTGTCACAGGGAGTGACGGTCGCTCTCTGTGACAAGGTAAGGGCAAAGGCGATAGACTGCCAGTATGGCGCCGATCGCCTTTGTCCTTACCTTGTCACAGAGAGCGACCGTCGCTCCCTGTGACAAGGTAAGGGCAAAGGCGATCGGCGCCATTTTCAAACCTCCAGCACCGGCACCGGCACGATTGAAGGGATGGCTCCTGGACCCCCCGCTAGACCACCAGGTACATCTAAAAGGTTTTTTGGGGGGTCGGGAGGGTGGGAGAAGCAAAGGGGTTATTTGAAAAGGGTCGGGGTGGGGTTTTTTTTTCGGGCCATCGGCGCCTTTTTATCAGTGGTAGCCAAAATGGCGCCGATGGCCCGAGAGCGGGAGATCGCGCCGGGGACCCCCCACTGGACCGGCTGCACAAAATCGGCAGCCTTGCGCGCACCGATCCTGGATTTTAGCAGATACGTGCGGCTACGCGTGTATCTACTAAAATCCAGCGTACCTTTGTTTACGACTGGTGCGCCAACAAAAGTACGCGAACGCGTCGTTTTTAAAAATCTACCCCTTAGAGAATAGGCAGAAATCTATTGGTTATAGGCAGGGACCCCTGCCTATAACCGATCATGACTATGGCACCTTGGCCTTGGCCTTGGCCTATTCAAAGGCTGCGGCATGATGAAGGGGACATGGCCTATGCCTGAGCATGATGCAGGGGTCTTGGGCCTAGGCCAGGACCCGATGTCGAGCCCTTGGCTGAGACTTGAGGACCCAGGCCTGGGAAATTTCCTCACCTTCCCTTCTTACCAAATCCAATGCCACATCCTGGCCCAATCCCAAAGCCTGAGCCTTAGCCCAGACCAAGGCCCAATACCAGAGCACTGTCCTGATGCCTAAGCCACCAAGACTAGTTTGGAGATTGGGTCTGAATGCCTGGACCTCTACCTGGACCCAGACCCAATGCTGGGGCCCAACCCAGAGGCTGGTTGCCAGTGTCTGGACCTGGAACGGGCCCTATGCCACTGGGTTCTGATGCCTGGGCCTCATCCTAGGCCAGGGCCCGAGCCCAGGCCCAATGCCGGGATTCAGCCAGGAGGCCAGATCCTGATGTCAGGGCCTCGGCCTAGTCCTGTTGGGTCTCCACCACCTACATCTGCCTACCGATGTCGAGGGCCTATAGGGTGTCCCCATAGGCAGTACCAACCTCGTCTCGGCCAAGGGTCCACATCTCGATGCAACAGGTTGCTGAGGCCAAAGACCCGGTGGACCTCTCTGGCCTCCTTGAAAATCCAGCAGCAGCAGCAATTCCTGGAGACATTGGCAGCTTCCTTACAATGCCTGAATGCCTGCCTTGACGCTTCCTCTACTGCATTTGCACCTTCTGCCTCCCCGACACTCTTGGTGTCCACTCTCCGGTTACCGGCTCCTCCTCGGTTCACAGACAACTCCAAGCAATGCCGGGGGTTCATCAGTCAGTGCTTTATGCAATTCATACTCCAGCCAGCGCAGTTCTCTTTGGACGCCATAATGACCACCTTCATTCTCTCCCTCCTCGACAGCAAGGCCCTGGCTTGGGCATCCCCCATTCTTCAGGACCTACATCGTTTTGTCAGGTCTTTAAGCAGACCTTTGAAGAACCAGGCCGCCACTGGCTCGGACATACTCCACCTCCGCAAAGGGGCGAGCCCCCTATCGGACTACGCCATCGAATTCCGCACTATAGCTTCCGAGTTGAAATGGCGGGAAGACAGCCTAAGGAGCATCTTCCTGGAGGGGCTTTCCTCCCGCATAAAGGACGAGCTGGCAGCCCGGGATCTCCCTGCATCACTGGACACGCTCATTGATTTAGCTGCCCGGATTGACCCACATCTTCGGCAGCACGCACGGGAAGTACAGGTGCCCCGCAGATCTGTTCCGTTGGTGCCATCCTTCTCCAAACCCCTGGTGGGGACTTCGCCAGCAACTGGGACCACTCGACAGGAAAAGCCCATGAAGTTAGGAAGGAGTCCTCTGTCCACCGAGGAGAGACAGTGCCGTCGAATCCTGGGTCTGTGCCTTTATGCGCTGGGAAGGGGCATTTCCTGGCCCACTGTCCAGAAATGTCGGGAAACTTCCAGACCTAGAACCAGTCAGGGAGGTGGTTCTAGGTTTCACTAAGCCTGCTCCCCAACTCATGCTTCCATTGGCTCTACTCATGGATGGGTATGAGTTCCCTACCCTGGCACTCCTGGACTCTGGCGCAGGGGGGAACTTTATTTTGAAGGACTTGGTCCACCATCTAAACCTTCCCATGAAGCCGCAAGACACCCCGCTGGTAATCTCCTCCATCTCGGGCGACCCGGTCCCCGGGAGGATCACCGAGACCACTCTTCCCATTTGCCTCTGAACCGGTATGCTGCATTACGAAGAGCTGACTTTTCTTGTGATCGAAAATGCGGTCAACCCTGTTGTTCTTGGATTACCCTGGCTTCAGCAGCATGCCCCTGTTCTAGACTGGGAGATGCTCCAAATGACCAAATGGGGTTCCCGGTGTCACCAGAAATGTCTTTGTTCCCCTTTGCTACTCGCTATGACCTACCTGGGCCTACCCCCTCAATATGCCACCTTCACTGACGTCTTCTCCAAGGAGAGCGCTGAGATTCTGCCGGAACACCGGGTGTTCGACTGTGCTATTGACCTGGTCCCTGGAAGCATTCCGCCATGGGGAAGGGTGTATCCCCTATCCCTGCCTGAGACCGAGGCCATGGCCAAGTATAAACAAGAGAATCTGGAGAGGGGGTTTATTCGCCCATCAACATTGCCAGCGGGAGCTGGATTCTTCTTTGTGGCTAAGAAGGATGGCTCCCTTTGGCCATGTATCGACTACCAAAGGCTTAACGCCATAACCAGGAAGGATCAGTACCCCTTGCCTCTTATCCCTGAATTATTGGACTGCTTGCAGGGAGTTTGAGTCTTCACTAAGTTGGATCTCTGAGGGGTATACAACCTGGTGTGGATCAAACCAGGGGACGAGTGGAAGACCGCTTTCAATATCCGCGACGGCCACTACGAATATCTTGTAATGCCGTTCGGGCTATGCAATGCTCCCGCAGTATTCCAAGCAATGATGAATGAGATCTTTCGGGATCTCCTCTATACCACCATGGTGGTCTATATCGATGACATCCTTACCTCCTCAAAAGACATCCAACCCCACCATCATGACGTCCGACAGGTCCTCTAACGTGTGTGTGCCCACAAGCTCTATGCAAAACTGGAGACGTGCATTTTTGAAAAAGAATCTGTCCCCTTTCTGGGGTATACTGTCTCCAGCACCGGTTTCCGGATGGACCCGGAAAAAGTGGCCTGTATCCGGGACTGACCCCAGCCCTCGAGCCTTTGCCCCCTGCAACGATTTTTAGGCTTTGCCAATTTCTACAGGCATTTCATCCCTCATTACTCTCAAGTGGTCGGTTCCGCTCACAGCACTCACCCAAAAAGGAGTCAATACCCAAGAGTGGCCAACAGAGGCACTAGCCGCATTTGCAACCTTGAAACAGGCCTTCCTCCATGAGCCCTGTCTCCATCATCTGGACCCCACACGCCCCTTCATCTTGGAGGTCGATGCCTCCTCCATCGCCATTGGGGCCGTTTTGGGCCAGCTCACCACAAAGGGAACTTTCCATCCTTGCTCCTACTTTTCCCGAAAATTCTCTCCCTCGGAGAAAAATTATGGTATCGGGGATAAAAAACTATTAGCTATAGAACTGGCTTTCAAAGAGTGGTGACAGTGGCTGGAGGGGGCCCGACACAGAGTCATAGTCTATACTGACCATAAAAACCTGGGGCATCTCCGCCACACTCAGCGCCTGAATGCCCGGCAGGCTCATTAGTCCTTGTTTTTTAGTCATTTCAACTTCGTGGTGAAGAATATCAGGGTTGATGCCCTCTCTTGGTCCTGTGAGCAGGAAGATAATCCAGATACTCCAGACTACATCATTGACCCGGCATGCATCCTGGTAGCTGCCTCTCAAGCTATTCCCCAAGGGAAGACGGTAGTCCTGACCCGACTCTGGCAACAGGTTCTAGAGTGGGCCCATGACTTGAAGGTGGCAGGTCATCCTGGTTGTGCACGGACTCTTGCCTTACTTAAACGGTACTATTGGTGGCCGTTGATGGATAAAGATGTGAAGGCCTACGTGGACTCTTGTCCCACCTGCGCTCACCAAAAGCCCATGGTGGGATGACCTTGGGGACTGTTACAGCTGCAGCTGGCCCCCAAGGAAACTTGGACCCACATATCTACCGACTTCGTGGTAGATCTCCCCTCTTCAAGTGGCAACAGAATAATTTGGGTCATTACCAACCGTTTCTCTAAGATGGTTCACTTTGTTGCCCTCCTGGCACTTCCATCTGCTCCAGAGCCAGCAAAGCTGGTCACCTTCCACATTTTTTGTCGCCATGGTTTACCCCATCACATTGTCTCCGATCATAAAGCCCAGTTTACCGCTAAATGCTGGCGATCATAGTGCTGCAAATTCAACATCAAGAGCAATTGCATCCTCAGGCCAACAGCCAAGCAGAAAGCACTAACCGCACCTTGAAGACCTTTTTGCGGTCCTTTGTGAACCTGCGACAGGTCAATTGGGCAGATCTCCTTCCATGGGCAGAGTTCTCGCACAACTCTCACCTGAACGCTGCCACGAGATTTTCACCCTTCCTCGTAGTATATGGGAAGCAACTATTCACTACACTCCCAGTGCCCCTGTCTGTTCCCTCTCCTGCTGCCCAGTTGATGGCACAGGAACTTCAGTCCTTGTTGTCACAAACAGAGGTCCTGATTCGCAAAGCCGCTGAGAGAGCAAAGGTTACAACTAACAGACACAGACGTCCGGCTCCCCTGCTCAAACCCGGAGACAAGATATGGCTGAGTACCCACAATAATCAGCTCCAAGTACCCTCCATGAGGTTAGCACCCTGTTATATTGGCCCCTTCTCCATCCTGCGACAGATTACTCTAGTCATGTACCAACTCCGTCTTCCAGCATTGTTGAAAATTCACAATGTCTTCCACATCTCCTTACTTAAGCCAGTGGTTCTGTCCTGGCCAGCCCAGAAATTGCCTGAACCGGAAAAGATTTCCTCGGAAGGAGACAAGACTTATCAAGTGAAGGAGATTCTAGATGTCCATTGCCGTCTCAAGAAGTGGGAATACTTGATTGCCTGGGAGGGATACGGTCCGGTGAAAAACTCTTGGGAGCCCGGTTCCAATAAAGGACTGCTTAAGGAATTCCACATGGCACACCCAAGGAAACCCAGGCCGCAAGGAAGAGGGCTTAGAGGAAGGGGTACTGTTACGGTGGCCGGCCGCAGCATCTGCGGCTGACCACACTCATCCCCCCCTGGTGGGTCGGGGTTGCCGCTGCCACTCCGTGGTCCTGAGGCCTTCTCTTCTTCGGTGCAGCCAGCCAGCCTTCTCTTCTTCGGTGCAGCCAGCCGTGTCTAACACTAGGCGCGCACATGCAGCTCCTCCCCCTCCTTAAATGAGTCATGCCAGAAAGACCTTTTGCGGAACCCAGAAGCATAGGGCCCCGCTGGTCCTATATAAGGCAGTCTCTGCTGTCCTATCGATGCCTCAGCAACAGGTCTCACTCTCTGGAGTCTCTAGTTGCTCTTCGGTTCCTGCCTCCATGTCTTCAGTTCCAGCCTCCGTGTCTTCATTTCCTGCCTCCGTGTCTTCCGGGCCTGCCTCCATGTCTCCCAGTTCCATCTTCGTGTGTTCCTGCTTCCTCTGACCCTCGGATTGCTTCTCTGGTTTTGACTTGACTCATTTTCTGGATTCTGCTTTCGCTTGCTGCCTGCCCTGACCACCGTTCACCGTTCACCCTGACCACCGTTCACCCTGACCACTGTTCACCGTTCACCGTTCTGCTGAACGCCGCCTGCCTTGACCTCTGGTCTGTCCTAGGATTCTACTCTCGCCATTAGCCCTGACCACCAGACTGTCTTACCTGCCTACACCGCTCACCTCCAGACCAGCTCACAGGAGACCCGCTCCTAAGTCATGCCGGCCCCAGCACCCAAGGGCTCAACCTGCGGGGAACAAGGGCTGGTAAAGGTGAAGGTCCCGTTGGGTCTCTGCCACCTACATCCGCCTACCAATGTCGAGGGCCTATAGGGTGTCCCCATATGCAGCACCAACCTCGTCTCGGCCAAGGGTCCACATCTTGACGCAACATAAACTAAGTGGGGATCTTGTATGCTTGCCAAACTAAGATCTAGATTCATCATTTTGCTTTAATTTTCATATGAATAGCACCCGTGATAAAATAAAAAGGGGTGTGGTTAAGGAAATGTTTTAGATACCATAACATGCACTGTTATACCATTTTGCATAGGTATTTTACTGTAATGCTTGTTAAATTTATTGCACTTGTGATGTTTTTACTTTGCAAGCTGAGTGGGTATTTTGGTTTGCTCCTGGGGGAGAAAGAGAGAGAGAGCGAGAGAGAGAGACTTTTTATAACACTCTCTTATTAGTCAACTATTTATATCACTGTAGGAGGGTCAACTAGTATCTCGAAATGAAGTTTTGGTGGTAGTCTAGGGTTAGGGGGCAGTTTTACATGCATAGTCAGATATACAAACAGCACAGTACCCATCAGTGAAGATTTGATGTGATTTGGAGTGAGAAAGGTACACAAAGATGAGATTCGCACAATTTCTTCTCACCCATCTTGATAGCAGCTAAGTAGAGTGCATCAAACTTGGTCGAGAGTACATTGTACAAATCTCATCTTTGTGTACCTTTCCTTACTCCAAATCACATTAAATCTTTACTGATGTGTACTGTGCTGTTCATACATCTGACTGTGCATGTGAAACTGCTCCCCAAACCCTAGAGCACTGAGACAAAACCTCACCTTGAGATACTAGTTGACCCTCCTACAGAGATATAAATAGTTGACTAGTATGTGTGCCTCCCCAGAGGTTCTCTCTCTCTCTCTCTCTCTGGCATATTGCACAGCATAATACCAGGAAAAAAGGTGTAGTTATTTCTGGCATTAAAACATGTCTTATGCTATTGCATGCAACATTAAGTAACCCCTCATTTTCTTAAACTACTTCCTTTTGACTAAATTTTACAAATTTGCATATGCATCTTAAGATGCAGTAAATAACGCATGTATTATGGCATTATGGTCTGATATTATGACCCTAATGTGATTTGATGAATGACCCTGTTAGATGAAGGAAGAAGACAAAAAACAAAAAGACTCAGATAAGGCGAAATCTTACAGAGGGTCACATTCTGTGCCTGGCAGCTGGGGCTGTATCCTTAGCTATGTGGACAGGATACCTGGGCAGATTGGATGGGTCTGATGGCCGTTTTCTGCTGTCATGTAATGTGTTACTATATTTAAGTATTCCTGACTTTATTCAAACCTAACTGAAAATCAAAATAAAAAACAGTTCAATGTGCATTAGGGGTATGCTCAGAAAAAAATGTTCATTTTGTTTCTTTTATTATAATTTATGGCAGGTGCCATTCTGAAGACAGGGATCGCACCTGCTCCATTTTGACTTGGGAGATGCAATGGTGGGGTAAGAGGGCTCTGGGGAGGAAGGACAATCGGGAAAAGCCCCAATAAGGAGCTGAAGGGTGGTTTTCAATTTTGTTTAAGTCTGTGGTGCTCGGCAGGGGGAGGAGGGGATTTGAAACAAAAGGAAACATCAAACCCCCTGAAATTTGGCAGGGTTTTTATTTTGTTTTATTTTCTAACTAAAGAAAATGAAACCAGGCTTTTTGTTATTTTTTTCATTTCATTAGAAAACGAATACACATCCCTAACTGCAGAAAGAAATGAAAGTGACTGACAGCATGAAGCCTCACGTAGGACACGTAGCACACATAGCACATTGAATTCAACCTGGCAGATCAGCTTAGCTGAAGTACTCCGGCTCTCCCACTAGACTACAGACAGGGTTATCACAATAGGCAGTCAGCCAATTTTGTACTACTCTTCAGATAGCAGAAGGGCAACCAGATTATTCCTTTGCATAAGGCAAAAGGAGTTGTTTTTAAGTTTATACATAAATTAGAAATGTGAAATATTCCGGTGATTTATGCAGACAATTCCAACTCAGTGGGAATTGAATCCACCAGGTCCTCTACAAGGCAGGAAGCAGCAATGTCAGTGAAGCACTGGTGCTGCTCTGGTGGTTTCCATGTACATTGCAGGGGCACTGGGTAAGTACGTGAAACATTCATAGATGTATCAAGCTCTTCCAGTATTTAAAATATCCTGTATGCTGATATTTCATTTTTTTAATTTCCTGGGACAAAAGACATTCTAAAAACAATTTCAACTTTTAATCCCCGTATATCCATTTGTTCAAATCTCTCAGTGAGATTAAGGTACATGGTGATGGCACAGGACATCATTAAAGCTGTTTTACCATTGGATGGTCAGCGCCTCACAATGCATTGCCTTGTGCATGTTGCGCCCGTCGGTCGCAGACGGCTGCGCCCTCTGTTGCTCACCTTTCTCCTGCCTAATTCAGCTCCAGTGGGTAAGATGGCTGCCTCCACTTCCACATGCCGACCTCTCCGGCGTCCCCGGAACAGCATGGGCAATTGCGTTCGCCATTTTCCTCCTGGGATCACCTAGGGCACGTGCACACTCGCCGATCCTCCTTTTACGCGCGTCATGGTGGGAGCCTCGGGGGCGTCCCCTCCGCATGATGTCACCGTCTCCAGATATTTAAACTCCCTTCGCTAAACCAGCTACGAGTTAGTAAGGATTCCCTTCCTGCTGATTTCACCTTGTTACCAGACGCTCGCTGCTCTCTGTTCCTGCTTCAGGACGACTCAGGTACCCGCTCCTCGGGGGCCTTGCCTCGCTCCTATCCACCGTTCGGGGTCAGCCTGTTTCCTGCAAGGACGCACAAGGTACCCGGTCCTCGGGGGCCTTGTCTCGTCCCGGACTCCTGCCCCACGGGGTTTCCCCTCTACCACCACCTTCAAGCCTTTAAGTGAGAACTCCTGCTCTTTAGTCTGTCTCTGTCTCTATCTCATCAACTACAGAGTGGATTCACGGCATACCTCGCTTCGTGGACCAGTACCAGATCTATCTCTCCAAGGCCTTCCTTCTACTGTGGATTCTCGGCATACTCCACTCTGCGGACTACTACCGGATCTATCCCTCTCTGGCCTACCATCTGTGACTGGGTTCTCGGCCTACCCCACTCCGCGGACCACTACCGGACCCATCTCCTTCTCAGGACCTGGTGAGGCTCCATCTCTGCGTTTTCCACGCTACAGAGTACAGTCAGAACTATGCCAGCTGAGACTCTTCTCATCTGGGCTAAGGATCTCTGCCCGCTCCTCGGGTTATATCCATTGCTTGCTGTACAATAAAAACTCTATTTCCTCTGTGTCCATTACTACTAGAGCCAGCCTATCGCAACAAGTCCCCACAGGGCTCCACCCTGTGGGAGGAGTCATCTCTTGTTGCGACCAAGGGCCCACGACTCACTTCAAATTATAACAAAGGACTTTAGTGAAAAGCTCATAATAATGTCTGACAAATATTTGATTTTTCAGAAATTTTTATAGAACATAAGAACATAGAATTGCCATAGTGGGTCAGACCAAAGGTCAATCAAGCCCAGGATCCTGTTTCCAATAGTGGCCAATCCAGATGACAAGTACCTGGCAGGATCCCAAGGGGTAGATATATTCCAAACTACTTATCACAGAGATAAGCAGTGGATTTCTGCAACTCCACCTTAATAATGGTGGAGTTGCATGAGATCCTCCTTAACCGACTAGCAGAGATTGGAATCAAAAACACCGCTTTCAACTGGTTTAAATCCTTCCTTCGAGATAGGTTTTATAAAGTTAAGATCAACCACAAAGAGTCCCAGCCTATCAGCTCAACGCTAGGCGTCCCTCAAGGTTCCTCCTTATCTCCGACCTTATTCAACATTTACTTGCTCCCTCTCTGTAACCTTCTATCTAATTTGAACCTAACCCACTACATATATGCGGACGATGTCCAAATTCTTATTCCAATAACCAAATCACTGCAAGATACCCTCCATTTTTGGAATTTGCTTCTTTTCCATATCCAGTCTTCTTGAGGACCTCTGCCTAATTCTCAATGCCAACAAAACCGAATTCCTCCTCATCACCCAAGATGGCAACTACCAGCTCTCTAATACTCATCCAGTGGCAACCCCCCCTCTATCTCCCCTGGTCAAAAACCTAGGAGTTATCTTGGACAACCAACTGAATCTCAAAAACTTTATTAGCAACACAGTGAAAGAATGCTTCTTCAAACTCCAAGTCCTAAAAAGACTTAGACCCTTACTCCACCCCCAGGATTTCAGATCAGTTTTGCAAGCAATCATATTCTCTAAAATTGATTACTGCAATTGTCTTTTACTTGGTCTCCCAGCTATCTCCCTTAGACCTCTACAAATGCTACAAAATGCCACTGCGAGGATCCTAACTAAAGCAAAAAAAAGGGACCACATCACTCCAATCTTAAAGAATCTCTATTGGCTTCCTATAAAATACAGAATACTCTACAAATCTCTTGCAACCATACACAAATCTATCTACAAAACCTCACACCTCGATCTCAGGATCCCACTGCAGCTACATTCATCATCCCGCCCATTGAGATCGGCACAAAAAGGCTCGCTAAAAGCCCCTTCAATCAAAATATCCTCAAACAATAGAGCCTTCTCCACAGCGGGCCCCAAACAATGGAACTCCCTCCCTTCAGACCTTAGGCTCGAACAATGCCCAATAAACTTCAAAAAAAGACTCAAAACTTGGCTTTTCACCCAAGCATACGCCTGATTTCGATTTCACTAACACTATCCCGTCTGGGTCAACAAATCATGTGTCCCACTACTTAATAATCCCAGAAACAAATACAATCTCCTCCTGCCTTAGATGGACTACTTGTTACATGTCTGATCCAAATCGCTAGTATGTTAGATTTCAATATGTTTGATTTCAGTAATTTAAAATGTTGTTTCTCATAATGTTCTATGCAAGTTCTACGCAATTCAATTTAATTTAAGTTATTATTCACCCAGTTCTTCATTTCCTTTGTTCTATGTAAGACACTTGTGTTATGTCATCCCAAAGTTATATGTAAACCGAAGTGATTGGTAACATTGTTACCAGAACCTCGGTATATAAAAAAAATGTTAAATAAATAAATGGACTTTACCTCCAGGAACTTAACCAGACCTTTATTTTTAAATGCAGCTACACTAATAGCTTTCACCTCATCCTTTGGCTACGAATTCCAGATCTTAATTTTGTGATGAGTAAAAAAATATTTTCTCTACTTTTAAGTGTATCACCTAGTAACTTAATTGTGTGTCCCTGGTCTTTGTACTTTTTGAAAGAGGAAACAACTGATTAAAATGTACTTGTTCTACTCCACTCATTATTTTATAGACCTCTATCATATCTCCCCTCCGCTATCTCTTCTCCAAGCTGAAGAGTCCTAACCTCTTTAACCTTTCCTAATAGGGGACTCATTCCATCTCTTTTATAATTTTGGTTGCCCTTCTCTGTACCTTTTCTAATTCTACTATATTTTTTTTGAGATGTGGTGACCAGAACTGTACATAATGCTCAAGATGAGGTCGAACCATGGAGTGATAGAGAGGCAGCTGTTTTATTCTCCATTTCTTTGCTAATAATTCCTAGCATTCTATTTGCTTTCTTGGCTGCTGCTGCATACTGAGAAGATTTCAACATATTATCAATGATGACACCTAGATCCTTTTCACATGATGACTCCTAATGAGGAACCTTGCATTGTATAGCTATAATTTGGATTAATCTTCCCTGGGTGCATCACTTTGCAATTGTCCACATTCAATTTCATTTGCCATTTGCATGCCCAGTCTCCCAGTTCTGCAATGTCACTTTGCAATTTCTCACAATCCTCATGTGATTTAACAACTTTGAACGATTTAGTGTCATTGGCAAATTTGATCACCTCATTCATTGTTCCCAGGTCATTTATAAATATATTGAAACGCTGTGGTCCTAGAACAGATTCCTGAGGCACTCCACTATTCACCTTTCTCTTTGGGAAAATTTACCATTTAGCCCTACTATCCGTTTTCTCTCTTTTAAGCAGTTGTCAATCTGCAATAATACACTGCCCCCTACCCATGACTTTTGAATTTCCTAAGAAGCCTCTCATAAAGGACTTTGTCAAATGTTTTCTGGAAATCCAGATACACTATATCAACTGGCTCACCTTTATCTACATGTTTATTTATGCCCTCACAAAATGTAGCAGATTGGTGAGGCAAGACTTCGCTTAGCTAAATCCTTGTTGGCTTTGTCCCATTAAACTATGCCTATCTATGTTATGCAATTTTATTCTTTATGATAGTTTCTACCATTTTGCCTGGGACAGCTGTCAGACTCATTGATTTGTAGTTTCTTAGATCACCCCTTGATCCCTTTTTAAAAATTGATGTTATTTTGGCAACCCTCCAGCCTTCAGGTACCAACGATGATTTTAATGATAGTTTACAAATTATTAATAGCAAGTCTGCAATTTCATTTTTTAGTTCCTTCAGCACTCTGGGATGTACACCATCTGGTCCAGGTGATTTCCTATTCTTTAGTTTGTCAATTTGCCCTATTACATCCTCCAGGTACGCTGAGATTTGATTCAGTTTTGCTGAATCATCACCTTTGAATATCAATTCTGGCATGGGTATATCTCTCTTACATCTTCCTCAGTGAAGACCAAAGCATAAAATTAATTTTGTCTCTCTGCAATGGCTTTGTCATCCCTAAGTGTCCCTTTTACCTCTTGATCATCTATTAGTCCAACTGACTTCCTCACAGGCTTTCTACTTTGAATGTACATGAAAATGTTTTTATTATGAGTTTTTGCATCCACGGCAAGCTTCTTTTCAAATTCTCTCTTTGCCTTCCTTATCAATGCTTTACTTGTAACTTGACATTGCTTATGCTGTTTCCTTTTTCTTCATTTGGCTCCCTTTTCCATTTCTTGGAAGATGTCCTTTTAGCTATTATAGCCTCTCTCACCTCACCTTTTAGCCATGCCAGTATTCATTTAGCCTTCCTTTCACCTTTTCTAATACATGGAATACATCTGGTCTGGGCTTCCAAGATGATATTTTTAAACAATGTCCATGCCTGATGTAAACTCTTAACCTTTACAACTGCTCCTTCCATTTTTTCCTAAATATTTTCCTCATTTTATCATAGCTACATTTTTCAAAGTTAAATGCTGTCACAGTAGATTTATTTAGTGTCCTCCCTCCAGTTATTAAGTCAAATTTGATCATGTAGAAATCTCTGTTGCCAAGTGGTCCCAGCACTGTTACCTCTTGCACCAAATCCTATCTTCCAATAAGGACTAGGTCTAAAATGAATGAAGGGCGAGTGGGCAACACATTTTTTAAAATAAATAAATAAATAGACAAATAATGAAATACATAATGGAATAAAATAGTTTCCCCTCTTGTACCATCTGCTCCATTATTTCATCTAAGAACTTTACCTCTCTACCATGTCCTGTTGTGACATTCACCAGTCAATACTGGGGTAATTGAAATCACCCATTATTACTGTGCTTTTGAATTTGTTAGCTTTCCTAATTTTTTTTAGCATTTCATTGTCTGTTTGTTCATTCTGGCCAGGTGGATGGTAATACACCCCCACTGCTATTGTATTCCCCCTTTCACCTGGTATTTCTATCCATAAAGATTCAACATTGCATTTTGTTTCTTGCAGAACTTTTATCCTGTTTGACTCAATGCCCTCTTTAATATATAGTGCCACCCCTCCATCAATGTGATCCATCTAATAACTTCGATATAGTTTGTCTCCTGGGATCACAATGTCCAGTTGGTTGGCCTCCTTCCACCAGTTCTCTGAGATGCCAATTATATCTATCTCTTTATCTAGTGCTATATACTCTAACTCTCCCATCTTATTTTTAGACTTCTTGCATTAGTATACAAACATTTAAAAGGACGTTTTTTGTTTGTATTAACAACCTGCTTATTACCGTAGTTGACAGGGGTGGTTTGGAATCTTTCTGCTCTGTCTGCTCTTTACTTAAAGACATCTTGTCCATTTTAGCATGTATTGCAACCTCTACTGGGATGCCCTAATTTCCCTGTTCTCTGAGTATTCTTCATCATTCCGAACTATGTGCTTCTGAGCAAATGTCAGCTTTTCCCCATAATGTAGCTTAAAAGCTGCTTTATCTCTTTTTTAAAGGTTAGTCTCAGCAGCCTGGCTCCTCTCTGGTTAAGATGGAGCCCATCCTCATGCCCCTCTTCCCCAAAATGATGCCTAGTTCCTAACAAACCTAAAATCTTCTTCCCTACACCTTTATCTCATCCATGCGTTGAGACCCTGGAGCTTTGCCTGCCTGTGGGGTCCTGCATGTGGAACAGTAAATATTTTTTAGAATGCTACCATGCAGGCTCTGGATTTCAACTTTCTATATAAAATCCTAAATTTGGCTTCTAGAACCTCTCTCCTGCACTTTCCTATGTCATTTGTACCCCCATGTACCAAGACAGCCAGGTCTTCTCCAGCACGATCCAAAATCCTATCTATAAATAGCTGAATAAATTCATGGGTATTTCTTAATGGATATGTTATCATCTACGTTTTAGAGTAAAACTAATCTTCTGGCAGTCTGTAATAGAGATGTGAATTGGAACTGGAATCGGTTCGGATTCCGGTTCCAATTCACATCGTGTTTTTTTTTTTCGTCCGGCCCGATCGTGGTTTTGTTTATCGGCTGCGCCCGAGCCGATAAACAAAAAACCCACCCCAACCCTTTAAAACTAATCCCTTAGCTTCCCCAACCCTCCCGACCCCCCCCCCAAACTTTTTACAGGTAGCTGGTGGTACAGTGGGGGTCCCGGAAGCGATCTCCCGCTCCCGGGCCGTCGGCTGCCAATAATCAAAATGGCGCTGATGGCCCTTTGCCCTTACCATGTGACAGGGTATCCGTGCCATTGGCCGGCCCCTGTCACATGGTAGGAGCACTGGATGGCCGGCGCCATTTTTAAAGATGGTGCCGGCCATCCAGTGCTCCCTCCATGTGACAGGGGCCGGCCAATGGCACGGATACCCTGTCACATGGTAAGGGCAAATGTCATCGGCGCCATTTTTATGGCGCCGATGACATTTGCCCTTACCATGTGACGGCCCACCACCACCAGCGAGGAGGTGGAGGTGACGGCCCACCACCACCAGCGAGGAGGAACCAGGAGCTGGAGTCACTGTAGAAAGGTGAGGGGGTCATACCATGAGTCTGCTGCAGACGGCACACATAACACCCTTGTGTTGGGGTGAGATTGACACTACCTACAGGGAAGGCCTTGTAGATCCTCACTGCCAACCAGTGGAGCGGATGGTGCAGAGACCATATTGGAGCTTCGACTGTACTAGCTCCTTTCCCCTTGGGGTGAGCCTTTGGGTTCTGAGAGCTAATAGGTCTTAGGTTGTAGTCTCTGGAAAGCAGGGCAAAGAGTAGATCCGGTGTCAGGCTGAGGTCGGAAGCAGGCAGAAAGCAGGGATAACAAGAATCTAGGCTATGATCAGAAGCAGGTGGCAAGCAAGGTAAATGAGAGTCCAGGCTAAGGTCAATACCAGGTGTCTGCCTGAGGGATAGAAGGTAGTAGGCTGGGCATGGAAGACAAGGCATGGTTGGAGAGATGAAGACAAGGATGGACAAGACTGAAGACATGGAGGCAGGCTGGAGAGGCGAAGACAAGGCAGGAAGAATGGTAAAATGATGAGGCAGCAACTTGCACTACCACTGAGGCAGTCGACCCGTTGTTGAGGCACTGTAGCATTGCACAGTCAGGATTTAAATACCAACCATGTGTTGTCATTTCGAGGTGCCGGGCAGTGCTGTTCCTGCCGTGGGGCCTTTAATTGTTAGGGCACGCTGCACGCATGCGCCTAGATGGTCAACGATGATAGCATCTCTGGCCGCATGGCATGGTGGCATTTCGCGCCACTCAGAGCAGCAAAACCTGTATGGCTGGGAGACATGGGGTGAGTGATCTGAGTCACAGCTGCAGCCCTCAAGCTGGCAAACATAACAGAAGGCTGCTGTACTCTACCCTCATTTCTCCTCTCCTAATCAAATTCTATTCAATATCTTGCTTTCTCTTGCTTGTCAAAGCATTCTAAGTTACTGGAGAGATTCCTCATTGTTGAATGGTTTCATTTTGGTGGAATACAGTTTGTTTGATTCATAAATATGAAATTCTGCCACAGATAAAACTGATTCTGTTTTTGTGATATCTAAAATCTGGGAACCGGTACAAAATTATCTTGATAACTACTTCAATTTTCACTCATATGTTTTCTCTGTATTTGTATCAGGGAGCATTTTCTATATCTTCATTCACCTTTAAGCTTCTGTCAGGCGCACTGATTGTATGGACTTTCCAAGCTTGGTTGCAATTGTTTTCTTTGCTTTTGTCTGTTGTATTCAAAATTGGAAGAAGGATCCAACAGAAGAAAATAGGATAAAGCATAAACATTGGCAAGTTAAATGTAAGACATTGATAAGACAGGCTAAGAGAGAATTTGAAAAGAAGTTGGCTGTAGAGGCAAAAACTCACAGTAAAAACTTTTTTAAATATATCCGAAGCAGAAAGCCTGTGAGGGAGTCAGTTGGACCGTTAGATGATCGAGGGGTTAAAGGGGCACTTAGAGAGGATAAGGCCATCGCAGAGAGATTAAATGATTTCTTTGCTTCGGTGTTTACTGAAGAGGATGTTGGGGAGGTACCCGTAATGGAGAAGGTTTTCATGGGTAATGATTCAGATGGACTGAATCAAATCACGGTGAACCTAGAAGATGTGGTAGGCCTGATTGACAAACTGAAGAGTAGTAAATCACCTGGACCGGATGGTATACACCCCAGAGTTCTGAAAGAACTAAAAAATGAAATTTCAGACCTATTAGTAAAAATTTGTAACTTATCATTAAAATCATCCCTTGTACCTGAAGACTGGAGGATAGCAAATGTAACCCCAATATTTAAAAAGGGCTCCAGGGGTGATCCGGGAAACTACAGACCGGTTAGCCTGACTTCAGTGCCAGGAAAAATAGTGGAAAGTGTTCTAAACATCAAAATCACAGAACATATAGAAAGGCATGGTTTAATGGAACAAAGTCAGCATGGCTTTACCCAGGGCAAGTCTTGCCTCACAAATCTGCTTCACTTTTTTGAAGGAGTTAATAAACATGTGGATAAAGGTGAACCAGTAGATATAGTATACTTGGATTTTCAGAAGGCGTTTGACAAAGTTCCTCATGAGAGGCTTCTAGGAAAAGTAAAAAGTCATGGGATAGGTGGCGATGTCCTTTCGTGGATTGCAAACTGGCTAAAAGACAGGAAACAGAGAGTAGGATTAAATGGGCAATTTTCTCAGTGGAAGGGAGTGGACAGTGGAGTGCCTCAGGGATCTGTATTGGGACCCTTACTTTTCAATATATTTATAAATGATCTGGAAAGAAATACGACGAGTGAGATAATCAAATTTGCAGATGACACAAAATTGTTCAGAGTAGTTAAATCACAAGCAGATTGTGATAAATTGCAGGAAGACCTTGTGAGACTGGAAAATTGGGCATCCAAATGGCAGATGAAATTTAATGTGGATAAGTGCAAGGTGATGCATATAGGGAAAAATAACCCATGCTATAATTACACAATGTTGGGTTCCATATTAGGTGCTACAACCCAAGAAAGAGATCTAGGTGTCATAGTGGATAACACATTGAAATCATCGGTACAGTGTGCTGCGGCAGTCAAAAAAGCAAACAGAATGTTGGGAATTATTAGAAAGGGAATGGTGAATAAAACGGAAAATGTCATAATGCCTCTGTATCGCTCCATGGTGAGACCGCACCTTGAATATTGTGTACAATTCTGGTCGCCGCATCTCAAAAAAGATATAATTGCGATGGAGAAGGTACAGAGAAGGTTTACCAAAATGATAAGGGGAATGGAACAACTCCCCTATGAGGAAAGACTAAAGAGGTTAGGACTTTTCAGCTTGGAGAAGAGACGACTGAGGGGGGATATGATAGAGGTGTTTAAAATCATGAGAGGTCTAGAACGGGTAGATGTGAATCGGTTATTTACTCTTTCGGATAGTAGAAAGACTAGGGGGCACTCCATGAAGTTAGCATGGGGCACATTTAAAACTAATCGGAGAAAGTTCTTTTTTACTCAACGCACAATTAAACTCTGGAATTTGTTGCCAGAGGATGTGGTTAGTGCAGTTAGTATAGTTGTGTTTAAAAAAGGATTGGATAAGTTCTTGGAGGAGAAGTCCATTACCTGCTATTAAGTTCACTTAGAGAATAGCCACTGCCATTAGCAATGGTTACATGGAATAGGCTTAGTTTTTGTGTACTTGCCAGGTTCTTATGGCCTGGATTGGCCACTGTTGGAAACAGGATGCTGGGCTTGATGGACCCTTGGTCTGCCCCAGTATGGCATTTTCTTATGTTCTTATGTAATAAAACAATAAAAAGTATGAACTAAAAAAAAATATATGCACCATATTATTTAGTACATACAACACTCCACATTGATTACGAGGTTCATATTCAGGCACAGTCCAGCTAGCAAAGTTAGCCGGATAAACTTATCTGACTAACTTTGGAGGTATATTCAAGTGAAACCACACTATTGAATATAGCCGGCTAACTTTAGGACAACTTTTTTGGACTGACTAGACTTGACTGGCTAAGTCATCTGGCTAACTCTGAATATCAGAGTTAACTGAATATCAGAGTTAGCTGGGTCATAGCCAGCTAATGCAACTCTTCCCAGTTATGCACCTGGAATGCCCCTAAGTTAGCTGGATAAATTCTAACCGGCTATCTTATTAGCGGGCTAGAATTTAGCTGGATAAAAGCTGAATATAGCCGGGTAACTCATTTAGACAGATAGCTATTACATTATCCGTCTAAATGGCTTTTGAATATGGATCTATTCATCTTTCTTCAAAAGAAGAAAACTGTTGCTTGTTTGTTTTTTTGCTGACCCAGAGAATTTAAGCTAAAAAGAAAGTCCTTCCTGGTCTCCTGAAGGCAGTCAGAGCATATTACCAAATCAGAAGCTAGCACATGAAAATGGAACCCTAACTAAAGAAACATTAAATTACCCTTTCAGGAGTTGCATATTCATGAACCCACCTGGGCATATTTGTGATTAACAGTGGTGTCTGCCTGGTTTCTGGACCTTGGCTGGATGTCCGAGCGATCTCGATTGTGGTAAAGCTTCTCTCCTTCTGTCACATGCCTGTAGAGGAGCAGGTGGCTGAGCAGGAAAGCCAATGAGATCCCGCGCTGGAGGACCATTTTCAGTTCTGAGTTCAAAACCACCCCTCAAAATAACATCAACAGGCTATATTACAGGGAATAAATTAAATGATGGGAAAACACAGCCATCTTCAGGAAAACCAGGGGTGTCAAGGTGGGTGTCCTCTGTTAAACTGATGCTGCTATTCTCTGTCTCTCTGCACAGGGCAGAAAAGGATGGTCTGGAGAGGGATGCCAGTTTCTGTTGTTTTCTATTTGTTGTTCATTAGTCTGTAAGGGAGAATTTACACACAGTTACTATACAGCTTAAAATATAATACCCAGTCAGTCTACCTTGGCTGTTCTTTTTTAAATACAATTTGAATGAATATAGAACATATAGTAATGAACCAAGCATACTACTAAGGGTACTATGTATGTACTAAGCTGTGTTAAATCTGACAGGTTACCCTGGTTGTCCTTGCCAAATTTAATGCATACGCTAAACTGTGATTTAACTCACGATGCACTACGATAATGAGATGCAAAACGTGGCTGCATTATAATGGCCATGATAAAAGGAGCAGAGCCATTTTAACATGGTTGCACTCTGCATGTCACTTTACTTGGGAGCCCCTCTCTCCCACTTCCAGTCCCCAGTCCCCCCAATGCTGGCACACACCAATAATTTCCTCTTCTGATCTTCCCTCCCAAACCTTCAAACTGTGAAGCTATTCAGAGTTGGAGGAGCAGCAGCAGATAGGAAGCCCTCTCCTGTCATCCCCAGCAAGAGCAGAAGATTCCCTAATAATGAAAAAAAAAAGGCTGGATCAGAGGGAAAGTGATTATACTTGGTATTGTGGGAGAAAGATGAGGGATCAGAAGGGGTGTGTTTCTGGTCAGTAATGGGGAGAGGTAGGAAGAGGCTGTTTATAGTCTGCATCAGGTGGTGATGGTGGAGGGAGGGAATTGTAAGATGCATATGGTTTTGACAGGCATCAGAGTGGTGGGAGAGAAGATCAGAAAGGGAGGTGATCAGGGAGGTGATCAACATCGAGAAGATAGGAGGTGACAGAACTACACATTAAGAAAGGTGAAAAGAAGGCAAAACAATTACCGGCATGGTTAAAAGGGGAGGTGAAAGAAGCTATTTTATCCAAAAGATCTTCATTCAAAAATTGGAAGAAGGATCCAACAGAAGAAAATAGGATAAAGCATAAACATTGCCAAGTTAAATGTAAGACATTGATAAGACAGGCTAAGAGAGAATTTGAAAAGAAGTTGGCTGTAGAGGCAAAAACTCACAGTAAAAACCTTTAAAAATATATCCAAAGCAGAAAGCCTGTGAGAGAGTCAGTTGGACCGTTAAATGATCGAGGGGTTAAAGGGGCACTTAGAGAAGATAAGGCCATCGCAGAAAGATTAAATGATTTCTTTGCTTCGGTGTTTACTGACGAGGATGTTGGGGAGGTACCCATAATGGAGAAGGTTTTCATGGGTAATGATTCAGATGGAATGAATCAAATCACGGTGAACCTAGAAGATGTGGTAGGCCTGATTGACAAACTGAAGAGTTGTAAATCACCTGGACCGGATGGTATACACCCCAGAGTTCTGAAGGAACTAAAAAAATGAAATTTCAGACCTATTAGTAAAAATTTGTAACCTATCATTAAAATCATCCATTGTACCTGAAGACTGGAGGATAGCAAATGTAACCCCAATATTTAAAAAGGGCTCCAGGGGCGATCCGGGAAACTACAGACCGGTTAGCCTGACTTCAGTGCCAGGAAAAATAGTGGAAAGTGCTCTAAACATCAGAATCACAGAATATATAGAAAGACATGGTTTAATGGAACAAAGTCAGCATAGCTTTACCCAGGGCAAGTCTTGCCTCACAAATCTGCTTCACTTTTTTGAAGGAGTTAATAAACATGTAGATAAAGGTGAACTGGTAGATGTAGTATACTTGGATTTTCAGAAGGCGTTTGACACAGTTACTCATTAGAGGCTTCTGGGAAAAGTAAAAAGTCATGGGATAGGTGGCGATGTCCTTTCGTGGATTGAAAACTGGCTAAAAGACAGGAAACAGAGAGTAAGATTAAATGGTCAGTTTTCTCAGTGGAAGGGAGTGGACAGTGGAGTGCCTCAGGGATCCGTATTGGGACCCTTACTTTTCAATATATTTATAAATGATCTGGAAAGAAATATGACGAGTGAGGTAATCAAATTTGCAGATGACACAAAATTGTTCAGAGTAGTTAAATCACAAGCAGATTGTGATATTTTGCAGGAAGACCTTGTGAGACTGGAAAATTGGGCATCGAAATGGCAGATGAAATTTAATGTGGATAAGTGCAAGGTGATGCATATAGGGAAAAATAACCCATGCTATAATTACACAATGTTGGGTTCCATATTAGGTGCCACAACCCAAGAAAGAGATCTAGGTGTCATAGTGGATAAAACATTGAAATCATCGGTTCAGTGTGCTGCGGCAGTCAAAAAAGCAAACAGAATGTTGGGAATTATTAGAAAGGGAATGGTGAATAAAACGGAAAATGTCATAATGCCTCTGTATTGCTCCATGGTGAGACCGCACCTTGAATACTGTGTACAATACTGGTTGCTGCATCTCAAAAAAGATATAATTGCGATGGAGAAGGTACAGAGAAGGGCTACCAAAATGATAAGGGGAATGGAATAGCTTCCCTATGAGGAAATACTAAAGAGGTTAGGGCTGTTCAGCTTGGAGAAGAGACGGCTGAGGCGGGGGATATGATAGAGATGTTTAAAATCATGAGAGGTCTAGAACGGGTAGATGTGAATCTGTTATTTACTCTTTCGGATAATAGAAAGACTAGGGGGCACTCCATGAAGTTAGCATGGGGCACTTTTAAAACTAATCAGAGAAAGTTCTTTTTTACTCAACGCACAATTAAACTCTGGAATTTGTTGCCAGAGGATGTGGTTAGTGCAGTTAATATAGCTGAGTTTAAAAAAGGATTGGATAAGTTCTTGCAGGAGAAGTCCATTACCTGCTATTAAGTTCACTTAGAGAATAGCCACTGCCATTAGCAATGGTAACATGGAATAGACTTAGTTTTTGGGTACTTGCCAGGTTCTTATGGCCTGGATTGGCCACTGTTGGAAACAGGATGCTGGGCTTGATGGACCCTTGGTCTGAACCAGTATGGCATTTTCTTATGTTCTTAACCACTTTAGGTTGAACTTTTGTTTGAGAACGATAGTCTATAGTGTAATATAATATAAAATATCATATATCTCCCCATATTTACACCAACATTTACAAACAACCATTTGTAACAACTTCTCCCACACACCTGTACCTGCAAGCATACCTCCTGTATCCCAAAACACACCCCACATCCCCCAAAATACATACCTTACAACCTCTCCCCATACCCTTCACTTCACAATCTCCCATACACATCATCCACACACAACCTTATCTCCTATATGCTCCCATATACCCCACCTACTCTCCCATTCTCTTCAAAAAAATAAGTCCCACCCAGAGACACCTCTTCAACAAATCTGTGTTGAAAAGCATTCCCAAAGACATCTCTGTGCATGCTTTACCTACTTGTTTTCTTTACAAAATGGCTTTCTGTCACTTCTTTCTGGATACATATTTTATCCTGAAGCATTTAACCTACAGCAGCCATGTTTTCAGGATAGGTGTATCTATATAAAAGCTCAAAATCATGGTAATGTTGTCTCATAAACCATATGGGTATAGACAAAGCCTGAAATAAATATTTTTTTCTCATTAAATGGGTAGATTTTCCTTTTGTGTACAAATTATCTGCTACTACTAGTTATTATTCTAAAGCACTACTAGACACATACAACACTATACAGATTCCCATAAGAGACAGTCTCATCAAGACAAACATACATGACAAACAAGAGTCTGTGGGAAGTGCATTTATTTTAGAGACGTACTTAGAATTTTAAAGCAGCTTCAAAAAGAGAAGTGTTACAATTCGGCCTGTGGCAGGAGCCACAGACCGCCTCTTCACCTTCTTTTCTCCTCTCTCCCCATGGTCAGAGGCAGCTGAAGTTCCACCTAGTGGCAGGAGCCACACTGCTAATTCCCATGCGGCCCGGAGACTATTTCTCATGCAGCACAGTGGCTGCCCATGCCCTCTGCTCACGGCTGGAGCCTCGCTGCGACACCTGGTGTGGCCCGGTGGCCGCTGACACACTTTCCATGTGGCTGGGGCCACACAACAGCTTCTCCTGTGGCCCGCAGGCCGCCGACACCGCCGCTGCTCTACCCGGCGGCAGGGAGATGACTGGGTGCGCCTATATTCGGCAGGAGCCACATCTCTGCTTCCCCTCACAGCTGGAGCCATGTCGCTTCTCTTCACGTGGCCCGGAAGCCACTGACAGCCGTTCCCATGTGGCCTGGAGGCCACCGTCCTTACCTGCCTGCATCCCCGGACTCGCCTTGCAGCTGGAGCCATCCTTGGTTCACCTCCAGCGGCAGGAAGCCACCTGTGTCTTCAAGGCCTGCTCAGAGGCCTAGTTTCTTCTCCTGCAGCCTCCAGCATTGCAGCAGGGCCGCTGCCCGTGGTCCTGTACTTCCTGCTTTCCTCCTAGGGGGCAAGGCCGGCTCTCCTCATTTTAATGGTATAGAGAGGGAGTGGTGTCTTCTGATTTCATCAACAGATCTGCCTCCTTCCAGCAGTATAAAAAGGTCTTGTGATCATTCCTTGCTTGCCTTTGCAAGGAGCCAGTCCTCCTTAGGACTTCTCTGCAATCCAGCTTCTTGTTGGCACTATGTTTTCTGTGGCATTCCATGTCTTGTCTTCATCATCCATGGTCTCATGTCTTCGTCTTCATCTTCTGACGTCCTCATCTTCAGGTGTCATCTCATCCTCTCATCTCCTTTCCACGATGGACTTTCCTATCCTGCACCTTGGCTTTGTCTTCACTGGCCATGCAAGGCTCGCCTCAGGTCAGGCCTCGCTTGAGTCATCGTTGGATCTCTCCTTTCTTCTTGTTTGGGGAACCACTAACGTGGTTCATGACCAGCCATGTCGGGCTGTGTAGGGTGTGCCGGCCGGCGTGGTCTGCAACCACCCCTCATCAGTTGTGTAGGGCGCATGACATGGTAGTACCAATCCAGGATGGGTGACCTCGTGACTCTTGGTGAAGTCCTCACGTACCTTGAGTCATCCCTTTTAATTCTTCAAGCAACTTCGTCTCCGTGACATCCTCAAGTATCCTGTGTATTGTCTCATCCCTTGAGTCTTCGTCTCAAATCTTCAAGCAACTTCATCTGTGAAGCCCTCAGATTCCTGAGTGTTGACTCATTCCTTCTGTCTTCATCTGATGTCTTCCTCCTTCGACCATCTTCCACCCTGTCACAGTTGCTACTCCCGTGCGGCAGGTCCGAAAGGGCTAGGAGTAGTCGGATGACTACTTTAGAGACCAAACATTGTGTTGTTTGGGTCTCTCTCTGCTGTGCACAGATGCGGCGGTGGTCAAGGTTCCATCTACACCAGCCTACACTCGGACGCCTCTCACCTGCCTTGGCGTTTGCTGGAGCTCCTCTGCAGCTGCGTCGTGGCCCAGGGGTACACGTTATCACCAGAGATGGGCTCGCTACCCGCGTTACCACAACAAGAAGTTTTTAAGCTGGATTTGAATATGGCCACAGAGAGAGCATGACACATGGAATCAGGTAGTCTATTCCAGGATATGGCCAACAATGTGGAAAGTGCAGAGTCGGAAGTTGGCAGTGGAGGAGAAGGGCACAGATAAGAGTGACATGACAGTTGAATGAAAGAGAAAAGAAAATAGATAACGAGGAGGTGCAGAGTGAATGCATTTATAGGCCCGTAAGAGAAGCTTGAACTGTATGCAGAAGTGGACAGAGAGGCAGTGTACTGACTAGAGGAGAGGGTTTACATAGTCATAATGATTTTTAAGAAAGGTCTGCAGCTGGATTTTGAATATCTTAAAGTGTAGAAATTGTTTTGGCAGGAGGTCTGTGTTGAGGGAGTTGCAATAGTTTAAGCGGGAGGTGATATGAGAGTGGATGAGCTTTTTGGTGGCATGCTCAGAAAGGAAGGGACAAAATTTAGTGATGTTATAGAGAAAAAGCTGACACGCTGTAGTAGTGTTTTGGATATGCATTGAGAATGAGAGAGAGGCATCAAAGATAACCCTAAGGGTAGAGGCCAAGAGAACCAAGATGATGGGAGTGCCATCTGCAGAAAGAGAGAAGAGGGGAAGTGGGTTTGGGGGGACAGACAGAAAATGAGGGAAGAGGGATAGATATAGCTATATAAAAGTTAGAATCTGAAATAATTTTTCCCCATATTATTTATGGATTAAGACCAATTTATTCTCCCCTGTATGGCTGAGCAATATACACGTCCCATCTTTAATAATGATAGAAAATAAGATTTATAAAAGACATAAAGGGAAAATAGGAAAACAATGAAAAAAATAAAATTAATAATCTAATAATGTTTATTCTTTTGAGAAATATGAGAGGTTGCAGTACTAGCAGTGGCCACAAGTCCTCAGTATTATATTAGTATAATAGATTATGCTGACACTTTGTGGTCACTTTGAGTACTGCAGCCCAGTATTCAGTTTTCCAGACACATGCAAGTTGTCTGAGTCAGACCTTTTTTTAAACATAGAGTATGATTGCCTTTATTTGATGGTCAATGATTAACTTTGTGCCAAAAATCTTTCTAAGTTTTGGTTTGGATGAATCCCACTGAAAATAATTATCTAATCTGTAAACCAATGAAATCTCAGAGTTTGCAAACTGTACAAGTAATGTGTTGAATAGAGTAATAATATATTTTCCCCTTAAACCTACAAACCTACTAAAGTATATAGAGCTACCAACAATTCATGTTACTGTGTGGCAACCTCATCCAGGTTAACTGCTTATCTCTGACTATGCCTGGCTGCTTAACCCTGAAAGACAACTATCATCAGTCTCTTGCAAAGTTTCAAGGTGCCGATTTGCAGAAAGCAGAGTTATCCTGTCTGTCTCTGGAGAAATAGATATCTCACTGCTAAATGCTGCCTTTCAAATCTCAACTACTTTGAGTAAATGACAAGGAAATCTGTAAAGTATTTCAAATAATGTACTCTGGGGCATGAGAAAAAACACATTAGAATTCATCTGCACTCTCCATGCACAACTATGTAGCATTACTATTGTCCAGCAGCTCTCCAGTTTACTAAAGCACTTCACTTTCAAAAAATGGCCATAGTGCAAGGGAGCTGGAAGGAATTTTGTGAATTTTCCAGGCTAGAGTTCTAGGCTCCATCCCCTTCATCTTCCTCATAAATACTCTGGACTTACATATTCCAGATATCAATGTTTTATTGTTATTGAAATATATGGGCATTCAAAGGCTCTAATATACAATTGCCTCTTAAAATGGAACCTTATGATAGCCTTTAATTCTTTCCTGTCATCAGAAAGAGAGTTACCATTAACATACATTATCTATATTGCCATCTTCTTGCTCTCTCAACAAGAGAGGTCGTTTTGCTTTTCTTTACAATGCTAAGTATTAGCCCTCTGCACTATAATTTGTCTTTAAAGGGCCACACTGCATTATTACAACCTGTGGTCCATTGTGTCTATGCCCCTTCATATGGCATTTATTTCCCCCAAAGAGCAATTATTTAATGACCTGCTTGCAATAAGTAACATTATACGGAGCAAATATGGTATAAGCAAACAATCGAAGCACTGAAGAGAAAAAATGGTAATGACAGAAACATCTTGGAATTCAAGGCTTAACCAACCAGAACATGCCAAGGAAGAATGAACATGGCAGGCAAATGCTTTCTTCCATCTAAATTCAGTTACTGTGCAACCTGGCCTGGTTCTCCCTGGCATCTAGCCATACAGAAAGAGGCAGACCCAAGGTTGAAGAATCCTTTAAATGACTTTCCTCTAAATATGGCTCTTACTCAAGAGGACATCCGTTTCCCTTGAAAAGAAAGATAGGCAAGATTCATAGACCCTGAGGGAGGAGGGAGTCTTAGACCATCACATAAACGTTGATAGGTAGAGGTGGATTTAGCTGGCTAAGTTTTCATCGACTGTGTTGAGCTCATTTTCAGCCACCACCGAGCTGACAAGATTGTGACTAAAATAGATCCTAAATCAATTTATTATGTCCTATTTTAAATATCTGTCAAATTACTACAGATGGCTAAGGAACCTGTCTGTACCACCGGAAGGCATTCACAAAACCCGCTGCACTTGCTGGATATTTTGTAGTGATAGGATGTTGTGTATGCCAACATGCTGCACAGCAACGCTGTATCAATGTCTTCTCCCAGTTACAAGAGAAACTGATGAGAACAGTGGTTCTTAACCTGGTCTCAGGGACTTCCTGACCAGTCTAGTTTTCAGGATATCCCTAATGAATATGCAAAAGATATATTTGCATTGTTTTAGGTAAGAAGAAGGCCTCTATAAAACCTGTGCATAAAGGTCCTGAGTTCAACAAATTATTAATTGAATAGCACCTAGTGATACAATAATTATTCACATACTTTTTAATTTCCCATTTCACTTCTGTGTGCCTTCTGATACCTCTTATGGGATCAAATAAGGGATCTGTTCCCACCAGCAGGCAAAGAAGATCCAGAAAGGAAGACAGAAACAGTTTTTTATGGTATATTTTGTTACCAGGAATATTGAGTGACAATGTGTTTGCCAATCTGTGTTGTTATAAATGCACTAGACAACACCAGTGGCTTGATTCTGCAGCAAAGAGGAGTTAATTAAATGCTGAACTTCTGCTTAAAGGAAAAGGTTCTGTACTAACATTGCTTCCTCCCATTGTCCCGTCATTCAAACACCTCCTATAAAAAGCCAGCCCATGAATTTACAACTCCATTTCTGCATAAAGAAAGCCAGGATAGAAAGAGAGAGCAGACATGCAATAAGATGCGGTTGATGGGAGGGTTGAGGTGCGAGGACTGTGAAATGAGAGAGAGAGAGAGAGAGCGTGTGAAAGAGAAAAATGGACACACAAATTCAGAGATAGAGCCAGAAGGTCAAGAAACAAGACAGGGTGAGAGCAAGACATTCCCACCTCCCACTCACCTTCGTCAGTTTGAGCTCCCTCCCAGATGTATTTTGATACATTATGCAGATGTTAGACAAGCCTAGCTCTTTACTCTCACAGGCTTGTTAGAAGGAAGAAACCATTCCGAAGTTTCAAAGGTTTTGTTGCTTGCTGTGCCACAAATGCATTTCTCTTATCGGTACAATTATTTCAGAAGTATTTTATTGAGTATGTTTTGTGGAACAAGTAAATAGGGAACAGTTTATTACCCTTTCAAGTAATACTAGTACCAGAGGATACTTCATGAAACTAACTGGTAGAAGATTTAAAATACATTTTAAAAAGTGTTTTGGGTTGTTTTGGTTTTTTTTTCAGTTAATGCACATTTAAGCTTTGAAATTTGTTAATAGAGGCTGTGGTCAAGACCAGTAGTATAGCAGATTTTATAAATGGTTTGGACAGATTTCCAGAGGGCAAGTCTCTTAACAGCTATTAGCCATTTTAGCTTGGGAAAAAATAATTCTTACTGCCAGGCACTGGGGTGAATAAGAAAGAATGGATCTGTTGAATACTTCTTCCAAATGACCTGGACTGGCCACTGTCCGAGCCAGTATACTAGGCTCCATGGACCTTTGTTCTGACCCAGTAAGGCAGGGCTTCCCAAATCTGCCCTGATGACCCCACAATCAGGTTTTCAGGATATTCACAATGAATATGCATGAGATATATTTGCATACACAGGAGGCTCAGTGAGGTCCATATTCAAAGCAATTTAGCCAGATAACTTACAAGTTATACCTCTGTACAGATCAATGGTGCAACCATACCTAGTATTCCATTCTGTTCTGATTGCCCTATTTCAAAAAAGATGTAGCGGGACTAGAAAATGCACAGAGATGGGAAATAAAAGGGGGACAGAAATATAACTTACAATATGTATATTATATTTGCATGCACTGCTAAAGTGCCAACCAGAAAACCCTGCAAAAAAGCAAGAGACGCTTGGAATCTATATGGTATTAGGCCTACTGTATGCATCTTGGGCATGGGCATGATCCTCAGAGCCACAAGAAAAAAGGATTTCTATATAAAAATAGCACTAACTGCCAGCACTCAAACAGCAATAATTCTACCTATGAAAGTTAATACTACAAATATTACAAATATACCCCTATTAGGAAAATAGAATAAGCCAAGCTACTATAGATCCCTACATAGAAACTACACACTAATGGAATAACTCACTTCAGTTACACATGCAAAACACAGATTGATCCTCAAATACAGAATAAAGAGAACATACAATATAAACAGAAATGTACAGCCAAAAACTGAACTGGAAACTGCAACAAGCCAAATTCTGCATGCACTGCAACAATGTAAAAAACAGAAACATTACCATTTCTCATAAAACAAAATTAGTAAAACCATACCAATAAAAAGAATAATTCAAAACAATTAATAAATATAATAACATTCAATAACTAAAAACACATATAAAAATCTTCCAAACATCAATAAAATATTTCAAAACAGATACATCAAATAATACCTAACAATTAAATAAAGATTTTTTTAAAAATTCCCTGTTATCCATACCTTGGAACATTTGATTTCTAGATAAAATTGTCATGGATTATCAGGCAAAGAATAATTTGGGTAGTTGTGCACACCATGCTCCCTCTCATGATCTCTCTCACTCTCCCACACATGCTCTCTCTCCTGCACACATGCTCTCTCACACACAAGCACACATGCTCTCTCACTCTTCCACATACATGCTTTCTCTCTCCCACACACATGCACACATGCTCTCTCATTCTCCCACACATAAGCACACATGTTTCTCTCACTTTTCCACACACATGCACATACGTTCTCTCTCACTTTCCCACACACATGCTCTCTCTCTCTCAATCATTTCCTTCTTGACATAGCAGGCAGCAACAATCTCTTTCCTCAGCCCCCGTGGCCAAGGTAACGACTTCCAGTCATGAGGCATTGGACTTTCTGGCAGGGTGCGCGCCTCCTCCTCGTCTTCAGCAGCATGGCCCTGCTGGAATTGTTGGCATGGTATGTGCTGCCTTAGTAAGTGGAAAAGCAGCACAGTCCCACCAGAATCAGCAGCATTGCCAGCAGTGCTGTGCTGCTTTTCCACTTTCTAAGGCCACGCTGACCATGCCATCAATTTCGACTGCGCAGCACTGCTTTTCTTTTGCTGAGGACTCACCAGTGGCTGGCCATGCTGCTCTCTTTGGTACCTTTTGGTAGCGGCACCTAAGGTCATGGCCATATTGGCCATTGGCACTCTACAGCTCTGCTTCTCTTATATAATAATTTCTACATACTCTTCTTCATGACCCCTCTTTTTCTCCCTGAAGTATAAGACTTTTCATACATTTGCATATGTACTATAGATCAACTTATTTAGGAAAAGCAGGACTTCAAATTCCGTTCTCAAGACAGCCTTTGATGTCCTTTACCCACTTCATTATATTTTGATGTTGTCAGTATGTGCAGGTATACTGTAGTCATTCATGCACAACTTCCATACTGATCTCACAATGCACCAAACGAGATGTGCAATTCTATAAGGATGCATGGGGGTACGCACTCTTGAATTAGACTCTTATTACGATAGGTATGGATAGTGCCAGCAACTAGCTTAATTTAACTGAAAAATACGAAGGAATCCTCTATAATGAATCTGTATCAAGAAGGGATTGGCAGACTCTCCTGGGAATCTTCAATTTTCTGTGCAGTGTGACACAGGAGATGAAAGGGATAGAAATGCTTGGGCTTCTTCTGCAGTTTCTTGTACCATGAGAGTGAGACAGAAGAGACAACAAAGGGCAGGATAATACAGTAAGACATGCCTGGGGACATTCTTAATTCATTCTGTGCTACACAGTAAGAGAACTGTAGAAAAGTTTGGGATTGTCCTTTTATCTTTTGGGCTTGCCATTTTTCTCCTGTGCCTTTGGGCTTCTATTCTCTCCTAGGGTTTATGATGCCATAACTCTCCATTTGAATTATCCAGGTATTTTTCCACAATTTTATCTCTCTCACACACCCACTCCCAATTACCCCAGCCATCGCAGCAACAGTCCTCAACCACAGACCATAGCGCCCAGTAGCTGTGCACCCTGAGGCAGGTCACTGGGTGTTGCCTTGCCACCGTGCAATGGGTGAGATTCCCTCCACCCTAGCACCAGTGTCTTAGAAGCTGGCCCGAAGGGCCGGGAAGCGTGCAGCCCTGCCCCTGAGTTATTGAGGTCAGCCCAGCCCTGGGGATGTTCTCTTTTCTTTGCAATGTTACACAGTGAAAGAGAGGTTAAGAAATGCCTGGGTCTGTTCCATACAGTGAGACAAAACCAGAAGGAAGAGAGAATTTCACAAGTTCAGAGCTATGCTTTTCTCTTGCCAGTTCGGTTCCAGCCTCTGTTTCTTTAACTTTCAGAGATGGATTGATAGCAGTTTGCTCTCTCTCCTGGCACTGGATTCTTTCAAGTGTTTATGGGTTTTTTTGGGTTTTTTTTTTTTAAATCCTCCCACATAGACAAATGGAGAAACACACTAAAATCTCAGTTTTCTATATCCCTTACTGGTGAATGATCTGCCTGCTGATGCCAACCATCTGCCTCCCTCATGTCAAAAACAAAATTATTTGACTAGCCTGAAAGATATACAAATAGCAATCCTACAAGTAAAGAAGTATGCTATCAACAGTGATAAGATAAGTGCCTGCAACTAGTGGACTCCCTCAAAGGATTAGGAAAAAAATGCCATTTTTGTAGGATAAATTCCAGGGAAAGAAGAAAAAATGCTACAGGATGCTGGGATCTATCGACAGATAGGCTGGCAAAACTTACTAGGGGAGAGTTATAAAGAAAGTTAAAGCTATAGACAAACGACAAAGGATGGAGACCAAGGAACAGGCTGCAGGGAAGAGCCTGAGAAAAGGCAAGACCCAGGTGGGAATAGAAACAGAAGATCAAGTATATATGTGTAAGAGAAAAAGAGGGAGAGAGAGTAGGCTGAATATGAATACTGAACATAATCAGAATCCTGGAATTGCCCTTGTTGTTGTCCTTTCTGTTCTCCATAGTTCAATTTTAGTTATCACTATTATATTGTTTCTATTTTTTTTTACCACTTTATGCATTGCTTTTGCAGCATATGTAAAAAAATGTTATGCCAATAAAGTTTCCCGAATCTGAACCTTATCAGAATCTGAGAGACAAAAGAGTAAGGGAGAGTGAAAGACGGGAGAAAGATAAACGGTGGGGGAAAGAATAATAGCGAGACAGAGATGGGGAAAACGGGGGGGGGGGGGGGGGATTGAGACAGCGAGAGAGACTGAAACCTTTTTTCAAACAATAAAGCAACTGAAAATGGAACAGAGGGAGGAGAGAGGGAAATAGAAGACAGAGTCCATGCATGAGAAAGAGTGACAGAGAAAGAATAAAAGCAAGAGAAAGAGAGTGAGAGAGAGAGATGGAGGAGAGGCACAACGGTGATACAGACTTTTCATCACAGAGTTCCAGCACTTAATATAGCACCAACAGAAATACAGAATTGAATTCAGAGGCTTCACTTTAAATACATAGAAATAAGGGTCAATATGTGAGTTGTAGGTGATACCTTTTTATTGGATAAACTTGATACACCTGTGACAAGCTCTCAAAAGCTGCTCACAGATGTATTTAGTCCAATTAAATGGTATCACCTACAACTCACACATTGACCCTTAATTCCACAAATTCAAGTGGACTAAGGCAACAGTCACTCTACTTAAAGTTTACAGAAAGACCAGTGCTCTCTTACCTGTTTATGTTTTATTTCTTAGTAGATCTGTAAAAAAAACCAAACAAAAAACAGAAAGAAAGAACGTGGGAAAAAAAAAACTAAACAAGGATAAAGAGGAATATTGAATTCTATGTTCCCAGGAATTCTTAATGCACCAGCAGGAAGAGTTTAAAACAATGAAAGGAGCCAGCACATGAGAGCTGCTTTTCCACCTCCTTCACACTTACCTTCCTCTCAGGGGGGTGTGGGGTACGTGGAAGGTGCTGCTGTGTCCCCACGTCCTCCCTCTACCTGTGCTGAAGGCTGGAAACAATTTCAGTCCCTGTGTCAGGGGAAAAGTCTTGCAGTGCAACTCATTTACTGGAAAACTCAGCCCTGACAAATATATTTTACTCTGACTGCTAGGGGAGGGAGCCTGTGCCTAGCCAATCAGCTGGGGTACAGGGAAAAGTACCTTCTGCTCAGTCTGTACAATGCTGAACCAACACCTGCACAGGTTAATTCATTAAAAAAAATGTTTTTTTTTTCTTTTCTACCATTGTATACGATGGATGGCTGTAAGAGCTGATGTGTTACAATTTGTAAGCTGGTTAAAGTGAGTACTGTAGGGACCTCCTTTACCTTTGAAGCAAAAGGAAAACGTTAGTGTACCTCAGGGCATCATTACGTGCCCTAATAGGGTATAAAGAAGCACACAAGCAGGAACGCTGTCAACTTAAAAAGATAAGAGAAAATAATATTTTGTTAAACAGAGGCTTCCTAATATATTTAAATGAGAACTTTCCCAGGACTTTTTTTTTTTTGCTTTTTAAGAAGATCTCTTTAAATCTAAAAAGGCATTTTCATAGCTTTTTAAGAGGGGATTGAGTACCAGAGAGGATGGATCTGAGGATACTGATTTTCCACAGGATTAGGAACAGAGGACTTGTTGTACTAACTAATGGGCTGAAACTGTAGACTATGATGTTGATGAGAATGATTGATTTATTTTTAAATACATCGTATAGCAATATAGTAACATTATAGCTGCCGGCAGATAAGGACCAAATTTACCCATCCGGTTTGCCCCACTGAGATTCTTCCACTTTGCAGAGATGCGCATACAAATTCCCATATGCTTGTCTTTTACCCAACCTCTCAACCCCCTTCCCCACCACTGCCATTCATATCTTTCCTGACCATGCCCAAAATCCACGACAAGTGCTGTCCTCTACCACCTCTGCTGGTAGGGACATTTCGGGCTTTCTCATTTTCAACTTTGAATCTTCCAAGACCAACACTTAAGCCAGCACCCAGGCCCTGTCTGCACTTCACCAGGGTCCCTCTGAGCGGGTTCCTTCAGCCTATTCGGAAGATCGGTGCAACTGTATCGTGGCCATGCCGGGTTGTAACTGTTGCTCCATGCATTTTACCAGAGTACTTTCTTGGAAGCCCAATGCAGACATATCACTGTTGTTTTGGGGTGTTCCAGTGCCCTATACCATTCTCTATGTTACTAGGGATCCTCTGTGCTTATCAGGGACGTGCATTAGTTTTCAAATGAAATTTAAAGAAAAAAGCCACAAAACAAACAGTTTGGTTCCATTTGAAAATGAACTTTAAAATACACTAGCAAAACTTTGTTGCAATTTTGTTTTGCTTTCAGTTTTAGTGCACGTTACAAACAGTGCATGTTAAATTGGGAACAGAACAAAATGAAAAAAATAAAACCACACAAAACCCTTGAAACACTGCCCAAAACAAAATGACATCAAAAGAAATTTTTGAAGCTGCTTATCCCATGCTTTTTTGAATTCCGTATTTGTTTTCTGTTTCCATCACATCCTCCAGGAGTCCATTCCATGCATCCCCCATCCTTTCTTGGAAGAAATATTTTCTGATGTTGCTCCTGAGTCTACCCTCTTGGAGCCTCATACTGTGACCTCGTGTTACAGATCATTCTTTCCTCTGAGAAAGATTTTCTTCTTTTGCCTGATTTATACCTTGAAGGTATTTAAATGTCTCTATCATATCTCTCACTCCCTTCCTCTAAAATATAGATATTTAAGTGCATAGGATGTCTCAGCAGAGTGTATGCAGACAAATGTAACCAGACTGATCGAGCCAGTTTACTTTGATTATTCAGCAGCATTGATCTGGATAAAATGGGGCTGAATATCTGGATATGTATAACCAGTGAAGATATGGCGAATTAGATTTTGGATTGGTTTGAACAGATTTGACCTTCTGAACTTAAGCTAAAAATCAGTGCTGGCCAGTTAATTCCCTTTTCTTTAAGAACTACAACCACCAAATCTTGCTGCAGTCCCCCCTCCCCCCCCCCCCCAGCAAAATAAATAGGAAAAGATGCCCGTGCCCCAGTCATCTCTCTCCCACCCTGGAAGCTCTTAGCTCAATGGAGGAAAAAACAGATTCTGCAACCCCCATCTCCCCTCCCACCCTTGCCACTGCCCCTCCCAGCCTATCCAGAAGGTCCCCAGATTCAGCAGTTTCTACACCTCCATGTTGTTCATGTTTTTATCAAAGAAGGGACCGATCTCCATTTCTGAATGGAAACTGGTACCCTAGTTTGGAATGGGTATTGGTCTTTTCTTTGAACGTGACGTGAATAAATAAATAACAATAATAGCAGAGTAGCACCCTCTACTGGCAGCAGTATAAATGTGAGGGTGGAGCAAGGAGGTGATAAGCACATACTTCATCCTATTGGCTGAGTAAGGGGAACCTTCTGGATAAACTGCGGGAGTGGGGGGGGAGGGAGCAGAGGTTAGGGAAGGAGGGAGATGCCAGCATGTTTTTCCTGCATCAGGATGCTGGGATGGGAGGGAGATTAGGCGTCACAGACGAGCACAGAGCTAGCCAGATTTATCCCCGCTGTTTCTGTGGGCCAAGTTGTCTGCACAAACGTAATTGGATAATGCTTAATATAGTGCTATCTGACTAAAATTCAGGAGGCTGTCCTCAGCATGCCCTTAATTTGGTCCCCTTTGGTCCAGGTGAATTTTGGCAGCACAGTGATTTTGTTTGGCCAGAGGAGGATATTTTTGAAGGGCAGGATTTATAAGTGTAAAAGCTGATTTTCACCCACATAAATATTTATTTATTTATTTAAAATAATTTATTTATCACCTAACAGATTACATCTTTCTAAGCGATTTACAACATAAACTTAAACAATTTAAAAATACATTTACTAAAAAAAAGAAAAACATGATAGCTCTGAACAATTTTTTAAAGCTTTCCTGAATTTTAATTCTTCTCTCAATCTGGTAGGCAAATTATTCCAAAGTTGGGGAATTATTCCAGAAAAAGATCTTGCCTTCAGGTGAGAATGACAACACATTTTAAGCTTCTGGACTCTCAGATAATGCCTTTTCAAAGACCTCAAACTTTTGCTAGGATTATACCAGCTGAGACGGTTTTTCAATTACTGTGAACTACTCTTTTTAAAGTTTTAAATGCCAGAGCCAAATTCTTAAACTTGCATCTGGCACCCACTGGGAGCCAATGCATATCCAATAATAAAGGCTCAGAAGAAGTTCTCCTCGAACTTTCTGTCACAATACGAGCTGCCATATTCTGAATGATCTGAAATTTTCAAATAGTTTGACAGGCAATCCCAAAAATAAAGCATTACAGTAATCAATATAAGACAGCACTAAAGCAAAACCCACTGACCTCAAGACTGCAGCATCCAGGAATGGTCTAATTTTCCTAAGCAATTTAATTCTCAAATAACTATTTCTCACCAAAGTGGAACATATTCTTCTAAACTCAAAGTTGAATCCAGTTGGACCCCCAAGGGATCTAACCTCCTCATTAGGAGAAATCTCCTCCCCCATCAACTTCAAAGGAAGATCTAATTTATTGTTCCCCAAAAACAGAATCTCCATTTTCTTAACATTCATCATCAGCTTACTCTCAGTAAGCCAGTTCCTCACTGACTCAAAAAACTAGGGATGTGCAGAAGGAAACAAATTGTTTCGTTTTGCTTTTTGTTTCTCCAGGACCCAAATTTGTTTCATTAGTTTCAGAGGGGAAAAAACCAATTCATTCATTAGTTTCATTCATTTTTCATTTGCCATTAAAGTGAATGGGGGAAGTATTTGCAGCCTATTTTTTGCTTCAGAATTGGGGTTTTCTTATCAATTCTGATGAAACCTCTGGGGAGCAATCATCAGAACGAGAAAAGAGTTCCAAAGTACTTAGACTGTGGCAAAATGGCACCAAAGTGGCATGACTAGCCTAAGGCACTGTAAAGGGACAAAGGGGTACCAGGAGTAGCAAGAGTGCTTTAACAGAGGTGCAAAGCAGCAGCGAGAGTGTAAAAAACACACCACAGCTTCAAAAGAGAGCACCGATAACAGTTGCATGAACCCTCCAAAGCAGCATGATAGGCAAAGTGGCAAGACAAGTGGCATCAACATCCTACAGCACAATGAAGGGGGAACATAGCAAGCAGAAAGAGTGCCAGAAAAAACCACAAGGTGCCAATAAAGGGACAAAGCAGCAGAAAGAATAGCACCAACACACTGAGGAACCATGATAGTGGCAAGAACACCACAAGACCATACATCGATGCCACCCGCCATGAACGCAGGGTGCGAGAGAGGGAGTCCGCCGTCCTCACATTTCCATGGCACCGAGACAAACCTGCACCGGCAACTGCCGCGTGCCTCCGGACTCGCGGCAAGTTCGACCGATGGGCCCGCCTCCTCCTTTTCTCATCCCACCAGGGAGCCAGAACCTGAGGGAATGCCAGCTTCCCCGAAAGGGAGACAGAGGGTGGGCGAGTTGCCCGACACCCCAGATGGATCGACATCCCCAGGGCGGGGAAATCAGCAGGCAGGTGCCACCTTCCTCCCTGCCCCACTGCATGGGATGCAGAGCCGTCTGGCAGAGCACCCTTCCCTCCGTGAGCTCCAGGTACCTAGCGCCTTTCCCCGCACCCACTCTATGACAGGGCTGTGAGGTCACTTGTGACTCACAGGAAAGGGCTGGTTGTTGTTATGGATACTCCCACATGGCCTTCTATTTCAATCGGCTGCTAAGAAAGCACTGCGAACCAAAAGAATGAAACTAATATAATATGTTTCATTCGTGGGGGATTGCCACGCGTTTCATGAACGAATGCACATCCCTACCAAACACATTCCCAACTGTCTATAACAAACCTCCTAATTGGTCCCAAAGGAACTAGGATCTGAATGTAATCAGCATATACATATGGCCGAAAACCTGCCTCCCTAATAATCTCATCAATTTTGCTCAGAAAAATATTGAAGAGAATCGGGGAGATAGATGATCCCTGTGGTACTCCTCATCCCACCTCAACAGCGGCTGAATAGTTACCGTGAAAATGTACCAATGGCTTTCTACCAAATAAAAAATTCTGCAACCATTTCAGAACCAAACCACAGATGCCCAAACCTTCACAAAACTTCTCAAAAGAAGTTGGTGTTTTACCACATCAAAAGCGCAATAAAGGTCCAACATAACCAACAATGCACCTTCATCTTTATCAACCAACAGCAAATCATAATCTATTAAAGAAATTAACAAGGTTTCCATGCTGTAACCTTGTCTGAAACCATCCTGAGCTGGATCCAGAAGTTCAGCCCATTCCAAATATTCTGAAATTTGCTTTGTAACAGCTTTTTCCAATACCTTGGCTACAAATGGAAGGTTCGAGATCGGTCTATAACTGTTACATAATCTAGGATCCAACTTTTCATCTTCAACAATGGAAACACTATCACAGTTTACAGTGGGTGTTACGTTCTCCTCCTCCAGAGGGGAGGAGTTAGCAATCTGTTATCGCTCACCCCGCCAGGAGGGCGGAGTTAGCAATCTGTTCTGCTTTTCTCCTGAAAGGGGGAGGAGTAGTAATCTGTCATGATCTGCTCCTCCAGAGGGGAGGAGTTAGCTATCTGTGAATCTGTTAGCGAACTGCTGTTTAGATGCTCCTGTAAGGAAAGGAGGTAGCAATCTATTATGGATCAACTTTCCAGGGAAGAGGAGTTGACAATCTGTTCAATGATGCTCTTCTGAGGAGAGGAGCTAACAATAGGTAGGTATATTGTACTTTGCTACTGAGATAGCAATCTATCATGCATCTGCTACGGAGTAGCAATCTGTTATATATAGGCTGCTGGCAAGTCCCATAGAAAGAGAAGTTAGCTATCTATATAATACTTCCGTAAGCGGTGTTAGTGGTTGGTAGTGGTTAGCTCCCACAGAGTGATAGTAGTGTAAGGAATGACCACTTGGAGGAAATGGTGAATCCCTGGGCCGATGGCAGATGACAGCGCCCCCAGGAGAAGATCCTGAGAGGAACCACTGGCTAGGCTAGAATATGAAATAACACAAATAGTTCTTTATTAGACTGGAAGCTGGACCACCAGTGGTGGCAGTAGAGAGTCGAGGTGTTCAGCAGGGCTGAAGTCCTTCTGATACTGGAATATAATCTCAGGGTTGCTGAGCTGTAGAGAGAGACTAGAAGTAGTGAGTAGACAGGGTATACTGGATACAAGATGGTACACTCACAATAGTAGATGTCTGCAATGGTCTCTATGCCACAGAGATTCTTTAGTATATTCAGGAACAGAAGCCGTAGGCGAGCACTGGTTCCTCTAACAGTCTGTAATAAGAACTCACAATAGCTGTATATGAAATGGCTTCTAGAGTAGAAGAGAGTCTGTAAAGGATTCTAGGAACATGGGCCCTCGTGGAGCAAGTACCAGTTCCTATCTGCGATCTTGCCAATAGGGATGTGAATTGTTTTTTGACGATTTAAAATATCGTCCGATATATTTTAAATCGTTAGAGGCACGATACAATAGGAATTCCCCCGATTTATCGTCAAAAATCGTGGGGAGGGGGGAGGGGAAGGGGGAGGGCGGGAAAACCGGCATACTAAAACAACCCTAAAACCCACCCCGACCCTTTAAAATAAATCCCCCACCCTCCTGAACCCCCCCCAAAATGTTTTAAATTACCTGGGGTCCAGTGGGGGGGTCCCGGTGTGATCTTCCACTCTCGGGCCACGTCTGCGTTAATAGAAATGGCGCCGACGCGGGGGGCGCTCTCGCGCAGCGATCAAAATGGCCGCCTAAGCTTGCAGCTCCGCTCTGGTCTATCCAACAAGTATGGAAATTTTGGACTTTACGCTTCCCCAGAAATATTCTTTTTCTCCAACTCGTCTTTTAATCGCTATAGCTCCCAATGGCGTCGAGCAAAGTCGGGAAAATTGAAGCGGCATTTGCAGCGTCATCAGGCACCAAGAGAACTAAGGCCGACCCTCCGTCGCCGGACAAGGCCCCACCATCAAAAGTCATGGCATCGGCGGATGTCGTACTCACCGAATTGCGGCAATTAAAAGATTTGATTAACGTCAATATTGATGCCACTAATGCGCTTAGAGGGGAATTACAAACTGTTTCTAGCAAACTTGAAACGTACCGTTCTCGCCTGGATGACGTGGAATCCCAGGTCTCTTCCCTGCTGCTTACTACCGCTTCTGTTCCCCATATCACTAAAGGCTTGGAACGCTTGCAGGCTAACATGGAAGATCTATCAAATAGGAATCGCCGGAATAATATTCGGGTTCTCGGTATTACGGAAGGCGAAGAAGGTAATGATATTAATGGCTTCATTGCTAAACTACTTACCACTAGCCTCCGTCTGGATTTTCACTATCCTTTAGAGATCGAGAGGGCACACAGGGTTCCTTCCAAGCCACTCCACAACTCTAAATATCCGAGGCCGATTATATTTAAATTGTTGCGATATCCACAGGTTTTGCAAATCCTGATGACTGCAAGAACGCAAGCACCAGTACAATATCAAGGCCGCAATGTGCTCTTCGTCCCCGATTTGGCTAAAGCCACTGCGGATCGGCGCAAAGCGTTCCTCGCCTTGCGCCCGAAACTTCAACAACTTGGAGCTAAATATGGTCTGCTATACCTGGCTCAGATGCGGGTCACGCATCTGAACCAGACGAAACTCTTTCAACAACCTCAGGAGTTAGAGGTTTTTCTTCAATCCGTTGGCAACTCTAATGATATGGTGACCTGAATACAGAAGGTTGATGGTAACCCTGCCATGTGAATATTTTCATCTATTCTTTTCACGTTCGATGCTTGGGGAAGCAATCTAAGATGACTGTATAATTTTTCTTTTTTCCAGATTGGAATCAGTTTTATTTTACTCTCCTAACGAGCGGTGTAACTCGCTCGGATTGGCCAGTGGTCCGCCTAGAGGCCCGACTCAGTTGTCCCTTTGGGGACTTGTAAGCTTAGCACAAGTGGTGCTTCTTTTTTCTTTGGAACTTATCAGGTACATCTTTCCTCTACCCTTCTCCTCTATATCTTTTCTCTTCTTCTCTCCTTTCTATTATATCCTTCTTCTGGTACTCTTTCCCTCCTTTTTCACTCCTTGCCCCTGTATTCCCCCCCCCCCGCAGCAGTATCTGAGTTACAAGAATTTTTGCTACATAGGCACGTTTTTGGATTTTTTCTTTCTTTTTCTTTTTCTCCTTGGCTTTTTTACAATATGGCTGCCACAATTGCTTCTTTCACTGTGGTTTCCCTAAATGTTCAAGGCCTGTCGCACCCTATCAAAAGGAAAAAGATCCTCACCTATTTGCAATCTCTACGAACTGATATTGCTCTCTTACAGGAGACTCGGTTAACATCGGCTGAGTCCCTTAAACTGAAACAACTATGGGTAGGCCAAGTCTTCTTCAGCCCTGCAGCTCACAAAAAACGGGGCACGGCCATCCTCGTCCACAAAAGGCTGGATGCTGTGATCACTTATCAATCGGCTGATCTGGACGGCAGATGGAATCTCATTCAAGCCTCAATCAATAAGGAGCCACATACTTTTCTCAACCTGTATGCTCCAAACATCGATGACCCCTCTTTCTTCCATGACACCTTCACCCAACTCTTGACTAATGATTCCAACTCGACTATTGTTGGAGGAGACTTTAATCAAGCCCTAGATCCCTTCATTGACAGGAAGTCTACTGCACGTCTAACCACTTCTAAATCTAGCAAGACTCTCAAACATCTTATGTCTTCTCTCGGACTCGTGGATGCTTGGCGCCTTCTACACCCTACGGAGAGGGACTACACCTTTTTTTCGGCTCCTCACTCCTCTTACTCCCGTATTGACTTCTTTCTAGCTTCCAATAGCCTAATCCCAAGGATTCTTTCTGCGTCGATAGCTCCCATCTTAGTTTCCGATCATGCGGCAATTATCCTTCAGTGTGGGCTCCAACACCCCATTGCAACCGACAAGATATGGAGATTCAATCCTCAACTCCTATCAGATCCGAAATTTTTGGTTCACCTACATGAAAAAACTACTGAGTATTTTCACCTCAACTCTACTCCTGAGATCTCACTATCCACACTCTGGGACGCATACAAGGCCACTATTAGAGGAGACGTTATCAGTTACTCTGCGCATCAACGAAAGGCTAACCAAGCTGACCTAACTCGCCTCCAAAGTTCTGTGGCTTCCTTGGAAGCGGAACACATACGACATCCGACTAGCGCCTCCTTAACAAATGTATTGAAAGCAAAATTTCAATATAATCAGCTGCTCAGTACATCAGTACATCTGCATGCCTTTCATAACAACGCTACATATTACGCAGAAAATAACAAATGTGGACATTTGCTAGCATCCTACTTAAAGAAAAGAGAGGAAAAAAAGCGCATCGTTAAAATCAAGACTGCTTCTAATCAATTTCTTACTCAAGATGCGGATATTTTACAAACCTTCAGAGACTTTTAAGCCAAGTTATATCAAACGGAAACACATGCTTCGGAAGAAGAATTGAATTCTTTTTTCTCCTCTCTCTCACATCCTTCACTCTCCGATCAACAGCAACGAGACCTAGAATCTCCAATCACTTCCCAGGAAATTGAACTAGCCATCAAAGCTCTCCCTGTTGGAAAAGCCCCTGGTCCTGATGGCTTTACTACGGATTTTTACAGAGCCTTCAGTAAGGAACTTATACCACATCTTCAGCAATACTACTCTTCAGCCCCGGTTCAACCGCAAACATATGCGTCTTTTTCAACAGCATGTATTGTGGTTCTTCCAAAGCCAGGGAGAGATGCAACTGAGGTTGGCAATTATCGGCCCATCTCATTACTGAATACAGACTACAAAATATTCACTAAAATACTGGCCACTAGATTATCTAAAATAATGCCCCACCTAATCCATCCAGACCAATCGGGATTTATAAAAAATAGGCTAATCGCCAATAATACCAGACTCTTCCTCCACATACACGACACTGTTTTTTCTGCCCCCTCTCCAGTTATTGCAGTTTCCTTAGATGCGGAAAAAGCTTTTGACCGCGTTGAATGGCCATTTCTTTTTTCTACTCTCCACAAATTCGGATTTGGCCCTAACTTTCTCTCCTGGATTCGACTTTTATATCATTCCCCCAATGCTTTCCTCTATATTAATAATCGTAGATCCCCTCTTTTTTCCCTATATAGAGGAACGCGACAAGGTTGCCCCCTCTCTCCGTTGCTTTTCAACCTGGCTTTGGAACCTCTTCTCATTGCAATACGACAAAATCATATGATTAAAGGTGTACTCATTGGATCTGAGGAACATAAGCTGTCAGCTTACGCAGACGATGTATTGTTGTTTTTATCTAATCCTGATTCTTCACTTTCTCACCTTCTTCAGCAAATCACGGCATACTCGGCTCTATCGGGTTACAAAATTAACTGGCACAAGACCGAACTCTTGTCTCTTAATACTCTGGGGTCTCTGATTGATCTTTCAAAATCTGCTAACCAAAAGGTGCCCCAAAGCCTTAAAAATCTGGGTATATATTTTCACTCGGACCCTTCCCTAACACTGTCTAATGCTGAATCCCGCATACTCCAAACACTAGAGGACCTGACCATTAACTGGTCTCCCCTACACCTGACTTGGTGGGGTCGACTAGACACCATTAAAATGGTTATAGCTCCTAAAATTACATACTCTTTGTCTATGTTACCCATCTTCTTTTCTAGCACATTCTATAAGAAGGTGGATCAGATTTTATCCTCCTTTTTATGGAAGAATAAGACACCGAGAATTGCCTTGTCCAAATTAAAACTCACCAAATGGAAGGGAGAGTCAATTTCCCCAATTTCTATGGTTACCATCAAGCTTTTATACTGCAGCAAGCCTCCCATCATTATACTATCACCATTGATCCGTGGGAACAACCTAGATGGTTACCCTTAGAACGCTCTCTTCTATCCCCCCTCCCACTTTCCTATCTTCCTGGCATTAGACTCTCGGCACCAGTTACTTCTAATCCCATCTTACATTCTTTGCACAAAGCATTTTTGTTTTTTGACTCCATTCACCCTGAACAGATACCTTCTTGGAATCAATCTAATATGGCCCCTATTTGGAATAATTATCTACTGACTATAAATGGTCACCCTCTTAACTGGCCGAAATGGCACACAAAAGGTATTTGGTTTCTATCCTCCATTTTAGAAGATGCTAAGATTTTGCCTTATTCTCGACTCCAACAGAAATTTGGGTTACCGACTTCTCAATTTTATGCCTGGCTCCAATTAAGGAGCGTTCTCTCTTCTTCTGTATACATGTCCACCCCATTAAACACTTCCCCCTACTTACTACAAGTTTTTCAGGAACACGGCCCTAGAGGCCATTTAGCCTCCAGAATGTATAAAATCATCAATTCTGCTTCAGTCGGTAAGCTTAATTCCTGTTTATACCCTGTATGGTCAAGAGAGACAAATGTTGATATTGCCAAAAATGAATGGAAACATCTTTGGTCTATCACTAATCGCATTTCACTATCTTCCAGTTTGATGCAGTCTTCCTTTTTCTTAATGCACAGGGCTTTATGGACCCCGTGGCGACTACACTGCGCTGGCCTACTTGATTCACACGAATGTTGGTCCTGCTCTGAACCCAAGGCTACCTTAGAGCATATGCTTTTCTACTGCTCTTATGTCAGGAATTTTTGGTATCAAATTTGGCATACTATATCCACCATTTTCTCTTTGAATCATCCTCTTACATATGCAATAGTCTTCCTTAGAGGAGCCAATTCCTCATTGCAACTATCTCTCCCGCATAGGAAACTAATGGACTTCCTGTTCACAGTCGCCTTGCACACGATACTCTCAAACTGGAAGCGTAGTGATTTGCTCTCCTACCCTTGGTGGTGGAATTCTGTATGTCTTTTTTATAAATATGAAAAAGCAATGGCAATTAAGTTCAACAGGTTGGCCTCCTGGGCTCAAGTGTGGAAACCCCTAGATGATTATGTGGCTGCTACTATGACGGATTTTCCCTCTCAGTGATTGTGAACGGTATGACAGTCTTGGATCTCTTTTTTTTTCCTTTACACTCCTATTCCCCCCCTCTCCTCTCCCTTTTTCTCTCTCTCTCAATCTTCCTTCTCTTCCTTGCACCCTTAACTTTTTCTTCTCTCAGGTGAGTCCATTGTTTGTTTTGGTAGCTCTCCATCTCCAACATTATTTTTCCTGATACTTACCTTGGACTCATCCCTTGCTCCTCTCAGACTCTGAGTTCTCCGCTATTCCTTTCTACCTTCTCTTCTAGAGTTATACTACTTTTAGCCACTGGAGATACATGTTATTATTACTGTAAATTACCGTATGTTCGTCACATGCATATTGTATTGTGGTACACTTCAGTTTCTCGGTTTGTTTTGTTCAGTCTCCGTGGACTATACCATACCTGTATACTACTCTCTTGTTATATATTTTGAAAACTCAATAAAGAATTTAAACAAAAAAAAAAAAAAAAGAAATGGCACCGGCGCCATTTTGGTTCCTGTCCCCCGACGTCACGAGCGCAGGAGATAGCTCCTGGAGTATGGCCGGCGCCATTTTGCAATACGGCCCGAGTGCAGGAGGTCGCTCCCGGACCCCCACTGGACTTTTGGCAAGTCTTGTGGGGGTCAGGAGGCCCCCCCAAGCTGGCCAAAAGTCCCTGGGGGTCCAGCGGGGGTCCGAGAGTGATCTCCTGCGCTCGTGACATCGGGGGACAGGAACCAAAATGGCGCCGGCACTACCTTTGCCCTGTCATATGACAGGGCAAAGGTAGCGCCGGCGCCATTTCTATTAATGCAGCCATGGCCCGAGAGTGGAAGATCACACCGGGATCCCCCTACTGGACCCCAGGTAATTTAAAACATTTTGGGGGGGTTCGGGAGGGTGGGGGTTTTCCCTCCCTCCCCCGATTTACGATTTAAACGATTTTTAAAAAAACAAAACTGTGACGATCAGATTCCCTCCCCCCCAGCCAAAATCGATCGTTAAGACGATCGATCACACGATTCACATCTCTACTTGCCAATATAACTCTCGATCTCCGTGCCTGCGATAACGTCTTGGACAGAAGGGAGTCTTCAGAGCTATAGGAATGTAGGCCCTCGTGGAGCGAGTACCGATTCCTATCTACAATAGAACTTCTTCCCCTTACACTGTTTAAAAACCTGGAGGACAATACCAAAGAGAAAATATAATAGGTTCTTGAAACTCTATTTTAACAGTAATACACTCTGAACCAAGATTTTGATCAGTAAAAATACATTTCAATGGAAAAGAACGTTTATAAATCACAGCTATTCCCCCTCCACATTTTCTTTTTCTATCAATGGTAATAATTTGAGTTTTAGAACCCCCCCCCCCCCCCCAAACTGTAAGAGAACCAAGTCTCTAATAAACAAAATATCGATGTTACACTCTAGGATAACATCCTTCAGGTCAAGTTTCGAGAATATTTTGGCACCTTGAAGCCAGTCGAACACCTTTGAGATTAAAGGTAGGGGATATCGGTCTTTGATCGTGATCTCATTCAGACCTCAATAGTCGATACAAGGACACAAGGTACCATCCTTCTTCCCCATGAAGAAGAAACCTGTGCCAGCTGGACACTTTGATGGTCTAATGAATCCCTTCTGTAGATTCTCCTCGATGTACTTGGACATAGCCTTGTTCTCTATAGCAGAGAGTGGATAGACACGTCCTTTAGGAGGTTCAGTGTTAGGTTTCAGCCTTATGGCACAGTCATAAGATCTGTGTGGCGGAAGGATGTCAGGAACTTCTTTGGAGAACACATCACTGAATGATGCATACTGAGGCGGCAGTCCTGGAATCACTGGAGTTGTAGGCATGCATGCAGAGGATGAAGATTAGAAGATATTGAGATTCTATATCAGGGCTGGTTTGATTTGTTACAACAGGCCTTGGAAAAGGATGGAGTGGAAGCTAAGAAAGGGAAACAAAATGGTAGGTTTGTGGGTTCTCCATGTTTTCTCAGGAATTAGCTGAACTTAAAAGAAATTCTCATCGTTTAGAGAGGAGGTGGAGAAGTAATTTTAGGTTAGAAGATAAAAAGATTTGGCAGAAAGCTAATTCTATGGGGCCGATTTTCAAAGGGTTACGTGTGTAAGTTATGCGCGTAACCCCGAAAACCCACTCCTGCGCACTGAGCCTATTTTGCATAGGCTCGGAGACGCGCGCAAGCCCCGGGACATGCGTATGTCCCGGGGCTTAAAAAAATGGGCAGGGCGTGGGCGGGAAGGGGTGGGGCGGGACGTGGGCATGGCCAGAGGCCTCACCACTGCCGCTGGGCCTGGGGATTGCATGCCGGCACCAGGGCAAGAGATAAGAAAGTGTTGGAGCTGACTAAACAAATTGCTTCCTTGATATGAATTCATAAATGTGATATGCCTCAGGCCTCCAAAGATGATTTATTGACAGCTTAGAAAGAGCTGGATGATGTATTGACTATTAAAACACAATAATCTTTTTTATTTTACAAATTAAGATTATATCAATGAGGGAGCAAATCGGGGAAATTTCTAGCCTGATTGGTGAAATCTACTAAAACCAGAAAAGTGCTTTCACAGTTGATGTATGATTCTTAAACTTGTGAAACTGTTCCCCTTATATCGCAAACATTCCAGAAGTACTATAAACAGCTGTATTAAGAGCGTTTGCCATCTGAATAAGAGCAATATAATTTTTTTAGTAATATAATTCTCCCGCAAGTGAGTGAACATTCCTGAGATTGCTTAAAGGAGTCTGTTACTGAGATTTAAATTCACAAAGCTATCAAACAATTGAAATTAGCTAAAACTCCAGGGCCAGATGGCTTTGGATCTGAGTTTTATAAGCTTGTAATAATATGGCCAATTGTGGCTTAGGGAAACAGCCAAGGGAAATAAGGAGGCAGATTCTGGCCAGGTGCAGTTTATTACAGTGAGAAAACCAAAATCAAACAAGCAGTGCAGTTTCCTTAACTTCAGGTAATACACAGTCCTTAAACATAACAAGTCTTAGCATAGGGTAGGTCTCTGCCAACTCCCCAGGGCCTGTTTAACCCTTCCAAGCCCTGAATTCTTAAACTATAGTGAGGGCGCCTCCCTTCACCCACAATTCCCTGTGGTCTAGATTTTAAGGAGGATAGGGAAAGACAGCTGTGCCTGGGGCTTTAAGGCAGTCTGAGGGAGTTTTCTATGTATTCCCTCACAAAGTTATTAAGCGATCGGATCATCACTCCATTAAAAAATATGTCTAATTTGGCCCGGAAGAGAGGAGTTTTTGAAGCTGGGCATAATTTAACAGCCTGGTAGGAACCAATGGCTCCCAGGATCTTAACAGATCTACTTAACCAGGAAATTAAAATGCTAGCTACATTGCTCGCGTTTAGACTGAATCAGGTTATTCAGGAGGTGATATAGCAAATGTTGCTTACCTGTAACAGGTGTTCTCACAGTATAGCAGGATGTTAGTCCTCACATATGGGTGACATCACAGGATGGAGCCCAATCATGGAACACAACGAAGGGGGCGGCTTGAGTCCGGATGGTGGAGACATGGACCAATACAGAAGGCTACTTTAATGCTTGGAATGCAGACTGTGCCTTGGGACTCCAGACCCGAAGGTCAGTTCCTTTCTTGATCATGGCGGTGAGTGGAGCGGCCAGCATGGAGTAGTCTGTTGTGAAGTGATGATAATAATTTGTGAAGCCAAGGAATCTTTGCAAAGCCCGCAATCCCACTGGCTGGGGCCAATCATGGATGCCTTGGAGCTTGTCTGGGTCCATGGTGAACCCTTGACTCGAGATAATGTACCCCAGGAATGGAAGGCTGGATTGCTCAAAAAGACATTTCTATAGTTTGGCGTACAAGTGGTGTTCTCTGAGCTGATGGAGAATGGTTTGGATGTGGGAGCGATGGGAAGCCAGATCCTTGGAAAAAATTAATATATCGTCCAAGTACACTGTGACAAATGAGTATAAAAGGTCTCGAAAGATCTCATTCATCAGCCGCTGGAAGATAGTGGGGGCATTGCATAGACTGCAGGGCATAACTACGTACTCGTGGTATCCATCTCTTGTATTGAATGTGATCTTCCATATGTCTTCAGGCTGGATCCGGATTAAGTTATATGCTCCACGCAGGTACAACTTTGTGAAGATTTGAGCCCCTTGTAGCCGATCAAAGAGCTCACTGATGAGCTGGAGTAGGTATTGGTCCTTCCGGGTAATGGCATTCAGACCCCTGTAGTCGATACAGGGTCTCAGATTCCCAACCTTCTTCTTTACAAAGAAGAACCCGGCACCAGCCAGGGAGGTAGAAGGTCTTATAAAACCTTTAGCTAAGTTTTCTTTAATAAAGGCAGATATGGCCTGGGTCTCCGGGAGTGAGGGAGGGTAAGTTCAGCCCTTAGTTCTATAGGGCAATTAAACTTCCGGAGCCTTCTGCCTTCTGTTTGGAGAATACATCCTGGTATTCTATGTATGGAGTAGGCAACCCAGGAAGGGTTGTAGAAGTGAGAACGGGTACGGGTGGAGATACCTGTCATAAACATTGATCTTGACATTGAGGGCCCCACTGGGTTAGTTGAAGTGACTGCCAGTCGATGTGGGGTGAATGTAACTGAAGCCAAGGGAGGCCAAGAACTATGGGGTGTACTGACCATTTGAGGATCAAGAAGGTAATTTCTTCTTTGTGGAGGGTCCCCACAGTCAGTCGGATAACCACAGTATGGTGAGTTATATGGACCGGTAGAGGTTCTCTGTGGATGGGGGTGATGCACAACGGCACCTCCAGTGGTTGAATAGGTATCCATAGGAGAGTGTCTATCTCCTCGAGGATGAAGTTCCCACCCACCCCAGTATCTATGAGGGCGGTGGTGGCAAAGGAATGCACCTCCCTAAGGAGGGAAATAGGCAGCAGCAGTTGACGGCCAGAAACTGTGGCGCCCAAGCTCGGGTCCCTGCCGGGCTCAGGCTTTGGAGTTTCCCGGACGTACGGGACAAGTCTGTAGAAGATGGCCAGAATCCCCACAGTAAAGGCAGAGACCAGACTTTCTTCTTTGGAGGCATTCCTTGGGAGTAAGGCGACCACGGTTTATCTGCATAGGTTCATGGGTAATGATTCAGATGGTCTGAATCAAATCACGGTGAACCTAGAAGATGTGGTAGGCCTGATTGACAAACTGAAGAGTAGTAAATCACCTGGACCGGATGGTATACACCCCAGAGTTCTGAAGGAACTAAAAAATGAAATTTCAGACCGATTAGTAAATATTTGTAACCTATCATTAAAATCATCTATTGTACCTGAAGACTGGAGGATAGCAAATGTAACCCCAATATTTAAAAAGGGCTCTAGGGGCGATCCGGGAAATTACAGACCGGTTAGCCTGACTTCAGTGCCAGGAAAAATAGTGGAAAGTGTTCTAAACATCAAAATCACAGAACATATAGAAAGACATGGTTTAATGGAACAAAGTCAGCATGGCTTTACCCAAGGCAAGTCTTGCCTCACAAATCTGCTTAACTTTTTTTGAAGGAGTTAATAAACATGTGGATAAAGGTGAACTGGTAGATGTAGTATACTTGGATTTTCAGAAGGCGTTTGACAAAGTTCCTCATGAGAGGCTTCTAGGAAAAGTAAAAAGTCATGGGATAGGTGGCGATGTCCTTTCTTGGATTGCAAACTGGCTAAAAGACAGGAAACAGAGAGTAGGATTAAATGGACAATTTTCTCAGTGGAAGGGAGTGGACAGTGGAGTGCCTCAGGGATCTCTATTGGGACCTTTACTTTTCAATATATTTATAAATGATCTGGAAAGAAATACGACGAGTGAGATAATCAAATTTGCAGATGATACAAAATTGTTCAGAGTAGTTAAATCACAAGCAGATTGTGATAAATTGCAGGAAGACCTTGTGAGACTGGAAAATTGGGCATCCAAATGGCAGATGAAATTTAATGTGGATAAGTGCAAGGTGATGCATATAGGGAAAAATAACCCATGCTATAATTACACAATGTTGGGTTCCATATTAGGTGCTACAACCCAAGAAAGAGATATAGGCATCATAGTGGATAACACATTGAAATCGTCTGTTCAGTGTGCTGCGGCAGTCAAAAAAGCAAACAGAATGTTGGGAATTATTAGAAAGGGAATGGTGAATAAAATGGAAAATGTAATGCCTCTGTATCGCTCCATGGTGAGACCGCACCTTGAATACTGTGTACAATTCTGGTCGCCGCATCTCAAAAAAGATATAATTGCGATGGAGAAGGTACAGAGAAGGGCTACCAAAATGATAAGGGGAATGGAACAGCTCCCCTATGAGGAAAGACTAAAGAGGTTAGGACTTTTCAGCTTGGAGAAGAGACGGCTGAGGGGGGATATGATAGAGATGTTTAAAATTATGAGAGGTCTAGAACGGGTAGATGTGAATCGGTTATTTACTCTTTCGGATAATAGAAAGACTAGGGGGGCACTCCATGAAGTTAGCATGGGGCACATTTAAAACTAATCGGAGAAAGTTCTTTTTTACTCAACGCACAATTAAACTCTGGAATTTGTTGCCAGAGGATGTGGTTAGTGCAGTTAGTATAGCTGTGTTTAAAAAAGGATTGGATAAGTTCTTGGAGGAGAAGTCCATTACCTACTATTAAGTTCACTTAGGGGTAGATTTTCAGACCGCGCGAATAGGCGTACTTTTGCTGGCGCATCAGGCGCAAGCAAAAGTACGCGGGATTTTAGTAGATACGCGCGGAGCGGCCTCGGGGGGAACGGAGGTAGGTTGCGCGGCTCGGCGCGCGCCGGCTATACAGAATCCATAGCCTTGCGCACGCCGATCCCGGATTTTAGTGGATACGTGCGGCTCCGCGCGTATCTACTAAAATCCCGCGTACTTTTGCTTGCGCCTGATGCGCCAGCAAAAGTACGCCTATTCGCGCGGCCGCTCCGAAATCGGAGCGGCCTCGGAGGGAACTTTCTTTTGCCCTCCCCTCACCTTCCCCTCCCTTCCCCTACCTAACCCACCTGCCCGGCCCTGTCTAAACCCCATCCTTACCTTTGTCGGGGGATTTACGCCTCCCGGAGGGAGGCGTAAATCCCCGCGCGCCAGCGGGCCGCAAGCGTGCCGGGACGCGACCTGGGGGCGGGTCCGGAGGGCGCGGCCACGCCCCGGACTGCCCCGGGCCGTAACCACGCCCCCGGACCCGCCCCCGAAACGCTCCCGACACGCCCCCAAAACGGCGCTGTGCTCGGTCCCGCCCCCGACACGCCCCCCTCCGAAAACCCCGGGACTTACGCGAGTCCCGGGGCTCTGCGCGCGCCGGTAGGCCTATGTAAAATAGGCTCACCGGCGCGCAGGGCCCTGCTCGCCTAAATCCGCCCGGATTTGGGCGGATTTAGGCGAGCAGGGCTCTTAAAATCCGCCCCTTAGAGAATAGTCACTGCCATTAGCAATGGTAACATGGAATAGACTTAGTTTTTGGGTACTTGCCAGGTTCTTATGGGCTGGATTGGCCACTGTTGGAAACAGGATGCTGGGCTTGATGGACCCTTGGTCTGACCCAGTATGGCATTTTCTTATGTTCTTATGTTCCTCTGGAGGTTGAGAACCCACCGGTAATGCCTATAACTTGGGGCTTGTAGACCGAGGTGGCCGTAGGGCGGGAGATCAGAGAGCCTTTACCTCCCTATACCGTTCTTGGAGACGGTGGTCAGTTCTTCCAAGGATGTAGGGATCTCTCAGGCGGCCAATTCATCCTTCAGCACAGGAGATAACCCCAGAGTGCCTGCAAGCAATCTTCCTGCCATCCCAACTCAGTTGCCAGAGTCCGGAACTCCACAGTGTACTCAGAGATTGAGTGTGATCCCTGGTGGAGATGTAGGAGATGGTGGCCTGCGTCCGCCTGTTGACCTGGGTCTTTAAAGTTGTGTTGGAATGTTGAGATAAATTGGGGAAGCTGTTGAAGAATGGAGTCAGAGCGCTCACAAAGTGGCGCCTTCCCCTCCAGACAAGAGAGAATGAATGTGATCTTCGTCACTTCATCCAGAAAGAGAATAGGTTGCAGTGAGAACTGCATGTAGCATTGATTGATAAAACCTCAACAGAGACAAGGATCCCTATTGAATAGGGAAGGAGCTGGGAGGGCCAGCAATGCCCATGAGGGCAATGAAACAACAGACGGACTGTCGGCAAGAGCCCTTGGATTGGCCATAACAGATTCCTCGAGTTGAGAATGCAGTCTTTCGACTGAGGTGGCCAATACTTCGATGAATTGTTGCTGCTCCTTGACACATGTCGCCAGACCTGGGATGGCCTGCAAGGCAGAGGACTCCGCTGAGTCCATGGCCATGGCAACCTGTTGTGCTGGAGGTGGACCCTTGGCCTGATGCAGGATTGGTATGGCCCTCTGGCTGGATCCAAAGAGCGCCTGCCTACCTTCTGACTACGTTTGACCGCTGGAATGCAGCCGGAGATGAAGGTCCTCTGGGCGAGATAGGCATTGCCTACTGGTCTAGTCTGTTGTAGGCTGCGAGCAGTGTCCGAGTAGGCTGGTCTGGTGGTCACAGGAGCAAACAGTATCTGAGTGTAGCGCAAGGGTCAAAGCCAGGGTATCCGTCCGAGGGTAGTCAGCCAAAGCAAGAGTCAGTTCCAAGATCAGTCCGTACGTACTCAAGGAGAGCAAAGGTGAATTCCAGGTGGTGGTCAGGCGTAGTCAGAAGGCAGGCAGTGATTGGTTCCAGGCAGCGGTCAAACGTGGTCTGGCAAGCAGAGGTCAGTACCGTGAATCAGTCCAAGGAGGTACGACAAGAGAAGGAACGCAGAGCAGGAATCAGGAGAGACACTGGGACACAGAGGACCACGGGAATACAGGAGCACTGGAACAAGACAGGTACACAGGAACGCAGGAACACTGGAACGAGACTGGATCAAGGAAGCAAATAACGCAGGAACAAGGATCAGCAAACTAGTAACACCGAGGTGTTGACCCAATTGCCAAGGCGAGGATCTGGGGACTGGGCCTCGCCCTATATACCCAGACTAGATGAGGTCATCATCGGGCGCCGCAGAATAGTTTCCCGCACTGGGCCCTTTAAAGGGCCAAGTGATCCGCACGCGTGTGCCTAGGGGCAGGGTTGACCCCGAGGAGGACTCTGATCCCCGGCGTGAAGAATGCTGAAAGTCAGAAGGCCCCGATGGGCCTGGAGATGCCCGGGGGCGCCATGGGTGAGAGGCACTTGCGGCAGCTGCAAGGGACGAGGAGCCGGAGCTGGTAGACGGGAACATGAGGTGAGCAGGTCCGGTCGCGGCACCAACGCAGCCGGGACGCGCAACAATGCGATCTCAAAAGGTCATGTACAACAGAATCTATGGACCAGTAAGGAGGAGCAGAACTTGCAAATAATCATAGTAAAAATGTTTAAAACACTGTACTTATAGAAGAGAATACTTCAACATGTAATCATTTTAAATTTAAAAACGTTTAAGGGGACATAATAGAAGTTTATAAAATTATGAGTGGAGTAGAATGGGTAATTAAAGGATGGTTATTTACTCTTAAATAATACTAAAACAAAAGGACACTCATAACCTGTTGTTCCTTCACAACAACATTAAATGTATGCTTTCTCAGCGGCAAATCTATCCCTGTGTTAAAAACATTGAGATAAACCAATGAACCCGACCAAGGAATGCATGTTCCCATAATTTGATCCAGAGATGCATAAATCTGTCTTCAATATGCTTGTTGTTTATGTCACCCCGTGAACATGTGGCACAAAGTACCCTCCTGCATCCTACATTTCAAACATAAGGTGGTATTCCATATCTTCATATAATACCCCAAAGATCTAGTGATATACACTCTATTTAGTAATTTAAATTGGATTATTCTCATATTAGCAGCCATGAAGTATTTGTACACCCCTGTAAAAGCTTGTAGAAGAATATCCTCAGTGATATCGTCTCCCAAATTCCCACTCCACTGCATCCTGAACTTGGTAACATGAGGAGAAGGCAACAAAGAGTTAAGATGAGTAGACCAAATAGCATGGATTTACCTAAGGGAAGTCTTGCCTCACAATCTTGCTGCATTTTTTTGAAGGGGTGAATAAACGTGGATAAAGGTGAACTGGTTGTTATTGATCTGATGCCTGATGGGATGAGCAATCAGATAGTTGAGGGTGGATCCTTGGACCAGTGGCAGATGACCACGCCCCCGAGAGGGACCACTAGTCAGGCTCAGAGTTGAGACAAACACACACTAGTTCTTTATTAGACAGTATACTGAACCACCAGAGGTGGCAGTAGTGAGCTGGCAAGCCTGGCTGGGCTGTAGTCCCTCAGATACTGGAACAGCGATCCCTGGAGGCTGAGCTGAGGAGAGATTGAGATATAGTGTGTAGGCAGGTTATGCAGATGTAACACTCACACAATGTCCCAATGAAGCCCAGGAGCTGGAAAATATAGGGCCTCGAGGAGCGAGGCCCTATATTTCCAGGGAAAGCTCAGAGAGAACGATGGTATTTTCCAGGGAAAGCTCAGAGAGAACGATGGTAACTCACTGATGTAGCTGAGATAGTTGGTAGTGAAGACTTCCAGGCAGAAGAGTATATGAAGTATGTCTGGGATGAGGGCCCTCGAGGAGCGAGTACTGGTTCCAGACTGTCACCTGAAAAAACCAAGGAGAGAGTGAGGCCCCCGAGGAACGGGTACCTCTGGTAAGTCCAAGGAGGCAGAGTAGCTTAGACAGACAAAGCGAGTCCGTTGTCAATCCATGTTCTTGTCCATGTCCATGTCCTTGCTAACTCAGTGTGTTAGCAAATTCCAAGACCTTAAATATCCGTCGAGGGTGATGTCATCTTCGGGGGACGCCCCCGAGGTTCGCGCCAATGCTGGTACTTCAATCGGGCACCCCTAGGCCTCCAGGAAACATGGTGATTGCAGCGTCGAGCTGGTCCGGGAACGCCCAAGGGTCCTCGGCAAATGGACGCAGCGGCAGCCAATCTTCCCGTGGATGGAGAGGGAGGCACCAAAGAGGTAAGGAGGGCAGAGAGAGGGCATCGAGCACCGATGGACAGAACAGTATCCCCCTTCAAAGGGCGACTTCCTCTTCGGGTACCAGGCTTAGGTTTTGAAGGATGCGCCGGCGCTACCTTTGCCCTCACTATGTCGACATAGTGAGGCAGACTGGGGATTTCACTGCTCAGACTGTCCCAATAATAAAGTTCGGTCTGTTAACTACCCACTGCCCACTGTCACGGTGCCTTGCTGTGCACTAATCTGACGTGTGTGGTGTGCCCACTCACACACAGCTTGCTTGTAAGCACAAAAGAGGCAGACTGGGGATTTCACTGCACAGACCGTCCCAATAATAAAGTTCAGTCTAGCTACCCACTGCCCACTGAAGCCCAGTGCACAGAGAGACTGAGTGAGTTGAATTAAACAAACTCAGTTTAAAAAAGCTGGAATTGTTGCATAGCACGAAAATCGATGAAATATATTTTCCAATTCAAATTCTAGCAAAATTGAAGCCTAGTCCAGAGGGTGAATGAAAAAAAATGGCATTGCTAGCAGCTTCTCTCCCTGGCACACAGAGATCATCTCAGATCACCTAAATAATAAACTGCTTAAAACACAAACAGGGCTAGCTGGCACTGCAGCAAAATAAAGAATAAATAGCTTTTTTTTTCTCTTTACTAACTAGCCTATCTCTCAGTGCAGCCTCCTTCCAGAAAGCCCACCTCCCCACACCACCCCTGCAAAGAAAGTGCATGGCATGCCTCGTGCTGAAGAATATATAGTGCTGGGTCATCAGTAAAATGGTCTCTGAGCACTGAATGACAGCGCGATTGGCTGCATTCACTGCATTTCACAGAATGTAAATGCTGATACGCTGCATTCCGGTATCCGTGCCAACCTGTCCGACCCTTTCCTGTGAGACACTGATGACTCACAGGAAAGGGCTGGTTTTTGGCTCTGGATACTGCGAAATGGCGTCCTTTGGGGCGGATTTTAAAAGGGTTACGCGCGTAATCCTTAACAAACCCGCCTGCCCACGCGGAGCCTATTTTGCATAGGCTCGGCGGCGCGCGCAAGCCCTGGGACGTGTGTATGTCCCGGGGCTTGCAAAAATTGGCTGTCTGGGGGCGGGGCTGCGGTCCGGGTGCGGTAACCCCGGAACGCGCGTATGTCCCGGGGCTTGCAAACATTTGGTGGTCTGTGGGCGTGGCCATGGGTGGGGCTGCGGTCCGGGGGCAGTACCCCCGGGACGTGCGTATGTGTCAGGGCTTGCAAAAATTGGCGGTCCAGGGGCGGGGCCGCGGTCCGGGGGCAGTCTGACGGCGTGGCCAAGTGCCCTGACACAGCGGCCTGTGTCAGGGCCTACAACAAAGGTAGGGGGGAGGGGACAATTTAGTTAGGGCTGAGGGGTGGGTTAGATAGAGGAAGAGAGAGGAAGGTTGGGAGGGGCCAAAAAAAAGTTCCCTCCGAGGCCGCTCCGATTTCGGAGCGGCCTCGGAGGGAACGGGGAAAGCCACTGGGGCTCTCCTCGGGCTCGGCGCGCACAAGGGAGTGCACATGTGTGCACCCCTTGTGCACGCCGACCCCGGATTTTATAGGAATTAAAATTAAAATTGGCCCCTTCAAAATGGTGGCCAACGAATGCAACGGATGATAAGTTACATTCGTGGGAAGGCTTAATACGTTTCGCCTCCCCACGAATACAACGAATAGGGACATATACGTTGCGGATTGCTGATACAGCGAAAACAAATGCACACCCCTAATATTCAGCAATGCAGCTTTAAGTTAGCTGGATAGCTATATCTAGTTAACTTAACTAACTGCTCTACAGCTGATAATCAGCCCCCTCATTTCAAAGTGCCACTAGAAGTCATCGTTTATATTCATACTTTCCTTTCAAAATGGGTGACAAATCTGCAGGCACTTTTGAAAATGACCCCAAAGAAGTTTTATATATATTGCAGGACTAATAACAGATTACAAGAAGAACTAGAAATGTGCATTCATTTGAAATGAAAATGAAAAACATGATGAATTAGCCCATTTTCATATTGTTTCAAAAGAACCAAAAACTGCTTTTTCAAAAACAAAACATTTTCCGGAAGAAGAAAGAAGACAGCAGAAGGCCTAGTCCCGGGCCCTGGCAATGGCACTCAGCCTCAGTGGAGCCCTAACATCAGACCTGGGCTCAGACTCAGGCTTTGGTGACAGGACCTAGCCTCGGGCTGGGCCCCAGCGTCAAGCCTAAATCAGACCCGGATGCTGGTGTTGGGCCAGGCCCTGCATTAGGCCTGGGCTCCAGCCTGTTTATTTTTTTACAGTAAAGTTATTCTTCATGAATGACTGTGTCCTACAAAACAAATGAATGAACCAAACCAAAATTTTTTTATTCTGCATCTCCCTAAGATGATCAAAGATTCTCATGGATGAGGTAAGAGGTAACATGGAAGTATGTCATGAAAAGAGAGAGCACCATAAGGTTCATTTTGAGTAAGGTCACAGGAATATACTAAACAAATGAAAAATCTTATCAACATGTTTCCAAAGCAAATAGAGTCTGATTTGGAAAACCTGATACTAATCCATCCTTCTGTTGACAGAAATCTTTCTACTGCTTCTCTTCTATCTTCTAATCACTCTTAACACATCAGCTCTCCTCCTCCTCCCCTTTCTCTTCATTCTATCATTGAAATGAATTTTATAATATACTTATTTCTGGCAAGGTCAGCTTTTGCTCATTCTGCTTGGACCTGAGGAAGGGAATGTTACACCTGAAAACTAGTCAAGAAATGTATTGAGTTAGTCCAATAAAAAAGTAACATGTCATGCTAATTTTTTTGTTAACCTTTAATTCTGTGCATAAGGTCAGAAAAAGGACATGCATAGCTTTTATATTTTAAGCAGCGGCTTGGGAGATGGATTCACAGGGTATGAAATGTTTTTGATTAAACAATTACTAAGTGAAATATGCCAAACTGACACAATTGGAAACTGAAACCCTCTAGGAACTGCAAGGGCAGAAGCTGAATAAGCCCCTTTATATAGTCTGCAAATATATCGGTTATTTCTAAGATGCCATGCAGGGCTAAGTTCCAGATAGGATTTAATCTAATGATAAAATAAAGAGGAACAATTGTTAAAATAAGAAAAATGACAGAGGAAGGAAGATATCTGAATCATTGATAAAATGTTTGAGACTAAGTGAATCTTGAGTTCAAGTTGGAGATTGACTTGGTGTAACTTGAATTGGGAGTTGATTTCATCAGAAAGGTGCTCATAAATGAAGAAAACCTAGACTGAGCGCATGGAGGGTTTGAGATTTTGGAGGGTTTGTTGTGCATTTCCATATAACAATCTTAATAACTTAGGGGCTGTTTTACTAAAGTGCACTACCATGTTTATACGCAATAATGTGCATTATTAATGTACTTTAAGTAGGCCCCTTTTGCTGTAATGTAAGCCACATTAGCAGTGGCATAGTAGCCTGGATTGAAGCCTTGATGACTGGCATGACTGCTCACAAGTTTCAAACTTGTGGTAATTCAACCTTCTTTTGTATCTGTTCTTTGAACTGCAGTGTCTGCTGCAGGATCCATACCCACTTCTTCTGTTCCTTGCAGGAGGGAAGGGGACAGAACAGTAAGAGGGGAGTGGCTGCTCTTTCCTCTGTCTACTCCAGGTTAACCTCCCTCTTCCCTGCAGGCTATTGGGAGGGGAAGGACTAAGCTGAACACCCCTGCTGCTCTAACAGAAATCTGAAAAAAAGTGGCAGAACTCCATTCCAGGCAGTTCTCCCACAAATTGAGCCCTGTTGACTTCTAAAAGGTCAGTATTCAAAGGGTTATCTGGGTAACTCTTTGAGTTACCTGGACAAAACCTGGGATTTAAATTTCCCTACCCTCTGAGCAGTTAAATTTTAACCAAGTGAGTCATTACCCACTTAAAATGTAACTGAGTAATAAAGATGTGATTTAATTGTATCTGGCTATTGCTGCTATTCAGCACTACCCAACTAAAGCTACCCCAGTAAGTCTGGTCAGCTGTCCTGTTGTCACCTGGGTAACTTTCACCAGGTATATTCAGTGGAAGTGGTAAATGTCCCGATGAATATCTGGGTAAAGTTGCTTGGGTACCGTTCTGGCTCACCAGCCTGCTGAATATGGGCCTCTTAAGTTTCTATATTTAGCTATTGGGGTTTTATACATTTTTGCATGGATTCTAAAAAAAATATCTGAAACCTTGATTTGGGTCACCAAGCAGTATGGTAGAAACTTCTGGAGGGTTACAGCTTTCCAGGTTAAGTAAGAAGTTGGCCGATGTAATAAGGTACGCTGAAGCTGCCGAGGGTTTTTTCACGCCTGTACGTGCTTTTGTACGCACGTTTTCCCGTGCAAAGCTCTCTACAGGGATGTAATAGCACGTACGAATGCACTGACAGACCCGTGGTATTTCCTGCTCAGATACATGCTAACGGCATGCAAAGGAGGCGATTAGCTAATCATAGGCAATTCAGGGAGCCACGCTAATGCTAGTGCGGGTTTTTTAATGCGGGTTTTTTACCGCCACTGTCAGGGAACGAGTTAAGTGTCAGCACTGACTCAGGGGGCTTATATTTGCGTCCGAGCATCCTGAAAACCACCTAGCTGAGCACCTATCTCGGCGTCTGAGTGGCCAACTTAGCTAGGTGCTTTTCTGGGCGACCGAGCGGCCAGCTTAGGTTGGTGCTTCCCTGGGCGCTTTTCTCGACATCCGAGCAGCCAGATTTGCAACTAGCTGGGCGCCTAGCTCAGTGCCTGAGCGGCAACATTTATTAGGTGCCTTTCTGGGCGACAGAGTGTCCATATTCACTCCCGGCTGAGTGCTAACCCAAGCATCCAGATCGGTGTCTAACTCAGCACCTATCTTGCTGCTATGCCAGTGTGAATTAGCATCCATGAAAATATTTGTCATGTTTTCTGCAGCACAGTTATTTGAAATATTAAAAAGTACTTTCAAGGATCATACTTTCACTTAATATGGAGACCGGTTCACTTGTTCGCTTTTATGCGTGAATTATCGGCGCGGGTTTTGAGCATGGATGCGGGCTCTTATTACATAGGCCCTTACCACACTTAGGTATGTGCCTTTCTCCGTACGTGCGCGGATTTCTGTGCACAAATCATTTGCATAATTTATGTTTTTTGCATCCCGCGGAAGCAGCATCTTCAGCCGTGCGTGGTGATCAAAACTCGCGCTCATAACGAGCGCCTGTTTTGCCGCAGGTCTTATTACATCGGCCCCAAGGTGCTTAGAAGGTTCCTGCTCTCTGAAAGCTTATCTGAAGGACAGAGAGTTGAGGTACCTCAGAGCTCATGCAGGTTACAGGGTTTGTGCATGTTGCAAAGGTCCTTTCTCTTAGGGAGGGGGAAAGGGGAATTCAGGAGATGGTGAGTGCAGAGGGATGAGGGAATGGTTTTGAGATAAGGCAGTACTAATGGGAGGAACATGCTCTCTAAGGGGGGATGGGTATGTGGAAGGTTATTTAAGATGTTTTTCCAGGCATCTTAGGAGGAGAGTTGGAGTTGCATTTGGGGAGCGTTAAGGACTCCAAATACAGAGGTGATCGCTGCAAAGATTCCCACAGCCATCCAGAGGGGGACCGGGGGGGGGGGGGGGGGCCATGAAGGGGGTACTGCCCTTGCTGGGGGAGTTTGAGGAAAGACTTTTTGACCCATGTTGCCCCAAGGTCTCCTGGGCAACATGGGTCCTGAAAGAAAGTTATTTGAAGAAGAAGGTTTCTCCTGATCTTGTTTGAGTTTTTGGACTGTATCCCGGGATTCAACTTAAGTTTTCTCCTGTGAAGAATCGTTTTACCTTTGAATATTCAAGACCTAGTGTGGACCTTGGACTTCTTTGTGGTGTAGCAAGCCTTCCCTTGGGCCTCCCAGAGACCGATCTGGGTCCCGCTGGCGATCCCTAGAGGACCCCGATTGTTCCTGGAGCTGCAGCAGTGCAAATAACCCCTTCTACAGTCTCTGAAGGTGACCGCGAGGGAAAAGGGGTTACATATCCTTCCCAGAGAGGTTCAGTTTTATGATCCTCTGAGCAACAGCTCTGAACAACATAAAAAAAAAGCAGCCTGCAAATGTAGCTAATAATGGATTGTTTTAAAAAAAAAAAAAAGGTGCAGTGCTAGAAATAATCCACACTCACTGTCAAGGAAGATGTAAAAACATGCACATCTTTTTACTAGTACAAGCAGCACAGGGACGTGTATAGTAGCTAGGTCCCTAGAAACATCCTTGAAAACAAAACAGTGAAAAGACCCTGGGAGACTGTGTTTTGCTGCATCAGATCTAGGAGCCAATGGCTGTGGGTGTTTCTGCGCTGCTTCTGGTTTACTCAAATCAGTGCTGGTACTGCAGTGCTGGGGCTTCTCCCTTAGATGGTAACTTTAAAACCTGTGCGCGGGCGCCCATACACTAGAACCTTAAATCGAACGTGATGTTGCGGGCGTACAATTTAAGATATGCCTACATGTGTGCTCTTAATTTTAAGTGGTTACTCAAGCAAACGTATTTCGTGTGTCTTCCTCAGGACTTTGTCGGCTTTAATGCGCGCATGCAAGAGGATTTTAAAGCATACTCGCATGAAGGACATTCCCAGTTTTACTCATTGGTCCACCAGTTTGCCCAATCCATCTCGAGATCATCCAGACCGTTCTGCTTCTTTGGCCTACAGTCCAGTTGACCCAGACCCTTCACCCAGTCACTTTAGGCCTGAATAGGGATTTCTAAAGCCTTTCGAGAGCAGAAGTAAACATGCGTGGCTAACAGCCCACCAAGCGCTGCAGCCGTCAGATTTAAAATACAGATTTTCATGGGTAAATTTTGGCCCTGCCCCGGAACCCCCTGACACTCCAACTCTGCCCCTTTTTTTCCAAACTTGCGCACACGCATACACACACATAGTTTGCGGCTTTCAAAACATGCCTTGCTCGTGCGCAGCCCATATACTCGCGTATATGGGCCTTTTAATATGAGCAATGCTTTTAAAATTCACCCCTTAGTCAGTGCAGGATTTTTTGACGTTCCACATGCTATGATAAATGGTATTTATGGCTAGCACCCTCGGTGTAGGTCTGCTTTAACTTTTTGCAGCTTTCCTTCACTTTGCCCTCAAGCAATGAATGAGACGCATAAAGGCAGCATTTGACCGTGGCCCATTAATTCAGATTTTTAGCTTACCTATGGTAAAAAACATTATTTACAGAGAATTTCACCTGGACTTTGAAATTTGAAAACAAACACCCCAAAACTCCTAGCTAATGTTGTTTAAAAAAAAATAAAAAGATACCCCCCCCCCCCCCCCCCCCCCCACACACACACACTCAGATTAAACCAAAGTGAGTTGCAGGGGAAAGCACAGACAAAAATAAGTCTTGGCTCATGGCAATTCTTGGTAGGCAGAACGAACATTCAGAATAAGCACCACTGAATAAAGAGGAGGGAGATATTTCTCTGTAAAGTATAAGATAAAATCCTGATTGCATTGAATCAAGAAAGGAAGATTGCAAAGCTCGTGTGTCGTGCCCTTTCTACCCGCCTTTAGATTACAAACTTTTGGATGGGAGCAAGAGGAGCTAAATGTGCTGTAACACAAGCCAAATAACTCAGAACCTGTGACTACAGCTGGATGCAATTTCAAGAAATATTTTGGCAAGCTTTTCCTTGCACTACTTGTATATTTTGGCAGCGCCCATTTTTTTTTTTACACTTTACGTCCCAGACAGCCCAAGTTTGCAATGCTGATTGAACGGAGACTGGAATGGGGCTTGACGTTAAGAGCAAGCAGATCCACTTCATCGCCTTCCCACCCACCCCCCTTCTGAAAAAATGACCAAAAATAAAATGCTGCATTCTAATTGAAATTGCTAAGGTCTGACTTACAGGGAGGATAACTTTAAAACACCTCATGCACGCCCATATATGCATAAATCTACCCTGCAATATACATGTACATGTAAAAGATACAAGTGCAGAGATAATCAAGTTAGCGGATAAGTTCAGATTTGTCCACCTAAGTGACAGTTTTCCCACTACTTAGCCAGATAAGTCTTAAAAGTGCTACGTATCCAGTTAAGTAAGATAGCCGGATAAGTCTCTTATCCGACTATCTTACTTAGCCGGATAAGAGACTTCCTTTATAGGTCCTTCAGCTGGGACTTCCTGTGGTGTTGGCTGATGAAATCATATTCTGTATGAGTATATAAGGAAGTCTCTTGCAACCAGTCAGTGCCTCAGCCACAGGTTCTCCTGCTCTGCAGTACATGTTGATGCTCCGTTGTTCCTGATTCTGTTTGTGTCTCATTTCTGAGCCTGTGTGTGTCTCCAATTTTCCTGCTTCTGTCTTTGTTTCCTGCTCCTACCCCTGCCTTGCTCTTGCCTGCCTATTCTCCTTGTCTGATCTCTTGTGCCTTGACCCTAGCCTGGACCTTGACCATGCCTGTTTGCTGCCTGCCCTGACCTCTGCCTGGACCTTGACCATGCCTGCCTGCCATGACCTTTGCCCGGATTGATGCTGCTGTCTGCCGCTTTCCCCAACCACAGCCTGCTCTTTGGCTTCAATCTGTTCTCTACGGGATCTTCACCTAAGTCCTGCTGGCCCCCAGAACCCAAGGGCTCAACTTGCAGGGAATGAGGCTGATATAGAAGCCCATATCTTGCCCAAGTTTGAGTGTGTCCACTTGCTGTCGGCGTGTGCCTAGCAGTTCACCTGCCAGATTGCGCCAACTGCACCACAGCCAAGGGCTGATACTCCGTGGCAATTTCCTCTCCCTTTACCTCTGCTCTTAAGGGTATGAAGGATGGTCTGTTCATAATACTGCTGCCTCCTAATCCTGTTCCTAACACCATCATAGAATATGACAGCAGACAAGGACCATTAGGCCCCTCTAGCTTGCCCAATGTCATTCCTAGTACAATGCTAAAGCCTCTGCATGATCTCTTACTTTCTTTTCCCTTCATCAATACTAGGGATCCTCTGTCCTTATCCTAGGCTTTCTTGAATTCTACTACCATTTTGGTCTCTACTGGGAGTCTATGTCATATATCCAGCTATCTGTTATTGAAGAATTATTTTCTGATATTGCTCCTAAATTTACTCATACTATGAATACTAGTCCTACAGCATTCTTTCCTTTGACAAAATGTTTGCTTCTGTTTTCCTTCCTACCACCTCTTCTCACCCTCATCATTTCTTCTACTTTCTGCTACATTCCCCATTCCTCCATCTACCCATCTCTCCCACCCCTTCTCTCCCTACCCTCCATTCCCACCCCTCTGGCTCCCCTTTCAACTCTCTTTCTCACTTTGTCTTGTTCCACTTTCCTTCAGCCTTTCACACCCTTCTTATTTCCCTACTTCATTTCAGCCCTCCATCCCTTCTCTCTCGCTTCCCTACCATCCCCTTTAGGTCTCCATCCCCTTTTGTGGCTCTTCCATACTCCTTTCATCCCACTCAGTCTCACCCACTCCGCTCTCAGTCCACCATTTTCCTCCACTCTCTTTTCAGCCCTCCTTCACTCCAGCTTTCTGCCTTTCACATCTTTGTGTCTCCCCTTCCAACTATCTTAATAGCAACAGCAACAGGAGTAGAGTTGGGCATGCTGTCTTCACTGCAGCACCCTCCTTTGCTTCCCACAGGCACTTGCTTTGCACAGGTCTTAGACAGAATGTGTGTATTTGGAAGTCTGTGTGTATAGAAGGGAGAGAAATAAATTCCACCAATCGTGGATAAGTTAAAGGATATTAATTCATTCACACAGACATACATTTTCAAAGGAGTTACATGCATAAAAGAGGCATATATTGTAGCAATTTTCAAAAGCCCATTTATGTGCGTAGAACTCAGTTTTATGCATGTTCTATAAATCCTTTTGAAAATTATCTCCATAGTGTCGACAGATTGTAAAGGAACAGTAGGCATGCAACTGTCTTACACTAGGCTTGAAACTTAAAAGGGCAGAAGTAAAATTGCTAGCTTGTTTAACCTCTCATACGTACATGCTCTTCCAAAATTTAAATTCTATCTAACAGCCAGCATAGTCCCTGTTGCTGCTACTCATGGCTGGGAAGAAAAGAGGTATCTCTACCTTCACGGGAAATATATTCAGTAGGTCTGTTTCTATGTATTTCCTGGAAAAGCAAAAGACAACAAAAAATGCAAACTGGAAAGAGACCAGTTTCAAATTCCATCTGTGCTAAAAAAAACTTCAGTCAGATGATGAACCTTGGACCGAGGTGGAGTTGGCGCAACCTGCAGAGTGGAGCTCTGCAAGTCCCCACCATTGGCTGGCGGAATCGAATGAGGTAGAGGCCCAGCTGGAGCTTTGACTATATCAGCCCACATTCCCCTCAGGTTGAGCCTTTGGGTGCTGGGGCTGTCAGGTCTTAGTTGGGGGCCTCTGCTGATGGTCAGAAGTTCTGTTCAAGAGGCTGGGAAGAAGAGCTGAAGTCAAAGTCAGACTCTGGTCACTGGCAGGATGCATACAGAAATATCCAGGAGGCAAGCAGCAGTGTCCAGAAGGCAAGCAAAGTCTGAGGCAGGCAGCGAGCAGGAGTGTCCAGAAGGCAGGCCAAGGTCATTACCAGATATCCGTTCAAGGGATGGAGAGACTGATAGGCAGGGCAGGAAGGCGAGGAGCAACACAGGAGGCAAGGCAGACTGAAGAACAGAAGACTGACCACAGAACTGAAAGACCACAAGACTGAAGAACCAAGGCACTGGAAATGAAGACAGGAAAGCAGACTGGGAATGCTGAGGCAATTCACACATAACACAAGGGAATTGGTAAGGAATGGAGGAGCTGTATCTGTGTCCTTTTATAGGCTTTCCCTAGTGAGGTCATCATGGGGCACTGTTGGCCTTTTACCACCAAAGGCCCTTTAAATGAGGGGCTACTGGGCGTGCGCATGCCTTAGGATGGGCTGGGAAATGCGTTGGTGGCATTTTGCCGTGAAGACTGTTGGTGGCATCCTGCCCTGCCGGGAAGTGGATGCCCATCATGTTGGAGGAGACAGTGGCCTGGCAGCGTCAGGAACCAGAGGCTATGCTCGGGGCTGGAGGTAAGAGTGGTGGTTCGCAGGGAGAGCCTGTGGACCACCAATTGCAACAGACAGCCACCAATTGCAACAGACAGCAGAAAATCTGTAGTATATGTAGTATGCATAACTTAAAATCTATAAGCCAGAGAGAGCCCTGAGTTCAGCTAGCAGAAATTTATTGGCTGTTCTTTCTGCATGCTTTGTCTGTCTTGATGAATTTTATTTATTCATTTTATATTTTTATCTACCCCCCCCCCCCCCCATTTCTCCGGGGTGTATTCGTGATCCTCCCGTTGAGGTGGCAGAGGCAGCGTTGGCACAGCAATGGGGTTTCAGGTGGCTTCAGAGGAGTCACCAATTTTAATTGCTCAGAGGGGGAAAGGATAGAAAAGGAATTCTCCTTCTTACTGGGTCTCCCAATATTAGGAATAGGGGTCCAGAACCCACCGAGCAAGTCTCCCAGGGGAAAAGAGAGAAGGCAGAACCCAAACAGAAAAAAACTTGAATGTACGCAGATAAAATGTTTACAAATTCTGAGCTGTGACTCAGATTTATTATCACAAGTTTAAACAGTGAGAAACAAGTAATGAAAATGTTGTAAAGGTACCGTAAGTTTTCCACAGTTAACACAACTTGGTTTTCTTTCCATTCTTAATTAACAAGTATTTTAAATGAAGAGAACTGATTATCCTAACTTTACCATAAAACAATCAGATAAGTATGGTTTGAGTATTAACTGCTGTACTTTCTATAATCAAGAATTTAGTAATTATTAAAGCTACTATGAAGAAAGTGAATCTTTGTGTCCCAATTCTGTCCAGCAGGTGCAGCAGGACAAATTCAACACTCTAATTGCAGGTCTGTAGATTTGTTCTTTGTGTTGTTTCCTTTCTGCGTTATTTGACTCTGTATGTTTATTTAACCCTTCTTTTCTTTCTCTGTCTCTTTACAGCAAACTCTCCAGTCCCTGTGAATTTTGAGGCTTTCGGACTGTGTATTCTTCATGTATGTCTCTGGCACAATTTCTTAAGACACAGCTGCTGCAGTGTTTCTGTACTCTCTTTCTTTTGGTATAGGAAAAGTTTCAGTCTAGCTGGACTTTGTGGCAAGTATACACTTAGCTGACTTTCTTTAGGATGAATCTTCGTATCCTCTTCTGCTGATAGGGGGCGTGGCTTGCTGAAATGTTGCTCGTGGGTGTGGCTTGAGTGCCAGTGGGTCCCAGATGTCGCTCCCCAACTGTGATCCTCCATTACAGTGTATTAAGTACACTGTCTCTAGAGCAGTCAGAAACCTATCTATACTCTTTAAATAATAATATAGCATGTTCCTCCACTACACTAACCGTGTTTACCTTCCAGAGTATACTAGGAGTGTTCCTCACTGTTTATTCGTGGCAGCTAACAGGAACTGGGCTAGCTGACTGTGGAAAACAAAAGATAATTAAATATCCTATTCTAGCTAGCACAGAAGAATTAAATTCAGATGCTCGCTCTTGTATGGTGAGGATTATTTTCACACTTTCTTTCACTCACCTCTCACACTATTACCACAGTGCACTGAGTAAAGGTCCAGGTGCTGATCAATATGTAGTCACCACCAGTGGCTGTATATTTATATATGTAGTCTGAAAAGGTGCCAACAAGTATTTTCATACTGGAGATGTTATAATTATTAAAGCACTATTATCTGTACTTCGGTGTATTCTGCTTATATTCTCATTCTGGTGCAAGATAAAGACCCACAGTGGCAGACTGTTTCCACCTAAGATAAATAACAAAATGGTTCTTCTCACTTTTGAACCACCTCTGCTATTTGTCACCCCTTTCTTTTCTTTTAGTTTTCTCAGTGGGTTCTGTTATCAGCTTTGCTATAAGCAAGCTTACAGTTTCATATATCCAGTCTGTCTCTCACTGTAGCACACCACTACAGAAAACTAGACCTTCTCCTGTGACAGACTCTGGGTCTCCTAGATCAGTTCAATTGGAAAGATCATACTACTTTAGAAGATATGGGTATTCTCCTAAATTATGAGAGCTGTAACCCTTTTCTTCTTAGAGAAAGCCAAGATTACTTATCCATAATATATCGGGTTTGGTACCGTGTCCGTCAGTGCTCACGCATGTGCCCCAGCCCGCCGATAGATGGCACAGGAGGCTCCCTGGCCACCTTGGAGACTCAAACATGCCAGAGGTATGAAGGACAGCGGCCATCGCGGGACAGGCAGAATATAGCAGAGGAGACCCTGGCATGCCGCGAACAGAGACGTCCCATGGCACATGCTCCGTTTGCAGCAAGGATGAAGGCCTGGTGCGCTGTTCACGGCGAAAAGGGAAGGTCCCCGTGTGCCGCAATCGGTGCGCCCGGGCCTTCATCTTCGCCGCGAATGGAGCGTGTGCTGCGGGACGTGCTCCGTTAGTGGCACGCCGGGCTCTCCGCTGCTATTTTCTACTCAAGGCAAAAATGGTCCATGGAAGGCCCCCATGTGCTGCGAACGGTGCGCTGGGCCTTCATCTTTGCCGCAAACGGTGCGCCAGGCCTTCATCTTCGCCGCGAACGGCGCTGGTCCCGCGGCATGCCGGTGAGAGAGAATGTGTGTCGGGGAGGGGAGGGTGAGAGAGAGCAGGAGGGTGTGAGAGAGAGCATGGGGGTAGGGGATGCTGTGAGAGAGAATGTGTGTGTGAGGGAGTGGGGGGTGACAAAGAGCATGGCTGCTGAGAGAGGGGGTGGGGAGGGTGTGAGAGAGAGCATGGGAAAAAGGCTCGCTGCCTGGGCGTAGAACGGGTACAGTTGCTAGTTATTATATATTTCTTCAAAGCAAGCCATAACAGTGGCATATACAGCCATATGTAGGTATAGTGATTGGAAAATCATTTATTTTATCCACATTACATTTGCCAAATTTCCAGTCAACTCTTATAATGCTATCAAAGCTGATGAAAATTCACTGCGATACAGCCAGATTTAATTTAATATTAACAATTACACTGCCTACGCTGAACCTTACCTGGAATTTACCTTATTTTTAAACAAATATCACACTAACACAGTCACACATAACTCAAACAACCATACTGGAGAAGTGTGCCTTCCTCTCTGTGCTCCACTGTTGTGTATTTCTGGGATTTCAGAGCAGAAGGCACCTGCCAGTTCTCTGAAGAGAACTGGCAGGTGTCTTTTGCTCTTTCACTTAGTCAAACCCAGACTAACTGAAATCGCAACTGACACCCAGGAAGCTCAGAGCTCCTGTGCTGACCTCAGCAAAAAAAAAAAAAGAAGTTCTGACAGGTATTTAGGACCAGTTTTAATATATTTTTGACCTATGGACAACTGCCCATCTTTGTTTGAAGTTATACAAAAGAAAATTTTGGAATTTTGAGACATTGTTTGAGGCTGAGATGGAATCTGAATTTCTTTATCAGTGAGAAACTTATATGTATCAATCCACTAGTCCCTTCACATAATTTTGTCTCCAACACTGGCTCACAAAATGATATCATCAACTCATTTGCGTAGATACAGACCCTTTCCTCAGGATTCCCGTGACAAAATGGAGTTATTTGTTTCTCTTTCACTGAGAAAATGTGTTTAGGAGTCCACATTTTTCTCTTCCAAATAGTTTGGAAAGATTTTGAAGTGATTCACAGCATTTTCCAGTGTTTCATATTCCCTCTTTACCATAAAACCTACTTCCTATAACATCATAATATATTAAAAAATTTCCACTCAGACTTTGCTGGCATTTTAGTCCCAGACTTTTCATCCTTTTACACTGTTTTGGGTCCCCTTTCTCACTTTCTGCTCATGTCCAGAGCATAGCCTCTGGAACCCCACAAAACCCCTCCAAAAACATAGGATGTGTTGTCTTTTGGACATTGAGGCATGGGCCCTTGGTCGCTGCAAGAGATGGCACCTCCAACAGGGCGGAGCCCTCTGGAGACTTGCAGCCATTGGCTAGCTCTGAGCAGAGATGAGAAATGCAGAGAAAGAACTGGAGCAGTAGTACACACTCTGATGCTGGTAGTTGTAGTAGAAGAGATCCTCCGAGGAGCGGAGGTCTGAGACGAAATAAGGCCCCTGAGGAGCGGGTACCTTAGGCGTCCTTGTAGGTGGTAGGCTATCCCAGAGGGTAGGCAGGAGCAAGGCAAGAACCCCAGAGGAGCCTTAGGCGTTCTAGTTGGTAGCAGATAACCCCAGAGGGTGTAAAGGAGCGAGGCAAGGCCCCCGAGGAGTGGGTACCTAAGTCGTCCTGGAGCAAGAGTACACAGAGCAGAAGCGTCTGGTAACGTAGAGAGATCAGCATGGAGGATTCCTTACTAATTCATATTAGGAATCATGAATGGAGTTTAAATTTCAGAGCTTGTGATGTCATGCGTTGGGAACGCCCCCAAGGTTCCCGCCATGATGCACGTAAAGGATGGGGCTGCACGTGCATGCCCTAGGTGACTCCGGGAGAAAGATGGCGAATGCAATCACCTATGCCAGACCGGGGATGCTGGAGGGTTTGACGTGGAGAAGCAGAGGCAGCCATCTTCCCAAAAGGAACCGAGTCGGGCAGGAAAAAGGTGAGCAATAGAGGGCACAGCCATCTGCGACCGGGCGCAACAGTATTCCCCTTCCAAGGTCCCCCCTTGGGGGTTTCAGCTTACGAGGATGAGACTGATGGAAGCGACGGATCATGTCTTTATCCAGGATATTGGCCATGGGCTCCCAGGAGTTCTCCTCTGGTCCGTATCCCTTCCAGGAGATAAGATACTCCCAACGTTTACCTCTCTTGCATACATCCAGTATGTCATCGACGGTATACACGATATCCTCTTCGGCATCAAGCGGTGCTGGATCCGGGGCTTTGTTGGAAAATTCAGACAGGGTGAGAGATTTCAGTAATGCCACGTGAAAGGCATTATGAATCTTCATGGATGGCGATAGCTTCAAACTGTAAGTCAAATTCCCAATACGTTGGAGGACGGCAAAAGTCCAACATACCGCGGAGCAAAACATGCAGAGGGTAGCTTTAAGCGGAGGAACTTTGTACTAAGCCATACTTTATCCCCAGGCTGAAATTGAGGTGCCTTCCTGTGGTGAGCATCGTAAGTCTTTTTGGCCCTTTCGCCCGCCTTGAGGAGTAGATCCTTAGTCTATTTCCACAGTTGTTGTAATTCCATTGCGGTGACTTGAGCTGCTGGAGATGTCATGGAGAGTGGCAGTGGTAACGGAGGTAATGGTTGGTGACCATATACCACATGAAAAGGTGTTGATCCCATAGCAGCAGCTGGTTGTGAGTTTAGGGCGAATTCAACCCAAGGGAGTAATTCTGCCCAGTCCCTTTGTCGAGTATTCACATATGAGTGTAAGAATTGTTTGAGCATCCGATTCATTCACTCTGTTTGGCTATTGGACTGCGGGTGATAGGCTGAGGTCAGGTCCAATGCGATGTCGAACATCCGACACAGAGTTCTCCAGAGGTTTGCTGTAAACTGGACGCCTCTATCAGACAAAATGTGTTTGGGCATGCCGTGAAGGCGAAAGATGTGCTTTACAAATAATTTAGCCAGTTAAGCAGCGGATGGTAACCTGGCAGGGCCACAAAATGTGCCATTTTCTAGAATCGATCAACGGTCACCCAGATCATATTGTTTCCAGCCGAAGGGGGTAAGTCCACCACAAAGTCAGTCGCAATGTTTGTCCAAGGTTCCTCTGGTACAGGCAGAGGTTGGAGGAGACCCCAGGGACGTCTGACAGGAGGTTTTTGTCTCGCGCAGGTGGCACAGGAGGCCATGTAGGCTTGGACATCAGTCTTCATAGTAGGCCACCAATAGAAATGTTGGAGCATGGCTAATGTACGGCCTTGCCCGGGGTAGCTGACCAGACGGGAGTCATGTGCCCATTTTAGTAATTGCTTTCTCATTCCCAGCGGCACCACTGTTTTCCCAGCAGGAACGGCATGAGTGGCCGCTAACACCACCTTCTCAGGACTGATGATGTGACAAGGTTCGTCAGGTACGTCCACTGGAGAGAAGGAGTGCAAAAGGGCATCTGTCCTAACATTCTTTTCTGCAGGACGGTATTTTAGTAGGAAGTCAAAGCGGTTGAATACCAACGACCACCTCATCTGCAGTGATTAAGGCGTTGGGCATGTCGTAGATATTCCAAATTTTTATGATCTGTTTACACCGTTATTTGGTGCTGCGTGCCTTCCAACCATGGACGCCACTCTTCAAAGGCCAATTTTATAGCTAACAATTCTTTATCTCTGATTTCTTAATTCTTCTCGGTGGGAGAGAATCATCGTGAGAAGAAAGAGCAGGGATGGAGGACATTGGCATTGCTGTATTGGCTCAGTACTGCTACCACGCCGACGTCGGAGGCGTCAACCTTGATGATGAAAGGATGCTGAGGATTGGGATGACGAAGACAAGGCTTGGTTTGGAAGGCTTCTTTGAGAGTTTGGAAGGCCGCTACAGCCTCAGCAGACCATCAAGATGGATCAGCCCCTTTTCTGTCATGGCTGTGAGTGGTTCTGTTAGGGTGGAGTAGTGCTTGATGAAGGTACAGTAGTAGTTTGTGAAGCTGAGGAAATGGCATAATGCTTTTAAGTCAGTGGGTTGAGGCCACTCTTGAATGCTTTTCAGCTTTCGAGGGTCCATCTGGAAGCCTATCTTGGAAATGATGTACCCCAGAAAGGGCACTGACTCCTGTTGAAAAGCACACTTCTCGAGCTTTGCATAAAGGTGATTGTCAGTAGCCTTTGTAGTACCTTTATCACGTCTGCCTGGTGTGTCTGGAAGTCCTGAGAGAAAATCAAGATGTCATCTAAATATACCACCACGCACTGGTACAGTAAATCTTACAGAATATCATTCTGCATTGCACAGTCCAAAGGGCATGACTAAGTATTCAAAGTGTCCATCACAGGTGTTAAAAGCTGTTTTCCATTCATCCCCATGATGGATTCAGACAAAATTGTAGGCCCCTTTTAAGTCTAGCTTAGTAAACACCTTTGCCCCCTCGGGTCTGTTGAACAGCTTGGTTATCAACGGTAGAGGGTAGCGATCCTTGATGGTGATTTCATTGAGACCTCTGTAATCGATACAAGGGCGAAGGGATCCATCTTTTTTCCTAACAAAAAAGAACCCCGCACCCGCCGGGGACTTAGAAGGTCTAATGAACTCTTTTGCAGGTTTTCTTGGATATAGGCCAACATGGCTTCGGTGTCTGTTATTGAGAGGGGGTATACCCTTCTCTTGAGAGGCTCCGAGTTAGGCTTGAGATTTATCACACAATCAAAGGTCCTGTGCGGAGGTAATGCATCTGCTGCTTGCTTGGAGAAGACTTCCTGAAAAGACGCATATTGCAGTGGTAGACCAGGTAGTAAGGGAGTCGTTGACATGCAGGGCAGCGCTGAAACTTTGGCTATACAACAATCGTGACAGCCAGGGTCCCACTCAGAAAGCTCCATGGTGGTCCAATTGAACTGAGGTGTGTGTTCCTGTAGCCACAATAGACCGAGTACCATGGGGTGAATGGCCTTCTCAAGGAGCAGGAAGGAGAGGTTCTCAGTGTGTAAGGCCCCTGTGCGAAGGCATATGGGTTGCATGGTAAGTGAGACCTCCCCTGGAAGTGGTTCTCCATGTATAAAAGACAGCAGTAAGGGGGTATCAACTGGTGTAGTGGGAACTTGCAGATGGTCTGTAATTCTCTTTAGCATAAAATTTCCTCCCGCACCTGAGTCCACGAGTGTGAGTGTTGAAAATTCAAGGCCTCTAGAGATGAGAGAGACGGGGAGAGATAATGGAGGAGAAGGTGCAGTTAGACCTAGGAGAAGTCCTCCAGCAGATCCTAGGTCTGGCCTTTTCCCGGACAGATAGGGCAGGTCTGGACAGCATGGCCAGATTGGCCGCAGTACAGAGGCTTGAGCATCTGTGAAAATGTTTTTCTTTAGAGGTCAGGTGACTGTGTCCTAACTGCATAGGTTCTTCTTCTTCTTCACTGGGCGCAGAAGATTGGGCTGAAGTCGTGTGCATGGCTCGAGGGTGATTACCTCCAGTAAAGTGCTTCTTGTGACACTTTGCCCCTTGAGTCCGATCACATATCCTGCGATCAACTCTCCCAACTAAATCAATGAGAAATTTCAGGGTGTCTGGCAAGTCACGAGCCGCTAGTTCGTCTTTTATACGGGTGTTGAGGCCCTCTAAAAATATAGCACGTAGACATCCCAAGTCCTAATAGAGCTCAGATGGTAGTGTTTTGAATTCAATAACACAGTCTGGTAAAAGCTTACTTCCTTGTTGAAGGTAAAGAAGAGTAGACCCTGCAATGGTCTAATGTGCTGGATCATCAAATACTGATTTGAACAGGTTCAAGAAGTCAGTCAGATCATTTAAAACAGGATCGCTGTATTCCCAGAGAGGTGAAGCCCAGGCCAGGGCTCCTCCATCGAGTAGCGATAGGATATAGGTAGTCTTGGAAACAGCATTGGGAAAGTAGTTTCGTTGCAACGAAAAGTGTATACAGCACTGATTAATAAAACCCCTGCACATCTGGGCATCATCAAAGATGCGTGTAGGAGCTGGAAGCAGTACAGTGGTGCGAACTGCAACCACTTGAGGAGAAGAATCTTTCTCTGGAATCGTCGGCGTATTCAGTCGGGCGTTCAACTGGTTGAAGGCAGCGACTAGTGTCTCCAGAGATTTCTCTTGCTCTGCATTCCGCTGGGCCAGGCCAGGGATGGCCTGTAAGGCTGAGAGCTGAGCTGGGTTCATGGAGTTAGCAATCTGTTGTGTTTTGGACATTGAAGCTTGGGCCCTTGGTTGCTGCAAGAGATGGCACCTCCCACAGGGTGGAGCCCTGCGGGGATTTGCAGTAGGGATGTGAATCATTTTTTGACGATTTAAAACAATCGTCAGATATATTTTAAATTGTCAAAAATCGTTGAGTCGCGATACAATAGAAATTCCCCCGATTCATCGTGAAAAATCATAAATCGGGGGAGGGGGGAAAACCGGCACACCAAAAAAACCCCAAAACCCACCCCAACCCTATAAAATGAATCCCTTACCTTCCCCCACCCTCCCGAACCCCCCCAAAACTTTTTACGAGTACCTGGTGGTCCAGTGGGGGCGCAGGGACCGATCTCCCGCTCTCGGCCCATCGGCGCCATTTTGGCTGCCACTCAAAAATGGCGCCGACGGTCTAGGTTTTCCTGGATGTAGCGTGACATGGCCTGTGTCTCGGAGGATGAAAGGGCATATGTGTGTCCTCAGGGGGGCTCTGCGCCTGGAAGCAGGTTAATAGTGCATTTGAAGGGTCAATAGGGTGGTAGTATCTCAGCCTTTTCGTTTTGAAAAGACATCTGCGAAAGAAGCATATGGTGCCGGTAGGCCCTGAGAGCAGGTGGTCGTGGTTAAGCACTGTGCAGGAACTACTGAATTGAGGCAGGAGTCTTGGCAGGCTGATCCCCAACTAACCAGTTGTAGGGTTTTCCAGTCGAACTGGGGGCAATGTGCTTGGAGCCAGGGGAGCCCCAGCACGACGGGGTGTATGGATCGTTCAAAGACATGGAAGGAGAGTTGTTCTATATGAAGTAATCCGGTGTGAACTTGGACAGGAGAGGTGACGTGGGTAACCCGATCTGGGAGGGGTTCGCCCTGAATGGACGAGAGGACCAATGGAACCTGGGCGCAGAGGAGTGGAATTTTGAGGTGCTCCACCAAACTCTTCATGATGAAGTTACCCCTGGCTCCCGAGTCCACCAGGGCCAGGGTGTGGAATTTTTGGTCCCCTGTAGTTAGCTTGACTGGCAGAGTTAGTGGAGATATGGGTGATGCTAGGCCCAGGAAGAGTCCTTCAGATCCTAGGCCTGGGAGTTTCCCAGACACACCGAGCAAGATGCCAGGAGGTGCCCTGCGGAGCCACAGTAGAGACAAAGTCCACCTTGCATCCATCTACGGCGTTCCTGAGAGGAGAGTTTATCTCGACCCAGTTGCATGGGCTCCTCAGCTGGCGCCCTTGAAGGATCTGGTTCGGTCTTAGGAGACGGCGAACATCGAGGGCGTCTGAAGGTACTGGAAGTTTTCTTAGAGAGCTGAACTTCTCGGGAGTGTTCTTGAATGTGTCTCTCAATGTGCCAAGTCAAGTCAATGAGGGAGTTCAAGGACCTTGGTAATTCGTGGCCTGCAAGTTTATCTTTAATTCTTGAGCTGAGTCCCTCCAGGAAGATGGTCCTCAAGCAGTCGGACTCCCATCCAAGTTCCGAGGATATCTTTCGGAACTCGATCACGTATTCGGCGACAGTTCGGGAGCCCTGGCATAAGTGGAGGAGAGTTGCTTTGGAGATTACCTGGTGAGTGTGGTCGTCAAAGATGATACGGAAAAGATCCCAGAATTCTCTCAAGTTGTGTAGCACAGGGTCGTCATGCTCCCACAAGGGAGATGCCCAGTCTAGGGCCTTTCCTCCGAGAAGAGACAAGATGTATGTCGTTTTAGTAACATCTTCAGGAAAGAGGGTAGGCTGTAAGCGGAAGTGCATGTTGTAACGGTTAATGAAGCCCCTACAGGAGTGGTGTTCACCTGAGAAGCACGGAGGAACTGGTAGAGGAATTACTGGACGGACATTTTTATTTATTTATTTAACATTTTTTATATACCAAAATTCTAGCAACAATGTTGCTAATCATTTCGGTTTACATATAACATTGGAGTGACTTAACATGCGAGTCTTACATGGAACAGGAAAATGAACTTGGAGAAAATTGAATAAATACTAATAACAAATAACATTAAAACAACAACAGTAGTAATAGACATGTTATATACAGGTGATTAAAATGAATCAGTTATGAATAAGATCAGACATCAGAGGTTGCTGATACTGACGGCAAGGCAGGGTTCATGGGGCCGATGGCATCAAACTGTTGGTTCAGGTTTTCTACTGCCGAGACGAGGGAATCCAGAGTCTTTTGTTGATCTAAGGTCCGTTGGGCCATACCTGGAATGACCTGATGGGCCGAGGCCTCTGCCGGGTCCATGGACTTGGCAATCTGTAGAGAAGGCCGAGGAGATGTGGACCCTTAGCCTGAAAAGGAGTTGGTATCACCTGAGGGGACGAACTCCCCCAGAGTCCCCGTCGGGAGGCGAGGCTGAATGAAGAAAAGGGCCAGCTGGATCTTCACCACTGGAAGCCCGCGGCCCCCCCAGGTGGAGCCCGTAGGGACCCGGGCCGCTTGGACTTAGGAGGGCCCTTGAGAAGATGGAAGATTCGTTGAAGTCCGGTCCAGGATCAGAAGCCAGGGGATCACCAACTGCCAGTCCGAGGTCAGAAGCCAGAGAGTCACCAATCGCTAGTCCGAGGTCAGAAGTCAGAAAGCAGTCTGGAGCTGTGGAGAAGACAGGAACAGGGCTCGGAAAAGCAGGAACAAGAGTACCAGAGGCACAGACAGACTTACAGGAGTAAGCAGACTCATTGCCAAGTCGAGGAAGGGTTGGAGAGGAGGACCTAAATAGGCCTGGCTGGATGATGTCATCAGGGAGGAGTCCCAGGAGTTTCCTGCCATTGGCCCTTTAAATTCTCCTGAAGAGGTGCACGCCGGCACCTAGAGGAGGGCCCAGAGAGGGGCAGGACCCTGGACAGTGGCTTCTCTGCCGCATGGAGAGAAGGAAGAGCAGTCAGGCAGCGAGGGCAGCCTCCAGGCTGCTAGGTGGTGTCTGCCCCGGCAGCGGCTAGGCCGCGAAGAAGGGTGATGCCATGGCCTCCGGACCACGGGAAGATGGCGGCGGCGGTGTGGACCGCGGGCAGCCTGGGCCGCGGTATGGGTTCCTTCGGGGTCGGGCCAGCGACGGAGGTAGGTAGGAACCGTCCGTCAGTAGTTGCGGTCGGCGGACGCAACAATTGCTAATTAGAGCTGCACCTGAAGAGAAATAAATAAGTTTGTGTGCCCTTGGTGTTAAAACCCCGCTAAGAGTTACATTAGTATGAATTTAGTCCATAGGTCTTAATGAAAGCTATCAATATGTTTCAGTTTTGTTTTTTATTCTTTGATATTATGTATATTTTTATTGTATATATATATATATATATATATATATATATATATATTTATAAGATACAAAGTTAAGAAGGAAGGAGACAAGAATTTAAACTTCCCTAAGCAAGGAATTCAAGATACAAACTAGCATATAAGAGAAGGAGGTTGGAAACTATATCAGAATGTTGTATCAGGGAAGAGATGATTGGCAGGTTTCCAACCTGGGTTACCTAGATTCCCAAGTACAAAGAAGAATAGCCCTAACCCAGGGTGTGAGAACAAAGGGTAATCTCTGAGGTTCCACACTGGCCCAACTGCTAGTCTGGAATTAGAACAGCGTGAATAGACAAGTCTGGGAGCAGCAGGTAATGTCCAAGTCAGAGTATACACAAGCCAGGTCAAGAATGCTAATCACAGCTCCAGAAAAAAAAACCCTGTATAATTAATAAAAGCATTACCAACAGCATACTCGCCAAATTCAATTGTGTTTTGACAACTCTTGCCAGTTTCAAAGGCAAATCAGTTTACCTTAAAGTGACTTGTAAATGCATTTCTAAATATCAGTGAAGTCTACATGATTATTTCATTTAGAAGAGGAATATTAGAATCATAGTGGTATTCCCAGACAGCTGCAAAGACTCACCTTTCCAAAGTTAAGAGGTCTTATCTAATCACACCATTGTAAATGCATTCAGTCATTGGCAACTATCGTCCAAATGCTGCCTATAATGACACAGACCTTGGCAATCCATGGAAAATCAAATTCTAATCCCATTATATCAATGTACCTGCAAACCTTCATTCATTCATTTATTCAGTTACAACTGTCTATCCCCTGCTTCTCATGTGGTTACCTTAAACCAATAGAAGACATTTGTTCATGTTGTCCTATCATGATAAGCAACTACTATATCATATGGGTTTTATTCCAGTGCAACACATGATTTATGTTATTTAAAGATAGGAAACCTGCGATGGACAAGGAGATTGCTGAGAGAACTGAACAGCAGACAGAGCATTCAAAGATCCAGAGATGAGAGGCAAAAATTCATCATGGCTCTCCAGATGAGGAGAATGAGTAACACTGGACTTCATTTGGAAGAGCTAAGGGCATACACTCAACACAAACCCTAACAAGTACATTTTAAAAGGTGCATGCATGCACCCATAAACACGTGTATTGGGCATGTGAGCAAAAATGCACTCAATTTTATATCGTGCATGCAAGTACACGCACACCATTTAAAATATCCCTACAGCGCATACGTGTTGGAGCCTTTACACGCCTACTTACAACTGACTAGGAAGAGGGGGAGAGAGAGAGAAAGAGAGTGAGAAAGAAAACCAATCTTTCACTCTCTCTATATATCCCACTGAAAGAGGGGCACTTTCAACTCAGGTGTTGGTTTTTTTTTGGGGGGGGACCAAATGTTACAAGGATCTACAGAGTACGTACCCTAGACTGTCAGATTGTTTCTCTCTTTCTCTCTCCCTTCCTATCCCTCTCACCCCCCCCCCCCCCCCCCAGTGTCAAAATCTTCAGACTTGTGCCTCATCAAGTTATCTGCCTAACTTGGCATGCGTTGTCATGGTCAGCCTTGCAGAATTCATGGGTTATGCACATACATCTTGGCCCCAGTTTAGAATGCCCATTCCCTGCCCCTTTTCTGCCTCCTTATTTTTGATGGATGTAATTCCCGGCTTCTTAAAATTCGCGTTGCTCACGTGTGGCTCACATACACATATATGGGGCTGTTTTTGCGCGAGCAACGCTTTTAAAATCTACTTGTTAAGTCTCTAGCTAGACTGAACAAGAAAACAAGAAATACAGAGATATACACACTCGGGCGGATTTTAAAAGCCCTGCTCGCGTAAATCCGCCCGGATTTACGCGAGCAGGGCCTTGCGCGCCTATTTTCCATAGGCCGCTGGCATGCGCAGAGCCCTGGGACGTGCGTAGGTCCTGGGGTTTTTCAAAGGGGGCGTGTTGGGGGCGTGTCGGGGGCAGGACCGGATGATGTGGCGTTTTGGGGGCGGGGCATGGCATTTCGGGGGCGGGACCGGGAGCGTGGCGCCGGCCCGGGGGCATGGTCCAGGCCTCCGGACCAGCCCCCGGGTCGGAAGACGGTGCGCCAGCAGTCCGCTGGCGCGTGTAGATTTACATCTGCTTCTCGCAAGCGTAAATCTAGGGACAAAGGTAAGGGGGGGTTAGATAAGGCCGGGGGGGGGGGTGGGTTAGGGAGGGGAAGGGAGGGGAGGGAACGGAGGCAGGCTGCACGGCTCGGCGCGCGCAGGCTGCCCAAAATTGGCAGCCTTGCACGCCGATCCAGGATTTTAGAGGATATGCGCGGCTATGCGCGTATCTTATAAAATCCAGCGTACTTTTGTTTGCGCCTGCTGCGCAAACAAAAGTACGCGATCGCGCTTTTTTAAAAAATCTATCCCATTGTGAAAGGAAAAGAGAGAAAGAGGACAAAGCGACAGTGTTAAAGGACTCAGACAAACTTAAAAAAACGCCGAGAGAGAAAGGAACCTATAGAAAAGATATTCTTACCATTATCCATTGCAAGGAAATGCACCAGAACACCTGTGAAGTGGAGCATAAGAAAAGAATCATATATTCTTAAACATCTGCATATACATTATTTCAAGTGAAACAAACTTTACCACTCAGAGATAAAGATATATCTACATATACTTATCTGATCAGAGTTCCATATTAGCAGGTACCAGTACCAGACAGGGAATAAGAATCTTAGTAAGAAAAGAGATAGACAAAATGGTTTTTTAATGCTATTCACTAATCACTATTGTAAAACAGTATTTTCTGCTTGAATGTTATTTCCAAAAGTTCACAAGAATTTGAATTGCTGATTGACACTACTTTCTTGGTAAACAAAACTGTTAAATAAACTGTTTTCTTTAATTTAACGTTGAATTTATCTGAGTATTATAATTGTAAAGACCCTGCCTTCCCTCTCTACCCCTGGGAGACTGATTGGGTGGGTTTCAGTCCCCTGGTTCCTGTTATTGGAAGACCCAATGGGAAGAAGGGCTAAAGTTTCCTCTTGTAGCCCCTCTTTTGTGGATCTAGTAGCTCCCAGAATAACAACAGAAACCCTATATTCTAATAGAGACCTTAGCCACTATAAGGGGAGAGTCACTGCCCAAAAGTCACGGGGTACAGAGGCAAATTGAAAGTGGACAAGGCAATGGAACTGGATGAGGTAAATCGCAGGATACTGAGAAGGCTCAGAGATGTGCTGGCAGGTCCGCTGATGGACCTGTCCAATAGATCCCTGGAAATGGGAATGGTGTTGTGGGACTGGAGAAGAGCAGTGGTGGTCCCACTTCACAAGAGTGGTAGTAGAGAGGAGGCTGGAAACTGCAGGCCTGTTAGCCTCACCTCGGTGGTGGGAAAATTAATGGAGATACTGCTGAAGGAAAGGATAGTGAACTATCTACAATTGGGTGGATTGCTGGATCTGAGGCAGCATGGTTTCGCCAGGGGAAGGTCCTGACAGACAAATCTGATTGATTTTTTTGATTGTGAATAGAGAATGGGATCAAAGAAGAGCGCTCAATGTGACCTACTTGGATTTCAGCAAAGCTTGTTAATAAAATGAAAAGCTTGAATGTGAACGCCAAGGTGGTGGCATGGATTACAAACTGTTTGACCGATAGGAGACAGCATTTAATGGTAAACGGAACCTACTCTGAAGAGAGAGCCATGGCAAGTGGAGTGCCACAGGGATCGGTATCGGGACCAGTTCTGTTCAATATCTTTGTGAGCGACATTGCAGAAGGTAAAGTTTGTCTATTTAGAGATGATACTAAGATCTGCAACAAAGTCTCCACGCCTGGAGTAGAGGAAATGAAAAGTGATTTTAAGGAAGTGTGGCAGGACCTTTCAGCCCGTCACTATAAGCCCTTAATTCCATTCCATGAAATGTAACACCTCTTGAGCTATCCATCCCCCTTGCTCTTCTCCCACCTAGGAGAGCCAGGATTGGTTGCTCTTTGGCTTATAACTTGGTCGTTTTGTAGATTTGGTGTGGCCAGTTTCAAGTCAGTGTAGACACCAAGCAGTAAAGACGTTTTGTTTTTTATTCCCCGGTGAGGCCTCCCTGCCTAATCAGCTTTTTAGCCTTTTTGAGGGGAGTCTCCTCTGTGCACATCCTGCCAGAGGGTCTCTTGGAGTTTAGTTACTGTAAGGACTTCTTTATGCCAGAACCCCCTTCAGGACTCCCGCTCCAGGACTGAAGACCAGTGAGCCCTCCTTTCACTCCCTGAATGTGGCAAGCACCTGTGACAGGTTTGGCTGTGTGAGGAGTCTGAAGGCTAGAAGAATCCTATTTTTGGAACGGACTTTCACAGTCTGGGGTACTGATGTGCAGACATAAGGGAAAAAGCACAGGACTGCTTGTACAGCCAAGTCCATAAGAAAAGCACATAAAGCAGCACTGTCAGAATTTTCAAGAAAGCTCATCACCCAGTAAAAATGTTGCTAGCAGTACATTTTTTTATGGATTATCATAGGGCTTGGGGAAAGCTGTACAGAGCGGCAATTGCTACCCTTAAGAGAAACATGGGGGGTAACCTGCATGGAGCGGCAGATGCTACCATAAGAAGCTTGCTGGGCAGACTGGATGGACCATTTGGTCCTTTTCTGCTGTCATTACTATGTTACTATTGTAACCCTACCTAGGATCACTAACAAGCTTCACGTATTCTGAAAGCTTCTGGATGGTTCCTGCTGCTCAGGGTTCACAAAAAGTTCAGGGAGTTCTGTGTAAAGTGCAGATCTCTTGCCCTTTGCAAGCATCCTTTGTAAGGAGGGGTACTAAGAGGAATAAGATAATGCTGGCTTCAGAGTTAACAGATGGGTGAGGAAGAAAGGATGATATCAGGGGGAGGTACATTTCCTCCATGGGGAATGCGTTGGTGAGAAATTATTTAAGATGCTGTGAGTGGCATCTTAATAATATAGAAGCTTGGAGTAGTCTGGAGTATAAGGGCTCCTGAGCTTTGAGAATGCTGAAGATCCTGAAATTATTGAAGATTCCTGATAGTCATCTAGAGCAGGGATGGGCAAACTTTGGCCCACAGGCAAAATCAGGCCCATCATTGACTTTTATCCAGCCTGGTAAATATTTCAAAATTTATGTTAGATGTGGCCTGCTATGTTTGCCAAGTGACGGTGTCATCAGCAAAGGCTCATGCAGTCCCCTTTGAATGATGTACTGACTCACACGACACCGGGTCCTGGCCTTTGCTGACGATGTTGGCATCCGAAGGTGGGGAGGAGTTGAGCACACGGCCAAACACTTCTCTCTCCTTGAGGGTGGGTGGGCAGGTGAGCATCTGCACTGCGCGGCATCCTGAATAAAGATGCAATTGGCTGGACACAAAGGATGATGTTCCAACAAAATAAATCTTTTCTTAAAAGTCAACAACTTCAATAGAGATCATTTGTCAAAGTACACCCATAATGAACCCATAATGTTACAAATAATTATGCTCATAAATATACTCACTCATACAAGATCCCCTCCATTTTCAATTCTACAGGTTCACTTAGTGGTTGGCTATAGGGTTTCCCCTCACTCTCTAGGAAAATGCCTTGTGTCTGGAATCCAGTGCTTTATAGCTGTTGTCTTCTCACTGTTTGCGCTTGATGGGCACTCTCCTCCCTTGAATGCTTTGAACTCCTCAGGATAGGTGCCAGATTGGCACTCTACATGCTCTCCTCTGCTTTCCCAGAATGGTTGGCACCAGTTACACTAACTGGACTAGTTAGCATAAATGCCTCCCTTGAAAAATCATAACAGATCCTGTGTGAGTGTATGGTTTCCAGATCCCTTTCTGGCAAACCAACAAAGGCCCAAGGCTGCATACAAAAAGGAGTCAAATAAAAATGGAAAGCTTCTTGGTTGGCTTTACCCTCCTTATTCTTAAAAATAGGAACAAAACCTAGAAAGCCCTTTACTTGAGCTTTCAGCATCTGCTCTGCACATGCCATTGTTATCTGAGTGTCTTACTCTTCCGCTGACTCTCTATCTGGGAGTCACTATATTGAAAAGCAGGAATGAATCACTGTGGCACTTACCAATGAGGAACGCTTAAGCAAATGTTCAGTCTACCTACCATTGCCTCAGCATCTATTATCTCTTCTGGCTGAGGGTGTGAGAGTGAGTTGCCAATGTCAGATGCAAGTGCTAGGACATAATTTCTGGTTCGCTGAACAGGATCTTCTAAGATAACCGGTCAATCTGGCTCTACCCCCTTTCCTGTCCTGCAGTTGCTTTCCTCTATTGGCACAGCATTTCTAGCTCAGCAACTAGCTAGGCTTTTCCTGCATTTAGCAACAGCAGCAGCAGCAGCGGTGGTGCATTCTTCTTCAAGTCTACGTCTAGCTAACTTTATAGCAGCCTTTTGCTTACTAAAAGAGGCATGTGCCTGTGCAGATTTTGCTTTTGTGTGTGCCTTGGCAGCAACTGTACTGCTGAAGACAGGTTTGAGCGGACTGATTTCAGTGACCTTGAAGATCCAGGGGAGCATTTGGAAAGGCTGGAGTACTGGGACGCAGGTTTCTTTAAAACTCTCAGTCTTTTGCTGTGCTCATGTAATAATGCTTTGCACTAAATTGTCAAGTTCTAGATATGAGCCAATAGGAAGTGGAGATGGTGAGCGGTATACGTTAGTGGTGACTAACCATAAGTAAAAATGGTACAGCGCTAAAGGATCACGGATCCTTATGGTGAGTTAATCAAAAAATGAAAATGGAAAATGAAGATTTAAGGCAAACATTTCCACCTTTTATTCATGAATGCTTAGAGTGAAGGTTCAGTCCCCCCGACATGGGCTATGTTTCGCCACATGGGCTGCAGGTTAGTAAGCTGTTCTTTTATAAGGGCTGAAATCTCTCTGTAAGCCACCGGTTGTGGCTACTTGACAGCAGCTCTTTTGAAGATTCCTCCACAAGGTGCCCGTTTCCAACCTTTGGCAATCCCTTTCATCGATTCTTTGGAACATAATTGAATCTCAGTGTCCTCTGGGCCTCTGTCCCTCCCGACGCAAAGTTTCTGCCTCTGAAATAGCCACATTCAATTTTTACAGAGAATCCCCTTGCACCTTTGTGATATTGAATCCCACAAATAACTCATTGCGCACCATCTCATCCAACGGATTAGAGGCATATAGATCCTGATAGTAGGCCCAAAGCACCTCCATGATTTCTGCAGTGTCGTTAAGAAGCTGTCCTCCACCTCTCCGTATACCAGTGACATAAGTCTCCTGCCTCATCTCCTTTACCAAGTATGCCATCAATTTCCCTGCCTTGTCTCCATATTTATATAGCTGAAACTTAAAATAATTCATAGAATAAAAAGTTTTGAGATGGAGCAGGTGGTTTAGGGCAGCCCTAATTTCCGCCAAGGATTTCTTAAGTTCATTAGACAACAATACTACATGAGTCCTTTTAAATTTCTGCAATAAATAAGTGAGGCACAAAATTTCTCCATCTCTGTAATTTTCTCATAGCCACATAAGCCATGATTTCCCCATGCATCACCTCTTTCCCAGTGTCCCACAGCAATGTAAGGGAAATCCCTGGGGTGTCATTAAAGTGGCAATATTGTTTCCATTTCCTTCTCAGTAGTTCACAAAACTCAGCATCCTTAAATAAACCAGAGTTTATTGTCCACATAAAATTCTTCTCCTTCTCTTTTCCCAACCTCAGTTGGACAAATACAGGGGCATGATCAAAAATAGCGATAACCCCCTGGCTGAATTTGGGAAACAACCCCTCAGAGAGTAGAATGTAATCTATTCTAGAACAGCTTTGGTGTAGATTGGAGGGTGTAAAACTCTCCATATCTCTAACAGTCCCAGCTCACAGCATAACAAATTGATTCCCTTTCTGTTTCTCCTGTGGCCTAGGTGTCCTGGATGGTCCACAATTCTTCACACCATCTGCCACCACGTTAAAGTCACCTCCTATCAACAGTGTATAATCTATATAGGTAAGCAAAATTGTAATCACATTTGAAAATAATTCCTGAGAATATATGTTTGGAGTGTACACATTTACAATCAGATATTTCATTGCCAGGTATGTCCCAATCAAAAATAAGTATCTCCCCTCAACATCTTTTATAGTTTTTTTCCATCTCAAAGGGAAGGTCCTTGTGAGTGTCCACCCCTCATTGTCTACTAGAAAAAGAAGCAAAACAACATATACCCACTTAATCTTTTTTTAAATTTCAGACGCTCAGGATCAGACAAATGCATTTCCTGCAGACATGATATATCAAATTTTGCTCTTTTTAACACTGTATCTTTGTATGTTTGATAAGAGAATGTATTTCCAAATCATTGTAAATCACATAATTCTTATAATGTACCCCGTCATATCTCGGTTAATATACTATGTTAAAGTTCCTTTCATTTTTCCTCTTGCTCCCAGTTGCACTCATCCCTGTTTTATTGTAACTGTAACTATTTTATGTTTAACACCTAGTATTTATTTCGTTCATTGTTCCTTTTTTCACTCCACTGTTTATTGTAAACCGGCATGATGTGATTCCCTCACGAATGCCGGTATAGAAAAAACTAAAATAAATAAATAAATAAATAAATATTTCATCTACATTGAGAGTATCAATCTTAATGTCAGTCATTATGAACGCCCAGGATATGCTGAACTATCAAAACCCTTTTCAGGGCAGCAGATCTATATATTTGTAATACACCCCATATGTCCCAGCCTAGATACAAGGTCCCTCCATTAAAATGACCTTGCAGTGTATCAAAAAAAACAATAGTTTATCAGTCCCCACCACTCCACTCTTTGTCCAGTTGCGCAATCACACTTCCCTCCTGACCTAACCCTTCCCCAGACAGTCCTGGATCCCACCCCCTTCCACCATCCACCATCCTCCAAACACAAACCCATACACACTCCATCTACTCCCCACCATCCCATCATCAATCCTTGCTCCCACCTAGTTTTCCTCCAAGGGACCTCCATCCTCTAGCCGCTTTCATCCTCCTACTTTGACAGCAGCCAGAAGATGATCTCATGTGGACCCTCTCTGAACCCACCACTTCAAACAGCCGCTAGATGGCGTAGTCCTATCCTGGATAGGATTTGGTACTGGAACAATAAGTGACTGGGGGCACTCAAGCAATTAGCGCCACGCGTGGGATCCAGGACTGTCTGGGGAAGGGTTAGGTCAGGAGGGAAGTGTGATTGCGCAACTGGACAAAGAGTGGAGTGGTGGGGACTGATAAACTATTGTTTTTTATTGATACACTGCAAGGTCATTTTGATGGAGGGACCTTGTATCTAGGCTGGGACATATGGGGTGTATTACAAATATATAGATCTGCTGCCCTGAAAAGGGTTTTGATAGTTCAGCATATCCTGGGCGTTCATAATGACTGACATTAAGATTGATACTCTCAATGTAGATGGAATACATTCTCTTATCAAACATACAAAGATACAGCGGCTGCTGTCTCTGGGCTGAATCATCTTCCATCTCTAACTAACCTCAAGGCCCACCTAAGTCCTGCCGGCCCCAGCACCCAAAGGCTGAGCCCAAGGGGAACGAGGGCTGGTATAGGTGAAGCTCCAGCAGCCTCTAACTTCAGCCCACTCCACCTGCTGATGGTGGGGAACCCTAGGTCCTTGCCTGTGGGTTGCATCAATTCCACCTCAGCCCAAGGGTCCACCTCCGATGCAACAGGAAGCAGGACCAATCAAGGTGAAGTATTTTTTTTACCAGCTGTCCTTGCTGACATCTACATGGATTGCTGGTGACTTCTTTTTTAAAAAAAAGGAAAGAAAGTGCCCATTTTAGTTTTCTGGTTTGTGGGCTGTAGGTGAAGGTATTTGTGTAGCTCTGAGAGACAAAGAAAAATTAATAAAAGTGTGAGAAAAGACTGAAGGACTAAGAGAAGTTAAAAGTGTGGTGAGTTCTAGCTCTGCTGTGCTATTCTTTTTATAAAATACTATATTACTATGTTTCAAAAATCTTTTCTTGTTTTTCATTAGTATAGCACACATAGCGTGATTGCACTATAACTGGTAGAGATGTGAATCGTGTCCTCGATCGTCTTAACGATCGATTTCGGCTGGGAGGGGGAGGGAATCGTATTGTTGCCGTTTGGGTGTGTAAACTATCGTGAAAAATCGTTAAAATCGTGAGCCGGCACACTAAACCCCCCTAAAACCCACCCCGACCCTTTAAATTAAATCCCCCACCCTCTCGAACCCCCCCCCCCAAATGCTTTAAATTACCTGGGGATCCTGCGGTGGTCTAGAATGGCGGCGGTCCGGAACCCCCGCTGAACGACCTCCTGCAGTCGATCTCCTGCCGGCGCCATTTTCCGTACGAAAACGATTCGCGGCAAGAAATCGCTCCCGGAACCCCGCTGGACTCCCAGGAAAATTTTGGCCAGCTTGGGGGGGCCTCCTGACCCCCACAAGACTTGCCAAAAGTCCAGCGGGGATCCGGAACGACCTCCTGCGTCGAATCGTTTTTGTCTATGGCCGCCGCCATATTGCGGCGGCCATTTTGAAAAATGGCGCCGGCTGAAGACAACACGATTCTATTGAGGGGGCCGTTCCGGACCGCCGCCGTTCTGGACCACTGCCGGATCCCCAGGTAATTTAAAGCATTGGGGGGGGGGTTCGGGAGGGTGGGGGGATTTAATTTAAAGGGTCGGGGGTGGGTTTTAGGGGGTTTTAGTGTGCCGGTTTTCCTGCCCTCCCCCTTCCCCCGATTTACGATTTTTTAACGATAAATCGGGGGAATTGGTATTGTATCGTGGCCCTAACGATTTTTTGATGATTTAAAATATATCGGACGATATTTTAAATCGTCAAAAAACGATTCACATCCCTAATAACTGGAACTCTGAAAATGCAAACAGAAAAGTCAATCAGAGATCTCTGCATTGGGTGCAATAGTCAGTGTACTGATACAGAGATATTTAAACTGCAGAAAGTGCAGTGTGCTGACTAGAAAACACAGTAAAGCAACCAAGCTTGAATATTTGCTCCTCAGAGTCTCATCTTGATGTGGAAAAACGGATTGAAACAGTATGGGGTAGATTTTAAATACTTGCTCGATCGCGTACTTTTGTTCGCGTACCAGGCGTGAACAAAAGTACACTGGATTTTATAAGATACGCGCGTAGCCGCGCGTATCTTATAAAATCCGGGGTCGGCGCGCGCAAGGGGGTGCACATTTGTGCCACCTGCACACGCCGAGCCAGCGCGCGCTGCCTGTTCCCTCCGAGGCCGCTCCGATTTCGGAGCGGCCTCGGAGGGAACTTTCCTTCGCCCTCCCCCCACCTAACCCAGCCCCCTGGCCCTATCTAAACCCCTCCTACCTTTGTCGGCAAAATTACGCCTGCTGAAAGCAAGCGTAACTTTGCGCGCGTCGCCAGCAGCCCCGCTCTGTCCGCCGGTCCCGGGGACTGGTCTGGAGGCCTCGACCACGCCCCCGGGCCGGCGCCACACCCCCGGGCCCGCCCCCGAAGCACCGCGGCACGCCCCCGAAACGCCACGTCGTTTCGGGGACGCCCCGGACACGCCCCCTCCCGCCCCTTTTCGAAAGCCCCGGGACTTATGCGCGTCCCGGGGCTTTGCGCGCGCCGGCGGCCTTTTAAAATCCGCCCCTATGTGTAAACTGTGTGTGTGAGATCCTGCTGTGACGGGGGCTTTGTCTGTCACTAATATTTTCCCCCATGCGTTTTCCTAAGCTAGGGGTATTAGGAGGAGTTAGTGGTAGTTGCATTTCTCCCATTGCTTTATCCCCAGCTTTCGGGGGGGGGGGGGGGGGCAAGACAGATCTAGAGATTTATCATCCCTGGGAACATGCCCAGTGGGTTAGAAGGCATTGGATAAAGAAGGATCAGGAGAAAGTAGGAGAGAGGATTTGAAGAAAGGTTTTGATTTTTTTGGACTAGTCTGAAGGGGTTTCCCCCCTGGCTTGCAAAGGATGGGGGTCAGAGATCTGTTTGCCCAAGCATTTGTAAAAGCAAAGGTGACGAGAACAGAGTTTTGAAGAAAAGAGAAGCAAGAGAGTTAACTGGTGAAGATTTGGACCGTAGAGGAGTTTGGAGAGTTTGCAACCCCATTTTGATAATTTTTCTAGACTTGGGGACTATTACTTTCTGTACATTTTGGTGGATGTTGGAGTTACACTCCAGCTATCCCGCACTCACTGGTGAGGATATCTTTTCTCAGGATGAAGGTGCAAGAGCAAGAAAGGAAGTGAATAGAAGAAGAATGGACGGAAAAACCACCTGCTTTTTGGTGATTATTGGATGTATGCTGATTCATATTTTTGTGATCTTGGCTTGTATCTTCTTCCTTAAATTACAATAAAATCCGTCTTTTATTTGAATAGCAATTACAGTCTGAGTTTTTCTTTTAGATTTTCCCCACCCTAGTTTGGACTTGAATGGAAATGGATGGACCCTAGGATGTGGTTCCTGCTTGCAGTTTTGATTTTTGCTTCCCTACTTATTTTTTTACCATCTGGCAACTTCTGGAGTTATTCAACCTAGAGTTTGAAGTGATTACAGAGACTGTGATGGACCATGCCAGGGGTTCTGGAAGTGAAGCCTTCTTCCCTGCCCAGACCTAAGCCTGGACCCGTAGCATCCGTAGTTGAGGTTAAAGCACCAAAATGGGGGACTTGCTACACTGCTTTTCCATAAACTGTGTCATACCATCTGGAATAAAACAGTACTATTACCAGGCACAGGCAGGCACTTACTAGGTACTAGCAATGCAGCAGAGTGGCATTCTTCTGAACAAGAGTGTGTGTGTGTGGTTTCTGGCTAAGGCATGACTGGTCGTGGGAATTGCTGGGCGGCTTTTTCCGGAGGGATGGGGTTCATCTTTCTGATATTGGGAAGGACCTGTTTAATAATGCGTTGCAGGAAGGACTTGAACAACAAATCCGGTTTTGATTAGGGCCGCAGTGGGGGAACAAAGATAACCAGAAAGTTATTTTTGCTTGTGGCGGAAACCCGAGCCGTAAGGGGTATTTGTGTATTGCATTGTAAAGGTTATAGGAGGGGGAGGGGGAAGTCTCGTGTAGAATGGGGCTGCTACACGGGAAGGTCTATGAGCAAGGGGGGGGGGGGGGCGATGCTCAGGCCAATGCTTGGGGCTGCAGCGGGGTAAGAGAGGGGGTATGTTGACAGAGTCTTACCATTGGGGCGCGGTGGTAAGTGAAGAGGGGTGAAGAAGGAGACAAGGGGGAGGGGGGGATGGGGGCATATTATTTGGTTGTAATTGTTAACAAGTTGTGGGGCTCGGGTTAATTGATAATAAACTGCGGCCATGTTTAAATCCATACTGTGGTTATGCATATTTGTATGGGGATGGGAGCGAGCGAGCTGCTATCTTGCTTCCTGTGTTATTCACAGTTAACCAAGTTGTGTTAACTGTGGAAAACTTACTGTACCTTTATAATATTTTCATTACTTGTTTAAACTTGTGATAATAAATCTGAGTTATAGCTCAGAATTCATAAAATTTCTATCCGCTTACATTCAAGTTTTATTTTATTTGGGTTCTGCCTTCTCTCTCTTCCCCTGGGAGACTCACTGGGTGGGTCCTGGACCTCTATTCCTATTATTGGGAGACCCGGTAAGGCGAATTCCTTTTCTATCCTTTCCCCTTCTGGGCAATTAAAATTGGTGACTCCTTTGATGCCACCTGAAACCCCATCGCTGTGCCAGCGCTCTGCCACCGCAACGGGAGGGTCATGAATACACCCTGGAGAGGTGGGGGTAGAAAAATATAGATTGCTGGAGGGAGCTGGGCTTTATTTGATGGGCCTGGGACAGAGACTGAATGAATCTGGGGCGGGAGGGGAGGGACAACACAGTAATTGTTTGTACAGGGCAGCAACAAAGCTAGCACTGGCCCTGCTGCCATACCCTCACTGTAAGCCTTGGGGCATTGATCCAACTCTTCTATCTTGCTGTGTTGCTCTTCACCTATGATTTGTGTATTTAAACAACATACTCCTGCAGCTCTGAGCCTTTATAACTTAATTGAACTGACCTGAAATGATCCCTTTCTTTGGACTGAAGAGCAGTTTTCAGGATTCTGTAGGTGGTGCTTCATCAAATCAAGTAGAACTGAATTGCACAATGTTTGCTGTAATAGCTGTAAATATATCTTGATAAATGTGGTGGATCTTCTTAACCTTTTGAAAGCATCTGTGAGGCTTTGATTAAAAAAAAAAAAAGGATTAGCCTGAAATATATAACCTGAAAATTTTCTTGTACAATTTCTACAATTTTCCTCATATTTTTATTCCATGCATATCAAAATTGGAAGAAGAAGCCTATGCAATATATTTTGATCATCCATGCAAAATGTACTGCCAGTTTGCACTTCTTCCCACCCCATCCCCAGCACTTTTTCACCCCGGCACTTAGTCTCTAGCCCCTCCAGCCTTTCTTTAGTACTCTCCACTCAAGCCCAAACCTAGAATTCTCCTTTATGGAACCTGCCAGAATTCTGGGTATTTGTGAATCACATTGCCCAATGTCAAAGACAGGATGCTAGTCTCCACGGACCTTGACCTAACTCAGCATGGTATAGCTCTAATCTTATGTTCTGATAATTGGTTAGTTGGTTGGTTAGTTAGTTATTTAGTTAATAGTTAACAGATAGAAATATATTTATTGGTCACCTAATTCTAAAAAATGGATGAACAAGCTAGATGACAAGTATGCAGTTGACGTCCTGCATGAGTATAGAGCAGGAGAAAAATTCTTCTCAGGCTGATCATGACAAATCCCCAGTGTTTGCCGGGGCCAAGAAAATTGAATTGCCCGTCAAAAAAGATGGGTAAAAAAGTCCACCCCTAGCACTCTTTGCCCATTCTCTCAGCCCAGCCCAATCCCAGCACTATCTGCTCCCCACCATTGATGCTGTAGGAATCCATCATCAGGGTCACTATACACCTCTTGCAGAGTTTCTCCTGGCTTCTGTTCACTATTGAGGAGGCCTTTCCCCATTCCCCTTGGGGTGATCTTGCCAATGTGGGTGGCTGCTTAGACACACATTATGGATCCATACAAAACAAATAAATGGACTGAAACAAAAATGTTTTCTGCATACATCCCTAAAAATTACACGGTGAGTAAATTACTCATAGGGATGAATGCAGAAAACATTTTTGTTTCAGTCCATTTATTTGTTTTGTATGGATCCATAATTTGTTTCATTCAATTTGAATGAAAATAAAAAAGTTTTGTTTATTTGTGAGAGGAGCAAAGCAGTAGCAAGAGGGAAAAGAACACCCTAAGGCAACATAAGAGTGTCTAAGCAGCCACCCACATTGGCAAGATCACCCCAAGGGGAATGGGGAAATTCGGCTGCCCCTTCCAGCAGCACTTACCTGGTGATGCTTCCTTCTCCTCTGCCTGTTTCCCTCTGTAATGGGAATTGCATGGGGCCAGCAGGACTTGTGAGCCTACAGGGCCCAGTGCAGTTTCAAGAGGAGAGGAGAGCCGGAAGAGGGGAAAGCAGAAGAGTGGCAGATAAGTTCTGCTCTCTGACTCCCCCTTATGGTGGGAGGATATCCTGCAGGCCAGCTGTTGTAGGGGAAAGAGAAATCGAACGGCACACCAGAAATACAGCTATGGCACACTAGCGTGCCGCGGCATATCGGTTAGGAAATGCTGGAACAGAGGAATGTTTGTACCATTTTTGCCTAAATACCCAGGCTGGAGGCTCCTGCAATGGTTTATTCTTGTTTGCATATAAGCAAGTGACTTCCTAGCATCTATGTGGATTTTTAAATTTGTGAGAAAGCAAGAGTGTTCCATTCAGTTTCTTTACTGGGTGAGTGGTGTGGGTCAACGGGGGGGGGGGGGGGGGGGGGGGGGGAGCGCAGGCTGAAGAACCAGAGGAGTCCGGATGACCTTGAGACAGACTAGACAAACTGGTGGACTAATTGGTAAAAATAGGAATGTCCTTCACACAAGCATACTTTAAAATCTGCTTACCTGTGCACATTAAAGCTAACAAAGTCCTAAAGAAGACATGCAAAGTATTTTTGTTTGAGTAAACGCTTAAAATTAGGGGCACACATACGTGCGATAGGTGTATTTTAAATCATACGTGTGTAAATGCGCGCATGATTTAAAATTTTAGCGTATGGTCACCTGCATGCTTGTTTTAAAGTTACTATCCCTGTGCATTATTTAACTCCCTGACCTAAATGATCTCCTCCCCGCCTCATCTAAATGCAGGTAAAAGTATGGACATTGCGTTCCACCAGATACTTTTAGGAAGTTAAAGGATGGGCACTTTACTTTTCAGATAGGGAAATGTCTTTTGCAATTTGTCCTTCTCTGGCTGTAGTTGTTTGTTAATGCACATAGCAGCACTTAAGTACAGAACCTCCTTCCTTGGCCCCCATCTCGCTGCTTTTTCTGAGTTTTGCAGATTGTCCCGCATGAGAACATAATGTACAGAATTCTTCCCTGCATGCTTGGCACGGAGGAGGTGAAGATGTACCAAGATCATGTCCTGCCACTTGCCAGCCAAGATCTGAAACTTATACACAGCTCTGAAGGATTTTTGAACACTGTTCATGGACCCCCTTTATCTTTTCTAGAAAAGAGAAAGGGGTATGTAAAGATCTGATTTTCATTTAACGCCAAAGAACTGAATGAGAACAATGCAAATGTCATGATGAAAGATTGTGGTTTTTCCTTGAAACTGTAGGGGGAAAGCAACAGAAAGGATGAAACTTGCCCCTACATGACCTGAAAATTGTATTTGAATTATAGCAGCAGCACCTTCTATTACTGGCAGAATTATATTCTGATTCTAGTAGGAGGCTGAAAGGGGCTGGAATATGTATTCATATCTCTCTTCTGTTTTTCAAATACAGACCAGGACAGTAGAGAATAAAGATCCAATTAATGGATTAAGTGAGCTCTGATGCACTGCTTTGTGGCCTGCTATATCACCTCCCCGGTCTTCCTCTGTTGCTCTTGTAGGTCAAGCATCTTCCTCTTGTGAGGATTGCATAGTCTTGTTTTCTTTTCTTGTTTTATTATGCCTGAACCATTGTCACCCGCCTGGATTGGTAGATAGTTGTGGCTAGAAATTGTGCTTGTGGGGCTTGTGTGTAAATTTGGAAAGTAAATTCTGATTGCTCGTGGAAGCTGATTATAATTTTTAAATCTTGCTTGCTTGTAGGGCTTGTCTGTAAGGTCTGAAAGTAAGTTCTAGCTGCTTGTGGGGAAGTCTAAAACATATTGTACTTTTTCAGGTAATCCTAAGGGTTTAGCAAGCCTCTCTTTGATGCAAGAACTTTGATAGTGAGAGATTGTGGGAGAAAATTAGCATAGCAGAAAGGGGCTGATTACAGTGAGCCTTTACAATTGGAGATCTTGTTCTGAATTAGAGAAATTGCAAGGCAAGGGCTCAATGGACTTCTTTCTAGAGTAGAGGTGGCCAACTGGCATCTGGCACGCCGTGTGCGGCTCTTTAGAGTTTAAACTGCAATTCTTGATTCCTTCTCCATAGTAATCCTCCTTCTTCTCAGCAGCTGGCTCGGATGGAAGTTGTAAATTTACAACCGAGAAGGAGGATCGCTGCCCACCTTCACGCTGTGCCCTCCATCCCCAGTGAAAGTGCTCGCTACACAGATCTGACAGCAATGGACTGCCATCACGTGGAAAGGCCCCTTACTGTGATGTGATTTTTTTTTTTTGTCATGCAATTTTGCCGCAATAAAAATATATTGGGGAGGGGGCCAAACGTTGCAGGATCAGCCTCCCTTCCCTCTGGGATATTTGGCCCCTTCTGCAATAAACTTGCATTGCAATAAATCATTCCCTAAAAGTACTAGGGAGGCAAGTCAAGACATCAAGAAAGGAAGTGGCAGAAACTAAAGCAATTAGATCTAGAGCAGAAGCTCAAAAGTAACACTGCTTATGTGACAGAACCTCCTGGTCTCGCCACTAGATGTCATCGTTCCTGTCCTTAGAATACACTTAAAGGCCAATGCAATATCAGCTCGCGTAAAACGGGCACTCATGATTCAGCGCCTGCTGTTCTAAAGTGCGCCCAGCCACCTCTCCTGGGCACGCTATGCAGTAATTTAATGAGGGGGTCATGCTAAAAAGGATGCATCAGCTATAAATTGTGCATCCCTAGCACATCCATGGCATCGGTCGCCCAGGAGAAGTGGCTGTACGCCAGTTAGGAAAATAGATATGCAATTAAAGAGCGTCAGTTTTCCTAACCCGCTCACAACCACGGGTTAGGAAAACAGACGCTCAATTAATGGGTGATTGTTTCACTAACCTGACCGCTGTCAAGATTTTTTTTTTTTTCATGCTGTTTCCTGAACCACATAAAAGCAGTATTTTCGGCTTTTTTGTGGCTTTGTGGGTTTTTTTTTTTTTAGATGGTTCAGGGCACATAAGACTTAACGCCAGCCCTGGGTCTGGCATTAAGTTTTCCGTGTTAAAACGTGTGCATTGGCTGCACAGTGATTTTTTGCCTTGGGGGTAGTAGCTAATAGCCTCATTTACATGCATTTATATGCGATGAGCAGTATTAGCTACGCATTGGTTTAGACACACGTTTTGGACATGCTACTCCCCTTATTGCATCCGATGTTAGCCTAGCATGACCAAAACACGCGTCCAAGAGCTCGTTAGCCTGTGCACTAATGATAAAGCATTGGCCTGTTAGTAAGGAGCCATCCATTCTTCTGAGTTCCTCCCACCTGGAGGTTCTGGATTGGATGCCTCAATGCTATTTAGCTCAGCCATGCTAATATTTGAGGAAGCAGTCAGAGCATAAAAATATATTTTCCCACACTTTGGCGGGGCCTCCCAGCTTCACCCAAATGAGTTTATTTTAGAAGTGATACCTTCCAATGCACTCCCTGCCTAAGGGTCCTTCTTATAATTTACAGAGAGATATATTGATAAGCCTGACACCCTTTAAGGACAAATGGGTTCTCACCAGGAGACCAAAGACCTCTGAGCCTACTCTAAACCTTAGGTAGGCAAGCACCAGTGATAATCCTGCTGGGAGAAACAGTGAAGGCAGAAGAGATATCCAGTTTAAGCTTTAAAGCATTTTTGGACTTTAACAGATTTGGGAGGTTTTTGGATCCCCCTTCCCCATCGGGATTTCAGAGCAAAGAGCTTGCCTGATACCCCCCGACTTTTCCCCCCAAAAAAGTCCCTAGGAAGAAAAAACAAAGATGAAGGAACAGCTAAACTAAAGGAAGAAAGAACACAGGATATCCCATCTGGATTTCCTCCCAAGGGACAAGGTCAGGCTGGGTGTCCATGGAGAAGAAGATGTCTAAAGGTAGGAATTTTGCAGTAAATCTGGGGACACCTCCACTAGGATTCCCATACAGCTGCTGGGAGAGATTGTGTAGTTAAAATCACCATGGGCTCTTCCCAGAGGTCTGAATTAAGGAAGGACACCTACCTACATAGGAAAACCCCCAATCTACCATCAATCAGATGTAAACCTCAGATTTCTGGATAATGGACTTTAATTTATTATTACCAATCAGTAAACTTTTATTTAACACCCAGACCTGATCCTGTCTGCTTATTATAGCCTCTCACCTCATGGATTGCACAATCACAATATTACTCCTGAACAAGTGTGAGTCCTTGGAATTCAGATCAATGAGAACTTCACTATGAAAAAGCACATAAGCAAATTAATCAAAACAGGATACTCCAAGCTGAGAATATTACATTGGCTAAAACCATTGCTAAGAATACAGGTCAGAAGCAGGCAGCAGTCAGTCAAATCCTAGGTCCAGGCAATGGTCAGAGGTGGATAGCAGTTAGTCGAATCCGAGATCTCAGCTGAGGTCAAACCAGGTATCCATCTGAGAGAAGGAAGGAGGGTTGGATAGATAGGTGAAGAGAAGAACAAGTGGGCCACGTAGATGAAGACAAGCAGGACTGGAACTGAAGACAAGTAGGACTGGAACAGGAGCGAAGGCAAGATGCTGGGAAGCAACACACACTACGAAACAAAGCTGGACCTATTACTGAGGCAGGTTGTGACTGGAGCTCAGCCCTTTTGATGATAGGAGCCGCATGGAATTTCTCACAATGGTCCCTTTAAGTGCTGGCAAGAGGCACATTTGTGCACCTAGGGAGAAGCGCGGCGCTCCAATGATGCCAGCACCTGCCATGCAATGGAGAGGCAAGGTTGGCCCGGCCGGGGAAGATGAGTATAGCAGTTCATAGGGGTAGCCTGTGTACAACCAAATGCAACAGAATCCACCCTCTTAAGCTCCCTCCCTGAGGCTCTGGGTTTCTTGGGGTACCGTTGATAAAATTCTTTCAAGAGATTTGTATCCAAGATGTTGGAAGATGGCTCCTAGGTGGGGTTTTTTCAGGCCATAATGTTTCCAAGCAGTTAGGTACTCCACTCTTTTTCCCCTCTGGCAGGAGTTCAAGACTTCTCAGACTTCATAAACATCATCTCCAACAGCCATGTCGTCTAGGGTTTCAGGCGGGCCATGAAAGCATCAGTGGCTTAAGCAATGAAATGTGGGGCACATTATGGATTTTTAACGTGGGTTGTAGCTTTAGCTGATATGAGATGGGGCTTACTTGCCATAGTATGAGATGGGGCTTACTTGCCATAGTATTGAGAAAGGCCCAGTAAAACATGGTGCCAACCGCATTGATAGACGTCGCAGACATAAGTGGTGGGTACTGAGCCAGACCCTTTCCCCTGTCTTGAATTGGGAAGCTGGCCTTCTATGGGTATCTTCTGTTCTCTTGGCTTGGGTGGTGGCTTTCTCAATCAGCTGACTGGTCTGGTCTCATGGTTCATGCAATTCCTGGGCAGAGAGCTGAACCACCGGTGATGACACTGAAACAGGCAATAGCAGAGGAGGTAGAGGATATTCCCGCAAACTAACTGGAAGGGTGAGGAACCTGTGGCTGCAGTGATATGTTTATTTTGGGAGAACGCATCCCAAGGTAGAGAGTGGCTCAGTTGTCCTGGAATTTGTTAACATAAAAGCAGAGGAAGGTTTTGAGGGTATAGTTGGTTCGCTCTGCTTGCCTGTTGTCTTGTGGGTAGGAGGCTGTTGTGTAGTTGAGCGTAATGCCAAACCTTTTGTAGAGAGAATGTCAGTACCATGCCATGAACTTCACTCCTCTAGCCAAAGTATGTGCTTCAATAGTCCATGTAGGAGAAAAATGTGGAGGATGAAGAGGCATGCTAGTTCTGGAGTTTAAGGCAGACTTGGTAATGGGATGAAGTATGCCATCTTTGTGAAACAATCAATCACCACCCATATTATGGTGGTGCCATTAGAGACAGGAAAGTCCATGATAAAGTTCGTGGACAAATGGGCCCAGGGGGCTGGTAACTGCTGCAACAGCCCCCAGGGTTGACCTTGCAGTGCTTTTTGCTGTGTGTAAGTGGGGCACAAATCAACACAGGCCTTGCCATCTTGCTTTATCTGGGGCCACCAGTAGTGTCATTGAAGCAATTCAAGGGTTCATGCCTGTCCAGGGTGACCTGCGACATGGGACTCATGGGCCCATTTCAACACTTTCTCATGCAATCTGGAAGGTACGACTGTCTTCCCTGGTGACATGGGTACCATAGTGGCCAGAGGTATCTTAGCAGGGTTGATGATGTGCCAGGGAGGTTCTGGAACATTCTTGGTCTGGAAGGAGCAAGAGAGAGCATCTGCCCGTTGGTTGCTCAAAATCAAAGCGGGTGAAGAACAGGGACTAATGGGCCTGTCTTGCTTTAAGTTGCTGACCTTCTTAGTGATGGCATTCAAGTCACAGTAGTCTATGCATGGCCTGAGTGATCCGTCTTTCTTTGCAACGAAGAAGAACCCAGCCCCTGCCAGAGGTAACTGCACCATCAAGAATTTCTGAAGTTTTCAGTGGAGAGGACCACTTAGACCAGCCACTACCACCGGAGGTTCGGGATCAATCCTGGGCTGTCCCCAGCCTTTTGGGAGAGAGGCCCAAACTTGCACAAGGTTTCTCATGGTAGCATCTGCTAGAACATTGTGTGCAGACCATGTTCAGGCTACAGTATCCTAACCTTATGTGTGATGAACTTTATCGAGGAGAAGCAGGATGCCTGACTGGCGGAATATGCTGACCACACCATTGTGAAAGATTCTGCTGCCCTGGAATACCATAGGGAGCACCCAGATTATTGCTGGACTCTAGACTGCAAGGTTGTTGAACGGCAATGGGGCAGAAACATTTATAAGCATGCAGTGGTTTTTCAACATAGGAGTGGGGATCAGCGCTCATATTCAGTGAACTGCATCTTGCCAAATGGAGTCACTGTAAGGAAATCCAACCTAACTACTATGAGCCACAGAGACTTCCAAAGCCAGAGGACCTGCCAGTGGAGGAGCTGATTGCCCATGTGAGGTGGAGCTGATTTTAAAAGACTGTGCAGACACCCCTGAAGGACATTTCTCTTGTATGTTGTGTGTCAGTGCTTTGTTCCAGATTTGTTCCTGTTTGGCTTGAGCCCAAAGTGAAATAATTTACAGAACAGTTTGCCAGCCCTCCATGGGAGGGTGAAGACTGTGAATGGTTACTAACTCTCTGCGGGAGGGTGGAAAGAAAAGCAAAGACTATGAGATTGCCCTCCATGGGAGGGTGACGTTCAAGATACCCTCGGGGTGAGGGGATACCTCACTTTGACAGACTCTTAAAATGTTTAAAACTGCAAATTAATAAAATAAAAATTGACTATTTGCCATTTTATATCATGATAATATTGTTCCATGCTACCATTTTGTTGCATTTTTGAGTGTTTCCACTGCCCTATGGTTGTATATAAATTTTTAGAAAAGTTATAAAATGGGTGTTTGATCTATTTATTTATTGCCATGTTTGTGATTAACTGTTATATATCCATTACAGGTGGAGTCTCCTAATAAGATTCAACATGTTTCACACTAATTCTTGCTTTATTTCAGGATTCTACTCTACAGATATAAATTTCTGTGTTCTAGCAGTGGATTTTCTGTCACACCCTAAGTGATGGAAAGGAGAAGGAGAGTATTGCCCTATGTCTAATGCAGTATTTGGATGTATTCAGTATTCCCCTCTTTGGGAACACCTAATGAGATAGGAAGATCTTTTATGACACTTGCTGGCAGAAATGGAACCAAGGGGAGGCATGTGATATGTATTACTATCCTAAATGTTTCTTGCAGTTCCACGAATGGTGAGAAAATCCATTTCAACCCTAACTGGTGGCAGTGCTGGTTTTCATCCCAATTAATTTTGTTGTTTAATTTACAGAAAAATTGATCCTTGGATTGTGTATATGTACTGTTGTATATTTTCTTTCTTTCTTTCTTTCTTTCTTTATTTATTTAGTGTTTTTATTATACCGGCATTCATGATAGGTATCACATCATGCCAGTTAACATTTAACAGGGTGTGAAAAATACAAATAAATACAAAAAACTATAACAAGTGCATGGTTAGAAAATTGCAGTTACAATAAAACAGGGAAGTACAAAACTGGGAGCAGAAGAGAAAGTAGAAGAAGGAGTTTAACCGAGAGCAAATTATTTACAATGTTACAAATAATTTCAATGTTGTAGTATTAATGCAGTGAAGGAGATTGTTAACAGTGTATTGGTGATGTCTTATAGTAAATGGCCGGTAAGTTAAGGATCAGTTGAGGTCTGGAAAGGCTTTCTTAAAAAGCTATGTTTTCAGCCTTTTCCTGAACGTCGGTAGGCACGGTTCCTGTCGCAGGTCGGATGGGATGGAGTTCCATAATGGTGGTCCTGCTGTTGACAAGGCTCTGTCTTTGAGGGATTTGTGTTGAAAGGTTTTGGCGTGTGGAACATGAAGGGATTCTTTATAAGAATCTCTGATGGGTCTGGAGGAGGTATGTTTTTTGAAAGGGATTTGTAAGTTGAGCGGAGCGTGATGATGGATGACTTTGTAAATGGTAGTGATGGACTTGTAAATGATTCTGTAGTGGATTGGCAACCAAAGTAGGTCTTTGAGGATTGGGGAAGTGTGGTCAATTCTCCTTGAGTTAGTCAGAATTCTGGCTGCTGTATTCTGCACCATCTGTAGAGGTTTGGTATGAGATGCAGGGAAACCTAATAAGAGAGAGTTACAATAATCTATTTTAGAGAAGATTATTGCTTGTAAAATTGTTCTGAAGTCCTGAAAGTGGAAGAGTGGCTTAATTCTTTTAGGACATGTAATTTGTGAAAGCAATCCTTGGTAGTTTGGTTGATGAAAGCTTTTAGGTTAAGACGGTTGTCAATGATAGCTCGTAAGTCTCTTACGTGAGAGGTTTGAAGGTTGGCTCGTGGGTTTGAGGTGATGTTGTTGTTTTCCGGGGTTATAAGCAGGAATTCAGTTTTTTTGAATTTTGGATTTAAGTAAGATCCTCATATTGCCATATTCACCACAGGGGTAGCATGCATCCTGGTGCCGAGATGTAATATTACACCCTCTTACCTATCTGTGGGGTAGATCTTTAAAAAATATGCGATCGCGTACTTTTGTTCGCACACCAGGCGCGAACAAAAGTCCGCTGGATTTTATAAGATACGCGCATAGCCGCGCGTATCTTATAAAATCCGGGGTCGTCGTGCGCAAGTGGGTGCACATTTGTGCAACCTGTGCGCGCCAAGCCCAGCGCGCGCTGCCTGTTCCCTCCGAGGCCACTCCGATTTCGGAGCGGCCTCAGAGGGAACTTTCCTTCGCCCTCCCCCCACCTTCGCCCTCCCTTCCCCTACCTAAACCCCCCCCCCCCTCCACCTTTGACGGCAAAGTTACGCGTAACTTTGCGAGCGCCGGCCAGCAGCCCTGCTCCGTCCTCCGGACCGGGGCCTGGTCCGGAGGCCTCGACCACGACCCCGAGCCAGCGCCATGCCCCTGGGCCCGCCCCCAAAACACCACGGCACGTCCCCGAAACGCCGCGTCATTTCGGGAACGCCCCCGGACACGCCCCTTCCCTCCCTTTTCGAAAGCCCCAGGACTTACGCGCGTCCCGGGGCTTTACGCTCGCCGGCGGCCTATGCAAAATAGGTGCGCCGGCGCGCAGGCCTTTTAAAATCCACCCCTGTGTGTATGTGCTCATGGAAAAAACTGTAAATGAGTCAGTATGTCCTTTCTCTCAGCACAAGTTTTTGTCGTGGGGAGGGGAGGATATGACCGGACCAGCTAGTCTATCACTATATGCCTTAGTTCCACTTCCTTTTTCTAAAAAATCTTGAGCTATCCATCCCATCTGCCTTCCGCCACCTAGGAGAGCGGGGATGGGTTACGCAGGCCCTTTATAGCCAGCCATTTTGTGACTAAGATGTGCAGCTAGAGTCAGTGCAGAGCAGACACCAGAGAGACAAGATGTCGTTTTTTTTCCCTCCCTGAAAAAACTGGCCTGTATCTTTTTGGAACTTGCACTCCTTGACTGAAGACCAGTGAGCCCATTCATCCTCTGAATGTGGCAAGCACTTGTGACAGGCTTGGCTGTGTGAACTGCATGAAGGCTGGAAGAAATCTACTACCAAAGGGACTGCATTTCACTCTGTTCCTATGATGAAGGCCATTCTCACTGGCTGGATTCAGAGTGCAGAAGCTGAAGACCAGTGAGCCCATTCCCCCCATGAGTGTGGCAAGCACCTGTGACAGCAGAAGTCCAGTCTAGAAAGGTTTTGAAGAGTAAAGTACTTCTCTTTTGTTGTGAGGAGGTTTTTTGGTCACCCCTCCTCTCTGGGAGCTTGGCTGGGTCTGCAGGTTCCCATCCTTAGACTTTTCTTACGGAGGAGTCACCAATGCAGAACAACTACAAGGAGAGAAGTAAGATCAAGGAGACCCCATCCGGATCTCCAACAACACGGGGCAAGGATACAGGGCTGCGTGTTCGGGAAGATGTTAGACTATACGAGTGGAGTTTTGCTGTGCTAGAAGGGGACCCCCCCCCGACCTAGGAATCCCGGTTAAGCCGCTGGGAGAGCTTTGATTGCACAATTTACACCACCATGGGAAGCTCAACCAGTTTGCTGAAATAAAAGGACACCTACCCACAGTGAAACCCTCTAACTGTACAAGAATCAGCTATAACTGCACAAGTATTTAAAGATGGACTTTTATTTGCCTTTAACTAATCAGTAAATCATTATTTAACGCGCAGTTACTGGTCCTGCCTGTTCTTTCTCAGCATCTCCCTGACGGGAATGCCACAGCTCAACAACACACCAGGGACACACTAAAGTTCTTTCTTACTGTCTGGGCCATAGATGAGAGTCTCCCCCCATAGAAAGAATTCACCCAGGGATGAAGAGTCAAGCTGGGAAGGAGTCAGCTAGCAGGAACAGCCCCAGAGGTTGTAAATGTGATTGTGTGCCCTTTCAGTAGTAACCTGTAAAGTTATTCGACTGATCATTTTGTAATTTTTTTCCTGTCTTTTCTTTTCATATCTAATCATTCTGTATATTACTTTTGCAACACGTGTATAAGTGTCATGCCAATAAAGTTATCCATTCTGAATCTGTGAATGGACCCTTTTATGTCCCCATTCATATTCCAGCCTACTATGCTGGCCTGAAGGCTCTACATAGTGGAAGGCAGACAGAGATGAAGGAAGAAACCCCTCACCACCGCACTTCCCAAAGCTTGTAACACAGGATTCTGAATACCGAGTGACTGCAGACGTGCATGTGTAGCAATCGGTGTACCACAGAATTATGTGTAGCACATGGAAGAAAGTGAGTTGTAGGAGAAGGGACAGGATGTTCAAAGTTGGGGAACAGCAGGTGTAGCTGCACCCCACAAAATCTGAATGTCGAGGAATGTGACTTGAAGTACCTTTCTGTTGGATTCATGTTACAGCCTGAGACCCCGGGGTAGTGTTTATATTAATTCTTGGAGCTGTTTATAGAGCTGCAAGAGCAGACTGGCTGGTGGCAAGGCTAGCAAATCCTCACAGCTCTGTTCAATGTGATGCTTCAAAACACTGATGTAAATTCTGATAAGATATGAGCAAGTTGCCAAACTGAGCTCAAAGGGTCAGACATCCTAAGCATTTTTCTCATAAACACATCTGGCCCAAAGCTAAACTGAATGCTAAACCCTCAAAGTGGACAGTTTACAAAACTGTGTGCTTTAGGTGCAAAGTCCGCATGGACCTTGCACCTAATTTTCAAAAGGAAAGTATGCATGTATTTTTCTTTTGAAAATTGCCACAAGTATAAAGCCTGTGGGCTGTTGCTCCTTCTTTTTTTCCGGGTAGAATTTGTATGCAAAATAATGTGTGTAGATTTGAAAATATAATCTGTGTGTGTTATTTTCTGATCCTGCATGTCTCCCCTCCTCCTAGCTAAACGCAGTCATGCTATGGATCCACACACATACGTTTAGCCAGATTTAACGATGGCAGTTTTTGGACAGGTAATTTACCAAGTAAATGGTTTTGAAAATTGTCCTCTGAATTATAATCCAGATTGGAAAGTGCAGATTTGCAAAGAGTTTCAGTTGGTTCAGAGCAATAGAAATTGGAAGGCATTATCGTCTGAAAATTGGTGGCCTAAGTGATATGATGTGGCAGTCTTTGTACATTTCTCAGTGGACAGACATGTACTGCCGCCCCCTCTTCACCCGCAAAAAAAAAAAAAAAATCAAAACAAAACACATCATGATCTGGTACTAATTGGCATCTTTTTTTGGCAGTCTCAGCAGAGACTGCCAAAAAAGATGCTTTTCGCATATGCTGCACCTGGTAGTGAGGGATGCTTTGGGGCTTAGTGGCAAGGAAGGTGGTAATCAAGTCCTGAAACGGTTGATTGAAAAGTGTTGCAAAATAGCTGGATATTTCAATTGCAGTGTGAAAAGTGGGAAGGGACTCAGAAACAGGCAAGTAGCAGTTGGGCACCATTGCACAACCTTGTTCAGGATTTTTGCCTACCAGATGGAATTCCACTTATCTTATGTTGGAGAGGTTGTGTGAACAGCAGACCCCTCTTATGATTTGGCAATGGCATCTGAAATTGAATTGGAAAGTCCTCTTGGATGTCAGAAATGGACAAACATTGCACAGATGGTGCATGTCCTCAAGCCTTTCAAGAATATACTGATGCACTGAGTTCAGCTACGGCCATTTTAGGTGATGTCATCCCTGTAATATACTATCTGGAGCAGGTATTAGAGGAATTGCTGCATCAGCCAGATTTCTCGAAGGAAGTGTTGCTGCTTGTGAAATGCTTAAAAGAGCAAGTACAGAAAAGGTTGAAACCTCTCATACAAAGGGATTGCTATATGTTAGCCGCTATGTGTGACCCACATGTGAAAGGCAATTTTGCTCTCAAGTGCAATGCTCTTACACACTGGACAAATAAGTTGGTTAGAATGGTTGAAAATATAATGTCAAAGAGGGTCAATTTTAAGGATGATGATGAATTAGGATCTGTCTCCGATTCCATCCTGCTCAACTGGTTCCACCAGGTGCTCCCCTCCAAAGAGACACCATTCTCATCCCAAGTTTGATGAATTGGGTCCCATGTCACAGGCAAGAGTATCACTCGTTGGCAGAATTGTGAGTGGTGCTGACCAGCAGCAATACCTGCAAGAGAAGCTTTCAGAAATTCATGTTAAGAGCTTTCTGTCCAAGCCAATTCAGAGCATGGACTCAGATCCTTTCATATATTGGGCACAGAAAGATTCAATGTGGCCTGATCTTGCCATAGTAGCACAGCACCTTCTTTTCTACCCGCCAACCAGTGTGCAAAGTGAAAGAGTATTTTCAATACAGGGAACATTTTGAGACCACACCAAGCAGGTTTGTCTCCAGACTTAGTAGAGCAATTGGTTTTCATCAAAATGAAATTTCTGTTGCTTGGGTATCCGGAAGTTCCATGTGACTGGGAGGAGGAATGAACCTCTTGTCCAGGCCCGAGATGCAAGGTCGAGGGCTGGAAGAGAGGTTTTGCTTTGTGCAGCTTTTCTCCCTGCATCGCCCACTGAGGCAACCTGTCACTTGCCATTGCCACTACCACACTGCTGCTGCTGCCTCTTGTGGCCCCAAGAAGAAGCCAGTCCGGGAGCCACAACACATGAACACTCTGTCCTGCTGCATCCGCAACACCGCCCGCTGGGGCACATGACAGCCGGCCACCAGTTAGCGCTGCTCCTGCCTCCTGTCTAGGCCCGAGATGCCTAGTGTCTATGAGCTTCTCACTCCCATGCTCTCTCTCCTACAGACACCACACGCACACAGGCTTCTCAATCCCATGCTCTGTCTCCTAAAGACACCACATGTACACAAGCTTCTCACTCCCATCCTCTGTCTCCTACAGACACCACAGGCACACAGGCTTCTTAATCCCATGCTCTCTCTCATACAGACACAACAAGCCTCCATTCCCCCAGCATCCACCTCCGAGGCAGGTCCCCGCTGGATTCCTCTGCCTCCTTTCTCCCAGCGTCCAACTTCGAGGCAAGTCCCCGCTGGGTTCCTCTGCCTCCTTTCTCCCAGCGTCCAACTTCGAGGCAAGTCCCCACTGGGTTCCTCTGCCTCCTTTCCCCCAGCATTCACCTCCGAGGCAAGACCCCACTGGGTTCCTCTGCCTCCTTTCCCCAGTGTCCTCTTCTGAGGCAGGTCCCCGCTGGGTTCCTCTAGCTGCTTTCCCCCAGCATTCACCTCCGAGGCAAGACCCCACTGGGTTCCTCTGTCTACTTTCCCCAGTGTCCACCTCCGAGGCAGGTCCCCGTTGGGTTCCTCTGCCTCCTTTCCCCCAGCATCCACCTCCGAGGCAGGTCCCGCTGGGTTCCTCTGCCTCCTTTCCCCCAGCGTCCAACTCCGAGGCAGGTCCCGCTGGGTTCCTCTGCCTCCTTTCCCCCAGCGTCCAACTCCGAGGCAGGTCCCGCTGGGTTCCTCTGCCTCCTTTCTCCCAGCGTCCAACTTCGAGGCAAGTCCCCGCTGGGTTCCTCTGCCTCCTTTACCCCCAGCATCTGCCTCCAAGGCAGATCCCCACTGGGTTCCTCTGCCTGCTTTCCCCCAGCGTCCACCTCCGATTCAGGTCCCCGCTGGGTTCCTTTGCCTCCTTTCCCCCAGCATCCACCTCCAAGGCAGGTTCCAGCTGTGCTCCTCTGCCTCCTTTCCCCAAGCGTCCACCTCCGAGGCAGGTCCCCGCTAGGTTTCTCTGCCTCCATCCTTTCCCCCAGCATCCACCTCCAAGGCAGGTTCCCGCTGTGCTCCCCTGCCTCCATCCTTTCCCCCAGCATCCACTTTCAAGGCAGGTCCCCGCTGGGTTCCATTTCCTTTTTTCCCCCAGCAACTACCTCCGAGGCAGGTCCCCGCTGGGTTCCATTGCCTCCTTTCCCCCAGCAACTACCTCCGAGGCAGGTCCCCGCTGGGTTCCATTGCCTCCTTTCCCCCAGCAACTACCTCCGAGGCAGGTCCCCGCTGGGTTACTCTGCCTCCTTTCCCCTAGCGACCACCTCTGAGGCATGAATCTCATACTCATTTCCAAAGCAAAATAATTGTGTGATTGAAGTATAAAAGAATTTCAGGCCAATGCAATAAAGTCACGAGCGCTTATATTCAATCTTTGCATCGTGCCCGCAGGAGAGGTGGCTGGTTATGTGTCTGTTCAATCCCACTACCATAACAATGCACATACACAGATTAAAATATACACACCCTGGGGTATGTGTTGTGTAAGTAGAAAGTACATTTCGATGCCAAAAATTGCCTTGTGTCCTAGGAGCCTATTTAAAGCGGTGAATGTGTAATGCTTGCTTGTCCAGGAGCTTTACGTGATTCTGCCAGTCCCAGTATTTTTGTTCATTGCAATACTACTAGTAAAGTAGGACTAAGAAAGCAGAATCATGCAAAACAAACCAAAGACCTTCAGAAATAATAATAAAAAAAGAAAAACTGAGCATCCGGTGGTTGAATATTTCTGAAGGATTTTTTTTTTCATGATTCTGCTTTCTTACTCCTACTTTAGTATCACAAGCATTACATTTGCCGCTTTAAATACTTGCCTTGGTCACGCAGCAATTTTTGGCATCGAAGTGTATACCCGTTGCACCAGTCTGAGTGCAGTGCACAATATTGCATTGGCCAGTTTGAAAGATGTGGGAATGGTCAGTAGCCATGGTTGAAGCCTTGACATTGGCGCTACTGCTCACAAGTATACAACTTGTGCTAATTCAACCAGACTGAGTGTTTTATGAAAGTGTATGAGTGAGTGCCATACCAAAACACTGAAATGTGTTGGATTGTTACGTACATATCCGTTCTCTGTAATTTAGTAAGAAGGATTATCGCTCCAAACTACTTAATTTAGTAATTCATAATAATTATTATTAATAACTTTAACTTTTTTTTACTAGTATAGTAATAAATAAATACAGAAAGACATCTATGAACGTAATGAAACACTGAGCAGTTTGTCACATTAGAAGAACTTCAGTCCACTAATATTTCTAAAATAGCAAAAAGAAACAAGTTTTTTAAAAACTTTATTTAGCATACTTCCTAGCACCCACCCCTTATCTTTTTGCCCTCTAAGCCTCTCGTTGATTGTAATAACTGTTTCCACATTGCTGTTATAAATTTAGCTTATAGTTCACTGTTTATTGTAAAGCCTGTTGCTACATTCTGTTTTAATGTAAACCGATTAGATGTTCACAACTATGGTCGGCATATAAAAGACTTAAATAAATAAATAAATAGATAAATAAATAAAAATACCAACTACCAAGTTACCAACGTAAAATATTTTTGTAAAAAAAAATATTTCGTATAATTAATAATAATAAATAAATAATATTATTAAAAAAATATATATTAAACACTGAGTGGAGTCCTGCGGACTTCATGGTGTTGCAGAATATGGAGAAGAGGGTGACAACCCAGGAGGATCCTGCTCTGGAGCAGAGGGCACTGGCATCTTGAAAGACCTCCTCCAGGGCTGATACCCTCCTCTCCAAATTCTGCAACACCATGAAGTCGGCATCGTATTTCGCCCTGAACTGCCGTATTTCCTCCAGGATCTCCTCCAGCTTTGCGAACTGTGCTGGGCAAGCACGGGCAGGAGATCCTGGAGGAAGTACAACAGTGCTGGTGCTGGTGCTGGCTGTGGCTGTGGCCAGGGCTGCTGCTGCGATACTGGTGGTAGCATTGGTTGCAGCTGGCTCTTCTTGCCCTGTAAGGAAATGTAAAAAAAGAATTTTAATATGAGACATAGAACAATACATATATGTCAAATAAATAAGTAAATATTGGAATATTAGTATCAATATTCCAATCACATAGTCTGTATATGTAATTAAATACACAATCATACAATACAGTTAGTTTACTAACCGAGAGTGTTTTAGGAAAATGAGGGGTAGAGCGGAGGGATATCAATCTAGATAGATAATATGTAACTAATTTGAAGGACTGGAAGGAGAATAAAGGCCTAGCTGGCATCAAGTTATAATATGATTGTACACATAATACACACACACTACAAATCTCCTCTTCTTTCTCCTTCCATTTCTTAGTTTTCTGTAGGGATGTGCATTGTTTTTATGACGAATTAAAATATCGTACAATATTTGATAATTCGTCATGTATTGAGGGTCCCCGAAAATGATAGGAAAACCCCACAAACTTTCATGTAGTTTTCTTATCGTTTTTTTTTTTGGGGGGGGAAGGGCACACAGAAAAAAAGAACCTCAAACCCACCCCAAACGTTCAGATCTAATTATTTACAATCCACCACCCTCCTGACCCCCCAAAAACTTGCCTAAAGTCCCTGGTGGTCCAGCAGGGGTCCCAGGAGCGATCTCCCATGTCTCGGGCCACAAATCAAAATGGCGCCGATGGCCCTTTGCCCTTACCGTGTGACAGGGGCTATCGGTGCCATTGACTGGTGTGGTTTGGTCCTTGTGGTGGGGGATTGTAAATAATTAGATCTGAAGGGTTGGGGTGGTTTTGGGGTTTTTTTTTGGTAAATAAATGTAAATAATTAAATTTGAAGGATCGGGGTGTGCGCTAAACCGAAAACTATTATATACAGAAAAAAAAAATGCCGATCCGCAGGAATCCGAACTTTTTCCACGGGTACACAAACCCGAAAGCGAAAACCATCGGGCACCCGATACACATCTCTAGTTTTCTGTACTACTACTTGCAGTCAGTGTCATTATATATATATTACACATAATTACATGTACATACATCCCAGCCACTATAACTGACTGATCTCAGACACTGACAAAAAATGATTTTGTCTTTCAGCCTCAGATAGATACACTACTATATTACCTGGCCCACTGGATGGAGGCTGTTGCCGTCATCCTCCTCGGGTGGCAGCTGCTATGTCCAGGAAGCCCCACTACTGCTGCTATGTGGTTCTGTACAAGACAGATCAAAATTGAGAGAATAACAGTTAAAAATTTAAAAACAGGAATGAGCTCATATAAGAGTAACACTATAGCCACAAGCATTCATTCAATGACTGACTGTTATAGTAAAAATAAACATTAAACACATATCAAATTCCATTACAATTAAAATTTGGTACAGCAGCAGCAACGCACTTATTGAATGAATAACATTTGGGTAGTACTCTAAAAACAACCTACCAGGCAAGGGACGGGAGAGAGTTCTGTGGACCTCCTCAAGCCAATTACCCTCGTGAAGTCTCAAATTAATTAGAAGGATAAAGAAAAAGAAATAACATTGATTAATAATTATAACATACCCAAGTTTTGCCTTGACCTACTAGGTTATTTTGTATGCAACATAGAAAAGTTAGTAATAAAACATACTATTTTATATTTACTTATCTTTCAATGTGGCATTCAAATTCCCAAATACCACCATTTCACAAATATAAATATAATAATAATACCTCAGATAACTTTATTTTGTAGTATAGTATAGGATAGTGCAGTTGTACTACTACTTCTGTTCTTCTAAAATATATTTATTTTAAAATATTACTGTACTTATAACTTTATAAAACTCACTCATGCTACTACTACTACTACTACTACTCTATTTTCAAATACAGAAATATAAATAATTAATAATATGCACCTTCCTTTTTGAGATCTTTGATCTCACGAGGGTAAGAAGCCCGCCAGCAAAGCTCCTCCTGGAAAGAGGCCCAGGCTGCAGTCTCCCTCTTCAGGTTTGTCCTGCAGCCTGGGGGGTGTAAAGACTCCCCTCATCCAGGAGGATGAGCCTGGCCAGGAGGTCCACATCTCCCTCCGTAAAACGGGGCTTCCTGGACTGAGGAGACCTCTCCTGAGCTTCCACCTTCAAGGAATACGGTGGGGACTCTCGCTCATGTTCCATCCTACCATGATAAAATAAAAAAGAAGATGAAGAAAAGTATGTGCTTTAGGTCACACCTTAATGCAGGGGGCAGTCTCACCCATCACGACCCCCCCCCCCCCCACACACTCACAGCATTCACTGGCTGATATATGGGGAGGGGAGGGGGTGATGGGCCAGGCAGTCCCCAGTGAGTGCAAGAGAGTTGACTGTTAGGTCACACCTTAATGCAGGGGGCTATTTCACCCATGACGATCCTGCCCCCCCTCCCCCCACTCACATAGCATTCACTGGCTGGTATATGGGGGAGGGGAGGGGGTGACGGGGCAGGCACTTCCTCGTCTGTGAAGGACAGCTGACTGTTAAGAAGGTGACACCTTAATGCAGGGGGCTGTCTCACCCGTCACGGCCCCCCCCCCCCCCACACACACCATTCATTGGCTGGTATATGGGGTAGGGGAGGGGGTGATGGGCCAAGTTTTCTTAATTTCGGACTTAGGGCGCACTAGAAATTGGTAATTTATTGCAATGTCTGTACCTGTAGTTGAATAGGAGAGGGAAGTGGAATTTAAAATGGTGAGAAAACTGTGACCAGGTTGCCAGTTTCTGTGTTAAACTTTTTTTTTCACTAAAGTAGCATAAAATAAAATGAAGTACTTTATTTCATCTTAGTTTAAGTTTCATTAGGGAAACCTGTGCTCATAGTTTTCTTACTGTTTTAAACTCGGTTTACATTAAAGACAGTAAAGTACTTAACTACCGTATTTTTCGCTCCATAAGACGCACTTTTTTTTCCCCAAAAGTGGGAGAAAATGTCTGTGCGTCTTATGTAGCGAATGTAGCATCTCTCCCTCTCACGCGCCGTCCCCCTCCTCCTCCTCCCAACTCAGCCCAATCAGTATGGCGCAGGTCAAACATCAGCTGTTAGAACCACATGCACTACGGAGGCCCCTCCAGTTCAAACAGCTCCCTGCCGGTCTGCTGTTCCCGGGGGGCCGCCGACCTTCACAGTAGGATGCACCCCGCGGCACCCCGGGAACACCAGACTGGCAGGGAGCTGTTTGAACTGGAGGGGCCTCCTCAGCGCACGCGGTTCAAACAGCTGATGTTTGACCTGCGCCTCACCTCTCTTCGCAGTAAGATGCACCCCGGGAACAGCAGACCGGCAGGGAGCTGAAGCTCTGCTGGCAGAAGATGATACATGGAATCAAAGTTAGTACAGGCCATTTCCTTCTCATTTGTTTAGATACCGGTATATTAGAAAATCATTTGACCTGCGTCACCATACTGATTGGGCTGAGTTCGGAGGAGGAGGAGGGGAACGGTGCGCGAGAGGGAGAGATGCTATATTCGCTCCAGGGGGAGCTCCGTACAGAGCCCGTCATGGGGACAGACATTTTTTTTTCTTATTTTCCTCCTCTAAATCCTAGATGCGTCCTATGGTCAGGGGCGTCTTATGGACCGCAAAATACAGTACATACTAAGATCAATAAGTAGTGCCATTTAGAAAAACTAAACAAAAGCTTATACTACTTACAGTGTTTAAATTGGCGTGCTTCTCTAATTATCAGCAGGCTCAGGCAGTTCTGTCACGCTGAGTGTGTGATGATGGCTGTAAAAGAAGCAAAAATGGCACAAGGAACACCATTGAGCATGAGCATGTTAGTGCACACTAATTCAAGTTAGTGCACACTAACTCCCATGGTCAGTGCGCACTAAGCCCTGGTTAGTGTGCAGTAACTTGAATTAGTGCGCACTGTTGGTCTGTTACTGTGCACTAACCAATAACAAACTGTGGATGCCCCCCGGGTAGTGCGCACTAACCCAGTGGGTGCACACTAATGGTGGCACAGTGTGCGCACTATGGGGTGGATTTTCAAAGGCCCGCGCGCGCCGGCGCGCCTATTTTGCATAGGCCGCCGGCACGTATAAAGCCCCGGGACGCGCGTCGAGATGACGCGCCATTTAGGGGGCGGGGCGCGGCGTTTCGGGGGCGGCGACGTGGGCGTGGTTTCGGCCCAGGGGCATTCCAGGGGTATGGCCGCGGCCTCCAGAACAGCCCCCGGGACCGGACCACGGAGCGGGGCACCCGGCTGACGCGCGCAAAGTTACGCCTGCTTCCAGCAGGCGTAACTTTGCCGACAAAGGTAAGGGGGGGGGTTAGATAGGGCCAGGGGGGTGGGTTAGGTAGGGGAAGGGAGGGGAAGATGCGGGGAGGGCGAAGGAAAGTTCCCTCCGAGGCCGCTCCGAAATCAGAGCGGCCTCGGAGGGAACAGAGGCAGGCTGCGCGGCTCGGCGTGCGCAGGCTGCCGATTTTGCGCAGCCTTGCGCGCGCCGACCCCAGATTTTATAAGATACGCGCGGCTACGCGCGTATCTTATAAAATCAGGCGTACTTTTTTCGCATCTGCTGCGCGAACAAAAGTACGCGCTCGCGCAACTTTTTAAAATCTGCCCCTATGTTACTTACAGTTGTGGTTCTTCATTCCCATGGGCAGTCTCCAAGGTGGAGACACCCCATGGGAACACAGAACCATACCCCTAGCTAACGAACTGCTCATGAATTGTCACTTTTTAACTTATAAGTATCATTTTTTGTTAGTGTGCATTAACTTTTGTTACAGTGCACTAGTCTGCAGTTAGTGTGCCCTAGGTTCTGTTAGGGTGCACTAACTCCGTAATGATTACAAATGGTTAGTGCGTACTAATAGAGCTTAATGCGCACTACCGCCTAGTTACTGCGCATTACAGTGCTGTTAGTGCCACTAAGTCACACCTGGGTTGTGTACACTAACGTGACTTTAGTGCGCAGTAACTAGACGTTAGTGCACTTTAAGACCCATTAGTGCGCACTAACACAATTCCGAACCACGGGAAACTGAAATTTCCCATGGGGGACCTGAACCGATGCCCGAACCGATAAAATACAACGAAGCACATCTCATTGGCTAATGATTTATTGGTATATTTCGTGAAACATACATCCTGCAAAGTTTGGCCGGATGACTTATATTGTAACAAATGGTCATAATCTGAATATAATGAACAGTGATATGCTACTCTAATCGCCAACATCGGATATCCCCGAACCAAAAATCTCGGATTTAGTTGATCATTCACTGTTAAGTTACAATCAATATAGAATACTTGCATATTAATAATCCCCAAGACAAATCATTGACATTAAAAGCAGATGCGCTGGTTCAAAGAGAGAGTTCTCAATATATTCCTTTAGAATATAATTTGGATTTGATTCAATTAGTGTTGAATAACAATTATTTTATTTTTGATAATACATTTTACTTACAAGTTCATGGTTAACTGTTCTTTAGTATCCAAATTGGCAAAGAAAGCAGTTTAGCTATTAGAGATGTGAATCGTGTGATCGATCGTCTTAATGATCGATTTTGGCTGGGGGGGGAGGGAATCTGATCGTCGTGGTTTTGTTTTTTTTTAAATCGTTTAAATCATAAATCGGGGGAGGGCGGGAAAACCGGCACACTAAAACAACCCTAAAACCCACCCCGACCCTTTAAAATAAATCCCCCACCCTCCCGAACCCCCGTATGGCCGGCGCCATTTTGCAATACTGCAACGAGTGCAGGAGGTCGTTCCCGGACCCCCGCTGGACTTTTGGCAAGTCTTGTGGGAGTCAGGAGGCTCCCCCAAGCTGGCCAAAAGTCCCTGGGGGTCCAGTGGGGGTCCGGGAGCGATCTCCTGCACTCGTGACGTCGGGGGACAGGAACCAAAAATGGCGCCGGCGCTACCTTTGCCCTGTCATATGACAGGGCAAAGGTAGCGCCGGCGCCATTTCTATTAACGCAGCTGTGGCCCGAGAGTGGAAGATCACACCGGGACCCCCCCACTGGACCACAGGTAATTTAAAACATTTTGGGGGGGTTCGGGAGGGTGGGGGATTTATTTTAAAGGGTCGGGATGGGTTTTAGGGTTGTTTTAGTGTGCCGGTTTTCTCGCCCTCCCCCTTCCCCTCCCCCCTCCCCCGATTTATGATTTTTGACGATAAATCGGGGGAATTCCTATTGTATCGCGCCTCTAACGATTTTTTACGATTTAAAATATATCGGACGATATTTTAAATCGTCAAAAAACGATTCACATCCCTATTAGCTATCTCACTTGGAATAAGAGAGCGTTCCTCTGAGACTACTTATCTCTTACTACCCATGACTTCATGATTATGGTTAAACATTGCAGGGATGCCAATTCGATCCCTCTTCTTTATCCAATGAGATTCCCATGGTAACAGATTATTTTGATGATGGATCATATTGAACTTGTTTCATAACTATTCCTATGGTTCTTACCTCAAGGCTAACAAAAGGCTCCATTTCCTAGCACCTAGACAGATGGATTCAGGACCTGTGGGTTATGCACCTCTACCAGCAGATGGAGACAGAGTAAACTGACATCACAGTATATATACTCCTGTAGTGACATCAATCTGCCAGTATTTTCCATCTCCAGCAGATGATGGATGTGCATTTCCCTACTGGGGATTGCTTTAGATTTTGGAAGGAGAAATAAAATGAAAATTAGTTTTCCCCACTCTCCTGCAGAGATACCAAATGGTCCCACCCCCAGCTGAGGTGATTTCTATGGTCCCTCAGATAAGGGCCTTGGTCCAGTAGCTGGTTCTTCAGTTGGCATGGACTTAGCTGCTTGTGCAGCTGAAAAGCAATGGGTACAAGAAGCCAAGTGTGGTGGTGAAGGCATATGCCCTCTCCCCCTGCAGCCGGAGACCGTCTCTGTACTGGGCAGGAAAGGCTGAGCTCTGGTAAGATTCAAAAAACAAATATATATAGATAGATAGATAGATATAATAAAAATACAGAGATGCATAGGGAGGTTTTGTTAAAGTAGGGCTTCCTCCTTACTCGGTCTCCGTGTTTGGCATGCCGTTCCAACATTTGTCCCGATCCAAGTTGAGTTGAGCAGCCTTTATCAGCTAGGCCCTGCGCGAAAGCTTTTTCCTATGTGCTGAGTGGTATGCCGCAGCAGTGTTTTCATGCGCTTTGCTTGTGCGTTTGACTGCCCTCTTCAGAATCATCAGTTCAGTCAGTGCATCTGACTGTGCATCCAGATTGTGCATCTAGTTTTTGGATGCTTGGGCAGGTGTTGGTTTGGATGTCCAGGTTAAGCGGCGGCGCCCGGGCTAGACACATGTTTACCCGTACACACAACTTGGGCATGTTGATAGTGCGCTTATCTTTGGGATGCCTTTGTGACGCCTAAGTTTTGGACACCTAAATTTTGGGTACTTAAATTTATGGGTGCATAATTTAAAAAAAAGGAAACAAAAAGAGACTGGTGCCTATAGCTAAGAAAACTAAGTGCCTTTCCCTATGCGCTGCTTGTCGTATTTGGGCATCTCAGCCTGGCGCGCCCTTTAACTTGGTGCCAGTGCTTGTTTGAAGGCTCAGGGAGAATTATCTTCTTCTGATTTTACTAAGCTTTGTTCTTCCCAGCCTGATGAAGGCCTGGCTAAAGGCATGACAGGAGGGCCGCCTGACCTTGGAATACCCTTAACTGGTTCATCAGCGGGGGAAGGTAGCTCAGTGGGCACAGCACAGGTGTCTCCTGGGTTGAATCCTTCTGCCTTTTCTTGGGTAGAATTTTTTTCAGAGATTGCAATCCTTTCTTCAGTTGCCGTCCTCAGCCCAGTCTAATCCTGCCAAGGCAGAGCCACAGCCAGTTAATATACGTAGGTCAGTAGTAGGACTTCCCGATAAGGATTCGGATGGCATGATGATGAGGCCGATCCTGACTCTCTGGAGGATGGGGAAATTCCTCCTGGACTAGAACCATATAGGATTATGTTACAGTTCTTTCATAGGAATGAGCTCTGATTTCCCAGACTTTGAAAATGCTGGGAGTACCTGGGGTGGATTCCAATTCTGAGCCAAAGATAATTCCCATTTTGGTTTCCTTGCGTAAAGCTGCTTCTTCTTTTTTCCACATCATGGAGGCCATTCAAGAACTGATTGATCCTGAGTGGGGCGCCCCCGAGGCTAATTTCAAAGGGGGTCAAGTTTTGGAAGGTCTATACCCCTTGGATCAAACAGTTAGAGAGCGTTTGCGTTTTCTATAGGTGGACGCACTTATTTGTGCAGTCTCCAAACAGACGACTATCCCCATAGAGGGAGGAGCAACCTTGAAGGATGTTCATGATAGAAGGACTGAGACCATCCTTAAACAAGCATCTGAAGCAGTGGAAATGACATTGCACATAACTTCTTGTTGTTCCCTGGTTGCTCTCTCTTGTTTACTTCTGTCTCAGGAGGTCGATGACTTTAGAGTGAATTCCAGGGCAGTTATGGAGCCAGCAGCTGCCTTTTTGGCAGATGCGGGCTGCGATTTGGTCTGCACTTCAGCAGGGGGGTGACTTTGATAATAGCGGCCAGGAATCAGTTATGGCTGAGAAATTGGTTGGCCGATGTGACTTCCAAGGCTAACCTTACAAAATTGCCCTTTGAAGGCTCACTCTTATTTGGTGGTGAGTTGGAGACTCTGGCCAGTAAGTGGGGTAAATCCCCTGTTCCTCAGTTTCCAGAAGATAAGAAGCAGACGCAACATTCCTTAACCATGAGAAGTTGTGCTAGGGGATCCAAGGGTTTTTGACCCTACAGAAGAGCGGTTTTTCAGAGCACTTGGCTTTTTGGTAGGTCTCAATCCTTTTGTCCCAGACAGCCTAGGTGGGGTGCGGGACCAAGATGTGGATCCTCCTGAGCCTCCCAATGAAGGTTTGTCTAACTCCCCAGGGAACAGGAGATAAGAGATCGCCTCTCCCTCTTTTATCAGAGGTGAGTCGAGATCACAGCAGATCAGTGGGATATGCGCTGGAGTTTCGTAGTGTTCCTCAGGACGTGTTCATGGTGTCTCCCTGCCATTTCACGCAGAACAAGCTGGCAGTGGAGTCTACATTGCCAAGGCTCCTCAGACTGAGGGCTGTGGTTCCAAGACCCATGACTTAAGAAAATTCAGGGTGATAATCCATTTATTTTGTTGTGCCCAAGAAGGAGGGCTCCTTTCATCCCATTCTGGATCTCAAAGGAGTCAACCGTAGAAGAGGACAGGAAGGCTCATCTACATACTGTTCCCAGCATCACCTGGGAGAGGACTCCAGAGGTCACAGTGTGCAATCCAGGTTTTGATCGCCACAGCCACAGCTTCCAGAGGCCCTGTACCCTTTGTAATAAAAGAGGACTGGAAGGCTCATCTGCATACTCTTCCCAGCATGCCCTGGGAGAAGATTCCAGAGGTCACAGTGAGTGATCTGGGTTTCAGACTCCACAGCCCTAGCCTCCAGAGGCTGCTGGTGATTTATGAAGTTTCACCGTCTTGGTGCTGGTCAGTGCTTGTGGGAAAGATGGCATTTTTTGGATGCCAACAGTGAACGCCGATGAAAATTAGTTGGAAGGACTTTCATCATCTTTTGCGCTCAGCTTTAATAGTGGTTTTCCTTTCTAAGCAATTAAAATTGTTCCCCTGAAGCAGCCTCATTTTCGAGGTGAAACTCAGGCCCCTCTCGGGATTTTCGCAGATTGGAGAAATCGGAAGTATACCCACGTTTTGAATCATAGTAGCTATTAGGGATGTGAATCATTTTTTGACGATTTAAAATAATCGTCAGATATATTTTAAATCGTCAAAAATCGTTAGAGCCGCGATACAATAGCAATTCCCCCGATTTATCGTCAAAAAATCGTAAATCGGGGGAGGGCGGGAAAACCGGCACACCAAAACAACCCTAAAACCCACCCCGACCCTTTAAAACAAATCCCCCACCCTCCCGAACCCCCCCCCAAATATTTTAAATTACCTGGGGTCCACTGGGGGGGTCCCGGCACGATCTCCCGCTCTTGGGCCATGGCTGCGTTAATAGAAATGTCGCCGGTGGCCCTTTGCCCTTACCATATGACAGGGCAAAGGTAGCGCCGGCGCCATTTTGGTTCCTGTCACCCGACGTCACGAGTGCAGGAGATCGCTCCCGGACCCCCACTGGACCCCCAGGGACTTTTGGCCAGCTTGGGGGGGCCTTCTGACCCCACAAAACTTGCCAAAAGTCCAGCGGGGGTCCGGGAGCAACCTCCTGCACTCGGGCCGTATTGCCAATATTCAAAATGGCGCCGGCGCTACCTTTGTCGTAGTGAGGGCAAAGGTAGCGCCGGCGCCATTTTGAATATTGGCAATACGGCAAGATACACCATCTTTTGTAGTTGAAATTCTAGAATGAGGATAGGTATTGATAATTTCTTTAGTGTATTCTGGTCTTTTATTACTGCTTCAGCACACACATTTTTCAGTGCAATTCAAACTTGTCTTTTCTGAGTTCCAAGAATTCCAGCTAATTCTTTACTGAGCTCTCTCTAGCTCATGTATAAGAAATGCAACTTCACTTACGCATCTGAATCCTCACCTTCATCACCCCTTGCATACCAACACCAAGAGACTCCCACACAGCTTTGTTACCAATGCATGTACACTTTTAACTACTGCCTTTCCTTCTCTTCCAGGGCTGACATCCCTCCACCCAGCTCTGTCAGTGCACTTCAATCCCTGTTGCAGCAGTCTCTAATACCACTTCTGCTCTTTTACTAGCATCCATATTAGTTTCCATCCCCCATACTACTTGCAGACGCTGGCATTGCAAAACAATCCTTTGTGGATTGGCATGAATTTGGGGTTTTGCTATCTTGTTTGTATTCAGTATTCTATAAATAATGCCAGCTTTTATTTTTATCTTCAATATTTTTATCTGCAGAGGCACAGCCCTTGGGTCCATCTGAATCTTCAGTGGTGATAGAGTACATGGGAAACTGGCCAGATGGGAGCAGAAGTATGTTATCTCCCTCCATCCTAGATGAAATATATTTTTTCAAGTGAATGGGTTTGGATGCTATAATTACATCTGCTGGAAGGGGAGGAGGTAGGTGAGAAGATTATCTTTAGAATTTGGGGGTCATTACGGATCATGTGCTGTAGAAAGTTGACAGTATATGTTGAATAACTGAGGATTGCTGCTATTTTTGCAGCATTCAAATTGAAGGTGGGCATGTGGGGGTTTCCTTATATCTGCTACTTCTTATCACTTGTTCTGTATTCTACTTGACTCTTCAATTTATAAGCTTGTGGTAAAGTATATACGTGGGGAATAAATCCTTCAGAAGCATGATCCACAGAAAATAAAATTTAAATAAGATATATAATGTATTCTTTAGCTGATCATATTTAGGGGAGGGAGAGTTTCCTGTATGTACCAATATTGCCTCAAACACCATTCATGCTGCAAATTCTCCACAGAGGTTATGAGTGCTCAGTTGTGCCAGAATATGTTTGCCTATGATGGCAGGTCTAGAGAAGCAGTGTGCAGCAGAGTGCTAGGGAGAAGAATCCCCCTCTTCTTGCAGGACTGAGGCTAGCAAAATTATGAACAAGACCTCATCCCTAACCAGGGGAGTGTGCTTAAAACACAACTTCCTCTATGGACACGCAATGCTTGCAGTTCTCATGGTGCCAGAACCAGCACTGCCCCCATAATGCAGTTTGAGGTTTTCAGTGCTCCATATTCAGACTGTTATAATGCTTATGGTTATGGCAGATAGCGTCCTGTGACCTGAGATGTACCGAGCCTGTGAGCACACTCGGTTGTCTAATCACACTGGGGAAGTGAGCAGTCTCCTAGAAATCCCTTTATATGACCTATGTCTTTGTTAGGATTTGTAAATATGTGGGCCCTTTGGCCAAGGTGAGGGATGGAACCACCCAGGGGGAGGAGCACCGCTGAGCCTCACCGTTGGCAGGCGGAGTCTCATCTGCGGGATGGAATGTAGCAGAGGTGTAGAAGGAGAAAGAGAGGGTGACCCCAGGAGGTGGGCCACGGAGCGGCAGCGCAGACACTGACGTCAGACTTAGCTCGGATGACTGAAGTCAGGCAATAGCTACGGCACTACCCGAAGAGCTGGGGTGCCGGGAGACAGTACAGTCACTGACATATACTGGGTCCATAGAAATGGTACACAAGAGGGTTTCTCGGTGGGAGATCTGGTAATGGTCTGCAGAGCAGGGTACACCGACGAGGGTCCCTCTAACGATATCGCAGCACGGGTCTGGGTCCACAGAGCAGTATAGACCCGGAGATGGCTCCTCTGATATCACGGCAATGGCCCACAGAGCGGGTACACTGGAGAGGATTCCCACATAGATATCATAACAGGGTTCCACAGCAGTGGCTATTCCTTAAGTAAACTTGATTAATAGCCATTAATGGACTTCTCCTCCAAGAACTTATCCAAACCTTTTTTGAACCCAGCTACACTAACTGCTCTAACCACATCTGCTGGCAACAAATTCCAGAGCTTTATTGTGCGTTGAGTGAAAAGAATTTTCTCAGATTAGTCTTAAATGTGCTACTTGCTAACTTCAAGGATTGCCCCCTAGTCCTTCTATTATTCGAAAGTGTAAATAACTGATTCACATCTACTCGTTCAAGACCTCTATCATATCCTCCCTCAGCCGTCTCTTCTCCAAGCTGAACAGCCTTAACCTCTTCAGCCTTTCCTCATAGGGGAGCTGTTCCATCCACTTTATCGTTTTGGTTGCCCTTCTCTGACCCCTCTCCATCGCAACTATATCTTTTTTGAGATGCGGCGACCAGAATTATACACAGTATTCAAGGTGCGGTATCTCCATGGAGCGATACAGAGGCATTATGACATTTTCCGTTTTATTCACCATTCCCTTTCTAATAATTCCCAACATTCTGTTTGCTTTTTTGACTGCTGCAGCACACTGAACCGACGATTTTAAAGTATTATCCACTATGACGCCTAGATCTCTTTCTTGGGTTGTAGCACCTAATATGGATCCTAACATCATGTAACTATAGCAAGGGTTATTTTTCCCTATATGCAACACCTTGCAATTGTCCACATTAAATTTCATCTGCCATTTGGATGCCCAATCTTCCAGTCTTGCAAGGTCCTCCTGTAATGTATCACAATCCGCTTGTGATTTAACTACTCTGAATAATTTTGTATCAATTTTGCAAATTTGATAACCTCACTCATCGTATTCCTTTCCAGATCATTTATATATATATTGAAAAGCACCGGTCTGGGCTGGCAAGCTTCAGTATTGAAGCTGAGAAACGTCATCTGATAGGGACACCCCCGAGGTTCCCGCCATGACGTGGTTAAAGCCGGTCGGGGAGCATGTGCGCGCGCCTAGGGAACCCCGATGGTAAGATGACGGTCGGCATCGTCCGTGCTGCTCAGGTAGGCCCTGGAACAGAGGCCGGGAGGCCGGTGGTAGCTGGCCGAGGCCGTGAATTTGCCCAACGGAGCCAAAGTAGTAACAAAAGAGATGAGCAGCAGTGGTCGCAGTCGTCTGTGGCCACGGAGCGTAACAGTCTTCGCCTAGTATAGGGAAACTGAATATACTGGGGGATTGGGATGTGCAGAGGGACGCCATACGTTGCATTCGGGATTTGGTTTCATCGGGGGCAGATACGTTGCATTCGGTTGTATGGCGCCCAGATACATTAATACATCAATTTCTATTTGTTTCCCCACTAAAATTTAAATTAAGTACAACCCCCCACCCTCCTGGCCCCCGCAAGACTTACCAAAACTCCCTGGTGGTCCAGCGGGGGATCCTGGAGCCATCCCCTGCACTCACACCCTCGGTGCCAGTTTCAAAATGGCGCCGATAGCCTTTGACTTACTATGTCACAGGGGCTACCGGTGCCATTGGTCAGCCCCTGTCACATGGCCATCGGCGCCATCTTGTGCTCCTACCATGTGACAGGGGCTGACCAATGGCACCGGTAGCCCCTGTGACATAGTATGGGCAAAGTCTATCGGCACCATTTTAATTACTGGCAGCCGATGGTCCGAGTGCAGGAGGTCGCTCCCGGACCCCTGCTGGACCACCAGGGGCTTTTGGCAAGTCTTGGGGGACCCTCCTGACCCCCACAAGACTTGCCAAAAGTCCAGCGGGGGTCCGGGAGCGACCTCCTGCACTCCGGCCATCGGATGCCAGTACGCAAAATGGCGCCGATTGCCTTTGCCCTCACTGTGGGGGGAGGGGGGGTTTGTTTAAATTGGTTTCTTTAGGCGGCCGAATAATTTGGCGAATAATTCGGCGAAGATTTGTGTATTCGTGGGGAATCGCGATACGTTTCACTTCCCCATGAATACAACGAATATGGCCACATCCGTTGTGGATTGCCAATACGTAGGGACCGAATGCACACCCCAACTGGGGGATGTAGTATGTCAAAATGGAAATGACACATCTAGAGATAGTGAGCTGATTGTGCCAGTTTGTTTCTAACCATATTCTTAAATGAGTCAGCAGTCAGGAATTAAAGGACTTTCAGCCCTTTCAGCTCCACAGACAAGGTGTGGAAGAGATTTCAATGGAAATGTAAGTTAGGTCTCACCTACTTTTGCAGCTCAGCAATGAAAATCCAGTCTAAAGACTTCTCTGAGCTGATCAATACTGTCTCAATTTTGCTTCCAAGGTGAGGGCCACTCTCAGAGTCATGCACTCTAAGCAGAGGTGTTATCACTTGTGAGACCCCATTTGGAGTACTGTGTTGGAGAAATGGACAGGGGGACAGAAACATTCAATTATTTGACAGGCTTCAGTTTCCATAGAAATTAAGCTCGAGGATATGATATAAAATTGCAGGGAGTCAGGCACTAAGAAAATATGAGGAAATATTCCTTTACTAAGAGAGCGATGGATGCCTGGAACAGCCTACCAGCAAACTTGAAGTAATCCACATGGGGCAGTAGTTATAACTCTACAGAGCAGTGGATTTCAAGATGGCTGGATTAACCTGTGGAGCCTCTCTGTCTTCCTTGAAGACACTTAACTCTATTCTCTCTTCAGAGAAGGTTCCATTTACCATATATGCTATCTATTGTCAATCAACCAATTTGTAATCCACTTCATCACCTTGGTACCTACTCCTAGGCTTCTCATTTTATTTATGAGTTTTCTATGAGGAACATTATCAAAAGCCTTACTGAAATCCAAGTAAATCAAATGACGAAAATAGGCAAGAGGAGGTCCACAAATCATCTAAAGGAGAAGGACTGGAGCCAGAACCTGTCCATCTGTGTGTGTGTGTTTGTGTGTGTATGTATATATATGTGTGTGTATGTGTATGTGTGTGTGGAGGAGAGGGGGTAGAGCCAGCATGGGTGCGTGTGGAAGAGTGGAAGTGAAACTAGCATGCATGTGGCTGAGAGTGAGCCAATGTGTTTGTGTGAGCCTGAGAGAGAGGGAGCCAGCCAGCCTGTGTGTGTTTGTGATCATGTGTGAGTTTTGAAAGAATGTTTATGTATGTCTGTGTAGCATAAGGATGAACGTGTGTGTATATGAAGGAGGAGAAAGTTTGTGCTATTCCATTACAATCTCAGATTGACTTGAAATGAAAAGTTCCCAGGTATGGAGAGTGAGTGATTTTTTTTAATCCTTATTGATTTTAATTAATCGAGTGTTATTTGATGTCTATGCTGTTTTGAAATATTGTATTGTGTTTGGGAAATTAAAAAAACTATATGAGTTTTTAATTGTTGGATTTTATTCTGTTCATCTGCTGTTTTGACATGTTAATTCTTTTTATTATTATGGTTTTACTATTATATTTCATGATTTTGTCATTTGATGTTTTCTGAGGAATGGTGATGCTTTTGTTTTTCCATTGGTGCATTACATAAAGAGTCTGACTTGTTGCAGTGTCCAGTTCAGTTTATGTCTGTTCTTTACCAATTATACTTTATGGCCACTTTATTCTGTATTTGATGAGGATGTCTCTGTGTTCTGCATTTGTGATTAAGGTTAAGTATTCTGCTAATGTGTCGTTTCAATATAGGGATCTGTAGAACTTTGGTTTGTATTGTTTTCTTTATAGGAGGTATATTGCTGTTTTAGGGCCTGGTGTAATATTTGCAGGGTCACCTTTTCATAACTGTTTCATAACTGTTTGAGTGCTGGCAGTTAGTACTACTTTGGAATGTGAGGTTTATTATATTGTAATTGTAATTTAGTTTTCTCATGGCTTTCTGAGGACCAAGCCCACACCTAACAAGCGTTACAATTGTCCTAAAACCATACGTGTTCCAAGTATCTTTTTAGCTGCTATGCAGGGTTTTCTGCCTGATACCACAGCAGTGCATGTAAATATAATACACATGCTGTTGTTTTATATTTATTTCAAAAGAATGTACTTTGAATGTCCTTTTTCATATAAAATCTTTAACTATTAATGCATCATTTGAAATTGTGTGTGGAAAGGGTCATGATTGGGAGAAGGTTAGGCACAAAGCTATAAGATTCACTTAGGGTGCCTAATACCCTTGCACTGACCCTGATTAGAAAAAGAATACAAATAAAATGTAAAAAAACAAACAAAAAAAAAAACAGAATGAAGAAAGGCCAGTACAGTAATTGTTCGCACAGGTCTGTAAAAAAGTTAGCACTGGCCCTGCATGGCGGCACCCTGTGCTGGCTGGGTTCTCACCCTTCCCCAGTGAAAAGAGACCCCACACAGTGACGACATGTAGTGCTGTACTGGCGGGTGATGGGTGGAGAAAGGGGGGAAGGGGTGCAGGGAAGACAACACAAATGCATTGGCTCCCGGGCACCAGAGACCCTCGTTATGACTCTGGTTTCACATCACATCTAACATATGACAAAATAACCTACTTAATAAAAGATAGTTGCATACCAGGAACTATTTATTCCTTCCTTGAGGAAAGAGAGAAAAAGGGAAGGAGAGAGAGACTATCTATAAGGCCCTCATAGTAGCCAAGTATTTATATCTCTATAGAAGGAGCATCTTATAGCTCGAGGCGAGGATTTGGTGGTGGTTTAGGGTTTAAGGGCCAGTTTTTCATGTAGAGTGAGATGTACGAACTAGGGATGTGAATCGTTTTTTGACGATTTAAAATATCGTCCGATATATTTTAAATTGTCAAAAATCGTTAGAGGCGATATTTAATAGGAATTCCCCCGATTTATCGTCAAAAATCGTAAATCGGGGGAAGGGGGAGGGCGGGAAAACCGGCACACTAAAACAACCCTAAAACCCACCCCGACCCTTTAAAATAAATCCCCCACCCTCCCGAACCCCCCCCCCCAAAATGCCTTAAATTACCTGGGGTCCAGTGGGGGGGTCCCGGTGTGATCTTTTACTCTCGGGCCTCCGGTGCGTTGTAGAAATGGCGCCGGTGCTACCTTTGCCCTGTCATATGACAGGGCAAAGGTAGCGCCGGCACCATTTTGTTTTTTGTCCCCCCCAAGCTGGCCAAAAGTCCCTGGGGGTCCAGCGGGATCCGGGAGCGATCTCCTACGCTCCTGACGTCGTTTTGCCGTACAAAATGGCGCCGGCCATACGCTGTATGGCCGGCGCCATTTTGTACGGCAAAACGATTCGTGTGCAGGAGGTCGCTCCCGGACCCCCGCTGGACTTTTGGCAAGACTTATGAGGGTCAGGAGGCCCCCCCAAGCTGGCCAAAAGTCCCTGGGGGTCCAGCGGGGGTCCGGGAGCGATCTCCTACGCTCCTGACGTCGGGGACAAAAACCAAAATGGCGACGGCGCTACCTTTGCCCTGTCAGGCAAAGGTAGCGCCGGCGCCATTTCTACAACGCACCGGAGGCCCGAGAGTAAAAGATCACACTGGGACCCCCCCTCTGGACCCCAGGTAATTTAAGGCATTTTGGGGGGGTTCAGGAGGGTGGGGGATTTATTTTAAAGGGTCGGGGTGGGTTTTAGGGATGTTTTAGTGTGCCGGTTTTCCCGCCCTCCCCCGATTTACGATTTACACGATATTTAAAAAAACAAAACCATGACGATCAGATTCCCTCCCCCCCCCAGCCGAAATTGATTGTTAAGACGATCGATCACACGATTCACATCTCTAGTACGAACAGCATAGTACACCTCGGTAAAGATTTGACATCATTTGGAGTGAGGAAACTCTCACAAAGATGACATTTCTACTATGTTCTCTCACCCTAGCTTGATGTTAGCCCCCTAAAACCACCACCAAAACCTTGCCTCGAACTATTACATGAACTTTCTATAGGCATATAAATAGTTGCACATTTTGAAGGCCTCCCCATAGGCTCTCTCTGTCTACTTCACTCCACTCCTCTCCTCTCCCCTCCCCTCTCAAGCCCAGAAATGGCCAAAATGCAATTTCAAAAATGTATCATGAATTGCGTTAAGGCCATTTCGGGCATATCACACAGGTTAACACCAGGGAAAAAAGGTGTAGTTATTTCCAGCGTTAAAAGTGTGCAGTAGCATGCATCATGCTATTGCACAGTGTGATATTGCCCCTCATTTTCATAAATCCCGCCCCTTCCCAAAATTTGCAATTGCATGTGCACTAGCATTATTATCGCATGCGATATGGCGTTAACGCATTATTTTGATGAATGACCCTGTTAGCCGGATACATTTATATGGCTAATTTTGGAGATATATGCAATAGTGCAGCCATACTGTTGAATATATTAGGCTATGTTAAAGATAGTTGGACTACTTTATCTGGCTAACTTTAGGAAAGCTCTTTGGCATAACTAGACTTAGGCCTGGATTTTCTAAGTTCGCAGAACTTAGAAAATACGGCAGTAACGGGGGGCGGGCCTGCGAAAGCCAGCAGCGATCGCATCACCGCTGTGCTATTGCTGCTGGCTTTCGCAAACCAATAGCATCACAGTGAAAGATGGTGCTATTGGCCGTGTTACTGACGGCAATAAGGCTCCTTACCTTTTTGCCGTCAGCGATGCCTTCATGGCGTCCGCCCTGGTGCCGCCTCACCTACTCCCCTTCCGGTGCGGACGCCGCCCAGAACCCGCCCCGATATAGGCATCGCACTCGAAAAGGGACTTTTCGCGCGCGATACCTTTGGAAAATGACCCCCTTAGTCGGATAAGTTATGCGGCTAACTGAATATCAGAATTAGCCGGATAACTTAATCGACTAACATAGCTCCTCCCTGAAATGCCTCTGTATTATAAAGTTAGATTTTAGCCCAAGTATTTTTTTGGCTGAATAACTAGTTAGTTATCCAGCTAAATACCTCTGAATATGGACTTCTTAATTTTTAACTTAAAAATATTATACTACTTTGGTTTTGGGCTGGTGCAAGGGTATTAGGCACCCTAGGCAACCTTTGCTCTGGCATCTCCTCCTCATAACAATTGCCATACTGGATCAAGCCCAGTAACCTGTTTCCAACAGTTGCCAATCCAGGTCACAAGTAGTAAGTACCTGATAAGATTCCAAACTGTGATTATTTATCCAAATATCTTCATATGGGGAAAAAAATGACTTTTGTTGGTATTTTGTAGCATAAAGGTAAATTTTTCATTGTGAAAAATACTAATTTCAAGGCATTTCTCAAAAAGGCTATCTTTCTGCCCCTCCAGCTTTTTACAGCTGCCTATTATGCAGTCTTAGAAGGTCTAGTTAATTAAGTTGCTTATCTAAAGACTCCAAATGTTTTCCCACAAGAGTAGTTTAATAATCTCCAGATCCCAGCATTTTTTTAACAGCACAAGTATTACCAGTTAATTCATGAGTTAGATTGGTCTTTATATTTCTAATTGGAGGAGGCAGTTTGCTTAATTACTCAAAGAAACTCTGGTGATAAATGACATTCTCCTGTCAGAGATAAAATACCTGATTCTTACGTCATGTCCTGCACAGCTTGTACAAAATCTTCCGTTCTGTTCCAATTCCTTGCTGATGGTCAATTTATTACTTTTGTTATGAACCTGGGTTCTTAGGGAAGAGGGCACACATCTGCATGCACATAAATTCAAGCAAGTTTCATTTATTTGTATGAACCTTTCATCCAAATTCAGGATTTAGAACACTTTTTAGCAGAAAAAGAATCACTGACTTTGAAAAATAAAAATAATCACATCCTTTGTTTTAAAAAATGTAACTCGGAGAGCCTAATATCTTGGAAAAGCCATGCAAACAACTGCCTTTGTGACATCTGGTGACAAGAAGCCAAAAATGATTGCTCACAGGTTAATGGCCTCATTTGAATTGTTTCAATAATGCATGCCACAACATCACAGGGATCAGTGGGAAAGCTGGGCATACTCTGGCTACTGTAAAACCACACAAATGCCTATCAGGATTACAGTCAAGCATATTATATCTGCGAATTGCAAGAGAAATAGAAACTATCATAGAGATGTGAGGCTTGTGCCTCTTTTCTTCCCTTCCCCCCTAAAAAAGACACAACAACATCTTGGTGTTACGATGCTGCTTGCAGGCCTAGCCGCAAACAGCCTCTCACTTCCGAGGCCTGGAGGCCGCCACCGACGCCATCTTTTCTCGCGACTCTGAGGCCGCCGCTGACACCCCAGAGTCGAGGCCCGAGCGCCGCTGCTTGTTGCTTGTGGCGGGCAGAGCCGCTGTCGACATCGCCCGATGTCCTTCCCTGCGTGGCTCGGAGGCCACCGTCAATGCTGCCACCTTTGCAGCAGGCAGAGGAGCCACCGCCATGTCTCCTCATGGCAGCAATCCGCCGCTGGCCTGCTCCTTCTTCGCAGCATGGAACCGCCGACGTCAGGGCCTCATTTCGCGGCCTAGTGCCACCTCCAGCTTGATCCTCACGGTGTGGATGCTGCCGCTGTCCCAGGTCCTGCCTTTCCTCTAGGCGCGCAGCCATGCCTCTCTCTGTTATTTAAAGGGCCCGTGGCAGGAAAAGGCCCGTGGCCCCACCTGATGACATTTCCAGGGCATCTTCTCTCCAGCCCTATAAAAAGGGCTCCTCGTCAATCCCTCGTTGCCTTTTCAAGGAGCCATCCCGCTCCTGGATTCTTCATTTGTCCCAGCTCATTGGTCCAGGAGGCTTCTGAGGTCCATTGCTTCTTCAAGGTCCTTTGTTCTTCTTGGGAGCTCCTTTGTCTTCGTCTGTGGTTCCTGGTCTCTCATCTGATCCCTTGTCTTGTCTGTGGTTCCTAGTCTCTCATCGGATCCTGTGCTCTCCAGATGTTCCTGTCTCCAGATGTTCTGTTGCATCTGTCGGTCTCAGATGGCTTCGACCTTTGTGCCTCACCTTTCTCTCTGCTCTTCCTGCTAGCCTCGGGAAGATGGCTACTGCTGTGTCTGCATGCCGCTCTCTCCGGCGTCCCCGGAACGGCTATGGCAAAGCCTCACACCATGTTTCTCCTGAGGGCCTCCTAGGGTGCGCGCACGCCACCCACGTCTTTATCCACGTCATGGTGGGAACCTTGGGGGCGTCCCTCTTGAGAGACATCACGCCATCCGGGTATTTAACCTGCCCTTTCTTGCTAGCTAATTGAGTTAGCAAGGATCGTGAATGGATGGGAAGCCTCCAGTCTGAGCTAACTTGCCGCTTCCTTGCTGCCGCTGGAAGCTCTCACTGCCCTTCGGGGTATTTCTCTAACTTGGGTACCCGCTCCTCGAGGGCCCTTTGCTTTCCTTCAGGTGCCTATCTCCCTGGCTCGGTGCCTGCTCTCCCTGGCTCCCTGGCAACTACCTCTGCCTGCTGGGATCTCCACCTATACAGCTACCAACTTAGTGAGTAATCTAACATTGTCAGTCTGTCTCATCTACAGCTCTGCTGCACTGGGAACCTGCATCCGAATCTCCCTATACTATCTCTGTGAGACAGGTCTCCTCTGCTGAGGGTTCTTGGACTGCTACCTCTGGATCACCTCACTACTGCCTCCTCTGGTGGTACATCTCAGCTGTATAATAAAAGACAAATCTCTGTGTTTGCGTGTCTCGAGTCTAGCCTAGTACTGTGGTTCCTCACGGGGCTCCTCCCCGTGGGCGTGGTCACCTCCACAGTACCCAAGAATCCACTCAAACACCTCAAAACCATAACAGATTGCTAACTCCATGGATTCGGCTCAGCTCACCGCATTGCCTGGCCCAGCGAATCTCCGAACAACAGAACTCGCTGGATAACTTGACTACTGCCTTTAACCAGTTGCACGCACAGATGAATACACCGACCACCACAGGTAAAGAAGTTATACCACCAAAAGTGATGATCAAGACAATTGTACCTCTATCTGCTCCAACACGCTTCTCAGGAGAAGTTTGGAAATGTAGAGGATTTATCAATCAATGTTGCATGCACTTTTCCCTGCAACCTAATCATTTTCCTACAGCCTATGCCAAGACCACCTACATCTTGTCTTATCTGGACGGAAGAGCATTGGCTTGGGCCTCTCCGCTGTGGGAGTGCGATGACCCTATCCTACACGACCTTACCAGGTTCCTTGAACTGTTCAGATCAGTATTCAATGACCCTACCCGGTACACAACTGCAGGATCTATGTTGGTTCATCTGAAGCAAGGTAATAAATCTTTACCAGACTTCACAATAGAATTCAAGACATTGGCATCAGAATTACATTGGGACCCTAAATGCCTGAAGACCCTCTTCTTTGAAGGACTGAACTCCCGTGTGTCTTCTCTGTATCCTGTTTGCGATATCAATCCATACCATCTGATGATCACTGGTGCTCAGGTGGGCACCTACTTGGACATTTGAGACATTAACCCCATTTAAAAAGACGAGCCCAAACTATCAAAAGGAGCGAGGCCACAACTTGTGCCAGGTTCTGGTGCAATGTTTTAGTAAGATTTGGAGGTGTTGGGGGGGTGGGGGGCGGTAAAGAGCAAGGGAAAGTGATAGAATCAGGAGGGAGGGGGAGATCAGTAAGAGCAAGCAGTAATAAAATTTTATAGCAAGGAAGGGAGGAAGAGAATGGAGTGACATTAAGGTGGCTATTAAAACAGCTGCGAGCCTACACTCATCCCTTTTTCTCCTCTCTCCCATGAGCGGCTTTTGTGAACTTTTTTTTCATCTTACCACCTCTGCGTGGCTGTGGTCTGCTCCCGGTGGCATTGGCTTCTCCTTGAGATGGCAGTGGAAGTGCCCAGATAGGGTGAATGAAACAATGCGGTGTCATGGTGATTGTAGCTCGCAGCGTGTGGTAAAAAAATTATAGAGATTCAAGTTGATAATTGGTGTTAGCATTGTGTGGTCTGGTTGGCATGTTTAATTGGCCTGTGTGCCGGGTGATAGCGAGCTGGGTATATTTAAAAAAAAAAGTGAACAGAGGTAATGTGTGTAGCAGGCCCGTAAGAGGGGGTAGGCAAGTGAGGATGGGGGAGGAGGCTGATCATGGAGAAAAGCTAATGTTCTATGAAACATTGAAGTTGTTGACTAGGTGCAATTGAGAACTGGAGCAGCATATTAAAATGGAGCTCCCCGGGTTCAGGTGGCTGACTGCCAAGAAAGGGTTAGTGAACGGTGTGCCACATGTTTTAATCGAGGTGGAAGAGATGGCACAAGCAGTCTGGAAGCAACAGACTCCTCCTCCCTTCACTTCCCCTTACGACTGGCAATGCCCACCAGCCAAGCTGTATTCTTACCCATGGGTGGGATTTGAGGTACAACAGAAAAGGAAAAAGGAAGGGTAACTGTAATGGACCAAAGGGAATGCAAGAAGAAGTTCCTTTCTTTTTTTTGTACGGTGATTCCTTGTGTGGACTAATATGCCCAAGTAGCTAAATGAGCTGTTTGATATCATTAAGAAATACACTGCATAGTCATGTAATCTAATACAACTTTTATATAATTGTAAACACAGCCGGCCCTGTTCACAATTCCATCTATTTTTCTGTTTTTTTCCTGGGCTGAAATCCCACCCACCAGCACCTTCCTACCCACATGGAGGCACCAGGACCTTCTTTCCCAGGTGAAGCACTCAAGGACAGTTGGAGCCCTAATGAGAAAGGTGGACACTTGGAATGAACTACCAGTAAAAAGTTGTTGGAGCCAAAACAGTGGCAGAATTCAAGCACACATGGGATCAGTTTTCAAAGACCAGCTGAGTGGCTAAGATAACCGGACAAGTTTATCTGGGATCAATCCCCAGGAAACTATCGTGGGGAGGAGAAGTTTGTCACGTCGTATATACGGTAGGCACATGGAGATGGAGCTTGCCTAAAGCAGAGTAGTGGCTGTTGACATTTTTCTGTGCACCAAGGGAAAGAGCCCATTGCCACAGGATGACGGAATGAATATATGGGAATGGCAGGAGGCCCAACAGAATATCCTCTGGTCCTCTTATGGACTTCCTAATACATAAAAGGTTTGAAAGAGGGGGTGAAGAAGATAAGCAGAATATGAAGGGCCTGGTAAAGAAAAGATGAATTTTTAGTAACCCGCTGAAGATCTTTCTACCAATCAGGTTGCCTGCTCAGAAAAAAAAAATCCCATTTTTTCTACTTTTTATCTAATAATTCATTTTATTCCAATGAATTTTAATTGGAAATCTAAAAGAGAGCAGTACTAATGCCACTCTAGGCACTCCTTCAGCACAGCTCTTATCCATCCTTTATTCAAATAAATCATGAAGACAAGGCTTTTGAGGAGAAAGAAAGATATTTTTGAGAATTATGTTAAGAACATTTTGACTACAGGATTGTTCTTTAATGTCTGTAGTAATGGTGTTTTGCTTGGTGGTCAGGGATACGCTTAGATATGGGAGTGTCTCGAGCTCAGTGAGAGCAGTCGTGGGTTTGGATAAAATAGCCATACTATTACAGTAAGGGGTAGATTTTCAAACTCCGCGGATAGGCCTACTTTTGCTGGCGCATCAGGCGCAAACAAAAGTAAGCTGGATTTTAGCAGATACGCGCGGAGCCGCGCGTATCTGCTAAAAACCTGGATCGGCGCGCGCAAGGCTATCGATTTTGTATAGCCGGCGCGCGCCGAGCCGCGCAGCCTACCCCCGTTCCCTCCGAGGCCGCTCCGAAATCGGAGCGGCCTCGGAGGGAATTCTCTAACGCCCTCCCCTCACCTTCCCCTCCCTTCCTCTACCTAACCCACCCGCCCGGCCCTGTCTAAACCCCCCCTTACCTTTGTTGGGGGATTTACGCCTCCCTCTGGGAGGCGTAAATCCCCGCGCGCCAGCGGGTCTCTTGCGCGCCAGGCCGCGACCTGGGGGCGGGTATGGAGGGCGCAGCCACGCCCCGGGCCGTAGCCACGCCCCCGTACCTGCCCCCAAAACGCTGCCGACACGCCCCGAAAACGCCGCGCGGTTCGGGCCCGCCCCCGACACGCCCCCTCCGAAACCCCCGGGACTTACGCGAGTCCTGGGGCTCTGCGCGCGCCGGTAGGCCTATGTAAAATTGGCTTCCCGGCGCGCAGGGCCCTGCTCGCCTAAATCCGCCCGGATTTGGGCGGATTTAGGCGAGCAGGGCTCTTAAAATCCGCCCCATAGCTTCTTCAGAAATGTATACGTCATGCAGTGGGACACACTAAAAAATGGTTGTTTTAGCATGATTTTAAAATCTGCATGGAACACCACCACCACCACCATTGCAGAGAAATGCCCCCTTTACATGGACATTATTACTGCTGGCAAGTTTCAGCTGAGCAAAGTTTCATTTTCTAATGCAATCGAGTGGTTTATGTTCTGAATCTGCACTTTCTCAGTACAATTGCAATTAAGCATCTTTTGCATATTTTTTAAGGATATGGGTTCCCTTCACTAAATGTGGGCTCTGGGAGTCACCTGCAATGCACTTTAGCCAAAACTGGACAATCTAAAATCCTAAACACAGTTTTTTCAAGCCTGAAGTTTTGATGATGGCATTTATCATTCATAAGCCTTTCTGCTAACTTCCTCGTACCTGTTTTCTGTCTCAGTTGTTCTTCTTTTGGCTGTGATCCTATCCTAAAGCTCCTTTCTCTTTGATCTAATGCATCCCCTTTCTTCTTATATTGTTCTCACTTACAGGTCTATCCTGTAAAGTGCGGCCGCGTTTACCCTGCTCCTAAGCCGCGTTTTACTCACTTTCCGGCCGCGTTATCCCTTCCTGCGATCCCGAATCCACTTTAACCTACTCCTACCGCATCCTAAAATCCCCGGCCAACCCCTTCCGCATGCGGCATGGATATTGCATGCAAACGAGCGAATTAGCTATTCCCTAGCATCCCGTAACCCGCACCCCGACTATCGCTATCTTTCCCTGCCGTTTTGTCGCGCGTTTAACCTGCTAACTTACTGCCTACCCTGACCCTGCGGTAGAGGCAGGGGTAAGGGTAGGTGGCAAGCTTTCCCCCAGCCCCCGCTCACCTGCCCCGGCCGCGATCATGGGTGCCGGTCTCCGGGGCAGCCCCAGTCCTCTCCCTCCTCCCGAAGCAAAAAAAAGCGAAAAAACCAAAAGCAAAAAGTAAGTCGCTTCGCCGCTGTCACTTCTCCCCTCCTCCCGGAGCAGGGCGCGAAAAGCAGCCTTACTCCGGGAGGAGGGGAGAACTGACAGCGGCGAAGCACAAAAAAAAAAGCGAAAAAAACCAAAAGCAAAAGCAAAAAGTAAGTCACTTCGCCGCTTCACGGCGAAGCAACTTACTTTTGCATCCCCGATCGGACTTCTCCTGCCTAAACTTATTTTTTTTGCAGCCGTCCGGTCCATCTGAAGAAGGTATCTTCCCCTCCCCGGGGAAGATGGATGCCAGCACGGGGGAAAGCGGCCCCTGTGCATTCAATTGGCTGCTGAAGATGTGACGTCACGACGTTTGGCGTCACGGCATGTGGCGTCACGTCTTCAGCAGCCAATTGCATGCACAGGGGCCGCTTTCCCCCGTGCTGGCATCCATCTTCCCCCGGGAGGCAGGGGAGCCACGATACCTTCTTCAGATGGCCGGACGGCTGCAAAAAAAGTAAGTCCGATCGGGGATGCAAAACGTAAGTTGCTTCGCCGCTTCTCCCCTCCTCCCGGAGCAGGGCGCGAAAAGCAGCCTTGCTCCGGGAGGAGGGAAGAAGCGAAGCACTTACTTTTTGCTTTTGGTTTTGGTTTTTCGCTTTTTTTTTTTTTTTTGCTTCGCCGCTGTCAGGTTCTCCCCTCCTCCCGGAGCAAGGCTGCTTTTCGCGCCCTGCTTCGGGAGGAGGGGAGGGGGGATTGGCAGTCCCGACTTCCTGGTATCTGTCATTTCAAATGACATTTGAAATGACAGATACCAGCGTGGCGTGAAGCGTTAGGCCCGCGCACCCAGGATACTGTATAGGCGCTCTATCCAGTAAAATGGGTTGCGCGGGTCTAAGGCTTTTCGGACGCGGTTTACATTTAAATAAAATTAGTGTTCAGGATCGAGCAGTAGGTGAGCTGCACTGTGCGTGCGGCAACCGCGGGTGCCGCAGGCACTAACGCAGCTCTTCCTACCGCTCGGTACTGGATAGACCTGTTAGAAAGGAAAGGTTGTTCCTTTTATTTTGCACCCCCTTGATTTTAGCAGAGATGAATCAGGAGGAGGAGCTTTCCCCACACTTCTAAACACTGACATCCTCCCAAGCGCAAAATATAAATCAGAATGAAAAGGAGGAGTCTAATGATTTTGCTTGTTTAAACTGTCAGCTAAATTATCCAAAAAATGTTACTGCTGTTTTAAGACATCTCATCCTCCTCCCTGAATCTCCTTTTACGAGCTTTCACATGTTGACTTAAATATAAGGGCAGAATTGAAAAGAGTAAAGGGGAAAGCCTTGCATTGAAGAGAAAAAAATTGAAATCCAGTGAAAACCTGAATTTTCTGTTCAAGTATTCCAGTACATTTTATTATTATTTTTTTTTACAAGGCACAGATGTGTTTTACATTTGGTAATATTTTATTTATTTTATATTCTCAAAGGTACAGTCTCATGCTTCTCTATCCTCTCCTTGATAAGAAGTTTATTCTTCAGTTGGAAAAGCAACAATCAAAACAGTAAATAAGATACTTTATGTCAGCCTTCCTTTAACACTTGGAACATAAGAAAGTAAGAACTGCCATACTGGGTCAGACCAAGAGTCCATTAAGCCCATAACTTTGTTTCCAACAGTGGTGGATTCAGGCCACAAGTATCAGGCAAGATCCCAAATAGTAGACAAATTCCATGTTTATGCTTAGGAATAACCAGCGGCTTTCCTCAAGTCTATCTAGTTTAGGAACTTTTCCTTCAGGAACTTGTCCAAACCTTTTTTTAAACTCCCCTGCCATTACTCCAGCCTGGCAATAAATTCCAGAACTGAATTGTGCATTGAGTGAAAACATATTTTCTCCACTTTGTTTTAAATGTGTCACATATAACTTTATTTCTTTTTTGAAAAAGTGAACACCTGATTTGCATTTAAGCATTTCATTCCATTCATGATTTTATAGACCTCTATCATATCTCCCCTCCGCTGTCTTTACTCTAATCTGAAGATCCTTAATCTTTTTAGCCTTTCCTTATTAGGGAATTGTTCCATTCTCTTTATGATTTTGTTCATCTTTCTCTGAACCTTTTCTAATTCCACTACATTTATTTTTAGATGTGGCAGCCAGACTTGAACACAGTACGCTAGATGCAGTCACACCATGGAACAATACATTTTATTCTCCATTTCTTTTGAAATAATTCCTAACATTCTGTTTGCATTTTTGATTGCTGTTCAATACTGAGCCAAGGATTTCAACGTATTATCCATGATAATGCCTATATTTTCTTGAGTGGGGACTTCTAGGTTTGAACCTAACATTGTGTACCTACAGTTTGTTTTATTTTTCCCTATGTGCATCACTTTGCATTTGTCCACATTAAATTTCATCTACCATTTGAGTATCCAGTCTCCTAGTCTGGTAAAGTCCTCCTGCAATTTCTCACAATCCACATGTGATTTAACAGCTCAGAATAATTTTGTATCTGCAAATTTGATCACCTCACTCATGCTCTTTTCCAGATCATTTATAAATATATTAAAAAGCACCAGTCTCAGTACATATCCATGGGGCACGCCACTATTTTACCTTCTTCTCTTGAGAAAACTGACCATTTAGTTCTAATCTCTGTTTCCTATCTTTTAATCAGTTGCAGTCCATAATAAGACATTGTCTCCTATCCTATGACTTCAATTTTCTCAGGAGTCTCTCATAAACAGGTCAATACAGTAAAGTGCGGCCGCGGTTACCCCGCTTCTAACCCACTTTCTACTCACTTTCCGGCCACGTTAGCCCTTCCTGCGATACACAATTCCCTTTAACCGATTCTTACTGCCTCTTTAAATCACCGGGTAACCCCTTCCGCCCGCGGCATGTATATGAGATGTAAACGATCGAATTAGCTATTCCCTCCCATACAGTAACGCGCGCCCCGACTATCGCTTTTTTACCCTGCCGTTTTGCCACGCGTTTAACCTGCTAACTTACCGCCTACCCTTACCCCTGCATTAGAGGCAGGGGTAAGGGTAGGCGGCAAACTTACCCCCAGCCCCCGCTCACCTGCCCTGGCCGCGTCAATGGATGCTGGTCTCCGGGGCAGCCCCAGTCCTCTGCCCTCCTCCCAAAGCAACGAAAGCGGAAAAAAATCTAAAAAAGCGAAAGCGAAAAAAAAAAAAGTAGCAACGAAGTGGACTGTTCTCCTACGCTCGGGATTGCCAGTCCTCTCTCCCCTCCTCCCGAAGCAAGGCGCGTAAAGCAGCCTTGCTTCGGGAGGAGGGGAGAGAGGACTGGCAGTGTAAAACAACGACTTACTTTTTTCGCAGCCCTCCTTCGGAGACGGACATCGGCGGAGACGGACCGCGGCTCCCCTGCCTCCTGGAGGCGAAGATGGATGCCTGCACGGGCGAAAGCGGCCCCTGTGTGTGCAATTGGGCCGCTCAAGGCGTGACGTCATGACGTTTGGCGTCACGACATGTGTTCTATATATGTTCAGTAATTTTGTTCTGTAGAATAGTTTATATGATTATATAATTTTTCCTGGCACTGAGTCGTTACAAATTACTAGTAATAAGTTTGAAATTTCATTTTTTTAGTTCTTTTAGGTGATTTGCCAATTTATATATTAAATCTTCCAGGTTCACTGTGATATGTTTCAGCTTCTCCGAATCATCACCATTAAATCCATTTCTGGCATGGGTCTCTTCCCAACATCTTCCTCCATAAACACAATCAAATAATTTACTTAATCTTTCTGCTATGGCCTTGTCTTCCCTAATTTCCCCTTTTACCCCTCGATCATCTAACAGTTCAACTGTTGCTATCACAGGTTTCTTGCTTCAGATATATTTGAAAAAGTTTTTAGGAGTTTTTGCCTCTACAACAAGCTTCTTTTCAAATTCTCTTTTTGCCTGCTTTATTACTGTTTTATATCTAACTTGCCAAGGCTTATGCTTTTTACTGTTTTCTTTATTTGGATTCTTTTTTCATTTTTTGAAAGAAGCTCTTTTTGCTATAAACGTCTCTTTTATATCAAATTTTAATCATGCTGGCAATCCTTTGGCCGTCCTTCTGCTTTTTTTACTGTGTGGAATACATCTGGTCTGGGCTTCAATGATGGTATTTTTAAACAATGTCCACGCCTGATGTAAACTCTTAATCTTTGCAGCTGCATCTTTTAGTTTTTTCTATTTTCCTCATTTTATCAGTCTCCCATTTGAAAGTTAAATGCTAGAGTAGTAGTTTTCCAGTTATTAAGTCAAATTTGATAGCATTATGATCACTGTTGCTAAGTGGCCCCACTACCATTACTCTTGCACCAAATCCTGTGTTCCACTAAGAATTAGGATTAAAATAGCTCCGTCTCTTGTCAGTTCCTGGATCAGCTGCTCTATAAAGCAATTATTTATTTCATCTATAAAATTTACCTCCCTAGTATGTATTGATTGTTGTGCTACTGGACCCCTGGGCTGAGGCAGAATTGGCTCAATCTGCAGGGAAAAGTCCTGCAGGGTTCCCATCATTGGATCTTGATGAAGCAGAGATGCAACTGGAGCTTCACCTATACCAGCCCTCATTCCCCCGAGATTGAGCCCTTGGGTGTCAGGGCCAGCATTCCTTAGGTAGGGGTCTCTTATAACAGTGGAGATGGTCGGATGAGCCCAAGGTCCAAGTGAAGGTCAGAGACAAATGGCAATAGGCATATCCAGTGGCAGACAGTGATCACTGGAAGACTATGGTCAAATGTATCCAAGATCAGGCCGAGGACAAACCTTTATAGGGCCTGGTGTCTGATGTCATCAGCAGGTGCCGCAGGGCTTTTCCCATCACAGGCCCTTTAAAAGGCAGAAGTATGGATGCACACGCCTAAGGGGATGTGCGGCTAACCGGGCTAAGAAGCATCTTGCCGCATATAGAGCTGGTGGCATCAGGCCACATTGGAGAATGGTGTCTCGCTGGCAGTGTTTTGCTGTGTTGGGGAGCAGCCCGGGGCCTCAGGTAAGGGCGGTGATTCACGGGGTTAACCGGCGGACCGCCAAACCCAACAATGATGTGAAATATACTCAATAAATATTAGGATAATTAAAATCTCTGACCTCTCCTTTTCAGTCATCGAGGTAGTACGTCCCCCCCTTCGGGGTGGGGACTTCCCCGATGTTCTCGGAGGGAGCAGAGGTGGATCTTTACGCTTAATACGGTTGCCCCCCAGGGTCTAAACAGAGAAATTGAGTGGTACCTGTTTTATTAGGACGGACTCATCGAGATTTGCTGGCCTTTGACGGCTCTCGCGAGAGCTGTCAAAAATTTTTGACAGCTCTCGCGAAAGCTGTCACGTTCGCACTCTTTCCTGTGTTTAAATGGCTGACACCTGTGAGAGCCTGCGCGCTCCGGGTGACATTTTAGAGGTATGTACCTTTGCTTAACGGATGTTACAATGTAGCCGTTCTCACCATTTTCTTGAGTTGACTTTTATTTGCTTTTACACTTTAGATTTGAATGTACCCCTGGTTCCCCCCCGACGCAGTCTAAGCAAAACACGGGACCGTGTCGGGGGACCGAGTTTAAAGCATTATTTGGAATTCATGGAGTTGCCTGTTTGAATTATATATATATTCTTGATGTTCTGAATTCTTCAAGTTTAGCATACCATAGAAATTGTTGGTGAATAAACATTTACCCTGCACCAGTGTACTGTGATAATTAAAATCTCCCATTATTCCGGTGCTATCAAATTTGATATGTTCCCTAATTTCTGTTAGTATTTTAATATCCATCTGTTAATTCTGGTCAAGCAAGTGGTAGTAATCCCTACTATTAAACGGTTCCCTATCACACATGGGATTTCTGTCCATACAGATTCCATAGTGCATTTATTCTCCTGCAAGATCTTTATCGTGTTTGAATCTATGCCATCCCTGATATATAGCACCACTCCCCCCCCAATTTGATCCATCCTATCGTTGTGATATAATTTAAACCCTGGCGTCGTACTGTCCCATTGGTTATTCTCCTTCCACTAGGTCTCTAAGGGCCTCATTTTCCACCCGGATCGCACACGATAAGGGATGTTTCGCACGTGAAATGTCCCTTATCGCGTGCGATACCAAAATGGGGGCGGAGTCGACCCCAGAAGAGGAGGAGTTGGGGCGTCACCGGGGCGATTCTGCGAAGACGCCTCGGACAATGAAAAGGTAAGGCCCTTTTCGCGTCCGAGTTCACGCCCAATAGCTACACCTTCAATGGTGGCGCTATTGGGTGCGAAACCGGCAGCGATTGCACCGCGACAGTGCGATCGCTGCTGGCTAACGCACCCAATAGCGCCACCCCATTTCGGCCACCCGCCCCTCATTCCCTAAAGTATCACAGGCCTGCAATACTTTAGAAAATGAGGCCCTAAGATGTCAATTACATCTACCTTTTCCTTCAGTGCTATTCATTCAAAGTCTCCCATCTTATTTTTTAAACTTCTGGCATTTGCATACAGACATTTCAAGGTATGTTTTTTGTTTGTATACACAACTTGCCTTGCAGTTGATAGGGCTAATTTGGAATTTTTTATCTCAATCTGCTATTTACTTAACTACACCTGATTTACTCTTGCCTTTATTGGAAACTTTTGAAGATACCACCTTCTGAATCATGCACTGCTGAGCAACAGTCAGCTTTCCCTCTGTTCTAGTTTATAAGCTGCTCTGTCTTTTTTTTTTTTTTAATTTTAGCACCAGCAGCTTGTTTTCATCCTGATTAAGGTGGAGCCCATCCTTTCAGAGTAGCTCCCCCAGAATGTTCCCCAGTTCCTAACAAATCTAATGTCCTCTTCCCTGCAGCATTGTTTCATCCACACATTGAGACTCCAGCGCTCTGCCTGCCTCTGGGATCCTGTGCATGGAACAGGGACCATTTCTCAGATTGCTATCCTGGAGGTTCTGGATTTCAAATTTCTACTTAAAATCCTAAATTTGGCTTCCAGAACCTCCCCCTCCCTCACCTTCCTATGTCATTGATACCCACATTTACCATGATATCAGGCTCCTCCCCAGCACTGTCTACTTTGCACCAGACTTTGCACCAGACTGTGCTGAGTGGCTGGTGGATGTGATCCTCACATCCACCAGCCACTCAGCTATCTATATGCCCAACAATCAAATCACCAACTAAGACCTAGATTCATCATTTTGCCATGTTTATTGCGCGAATAACGAACGCAATAAAAAAAGGGACATGTCTATTCAAATTGCCGGCCTACCTCATCACACAGTCAAACAACACATGTTGCATTGTGGCTTCGCATGCGGCATTGCATCATCATGTAGCGCGTTATTTTTTGCTACACTATAAATACTGCCTTCCTGCATGTGCCTCTTTGAGGGTGTGTCAGGAGTTTTGTTAGAGGAGGTAGCTGTTGTTGGTGGGTTCTAGGAGATTTATAGTGATTACTGATTGATTACTTGTTTGCTGTTGTCCTCTGTTTCCCTATCCCTTTGTCTTTTGTCATCTTGGTTGGAGTGAAAGATTTTGCTTGTTAGTCCAGTTTGTCAGTCTGTTTTTTGTGTGGAGGTGGTGAGGAGGTGTGTGTGTGTGTGTGTGTGTGTGTACTGAGGCTGAGGAGGTTTGTGTGTGAAGGAGGTATGCTTGAAGGTTGTGGAGAGGATGGAGCATGATAGGGATGGGGAGAGAGGAGAGAAGAGGTGTCAGGAGAGGGAGGATGTGGGCAGGGGTGCCAGGGGAAGGAGTAGGAATAGGAGCAGGGACAGATGCAGGAGTAGAGAGAGGCAGCAAAGAAGGGATAGGAGGATGGGGAGAGGGAAGGGTCTAGTCAGGCGAGTTCGGGAAGAGAAGTAGGGCAGGGTAGGGCTAGACAGAGAGGGAAGAAGGGAAGGGAGTTGATAGGGCAGGTATAGGAAGTGGGAAGGAAGGGAGCGGGATGGAGAGTGAGGAAAGGGAGGACACTTCTCATGAAAAAGAAGTGGCATCCCCTTCAGGCAGCCAGCCAGTAGCATGTCCTCGTCTAAGGGCCATAAAGTTCAGCATGCAGAACGACCTGGTGATCACAGAGGTCCTGCAGAACTAGCCTCAGCTGTTTGGTAATCGGGTGGCCAAGATGTCTAAGCCAGTGAAGGGGCAGATATGGCACAACCTAGTGCAGTCCATCAGCAGGTGGAGCAGCATTGAAAGAAGTGGGGAATAGGACATTAAGGCCCAGCTGAAGGGCAAGGTGGCAGCGAGAGCCAAGTACCAAAGCGTGACCAGAAGAGGAGCATTCTGTCCAATCCAGCTGACTCAGATGGAGGAGCGACTGATGGAGAGGCTGGGACCGGACATGTTTGAGGGCATGGCTGAGCAGCTGGACACGATGTGAGCTACAGCTGGTAATTTCACCTCACCCATAAATGGGCAGGCTGCAAGGGGAGCACACATCATTTGGCATAAGATGCTCACTGTGCAAAGAAACTAAGTGTGCCTTTCATGCCAAAACAAATAAAGGATACTTGCTGGCATATGTACTTATGTCTTCTTTATTGTTTCTTCTCTTTTGTTTCCACAGCTTTCGAGCGCCAAGCTGCTGTTCCTAGCCAGGAACTCCCAGGCCCCAGCCAGGAACAGCCAGGGCCCAGATGGGAAGCCCCAGGGCCTAGCCCGGGTGATCCTGGGAGCATCCGCCCTCTCGTGTGTGTGAGAGAAAGAAAGTGATTATGGAAGTGAGAAGCCTGTGCATGTAGAGAGAATAAGTATGGGAGTGAGAGACTGGTGGTGAGTGTGTGTGTGTGTGTGTGTGTGAGACAGAGAAAGTGATAATGAGAGTGAGAAGCCCGTATATGTAAGTAGAACACAGGAGTGGGAAGCCTGTGTGTGTGTATGGCATGAGAGAAACTGTTTAGGAAGGTGACTGGTGTGTGTGTCAAAGACTGTTTGGGAGATGATTGGTATGTGAGAGACAGAAACAGGTCATGAGGGCATGACTGGTATGGTGTGTGTGTGAGAGACATGGGCCCTAAGGAAGAGGACCATGAGTATAGAGCTTAGCCACTACTGCTGCTTCTGGTGTGTGCTACGGCCCTGCATGGAAGAGGAGTAGGAGAGCTGCTGGAGGGGGTAAGTAAAGGTGGCTTTTTAAGTTTATTTTTCTTGATTGACTGCCATTTAAATTATTTAATATTATGTGATGTCTGCTTTTTTGAAATATTTTATTGGTGTTTGGAGAATTTGTAATAGTTTTTATGCGTTTTTAATTGTTGGATGTTATTCTGTTCATAGCTGTTTTGTAACATTTATTCTGCTTATTAGTATAGTTTTACAATTATTTCTGTGTGGGGATCTATAGCTGCTTGCTAGTTCTGTTTTCCTAATAAGAGGTGCATTGGTTTTTAGGGCCTGATTTAATATTTGTAGTGTTGCCTTTTCATAGATAGGGTTGCTCCTATTTGAGTGCGGATTAGTTTATGTGCATTACTACAGATCCTGGGAGTATGTTAGGTCGGTTCTGTGTCTGTTACCGAGATAAGATATTTTACTAGCATGTAAGCGTTTGTATCAGTCTTATTTGTTGTGTTTTCTCAAGAGGACATGCATTGGTGGTAAACTGCTGTCTTTTCATAAGTAGAGCTATTGAGCCTGGAAGTAGAAGGAGTTTGAGTTGCTGTTACTGAGATGACACCAGAACAAGAATATCTTTTTTGTAGGGTGAGTTGTATGGAGAATATCATAATTCTGCTTTACATCCATTATTGTGGGTCAGGGGGTTTCCCATAGATGCAAACTGTACTTTTACACCTAGCCCCATGACGATCATGGGTCAGTGTGTCATGCATGTGAGAACCATCTGTCAGGTGTGTCCTGACAGAAAAAAGGTTGAGAACCACTGCCCTACAGAACCACGAGCCAGCACCCAACGCCAGAATGTGAATTCACCAATCCCCCGGTCAGGTGGAGCACATCACCCCACCGATGCCCATCTTGCACCCTCACACAATAGCAGCGCCATCAGCACTGGCAGCAACAGCCCCACCATCAATGACAGCGCCATCAGTACCGACACTGCCAGCAGCACCGACACCTCCACCAGCAAGCTTGCCTGTAGGTGAACTGAGACCAACAGAGATACAGCTTTGTTGGTACAAAAGAATCCTATGATATGTCCTCTGTAAACTTTACTCATCTGGCCTTGCTACTGTCCTGCATTTCAGTTATGCAGTCTGTTTCAGTGTTTTTCTCCACATCGAGCCCTGCAGTTCTGTTCTATTATTCCTGTTCCATATTGAGTCCTGCAGTCCTCTTCCAGTGTTTCTATTCTTCATTAAGCCCTGTAGTCCTGCTCTGGTTTTCCAGCTTCTTGCCTCTCTCCTGGGTTCCTGATCCTGAGCCTGCTTCAGTATTACAGCTGCTTGCCAAGATGCTGCGCAAGCTAGGCCAGGTTTTACCGGCCTTGATTCAGCCTTCATCCAGCCTCTTCAGGTGCTTCTCCCTACTATTAGGCTATGCCACCAAGCATAGCCTAATAGTAGGGAAGTGCAGCCTCCAAAATTTTGTTTTATTTTTTTCTTTCTTTCTTTTTTTTTTTTTTTTGGGGGGGGGGGGGGGGGGGGAGGAAATAGATTTTCTAGATTAACGTTTCATTTACTGTTTATTTCATTTATGTCCCTTACAGTGTACACCCAGACTCTATCACCATGTGGGCTGCTATAAAATCACTCTCCTTATATCTATGGGGAAAAAATGCTTAGTGCATAGGTCCCAAAATTTGCCAAAACCCAGCATGATTTCAGACTCGTCCTTTTGTACTGCGGCTGTGCTGAGTCAAGCTTCTGTGAACAAAGTGGAGCCTGTGTGAGGTAATATCTTGTAAATGCAAACATGCATGGCAGGGAATTATATGAAAAAACAAATTTCGGTATATCAGAAAGGAACGTCATTTCCTACGTTAGCAGTACGAAGGAAGTCAAACATTCATCTGCCAGGCATAGCTTTCTGCAGAAATAGTTTTTTTATCAGCATGTTACAACACCACCTCGTGCAGGCTAGGAAGACCATACTAGTCACCTTCTGGCTCTCCCTTCTCCCTCTTTCACTTTTAGATGAGGAAACAAGAGCAGATGTTTTAGCTTTGGGAATGAACTGTCAGGTTGATGCTATGCAGGACAGCCAGAAACCAGCAGCACCCAAGTCTGTGTGTGTTTACCTCCTGAGCAACAGGGCCCTCAGCTCCAGCCAAGAGATGGCTATAAATCACCTGATTTTTGCAAAACCTGCTTTTCAGTCCAGTTAAAGGAAAAACATAAGCTGAGGGATGAATAAAAACATATCTCCCAGGCACCAAGTAGAGCTACTCCAGGTGGTCTCCATAAAAAAAGAAAACAAAATAACACCATGCTGCAAAATCTATTGCTTACTAGATTTATTATTTACTACTACTACTACTACTACTACTACTACTATTTATCATTTCTAAAGGACTACTTGATATTAGGGATGTGCAGAGCAAAAGTTTAAGTTCATATGTCCATATGTCCAAAGGGGGTCCCATTTGCGGTCAATATGGACATAAACAGAATTCAATGAGTTGAGTCTATGTCCATATGTGCAAATAAAAATTTAAACCCCTCACCCTCCTTAATCCCCCCCCCCCCCCCCAAGACTTACCACAACTCCCTGGTGGTCCAGCGGGGTCAGGACGCCATTTCTGACCAACTTTGCAAGGAGCACGTGATGTCGGCGTCACGTCGGAGTGACGCGGCGTCACGTGATTCCCCGCGAGTTCCCTCCGGCACCCTCGTTCGGCCCAAAAGGAACTTTTGGCCAGCTTGGGGGAGCCTCCTGACACCCCCAAGCTGGCCAAAAGTTCCTTTTGGGCAGAACGAGGATCCCAGAAGCGACCCCGCGGGGAATCACGTGACGTCGGCGCCACGTCAGAGTGACGCGGCGTCACATGATTCCCCGCGGGTTCCCTCCGGCACCCTCATTTGGCCCAAAAGGAACTTTTGGCCAGCTTGGGGGGGTCAGGAGGCCCCCCCAAGCTGGCCAAAAGTTCCTTTTGGGCCGAACGAGCGTTCCGGCGCGAACCCGCGGGGAATCACGTGACGCCGCGTCACTCCGACGTGGCGCCGACGTCACGTGCTCCTCGCAAAGAATTTCAGAAATGGCGTCCTCACTCCTCGCTGGATCACCAGGGAGTTGTGGTAAGTCTTTGGGGGGGGATTAAGGAAGGTGAGGGGTTTAAATTTTTATTTTGGATCAACAATCGCGATTTCCAACTTATTCAACATAGCTATGTTGAATAAGTTGGAAATCCGATCGTTTATGTCTCATCACTTTTTTAAGTTAAAAAAAAAAAAAAGTAGCGTTTTACATTTATGTTCAATACGAATGCACCCCCCTACTTGATATCATGCAGCACTCTACAGATACACAGACAGCAAGGGATTGTCCCTTCTACATAGAGTTTATAATCTAATCAAGACAAACATACATGACAAATAGTCTTTGGGAAGTGTATTACTGTAGAAAAGTGGTTAGGATTTAAAAGTAGTGAGTTTTTAGACTAGAATATGGCCAGAGAGGGAGCATGATGAACCAATTCAAGAAGCATATTATAGGCATAAGATGCAGCAAGGTGGAGAGCACAGAGTCAGAAGTTAGAGATGGAGGAGAAGGGTGCAGGTAAGAGAGAGTTGCTTGATGAACAGAGTTCACAAGGAAGGGTGTAGGGAGAGAAAAGAGATAAGTAATGAGGAACTGAAGAGCGAATGTATTTATAGGTGAGTAAGAGAAAGTTGCATTGCATGTGGAACTGGACAGGGGGGTCAGTGTAGTGACTTGAGAAGAAGGGTTACGTGGTCATAGCAACTTTGAAGGAAGATAAGTCATGCAGCTGAATTTTCAATAGATTACTGTTGAGAAAGATAGTTCTATGGGAGGCCCTTGAGCAAATTGCAGTAGTCTAAGCGGGAGGTGATAAGAGAATGAGTGAGCATTTTTGTGGCATCCTCAGAAAGGAAGGGACAAATTTTAGCATTATTATAGAGGAAGAAACAACACACTTTAGTAGTAATTTGGATGTGTGTAGAAAAAGAGAGATGCACATTATAGATGATCCAGGGTTACGGGCCATAGGAACCGGAAGGATGAGAGTGCCATTTGCAGAGACAGAAAAAAGAGGGAAGAAGGAAAGAGGATTTGGGGAAAATACAGGAAGCTCCATCTTGGTCATGATAAACTTCAGGTGGCAGTGGGCCAGCCAGGGACATCATTTGACATACAGTTAGTAATTCTTTTTTTCAATCAACATTATGTACCCTTTATTACTGTTACGGTCCCGGGCCGTGCCCCAGTCCCTCCACCTACCTCAGTGATGGCCCAGGCCTCAGGAACTCCTCTTCGGCCACCTAGGCCCGACCTGGCTCCTGCCACGGCTCTCCCTTCGCGAGGGAGATGCCGCCGATCCAATGCACTTGGCCCCGCCCCCTAGGCGCGTGCGCGCAGGGGCTCGAACATTTAAAGCGGCCGCCGGCCAGCACGGGAAAAGGGAGGACAGCCCTTGGATGACATCAGACGCTGCAGGGTATTTAAAATCTGCAGCTTGGCCTAAACCTCGTCTTGCAACGAGGTTCACTCTTCCTCAGAGTTACTAGTTGCTGCGTCTGGATCTCTGATCTTCTCTTCGGTCTTGGTCTTCTGGTTCTTGACTCTGGCTCATCCACTGACTCCGGCTTCAGCTTCCGTCCCTGGCTTTGTCTTCGACTTCTGACTCCTGGCTTCCGACCTTGGTTCGTCCACTGACCCCGGCTTCAGCTTCTGTCCCTGGGTTTGTCTTTGGCTTCTGACTCCTGGCTTCTGACAGCTCGTCCACCGACTTCTGGCTTCAGCTTCTGCCCCTGTCTGGACTCCGGCTTCTGGCTTCTCTTCATCCTCAGGCGTCCAGTTCTTCGCCCACCAGGAGGCTTCGCCTAAGTCCCAGCGGCTCGGGTCTTCACGGGCTCCTCCCGGGGGGACCGCGGGCTTCAAAGGGTGAAGTCTTCATCGACCTCCTTGTGCCAGCTGCATCCCAGGCCTTACTCCACAGGTCCTCGGTCACAGAGGATCTCGCCTAAGTCCCAGCAGCTCGGTTTCTCACGGGATCCTTCTGGGGGGACCGCGAGCTTCCAAGGGTGAAGTCTTCCAGGGCCTTCTCCTCAGCGCCGCCTCCCGGCTGCAACATCCACTGTGGTTCCCCACAGTGCATCACCATCCATCTCAGCCGACTCAAGGGTCCACATCCATAACAGTTTGCAAGGCCATGGACCTGGCGGATGCCACGGGCTTGAAAGCCATTTCTGGTATAGCACAGAGATTGCAACAACAACAAATATGCATTGACTCTCTGATGACGACCATGCAGAGACTAGCCAATTGAATAGATGGAGCCGCCGCACTCAGCCCTCCGGTACCCATAGCGGTGGCCGATATCGGACCGGCCACACCCACACAACTGCCTGCGCCCTCACGGTACTCTGGGGACGCCAAATTATGCCGAGGATTTCTTAATCAATGCTTCACCCGGTTCAACCTTCTGCCAGCCCAGTTTCCCACGGATCAGATTAAAACCAACTACATTATTACCTTGTTGGACGGGAAACCTCTGGTATGGGCCTCCTCCCTATGGTAGCGTCAGAACTCCCGCCTGGCTAACCTGGAACAATTTGTCACAGCCTTCCGGCAGATCTTCGATGAGCCTTCCCGCAGGCCTACTGCCGCCTCGGAGTTACTTCAGCTCCATCAGGGCAACCGGCCCCTATCCGAGTATGCAGTAGAATTCCAGACACTAGCAGCCGAGCTGAACTGGGGTAATGACAGTCTTCACGGCTTAATCCTGGAAGGTCTCTCCCCAAGACTCCAAGATGAACTGGCAGCCAGGGACCTCCCGGACGACCTGAACAGCCGCATTGACTTGGCGGGTCGTGTGGACCGCCACATCCAATGCTGGTTCCGGGAGGGGAGGTCTGTTCGGAGACTCAGGTATCCCATTTTCCAGACCTGTACCCTCTTCTTACGCTTCTGCAGGGAGTCAGGACCCAGAACCCATGCAGTTGGGCCGGGGCCCGATCTCTCAGGAAGAGAGAAAAAGATGTCGTGCCCAGGGCCTATACCTATATTGTGGTGGCAAGGGCCACTTCCTTGCTCAGTGTGGCGAGCGGCCAGGAAACGCCAGGACCTAGACATAGTCGGGGAGCTAACCCTAGGTAATACCACTTCTGCCTCCCCGTGCACTGTTCCAGTGACTATCATCCTCCCTGGAGGAAACTTCGATACGTTAGCCCTGATTGACTCTGGAGCCGGGGGAAACTTTATCCTCTGGGATTTAGTCCAGCAACTGCAGATCAGGGTCCAACCTCAAAGGCCTCCCATCAGAGTGTCTTCCATTCACAGGACCCCCCTTCCGGGGACTATTTCTACTTGCACCAAGCCCCTAACACTTCATACTGGTCTCCTGCATGTAGAGGAGATTTCCTTCCTCATATTAGAAAAATCCATGCATCCGGTCATCTTGGGTCTACCATGGCTTCGGAAGCACTCCCCGGTTATCAGTTGGGAGACTCTCCAGATTGTATCCTGGGGCTCGTCTTGCTTTGACACCTGCCTGATTGCGGTTCCTCGACCCTTGATACCTCTCCTGACCACCCCCCTGGCGTTGCCACTATAGTATCAAGGTTACTTGGATGTCTTTTCGAAAGAAAAAGCCGAACTCCTTCCGGAGCACCGAACCTTTGATTGTGCTATCAACCTGATCCTGGGTACTATGCCGCCACGAGGACGGGTATATCCTTTGTTGTTCCCAGAGACTCGAGCCATGTCCGCGTATATCCAGGAGAACTTGGATAGAGGGTTCATTCGGCCATCTAACTCCCTGGCCGGAACCGGGTTCTTCTTTGTGGCAAAGAAGGATGGGTCTCTCCGGCCCTGTATAGACTATCGTGGTCTGAACAACATTACTCGATGCGACTGATACCCGCTACCATTAATTCCGGAGCTGCTGGATCGACTACAAGGAGCCAAGGTGTTCACGAAGTTGGATCTCCGTGGGGTGTACAACCTGGTGAGGATTCGACCAGGTGACGAGTGGAAGACTGCGTTCAACATGAGGGATGGCCACTACAAATATCTGGTCATGCCCTTCGGCCTCTGCAACACTCCCGCGGTGTTCCAGAATCTCATGAACGAGGTGTTGAGGGACATGTTACATACGTCGGTCATCGTTTACCTGGATGACATGCTGATATACTTGAAGGACCTGGATTCGCACTGCAGAGATGTCCACTGGATGTTGCAGAAACTTTGGGATAACCGGCTCTTTGCTAAAATGGAGAAGTGCCAATTTGAGCAAGAATCCCTACCCTTTCTCGGGTATATTGTGTCTTCCACAGGTTTCCATATGGACCCTGAGAAAGTAATAGCCATCAAGGACTGGCCTCAACCCGTGGGGGTCAAGGCACTTTAGCGCTTCCTTGGTTTTGTCAGTTTCTACCGACAATTTATACTCCAGGATGGTGGCTCCGCTTACGGCCCTCACCAAGAAAGGGGCTGACGCTAGAAACTGTTCTGCAGCTGTGCTACGAGCTTTCCAAGAACTGAAGACAGCCTTCCTTTAGGTCACATGTCTCCATCACCTGGACCCCCAACGTCAGTTCATTGTGGAAGTTGACACCTCCAACATGGCAGTTGGAGCCGTCTTGAGCAAATATCCGGCAGCGTAAGATCCCTGCCGTGTTCCTACTTTTCCCGGAAATTCTCACCCGCAGAAAAAAATTATGGCATAGGAGACAAGGAACTTCTGGCCATCAAAATGGCCTTCGAGGAATGGCGCCAGTGGTTGGAGGGAGCTCTACACTAAGTGATCGTTTATACGGATCACAAGATTCTGGAATGTCTTTGCTGCGCCCAACACCTCAACCCCCGACAGGCTCGGTGGTCCCTCTTTTTTAGCTGCTTCAACTTTCTCCTCTGCTACAGGCCAGCATCCAAGAATATTCAGACAGACGACCTCTCCCATACACGGAGACGGTTGATACCCCTAACCCACCACAATACATACTCGACCCGGCCAGTGTGCTTCTCGCGGCATCAGACGTGGTTTCTATGGGGAAAACGGTAGTACTGGTTCACCTCCGGAAGAAGATACTGTCGTGGGCCCATGACTCCCTGACTGCAGGTCACCCAGGGATAGCTAGAAACCAGGAATTACTTTCCGAGTTCTACTGGTGGCCCCAGTTTAAGAAGGATGTCCAGCTCTATGTCAGCTCCTGCCCGACCTGTGCTCAACAGAAGACTCCTCCCCAGCCGCCCCTGAGGTCTTCTTCAGCCACTGCTTATCCCCACCGAGCCATGGACCCACTTGTTCACGGACTTCATTGTCGATCTGCCCTCTTCAGAAAGAATGACGGTGATCTGGGTTATGATTGACAGGTTCTCCAAAATGGCCCACTTCGTTACCCTCGCTAAGTTGCCTACAGCACCTGAACGCGCAAACCTGTTTACCCACCACATCTTTCACCTTTATGAGCAACCCCAACACATCGCCTCGGATCGGGGTTCGCAATTTACGGTAAAATATTGGAGGGCGCTTTGTAAAAAATTTGGAGTCCAGCTAGATTTAAGAACATAAGAACATAAGAAATTGCCATGCTGGGTCAGACCAAGGGTCCATCAAGCCCAGCATCCTGTTTCCAACAGAGGCCAAACCAGTCCACAAGAACCTGGCAATTACTCAAACACTTAGAAGATCCCATGCTACTGATGCAATTAATAGCAGTGGCTATTCCCTAAGTAAACTTGATTAATAGCCGTTAATGGACTTCTCCTCCAAGAACTTATCCAAACCTTTTTTGAACCCAGCTACACTAACTGCACTAACCACATCCGCTGGCAACAAATTCCAGAGCTTTATTGTGTGTTGAGTGAAAAAGAATTTTCTCTGATTAGTCTTAAATGTGCTACTTGCTAACTTCATGGAATGCCCCCTAGTCCTTCTATTATTCGAAAGTTTAAATAACTGATTCACATCTACTCGTTCAAGACCTCTCATGATCTTAAGGAAAGACCTCTATCATATCCCCCCTCAGCCGTCTCTTCTCCAAGCTGAACAGCCCTAACATCTTCATCCTTTCTTCATAGGGGAGCTGTTCCATCCCCTTTATCATTTTGGTTGCCCTTCTCTGTACCTTCTCCATCACAACTATATCTTTTTTTGCGATGTGGCGACCAGAATTGTACACAGTATTCAAGGTGCGGTCTCACCATGGAGCAATATAGACTGCCTTCCACCCTCAAGCTAACGGCCAAGTGGAATGCACAAATTGGACTTTGAAAACTTTCTTCCAGTCCTTTGTGGGAGATTTACAAAATGATTGGGTGGCTCTGCTTCCATGGGCGGAGTTCTCATACAACCACCACAAACACTTGGCCACCGGTAGTTCTCCTTTCTATATGGTATATGGGAAACGACTTTGACCTCCCTTGCCCTTGCTGTTGGTTGTACCATCTCCGCTCGTACAGCTCACGGCCCAGCAGTTACGTAGTCTCTGGACTTCTACCCAACTGAAGCTGCAACGCACTGCTATTTTTCTAAGAGGTACGCAGACCGCCTATGATGTCCGGCTCCAGTCTTTCTCCCTGGGGATAAAGTATGGTTAAGCACGAGATATCTTCGCTTGCGGCTTCTCTCCATGCGCTTGGCCCCAAAGTATGTCGGCCCATTCCCTGTCACGGAACAGGTGGGGGCAGTCACTTACCACCTCCGCCTCCCACCTACGCTCAGGGTCCACAATGTCTTCCATGTTTCCCTGCTGAAGCCATTGGTTCTGTCCATCTTTCATAGGAAGACCCCTGCACCGCCACGCCTGAGGCACACGAGGATTCCATCTACCAAGTCAAAGAGGTCCTAGATGTGCGATTTCTCCACAGACGTTGGGAGTAACTCCTCTCTTGGCAGGGTTACGGTCCTGAGGAGAATTCCTGGGAGCCAGCCTCCAACATACTGGACAGGGATCTCCTCCATCAATTCCATGTGGATCATCTGCTAAAACTAGACCCCCAGGAATGGGGCGTAGGAGAGAGGGTATTGTTACGGTCCCGGGCCGTGCCCCAGTCCCTCCACCTACCTCGGAGCCAGCCCGGGCCGCAGGAACTCCTCTTCAGCTGTCTAGGCCCGACCTGGCTCCTGCCGCGGCTCTCCCTTCGCGAGGGAGACGCCGTCGATCCGACGCACTTGGCCCTGCCCCCTAGGCACGCGCGCGCGTGCTGGGGCTCGAACATTTAAAGGGGCCAGCGCGGGAAAAGGGAGGACAGCCCTTGGATGACGTCAGACGCTGCAGCGTATGTAAACCCTGCAGCTTGGCCTAAACCTCGTCTTGCAACGAGGTTCACTCTTCCTCAGAGTTACTAGTTGCTGCATCTGGATCCCTGATCTTCTCTTCGGTCTCGGTCTTCTGGTTCTTAACTCTGGCTCGTCCACTGACTCCGGCTTCAGCTTCCGTCCCTGGCTTTGTCTTTGACTTCTGATTCCTGGCTTCTGACCTTGGCTCATCCACCGACTTCTGGCTTCAGCTTCCGCCCCTGTCTGGACTCCGACTTCTGGCTTCAGCTTCCGCCCCTGTCTGGACTCCGGCTTCTGGCTTCTCTTCATCCTCAGGCATCCAGTTCTTTGCCCACCAGGAGGCCTCGCCTAAGTCCCAACGGCTCGGGTCCTCACGGGCTCCTCCTGGGGGGACCGCGGGCTTCCAAGGGTGAAGTCTTCATCGACCTCCTGGTGCCGGCTGCGTCCCAGGCCTGACTCCTCAGGTCCTTGGTCACAGAGGATCTCGCCTAAGTCCCAGCTGCTCGGTTTCTCATGGGCTCCTCTCGGGGGGACCGTGAGCTTCCATGGGTGAAGTCTTCTAGGGCCTTCTCCTCAGTGCCGCCTCCTGGCAGCGACATCCACTGTGGTTCCCCACAGTGCATTACCATCCATCTCAGCCGACTCAAGGGTCCACATCCGTAACAATTACTCAGTGAGCCACTCTCTGCACCCTAACCTTATTTTATTGCTACCTCCATTTCATGCATGGTTTGAAAATATTGCTGTACAGTAGAATCACTCTTAGAGCCCAAAATAGCTATGTGTAGTTGCTAAGTCCGGGGCTGAACAGTGCAGGTCTGAAGGACAGATTCTGTTGTGTCGCCATCTTATTTAGAAACTGCTCTCTGTTCAGCTTTTCTCTCACAAGTGAGCTGCAGGCAAGTGGTTGATGTCCCCTCTTCCTTCCTTTCCTTGTTAGCCCTAGAGTTTCTTTTCCAGGTCTCAAATGTTATGCATATAGCAGAGGGTGCTCTAATTGTATGGAATATTCAAGTTTTGTACTAGACACTCTCTTTGTCCTGCCTCCTATTTATTCACGGTTGTCTTGCTTTCACACAGGCCGATACAGTACAGTGCCCTCCGGTGGAGCGCACTGTTAACCGGCATTTGGACTCGCATTTTCAACGCACTAGCTTTACCCCATATTCAGTAAGGGGCGCGTCGAAAACGTGCGTCCAACCCCCCCCCCCCCCCCCCCGAGACTAATAGCGCCCACAACATGCAAATGCATGTTGATGGCCCTATTAGTCATTTCCTCGCGATACAGTAAGTAAAATGTGCAGCCAAGCCGCACATTTTACTTTAAGAAATTAGCGCCTACCCAAAGGTAGGTGTTAATTTCTGCCGGCTTTTCTGTGCACCCTCCGACTTAATATCATGTCGATATTAAGTCGGAGGCCCCAAAAGTTAGAAAAAATTAAAAATTAAAAAAAAAACATTTTAAATGGGCCTGTGGCTCGCGGGTTGAAAACCGGACGCTCAATTTTGCCGGCGTCCGGTTTCCGAACCCGTGGCTGTCAGCGGGTTTGAGAACAGACGCCAACAAAATTGAGCGTCGGCTGTCAAACTCATTGACAGCTGCCTCTTTTTACCGCGGGCCCTAATTTAAATAAATTAAGTTACTGAATCGAGCGCACAGGAGAGTGGCCTGTGTGCGAGCCGGGAGAGCGGGCGCTCGCCCGTTCTCCCGCGTGGTTTACTGTATCGGCCCGACAGTGTCCAGCTTCCATAGCAGCCTTGACTGTTTCTGTTCTTGCTTTACTTTGCATAGTTTCTGATGGTCGAAGTGGACCTTGTGTCCGCGGAGACCCTATAATGTGACTAAGGCACACTCGGCGAGCGCGGGTGGGGGGGGGGGGGGGGGGAAGAGGGGGTTTTGGAAAGGAAGGAAGGGGGAAGGAAAGGGTTAAGGAGCGCGGGGGGAATGAAAGTCCGTTCGGGAAGGGGGGGGGGGGGGTGGCGAGTACGAGAGAAGGCAACGTAGATCCAAGATATGGAGTGGCAGCCGCTGATTGGCTGACAGGGAGCAGGGAGCATCTGATTGGGGGAAAGTATTTTGAATTCGGAGGGTCGGTACGTGGGGGCTATCAGTAGTGATTCGGCGGCGGCATTAGCGGGACAATTCGGTTTTTGTCTGCTCTGTGTACTTGAATTGCGTGGAGTTCCAGTCGAGAGGGCTGTTTTCTTTTCCCCGTGAGGCGTGCAGAGAGCGGAAGGAGCCGTCTGTGTCATAGCTAGATCGTGGGCGGAGGCTGAGAGGGAGCGCGGCAGCGAAATGGCGGCGGAGTTCGAATCGGAGGAGGCGGCCTGGGTACCCGGCACTGGCGAGGAGGCGGAGTTTGATGAGGAAGACATTGGCGACTGGGTGAGCAAAGAGCTGGGAGGGGGCGGCGGCGGCCTGGGCGGCGCGGCTTTTGGAAGTGCCGGAGGGAGGGTCTTAGGAAGGGGCAGGAGCCTGGAAGTCCTGCCGATTATTGAGTCAGGGGGTGTTTCAGTTCGGACGGAACGGGGGCGGTCCATTAGAATTATACGGCCTAGAGGGCTTGGTCAGGCTGGACTGCGGAGAGGGGTCGAGCATCGCGATCGAGCGTCGGAGGCAGGCAGGGGGGATGGGCTGAGCGGCGTTGGTTCTGCTATATGGTCAGATTCAGTGGGAGCGGCAAGAGGAGCTGGGAGAGAGACTGGGAGAGTGCATTTGGGAAGGGGAGATGTTAGATCTGATGATCGGCAGGGTTTTGTCTCAGGCAGAGGGGCTTCACGTGGGGGGAAGGCTAGCGGAGGGTCTGAAAGAGAGATCGACAGAGGTGCTGTTTCTGGCCTTTGTGAAGTCGGTTCTGGCAGAGCGGGGCAGGGATCAGTCAGAGGGGGGGGGGGGCCGGGAGCGGCAAACGCTCTCCCGTATAGGGGACGTAGGCAATTGGGACTCTGGCTGGGGGGTATTTAATAGAGGACAGGCGTTGAGCATGAGGCAGGAGAGTTCTATGACTCTGCAGAGGGGTGAAAGGCAGCAGGTCCCTGGCGGTTCCCTTTCTAGTGATTTATTGCATATGGGCGTGGGGAGTATTGTCAGGTCAGGCCGCGGGAAGGAATCTCAGCCGCAGAACCGTAGAGGCTCAGAGAGGCAGGGTGTGACGGGAGCGCGGAGCGGTTTGGCTGGTGCTGGGCTTTTTTCCCCTGCTGGTGTGCTGTCTTCTCAGGTGGAGTTGTCGGAGGAAGACGGAGAACTACCGGGTCCTTCGGGGCAGGAAGCTTGGCGGAGTCTGGCACCGAGAGAGGATTTATCAGGGCAGCGTGACAGGACGACGCGGGGTGACACAGTAGTGGGGGATTCTGATCCGGCTGGTGAGTGGGTAATTTTTCCTAAGAAAGCTGCGGGGGGTGCTCAACAGTTCAGGAGTTCCGGTGTTAGTGAGGATAGAGGGGAGCACAGGGCAAGTACGGGGCAGTTATTCGGAGGGTTGCTGAGAAAAGCAGATGACAATGACAGTAGCGGAAAAAAGGGTTCTGCTAGATCAGGGAAGGCTAAAAGGAAGCGGAAGAGGGCCCGTTCTAGCTCTTCTGATTCTTCCTCTTCTTCTTCTTCTTCGTCATCGTCCTCTAGTTCCTCAGAGGAGGGGGCGCCAAAGAAGAGTGAGATGGTGGGGGGTGCTACTGTTCGAGGTGCCCCAGCGCTAGTGGCTTTAACGGAACTCTGGGAGGAGGTGCCAAAATCCATTCGCAAGCGCATTTGGAGGAGGCAATTCATAGATATTTTCCAGTTATTGGAAGGTAGGCGGGGGAGGCGTAAGGAAAAGAAGAAGAAGAGTAAGAGTGACCGCTTTCCGGGGGTACAGCAAAAAGTTGCAAGAAACATGCATAATTGGATGAGAGCATTCCTGCGGTTAGCTAGTGTAGTGGGGAAAAAGGATCCATCTCAGTACGGGTCTCTGTTAGCTTACGCAGATTCCATTCTGGCTGCTAGCAAAACTTATGAAGGATGGTCATGGTTAAACTATGACGAGAGGTTCCGCGACAGAATGGAAGAAAATAAATTTATTACTTGGGGTACGCAGGATGTAGGCCTATGGTTAACCCAGATGGCCTCCAAGGCGACGGGTGGGGGGTCAGGCCAGGGTTTGGTATCGGGGGCAAATTCGAATCGGTCCTTTCGAAAAGAGTTCCCGAGCGGAGGGACGGTTAAGGGAGGGGCGGTGCGCAGTGACATCTGTTGGCGATTTAATCGCTCCAATTGCAACTTCCCCGATTGCAAATTCAGGCATGCCTGTTCCAACTGCGGAGCAGCCCACACTGCCTTGCGCTGCCCCAAAAGACAAGGTGAAGGTTCCCCTGCGACCCAACTGGTCAAGGGCGGGAACAAACAAGGGATTTGAAGTAGCAAGGACGCCGGTTCGTATTGCAGCGATGGTTAAGATTGTATCCAAACCACGTGGCGGCGGAACTGCTTCTTCAAGGTTTTACAGGAGGCTTTCGCATTCCTTATGAGGGGGAAGGGGTTGTGGGGGGGGGGAGCAATTGTCCGTCCGTACGCAAGTTGTTGGGAGTAGTTCAGAAAAAATTGAGTGAGGAGCTAGTTCTCGGCAGGATCGCGGGTCCGTTCTCGGTGGCACCGTTTCCAAATTTAGTGTTATCACCATTGGCAGTTATTCCCAAGAGAGAGGCGGGAAAATTCAGGCTGATACATAATCTGTCTTTTCCCGAGGGTAAGTCCGTAAACGACGGCATTCCTCGAGAATTATGTACAGTGCGTTATGCCTCGTTTGATTCGGCAGTTCAGGTAGTGAGAAGTTGTGGTCCAAATGCTTTGATGGCAAAAGTGGATATAGAGTCGGCTTTTCGTTTGCTGCCTATACATCCTGATAGTTTTCATTTGCTGGGATTTCGTTTTCAGCAGGGATACTATTTTGATAAGTGCTTGCCTATGGGTTGTTCTATAGCTTGTGCTTACTTCGAAGCGTTTAGTTCCTTTGTGCATTGGGTGGTTCAGATAAGAGCTAGGTCGAATAAGATAGTGCATTATTTGGACGATTTCTTGTGTGTGGGAAGGGCTGAATCGGAGGAGTGTGAACATGTTTTGGGCATTTTCCAAGAGGTGGCGCGGGAATTTGGTATTCCTTTGTCAGAGGGCAAGACGGAGGGACCCTGCACAAAATTGACGTTCCTAGGAATTGAGTTAGACTCAGGGGAAATGGTTTCGCGGTTGCCGGTAGTGAAGGTGGAGCGGCTGCGGAGTTTGGTGCGAGATGCGGTTGACAGGCATAAACTAACCTTGCGGGAATTGCAATCTATAGTGGGCAGCCTTAATTTTGCGTGCCGAGTAATTCCTATGGGTCGGGTATTCCTGAGGAGATTGTCACACGCCATGTCAGGCGTTAGGAAGCGTCATCATCGCATTCGGGTGTCCAAAGGAATGAGGGATGATTTGCAGATATGGGATACATTTTTAGTTGGTTTCAATGGTGTGGAATTCTGGCAATCTGATCCGTCGTCTAATCACGATCTGGAGTTGTTTACCGACGCGGCGGGGGCTACGGGTTTTGGTGCCTATTTTCAAGGGTCCTGGTGTGCGGCGAGATGGCCGCGTGCTTGGGTTGAAGAGGGGGTAACAAGGAATATCACATTCTTGGAATTGTTCCCGATTGTGGTAGCGGTGCATGTTTGGGGTGCGCGGATACGGGGAAAGAGGGTCGTTTTTTGGTGCGACAATATGGGGGTGGTCGAGGTTATCAATAAAAGATCAGCGAAATGTACTCGTGTATCGGAGTTGTTGCGGACTTTGATCTTATATTGTATGTCCTTGAATGTCACTATCTGGGCCCGGCACGTGCCGGGGGTTTCTAATGGTGTCGCCGACTCTCTTTCTCGTTTCAAGTGGGATACATTTCGAGAATTAGCGCCGGAGGCGGAGTCCGATGGAACGCCGGTTCCATCTTCCCTTTGGAAATTTGGTGCCCTGATGCCTGGAGTATGCTGCGAGCTTCATTAGCAACGTCAACATGGACAGGTTACGTTAACGGAGCTCGAAGAGTGACCGCATTTTTGTCGTCTCTAGGTTGGCGTGGGGGTCCCGTTTCTGATGTTGCTTTGGTGCGTTTTATTGAACAAGCTAGGTTACATGGTTATGCGAGATCGTCGGTGTGTCAGCAATTGGCGGGATTTTCTTTCTTTATGCGTGTTCATGACTGGGGTTTTCCTTCGGGGCGTTTTATAGTACGAAGGTTGTTAGCAGGTTGGCATCGAGAAGTGGGGCAACGATCGGATTATCGTTTGCCCATCACGCACGATATTTTGCTTCGGCTATGGGGAGCGGTAGGAGCGGTGTGCTCTTCCAATTACGAAATTCTGCTATTCCGTTTGGCTTTTGTTTTTGCCTTTTTCGGTGCCTTCAGAATAAGCGAATTAGTGGCGCGATCGGTCGGCAGCAAGGATTGCCTGGGACTCTTGGCCAGGAACGTCATTGTGACAAATCGGTCGGTGGTACTAGGTATACCACGCTCAAAGACCGATCAACAGGGTCGCGGGTCGTCGGTGGTGCTGACTGCAGTGCCAGGATTGGATACCTGCCCGGTGGCAAACGCGATTCAGTACTGTAGGGCGCGGCCTGGGAGGCGGATCCATTCTTGATACACGAGAACCTAAGTCCGTTGACCAGGTACCAATTTAAATCGGTACTTCGTCGGGCGCTGGTCCAGATAGGATTGGACGGAAGGCTATTCGGGACACACTCTTTTCGAATTGGAGCGGCAACCTCAGCAGCTGGGGCGGGATTGTCCAGGGGGGTGATACAGAGGATTGGACGGTGGAGATCCAGTGCATATACAAGTTATATCCGCCCGGATGGGGGGATGTCACAAAAAATCGACTAATTATTGTTTCTTTTAGGTGCAGTGCCCGCTGATATGTCGGTGTGGATCATTGGACATTCATATATTCATTGGGCACATAAGCATGCACAGGGTCGACCTTACGGTCCCCATTTGGATCTGCAGAACAGAGGGGTGCAAGTACATTGGATGGGGCGGAGAGGCATGCGTTGGGACGAGTTGGTGCCATACGTGAGGAACGAATGCACGCGTCTCCGACCGCCTCGTGTTGTGGTGATTCATTTGGGGGGCAATGACTGGGGACGGATGGCTGGTAGGCAATTCATCAGCATTGTCCGGAAGGATTTGATGACTGTTTCAATCCTATTGCCTACCACCATCCTGTGTTGGTCGGATATAATTGCCAGACCTACTGAATGGGAAAATGTGATGTGGAAACGTAGTAGGTCCAAAGCGAACCAGCAGATTGGATCCTGGCTGGCTCGGTTGGGGGGGCGGCACGTCCGCCATGAATGGTCCTGGGGTCCGAGTTCGGGGCTGTTCGGCTCCGACGGAGTTCATTTGTCTTTCCTGGGTACTGACCTGTTCTTAAATTCCATTCAGGAGGTACTGGAGACACTATTTCCGAAGGTAGACAGGGCCGCATCTTTGGGGGGTCACAGGGCATAGGATGCCCGTGTCTATGGCGCTTGGTCCGAGCCTGCAGAGTTAAAATGATGTCTGATGGTAAAGGGATTTCAACATTAGACAGGTGATGGTCGACAACTGGGCTGTTGTATGGATGTGGTCCCTTGCTGGAAGGAGGCGGGGACCACGGAGGCCAGACCCTTGGCAGGCGGAGGCGAGGGTCCACTCGAGTTGGCTCCTTGTCAGAGGACATCGGAGGCCGGAACTTGGAGTGAGTGCCAATTTATTCGAGCCGGGTGGCTGGAGAAGGCTATCCTGCCGGAGTGGCGGATAGACGGGGAGGGAATGTTGAGATCCCACAATAATAATAAATGATTGTTGTTTCAGGGCTCGGACCATTTATGAATAAAGCTGCGGCCTTTGTTTTTCCCAAACCATTGTCTTGGAGTTATTTCTATGTTCAGGGTGGATGCGAGTGAGTGTGGTCCTGTATGTACATATTATGATGGTCGAAGTGGACCTTGTGTCCGCGGAGACCCTATAATGTGACTAAGGCACACTCGGCGAGCGCGGGTGGGGGGGGGGGGGGGGGGAGGGGAAGAGGGGGTTTTGGAAAGGAAGGAAGGGGGAAGGAAAGGGTTAAGGAGCGCGGGGGGAAATGAAAGTCCGTTCGGGAAGGGGGGGGGGGGGGTGGCGAGTACGAGAGAAGGCAACGTAGATCCAAGATATGGAGTGGCAGCCGCTGATTGGCTGACAGGGAGCAGGGAGCATCTGATTGGGGGAAAGTATTTTGAATTCGGAGGGTCGGTACGTGGGGGCTATCAGTAGTGATTCGGCGGCGGCATTAGCGGGACAATTCGGTTTCCCTCCCACCCACCCTATTGTGTTTTATGGTTTACTGTTTGCTTATTGAATTGAACATGTTGTGTTTGGGCGGGTCGTCGCAGCGGGGGCGCTTGGTCCGAGCCTGCAGAGTTAAAATGATGTCTGATGGTAAAGGGATTTCAACATTAGACAGGTGATGGTCGACAACTGGGCTGTTGTATGGATGTGGTCCCTTGCTGGAAGGAGGCGGGGACCACGGAGGCCAGACCCTTGGCAGGCGGAGGCGAGGGTCCACTCGAGTTGGCTCCTTGTCAGAGGACATCGGAGGCCGGAACTTGGAGTGAGTGCCAATTTATTCGAGCCGGGTGGCTGGAGAAGGCTATCCTGCCGGAGTGGCGGATAGACGGGGAGGGAATGTTGAGATCCCACAATAATAATAAATGATTGTTGTTTCAGGGCTCGGACCATTTATGAATAAAGCTGCGGCCTTTGTTTTTCCCAAACCATTGTCTTGGAGTTATTTCTATGTTCAGGGTGGATGCGAGTGAGTGTGGTCCTGTATGTACATATTATGTGTTTGCTGTGGTACTGCAAACTGGTGGTCAGCCTGCTCGTTCACAGCTTCAGCTATATTCAGTGCAGCTGGCTCTATAGGGTTAACCTCTGACTTAAAGCAATGGTGACTGGGATTTTTTTCTCGTGTTGCCAATTTAGGGATTTTGTCTCTAGCAACTTTTTAAAATTTGATGGCAACTTTTCAACTTCAAATGCATCAGGGAGCTAATTTAGAGATTTTTTTTTAACAAGTTAGCAACAAATCTAGCGATTTTCTCATATTATGAAATTTGCATTGGGGTCCCCACTTGGGCCTGATTTTCAAAAGCGTTTACATACTTAAAAATGGGTTTTACACGTGGAAATGCACTTTATCGAGTAAATGAGCTTTTGAAAATTGTTACAATATATGCCATTGAATTGTCCAGGGGATTTTCTCATAGAAGTGCACTTTATTCGAGAAAATGGCTTTTGAAAATTGCTACGATAGAATGTTACATTTACACATGTAACTCCTTTGAAAATAACCTCTTTACTGAGCATGTCTGGAAGAGAGAGTGAGACTTCTGGCTAGAGTGCTGCAAAAAAGTTCTAGAGAGTGATTTCTCCTCTGGCTAGAGTGTCTGACTGGTTCAGGCTTGTTCCTCCCCCTCCCACCACTCACCCCAGCACCTGACTCCTCCTCCACCCAGACACTCGCACTAAGGACTCAAGTGAGGTTACAGCTGAACTCACTTTGCCAGAAGGCGAAATAAATAATAGGGATGTGAATCGTGTCCTCGATCGTCTTAACGATCGATTTCGGCTGGGAGGGGGAGGGAATCGTATTGTTGCCGTTTGGGGGGGTAAAATATCGTGAAAAATCGTGAAAAATCAAAAAAACGTAAAATCGCAAAACCGGCACATTAAAACCCCCTAAAACCCACCCCCGACCCTTTAAATTAAATCCCCCACCCTCCCGAACCCCCCCCCCAAATGACTTAAATAACCTGCAGGTCCAGCGGCGGTCCGGAACGGCAGCGGTCCGGAACGGGTTCCTGCTACTGAATCTTGTTGTCTTCAGCCGGCGCCATTTTCCAAAATGGCGCCGAAAAATGGCGGCGGCCATAGACGAACACGATTGGACGGCAGGAGGTCCTTCCGGACCCCCGCTGGACTTTTGGCAAGTCTTGTGGGGGTCAGGAGGCCCCCCCCCAAGCTGGCCAAAAGTTCCTGGCGGTCCAGCGGGGGTCAGGGAGCGATTTCCCGCCGCGAATCGTTTTCGTACGGAAAATGGCGCCGGCAGGAGATCGACTGCAGGAGGTCGTTCAGCGAGGCGCCGGAACCCTCGCTGAACGACCTCCTGCAGTCGATCTCCTGCCGGCGCCATTTTCCGTACGAAAACGATTCGCGGCGGGAAATCACTCCCTGACCCCCGCTGGACCTCCAGGAACTTTTGGCCAGCTTGGGGGGGGCCTCCTGACCCCCACAAGACTTGCCAAAAGTCCAGCGGGGGTCCGGAAGGACCTCCTGCCGTCCAATCGTGTTCGTCTATGGCCGCCGCCATTTTTCGGCGCCATTTTGGAAAATGGCGCCGGCTGAAGACAACAAGATTCAGTAGCAGGAGCCCGTTCCGGACCGCTGCCGTTCCGGACCGCCGCTGGACCCGCAGGTTATTTAAGTCATTGGGGGGGGGGGTTCGGGAGGGTGGGGGATTTAATTTAAAGGGTTGGGGGTGGGTTTTAGGGGGTTTTAGTGTGCCGGCTCACGATTCTAACGATTTATAACGATAAATCGTTAGAATCTCTATTGTATTGTGTTCCATAACGGTTTAAGACGATATTAAAATTATCGGACGATAATTTTAATCGTCCTAAAACGATTCACATCCCTAATAAATAATCACAGGAAAAAAAGCAGGCGTCACAATGTTATTATCACCCTATGAGTGACGAATTGACAGCAGCAGTCAAGTTTTGTGTTTTTATTTTTTTACTGCGTTGCTGGGTCCTGAGAGATATTTTTCCCTCCCAGGGGCACTTTCTCTCTGAGCCTGGCTTCCTTGCCTCTTCTCGCTTGCCTTTTATTCTCATCCACTTAACTGTGACCGTGGCAAAGGAAAGTGCCATGTGCTTGCCCACTTTCTTCTCCTTGGGCGTCTCTGAGGGAGTGCAAGGTCAGTAGCAGCAGATTCCCCTGATTGTTAGTATAACCTTTGTAGGGACTGCTAAATCCCAAGGGCACACAATCTTATATCTTCTGGGGCTGCTCTGGCTAAACATTCACTCCCACATTGAATCTTAATCCCTGGGGGGGGGACTCTTTTTATGGGGGGGGGAGCTCTCGCTTATGGCCTGGATGATGAAAAGAGGTTGCCAGTGTTTGTGCTGTACTTTAAGTGCTTCTCGTGGGGTGAGAAGCTGTAGAAATAATTAGACAGGATCAGGACTGTTAGAGTTCCTCAAAAGGGGCCGAACTGGAGCCTGGTAATATGCCGCAGGCCTCCTAGATTGTGATTTTAAAAGTAATGAACCTCATCTCAAAATCACTCATTACTATGCTAATTGTTGGAGTGTGTCTTCAGTTTAACCTCCTTAAAGGAAGTGAGTCTGAGAAATGATATCTTAATCTCTATACTGTGAACTCAATACTCCATATTGGATAAAACCTCCAACCAGGCTGCTGGCCTGAAATGCCCAAACTACACTCTGCTTGTCCAAATAATGAGAACAGGATCAGGGATCTCTTTTAGTTTTTCCTTTTCACATATTTTTATCTGTTTTACTAAATTTTATATTTTAGTGTTCATTTGTTAAATAGCTTTCTATTATCTTATTTTTTCTAGAGTCTTCAATCATCCCTTGTTCCCGTGTTCAGTATTTATACTGCACGTTTAGCTACTTTTTATCCAATTTGGAGAGTTTTCACAGTGGATCTAGTGATTTTCTTCAACTTAGAGTTGGCAACACTGGTGGTAAGCTCTGAATTCTGGTCAGTTCTACACTGACCAGGCCTATGTGAATCAGCAGCTTACCTGGCCAACACTGCATAATTATTTTCATTTTACCTGTCCTTATTTCTGTGGCCCAGACTACACTGGTTGCTGTAAGGGCATTTTGCCTGTTAATAAAGTTTGGATCTGAACAAGCAGCCTCCTTTGCTGGGGAGTAAGGACCAAGTTAAGCTATCTGTTGATGCTGTGAATAGGAAACACATACCGGAGACAGATTACTCTTGGTTCTTGTTCCTGTCTTTTATCTTTTCTGGCTGTGCAGCTCCCACCAAGTGGATATTAGTGTACATAATAAAAGTTGGTTAATATCTGCTGGCTTCTCCTCCTACTATTCTTTGGGGGTTTTTTTAAATCTAATATTCAATATCATTTTCAAATGTGGCCTATGATCTTACCCATAATCAACCAAGAGGCTGGTGAAATGAAACTATTCAGAAAAGAACACAGAAAACTGAACTTAAACCATTATATCCAAAGAGTAAAAGTGCAAAACATCTATTGTCAGTCTAGAACAATCTTCTTAGTATTTTTTGTTGAGCTAAATAGTTTTCATAAAAATTATCTCCAAATTGTGAAGGTAATTTTCAAAGGAGCTACGCGCACAAACGCATCATACTATTATAGTAAATTTCAAAAGCCATTTACTCAAGTAATGTGCATTTACTCGAGTAAAACCCAGTTTTACGTGTATAAATGCTTTTTAAATTCAGGCCCCAACAATTTGATACTTTAATTGTGGTAAACCAACAAATTAGGCATCGAAACATCTTTTACTAAAACAAAAAATCTCATTTTAAACAAAACATGCTTTCAATGGTGATAACTTATCTTATATGTAGAGGATGCAAGTAGAGAAGGATAGAATGTTTTGAAGTTGATGAAGTCCAGCATGCCTAAAAGGCAAACACACAGAAGCCAATGTGGTCCAGGGTTTGCCACATGGCTGCTTCAGGGCGATCATTCTAAAAAAAAAAAAAAAAAAGGTAGGGGGTAAATAAAAGTAATTCACATTATCTTATCAATTATTAAAATATTCAAAATACAAGGCACTTACAGATCCTGGGTGAAAAGTACAAGTTCAAGTGGTAACATACTTATTATCGAACTTATTAGACCCAGGCAAACATCATGATGAAGTGCAATATATATATATTTAAATAAATGTAACCAATTAAATTGTTTTAAAAATAAAATCCCAGATACCTGACCAATAAAAAATGTTGCAGGACTTATGAGATTTAAAATCAGTCCGATCAAACTAGATTTAAGCAAATCACCAAGTGACATTAGGACCTTTAAATAACAATAGCCAATCATCCCATCAGTGTCACAAAACTGTGAATAGTCATTCAAATATTGAATGATATCTGAAACTAATGTAAAGGAGTCTTACACATATTCTGGCTATTCAAGCACTGCATATATTTTTCAAAGAAACAAATCCCATTCAATATTTTGAAGCTGTCTCTCAGCCATTCCATCCTGCCTGCCTTGCTTTAGCTTCCTGCCGGGATCATAGCTGTGCCGTCTGCGGACTGTGTCGCCTCCCCCTGCTGAAATCTTCAAGGGGCAGGAGCTTTTAAGTCGCGAGCGGACACCAGAGGCACTTACCATCTGCCTCCAGTATCTTACCTCCTATTGCCATCTGAGGCTTTTGAAGCTGTCTCTCAGCCGTTCCATCCTGCCTGCCTTTCTTCAGCTTCCTGTCACGACCATCACGCACCATCCATAGACTGTGTTGCCTCACCCCCTCTGACGTTATCAAGGGGCACGGGATTTTAAGGTGCGCACAAAAGGCATAGGGGAATTGTTCCATCCCTTTTATCATTTAGTCACTCTTTTCTATACCTTTTCTAATTCTGCTATATCTTTTTTAAAATGTGGTGACCAGAACATCACAGAATACTCAAGATGAGGTCACACCATGAAGCATTACAGAGGCATTATGACAGTCTCTGTTTTATTCTCCATTACTTTCCTAATAATCCCTAGCATTCTATTTGCTTGCTTGGCTGCTGCTGCTGTTACGACTGTCACTGCCTGATGTCTCCACTCCACCCTCCTTACCTCTCTGGCGACTCTTCCTGCGGTTGAGGGACGTTTGGCTGCCGCGGCGTCTGCCTGCCGTCCACTCTGGTGTCCCCGGTCTGGCTTGGGCGCTGTCTCCCGCCATGCTGTCCAGCTGTCTTAGGGCGCGTGCGCCACGCGGCCCTGCTTCACTTTCTTTGGCGCGAACCTCAGGGGCGTCCCCCTGTGATGACATCACCCATCCCCGGATACAAAAAGCCTACGCTACTGCTAGCTAATCGAGTTAGCAAGGAGAACTATTGGGGATTCCTTACGGATGGGATTCGCTCTCCTTACCTAGCTACTCTGCCTCTCCATTATTGGACTTACTCTATTTGGGGTACCCGCTCCTCAGGGGCCTCTCTCTTCTCTTTCAGGTCGCTATCTGGAACCAGTACTCGCTCCTCGAGGGCCCATGTTCCTGATTTCTGCCTGGACTTCACTTCTGCCTGGAAGATACCGCTACCTACACCATCATTGAGTTACCATCTACTTCTCTCAGAGCTGTTCCCTGGAACCAGGTACTCGCTCCTCGAGGGCCTGTCTTTACTTCAGCTCCTGTGTTCCCTACCGAGAGAAACCACTGTGTGAGTACTCAACCAACGAGGCTCTATTCCAGAACCCTGCATATACTTCATTGTACTCACTATCTCAGTTTCTCTTCACTACAGCACAGCCATTGTGGGATCGCTGTTCCAGAGCCCTGAGGGACTACAAGCCCAGCCGGGCTTCATCTCTGCTCACTACTGCCACCTCTGGTGGCTCCTCAATACTGTTAATAAAAGATCTATCTGTGTTGTGTGTCCTAAGCTGAGCCTGACCCGCTATATTTCAGAACATGATGAACGACATCCTGCGGGACCTGCTGTACAAGAGTATCGTGGTATACCTGGATGATATCCTGATATTTTCCCAGGATTTGCCCACTCATCTAGAGGATGTCAAGCAAGTACTACGCCGACTCCATGAACACCGGCTCTACGCCAAACTCTCCAAGTGTGAATTTCATAAAGACTCAGTGCCTTTTCTTGGCTATATTGTATCTAAAGATGGCTTCCAGATGGACCCTCAAAAGCTCGAGAGTATCAAAAATTGGTCCCAACCTACCAGCCTGAAGGCCCTGAGACGATTCCTGGGGTTTACCAACTATTATAGAAGCTTTATAAAGAACTACTCTTCTTTAACAGTACCTTTGACTGCAATGACCCGCAAGAGTGCCAACATTTCAAAATGGTCTGCGGAGGCCATTTCCGCGTTTGGGAAACTAAAGATTGCCTTTTCCATGGAACCATGCTTGCGGCATCCTGACCCCAACAAGCCCTTTATCGTAGAAGTTGACGCTTCAGATGTCGGCATGGGGGCTGTTTTGAGCCAGACTGGAGACTCTAAAGCCTTACGTCCCTGCTCTTTCTTCTCACGTTTCTCCCTGGCAGAGAAGAACTATAGGATCAGCGATAAAGAGCTTTTGGCAATAAAGCTTGCATTCGAGGAATGGCGGCCTTGGCTTGAAGGCGCTCAACATCAAATAACCATATTCACGGACCACAAAAATCTAGAGTATCTCCGCCATGCGCAACGTCTTAACCACAGACAAGCTAGATGGTCCTTATTTTTCAATTAAGAACATAAGAACATAAGAAAATGCCATACTGGGTCAGACCAAGGGTCCATCAAGCCCAGTATCCTGTTTCCAACAGTGGCCAATCCAGGCCATAAGAACCTGGCAAGTACCCAAAAACTAAGTCTATTCCATGTAACCATTGCTAATGGCAGTGGCTATTCTCTAAGTGAACTTAATAGCAGGTAATGGACTTCTCCTCCAAGAACTTATCCAATCCTTTTTTAAACACAGCTATACTAACTGCACTAATCACATTCTCTGGCAACAAATTCCAGAGTTTAATTGTGCGTTGAGTAAAAAAGAACTTTCTCCGATTAGTTTTAAATATGCCCCATGCTAACTTCATGGAGTGCCCCCTAGTCTTTCTACTATCCGAAAGAGTAAATAACCGATTCACATCTACCCGTTCTAGACCTCTCATGATTTTAAACACCTCTATCATATCCCCCCCTCAGTCGTCTCTTCTCCAAGCTGAAAAGTCCTAACCTCTTTAGTCTTTCCTCATAGGAGAGTTGTTCCATTCCCCTTATCATTTTGGTAGCCCTTCTCTGTACCTTCTCCATCGCAATTATATCTTTTTTGAGATGCAGCGACCAGAATTGTACACAGTATTCAAAGTGTGGTCTCACCATGGAGCGATACAGAGGCATTTTGACATTTTCCGTTTTATTCATCATTCCTTTCTAATAATTCCCAACATTCTGTTTGCTTTTTTGACTGCTGCAGCACACTGCACCGACGATTTCAATGTGTTATCCACTATGAAACCTAGATCTCTTTCTTGGGTTGTAGCACCTAATTGTTTCGACTTTGTGCTTAAATATCGCCCCGGAGACAGAAATACCAGAGCTGATGCCTTATCATGCTCCTTTCTCTCGGAGGATGTGCCTGAAGAACCTCAGCACATAATTGACCCGAAGAAAGTCATCTTGGCGACTACACATTCTGTACCCACTGGTAAGACCATCGTGCCTAAACACCTCAGGAAGAAAGTGCTCTTTTGGGTGAACAATTCCAAGCTGGCTGGCCATCCTGGTCAACGCCGTACCCTGCTCACGATCCAGATGTTTTATTGGTGGCCTACTATCAAGGAGGATACCCTATCCTACGTGGCATCCTGTACCAACTGTTCCAAACACAAACCTGCTTCTGGCCAACTGTGGGGTTTGCTGCAACCACTGCCAGTTCTGGAACAGCCCTGGTCACACATCGCTACTGATTTTGTACTCAATTTACCCCCTTCTGGAGGAATGAATCCCATCTGGGTAACAGTCGATCGCTTCAGCAAGATGGCCCATTTCGTGGCGCTGCCTGGCTTATCTTCAGCCTAGGAGCTTGTGAAGCTCTTCTTATCGCACATTTTTCGCCTTCACGGCCTACCAAGCACATTGTCTCAGACCAAGGATCTCAGTTCACGGCAAGATTCTGGAGGGCCTTGGGCAAGTTATTCGATATCTCTCTAGACTACACTTCAGCCTGTCAACCGCAATCAAATGGCCAAACAGAATGGATGAATAGAACCTTAAAACAGTTCATTCAAGCCTACGTGAGTTGCCGTCAGAATAACTGGGCTGAACTGCTACCTTGAGCTGAATTCGCCATCAACTCTCATCCAGCAACATCAACTGGCTCAACACCTTTTGAAGTGGTATATGGACGCTCTCCAACCCCGCCCTTCCACTGAAGCTCTCAGTGACGTCCCTCATCAGCACATTCTACTGCTGATGAAATCCATAACCTGTGAACTCAGACGAAAGACATGCTAGTTAAAGCAAGTGACCGCGCTAAGAAGTTCTATGATACTCACCATTCCCAAGCGCCTGTCTTCAAACCCGGTGATAAAGACTGGTTATCTACCAAACATCTCAGACTGAAATTATCCTCCACTCAGTTCACTCCTAGCTACGTTGGACCATTCCCAATCCTCCGACATCTTGGCAACATCACCTACAGTCTGAAGTTACCACTCGAACTAAACATCCACAACGCTTTTCATGTTTCACTCTTGAAACCTCTCATACTCAGTGAATTATCTTCCAAGACTCAGGAACCACCTGCCATCAACGCAAAAGATGACCTAGAATTCACGGTTGAAGAGATTCTTGATGAACGAAGACGAGGCAACACATTTGAATACCTCCTTTCTTGGGAGGGTTTTGGCCCCGAAGAAAACTCTTGGGAGCCTCAGGCTAACATCCTTGATAAAGAGATGCTCCGTCAATTTCATCTCGCATATCCTTCAAAACCTAAACCTGGTACCCACAGAGAAGACCGTCCTTTGAAGGGGGGTACTGTTACGACTGTCGCTGTCTGTCATCTCCACTCCGCCTTCCTTACCTCTCTGGCGACCCTTCCCGCGGTTGACGGATGTTTGGCTGCCGCAGCGTGTGCCTGCCATCCTCTCCGGCGTTCCCAGTCCGGCTTGGACGCTGCCTTCCGCCATGCTGTCCAGCTGCCTAAGGGTATGCACGCCGCATGGCCCTGCTTCAAATACTTTCTTTGGCGCGAACCTCAGGGGCATCCCCCTGTGATGATGTCATGCATCCCCGGATACAAAAAGCCTACACTACTGCTAGCTAATCGAGTTAGCAAGGTGAACTATAGGGGATTCCTTACGGATGGGATTCAATCTCCTTACCTAGCTACTCTGCCTTTCCATTATTGGACTTACTCTATTTATTTATTTATTTATTTATTTATTTATTTATTGTTATACCGAGTTTCATGATAGGCATCACATCAACCCGGTTTACAAATAACAAGGAGTGTAAAGCATAACGTAACGTAAAAAACAATATTTTCAATAAGAACCTTGAACTTTAAATACAGTGAATCAGAAAAAGGGAGAGGGAAAGTTACAAAAAACAAGGAAAATAAACTTGGGATGGAAGGGGAGAAATTGAACAGCACAATATTTACATTTCAGCCTATTGATACATTAGAATAGCAAGAGAAAAAATAAGACTATGAAACGGTACATAGGTAATCAAATGAATAAATATGACACAGTTGTGAATGGTAATAGTATGATAAATATTCAGCAGGAATTAGTGAGAGAGGGTTTGAGGTTGGTTGATTCGTGTTTACATTCCATTATTGCATACGAGTTAGTGCTAGTGAGAGGAGGTTTTATTCAAGGCTTGGAAATGCTTTTTTGAAAAGCCAAGTTTTTAGTCTTTTCCTAAATGTTAAAGAGCATGGCTCTTGTCTCAAATCAGGTGGGATCGAGTTCCAGAGAGCTGGACCTGCTGATGAGAAGGCTCTGAGACTCAAGGATTTATGTTGGTAGGTTTTGGCCTTTGGAATTTGGAGTGACTCTTTGTAGTGTTCCCTGATAGGCCTGGCGGAGGTGAATTTTTTAAGTGGTATTTGTAGGTCGAGTTGCGTGTGTTGGTTGATAGTTTTGTAAATGATGTTAATGGTTTTGTATATGATTCTATAGTGGATCGGAAGCCAATGGAGGTTTTTGAGAATAGGTGAAATGTGGTCAATTTTCCTGGAATTTGTAAGGACTCTGGCTGCAGAGTTCTGAACCATTTGTAAAGGTTTGGTGTAAGAAGCTGGGAGGCCTAATAGTAATGAGTTGCAATAATCTAGTTTGGAAAAAATTATTGCTTGCAAGATTGTTCTGAAGTCCTGAGTGTGAAACAGCGGTTTTATTCTTTTCAGGATATGTAATTTGTAGAAGCAATCTTTGGTGGTTTGGTTAATGAATGTTTTGAGGTTGAGACGATTGTCTAGGATGGCTCCTAAGTCTCTTACGTGGGTTGTTTGAAGGAGTATGGGTGGTTTAGGAAGTGTGTTATTGTTTTCCGGTGATATGAGCAGGAATTCTGTTTTCGAAGCATTGAGTACAAGGTTTAGACTGTTGAGGAGAAGTTTAATTTCTAATAGGCAACTGTCCCAGTATTCCATTGTTTTTGAGATTGATTCTTTTATAGGGATTACGATCTGTACGTCGTCTGCAAAAAGGAAATGTTTCAGGCTTAATTTTGTAAGTAGTTGGCAGAGTGGTAGCAGGTACTCATTGAAAAGGGTGGGTGAAAGTGATGATCCTTGCGGCACTCCTCTATTAGAAGGGTGGTATTGGGATTCTTTATTATGAATTTTGACTCTGTATCCTCTGTTTTCTAGAAATGTTTTGAACCAGTTTAGTGTGGCACCTGTTAAACCAATGTTTGCCAGCTGTTTTAGAAGAAGGGCGTGGTTGACGGTGTCAAAGGCCGCCGAGAAGTCAAGGAGGATTAGTAAATATGCTTGGCCTTTATCAATACCAGAGAGTAGGTAGTCCATGAGTGAAATTAGTAGCGTTTCGGTGCTTGCGGCTTTGCGAAAACCATATTGGTTTGGGGACAGAATACTGTGGTCCTCTAGGTAGTTGGATAGTTGGGTGTTTACCAGTTTTTCCATGATTTTAGCTATAAATGGTAGGTTGGAAATAGGGCGGAAGTTGTTGGGATCACATGCATTTAGATTTGGTTTTTTTAGCAGTGGCTTGATTGAGGCAGTTTTTAGGTCATCTGGGTAGATGCCATGTGATAAGGAGCAGTTTATAATATCTGCTAGGGTTTTTGCTATTGTGTCCGGGATAAGAAGAAGCATTTTGGTAGGGATTTGATCAAATGGGTGTGATGACGGTTTCATTCTTTTTAATACATTTTGTATCTCTGTGATTGTGATGGGTTCAAAGGCATTAAGCTGGATGTCTTTATTTTGGGGAAGATATGTGTTATCTGGAGACGTAGTGTTTGGAATCAGCTGATTAAGGAGATCCGATATTTTTTTGTTAAAATGAAGAGCCAATTCGTCTGCTTTAGTCTGGGCTTGTTCGGGTGGTATATCTGGAGTGATAGGTTTAGTGAGGCTGGAAACGAAGGCGAATAGAGCTTTTGAGTCAAAGCTGAGATGATGAACCTTTCGGGCATAGTAGTCTCTTTTGATTTTCAACGTGGTACTTTTGTAAAGATGGAGTGATCGTTTGTAATCAGAGAGTGAGGCTGGTGAAGGGGCTTTGCGCCATTTTCTTTCTTTTTGCCGAAGTAATTGTTTGAGTTTTCGTAGTTCATCATTATACCAGGGATGTCGTTTGGATGTATTAGCAGACCTTGTTTTGGTTGTCAGTGGGCAGAGAGTGTTTGCTATAGATTTTGTTATTTTGGACCAGGATTGGAGGGCAGCGTTAGGGGTAGATAGTTCAATGAGTGGTAGATCCGAGGTTAGAGCTTTACTTAGATGTTCCGAGTTGCAAGGTTTTCTGTATAGGAAAGAGGGTCTTGAGTTGAGTTTGGAGTCTGATCGAGGTAAGGAAAAGCTGGTGGAGATTAGAGAGTGATCTGACCATGGGACTTTTTTGCAATTTGGTTGTTTTGTAAGAGAAATACCAGTGTTTGTAAAGAGTAGATCGAGCGTGTGGCCTGCTTTGTGGGTGGGTTTATTGATTTGTTGTCTGAATCCCATCGCTGACAGTGCGGTAAGGAGGGCTTCACAGTTTGTAGAGAGGGGAACTTTGTCAACATGTAAATTGAAGTCACCCAGGATTATAGCAGGGGAGTCAAGATTGAGATGCAGAGTTATGGTTTCGATGATAGGAGAGGAGTCTGACTCTAGTAAGCCTGGAGGGGCGTAGACTAGCAGGATTTGGAGTTGTTCTGATTTGAACAATCCTAGTTCTAGTTTATTTACTGTACTGATGGGGTGGTGTGAGAACCTTAAGGATTTTTTTGCAGCTAGGAAGATACCCCCTCCTCTTTTTTTTTGTCTTGGGATGGAGAAGAAATCATAAGTCTGCGTTGGTAATTGGTTAATGAGTGTGATGTCCGTGGATTTGAGCCATGTTTCTGTTATGGCGCAAACGTCTGGGGTTGGGTCCTGCAGTATGTCGTTGAGTATAAGAGTTTTGTTGGTGAGAGATTGGGCGTTGAATAGGATTATGGTGAATAGGGTGAGGCCTAGTAACTGTGTAGTGGGGGAAATCATGATTGGGATGAGTGATTTGTAGGTGCGTGGTCGGTAGTACATTATTGTTCAGGTTGGATTGGTGCTGGATGAGTGCTACTGGAGCTTGGATGTGCTGCTAGAGACTGGATGTGTGCTTCTGTAGCCTGGATGAGTGCTGCTAGAGATTGGATGCGTGCCTCTGGAGACTGGATGAGTGTTGCAGGAGACTGGATGAGTGCTGCAGGAGACTGGATGAGTGCCTCTGGAGACTGGATGAGTGCTGCAGGAGACTGGATGAGTGCTGCAGGAGATTGGATGAGTGCTGCTGGATGAGTGCCTCTGGGGACCGGATGAGTGCTGCAGGAGATTGGATGAGTGCTGCAAGAGACTGGTTGAGTGCCTCTGGAGACTGGATGAGTGCTGCTGGAGACTGGATGAGTGCCGCTGGAGACTGGATGAGTGCAGCTGGAGATTGGATGAGTGCTGCAGGAGACTGGATGAGTGCTGCAGGAGACTGGATGAGTGCCGCTGGAGACTGGATGAGTGCCGCTGGAGACTGGATGAGTGCTGCAGGAGATTGGATGAGTGCTGCTGGATGAGTGCCTCTGGGGACTGGATGAGTGCTGCAGGAGATTGGATGAGTGCCGCAGGAGACTGGATGAGTGCCGCTGGAGACTGGATGAGTGCCGCAGGAGACTGGATGAGTGCTGCAGGAGATTGGATGAGTGCTGCAGGAGACTGGATGAGTGCCGCTGGAGACTGGATGAGTGCTGCAGGAGATTGGATGAGTGCTGCTGGATGAGTGCCTCTGGGGACTGGATGAGTGCTGCAAGAGATTGGATGAGTGCTGCAGGAGACTGGTTGAGTGCTGCAGGAGACTGGTTGAGTGCCTCTGGAGACTGGTTGAGTGCTGCAGGAGACTGGATGAGTGCCGCTGGAGACTGGATGAGTGCTGCAGGAGACTGGATGAGTGCCGCAGGAGACTGGATGAGTGCCGCAGGAGATTGGATGAGTGCTGCAGGAGACTGGATGAATGCTTCTGGAGACTGGATGGGTGGATGTGTGATCGCTGGATGGATGGATAAGGGTGGGTAATGGCTCTTGCTCTGGGAAGCTCCAAGGGGCGCGCTAAGGGGCAAGCCCCTTAGGTTGCGCTCCTTCGGGTGCGCGACGCACGGCGCGCGACGCCTGTGGGAGGCGCGGTAATTTAAAGGCCTTTGTTGAGCCCTCTGATAGGCCTAGAGCCTCTCAGGGGCGTGATTCACTCACCGCGCTGGGTCGGCAGCTTTTTAGTTTCGTTTTTGTGTGTGTCCTTATTTTCTTTAGTTTCTGCGTCTTTTCTCGTTGCTGTGGTCCGCCTCCACAGCACGGCTCGAGGCAGAGTCTCCACTTGGGTCTGCACGAAGGGGCGAGTAGCACTGTTGTGGTGGGGTCGTGTAGCGAAAGGAGGGCCTTTCGTCTGAATCCTCACAAAGGCTCACAAAGGAGCGCACTAAGGGGCAGGCCCCTTAGGTTTGGGGTATCCACTCCTCGGGAGCTTCTCTCTTCTCTTTCAGGTTGCTGTCTGGAACTGGTACTCGCTCCTCGAGGGCCCATGTTCCTGGACTTGCTGCCTGGACTTCACTTCTGCCTGGAAGATACTGTTGCCTACACCATCAGTGAGTTACCATCTACTTCTCTCAGAGCTGTTCCCTGGAACCAGGTACTCGCTCCTCGAGAGCCTGTCTCTACTTCAGCACAGCCATTTTGGGATCGCTGTTCCAGAGCCCTGAGGGACTACAAGCCCAGCCGGGCTTCATCTCTGCTCACTACTGCCACCTCTGGTGGCTCCTCAATACTGTTAATAAAAGATCTATCTGTGTTGTGTGTCCTAAGCTGAGCCTGACCTGTGGCCCCTCACGGGACTTCCCCCTGTGGGCGTGGTCAGCAGCCACAGTGTCCAAGGGTCCACCCAAAACCTTACAAACAATAACAGCTGCACACTGAGCAGAAGATTTCAACGTATTTTCAATGACGATACCTAGATCCTTTTCCTGAGTGGTGACTCCTAATGTGGAACCTTGCATTATGTAGCTATAATTTTGGTTACTCTTCCCTAAGTTCATCACTTTGAACTTGTCCAAATTAAATTTCATTTGCATGCCCAGTCTCCCAATTTTGCAATTTCCTCTTGCAATTTCTCACAATCCTCTTGTGATTCAACCTGTTTGAATAATTTTGTGTCATCTGCAAATTTGATCATGTCACTTGTTGTTCCCATTTCCAGGTCATTTATAAATATATTAAAAAGCAATGTTCCCAGAACATTTCCCTGGGACACTCTACTATTTACCTTAATCCATTGGAAAAATTTATCATTTAGCCCTACTCTCTGTTTTCTATCTTTAACTAGTTGATGATCCACAATAGGACACTGCACCCTATCCCATGACTTTTTAATTTCCTAAGAGATTTCTCACGAGGGACTTTGTCAAATGCTTTCTGGAAAACCAGATATACTATATCAACTGGCTCACCTTTATCCAGATGTTATTTATGCCCTCAAAAAAATGTGGCAAATTTGTGAGGCAAGACTTCCCTTGACTAAATGCATCTGGCTTTGTCCCATTAAACTATGCCTATCTATATGTCCAGCAATTTTGTTCTTTATGAGTTTTTACCATTTTGCCTCGCACAGATGTCAGACTCATTGATCACCCTTTGATCTTTTTTTAAAAATTGGCATTACATTTGCTTTCCTCTGGTTTTCAGATGTTATTGATAGTTTACAAATTTCCAATAACAGGTCCGCAATTTCATTTCTCAGTTCTTTCAGCACTCTGGAATTTATACAATATGGTCCAGGTGATTTGCTCTAGTATATCTTCCAGGTTCACTGAGATTTGTTTCAGCTCTTTTGAATCATCACCTTTGAATATAATTTCTGGCATGAATATATCTCTTAGATCTTCCTCAGTGAATACTGAAGCAAAGAAGTAATTTAGTCTTTCTGCTATGGCTTTGTCATCTCCCCTTTTACCCCTTGATCATCTGATGGTCCAACTGTCTCCCATCTCTCTCTAGTCTCTTGAAACCAAGCCAGTTTTTGTGAAGGTTCCTCCAACAATCCTGTATTCCTTGATTGTAGATTATGAGTAGGAGTCTAAATCTTGAAGAGTGTTTGCACATGGAAAAGAGTTAATCTAAAGCAGGTGGTGTACCAAAACAAAAATTGTATACTTTAAATGCCACTGAATCAGAAGCCAGTACAATTTATAAAGTACAGATGAAATACACTCTCGAATGTGCATGCCTAAAATAAGTCTTGCAGTGGCATTTTGCAACAACTGAAGTGCTTTTAAGGCCATAGCGGGATACCCAAGTATATTACAGTGCAGTAGTCGAGAGTTGGTAAAACTAAACTTGGATGACAGAACGGAAATCATCAGCATTAAGCAAGGGCTTTATGCCACAAAGTAGACACAATTTAAAGAAGCCAGATCTAATTGTTGTCTTAATTTATTGTTGGAAAGAAAATCTAGAATTTAACCAGACACCAAAGGATGAATTTTAAAATGGTCCCATGCGTAAAAATTAGCACTTACGCGCATGGCCGGGCCCTGTGCGCGCCGCGTGCATTCTCAATAGGGCCCAGCCATGTGCGTAAGTGCCGATATGCGCATAAGTGCCGGGCCCTGAAAAAGGGGCGGGCCGGGGGCGTGGTCTGGTTGGAGAGGGGCAGGATGGGGCAGGACAAAGGCCAGCCAGGACAGCGGGCATTAGCTGCTGTCCCGGGTAGCACACACTGGCATTTGGCCAGCGCACGCAAACTACTTCCGCTCCAGGGGAGCAATAAGTAATAAAACAAAAAAAAGTAAGTTGCTGGGAAGGGTTTATAGGGTGGGGAGAGGAGGTTAGGGTAGGGGTAGGAAAGTTCCCTCCCAGTCCACTCTTTAAGTGGAGCGAACTGGGAGGGAACTGGGGAAGGACCGATTGCGTCGCCGCGCATATTTGACTAAATTTCCCCCCACCTGCATGTTCTGCCCGCACATGTGCGCGTGGATTTTAAAATCCAGGTGTACATATGCATGCGGCCCATGGATTTTCTAACATGCGCATGTTAGAAAATCAGCACATCCATGTACATGCACCGGGAACCATGCACACATGGGCGCGTGTGTGCATGTTTTTAAATCTACCCCCAAGTCTTTTAACATGATGTGTTGTGAAACAGTCAAGGGCATGTTATTGCATAACAGTGTGGCAGGAATATCAGAGCCAGAGGTATGACCCATTGCGAGCTATCAGAGTGACTAGGTAAGGAAATTGTATAAACATGGATTTGTACAAAACAAGAGATTCTCTCTCATCAGATGAAATGCAGCAACTATAGGGATGTGCATTCGTTTGCAATGAAATAGGAAATGAAGATGATATTTCCTATTTCGTTGCATTTCGGGGGGCCGACAAGAGGAAAGGAAAACCCACAAAATTTTGTGTGGTTTTCCTATTGTTTTTTCGGTGGGGGAGAAAAGGCACATTTTAAAAATAAAAACCCAAACCCACCCTTCAAATTTAATTAATTACAATCCCCTACCGTTCTGGCCCCCCCCCCCTCCCAAGACTTGCCGAAAGTCCCTGGTGGTCCAACGGGGGTCCCGGGAGTGATCTCCCCCTCTCGGGCCGTCGGCTGCTACTAATCAAAATGGCACTGGTGGCTCTTTGCTCTTACCATGTGTCAGGGCTACCGGTGCCATTGGTCGGCCCCTGTCACATGGTAGGAGCAATGGATGGCCCACACCATTAAGATTAGTGGCAACCGATGGCTCGAGAGGGGGAGATTGCTGGACCACCAGGGACTTTCTGCAAGTCTTGGGGGGGGGGGGGTCAGGACGGTGGGAGGATGTAATTAATTAAATTTGAATGGTTGGGGTGGGTTTGGGGGTTTTTTCGGGGCAGCTGAAAAACATCTGCCCGAACCGCAGGAAAACAAAATTTCCCGTGGCAGACCAATAACGAAGGCCTAACCAAAAGGTTCGGCCGAATCACATCTCTAGCACAAACACAAAAATTTCAGAGAATTGAATTTTTCCCGAAATTGTTTCTGATTAACGGGACACTCTCTGAGAGATCTTGCCAAGATGATTAAACTACAGACAATGTAAGGAAAACATTTCTCATGGCCCCTCCTGAAGGAAAGATGGTTTTTCTATGACTTGAGGCTGATGGTGATGGCGATTGATGGAAGAGAGGAGTTCTGGAATACGCTTCTCCTGCTTGATTGATAATGGATGGTGCAAAAATCAATGTTGCTGCAACATCAACAGAGAAATCCTGAGATCCTAGAAAGCAGAAAGTATAAGATGATGCAAGAAAGCAGATAGAAGACTGTGCTAAAGCACATTACGCCAGTCATTTTTGTGCAATGCTGTTGCCATAATCATTTCTTCTGTTTAATACAGACAACAATGTGCATATTTCCTTGCTGAAAATCCAAATATTTTCTGTTTTACTTGCGTCAGCACTGATTAGCTGACATCATCATCCTACATACCAGCACAGACTCCAGCTGCTGTATTCAGAGCACGAAAAATGATAATGTGTCTGATGCCTGTTTGTATGCTAAGCCCCAGTCTCTGGGGATTCAAAATTCACATGTAGTTGAGCAGATGATGTACTGGACCTGACCCAAAGTCAAGGGCTGTATTTCTCAAACTGGATAGGGAACTAAAAACCATAATATTCTTTCCCCTCTGTGACCCCTCTGATTGCACCCCTTAAGTCCAAAGTCTTCAGTCTCACTTTTCTGTTAACAGAGGGATGCCTCTCATGAACCCACACCTTGGGATAAAGGAGGATCTCACTCAAGAGGTATCTTCAACAAAACGTTTATTTTCTGGGGTTCCCAGCAATCAGAGATGAACAAGATTACAATTCACTGAACAAGATTACAATTCACTGATTAAATCACCTTCCCTTTTCTTCCCCTAACTAAGGACAGCCTTCTGAAATGTGATTGGTCCTTTCACTTACATGTGACAGTGAAGGGACCAATCGGCAATAAGTGAAGGAGTGAATAAATTAATATTAAGTGCCTGACACTTTAATATTGATTTATACACTCCGGTGCTGGTAATAAGGTTGGGAGAATGGACACTGAATTTATCAGCATCCGTTTTCCTAACCTGTACATGTGCGCACGCTGTCAAGGAGGCGCTAGGGGTGCACAATCTCCCCTAGTGCCTCCTCGACAGTGCGAGCCCTAATTTAAATATTGCATCACGTCCCCAGGAGAGGTGCCTTGGGGCACGTTAGGAAAGCAGGCGCTGAACACACAACGCTTGCTTTCAGCGCAACATTTCTGCATTGGCCCCTTAGTGCTGGCAGTTAGGGTTGTTTTGGTATGGGAGGTTACCATTACTATATTATAATGGTAATTCCATTTATTCATGGCTTTCTGAGGCCAAGCCCACATCCAGTATGCATTACAAAAAATGTAATTCCATAGGAATTCCAAGTGTCTATTTTGCAGGATTTTCTGGTTGGCACCACAGCAGTGCTTATAAATATAATATGCATGTTATAAGTGATATTTTGCCTCAGAAGACTGTACTTTTGAATGTTCTTTTTTTCATATAAAATCTGTTATAAATGCATAATTGAATTGTGTGTGCGTGTCTGTAGAAGGTGTCAGTGTGTGTATGTGTGTGTGTGTGTGCAAGGCTGTAAGACTTGCTTAGGGTACCTAATACCCTTCCCATGATGATGGATTCCATTTGGGGGATGTCAGTTTTTGAAAATATAGATTGCTGGAGGGAGCTGGGCTTTTTTGATGGGTGCAGGACAAAGACTGAATGATGGGGGGGGGGGGCAGAAAAAAAGCTAGCACCGGCCTTGAGACAGAGAAAATTACATATGCAGAGGTCAACTACTGTCAGACTTGTAGTGACAGTACTTATAACTTACATCTATTCTTACCAGCAACTGGTTGTAAAGTTGCTGTAGGCACTTCTGGTACCAGAGCCAGGCATCTCTAGCCTTCTTTTTTCAAGTTCTCTAGCTTCCTGGGGAAGGAGACATGCTGGTAGTAGCCCTGGAGGAGGGCCTGCCAAGAGGCACAGAGCTTGATCACGTTCCTCCACCTCCTAGCAGATTGGAAAAGTGGTCCTCTTCCAGTGGGACTAGCTATGCCGACAGCCAGGAAACCCTAGTTCACCAGCAGCCGACAGCTGCTGGTGAACTAGGGTTTCCTGGCTGATGAGGCTGCCATGTTTGCCATGTGCTCTGTGTACATAAAAACTGGAAATAGAATGTGCACAAAATACGTGTGTAGCGATAATCCTGCTACACAGAGCATGTGGGCTCACTTGTCCACAGCATGCATATATATTTTTTTTGAACAGAGATTGTCAGATTTTGAGAACACTGCAGCTGTTTCAAAATCCTGGGTGCATTTTAGAAACCCGCAGCTAGGCAGGTACCTGCCCACTTAGCAGCACTACTAAAAATTGTCCTCTATAGGGTTTTGGAACCAATGAAATTTCTGTCCCTGCAAATGTATTTTACCCACAGCCTCCCTGAACTGGAGCATTATTAATGAGAAGTGGTACCTTTCCTCATTTCTTTCTCTAGTTCAAGAGGGCTTATGGATAAGAAAGCTTTATGGGAGGCAGATGTCTCAACCATTCCTAATAGTTTCATTTTGTGCAGTTTTAAAAAATGCAGATGAAACTAGAATACTTTACTATGCAGATATTTTATTAAAATGGAAAAGAAAGAGAGAGACAGAGATTGAGAATAGGTCATCTGTGACCCACTGCCTGCTTCTCGGGTAGAAACAGTGATTTCACAATAAGACCTACTGGCACGAGTTATTATTTCTGAAATTTGTCAAATAGCCAGTTTCAGGACTGGATGAAAGGGGTTCCTCCCCCCCAATCAAGTGTTTTCACCCATTATCCCCATAAATGTATTTATTTATTTAAAATCTTTTCTATACCGTCATTAAGGTGGATACCGTCACAACGGTTTACAGTAAGGCACAAAAAGTAATTTTATTAAAATCTAATAGTTTACACAGGTGCCATTAGGTTTGGTAACATAGTTTTTAATCAATGCTAGTTGTTAAATGAGTGTGATGACTATTGTGTCCAGGTCAATTCTATAGCAGTTTTGAGTCTGAGACTCATTCTATAGATCTAACTTATCCGTTAGTGATGAATTCAATTAAAAAACGTACACCCTTGGTGATTCCTGTTTGTATGGGTGTTTTGTATCTCACACTTCCCTGGTTTGAACCTTGCAATTCCCTGGAATCTATTCTCCCTTCTCTTTGGATTGGATCATTAGTACTGAAAAGTAGTGATCCAGATATTTGCTCCAGCTCAGTAGGCAAGAGAATCTTGAGAGAGAAAATATTAGGGATGTGAATCGTTTTTTGACGATTTAAAATATCGTCCGATATATTTTAAATCGTCAAAAATCGTTAGAGCCGCGATACAATAACAATTCCCCCGATTTATCGTCAAAAAATCGTAAATCCTGCAGTCGAATCGTGTTGCCGTATGGCCGGCGCCATTTTGCGCAAAATGGCGCCGGCCATACGGCAACACGATTCGACTGCAGGAGGTCGTTCCGGACCCCCGCTGGACTTTTGGCAAGTCTTGTGGGGGTCAGGAGGCCCCCCAAGCTGGCCAAAAGTCCCTGGGGGTCCAGCGGGGGTCCGGAACGACCTCCTGCAGTCAAATCGTTTTTCCGTACGGAAAATGGCGCCGTGTGGCCGGTGCCATTTTCCGTACGGAAAAACGATTCACGGTAGGAGATCGTTCCGGACCCCCGCTGGACTTTTGGCAAGTCTTGTGGGGGTCAGGAGGCCCCCCAAGCTGGCCAAAAGTCCCTGGGGGTCCGGGAGCGATCTCCTAATCTCCTGACGTCGGGGGGACAAAAAAACAAAATGGCGCCGGCGCTACCTTTGACCTGTCATATGACAGGTCAAAGGTAGCGCCGGCGCCATTTCTACAACGCAAGGAGGTCCAAGAGGGAAAGATCACACCGGGACCCTTCCTCTGGACCCCAGGTAATTTAAGGCATTTTGGGGGGGTTCGGGAGGGTGGGGGATTTATTTTAAAGGGTCGGGGTGGGTTTTAGGGTTGTTTTAGTGTGCCGGTTTTCCCGCCCTCCCCCCCCCCCCACTGGACCCCAGGTAATTTAAGGCATTTTGGGGGGGTTCGGGAGGGTGGGGATTTATTTTAAAGGGTCGGGGTGGGTTTTAGGGATGTTTTAGTGTGCCGGTTTTCGATTTACACGATTTACACGATTTACACGATATTTTAAAAACCCAAACTGCGACAATCTGATTCCCTCCCCCTCCCAGCCGAAATCGATCATTAAGATGATCGATCACACGATTCACATCTCTAGAAAATATACTACCATGTCCCCAAATCTTCATCTGCTATAGTTTCAGAAAATATAATTTGTGACAGAATGCCTTATTATTCAGGATGAATTCATAGAGTCAAGAGAAGGTAGGTAATAGGTTGTGTCAAGGCTGTCTAACACCCTCTAAATATTTCTCCTGTGAAAATAATGTCTGAACAAAAAGGTATCCTGCCACAAGTTAAGCTTTTCAAACAAAACAAAATTATAATTTTAGTACTACAATGTTATTTTACCTAGAATTCTCCTTCAGTTGGAACGTTATTACTTGAGAATGCTTCAGTTACACAAAGTTTCACCACTTTTAGAGCGGGATTATGGATAAATATTACATGACAGCTGCTAAAGCTATGCACCAATGAAAATTCATAGTTGTACTGAATAAAGGCTAGATTTGCCTAGATAAACATGAATAATAAGTTATTGGGGTTTTGAAAATGTACCGCAAGAGAACACAAAATTCCTTTAACCATACGAGTGAAAAATGTGTTGGCGGTTAAAGAGTTAAGGGAGGAACCGTAAACTCTTCATGAGCGAGACCTTTCAGTATCATGAAGCACGGTGTCTCCAAAAAAAAAAAAAAAAAAAGCAATGAAGAAACTTGTAAAGACAAGCACATGCACAAGACGATGTAGTACCAGAGGTCAACAAGTGCCATTATGAAAGTTGGCGGCAGCAGAGCAGGGGAGACTCATGCTCTCTCCTGCCCTTATCTTTCTTTAGTCAACATTAGAAGCAGTGGGCTGAGTGAGAGAAAGGGGTTGGGACACAGAGGTCTATTGATGGGAGAGGTCAGGGCATGAATGCCATTGGTGGAAGTGATAGGGCCAACTGTGTCCCAGCTATTGTCTATGGGAGTGCAGTGGGGTGATTGAACTACTAATGAGCTAATTCTTAGTTGGGAGGGGGAAGGCACAGAGACTCCATACTAACCAACCCTTTGATTTCGAGCCAGTTAGCATGGGGAATTTTCTGATGTAGAATAGAGTACCTAGCAATAAAGAAGTCTTGGCCAGTAGGAGTTGCCTTGATCTATATATTATTTGAAAATCCTGGTAACCCTGAGAGTAGTAGCCATTTGCATAAGTAAGAAAATGTGTTAAGTAGTAGCTATGCTTTAAATCATGAATGTGAATAAATCAGTTGTGCATTTCTCACCTATTTCAATGTTTGATGCAGCACTAGTCAATAACTAAACAGTACCATCTAGTGGTTAAATATGATTATCATTATTTTATTTGTTGAATGTTTATAGTTAAAATGTGAATGTATATGATAAGTTACCTAATGGCAATAGTGTAATTTTGACAAGAGGTACATAGGAGTTTATAAATATATAATACTTTTTGAATTTTTAGCCTATCTTTCCAAATAATAGATCAACTATTGAGGATCTGATGGGTTCTTGTGACCCGGACTGGCCACTGTCTGAGACAGAATGCTGGGCTCAATGGATCTTGATCTGACTGGCATGTCTTATATTCTTAATGCTCAAGGTGAACTACAGCAGGATTTTTTTTAATATAATTTAGGTACAATAGGTCCCTGCCCAAAAGAGCTTGTAATCTAAGTGGGTACAGGACACAAGGAGGGCAAGTAGGTTCAGAACTCTAGTTCTTAGCCCATTGCAATAATCATTAGGCCGCACCTATTTTCCTATTGTAAATAGATTAATTTGTGTCACCAGTCTTTGAGGAAACATTACATCTTTACCACATAGGACTTGATTAGCTTGAGTGTTGTAATCAGGGATGACTGAACCAGTTTCATCCTGTGGAATAATGTAATCAGCATTGAACTTGGACGGCCATCAATTGACTGTGTATATCTGAATCATTTGCACAATAGTAAAATACACGAGCACAACACTCAACCTTTACCATGTACAATTGCTCAAAATTGAAGGTAAAGGACATAGCCTCTTTAAACTAAATAGAATGGTATCATATATTTAAAGTGCTTGAAAATTAATCCACTGTCTTTTACCTGCAATGGTCTAGAGGTATTATCATTCTTAAGCACATGCCTTCAAATCATTCACCACTGAAAATCCAATATTCTTTAATATAAGTTAAAATTATCTTAGGTAAAAACAATGCTGCTACTTATCAAATATAGGCCTAGAATTATCAAAATGTATTAAATATCACATGCTTTAGGAAAAGGGGTGTATTTTATGGTAATAGCCTATTTATTGCAATGTGTGTTTCCTACCTGCAAAGTGAGAGAGAGAGAGAAAAAGAGAGAGAGAGAGACTACAAGGCCTTCTAGTAGTTACCTATTTATGCTACTAAAGGAGGCCCACCTAGTAACTCAAGGTGAGGTTTAGGTAGTAGTGTAGGGGCTAGGGGCCACTTTTGCATGCAGAGTGAGACGTACGAACAGAATAGTGCACTCTTGTGGAGATTTGATGTCCTTCGGAGTAAGAAAACTCACACAACGATGACATTTGTACAGTGTTCTCACAATCTAGCTTGATACACTCTATATCTGGGTAACATCAAGATAGGTTGAGAGAACTTTCTATAAATTTCAGCGTTGTATGAGGACATCAAATCTTCACAAGAGTGCACTGCTCTGTTCGTACGTCTCACTCTGCATGTAAAAGTGGCCCCAACCCCTACACTACTACCTAAACCTCACCTCGAGTTACTAAGTGGGCCCCCTATAGTAGCACTTTGGTGCCATCCCTAGACGTTCTCTCTCTCTCGCTCTCTCTCTGTTCTGGATTTGCTAGGGAGTTAGCAATCTGTTTTGAATCTGATGCTTGATGGGAGGAGCAATCAGATAGTAGTTAGCAATCTGTTTTGGATTTGTAGTTATATATGAGAGTTGAGGGTGGATCCTTGGACCAGTGGCAGATGTTCATGCCCCCGGGGAATGTATTTTCATTCTGCTTTTTAATTGATAGAGATAAGTTAGAATATTTTAGCTCAGGTGAGTTTTTAGTTACAGGCACTTAGACTACTTTTCTTATTATTGGAACCTCACTGTCGGGATGCCCTAATTCTAATGCATCATTAGTATCCTTTGAAGATACCTCTCTCTCCGAACCATGCGCTGCTGAGCGACTGTCGGCTTTCCCCTTTGTTCTAGTTTAAAAGCTGCTCTATCTCCTTTTTAAAGGTTAGCGCCAGCAGTCTGGTTCCACCCTGGTTAAGGTGGAGCCCATCCCTTCGGAAGAGACTCCCCCTTTCCCAAAAGGTTCCCCAGTTCCTAACAAAACTGAATCCCTCTTCCTTGCACCATCGTCTCATCCACGCATTGAGACTCCAGAGCTCTGCCTGCCTCTGGTGACCTGCGCATGGAACAGGGAGCATTTCAGAGAATGCTACCCTGGAGGTTCTGGATTTAAGTTTTCTACCTAAGAGCCACCCAGCTATCTACATTCCTAATAATCGAATCACCAACTATGACGGCCGACCTAACCCTTCCCTCCTGGGCAGTAGGCCTTGGGGAGATATCCTCAGTGTGAAAGGACAATGCATCACCTGGAGAGAAGGTCCTTGCTACAGGATCTTCCATCATGAGACCTTCTTCCTCCAAGGCAGCACCAGGGCTGCAAGTCTGAAGTTGAGATTTGGTACTATGTCCCTGAAGGTCTCATCTATATACCTCTCTCTCTGCCTCAGCTCCTCCAGGTTTGCCACTCTAGCCTCCAGAGATCGGACTCGTTCTCTGAGAGCCAGGAGCTCTTTGCATCACATGCACATGTACAACTTCTCACCGGTGGATAAAAAATCATACATGTGACACTCAATGCAAAAGACTGGGAAGCCCCCCTCTTGCTGCTGGACTGCTGCCTTCATCTCAATTTTGATCAGTTCCTAGTTAAGTTTTAGGATGCTATGGGAGTAGGAATGTGTCTAACGTCCTTTAAATGTATTAGTGATCGAATTCTCAAAGTTTTTGTTGATGTTTTTTTGGGTTTGTTTTTTTTTTTGTGAAAGTGGCACCTGCCTATAAATTAAGGGATGAGCTAGGGGTGGGTGGGTTGGGAAATACAAACAGTCTAAGTTCAGTTAGTCAGCCAGAGTGACCCACTGCTCTCTTGATTAACAAATGTTAGTTCCTATTCAAACCAAGTCACACTACCTCAACACCTTTCAAAGTTGAGTAACTGGACTGAACTTTTCAACCTTTTTACTCAGGCATACACTGCTCCTGGCTACTTTTTTTTGTTTTTTTTGTTTTAAATACAAACACTTAGTTCTGCTTACTAGCTGCCTTACAGACTTTTAAAAATAAACACACTACCTACTGCTTTCTAGCTGCCTTATTACTGACTATTTAAAAATACAGTCTAACTTGTTTATTCACTGTCTTACTGACTATTAAAAGCACAAACACACACACACACTAAATAATATTCCCAAATAGTTAACTTTGCCCCAATTCTATTAAGAAAGACAATGTCCCAAGCAAAAACTTACTGATTCCTTTCAGCCACCAGCAAGGTGATCCTCTCCTCTCAGTGTTCCTTCCGGAAACCCTTCAATACGGAAACCCTCCTATTATCACTCACTGACACCATACGCAAAGGTATGGACAATGGGCATTCCTACCTCCTAGCAATGCTCGACATCTCATCACCATTTGATACCATCAGCCATAAAATTCTATTAAACCAACTCACAAACATTGGCATATCAGGAACTGCATTCCGCTGGTTTGAATCCTACCTCAAAAATAGACTCTACAAGGTCAAATTGGGTAACATTGAATCTGATCCTGTCAATTTAATGCGAGGTGTACCTCAAGGCTCCACTCTATCCTCTGCCCTCTTCAACATCTACATGTTACCTCTCTGCCAACTCCTATCTGACCTAGGCCTCATCCATTTCATATATGCGGATAACATTCAATTCTTATCCCCATCACTGACTCCCTGCCCACTTCATTAAAGATCTGGGACAACTGCATCAATGCAATCAATCACCTACTCACTAATCTTAATCTCGTGCTCAATACTGTCAAGACAGAAATCCTCATCATTTCTCACAATCCACTTACCATTACCCCCACTTACTCCAACACCTTACCCCCTCCTACATCCATCTCACATGTGCGAAATCTAGGCGTTACAACCAATTGAACTTAAAAACATTCATAAAATCCACCATGAAAGAATGCCATTTCAAACTTCATGTCTTAAAGAAACTAAGACCTCTCTTACATTTCAATGACTTTCGCACAGTCCTTCAGGCCATAATATTCTCAAAAATTGACTACTGCAACTCCCTTCTAGGCCTCCTCGCCTCTACCATCAAACCTCTCCAAATATTACAGAATGCTGCAGCCAGAATCCTCACTAATACACGCAGGAAATATCACATTACACCTATCCTGAGAGACCTCCATTGGCTCCCTGTATCCTGTAGAATTCTATACAAGAGCCTCTCCCTTATACACAAGACCTTACACAAACAGAACATCCAATGGCTAAACAACTCCCTCCCTCTATTTCCATTCATCCAATAGACCCAGCAGATCCGCCTATAAAGGAACCCTTCACAGATTGAGCTTTATCCATAGCAGGTCCCTCAAACTGGAACTCAATGCCTCCTGACCTCTGCATGGAACCTTGTACACAGAAATAAAAAAATAAAAAAAAATAAAAACATGGTTCTTCAAACTTGGCTTTCACCTAATGCCCCTTATCTCCCTGTTTTCCTCTCTTACTCCTCACTTCTAACACCCCACTTCACCTGATTCCCTTCCCCGTCTTATCCACCCCCCTATACATTGATATTCCCTCCTCCTGCCTTTCTCCCGCCCCCTCAAACTGTGATCCACCTTAACTATAAACCCCTCTGATTTCTCAATTGTTTTTATGTTTTTTTCCACAATTGAAATCCTTATATCATTCACGTTTTTAGTTAGTAATATTTGTTATTATGTTTATAATTATGTACCTTATCTTATTTTCATGTTGCAAACCTTTCCATGTAAATGTTATCCTGAATTATTTAATCACCCTGTTCTATGTAAACTGATACGTGCAAACGGTTATCGGTATATAAAAGCTTTAATAAAATAATCAAATAAATAAATAAATAAATCAAGTGTGACATCAACATCTTAAGGCATCATGAAGGGGGGATCAAAGCACTAAAATAGGAAGGAAAATCCCAAGGTAGTGATAGAGGGTCAAAGACTTTGAAAGAATGGAATGAAGACACCAAAGCACTATGAGAGTTGGAAAGCTGCCAATCACAGTGGCAAGAATACTCCAAGGCTCCAAACGAGGGGCAAAGGGCACCATCTAAATTGGTACAAAGTCCTAGGCAGGGAGAAGCTAGAGGAAATTCCAGGAAGAGGCCTCATGTTGTTTTTGTGCGGCATCAATAATGTCAGCATCATCTGCATTCTCCTTCTACTCACTGGAGACTATGATGTTACTGACTAGAAGCCCCAAATTCTCTTCAACCACTAGCTTTTCAATATCCTGTGATTCAGGGAATCCAGGATACTTCTTCTGAATCAGTTCCATTATCTGAAAAACAGTAATAATGGAAGAGCATAATCCTGGTTTTAGGTTCTGCATTTCTGCTGCCCCTGTCTTTTGCTATGGTATAATTTGTCAAAAGCTAAAAAATGGACAAAATTAATAGTCATTAAGAGTCGCAAGTGAAGGGAGTTTGAAGAAAAAGTCCAAGAGAGCATGAAACTGTTAAAGATAACTGGGTAACGTCTATTTAAAGCATTAGATTGCTACAGCAAAACCAAGAGTCAGCAAGTACCATAGAGGAAGTGTATTTGGAAAGAACCTCAAAGACAGCAGGAGCAAAGTAGGAACCAACCCAAAGGTACCAAGAGTGCCTTGGAGCAGAAGGAGCAGCAGTACTGCTGCAGAGCAACATAATAAGAAGAGTGGCAACAAGGCCCCAAAATATACAGCAAGGACTGTGGCAGGAAGAAAAATGGTATAAAAATTCCAAAGCATCAAACTGGTACCAGGCATGGCATGAAGGACCCAAGAGTCCATAAATGGTACAGCTGTACAGTACAATACTATACCCAATATTTCTCATAATGTGTGCAAAAGTCTCTCACCCACTGTGTATGTGTGCAAATTCCTTGTGCACAGACACAAACTCTGAGACAGAGAAGGAACAGACAGGGTTCCGACTGGTGTTCACTGCAACCTACCTCTGAATTTAATATTAAATGCAGATTAGAGAACAAGACAGCAATGTTCAGCATAAGATAGAAAGATAGGGTAAGAACATAAGAACATATGAATATGCCATACTGGGTCAGACCAAGGGTCCATCAAGCCCAGCATCCTGTTTCCAACAGTGGCCAATCCAGGCCATAAGAACCTGGCAAGGGCCCCAAAACTAAGTCTATTCCATGTTACCATTGCTAATGGCAGTGGCTATTCTCTAGGTGAACTTAATAGCAGGTAATGGACTTCTCCTCCAAGAACTTATCCAATCCTTTTTTAAACACAGCTATACTAACTGCACTAACCACATCCTCTGGCAACAAATTCCAGAGTTTAATTGTGCGTTGAGTGAAAAAGAACTTTCTCCGATTAGTTTTAAATGTGCCCCATGCTAACTTCATGGAGTGCCCCCTAGTCTTTCTATTATCCGAAAGAGTAAATAACCGATTCACATTTACCCGTTCTAGACCTCTCATGATTTTAAACACCTCTATCATGTCCCCCCTCAGCCGTCTCTTCTCCAAGCTGAAAAGTCCTAACCTCTTTAGTCTTTCCTCATAGGGGAGCTGTTCCATTCCCCTTATCATTTTGGTAGCCCGCCCCCCCCCCCCCCGAGGAAATCACAAACAGCATACAGTCATCAAAATCTCCAAGGCATAGAATATGGGGAATCACAAACAGTACAGAGGCATCAGAACCCCAAGGAGTAGCACAAACAGCATAGATGAATCAAACCTCCAAAGGCATCATGAAAGGGACAAAGGGAACCAACAATAGTTGGCAGGTGTTCTCAAAGGCACCATGACAGATCCTGGAGCAGGCCAGGCAGTAATAGAGCAGACTTAGACAGCAAGAAAAGAGGTGATTGAGAGGAGAAACTTGTATTTTATTTTACATTATCTCTTCTGGAGGTCAAAACACCCCAGTCTAAACAAGAGAGAACAGGATTGGAGAAGTGGGCCAAGACGCTAGAATGATACAACAAAACAGTAAGGTGGAGAATCAGAAAAGAGGTGAAATGGGAGGAGAAACTTGTATTTTCTCTCTTTTTCTACATTTTGTTCTGGGGACAAAACACCTCTGCAGTAGGGAGAGAACTAGGCTGGGATCCAAGTGACAAATAACACAGAGAGGTGTAGCATCAAAGGCATGGCAGCTAAGCATAATGATATTAAGACCCCCCAAGGTACAGTATCAGGGGCAGGGCAAATAGACAGAGTGACATTAAGACCCCCAAGGTACACAACAGGGTCATGGCAGCTAGCCAGAGTGGCAGCAAGATCCCCAAGGTATAGTGCAAGGGACAGGGCAGAAAGGCGGAATGGTATCAATAACCCCAAGGTATAGCATCAGAGTCAGGTTATGAAGGTACAGCGACATCAGGACCCCAAAGGTCTAGCATCAGGCAGGACAGCAAGGCAGAGTGGCTGCAAGAACTTCAAGATGTAGTGTCAGGGGCATGGCAGGCAGCTAGGCAGAGTGGCAGCAAGACTCCCAAGGTGCTTTCAGTCTCTTGCCACTTATATGGAAATTCTAAGAAAACCAGCAAAGGCAGAATGTTTTTCAAGAAGAGAAACTTATCCAACAACTCTGGCACCAGGCTTTAATAATGTGGGTTCATGATGTTTTCTGCTATTGAGAAGACACATTCATTGGGCACAGTAGTTGGTGGGCAGAAAAGATAATGCTGAGCCACCTTCATCAGGGCTGGAAAGTTACATAGAATGATTCAAGGCATTGAGGTAGCGGTAAATTGTTCAGATTTTTGATGCAAAAAAGATGAAGGCATGAAGTCTCGTAGAAGTCAATCTGTTAGAAGCCAGAGGAGGAGAGGAAAGAAGTGCCAATTGGGAAGATCGGAGTTTTCTAGTGGGAATGTAGGAGGAAAGAAGTTGGGAGAGATACTTAAGGGCCTGATTGTTCATATATTTGAAGATGAAGCAGAAGATTTAAAATTTTATCCTGCTTTTGACTGGAAGCCAGTATAACTGATGTAGGATTAGCCTTATGTGATCAGTTACTTTGGCTCCTACCAGAATTCTAACTGTGGTATTCTGTAGGAGTTGGAGGCATTTCAGACTGTATTGTGATATGCCATTCAACAGAGAGTTGCAATAGTCAGTTTGGTTAGTGATTAAAGCATGAATCACTGTAGTAAGGCTGTGCTTATCAAGATAGTTGTGTAACTGGCAAATCTGGTGGAGATGCAATGATGCATAGAGGAGGTCCTTACCATCTCTGAGATGTGGATTTCCATTGTGAGGTTTTAATCAAGTTGTATCTGTAGGATACATACTGATACTTTAGGTTGTATAGGAGTTCCCAACAAGGAAGATAGAGATTGCAGGGAATAACCTTAATGGGTTAGCCAGAGAAGATATGATTTAGTGGGACTTAATTTGAGTTTGTGAATACTAAGCCATTGGACTGTTACTGTGAGATAACCATTGAGATTTGCAATCAATAAGGTCTGATCAGATCCCATTTTGATGCAGAGTTGGATGTCATCTGCAAATAAGGATCACAGAAAAACACACAGTGAAACTCTCCAAAAAACTTCAACTAATAATATTGATTAAGAAGGCTATGTCCTATTGAAAATATACAATTCTGAACAATTTTAAATTTTATATATAGAAGGAAAAAATCTCAGAGAATTATAGCTGCTACTTAAAAGCGATGAGGCGATATATTTTTTCATTTATGAGTCATCAAAAGGTTCGTCTGATGGAGAAGAATCAATTATTTCTAAACTTTCTACAATTACTTCTAAGCCCTCTGATTTTTTAGATCAAAGACAAATCAACATGAGAGGCTGAGGAAAATGGAAAGATCAACAAGGCAATCCTCAGTTTCAGGTTTGGACTCGCTTAGCAACTAGGACTTTGAACAGTCAGAAGTTGTAATTATTAATTTGTCCAAACAAAGAACATGTTCTTTCAAAGGGTTTATCCTTTGTGACAACTGTTCCATGCAGTTCATTTCGATTTCAAGTAGACTTCAATAAATGTATTTGATCATTATCATTGAAGTTACATTTTTTAAATTATCCTTCTAGTGGTATCTCAACGTCAATAGTAAGGAATAAATCTACTTGGGTTCCTCTTGGGCCACTGGACTTAACTATTCATATTTAAAAAACAAGTATTCTTAGAGATAATTGTGTTTTGGAATCTGAACAATATTGGCATAAAATTTAATTTGTCTAAAGGGAAACATCAAGCTATGCATCATTTATCACAGGATCACTCCATAATAATCAAACCCCGCAGATAAAGGCAGTGCAATAGTTATTCAAAATCACCAAGATTATGTAGATGAAGTCATGAGATAACTTTCAGATCAGAATATCTACAAAATCCATAAATCAGATCCTACACAAGGGTTGCAAATTCAGATTAAACTACTATGTCTGCACTGCGATGTGGATTTATTACTACTGTGGCAGATCCATCCGGTCTGGCCACTAGATGCCACTAGAGATGTGAATCGTGTCCTCGATCGTCTTAACGATCGATTTCGGCTGGGAGGGGGAGGGAATCGTATTGTTGCCGTTTGGGTGTTTAAAATATCGTGAAAATCGTTAAAATCGTGAGCCGGCACACTAAAACCCCCTAAAACCCACCCCCGACCCTTTAAATTAAATCCCCCACCCTCCCGAACCCCCCCCCCCCCAAATGCCTTAAATTACCTGGGGGTCCAGCGGCGGTCCGGAACGGGCTCCTGCAATTGAATTGTGTTGTCTTCAGCCGGCGCCATTTTGCAAAATGGCGGTGGCCATAGACCAACACGATTCAACTGCAGGAGGTCGTTCCGGACCCCCGCTGGACTTTTAGCAAGTCTTGTGGGGGTCAGGAGGCCCCCCCAAGCTGGCCAAAAGTCCCTGGGGGTCCAGCGGGGGTCCGGGAGCGATCTCCTGCCGCGAATCATTTTCCGTACGGAAAATGGCGCCGGCAGGAGATCGACTGCAGGAGGTCGTTCAGCGGGGGTTCCGGACCGCCGGGAGCGATCTCCTGCCGGCGCCATTTTCCGTACGGAAAACGATTCGTGGCAGGAGATCGCTCCCGGACCCCCGCTGGACCCCCAGGGACTTTTGGCCAGCTTGGGGGGGGCCTCCTGACCCCCACAAGACTTGCCAAAAGTCCAGCGGGGGTCTGGAACGACCTCCTGCAGTCAAATCGTGTTGGTCTATGGCCCCCGCCATTTTGCGGCCGCCATTTTGCAAAATGGCGCCGGCTGAAGACAACACAATTCAATTGCAGGAGCCCGTTCCGGACCGCCGCTGGACCCCCAGGTAATTTAAGGCATTTGGGGGGGGGGGGTTCGGGAGGGTGGGGGATTTAATTTAAAGGGTCGGGGGTGGGTTTTAGGGGGTTTTAGTGTGCCGGTTTTTCTGCCATTGGTTTAGGGCAAGTAAGTAAGTTCCTGCCCTCCCCCTTCCCCCGATTTACGATTTTTTAACGATAAATCGGGGGAATTGGTATTGTATCGTGGCCCTAACGATTTTTGACGATTTAAAATATATCGGACGATATTTTAAATCGTCAAAAAACGATTCACATCCCTAGATGCCACTATCCTTATCCTTAACACCTTTTCTTAGGAGCCATCCATACCTTTCAGTCCCTCCCACCTAGATGTTCTGACTGGATGTCTCAGTGCTATTTAGCCTAACCATTTTAAGACACCATGGGTTCAGTTTCAGAGAGCAGCCAGAGGGTAACGATGTATTTTTTTTCCGCACTCTGGTAGGGCCTCCCAGCCTAGCCAAAAGGAGTTTTCTTTCAGTAGAGATACCTCATAGAACAATCCCTGGCAGAGGATCCTTCTTGTTTATAAATAAGAGAGAGAGATTTGTAAGCCTGATACCCTTTAGGGGCAAACGGGCTCTTATCCAGGGACTAAAGACCTGTGAGCCTACTCTAAAATCCTAGGTAGACAGGCACCAGTGATGGATCCTGCTGAGAGAGACAGTGAAGGCAGAGAAGATATCCAATTTAAACTTTAAAGTATTTTTGGACTTTGAGCTAAGTGGGGAGATTTTTGGATCCTCCTTCCCCACTGGGATTTCTGAACTATTTGCAAGCCTGATCCTGCTGACTTTTCCCCAAGAGAAGTCCCACAGGAAAAGAAACAACTAAGGACAAAGTAACAACTGAACTAGTGGAAGGAAGAACATGAACCAGGAGATCCCATCCAGATTTTCACCAATCAAAGGGACCAGGACAGGCTGGATGTCCAAGGAAAAGAAGATGAGCAAAGGTAGGACTTTTGCAATGCAGAGGGGACCCTATCACTTGGACTGCAATGGGCTAATTTTAAATCACCGTCGTATGTAAAAATTGGGAGATACACATATGGCTGGGCCACATGCAAACCTCGGCCATTTTTAAAGATCCGCGGACACACGTGTATTTCCTAGTATGCACCGAAAACTGGCGGGGAGATAAAAGGGGTGATCCAGGGGTGGGGTCTGGGCAGGTCCTGGGTGGGGCCTAGGTGGTCCGGGACAGCGCATGTCAGCAGCTGGCCGGCCCACTCAACTTGTGCTGCTCCGGAGAGCAGGTTAAGTAACAAAACAAAAAACAAAACATTAGATGGGTTTTAGTGGTCAGGAGGATAGGGGAAAAGGCAGGCAGGGTAGGTTGGGGTTTAGAAAGTTCCCTCCCAGTCCACTTCTTTTATTGGAAAGGCATAATCCGTCACCATGCTTTTCTTAAAAAATTTCCCCCCTTGCGCGTGAGTTGGCACTCGCGTGCACATGCACATGCACACACTGGTATCGGATTTTCTAACATGCACGTGTCATTGTGCGCATGTTATAAAATTGGCGCTTCCATGTGTGCATGACGGGAACCGTACACATATGGATAGCCACACGCGGCTTTTAAAATTTACCCTCAAGGGAACAGCTGCTGGGGGAGTATGCACATTTAAAATCACCATGGGCTCTACCCAGATGTTTGTATTAAGGGCACCTACTTACCATGCAGAATTTCCTGTATCCACAATCAGATATACACTCCTTTTTTGGACAATAGCCTTTATTTAACTTTACGAATCAGTAAACTATTATTTTACACCCAGTCCTGGTCTTGTCTAATTCTTGCTGCATCTCACCTCATGGGAAGCACTAACAGATACACTTCAAAGATATACACTAGCGAGCTTTTTTCATTGTCTGGGCCGTAAGCCAGAGCTTTCCCCCACAAAAAGAATTCCCCCCAGGAATTGAGATTCAGCATGAGATGTGAAATGCTAGCCGAAGCAGCCCCAATAAATAAACTAGTTATGTGTCCTGAAGGGAGTTAGTAATCCCTAAAAAAGAGGTTACACTAATATGGAATATCCTTTATAAATAAAAAATATCCACATTTACCATCAATATCTTTGTTACCTAAAGGGGCAGATATTAAAAGCTATGCCCGATTTTATAACATGCGCGCGCGCAGCCGCGCACGCATGTTATAAAATCCGGGGTCGGCGCGTGCAAGGGGGTGCACACTTGTGTACCTTGCACGGGTCGAGCCCTAGGGGAGTCCCAATGGCTTTCCCTGTTCCCTACGAGGCTGCTCCGAAATCGGAGAGGCCTCGGAGGGAACTTTCCTTCCACTTCCCCCCCACCTTCCCCTCCCTTCCCCATCTAACCCGCCCCCGGCCCTACCTAAATCCCCCCTACCTTTATTTTGTTCTTTACGCCTGCCTGTGGCAGGTATAACTTGCGCGCGCCGGCAGCTGGCCGGCGCGCGATCCCCTGGCACGGCCACTGTGCCGGAGGCCTCGGTCCCGCCCCTGGACCGGCGCCCCTTCCCGCTCCTTTTTCAAAGCCCTCGGACAAATGCGCGTCCCGGGGCTTGCGCGCATCACTGGGCTTATGCAAAATAGGCTTGGCACACGCAGGAACGGGTTTTAAAGGGTTACGCGCATAACCCTTTTAAAATCCCCCCCAAAGTGCATAAGACCTCAAATAAGCCACCAAGTTGTCCAATAGTATCAGATAATGAATCTTTACTTGAACTCCTGTCCATTTATCTGGACAAATTTCTTTGAAATTGTGTGTTAGAAATTTCTTCTTACATTTGTGATACACCAAATGTTTTTTAATATGTTGGAGAAATGGTCTCTTTTCTCTTAAGAATTGTGTTTTTGGTTTCCTAGATGTTAATTCTGTCTACACAAATATTCCACAAGAGGGAGCCATATGAATTATCAGTGACTTAAAATCTCATCCCTGTCCTCATACATTGCCAACAGAATGCACTGTAGGACTCTCTCGAATAGCTTACAAGAAAATTTTATTTTTGATGGGACTATATACCAGCAAATCTCAGAAACAGCCATGGAGGCCATCATGGCTCCCTAGTCCATTTTTCTTATTGATTTATTTTTATCTGCAAATAAGTCACTTTTGATGTTGAAGGACTGGATGTTATTTTAAGTTTTTGCCTCTCTGGGAAGTTTCTTTTTAAATATTCATTTGGCCTGCCGTTTTAATGTTTTACATCTAACTTGCCAGTGCTTATAGTTTTTCCTATTGTCTTCATTTGGATCTACTCCAGTTTTTGAAGGTTATCTTTTTGGCCTCAATAGCCTCTTTCCCTTCACTATTTAACCATGCTGGAAGGCACTTGGTCTTCTTTCTGCCTTTTTTAATGCATAGAATACATCTAGTCTAGGCTTCCAAAATGGTATTTTTAAACAGCATCCACACTGATTGCAAACTTTTAACTTTTGCAACCACTCCTTTTAGTTTTTTCTGATTTCTTCATTTTATCATAGTCTTTCTTTTTAAAGTTTAATGCTACTACTTAATTCCCCTTAATGTTCTCCCTTCATTGATTATATTAAAGTTATGACGTTATGATTACTATTGTCATCAGCCCCAATACTGTTACCTGTCTTATCAGAACCTATGTCGCAGTGAGCATTAGATCTAGATCCCTCTCATTAGTTACAGGACCAGCTACTCCATGAAGCAGTCATTTATGGCATCTAGAAAATTAATCTTCCTAGCATGTTCCAGTGAGACATTTACCCAGTCAATATTTGGATAATTGAAATCTCCATTATTATTGTGTTGCCTGATTTTTTAGCTTTCCTAATTTGTGTCAGCATTTCTTTCTCTATCTCATCATCCTGGCCTGCGGACGGTAGTATACCCCTACCACTGTGCTCTTCCCCATCAGACATGGAATTTCTATACATAGAGATTCCACAATGTATAGTAATATTGATCAGCTGCAGTATGGTCCCATGACTGGCCACACCCACTCCAAGACACAGAGAACAGGGGCCACAGTCCAACACTGTGTTCTCCTACCGACACTAGCACCTCCTTCCTGCTGCCTCCTAGACATGCACATGCACCACCAACTGTGCTAGGAAGGCTCCGCGGTGGGAACAGCGACCCAGATGCTCCCTGATTACGTCATTGTGGCTGGGTATTTTAACCACAGCTGCGCTCCCAGCCAGCACCTCAGCAACAGGTCCTCTTACTCTGCGGCACATATTGCTTGTCTGTTCCTGCCTCATTCAGCTTCTCTTGCCTTGTGCCACCTGCCCTGCATCATCCAGCCTGCCTTGTTGCCTGCATTGCGCCACCTTGTGCGTCCTTGTGCGTCCTGTGCCACCTTGCCTTTCCTCAGACAGATTTCTGGTGCCCTGACCATTGCCCAGACCTTAACTTTGTCTGATCACCACCTGCCCTGACCTCTGCTTGGACCTCTCTGGCCATCCTGACCTCGGCCTGGGTTTGTCTCTGCTTAATCTCCGCCAGCCCTGATCCCTGCCTGGATATCGTCACTGCCTGACCGCTGCCTACCCAGACCTGCGGCTTGCTTCTGGAAGCCACCCTATCTGCTCGGAAGGGATCCTCGCCTAAGTCCTGCAAGCCCCAGAAACCAAGAGCTGAATCTGCGGGAGAAAGGGCTAGTAGAGGTGAAGTCCAACCATTCCAGTGCAGGTCCACCTGCTATCAGCGTGGGCCTAGTGGGTTAATCTGTTAGGCAGCATCAACTATGCCACGGTCTAAGGCCTCACTTTTGTGACATGTATTTTATCTCCTTCAGAACATTTATCCTGTTTAACTCTATTCTGTTGTCACAGAGTGTAAGTCCTTGGGCTATGGTATAATTGATACTACACAATGTATGGGCTGGGTCCATGCTGACAGCAGGCAGGCACCCTACTGACTAGGATAGAGAAGAGGCTTCACCTATACCAGCCTCTTCCCCCTCAGCTTGAGCCTTTGGGTTCTGAGGCTGGTGGAACTTAGGAGAAGGCACACAGCCAAAACAGCGGTCCCAGGTCAAAGCAGGCAGAGGTCAGACGGTGTCAGTATCCAGGCAAGGATCAAGGCAGGCGGCAGCAGACGGTGTCAGTGACTGGGCAGAGGTCAAAGCAGGCGGCAATCAAGGCAGAGTCAGTATTTGGGAAGATGTTAAGGCAGGTGGTGATCAAGTATCTGGGCAGAGGTCAGAGTCTGGGTATAAGAGTCAGTATCTGGGCAGAGGTCAAGGTAGAGCCAGTATCTGAGCAGAAGTCAGGGCACTAGAGAGTGAGACCAGACAGAGGAAGTGAGGAGAATGGAGGACAAAGGGAGGGCTGTAGCAAGGCACGGTACCAGGGACAAGACAGGAATGAGGCAAGGACTGGAACAAGACAGGAGCAGGAGGAGAGGGCCAGATCAGGAACAGGGCAAAAAGCTGAACAAGGCAGAGAGAAATCAAGGATGGGAACAAGGCTGGAGTGAAAGCAGGACTGGAATGAGCCAGGGTCAAGGCTGGAGCTGCAACAAGGCAGGCAGGATCATGTAGCAATGAACCCCAGCTTAGCGCAGAAGGATCTGTTGCTGAGGCATCAGGTAGCTATAGAAGCGAGATTTAAATACATAAGAACATAAGAAAATGCCATACTGAGTCAGACCAAGGGACCATCAAGCCCAGCATCCTGTTTCCAACAGAGGCCAAACCAGGCCACAAGAACCTGGCAATTACCCAAACACTAAGAAGATCCCATGCTACTGATGCCAGTAATAGCAGTGGCTATTCCCTAAGTCAACTTGATTAATAGCAGTTAATGGACTTCGCCTCCAAGAACTTATCCAAATCTTTTTTAAACCCAGCTACACGAACTCCACTAACCATATCCTCTGGCAATAAATTCCAGAGCTTAATTGTGCATTGAGTGAAAAGGTCTCGGAGGGAACGGGGAAAGCCATTGGGGGTCCCCTAGGGCTCGGCGCGCGCAAGGTGCACAAATGTGCAGCCCCTTGCGTGCGCCAACTCTGGATTTTATAACATGCTCGCGGCAGCTCGCGCATATTATACAATCAAGTGTCCATTTGTGCGCTCCAGGTAGAGTGCACAAATGTACTTCCCGCGCGCAGATTTAAAAATCTGCCCCTCAACTTGCTCAGGGAACACGCAGTTGATAGTATACTGAGTGACATACACTAACCTTTCACTATTACTCCCACCACTTAATTGAAACTACTACTACTCAACAGTACCAATTATTTACTCTGACAATTCTACCTATATTTGTTACAAAAGGGTACAAAGAGAAAATATATACAGTGTTTAAAGTGCTGAGAATGAAAGAAGCTAGTCCATGAATGAACATAGTACAGTTCTTTCCCTTAGACATGGTCATTTTATTATAATTTATTTTAATTAGCTAGATCCAGCAAACAATAAGACAAGGAAGACACACTGAGGTAATATGCATATAATAGGCTGCGGAAGATTGGTTGGTGCAGGGAGACAGACTCTCTTTTTGAGATGTTTAAGAGATAAGCAGTAGGAGAAGAATCAAGAAAAAAGAAAGAAGGAGAGAGTGCCACTGGAAAGAGAGATAAGTATGTGCACACACTGACGCTAGTTGGAACCAACCTTATCAACTACAGCAGATGAAAGTAAAGAGAGAGAAAAGAGAGAGTTACAGTAAAATAAAAAAAAGAGAAAACAGATACAGACACAACAAAGCAATCAGACAAAAAAAAGAAAACGAGAGAGAGAGAGAGAGATACTTACCCAGAATACTCTGAACTTTGCCTTTGTTCGATCCAGAAACCTAGAAAGACATAAAACAAAGACAAAGAATCAATTCTTGGAAATACACAACAGAGACAATTTTACTGCATGAGATAAGAGTTTCTTTAAATAGTTTATATTTATCTGACAGAAAACCTGAATAGAAACTTCGTTCAAAGGTGCATTCTATCCAGATTCTTTATAATGACAGTACCTAAAAGGAAGACAAAAGAAAAATATGTAGTTTTATATATATATTTATTAGGCAAAAACAAGGAATAGATTGTTATTGAACATATAGAATAAGAGATTATTTTTATGTGCAATACTATATATATAATGCTGGTGATTTCATCTATTTACTTTATGTTAAAACTCTGCCTTTCCCTTCTATCTCCAAGAGATTGCTCAGTTGGATATAATTCCCCTTAGTCCTGGTAAGGTACCCTGACAGAAAAGAGAGCATTCCTCTTAGCTGCACCTTTTGTGTAAACATCAAGTGATGCCCAGTTGGAAACTTCTGAAAACCATCTATTGTTACACCTCAGCAACCAACAGCAGGAGGGTTATCACAACACAAAGGAGGGGGGGGTTTAAATTGCTGCTACTGCGGCAGCTACAGGAGGATTTGAGACTTCTACCTGGTGAGCCAGCGCCTACAACTTTTCTCCGGTCCCATTGGGAGGGGCCTCTGCCCATATAATCTGCGCTACTGCGGTGAACGAGCCGCAGCTACAGGAGGACTTGAGACTTCTACCTGGTGAGCCAGAGCGTACAACTTTTTCCGGTCCCCGGGTCCCTTGACGTCATTGGGAGGGGCCTCTGCCCATATAATCTGCGCTACTGCGGTGAACGAGCCGCAGCTACAGGAGGACTTGAGACTTCTACCAGGTGAGCCAGAGCCTACAACATTTCTCTGGTCCCCGGGTTCCTTGACGTCATTGGGAGGGGCCTCTGCCCATATAATTGGTGCTACTGTGGCGCGCTGTGCCACCGGCGTGCCGCCAAAGGGGCGCACGTGGCTTGTTCCGGCTTTGTCCGGATTTGGGTGGAGTTGCGGCGGAGAATGTCTCAGAATCTGTGGCTGCCAAAGATCCCAAGATAGTTTTTATTGTATCTTGAAATAAAGAATCTCTTCAACTTTTACCTAAAAAGATGCCCCACACCAAGAGGAAGGGTAGGGTCAGAGGAGAACCTCCGACTCCAATAACCCAGGCTCCACCTCAACTTTCTATTGGGAATTTTTTTTCACGTGTTGGTGCAACTACTTCCGGAGTGCTCCCAGGCATTGGCGCAAGTGCAGAGCAGGCACAGGCGCCGCTGGATTTTAATATCTCTTTGAGCCTGGAGAGCCTGAGATCCCTCAGCCACCGGGTCTTGAACAATCTCCAGTTTTGAACATCGATAACCGACCAGAGCAGCCAGAGGATGGCGTTTCTATCGGAGGAAACCTGGAGATGGAAGGGGCAAGACCTAAAATTAGGGGGAATGCCGATGGGAAGATTGGGCTCCCCCTAACTTCAACACCAATACAATATGAGGGGAGGACTGTGGCCTCTAATGTGAGGAAGAAACCCGGCCCTCAAGGAACAGTGAGTCTTTCTAACTCATTAGTCCCACAGTCACAGCCTATAACGCTGGAAAATATTTGGTCCATCTTAACTGACTTGAAAGCAATTATCACGACTTTAAATACAACAGTTGTAGATACACAAAATTGTATGTTAAAAGTTGAACCAGTAATAGTACAACAAGTAGAGAAAATATCAGGATTTGAGAACTGGTTCAATCAAATTCAGAAAGTTCAAACAGGGTTGATTCAGGGAGAAATGGCAAATAATAGGAAAATAGAATGTTTAGAAAATCATTTAAGATATAATAATTTGCGAATTCTTAATTTTCCAAATGTGAAGCTCATATCTCCATATGAGCAATATAAGAAATTTATGGTGGAGAATTTAATGTTAACTGTAGGTGAGCTACCAGTTATTGAAAAAATATTCTTTGTATCATTGGGAAAAAAAAATGAAAATACTCAACAAAATATTCAACAACAAAATGAAATGGATAATATTACTGCCTTTCTTGAACAAACTATGTCTGAGCAGGTTGAATCTCGAGGTACATTATATGTAAAATTTAGAAATGCAGAGCAGAGGGATAAGATACTTAAGTTGTCTTTGAAGTATAAAGAAAAATTGTATTTGGGTCAAAAAATTTGGACCTTTCCAGATATAACAAGAACTACTCAAATTCGTAGGAGAAGTTTTCTCCAAATGAATCAAGAAGTAAAAACTTTAGGTGCTCAATGCACAATTTATTATCTGAGTAAATGTGTTGTAAAATTTCAGCAAGAGAGGTTTGTGTTCTTAGAACCTAGTGAGTTAAGGACATTTCTTGATGCAGATTACCTGTTACTGTTACTGAATCCTAGTCTCGGCAATGTGAAAATAGCACCATTTCTTTCCTAAAAATTATTACTACTTGATTTGCTCAATTATTATCTATCTTGGATCTTTTTGCTTTATAACAGGGAAGTTTCCTTTGTTTATGAGAAATATGGTTAATGGAATTTCCTTTTCTAATATTGTTCACGCTGTATTGATTATAACCATTATTTCCTTGATTTCTGGTTATTTACCTCTACCTAATTATTAGACAAGCGGATATTGCTGTCTGTATGTTTAAAAAAATCTGCATAAATAAAAAAAATAAAATAAAATAAAAAAAAATTGCTGCTACTGCTTTGCCTACCTGCCAAGCCCTTATTTATCACCTGAGAGGTGTTACTCTACTGCTTTTTCTAGCTGTCCTGCCCTTTTTATATCACCTTAGAAGTCTTGCTGCCTCATGCCTAGCCTCTTATATACAGCCTTAGGACTCTTGCTGCTACTGCTCTTCCTAGCTGTCATGCCCCTTATATACCACTAAGAGTCTTAGGGGCCGATGCAATACAGCGAATGAGCTGTATTGCATCGGCACTGTTTAACCCGCTGTTTATTGCATGGCGTCCCCCCCTTGTGGGCGCCATGCGGGCGCTAAGAAAGCGGGCCCTGAAACGTCAGCGCCCGCTTTCCACAAATTTTATTGCATCGGCCCCTTAATGCTACTCTGCCTTCCTGCCATGCCCCAGATGTAAGGCCCATAGGGGTCTTACTGCTACCACTCTTCCTACCTGTCATGCCTCTTATATACCACTTTAGGAGTCTTAATGCCACGCTTCCTACCTGCCATGCCTCTTATATACCACTTTAGGAGTCTTAATGCCACGCTTCCTACCTGCCATGCCCTTTATGTACCTCCTTAGGAGTTGCTGCTACTGCCCTCCCTACCTGCCTTGCATCTTATATACCACCTTAGGGGTCTTACTGCTGCTCTGCCTACCTGCCATACCCAAATGTACCATCTTAGGGGGGTCTTTCTTCCACATGCCTACCTGCCATGCCCCTGATATAACACCTTGGGAGTCATGCTTTAAATATGCCTACCTGCTATGCTGATTATCTACCAGCATGAGAGTTTTGGTGCCTTTCTATTGTTTGCTGTTTGAATCTCAGTGTCATTCTTCCACCCACCTTGTTTGCTTGTTTGTTGGTTTTACATGGGTGTTTTGTCCCTAGAAAAACATTGTGAAAAAAAGAAAAAAGTCCCAATTTCTTCCCCCATCTCACCTCTTTTCTGGTTCTTCGTTTTGTTGCACCCTCTCTACAATACCAGCCTAGTTCTCCCACTCTGTTTCTGTGTTAGTTATACCGGGGTGTTTTGTCCACAGAAACATAAATTGAAAAAATAAAATAAAATACCAGTTTGTTCTTTCACCCCCTTTTCTGGTTCTCTACCTTACTGTTTTGTTGTACATCTCTGGAATCCCAGCCTAGTTTTCCCACCTTTCTTCTATCTTGGTTATACAGGGGTGTGTTATCTCCAAAATCCTTCAATCAGAAGGAACATTTGCAGGCACAAGAGAACAGATGCACAGAAGAGATCTTTTACATGTTCTGAATGTCAGAAAGGTTTCAGTAGGAAGGGAGAACTAATGCAACACCAAACAATCAACAAAGAGAATATGGGAAAAGTTTTCTTAATAAAGCAAACCTCATAAATTACCAGGAAAACCACACTGATAAGAGACAATGTACATGTTCTGATTGTGAGAAAAGTTTCAATCAGAAAGCAAATTTCACAAGAACACCAAAATTCCACCCAGCAGCAAGATCAATTTCAAGTAGGGAATGAAATAAAAGTTTATGTCACAAAAGCAATACTGATGATAGATCATTCTCTTGTATTAAATCTGACGGGTGGCAAGTGCTTCAACGGAAGACAGACATTTTCCATGCCACTCTCCCTTGCTATTATGCTCCTTCTCCTACACCTTAGGGATCTCTCTTCCACTCAGCATTGCTGCCATATCCCAGACTCTACACCACTGTGGTGGTGGTTTGCTGCTTTGTTTCTTTATTGGTGACTTGAAGTTTTTCCTGCCACTTTTCCTGCTTCATTCCCCCCTCATGTTGTCTTAGGATATTAAAGTGGTACCAAGAATGGCATCATCTCTCAAGCTGCCTTCGAGGGTTCATGCCACTGTTATTGGTGCCCCTTTTTTTAGCTTTGGGATGTTCTTCACATTCTTGCTGCTTCTTTGCTCCTCTAACAGTGCCTTGAAGAACTTCTTTCACTGCTGGCACCCCTTTGCCCCTTTACAGTGCCTTAGGCTCTTCATGCCACTTTTGGTGCCAATTTGACATAGTCTTGATGCGTTGGCATGCCGTCACTCTTCTGGTGATGTCTATCTGCCAGTTATGTTAGAATTTATGAGAAAACCCCAATTATGGAGCCCAAAATAGACTGTAGTGCTTCCCCCCATAGGATTTAATGGTAAACAAATGAATAAATAAAAAAAATTAACTAAAATATATTTTTTTAAAACTAATGAACCAAATGGAGGTTCCCTATAAAATGAATGAACTAAGGGGCAGATCTTCAAAACCTGCGCACGGGCGTAGATTTGTTCGTGCAACCCGGCGCGAACAAATCTACGCCCGATTTTATAACATGCGTGCACTGCCGCGGTCATGTTATAAAATCCAGGGTCGGCATGCGCAAGGGGGTGCACAATTGTGCAACTTGCACGCGCCGAGCCATGCAGGCTTCCTCCGTTCCCTCCAAGGCCACTCCAAAATCGGAGCGGCCTCGGAGGGAACTTTCCTTCCACCCCCCTCCACCTTTCCCTCCCTTCCCCTATCTAACCCACCCCCCAGCCCTACCTAAATCCCCCCCTACCTTATCTCATTGAGTTATGCCTGCCTCTAGCATAACTCAATGAGATAAGGCGAACACTGGCCCCACCCCCGGACCGCCCCGGACCGCCGCCATGCTCCCGGCCCGCCCCTTTTTTGAAGCCCGGGTCATACGCGCATCCCGGGGCTTGCGCACGCCATCAAGCCTATGCAAAATAGGCTTGGCGTGCGCAGGGGCAGATTTTCTCGGGTTACGCGCATATGTTACACGCGTAGCCTTTGAAAATCTGCCCCAAAGTGAAATTAAAATGATACCTCTGCACACCCCTAATTATAGATATTAAATTTTGAAGAACCAGGAGCTCTGTCTCTGACTTTGTCTTTTTCATTTTCTCAGCTTCTACCTCCCTCTGTTCCCTATTTACCTTCCACCTGTCTATTTGTCTTTCTGCCTGGGCCCCACCCTCACAAGAAAACTTGTCTCTGACCAGTTGTGCTGCTGCTTGCGTGAAACTCCTTCTTCGCTGTTTATGCCTAGAAATTCTTTCCTGCTTTTTCAAGCTGTCAGAGGTCAGTGATAAAAGGGAAGCAATATTAATAACTTAACGGATGGCATTTGAGAGAAAGTCGAAGCTGCAGATAAGAAAGTCACTTTAAGTTGAAGACTGCTGACAGTGCCAGTGCCTCCACCCTGCTGGCTGCTTACCAGCGGATGATATGATGCAGATGTACTGAGCAGGCAGAAACTGACAACTTGATGGGAAAGTTTAGTATCATTTCATCAGATAAAGAAAACTAAATAAGAGGTCCTGAAAGACAGACAGAGGAATTAATGGAGGGTGGAGAAACACAGAAGAGAAGTGGGGGGGTGAAGGAAACATGTAGATAAGAGGAAAAGATAGCGTAGAAAGAGATAAAAGAGTAGTAAAGCAGAGTGAGGTAAGGCAAGGATAAATGAGATAAGTAGATAGATTCATAGTTAGCAGGGTTATCAAGGAGAAAGGAGAAAAAGGAACATGAGACAGAAAGGAAAGAAAAGAAAGAGGGAAAAACAGGCAGCAGCGAGATGAGGAAAGAGACCAACTGATAGGTGGAAAAAAGAGATACAAGAAGAGACACAGTCTGATGGGAAATGGTACCAAGGGGGAATAGACAAGAAGTAGATGGGGGACTAGTGGAGATAAGAAGTATAATGTACCTTTGATTTTAGTGTGGGAGGTGCTACAGGACATGCAATTGATCGAAGATCTAGGAGCCATCTAAGTGAACAGTAACTGGAGAAGTTCTAATGTTTTTTAAAATACTTTTTGCTTGTATGAAGCAGAATTCAATTTTAGAAAGCAATAAACAAATATTTGTATTATGAGGTTTGCAATCTGAAAACATTGGCCCCTAGCTGAATATTTTTGGAAGGTCAGTCACATGTTACATAACTGATAATTGGTTTTCATCTTAAAGATGGGTACTTTTATTCCAACAAGTCAAAAAGATGTTGAATTAGACTTCCAGTTGGGGGAAACACTTTTTACTTTACTTTCCCTACACAAACAGACCTGTAACAATGAACAAATAATTGTAAGGCAGTCTTGGCCCTTCTTCTAGTCTATAATATTAGGAATTTTGCAGTAGTGGGAGGTTCAGAAGGTATGGGGTACAGAGTGAATGATAGGAGGGTCCTTCTCCCAGAGGGTGGGTCAGTTTTTTCCACATATATAGGTGACTCCATGAATCATAGAGAGTGGTTTTAAGAAGTGAGTGAATAGAGAGATATCACATGTAGAACTCAGGGAAGGCAGCAAAGGAGTTGCCCCTGGCCTAAATTCAAAGGATTCACTGGAAAAGGGGGTTTCCATATCAATAAGGGCTAAAGTCTGCTCAGAGAAGATCCAGACCCTCAGATTACAGGGAAGGGAATGGATTGGATTGAGGTAGTCTGCCAACAGTGATGAATAAAGAATAGGGAGTTTTTTTGCCTTTTCATCTGGTTCTAAAAGAAGGAAAGGGTCTCGGTGAGAGTCTGAGTTGAAGAGCTGGATCTTTGAATTTACTCAGCTATCATAAGAAGGTTGCATGTTACAACAATTCTTTGGAATTTTGACTTCCACAATTTTTGGACAGTTTTGCTGATTTTTTTCTTGTCTCTGCTAATTGTCAATTTTGGATTATAAGGGGGTAATATTCAGTAAACCAGCAAGCAGACAAGTTGTCCGGCTAAAGTTCGCTGGATAACTTGCCCCGCCACCAGCCAACAATAAGGGGTGTGAAGGTCTGGAATCTGGGGTCTTCTTTCTACATGACCAGAAATGAGTCTGAGCCACGCACTTGCAGCAAATATGCTCTCACAAAAAAAAAGAGTGCTAGTGAAGTAAAATATGAGTTAGCTACCCATGTTGCTTGGCTCATCTCGCTACAAGCTCTGGGAGCCGATATAGGAGGTCAGAGGCTGCAGCTTCAGAAGGTGTCAAGGTCTGTTACATATGCTAGTGGAAGTAGTAGTGTGGACTTAGCAGTGGAAGAGAAGAATAGAGAGGCAAGAGGAGACCATGTACTCCTTAGAGGTTTGGCTCGATTTAGACATGGGGCCAGCTGAAAGGTGGTCCCGACTGTAAGATGGACAAGGGGCCAGTGAGGCATGCAAATATTCATCAAGTGGACAGAAAAAATGGGCAGCAGTCATATCATATGGGCGACATGTTGGCTTGGCAGTGAAAAAAATGCAGACCATTTGAATGGGCAAGAGCAGGATGAAATAAGCAGTTGATTCCCATCATGAATCAGCATGATGACACATTGGTGAGACCACATTTCATCGTTATTCAACTTGGTGGTAATTGTTTGGACTTTTCCTCATGAAAAAGCAACAGATAGTGAGCAGATGGAATAAAGAATAAGTATAAATTAATATAAATATAGTGAAGCAAAATATTTAGAAAGATAAACATTAACATGGTAAAAATTGTGTTTAATGCAATAATATATACAGTAGACATTAATAAATAGATTGTTTAATAAACGCACACGTTATGTACATAAAACAATTTCAGAAATTAATAATAAATAATAACTAATACAAGAACTTGAAGACCTGACATGACCATGTTTCAACATCTGCATCTGCATCAGGAGTATCATAGAGCACACTGCCCTAGTGACATATTGTATGTACATCATATAGATAATGGATTTATTCCTTGGTGCACACTCACTCTTAAGTAAGGGCTGTAAATATCTCTGCATAAAATACCTTTTAAGGTACCAATAATACAGTTCTCTTGCTTCTTAAAAAAATATCTTATAGAGCCGTTTTGCTTCTATGGAGTATTGTTTTTACGGCACAAAGAAGACTGCATTCAAATGGCAACATTAGCAAGGAAGAGAGGCTGGACTGTTAGATGATCAAGGGGTTAAAGGGTCACTTAGGGAAGATAGCCATTGCAGAAAGACTAAATTAATATTACTAATGAGGATGTTGGGGAGATATCTGTTCTAGGAACAGTTTTCAAGTGTAATAATTCAGATGAACTGAACCAAATCATGGTGAACTTGGAAGACGTAGTAGGCCAGATTGACAAACTGAAGAGTAGAAAACCACTTGGACCAGATGGTATATACCCCAGGGTTCCGAAAGAGCTAAAAGAATGAAATTTTGAACATATTACTAGTACTTTGTAACCTATCATTAAAATCATCTATTGTACCTGAGGACTAGAGGGTAGCTAATGTAACACTGATATTTCAAATGGGCTCTAGGGGTGCTCTGGGAAACTATAGACCTGTGAGCCTGACTACAGTGCCAAGAAAAATAATCATAACTATTCTAAAGTTCAAAATCACAGAACATATAGACAGACATGATTTAAGGGGACACAGCAGCATGGATTTATACAAGGGAAGTCTTGCCTCACAAATTTACTACATTTTTTGAAGGGGTTAATAAACATGTGGATAAAGGTGAACAAACATGTGGATAAAGGTGACAAAGTCCCTCATGAGAGGCTTCTAAGAAAACTAAAAAGTCATGGGATAAGAGGTGATGTCCTCCTGTGTATTGCAAACTGGTTAAAAGACAGGAAACAGACAGTAGGATTAAATTGCCTGTTTTCACAGTAGAAAAAGGTAAATAATGGAGTGCCTCAGGGTTCTGATGTTGGCACCTATGCTTTATAATATATTTATAAAAGATCTGGAAAGGAGTACAACAAGTGAGGTGATCAAATTTGCAGATAACAAAAAATTAATCAATGTACTTAAATTGCAGGAGGACCTTGCAAGACTGGAAGATTGAGCATCCAAATGGCAGATGAAATTTAATGCGGACAAGTGCAAGGTATGCATATAGGGAAAAATAACTCATACTGTATTTACACAATGTTAGGTTCCATATTAGGAGTTACCACCCAGGAAAATGATCTAGGTGTCTACTCCTCTAGTTAAACTTTTCATCCATTATAACGACTATAAGTCTTTGGTGTTGCTTTGGTGTTGTCACTTTTACTATGAATACTTCAGAATGTTTCTGTAACATCACCCCCTAAACCCCCTCACCTTCTGAAACCCACCCTGATTCAAAATGTCCCTTTACAGTGGTACATATATAGAGTGTCAAACTGACTTTATACAGAGGTGCTCTCCCTCCCTCTCATTAATCAGCATGCAATACATTGCAGGAGCAGAGTAATTAGCCTAACCATGCACCTTTTTTATTTTTATCATGGCTGCTATTTCCACTACATTTATAGCATTTTGATAAATCTAGGCCTACGTTTGGGGCTTAATTGATCCATGATAAAAATGCATACATAATTATAATTTTAGAATGACTCAGGTACACCTTAGACTGGTTATACTGTAAATTCTAATAAAGCTGCAGCCCCGTTTTTTACCACTTAAAATGGTGTTGACTCAATAATGTGTTGTAATTGTGGTTTGAGGGAGAGGGGCTGGGTGAGGGAGGCAGGGGGAAGGAAGCATCCCAATTGCCTGTATTATTGAATCACACTCACGGACTAGAAGCCAATGCAATTTGTACAGAGTGGGTAATTTGAGATCATTCATTGAAATGCCTGAAATGAATTGACCTATCACATAGTGTAATAGTTGCTTTTAGAAAATATTCTTACAGGGAAGTTTAAAATAGATCTTAGTAATAGTCTGCAGTGGATGAGGTAGAACATGAAATACTGTCTGAAAGTACATTTGTATCTGTTTCCAGAAACCATTGAACAAAGCCCCACATGAGAGACTTCTTAGGAAATTAAAATATAATGGAACAGGGGGCAGTATCGTATTGTGGCTTGCCAACCGGTTAAAAGATAGAAAACAGAGAGTAGGGCTAAATGAAAAAAAGGCGAATAGTGGAGTGCCCCAGGGATCTGCTCTGGAACCACTGCTTTTTAATATATTTGTAAATGATCTGTAAATGGGAACAATAAATGAGGAGATCAAATTTGCAGATGACACAAAGTTATTCAAACTTGTTAAATCACAAGAGGATTGTGAGAAATTGCAAGACGACATTGCAAAACTGGGAGACTGGGCATGCAAATGGCAAATGAAATTTAATGTAGTCAAGTGCAAAGTGATGCACTTAGGGAAGTTTAACCCAAATTATAGCTACCTAATGCAAGGTTCCACATTAGGAGTCACCACTCAGGAAAAAGATCTAGGTGTCATCGTTCAAAATGCATTGAAATCTTCTGCTGAGTGTGCAGCAGCAGCCAAGAAAGGAAATAGAATGCTAACGATTATTAGGAAAGGAATGGAGAATAAAACAGAGAATAATATAATCCCTCTGTATTGCTCCATGATGTGCAATCATCTTGAGTATTGTGTGTAGTTCTGGTCATCACATCTCAAGAAAGATATAGCAGAATTAGAAAAGGTACAGAGAAGGGCGATTAAGATGATAAAAGGGACTGAAACAATTCCACTATGAAGAAAGGCTAAAGAGGTTAGGACTCTTCAGCTTGAAGAAGAGAAGACTGAGTGGAGATGATATAGAGGTGATAAGCAAATTCAAATCTATCTACCCCTTGGGATCCTGCTAGGTGCTTGTGATCTGCATTGGCCACTGTTGGAAATAGGATACGGGCTTGATGGACCTTTGGTCTGACCCAGTATAGCAAGTCTTATGCTCTTATCTTAAACAAAAAGGATCCAAATTCTATATTACATAGCAGTAGATGAGCACAAAAGTAACTGTGTTCCTTTGATTTACAGTAGCTTCTGGTCAAAGATGACTTCTAAATCATGTATCTTATTGTATAGGAGGCCCGAGTGTTCCTGGAATGTATCTGATGTGAAACAGCAAGATTTACAAGAAGGATGACTTGATAAGTAGGGTGAGCGTTTTAGCATTTGTAAGGGGTACTCTGATCCCTTACCAATGCTTTTTTTTTTTTCACATTTTGACCAGATTTTCAAATCAACCCTGTATGGCTTTCTCCCAAAGCCTGGGATTAGTCAGCTCTGCTCTTGTGATGGACCCTATGGTTACATAACCATTAAGGCCTGGGTGAGCCTTTAGTTCATCTAGTGAGAGTGCAGGTTAGTGTGAGGTGGAGATTACCATTCAAATGCAGCCCCTTCCTTTTGAGAGGTATGGAATGGCTCTCTCCCTGAGAGTGTGTATATAGCAGCTCTCTACAGAGCGTTCGGGAGTTAGTCTCTTTGGGGTAGATTTTAAAAGAAGCGCGATCAGCCTACTTTTGCTTGCGCATCAGACTCAAGCAAAAGTACGCTGGATTTTAGTAGATACGCGCGGAGCCGCGCGTATCCACTAAAATCCTGGATCGGCGCGCGCAAGGCTATCGATTTTGTATAGCCTGCGCGCGCCGAGCCGCGCTGCCTCCCCCGTTCCCACGGAGGGCGCGGCCTGCTGCGCGCCGGGCCGCGACCTGGGGGCGGGTACGGAGGGCGCGGCCACGCCCTCGGACCGCCCCGGGCCGTAGCCACGCCCCCGTACCTGCCCCCAAAACGCTGCCGACACGCCCCCGAAACGCCGCGACGACCGGGCCCGCCCCCCGACACGCCCCCTCCGAAAACCCCGGGACGTACGCGAGTCCCGGGGTCTGCGCGCGCCGGTAGGCCTATGTAAAATAGGCTTACCGGCGCGCAGGGCCCTGCTCGCGTAAATCCGGGTGGATTTACGCGAGCAGGGCTCTTAAAATCCGCCCCTTTATGTTTGCTGAGAGTTAGGAGGTAGATTGGAGTTTCGCTTACATTGTTTTTCAGGCCCAGTCAAGAGGAGCCTGGCAAACCTTGCCTGGTAATCCTGATCAGGGTCTGGAGGGTTTTGCTTATCCAGTCCACTCACTGACTGGTTAGGATTTTCCCTCTAAGTATATTGTTGAGTTTAAACTTTTAAGTAATAGGATCCTTGCAAGAGCCTGTACCACCTGAGCTCAGGGCATGGGGAACCCTGTGTCTGGGGCTGTGCAGGTTAGGGAAGACCTGCCCTCCATATTCTCCATGAGGACAGGAAGTGGCAGTGACCTGCTGCAACAAGGAAGAACTCTGGTGTTAAATTCATTTGGGGATAAAAGACTTTGAGTTCACGATCCAGGAGGAAGTTTTGGCTGCCCTGCCTTCCCATTTGAAGCAAAGAGACTTGCTTCAAAGAGATCCCTCCCATCAGGGATCCAGAAAAAAGAAATAAAGAGACTGTGTAAGAACCAAAGAGATCCAGAAGATCTGCTAATCGTGAGTAAGGAAAACCAAAAATCACAAAACTGCCTACTACCCTGGGGAGTGTGAGGGAAGATTTACTCTCTGTGCCATAGACTTTTACCATTTTTATCAGACTGGAAGCGGTTTTTACCAGTCTAAAGATATCCTGCCCACCTGGGAGCTCCACTTTACCTAATCCAAGAGAGTGGATATTTCCCTGGCCCTGATATGTGAGTCCTACATAGGCAGAGGGAAGAGACTGTAAGAAAAGAAAACAAAATAATTCTGTGGTGCTGCTATTTGTGTTATTGTGTCATTCATCACCGTTGTTTGAACAGTAAAGACTTTAATGTTGGACACTATCCCAGTGACTCCAGAGTATTTATTTTGCACTCACTATATGGACAGTCCCCTCTCCCAAGGGAACACCAAGGAAAAGGGAATGTGTAAAAAGGTCACCCCTGTCACATTGGGCCCTGGAAGTAAATCTTCCTCCCCACCTATGAAGGCTTCGGCCCTGGAAGTAAGAGAGATTGTGAAAGAGCTCGCCAGTGAGTGGATCCAGCCCTGAAGAGAAACAAATTATTTTATGGCCCCACCCGTGCAGGATAGGCACATTGGGTGGGGTTATACTCAATACTGGAGCTGAGCAGGGGCAATTGTGTGGCTTTTTGGAGCTGTATTGGAATTGAGTAATGAGAGGTTTTAGGTGGGTGTCTCTGGCTAGGCCTCGCTGGCCTGCAGAAGAAAGTGAAGGAAGTTTTGGAGAGTTTATTTTGGTAAAGAGAAGGGTTTGTTTTCTGTGTTATGGGACTTGATCCCAGCTTCAGGGGGAACCTTCCTGCCTGAGGGGAAGAGAGTGTGGGTGCTGTGCCTGCCCTCTGCCCGGCTGATGTGGGGTGGCTTTTGCATCTATCTGAGAGAAGAGATGTGTTTGAAAGCAGCAATTTCTTTTCTATGTTTTTGGATGTATAGGGACTTTTCCATTCAAGTTCCAGAGTTTTGAGGACTTTTAGCGAGACTGAGACTTGGTCTTTTGCCAAGAGTCCACTTTCAGTTGCCCAGGAGTGTGGGCATTACCACAGTCCTCAACTCCATAGGGATACTGGCTCAGAGAATATTAGGTTAATAACAGGCTCTGTGGATTTTTGGTGTTTTTGTGAGGATTCCTGAACTTAATTTTGTCAATGGACTTTGCAGTTGTTTGTCTTACAGTAAATTTTAGTTGGGCACCTTTCAAGCTGTTCTGCCTGTTTGTCCAGTGGACTATATCAACCCTGAGAACAATGGATAGTGTGTGTGTGTGTGTGTGTGTGTGTGTGTTGAGACTGAAAGTGGGTCCCCCTTCCCAAGAGCCTAGGTGTATCCTGCTTCCTGCCTGAGTGAACCCTGGCACCCTTATTGTATGGAGCGAGAGAGCGGAAGAAGCAGAGGTCCAGTGCAAAAGTGGCCACAGGGACTTTTGTGTGCCCTGCTATTCCAGGAGTCACCCAGTTACATATTCTAATAGCAATCCCTGCTTTGCTCTGATCCTGCTCATCCAATTCATGCCACTGTCATCCTTTTACAAGGATTCCACTGATCAGCAAGGCTTACCCACCTCCACCAGCAGTGCACAAGCTCCCAGAAGGAGGAGGTGATGACAGATCTCTTACTTTCTGCTCTTTATATCTGCAGTAAATAATTCATCTCTTATTCAGCAATCAGCTCCCTGACACTGACCCAGTGGTACTCTTTATCACTTATCAGCTGCTTTTATGATTGACTGAAATACCAGGCATGAAATATTTGAGGCATGAGTACCTGGACAAGAGCTGGAGCTTCTCTCTTCTGCCGCATTTGCTGCTGGTTTAAGCACTCAGATTATCTCTCGCTCACTATCTCTCCTTCCACTACCCTCCCTATCTTACAGGAATGAATAAGATGTGCCTCCATGCATTGAGAAATGCTAAATCTTTTTGCAGAGCTCTCAAAAATGTTGAAACTATGACAAGAATCATTTTCTTTGAAATAAATGAGAATTAGCTTCCCAATGGAATTCTTTGGGCTAGATTATTGCTTTAGCAAGTCAGTTCAGGAAAGTAGTCATGCTGTTTATTCATAATGACTGAGCCCCTTGAAAAGGAAGTAAAGGATAGCATTACTGGGCGTTTTCACCTTCAGCCTACTCTTTCTGAGATGATGAGATAGTGGAGTTGCCTTTAGTCACAGGCTCCTATAGCATGGTAGTCTCTGGTTTCTAATACCATAAAATTTCATATCCTCATTTACATACACGCACAGAAGCTAGATGCACAATCTTAGTGTCACTCACCAATGTCTAAGCACATGCTGCTGATAACCAGGGTATAGGATGGATCCCATCCCTTGCAGAGCAGTGAATGTATGTTTCACAGAGCTCAATATACATGCATTTCCACAAGGGAATAGACTGAATTGGAAGTCCGAGAGCCAGTGCAAAGAGTCAATTTAGAAGTTAGAAATGCAAAAAAATGTATTTATTAAATTGTCATGTTGAACAATATTAAAGTTAAACAATACAAAATATCAGTTGATGAAAATCAGATGATAATACATTGCAAAATGGAGCAGACCAGTAGGACTTGTGTACCTCACTATTCATGAGCTAAATTAAGGTCAAATTTATTATAAAATAATATGAAAAAAGAGAGAATTCTATAATTGATAGCAACTGGAGAATTCAATTTTTGCTTTGATTGTAATGAATCATTAAAATTGTTCCGTCCATTGGTCGCAGACGGCTGCGACTGCTCTGCCTTACCTCTTTTTCTCCCCTTTCACTCTCTTTGGGCAAGATGGCTGCCTCCGTTGCTGAGGGTCTCGGCATTTCCAAACCAGCATGAGTGTCCCCATCCGCCATACTCACTCCCGTGGCCTCCTAGGGTGCAAGGACGCACATCTCCTACGCTCAAATACACGTCTTGGTGGGAACTTCGGGGGCGGCCCCACCACATGACGTCAGTACCTCCGGGTATATCTAGCCTCCACCTCCACTATCACCCTGAGTTAGCAAAGACTTCACTTTACTACTCTGACTGCTCTAAGCTGCATACTTAGACACTGCTTTCACTCTAAGGGCCTCGCTCCAGTAAGAAGCTCTAGATACCCGCTCCTCGGGGGCCTTTCGCTTCCAACTTCCCTTCGGGGCTCCTCACTAACCAGGACAACCGCTCCTCGGGAGTCTCTCTCTCTATTCTACATTTCAGGATAATGGACCTTTGGGTCCTCACTCCTCGAGGGCCTATCTACCTTTATATCCTGCACCATGGACCTTCGGTTCCACCATTCTACCACCAGGAAGACGCCTTCATTCTGTGAGTACCTCTACGATCCGGCGCTCCAACTCCACCCACCAGCCGCGGCGTTACCCGGACTGCGGGCTCCCGCCTATTGTGAACATCTGGGTGAGACTATACTTCTGAGCCTGTTGAATGTACTGGCACTTCGTGGATCAGTGCTTCACCTTCCTGCTTTCACCATCTATCTACAGCACTACAATAAAGACTCTATCCTTACTGTGTCTGATATCTGTGTCAGCCTATTGCAGTGGTTCCCCACGGGGCTCCTCCCCATGGGTGGAGTCATCTCCATTGCGACCAAGGGTCCACGATGCCACAAACACAACAGATTTCTAACTCCATGGACTCGGCTCAGCTCGCAGACCTGCAGGCCATCCCTAGCCTAGCCCAGCGGATCACAGAACAACAAAAGTCTTTGGAGAGCCTAGCTACTGCCTTCAATCAGTTACACAATCAACTGAACTCTTCAGCTCCTCCTGTGAAAGAATTGCTGTCGATAGTAGTAACCATTAAGACCACTGTACCTTTATCCACACCTACCCGCTTTACGGGTGAAGCCAAGATGTGCAGAGGGTTCATTAGTCAATGCAGCATGCATTTTTCATTACAGCCTACCTTCTTTCCCACTGAAGCTTCAAAGACCACCTACATCCTGTCATTCCTTGAAAGACGAGCCCTGGCCTGGGCTTCACCGTTATGGGAACGTCAAGATCCTATCCTGAATGATCTACCAGGATTTCTCAAAATTTTTAAGTCTGTGTTTAATGACCCGGCTTGCCAGACCATCGCTGGATCTGCCTTGCTCAACCTTCAGCAAGGTAACAAGCCACTTACAGACTTTGCTATTGAATTTAAGACTCTAGCATTCAAACTACATTGGGACACTGGATGCTTACGTGCCATATTCAACTCTCACATAAAGGACGAATTAGTAGCTCGCGATTTGCCTGATTCCCTTGAGACCCTGATGGAACTAGCAGGGAAAATTGACCGCTGTATCCACGATTGTACTCAAGAGGCTAAGAGTCCATTTACACTACAGTGGAGGCTAACCATCCTAAACCTGTGCCTATTGCTTCCAACTTACCGTCTGCACCCCTAGAGGAGGAAGAGGCTATGCAACTAGGCCAAAGCCACTTGACCTCTAAGGAGAGACATTATCGCAAGCGCATGGGGTTGTGCATGTACTGTGGCCAATCGTCATGCAGTCCAAACCTGTCCGGGAAACTGACGGGCCTGGGATCTGCAGGAGGACTTCTCCTGGGCCTCACCTCTCCTACTCCTCCATTATCATTATCAGTATCTCTGCTTTGCGGAGGTCTCGAATTTCAGACTCTCACTCTCATTGACTCCGGTGCCGGAGGTAATTTTATTCTGAAGTGCTTGGTTGAACATCTACAGATTCCTACCACACCGATAGCTAAGCCTCTGCTATTGTCATTCATCCATGGAGAACCATATGCCACAATTTAATTGGGCTACCTTGGAACTGTCCCGGTGGGGACCAGACTGTCATGGTCGGTGTCTTGCTGAAGTTTCACCGCTTATCTGCATGCCCACTACCCCATCATTACCTGGCTTACCTCCACAATACGCCCCTTTCAGGATGTTTTCTCTAAGCAAGCAGCTGATGTTCTTCCGACACACAGAGAGTTCGATTGTGCCATAAATCTGAAGCCAAATTCAGAACCTCCCAAAGGAAGAATTTACCCTCTTTCAGTAGCTGAGACCAAAGCTATGTCTACCAACATACAAGAAAATCTACAAAAGGGATTTATCAGACTTTCTAAATCTCCTGCTGGTGCAGGCTTCTTTTTTGTAGGGAAGAAGGATGGCACCTTATGCCCCAGCATCGACTACAGGGGTCTGAATGAGATTACCATCAAGGACAGGTACCCGCTGCCCTTAATATCTGAACTGTTTGATAGACTCCAAGGGGCCAAAATATTCTCCAAATTGGACCTAAAAGGAGCTTACAACTTGGTGCATATTCGAGAAGGAGATGAATAGAAGACTGCTTTTAACACCCATGATGGACACTTTGAATACCTCGTCATGCCCTTCGGTTTAAGCTAGCACCTGCAGTCTTTCAAAGTATGATGAATGACATCTTACGGGACTTACTGTATCAATGTGATATACTGATCTTTTCTCAGGATCTGCAAAGTCTAGGGGTGTGCATTCGTTTTGAACGTATATGTAAAATGCAACTTATATTTTTAAAAGAGAAAAAAAAGGTTTGAGGAGAAACGCATCGCGAGTTCCAACGTATTCAACATAGCTATGTTGAATACGTTGAACCTAAATAAACACTTAAACCCCCCACCCTCCTGACCCCCCCAAGACTTACCAAAACTCCCTGGTGGTCCAGCGGGGAGTCAGGAAGCCATCCCTGTTTTCCTTTGCGAGGAGCACGTGACGTCGGCGTCACGTTGGAGTGACGCGGACGTCACGTGGGAGTGACGCGGATGTCACGTGCTCCTCCGTGCCTCCGCTCCCGGACCCCCGTTGGACCCAACCAGAACTTTTGGCCAGCTTGGGGGGGTCAGGAGGCCTTGGGGGGGTCAGGTCATGAGGCCTGGGGGGGTCAGGAGGCTCCCCCAAGGCCCCCCCCCCCAAGCTGGCCAAAAGTTCCGGTTGAGTCCAAGCTGGGGTCAGGAGGCCCCCCCAAGGCCCCCCCCAAGCTGGCCAAAAGTTCCGGTTGGGTCCAACGGGGGTCCCGGAGGGACCTCCTGCCACATGACCTACCTGTCACGTGGTAGGAGTACAAGATGGCGCCGGTGACCATGTGACAGGGGCTGACCAATGGCACGGCAGCCCCTGTGACACAGGTTATCGGCGTCATGAGGAAATCGCAGATGAGTGCAGGGATGGCTTCTTAACTCCCCGCTGGACCACCAGGGAGTTTTGGTAAGTCTTGTGGGGGGATTAAGGAGGGTGAGGGATTTAAATTTTTATTTAGGGAACCGGTGAACGTATGGACAGACCCTCAACTTATGGAATTCTCCATATGTCCATATTGAACGAAATCGACCCTCAACTTCAACTTATCAACGAAAACCTTTTGTCTGCACATCCCTAGCAAAGTCATCAGGAGGATGTTAAGAAAGTCCTACGACGCCTGCGTGAATACCACCTATACGCAAAGCTTGAGAAGTGCGAATTTCACAAAGAAGCTTTACCCTTCCTGGGATACATTGTTTCTAAGAATGGTTTTCAAATGGACCTCAAGAAACTTGAGAGTATCCGGGACTGACCTCAAACCACAGGCCTGAAGACATTATGTTGCTTCTTGGGATTCACCAATTACTACCGATCCTTTATTAAAAACTGCTTATCATTGACAGTCCTTCTAACTGCTATGACCAAGAAGGGAGCCAACTCTGCCAATTGGTCTCCAGAAGCCATCTCAGCCTTCCTGATGCTCAAAGAGGCTTTCCAAAAGAAGCAGTTCCTCTGCCACCCTGACCCACACTGTCCTTTCATCGTGGAGGTTGACGATCCAACGTTGGTGTGGGGGCAGTTCTAAGTCAGTACAGCAAATCCAGTGTGCTCCATCCTTGCTTCTTCTTTTCTAGGCGATTCTCGCCTGCTGAGAGAAACTATGGGATAGGAGACAAGGAGCTTCTCGTGATCAAGCTGGCTTTAGAAGAGTGGCGTCCCTGGCTAGAAGGCGCACAACACCAAATAGTAGTTTACACCGATCACAAGAATCTAGAGTACCTTCGACATGCTCAATGACTCAACCACTGTCAAGCAAGTTGGTCTCTGTATTTCAACAGATTCGACTTCCTTCTGAAATACTGTCCAGGAGAGAAGAACACCCGGGCTGATGCCCTATCACGCTCCTTCGCACCTCAGGATGTGCCGGATGAACCCTGTCATATCATCGATCCGAAAGAGTGGTTCTCGCAGCCACCTACATAGTACCTGCCGGGAAGACGGTGGTGGCCAGAAGTTTAAGAAAAAGACTTTTGAAATGGGCACACGATTCCCATCTGGCAGGCCATCCAGGACAGAGTCGTACCTTAGCAATGTTGCAAAGATACTATAGGTGGCCAACCGTGAAGAAGGATGTACATGCATATGTGGTTTCCTGTGCTGTCTATGCCATGCAAAAACCACCACCCGGGTGTCCTTGGGGCCTATTACAGCCTCTATCATCACTGGATGAACCATGGACCCATATAACTACCGATTTCGTAGTGGACCTGCCATCATCCAACGGCAATAACACCATATGGGTTAAGGTCGACAGTTTCTCTAAACTGGCACACTTTGTAGCATTACCAGGATTACCCTCTGCTACCGAATTTGCAAAACTCTTCATTAAACACATCTTCTGTCTTCATGGGATGCCTAAATATATCCTATCCAACAGAGGAGTACAATTTACTGCAAAGTTTTGGAGAGCATTATGTCAAAAATTTGACATCACTTTGGACTTAACCTCTGCCTACCATCCTTAGTCTAACAGTCAGACTGAGAGGATGAATAGGACGCTGAAACAATTTCTGCGATTGGATGTCAATTCTAGACAGAACGACTGGGCTGAATTACTGCCTTGGGCAGATTTTGCCATCAATTCACATCCTGCTTCTTCAACGTGGTCTTCCCCTTTCCAGCTTGTCTACGGGAGACAACCATTACCTCCGCTGCCAATTCCATTGTCAGTAGCCTCTCCTGCTGTCCAGGGTACTGCAGCAGAATTATCCCAACTTTGGAGACAGACGAAGGAGCTCCTCCTTAAAGCAGGACAAAAGGCAAAGGAACCTATGATGCTCATAATCAAAAGGCACCCCATTTTCAGCCTGGAGACAAGGTTTGGTTAAGCACCAAGTACCTCCGACTTAAGCTTCCTTCTGTAAGATTTGCTTCTCGCTTTGTGGGACCTTTTGCCATCCTTCGGCAATTAGGAAATCTAACATACAGTCTAAAACTGCCCCCATCAATGAAGATACACAATGCATTTCATCTATCTCTACTAAAGCCAATGATACTCTCCGAGTTCTCCAGGAAAGAACCAGAGCCTACCAGCCTGGATACAGAAGATGACATTGAATATGCCGTAGACGACATCCTTGATGTATGGAAAAGAGGCAAGACATGGGAGTACCTTATCTCTTGGGAGAACTATGGCCCAGAGGAAAGCTCCTGGGAAGCACTGGCCAATATTACAGACAAGGAGATGATATGTCAGTTCCACCTGGCATACCCATGCAAGCCCAGACCACCTGGAAGAGGTCTTGGAGGGGGCCCTTTGAAGGGGGTACTGTTGCGTCCATCGGTCGCAGATGGCTGCGACCGCTCTACCTTACCTCTTTTTCTCCACTTTCACTCTCTTTGGGCAAGATGGCTGCCTTTGGTGCCAAGTGCCGAGGGCCTCGGCGTTTCCAAACCAGCACGGACATCCCCATCCGCCATGCTCACTCCTGTGGCCTCATAGAGCGCGTGTGTGCACATCTCCTACGCTCAAATACACGTCATGGCGGGAACCTCGGGGCGGCCCCACCACATGACTTCAGTACCTCCGGGTATATCTAGCCTCCGCCTCCGCTACCACCTTGAGTTAGCAAAGACTTCACTTCGCTACTCTGACTGCTCTAAGCTGCACGCTTAGATGCTGTTTACACTCTAATGGTCTCGCTCCAGTAAGAAGCTCTAGACACCCGCTCCTCGGGGGCCTTTCACTTCCAACTTCCCTTCGGGGTTCCTCACTAACCAAGACAACTGCACCTCGGGAGTCTTTCTCTCTATTCTACAGTTCAGGATATTGGACCTATTGGTACTCGCTCCTCGAGGGCCTATCTACCATTATATCCTGCACCACGGACCTTCGGTCCCACCATTCTACCACTAGGAAGACGCCCTCATTCTGTGAGTACCTCTACGATCCAGCAATCCAACTCCACCCACCAGCCGCGGCGTTACCCGCACTGCGGGCTCCCACCTATCGTGAACATCTGGGTAAGACTATACTTCTGAGCCTGATGAACGTACTGGCACTTCGTGGATTAGTGCCTCACCTTCCTGCTTTTTTCATCTATCTACAGCAGTACAATAAAGACTCTATCCTTACTGTGTCTGCTATCTGTGTCAGCCTATCACAGTGGTTCCCCATGGGGCCCCTCCTCGTGGGCAGAGTCATCTCCATTGCGACCAGGAGTCCACAATGCCACAAACACAACAAAAATCTGTCATGTAACATGATCCAAAAAATGCCCATGTCAAGAATATACTTAAGAATATTCACCAGGACAGAAAAACTAGTCTAAACAAAACAGTGTTTGATTTCTTGGGGAATGGGGCTTTACCTGATGGCCTGATTCTGTCTGAGAGAGGAACCAAGGTCCTAAGGTTCTAAGAGGTCAATTTTAAAATGAGTGCGCATGCGCCCATACAGATGCATGTCAGCGTGCAAACGAGGATACGCTGGAATTTTTAATTGTGTGCACATGGACGTGTGTGTGCAACTTTTAAAATATACCCCTAAGTATGCTTCTAATTTTAAGAGGTTATTCGAGCCTATCTAGCACGCATTTGCACATCTCTACTCGCTATTAACTGGACAAACTGGTGGACTCATTTCAAAACTGGAAATGTACCTCATGGAGGAGGATCGTTTATGATTATAACACTGTGAGATTACCCAGCTGGGGTTATAATACAAATATATGAAACCTTCCTTCCCTCCATAAAAATTTTTTTTTGAAAATATCTCTCTTTTGGAGTTATTAAACATTTTTCCAACACATTATATGTAGTCACCTGATAATTCTTTGTAAAAAAGTTCTTGAAGCAATAAGAGGTGATTGTTTTTGCATTTCTTAGTTTTCACATTTGATAAATCCCTCTAAATTTTATGGTGCTATTAATATTTCTGACACCTATATCCTATACATCCAATATATATATCCTATATTATAATAGATATCTGTCCTGTGGTCTGGGGCTATATATCTAAAAATACTAAACAGTGCAGCAGTAGTGTTAGTGTAGTAGATTATTTATTATATCAGTCAATCTACCAGATAGATTTATAGCTCAGCTAGCTATTCTAGTTTAAAAAATAAATACCAAACTAATTTATTAACTTGTTTAATCTACTAGATTTATTATATCCTTCTTTGACCACAGGATCATCATGCCACTCTCCTCTGGGAAAAAATATGGCACTAGAACTAGTGTTACCGGAAAGAGCAGTCTGCCAGTCCCTTGGAAAAAACTGCGATTTTTTTGAGAAGAAAGAGGATGTAGAAGCGCAAGGTTACTTGTTGCAGGGGAAGGAAGGAGCTAAATGTGAGGAACAGGTCAAATTCTTAGATGAAATAATGGTGCTACAGAACGTCTTGGATGATGATGATGATGATGAATCAGATATTAGAGATGTGAATCGTGTCCTCGATCGTCTTAACGATTGATTTCGGCTGGGAGGGGGAGGGAATCGTATTGTTGCCGTTTGGGTTTTAAAAATATCGTGAAAAATCGTTAAAATCGTGAGCCAACCCCCTAAAACCCACCCCCGACCCTTTAAATTAAATCCCCCACCCTCCCGAACCCCCCCCCCAAATACTTTAAATTACCTGGGGATCCAGCGGTGGTCCAGAACGGCGGCGGTCCGGAACGGCCCCCTCAATTGAATCCTTTTATCTTCAGCCGGCGCCATTTTGCAAAATGGCCGCCGCAAAATGGCGGCGGCCATAGACAAAAATGATTCGACGCAGGAGGTCGTTCCGGACCCCCGCTGGACTTTTGGCAAGTCTTGTGGGGGTCAGGAGGCCCCCCCCAAGCTGGCCAAAAGTTTCTGGGAGTCCAGCGGGGTTCAGGAAGCGATTTCTTGCCGCGAATCGTTTTCCGTACGGAAAATGGCGCCGGCAGGAGATCGACTGCAGGAGGTCGTTCAGCGGTGAAAAATGAGGGATTTAAGCGGATGCTCCATTATTTCGCCCCTTACTACAAACTTCCTTCAAGAAGTACATTTAGCCGTCAGGTGCTTCCTTCCCTATACAGAAAATGTCGTGCTGAAATGCAGATTGTGATGGCAAGGGCAAAGGGGAGGAGCATCCATCTCACCACTGATATTTGGACTAGTATGAATGCAATGCACGCATATTTGTATCTTTCTTTTTTTTTTTTTCTTTTTATATTTTTATTAATTTTTAACAAACTTTTACATTTGCAAAAAAAGACAAGAAATGATTAATTGAATTACAAACAAGTTTCAAAAATATTTCTCGAAGATTCATTTACCTTTATATTCAATTTGGGGTAGATTTTCTAAATTTGGGCGAGCGCGTACTTTTGTTTGCGCACCAGGCGCGAACAAGAGTATGCGGGATTTCAATAGATACGCGCGTAGCCACGCGTATCCATTAAAATCCTGGATCGGCGCGCGCAAGACTGCCGATTTTGGGCAGCCTGCGCACGCCGAGCCGCACAGCCTGCCTCTGTACCCTCCGAGACCGCTCCGAAATCGGAGCGGCCTCGGAGGGAACTTTCTTTCGCCCTCCCCTCACCTTCCCCTCCCTTCCCCGGCCCTATCTAACCCCCACCCTACCTTTATCCATGGATTTACGCCTGAAGGAACTAAAAAATGAGATTTCAGACCTATTACGGTAGTAAAAATTTGTAATCTATCATTAAAATGATCCATTGTACCTGAAGACTGGAGGGTGGCTAATGTAACCCCAATATTTAAAAAGGGCTCCAGGGGCGATCCGGGAAACTGCAGACCAGTTAGCCTGACTTCAGTGCCAGGAAAAATAGTGGAAAGTATTCTAAATATCAAAATCACAGAACATATAGAAAGATATGGTTTAATGGAACAAAGTCAGCATGGCTTTACCCAAGGCAGGTCTTGCCTCACAAATCTGCTTCACTTTTTTGAAGGCGTTAATAAACATGTAGATGAAGGTGAACCGGTAGATGTAGTATATTTGGATTTTCAGAAGGCATTTGACAAAGTTCCTCATGAGAGGCTTCTAGGAAAAGTAAAAAGTCATGGGTTAGGTGGCGATGTCCTTTCGTGGATTACAAACTGGCTTAAAGACAGGAAACAGAGAGTAGGATTAAATGGACAATTTTCTCAGTGGAAGGGAGTGGGCAGCGGAGTACCTCAGGGATCTGTATTGGGACCCGTACTTTTCAATATATTTATAAGTGATCTGGAAAGAAATAAGACTAGTGAGGTAATCAAATTTGCAGATGATACAAAATTGTTCAGAGTAGTTAAATCACAAGCAGATTGAGATAAATTGCAGGAAGATCTTCAGAGACTGGAAAATTGGGCATTTAATTGGCAGATGAAATTTAATGTGGATAAGTGCAAGGTGATGCATTTAGGGAAAAATAACCCTTGCTGTAGTTACACAATGTTAGGTTCTATATTAGGAGCTACCACCCAAGAAAGAGACCTAGGCGTCATAGTGGATAATACATTGAAATCGTTGGTTCAGTGTGCTGCGGCAATCAAAAAAGCAAACAGAATATTGGGAATTATTAGAAAGGGAATGTTGAATAAAACGGAAAATGTCATAATGCTTCTGTATCGCTCCATGGTGAGACCGTACCTTGAATACTGTGTACTATTCTGGTCGCCGCATCTCAAAAAATATATAATTGTGATGGAGAAGGTACAGAGAAGGGCAACTAAAATGATAAGGGGAATGGAACAGCTCCCCTATGAGGAAAGACTAAAGAGGTTAGGACTTTCCAGCTTGGAGAAGAGACAGCTGAGGGGGGATATGATAGAGGTGTTTAAAATCATGAGAGATCTAGAACGGGTAGATTTAAAATCGGTTATTTACTCTTTGGCACATTTAAAACTAATTGGAGAAAGTTCTTTTTCACTCAATGCACAATTAAAGTCTGGAATTTTTTGCCAGGGGATGTGGTTAGTGCAGTTAGTGCAGCTGGGTTTAAAAAAGGATTGGATAAGTTCTTGGAGGAGAAGTCCATTACCTGCTATTAATTAAGTTGACTTAGAAAATAGCCACTGCTATTACTAGCAACGGTAACATGGAATAGACTTAGGGGTAGATTTTATAAATCTACGCACGTGCGTACTTTTGTTCGCGCACCAGGCGCAAACAAAAGTACGCTGGATTTTATAAGATAGGCTCGGCGCGCGCAGGAGTGTTTTAAAAGGGTTACGCGCATACCCCTTTTAAAATCCAGCCCTTAGTTTTTAGGTACTTGCCAGGTTCTTATGGCCTGGATTGGCCACTGTTGGAAACAGGATGCTGGGCTTGATGGACCCTTGTTCTGACCCAATATGGTATGTTCTTATATTCTTATTTTATCTGAAGAAATAGAAGTAGATAGGACATGAAATCCAGATCTCGATTAAAAGAGCTCTCCTCAGGCAAATAGGTTTTTTTTTTGTTCAACTAGTTTCTTGTAGTGACTCTGTAAGACTGTTACAATGTATCATGTCTTCCGACATCCCGTTTTAAGTAAACCGGTGTGAAATTTTGAATCGAATATTGGTATAGAAAAACAATAAATAAATAAATAAATAATATTGACCCAACCCACAAAGGAAGGGGGTCAAAACTAGACCTGACACTTACAAACAGGGAAACTATTTCTATTGTTACTGCCCAAATAGGTCATCACCTGAGTTCTAGTGATCATCAATCAGTATAGTTTAATAAAAGAATAAATACAAAGATTGGTCAACAAAGATCAGAGTTCTGGACTTCAAGGGGTAAATTTTCAAAAGATTTTAGTGTATAAAACTGGAAGTTATTAAGTGAATTTTCAAAAGAGCCTCACACGTTACATACTATCGTAAAAATTTTCAAAAGCTATTTATCCACTTTAAGTGTACTAGGGGCCAGATTTTAAAAGCTCTACATGCGTAAATCGCCTTACGAGTGCCGGGCCTATTTTATAAAGGCCCGGTGAAGCGTGTAAAGCTCCAGGATGCAAAAAAGGGGTGGTCTGGGGTCATGGCATTGGCAGGGAGGGGGTGGGGCCAGAGGCCTCCGACACAGCGGCCATTTGCTGCTATGTTGGAGGACCGTGTACGGGCAGGCTGCTGGCGCATGCAACCTGCGCCTGCCTGCAGGCAGGCGCAAAAGGTTTGATAAGAATTTGGGGGGTTAGAGTAGGGCTGGGGGGAAAGGTTAGGGGAAGGGTTGGGAAGGTTAGGTTAGGGGGGAGAGAACGGGGGAAGCCCGCGGGCATTGGCGCATGCAAGGTGCCCTAGTATGCACCCTCTTGCGCGCAGACCCCAAATTTTATAACTTGCGCGTGCCTGAGCACGCAAGTTATAAAATCAGGCGTACATTTTTGCGCACCGGATAGTGTGTGCATATGTTCGCCCATGCGCAGGTCTTAAAATCTACCCCTAAGTGCAGGTAAAACCTATTAACAATTTCAAAAGCTCTCTCACACGGGTAAAGTTCATTTGTACATGTAAAACCCAGGCTTATGCATATAAATCCTTTAGAAAATCAGGTCCTAGGAATTTAGGTTGCATGTATTTTGTAAAAAAAAGTTAGAAGAGACATTATGTGACATCTTGAACCAGTAGGATATGATCTACCTAGCTCTGCTCTCCATTCTACACATCCACCCCCATCTGCTATATATCACTGTTTTTGAGTTGCTGTGATCGCATCAACTGTTTAAGGGAGTGCCGCTGATCCGATTATAGGGTATGTCAACCCATTTCAGCAAGAAGGAAACGGAGAAAGAGAAAAGAAAAAGGCCAACCCTAACAAAATGGCGGACGGCACTCATTTGCTGGAACAGACTACACGCCAAGAGAACACCCTTCAGGAACTTAAAACAGCAGTGGTAGAAGCTTTATTTCCGGAATTCCAGAAAATAATGGACAAATTCAAAGAACCTCTCGCATGATTGTTTACGAATATTGTTGTCAGGAACTGGAAGAACGCACCTCTGATAACCAAGATGCTGTTACCACAGTACGTGATGAGCTAACTGTGGTTAAACAAAAATTGCAGCAGCAAGAAGAGCGAATTGAGAAACTTGAAAACCATTCCAGACACAACAATTTGCGTTTTGTGGGACTAACAGAATCAATATCTGGCAAAGAATTGCTTCCCTTCCTGGAGCAATGGCTGACAAGCGAGTTGGGCCTATCCTCCACCCACGTCCCGATAAAAATAGAAAGGGCCCACCGGCTCGGCACGAAGCGAAATGATGCTGAGAAGCCGAGGGTTGTAATAGCTAAATTCCTGGATTTTATTCACAAAATGGACATCCTACAGAGTTTGAAAGCTGGTAAGACTTTGCTCCATAACAATATCAAAATATTGGTTTTTCAAGACTATTCCTAAAAACTTTCTATTTTGAGGAGGGAGTTTGTGCTGGCATGCAAACGGCTTCAATCGCTGGGAATGGGGTTTGCCTTGATATACCCCACAAAGCTGCACATGGCATGCTCGGATGGTGTGAAATGGTTCTCCTCCGCAGCCATGGCACTGAAATTTGTGAACAATTTGGAAGTGGCTCGGGCATCTGAGGACAATTGATCTCATCTCGGCACTCTGAAGTTATCTGAGCAACGTGATCCTGCTTAGTTGGATTAAATTTTCGGACACAGCTGTCTGACTGCAAATTTAATTACTGGTTGAGAGCTGATTGTAATATCAGCGTGGACCAAATGGTTTCCTTAAAGTCAGATGGTTATGATCCACCCATAGCTGATGTGCACGCTGGTGAAGAAATCACATTTTGGTGCACTGTGGGGCAGATTTTCAAAGGGATACGCCCTTAAGATACGTGCGTAACCCCCGAAAAGCTGCCCCTTCCACCCCCTGCGCGTGCCGAGCCTATCTTGCATAGGCTTGGCGGCATGCGCAAGCCCTGGGCCACGCGTAAGTCCCGGGGCTTTTCTGGGGGGCGTGTTGCAGCCGGCACGCCATCGGGGGGGGGGGGGGGGGGGGCGTTCCAGGGGTGGGGCCACGGGCGTGGTTCCAGCCCAGGGACGTTCCAGGGGTGTGGCCACAGCCTCTGGACCAACCCCCAGACTGGAACATGGCGCACCAGCAGCCGGCCGGTGCAAGTTATACCTGCCTCAGGCAGGCATAACTTCTAAAATAAAGGTAGGTGTGAATTAGTTAGGGCTGGGGGGTGTTAGATAGGGGAAGGGAGGGGAAGGTGGGGGGGCCAGAAAGTTCCCTCCGAGGCCGCTCCGATTTTGGAGCCGCCTAGGAGGGAACAGAGAATGACTGCACGGCTCGGCGCGCACAGGCTGCCGATTTTGCGCAGCCTTGCATGCGCCAACCCTGTATTTTATAACATGCGTGTGGCAGCGCGCACATGTTATAAAATTAGGAGTAGATTTGTTCGTGCTGGGTTGCGCGAACAAATCTACTCCCGCGCGCACTTTTTAAAATCTACCCCTATGCATGTTAGATGTGCACTCTTCTAGCCCAAGCAAGGCGCCCACTCCCCTAGAATCTCGGACCATCGATGTCTTGGCATTGATTTTGGAATGGGAATCCACCTCTCATCATACAATACCTTTCTTGCACTGGATATGATTGCTGATGCTACTTGGATCTGGCAGGCTTAACAAGCTTAGCAGATCATCGCAGCATTGAAACCTCGGACTGCTTGATGCAATTTGACACCAGTGATCTGGGCATTATCATATATAATGTAGCTGCAATATACTGGCCAGGTCCCTTTTTTTAGGTTGACCCTTAAACTGGATCTCCGGTGCGCTACTGTTTTGGACTTAGACAACACAAATTTGTGGGTCACACCCTTTATGTTTATGTTTCAATTCTCTGAAACAGTATGCTGGTCATAACTTATCTATCTTGACCATGAGTATAGAAGTTTTGGAAGTTAGTGAATACTGGTATGATGTGTGTGTGTGTGGGGGGGGTGGATGGTGTGAATGGAGACTGGGAGTTGAGTTTGATCTTATGTCTCACAAGGGTTGGGGAAGGATGGAGGGATTCAAGGGAGGGAGGGGAGGGAGGAGAGGAGCATGGAGCAATACTAGTTTCTATATTTTATATAAATGGCAAGTCTCTTTTTTTATTTTTGGGAACCACAAACCAAGTGAGGACCTCAGCACTACCTCCTGTGAATGCAAATATTCTCATGCATATTAATTAGGGATATCCTGAAAACCCAACTGACTGGGGGGGGGGAACATAGGACAAGTTTGAGCACCTCTGCTCTGGAGCATTGGGGGAAAGGGGAGAAATATGATAAGACTTTCAAATACCAGAAAGTTATAAATAATTCTCAAGAACTAAAATTTTTTCAATGGAAAGTTTATTCAAGAACAAGGAGTCAGATATAAGAATAATTTTAGAAAATATTTCTTCACAGAAAGGGTGGCAGATTCATTTATTACTTATTTATTCCAATATTTATATTTCACTGATAATTACATTCATGCTCAGTGGATTACAAATGCAACATAAAATACAGTAAATAAAACAACAACAAAAATATAAATAAAAGAAATATGTCATATGCGATAAGGCCCTAACACACACGATAAACCCCTATTGCACGTGAAAAGGGCACGTAGGTGAGGGACATTATTACTGGCAGTAGCGCGGTGAATAGCACCATCTTTTACGCTGGTGAAATCGCACCGCCACAGTGCGAACAGCTGCGGCCTTTCGCAGGCCCACCCCCACCCCCTTTTTCGCGAGATTTATCATTCTGCAAAGAATGATAAATCCAGCCCTATGTAATTTAACATAAGCATGTGCTTATTATTATTATTTTATGTTTTTTATTTTTTTGATATTTTTATTGCACACCACTTCAGGTATTCTCTTTGGAGATTGGGGAAGTGATTAATTAGATTGGTAAATAAATAAACACACTATGTACTGTAATACAGTAGCAAAAGAAGATTTATGCAATCAACCTTTAAATATTTTCTATTATCAAGATAATATGTAACACTTTAGTATGCAATACAATTGAAGACAGGGATTTTGCTTTATACTGTTAGGAATGAATTGCCTTATGTCTCACTTTGGTATAAAATCATTCAGGAATATTTTATTTTTCTTTGTTACACTTTGTTGATTCCATCAAACCGCAACAATGACACAGAAATGCACCATAGCAAACAGCTATTTTGAAGCCTTTATCCTGCATGACATAATATACTATTCTTCCTGAATGATATCATGAAGTAAAAATGGCTCTTTCCATTCTAGCTGCTTTGTACACTAAAGTGTTGAATAAAATCTTGAAAATTAGATTTAATTTTTTACATTTTTGATTGCATAATCACCACATACAGGATACTGCTCTGCATTTACATCATTTCTTTTTATTTATTTATTTAAAAAGTTTTGTATACCATCGTTCGAAGTACATCACAACGGTGTATATAAAATAACATAAAACACAAAGGGGTACATTTTAAAACACAGCGCACACACATACTTTTGTTCGTGCATCAGGCACGAACAAAAGTACGCTAGATTTAATAAGATATGCGCATATCTTATAAAATCTGGGGTCGGCGTGCGCAAGGGGGTGCAATTTGTGCAACTTGCGCGCGCTGCCCGTTCCCTCTGAGGCCGCTCCGAAATCGGAGCGGTCTCGGAGAGAACTTTCCTTCCACACCCCCCCCCCCCCCCCCCCCCGGCACCTTCCCCTACCTAACCCACCCCCCGGCCCTATCTAGACCCCCCCTACCTTTATCTGAAAAGTTACTACTGCCTCCGGGGATAGTAACTTACGCGTGCCAGCGCGGCAGGCCCCGACACAGGCCGCTGTGTCAGGGCACTCGGCCATGCCCCCGAACCGCCCACATGCCCCTGAACACGCCCCTGATCCAAAACCGCGCCGCCCCTGGCCACGCCCCCGACCGCCCCTTTTTGCAAGCCCTGGGACTTGCGCGCGCCGCCGAGCCTATGCAAAATGGGCTCGGCGCGCGCAGGGGGGGGGTTTAAAAGGGTTACGCGCATACCTTATGCACGTAACCCTTTTAAAATCTGGCCCACAGTATACATCGGAATTTTTACAACACGCATTCAGTAGGAAAACAAGAACCTTAAAAATAAAATACAAAACGTGAAAGATTACACCAGTCTTTCGATTCTAGATGTTATTAGCCTTTCTCAAGGTTGTCTACATAGGCTTGTTCAAAAAGCCAGGTCTTTAAGGCTTTTTTAAATTTTTTGAACTCTGCTTCAAGTCTCAAATCAGCAGGCATCGTGTTCCAGAAACTGGGACCTGCAATGGAGATGATCCTCTCATGCACTAACGTGAGGTGGGCTGAGACTAAAAACACTGCAGTTATAACACTAAAAATACATTTAAAAAATCAGCTTGGTAAATAGAAATATAAATCATGGTCATGAAAGGAAGCTTCCTATGTTCCATGAGAGCTACTGAGTTTTGTGAAGGGTGCAAGGACTGAAATTGTTCCACATTAGCTTCCATGATGAATTAATTCCCGTAGGTTTTTTTTTGTTTGTTTGTTTGTTCATTATATAGCCATCTTTCTGAAAACCAAATGTAATAAAAACAATGTAAATACATGATAGAAACAGAAAAGGGATTAAAGACAATTTCTGTCTTGTTTTTATTTTTAAACCACAGAATCTATACTCAAGGCCATATGACAATGCGCTGCTCACCTCTGCGACCCAAGAATGTAGTCTTACTTCTCCATAGGCCTCACTCCAACTGAATTAACTACCGGGAAGTCAGCCAAGAGCCTCAAGTTTCCGAGGACCCTCACATTTGACGAGAAGCTGGTGATCTAGTCCTGTTCTCACATCTCAGCTCTCCTGTAGCCCTCACTGACCTGCCTCTTTTGCAGAAAATGTTGATTACAGCTATCACGAGGCACTGGTTCTGTATTCACGTGCATTTCTCTTTTATGAATATGTGTTGGACTAAATGCTCCAGAAATACTTATTCCTACTCTGCTCCTAGTTAGGTTTCTATCCTCTCCTCTTTACAATCTATAGCACAACTGGCTTCTTGTGATGATGATTGTCTGTGGAAGAAAATGACACTTGGGGCACAGTTCTCAAATTAAGTTTCACCACCAGGCATAAAACAGAATTTTAAAAAAGCAACTTGTTCATCTCAAACTGCAATGCACGTAGGGGATCCTTCAATCCCCAACCACAGATGCACTGCCCTCAGGCCTGGGGACAGCGGCTGCCACTAAGTGGTGGCCTCGGTTGGCCAACGAGCAGTGCTGAAAGGTGTACCTCAGAGGTGGCAGCCTTAGGGTCAGGGAGGATTCCTGCAGCAGCCCGGGTGGAGGGGATCAAAGGTGGATGATCCCCACACAAAAAAAGCACTTCACTTTCTGCTAATCTAAAGGAAAATTAATTGTGTTTCTCAATGACTAGATATCGTCACTTCTGAAAAGTGGAATTGGATGATTATCATCTCTCAGACAGGTTAGATAATTTGACCTGTATCACACGCCCAGATAGTTTGCAATGGAGCTTCTACACAACACATCTACATTTAGAATGACCTTGTAAGCCTCTCTGTTCTATCAAATCAAGGCTGAAAAAAAAACTAATGAAGCACACGGAGATCAATATTCCAAGGGATTTGTCCAGCTAGGTTCAGGACTTAGCCAGACAAACCCTGAGTTTTCAATTTTCTGGGTCACTGAATGGAGAAGCTTTAGCTGGGTAAGTCATCGCACAGCTTAAATTGTACCTGGACAAAAGGAGGAGGAGCTGGGGGGGAGGGGGGGTCCCGAGGGCAAGGCTTAAGTTTAGTCCATTAGGGCTGACATTGAGTGTTGCGCAACTAAACTTACTCAAGTGGGTCTGGTCATTGCAAACGCTGTACTAAAGTTAGCCAGGTAAAGTTACCCAGTTAAGTCCCACTGAATATCCCAGCTAAAGTTAGCCAGGCAACTGTACTTAGCTAACTTCTCGCTCCCTGTGCTGCTCAGGATTGACCTCCACTGTTGAGCTCTGCAAAGTTTTTTGCCTCAAAAACAAAAAGTACATGAAACTGCATGTACACAGTTGTTTTCTATTATTATTTTTCAGGCAGTTTTTCTCTAAGGACATGGGTTGCGGAAGGATTGAAATGGGCCCATGGTGCAAAGCTGCTTTGCTTTATTTCCTCACTTTCTTTCTAGTGCCAATTTTACTGGCACACTGTGCCAGGAGTATTTATAAACCTTTGGGCACCGCTACTAAGTCATGCGAGAGTGAGACTGCATGACAGCAGAGAGTCTGTGTGCAAGGGATGGAATTTTACTTCTGATATTGCTGGGGTAGTTGGAGGACGTGAGCCCGCTGCCTCTGCTCACCGGTGACTGTTTGGGGATGGTGTCTGTGGTTTACGCCAGGGCAGGCACTGTTGGTGGCTAACGAAAAACAAAGGCTCATTGGTAGTTCCACTAGTGTTTCCCAACCCTCTCCAGGAGGCACACCTACCCAGTCAGGTTTTCAGGACTGCCACAATGAATGTGCATGAGATAGATTTGCATACATTGGGGACCCAGAAAACCCGACTGGTTAGCTGTGCCTCCAGCAGAAGTTTGGGAAATACTGCAGCAGAGCAGTCATATCCCTCTCTCTCTCTCTCTCTCTTTTGACTCAAGCACTATCTCCATGTATTCACTGTGGTGTTCCACTCGCAAGTGGTGCGTCAGGGCCCCCTGCCTTGTCTCAAAGACATATTATTCTTAACTCAACATGGCAGCGCAGAGATCAGAGTGTACCTGAGCACACATTACACAGAGTTGTGGCGCTGGAACTATGGGCTGAGAGATTGCATTCAACTGCTTATTGAAACTGGCATGCAAAAAAAAAATTGAGAGGAGGATGTGGAAGAAGAGGAAGTGACTGCCAAAACAGTGACTGCATCAGAAAAGAAACAAGTCAGGAATGCCTTTTTTGCACCTGGACTCTGCAAACAGGTTTAACAATAGCACTAGAATTCTTGTGGCACACAACAGTTATAGGAGGGTAGTACTTCAGATGGCTCCAAAGGGCTTTGTCTGCAGGTGTGAGACATCTGCCTACCTACAACTGTTTCACTTTTTGAAGAGTACAGAACTGATGATCTCTGACCAGCCTCTTCTAATGGCAAATAAAAAATATTGTAAAATCCAGGATTTTCTGGACACTGGATTTGTTGTGCCTTTTCCCAGCCTGCTGGACCTGGCATTTTCACTTTCCTGCTGCTCAAAACGTGTTGGATCTTCAAGTTCTAGCTAACCCACTATAATAAGTTAACTGCCCTCTTATCAACTTAATTATAGGCGTAGGGTATTTAGTGAACTTTGGTACAAAGCACCACCAGCTTAAACACAATCGGGCCGATACAGTAAACTCTGTGGAAGAGCAGGCGAATGCTCGCTCTCCTGTGCGCACGATTCTCTATTCAAATTAGGCTCGGCAGTAAAAACAGGTAAAAGGAGGCACTAGGGACACTAGCGCATCCCTAGCGCCTCCTTTTGGACCGGAGCGGCGGCTATCAGCTCAATTTTGCCGGTGTCGGTTCTCGAGCCCGCTGACAGTCACGGGTTTGGGAACCGGATGCTGGCAAAATTGAGCGTCCGGTTTTCGATCCGCGGGCCGACTTCAAAATTATTATTATTATTTTTTTTTTTTTTTACTTTTTTAACCTTTCGGGACCTCCGACTTAATATCGCCATATTAAGTCAGAGGGTGCACAGAAAAGCAGTTTTAACTGCTTTTCTGAGCACTTTCCCGGTGCCTGAAGAAATTAGCGCCTATCTTTGGGTAGGCGCTAATTTCTGAAAGTAAAATGTGCGGCTTGGCTGCACATTTTACTTTCTGAATTGCGCGGGAATACCTAATAGGGCCATCGACATGCATTTGCATGTTGCGGGCGCTATTAGGTTCGAGGGGGGTTGGACGCGTGTTTTCAGCCCCTTACTGAATAAGGGGTAACGCTAGCGCATCGAAAACACGCGTCCAATGGAGGGTTAATAGTGTGCTTCATTGGAGCGCACTGTACTGTATTGGCCCGAATGTGTGCTGTATGCCAATAAAGAAGCTAGGGTTTAGGGCTGGAGAAAATGAGGCCCTTTGAACTCCAGCTGAGCAAGAGCAGGAGCTGGGGTGGGGAAGAGAGGGGCAGAGAATGGGAGGCGGCAGTTTGCAAGCTCTCAATCTCTGCTTTGGCACTGCCACTGCAGCAGAGGCTGAGAGCTGCTGACCTGTGACCATGGGACCTGGACACAGGGAGGAGGTGTCCATGGAAATAGCTGGGAAATAGAGAACTGTCCCTCCACTCCTGTTCTCTGCAGGCTGCCTGTGAAAGGGGGAAGAAACAGAAGTGGGACTGGATTAGAGAGGAATGACTCTGCTCTATTCTGAGGAAAGCAAGAAAAACAGTAGCTATAGCTGCAAAATGTGTATTCTGCCATCAGGCCAGAATCTTGATCTGAGCAGGAACATTATGGGCCAGGATCAGAACCAGGAAATTGTCCTCGTCTGCCCTGTAATTTTATCTTACTATTTTCATTGTTTTGTAAATGTTTTCTCTTTTGCTTTAATCACTTTATGTACCACATTATCTAGGAAGTTTTGAGTTGTGGTCGTGCTGAGATTGCTGTTGATGGTGGGGAGAAGAAAAAGAATGCCTGTCAGCTTTCTCTCTTCTACTCTCTCCCCCATCACTAATCCACAGCCTCTCTCCCTCCTCACTACCCCTTTCACCCCCACATCCTGGGGATGACCCCAGCATTCTTTTCCTTCTTCCTTCCCTAACTGCTGCGCTCTCTTTGTTTCCCCGACCTGTGCACTCTCGGTCTACCTTCAGCTGAGTCCCAAGTATTGGAAGCACAACTGCAGACTGAGTTGTGTCTGTTGCAGCTCCTCTCTCTAGTTTCCCATGCATACATGCTGCCTACGCCCTTGAATCTAATTTAATGCTGTCCTACCTTCCCTACTACCTCTGCCTGCTGCTCTACTACCTGCTCTGGCTGTACTTCCCATCAGTTTGCTGTTCAGCTTCCACAACCACCTCTACTTGCTGCCTCACTGTGTTTGGTTATTGTGACATCTTCGATACAAAGCACTGTTCAAACACCTCCACATTTTCATGTTTTTCCTCCTTTAGATCTTTTAAAAGGAGAGAATAAAAATATATTCTTCCTCATCAGAGTCCTTTACAGCTCACTTCAGCTGTAATCCCTGCAACACTTTTCTTCTGAAACAGTCTGGGACACAACTTCTCCCTGTGTCTATGTTAGATCTGGCAAATGCACACAGCGGAACTCATGTTAAACACACACAGATTTGGAGGAACAACACAATTATTCATGAGAGATATTTTTCTCTTGATAACGATGATGATGATGATGGTGGTGGTGATGGTATAAGAGGCACTAATGTTATCATGTTTGTAGTAATCTTCACCTCTGGGTCGTCAGACAATAATCTGTGCTCCCTGTTCTTCTTTCTCTTCCTTCTCCACCTTGCCTCATGTGAATGGTATTTTCACTAATGTGAAAACACAGACATAAGTGACTGACTTTCTGTTTGAATCTGCAAACATAGCTTCGCTCAAATGACTTTTGCACTTAGCTGAGTGGGAAAATAAAACAAATCAGGCTGACCCACTTGTTGCAGTGTAGACTACTACCCGAGCACCAGGAAGAAAATTGGTCCACTCTCCCACCAGCCAAAGTGCAAGACACCACCATACTCCATAGAACTGCCCCGCTGACACACCTAAACACCCCCTCTAAAAGTGAACTCGCTCCTAACCAGATACTAAACATCAGTGTTTGTTTTGCTGTAAACGAAGTATTGCAAACCTGTGGCTGTATGTCTGGACTTTTTACAAGGTGCTAGTCTGGAGATCGAGAGCAGCTAAGGTTGTTCGGCGATGGTTCTCCAAGCAGGACAGCAAAAGAGAGCTAACTCCATCTATATAGGATCTGTTCCCACCATTTTCAGTGAGAGAGCAGTTTACACCTAGGTTCATTATGCTATCTGATGGACCACCTTGATAAGGAACTCTCACCTTAATCGGAATGGCTTCCTTATGCATGCGTCCATTCCGTCCATTCGCTCCAACTAGAGTTGATGAACAAGTCTCTGCAACGCAGCCGGAAATATTTCAGGTTATGGCTCACTTCTAACTTGGTCTTTCCTTCATCTATCATGAATTTCTGAAATAAAGCAGAGTATATAAATGCAATGTAATTCTTTCTATCATATGAGAAAGGAATGTTTCACAGTATGATGAGCTTTTTCTTGGAACAGAGGCCTGTGGTAGAAAGTAGCATGCCTTGAACGAGCAAATTAACCTTATTTATGGTAACACACTATTACTACTAACTGGAAGTCATGGACTATTACTGCTATAACTACTAACTGAACAGAATGGACAGAGGATACTGCAGTTTCAAGAATCCAATGAATTGCATGATCTGAAGCTGAATGATTTTACTAGAGGCAAATCTTGTCTGAAAATCTGATCAATTTCTTTGATTGGGTGACAAGAGAATTAGAACGAGGGAGAGTGCTAGATGTAGTATACTTGGATTTCAGTATGGCCTTTGATACAGTTCTGCACAGAAGACTTATAAATAAATTGAATGCCCATTGGTATGGAACCTAGAGTGACTGACTGGGTTACAAAATGGCTGAATGGGAAGTGACAAAGGGTAGTGATAAATGGAGTTTATTCAGAGGAGAGGTGTGTTAGTGGTGTGCCTCAGGGATCAGAATAGGACCAGTGCTTTTCAACATTTTCGTGAGCAACATAGGAGGATTTTCAGGAAATGTTTGTCTTTTTGCTGATAATACCAAAATCTGCAACAGGGTAGGCAGCCAGAAAGGTGTGGAAAACATGAGAAAGGATCTAGTGAAGCTTGAGGAATTGTCTAGAAATTGGCAATTAAGATTTAATGCTAAAAAAATGCAGAATAATGCATTTAAGATGTAAAAACCCAAGGGAGAGGAACAGTATTGGAGGTGAAATTCTTCTAAGCACAAAAGAAGAGTGGGATATTTATATCTGATGATCTTAAAGTAGCTAAACAGGTAGATAAAGTGATGGCAAAAGCTGGAAAGATACTTGGTTGCATAAGGAGAGGAATGGTCAGCAGAAAAATGGAGGTGATATTGCCCCTGTATAGGTCCCTGGTGAAACCTCACTTGAAATACTGTGTACAATTCTGGAGACTGCACCTTCAAAAGGATATAAACAGGATGGAGTCAGTTCAGAGGTTGACTGCTAAAATGATCAGTGCTCTTCGTTCTAAAGCTTTTGGGGGTAGACAAAGATTTAAACATGTATACCCTGGAGGAAAGGCAAGATAAGGGAGATATGATAGAAACCTTAGAGGTATTAAAATGTCTCTATGCAAGGCGGCTTGCCTTTTTCTAGAACAAGGGATCATAGGATGAGGGTGAAAGAGGGTAGACTCAGGAGTAATGTTAGGAAATATTTCTTTACAGAGAGAGTAGTCGATGCATGAAAAAATCTCCCACTGGAGATGGTGGAGATGAAAATGATATCTAAATTCAAGAAAACAGGGGATAAATACAGGGGATCCCTGAGGGAGTGATGGGAGTTGTAAGGGCTAGATAAATTGGATGTATTGGAAAACTAGATGGGCCCTATGGTCTGTTTCTTACCATCATAGATCAATGTTTCTATGTAACTTGTCCTTATGCTACTCCTGAATGTTTAGCTTTGAAAAAACAAACAAGAAAAGCATAATGCTTTTATGACTACTAGGAAAAAAAACCTGTTGGTGTCTATGTTGTTCTTTTGATGATGGTGTCACAGCTACTCACTTCCTGGCTAAATGATGCCCCTCCCTCTCTCTGTTCTACAGTTCTGTAATTTTTTTTAATGAAAGACCTGGATTGGACACTGTCGATGAAAGGATACTGGCCTCGATGGACCATGATCTGACCCAGCATGTCAATTCTTATGTTCTTAAAAATGTTAGTTATGGAATGTGGCGAGATCTCTAACTCTTTAGATGACTATTAGTTGTTCTATCTGGATCTCACTTTCTCCAAGAGCTAAGAGTGCCACTTCAGCAGCATTTCCAGCCCCAGGAGTTCAGCAACGAGAGATTCCTGAGTTGGTTAATGAGTGTTTTCTGTGTGAGAAAGAGAAGGAGGAAAAAGATGATGAGAAAAGCAGGAAAGATAAAACTGAGAGAGACAACAGATATAAAAGGATTGCAAATCGAGTGGAAACTACAGCAGAACAGAAGACTAGTGAAGCTGACCCCAAGAAGCAGAGATGAATAATTCATTTACCTTGGGATTGTTTAGGAAATGCCCTTGGAAATCCTCCTCAATCTCGAACAGCAGGGGAAAGAAGGAGTGAGGCCTTGCCCATGAAGATGGGTATTCCCATGTGATATAACGGAGCTCTCCTTGCTCCTGGATTGCCACATTCTGAGGACGGTCAGGCTTAACTGCAGAGCAAAAATTAAAAACAAACAACAAAATCATGATTGCACCAAGTATATTTTTTTGCCTTGCATGGGCAGCAAAGAACTAACATGATATTCATGGATATGAGCCACACACATGCACCCAATGAACAGGCAACTGCCTGAAGCATATACATATACAAATACAACTTTGGAAACCGACATTTGCATTCTGTTTACTAACATCTACACAGAGAAGCACAATGGGAGACAAATATTTCAGAACATGCAAGAGAGAACCAAAGGCAATGCATCACAAGGGGAAATGGTGCTTTTGCAAAAGCAGCCATGTAAGAGCAGTATCACAACACCAGGGCACATCACATGTTGGAGATTGTGCTAAAGTGGGCCTCAACCTCCTCCCTGAAGCAAATGGTAAAGCAAAAAATATGGTCCCCAGCATTTTCATTTGAATTATGGAAAGGACTGAACTTGAGAGATCATATGGTCTGGTATCAAAGCAAATGCTGAAGGCACTTTCGAATTGTTTTTCCATCTTATTAAGGTAATTTATTATTTCTCTTATTCATATTTACATATTGTGTAGGAACCTTTAGTTTCTCTCACTAAAAAAGGATATATCGTTTTGACTGGAGAGGATCCGTGTAAAAATCAGTAAAGAGAGGTTTGTGTTTTGCTCCCAAATGTGGGAACTGTAGATGGTGTGATCTGGCTGTTTATCATCCCATAGCACCATTTATCCTTGTGGAATTTTAGTTCAGCTTTTCCTCAGACTAGTTGTAGATTTTTAGTTACTCTTTCTAGAGGTAGGAACTCTCTGTCTCCTGTCTTCATTTTGTCTCCTTATTATGGGAAAGGAGTAAGGAATTTTCCCTGTTGAGATCAGTCTTCCGTTGACCAGAACATTTGCTTGCTTTGAATCTTTTAATCCATTTTTGGAGAATTCCCTGTGAGAGCCGGTCCCCCTTGTTGCAGTGGATTGGGGCGTCCCTGTGTTCAAGGCTGGATTTGGGATACAGAAGATCTGCAGTGCGCTGTCTCTCTTTCAGAGGATAGTTCTGACAGAGACCTGATGCAGAGGAGTTTTAACTTTGAATTAACTGTTTCTGGACTATATCCTCTGTTTGAGGCAAGGAAGTTTTATTTTACCCTTACAGTCTTGCTTGATTTCCCCCCCCCCCCCCCTCCCCTTTTGGTTCAAAGACTATTTTTGTTCTACTGGAGCTGATGGCCCTTGGTATCTGGGACTCAGTGACCAAATCAAAGGGAGAGTGGCATCTTTCACTCGGAAAGAAATTAAGTATGGAGAGAAGAGGATCCCTGCCACTGGCATAAAGGGAAAGAGCTAAATACGATAAAGTGGCTGAGAACTGAGGTCAACAAAAACCTTTTTGCTGCTAACTGAGGGGGTTATTTTCTAAGGATTTATCGCAGTGGTAACATTAAAATTAGGGGGAGGGGAGGAGTCGGCGGTGGCACCACCGCCGGCGATAATGTTTCAAACATTATCGCCGGCAGTAGCACGGGGAATAGCACCACCTTTTATGATGGCGCTATGCCCATGATAGCCTGCAGTTGGTCGCACCATGGCAGGCGAAATCACACCACCGTGGTGCGATCGGCTGCAGGCTATCGCCCGCTCACCCCCTCCTTCACCCCCCCGCCCCCTTTAGCACAGGCTTCATCATTTCTTCCATAGACCCAGAATGAGAGGAAAGCCTTAATAAATCAGGTCCATAGATATTCAGAAACTCTCAGAATGCTTTGACTCAAGAGTTGAAAAACAGAAATGATTCACCAGTTCCTTATGCTCCTTGATAGCATATGGTCTTAGAAACAGAGAAATACAATGGCAGAAAAAGACCTTATGGACTATCTAGTCTATCCATCCACACCAACTAATTCAGCTTTACAGTTCCTACAACTCCCTCAGAGATTCTCTGTGTTTATCCCATGCTTTCTTGAATTCAGATATTGTTCTTGTCTCCACCACTTCCACTAGAAGACTGTTCCATGCATCCACTCTCCATGAAGAAATATTTCCATAGATTACTCTTGATTCTAAATTCTTTCACTCTCATCCTATAACCCCTCATTTTAGAGCATCCTTTCTTATGAAAAAGGCCCACCTCCTACGTATGTAAACCTTGGAGATATTTAAATGTCTGTCATATTTCCCGTATCTCATCTTTCCTCTAGGGTCTTCTTTTGCCCTTCAAAGTCCATAAATATTTATTAGCCAGGTAAACTTGGGAAAGCCAGCACTTGTCCCTGGGAGTGAGACACAAGAAATAGATCAATTATTGGAGGATCTGCCAGGTACTTGTGACCCAGATTGGCCACTGTCAAAGACAGGATGCTGGTCTTGATGGACCTTGGTCTGACCCAGCGTGGTACTTCTTATGTTCTCCCATACTTTTGGGATGAGTTGGTTAGGGAATGAGAACTTCCAGTGTGATAGCCATGTTAGTAACAGCAAAAAGACAAAAGAGGCTGGTGGCAATTTATTGAGGCATGTACTTTCGAGGACAAGGCTCATCTGACGAAGTGGACTTTTGTCCTTGAAAGATTGTACCTCAATAATCTATAAAGTGCCACCAGCCTCTGTCATTTTTTTCATAAGGAAAGGCACTGTTACCATTTTGTCTTTTACTCATAATTTATATTTGGTTTTATTGATCTATAATTTGATTATAATAAATCATAGCCATAAAAATGAAACATTTCCATATACTGATGATGTTCCCTCTTGCTCTTCTGTCTCCTAGATGAAATATCCCTTCTTTCTCATCCCACTCACCAGGGTTGCCTGACAGACTTTACTGACAACCCACGTTTTTGTACTTACCTGTAGGACTTATAGTAAAACATTTTTTTCCAGGCAGATTAGCTAGCAGACACTGTGTGGGAGGGTCCCCCTCTGAACCTTTGAGTTTACCTATCTTCTTTCCTCTACCAGTAGGTCATTCTTCTCCAGTGCTCATAATCCCTTTTAAACTGAAGAGTGCAGGTCCCACATGTCACTTCTGGCTCCAATGACATCAAAGGGAACCAGAAGAGCCATGTGGATGAGTTATGGCTTGTACTTTCATTGCAGGCTGGGAGGAATTGCCAGGTGACAAGATTTACAGGCAACCTATCCTAAATTATGGAACTTAGGGAGAGGTTCTTGAGCCTAGATTTTATAATAGGCAACCCATAACTTTACAGGTGGTTGGCAATCCTACCATACATACTGTTGATACCTGCAACAAATACCTCTTTATACACATAACAAGTCTTGTAGTCTCATCTTTTATCCAATGTTGTTTAGCTTCATTTACTCACTTTGTTACATTCATATCTCCCACTCACTATTTTCCTGACACACAATGCTATCTTTCTGGAAAAAAGGTGCTGGTACTCATAAGCAAGATGCATGGCTTTTTTTTAAAGGGCCACAGAGCAAATCAAGCAGGTAGAAGAAAAAAATGCCAGGCCTCAGCACTGGCAAGTACCCCCTGAAAAAAAGCCCAGTTAACACACAACAGTTTGGGAGAATCTGTGTGGCATGTCATATCCCCACAGTTTTGCATGCTTCTAAGCCTTGGTTGACGCAGCAAATGAAGTATTACTGCTAATCTCTGGAAAATCATTGAGAAAGGGACAAAGAAAGAATACCTACCAATCTCTCGGAAAAGCATGGACTTGTAGTCAGAGACATAAATGTGAGGGCTCAAAGCCTCTAATGTCACCGTCAGATTTTGGTAATCATCCTCAAAAGGGCAAAACTTTATGTTTGGGAGATCAAAGGTCACTTTACTTTGATTTTTTCTAGCTTTTACATAGACCCAGTCGAAGTCCTTGAAGCCACTGAATGAAAAAAGAACTATAGTTAAGGTTTGACATGTGTAAGGACATTATCCTCACAGGGATCCTTTGTTCCCTGTAAATCAGGGCTTCCCTAACCTATCCTAGGGCCCCTGCAGCCAGACACGTTTTCAGGGTATCCACAATTAATATACATGTCATACATTTACATATCACGGAGACTCAATATATTCAAATTTATCTCATGCATATTCATTGAGAATGTCTCATATATATTTATTATGCCTATTATGGAGACTCTGTATATGCACATTTATCTCATGCTTATTCATTGTGTATATCCTGAAAACTCAACTGCCTGTGGGGTCCCCAGAACAGGTTTGAGAAGCCCTGCTAAAGTACTGATACAAGTGTCTAGTTTCTACCTTGTTAATGGAGAATACAAGGGGGAATTCCTTACTATTCCCTGCCAACATTTATTATACAGGCAAAAGGCTGCTAGATGAGTGATTTGACAGCCCAAGAATTAGCTTCAACCCAGTGTCTCTATGACATGATATAGGGATCTTTTCTATGCTATTTTTTACATTAAGTTTATTATGTCATAGCCATGCACCTTCACATTACAGTATGACAGCACTACTGTTTCTGCAAAGTTCATGTATGCTGCACTTTGGCATCAAATAACATTCCTATGTTCAAAATGCAAGGGTTTTGACCAGTGATATGCTTCTAATTTCTTGTAACTGGGTCTGGTCACCACCAATTTCTTACTAAGGGGTTTTTGCCATCTCTGCTCTACCTGGTGGTATACTCTCTTTAATTAAAGAATTTAACAAGTGGTTGTTGAGATCTTTCTCCATCACATCGCTGGCTTTATCTTTTTTTGTCCTGGTCAGACAAGATGACACAGGTCATGAATACCATAGAATAAAGTTTCCCTTATGAAGAAAAGCTAAGCAGGTTAGGGTTCTTCAGCTTAGAGATGACTAAAGAGAGATATGAAAGAAGTTTATAAAATCATGAATGGGGGGAATAGGTAAATAGGGGACAGTTACTTGTGCTTTCAAATACTACTAAGCCTAGGGAATACTCCATGAAATGAACAGAGATAAGATTTAAAACAAATTGGAAAACATATCTTTTTTCACTCAATGCACAATCAAGCTGAGGTATCTGCTGTCAGAGGATATGGTTAAGGTTGCCATCTGGCTCGATGTCATAAGGAATAAAATAATCAAGTCCTGGTTTTAGCCTATGGCATGCAAGGACTTGTAGTTCAGATTGTTCCATTAAATGCCACTTATGTGTGGATGGCATCCAACGCTGCATCAAGATTGAATCAGACCAAGCCTATTGCATTGTTAATCTCAACGATTGTCTTACAGCAGTAGTCCAAAGGCTTAACAACCACAAACTAAAATTAAACCCCTTCAAATCAGAAATCCTCTGGCTAAGCCATCAGAGTCATCCTCTATGCTCTCTACACCCCTTACACCCCAAGAACTCAGTGCAAAGTCTTGAGGTTTGACTAGACCAAAACCTCATGATAAAAATACACATTTGAATTTGAACCAGATCGGCAACTATGCAACTACTTTGATAAATACAACTTTGTTGCCATAATATAAGTGATAAATCACAAACCAAATTGACTATTGTAATTCTGTACTCAATAGTATGTTACAATAAAATCTTAGCAGCAACACAAAGAGCAATTACTCGCGAACCTGTCGAAACTGACCAATATACACAAAAGGTATCGCCAAAAAATATGTATGAATTGTCAACACCGTGTGCTCACAAAGAAAATAAATTTTAAAGAATTTTTAAGAACAGGACTGCATCAGCAAGCCTTTGTCAACGTGCTCAGTGTATTCACATTGAGCCGTCCGGTCTTATCTATCATTTGCAGCCTGTGTGTGTTTTCAAATCACACTATAAGGTGTGCTCTCAAAGTTCTTTCAAACTTCTTTCAAACAAAATCACAGTGTATTAGTACTTCAAAAATCCCGTACTTAAAAAATCCCACGATGTTTAGGGTTCAAACAATCATCTCTAGCAGGATGGAACAGCAAGTATTTCAAAACTCACACACTCTGGTCCGTTCTACTCATATACTTGACAGTGTACACTCTTGTATTCAAACAATATATGAGGTGCCGACTCGACAGCAGCCGTGTTTCGCAGCCTACCGGCTGCTTCTTCAGGAGTCACGAAACTCTTGATGTGTGATTTCTTTGAAACCGGACACAAAGTCTCAATGTCATCCTTTACAGCAGACGCCGGGCTCGGCGTCTGCTGACAATTCATACATATTTTTTGACAATACAATCTTAAACACCTCCAACTTTTACAGAACACAGGTGCTAGAATTTTGATGAGGGCCAAGACAACCGATCATATAAGGCCAGTCATATAGCAGCTGCACTGGCTCCCAGTTAAAAGCAGAATAATATTCAAAACTCTTTGCTTTGTCTGTAAGTGATTGAATAAACAAGCCCCTAAACATCTCTCCCAAATACTTTTCTCCTATATCTCCATAAGAAAACTCAGATAGTCCCAAATGGCCTTTCTTTCTTCCTCTCCTTTGACTTCTGCCAGATTAACTTGTACAAGTCTCAGGGCTTTCAGATGGCAGCTACTATGCCCCAAATATTTCGAACAAGGAACTGCTACCCCTACATCCTGAGTCATGTTATCTCACTTTCCAGAAAAAAGTTAACACTTGTCATCTCGGCCAGACCTTTCCTTAGATTTCTCGGCAGACTCCCTCCATTATATGACTTGATTACCAGAACCTTTGGTCAAAGACCAAAGACACTACTACTTTAGACACTACTAGGGTCAGGATTCTTGCTTCATCTATACTAGATGCCTGCCTCATTGTTAATACTTCTTTATTCTTGGATCTGTCTCTTTACTCTTGCTCTCCACCCTCCAAATAGATGTTATCTACTATAAGCACTACCAGTACCTAGATGATTACTCACAACTCTGCCTTACCTTCAGAACTGCTTGCACTGCTACAACCCAGAATTAATCACAATCTACTTCACTTATCTTTATTTGTTCAAGTTCCCTATCTTTGATTCTTTGTTCCGAGTGAATTCTAATTCTATTGCAGCTGTAATGTTGATTAACCTACTTTAGACTAATGTTCCTTGTGTAATCTACCTTGAGACTATTTTAGGAAAAGAAAGAATATCAAATGTTTATAAATAAATAATAAATACATTTACCCAAGAAAATCAGAACTACAAGTCCCTGTATGCATAGGATTAAATCAAGAATGGATTGGCCTGTTCCTTATGACATGGAAACAATTGGCAATCCTAGATGTGGTCAAGGCATTTAGCATAGCGAGGTTTTAAAGGGGTGGACCAGTTCCTGGAGGAAAAATCCATCAACCATTATGAGCCAGGTAGACTTGGGGAAAGCTACTGCTTACCCCTGGGAGTGAGCAACAAGAAATGGATCTACTCTTTGAGGTGTGCCAGATACTTGAGATCTGAACTGGCCACTGTAAGAGACAGGATGCTGGGCTTGATGGACCTTTGGTCTAACTCAGCCCGGCACTTCTTATGCTCATATGTAATAAGCAATCAAGGTACTCACTTTCTTTTCACTTTAGCTCTAACAAGTGGTAGGGCAGATAACTGCCTGTGAATGTTCCAGGTGCAGTGTAATGTGCTATTCACATATGTGTTTGTATGACAATGGATCCCTGAAGTTTCACCTAAAGGGATAGAGCAACAATTTTATTAGAAGCACTGGAAGATAAGCCACTTCAAACATAAAGAATCATCACCATCAGTAAGAAGGACTGCATGCAGAATCAATGCACGGTATCTTGGCCACAAAATCTGGGATCCCAATCCCAATCAATACAACAAATGTCCAGACATTATAATATGAATTCCCATCATACAAATTCACTGGCTGTATAGTCCCCTGGCCCCCCTCCCCCCATCACAGTTCTTGTCTCTGCTGCATCAGTTGTGGAATGAACCATGGGTAGTTTGGTTTTGTTGGAACAGTCTGCTAGAAAAGTGGTAGAAAGTAGAAACAAGCAGAATGATGCAATAAAGTGTGTGTAAAAAAAGTGCATCCAAACTGGGTGTGTGTTTTGTTTTTTTTAATGCGCACACATCCACCTCTCCTGGGCACCTGATGCAATATGTAAATGAGCTGCCACTCTAAAACGGATGCCCTGGGGATAAATTGTGCGTCTCTAGTGCATCCATAGCATAGGACGCCCAGGAGATGTGTCTGTGCGTGGGTTAGGAAAATGGACTCTCAATTTACGAGTGTCCGTTTTTCCTGCAGCAGCTATTTTACCGGCACAATATGCTTGCACAATATACCCAGCCTAGAGTGTTTATATTATGGGTGCATATTGTGCACCCCAAAATTGTTTTACGTCAAGACCTTTTTTTGCATGTTGCTGCTTTCTGTGGTTCTTCCTATTTAGTATTGCGATGATACTAGGTAGGAGGAACCACAGAAAAACAGGTTTTTTTGTTTTTAAGTTGAGCCTTTGATGTGCGGGAAGACTTTATGCCTGTTCCAGGGCAGCCATAAATAAAAAGGGTGCCTGGGGAGCAGTGGGATTTTTTTTGCATTGTGGGGAAATAGCTAATTGCCTCACCTACATGGCATTTACATGTGATGAGCGCTATTAGCTACGCCTTTATTTGGACGTGCATTTTGGATGCGCTGATCCCATTATTGCATAGGGGTTATGGTCGTGCGTCCAACCACTCATTAAGCTGCGCGCTAGGCTGGTGCACCTTATTGCAGCGATCTCATAGTACAACATGTACTCAAAGAGCATCTCAAATACTTTTTTATTTAAGGGAAACTTATAACGACGGTATAGCAAAATTGTCAAATAAATAAAAACATAAATAAAGGGATATGCAATTTACAGTAGGCCATTATTTTTGTGTGGCACTGTAGTGAGAAAAAGATCTGTTTGTATCTGTGATTTCCCCATGTTTCACCTATGACACCTATCAGGCTTCATTATTGCATGCATGCTCCTTATGACCTTGGACAATTCACTTTACCCTCCATTGCCCCAGGCACAAACTTAGGGCCTGACTCATCAAGTTATTTTCCCATAGACACCGAATGGCAGAAAAGCCTTACGGGTAAACGTTCAATGCGGTGCATGGGCATCCATGTGCGTGCGGTTCCTGGCAAACACACACGGCCATGCCGATTTTATAACATGCGCACGTCACCGTGCGCATGTTATAAAATTGGCTACCTGGCCGCACATGCGCACCCAATACTGACTCACGCACACAAGAGGGAGTCTTTTTTAATACATTGCACGGTGATGCGATCAGGCCTTTGCCCAGTTCCCTCCCAGTCTGCTCCATAAAAGGACCAGACTGGGAGGGAACTTTCCTAACCCCCTACCTATCCTTCCTCCCTTGTCCCCTCTCCTCCCTTTTCCCCTAAACCCACCCTAGCTCCGCTACATTTTTTTGTTTTTGAACTTATCTGCTCTAAGGAGCAGAAGTAAGTTCCATATGCCAGCTGGCTGCCTGCATGCGCTTCACTGCCTACAGATGCTGCCCTGGCCGGCCCTGCCCAGACCCCACCCCCGCCCCTTTTCAGACACCCGGCACTTCCCCGCAGACCGGGAGATACCCTCGTGGCCAGGCTGCTCTGAAAATGTGCTCAGCGCGCGTGCGGCCCAGCTGTACACATATCTGCTGGTATTGGTGCACGCCAGAGATTTTTAATTCTCCCGTGCATGAATCAGGCCCTCTGGGAACAGGCCCTCTGGGAACAGGGAAATGCCTACATTACCTGAATGTAATCCACTTTGAAGTGCAAAAAAGTGGAATATAAATAAATTAAATAAATAAATATATGTTTTGACATGGAGAAAAGTCCAGGGAGGTGTGATCTAAGGAGAGACAAACAGGAGGGACCTTCCCTCAGGGGACGGATTTTAGAGGTACTATATAAAATGGCTCAAAATGAGGCATTAGGGGGAGTTTTACCAAGGAGCCTTGAGGAGCTCAGGCCTTGTTTGTGTAAGATGTACTGATCCCCTGGGTTGAGCCTTGGAAGCTCACTTTGGGAAGGGCTAAGCTGGGAAGATAAGGATTCCTTATGCAACATGGACACCATTTGCTTGGGAAACCTGCAACAAGAGTTGTGTGCGAAAGTGAAGATGTTTTTTCCTATTGAGACTTGAACCAAAGAGAGGTTTTAATGGGAGCGTGGGAGAAATATTCTCATTGTAGAGATCTTAAGCAGCTTAAGAAGACGCGAGTAACCTTTCTTGAAACTTTTTTTGGAACTGTCTGAGAAGCTGAGATTTCATTTGTGGATTTGTGGACTATTTGCTGATTTTTCCTGACCTTTCTTTTAGACTTAAAACTTGGAGTCTTCAATACATTTTTCTTTCTTGTTTGGAACGCCAGGTTTTTTTTGTATGTGTGGATTGTATTTGGGTTTTGGGATGCCTTAGGCCTCTTAGACAGTCTGCTCCCCCTCAGAACAAATCTGTGCCTGGTTTTCCAGGGACTGCGCTGAGTTAGTGTTCTGCAGCCTCTGAAGTGTGACCCCCCTTGCTGTGGGGAGAGGCGGAGGGTATGCACCTATGAATATCTTCCCCTCTCCTCAACGTTGTAAACCATTAATGTATCTTATGTAAGAAAAATATATATGTTCCAAAGGTCACATTTTTTAAAGATTTTTTTTATCAAATCACTCAAAACAGCACACCCTCTACCGCACATAAAAATGTGCTGTATTTTGAGTCATTTTTCTTTTTAAAAGTATCTGTAAGGAAAATGTGACCTTTGGGACTCATATTTTGGTAATAGCTAAGGCAGTGAGTTTGAAGCATATGGGAATGGGGTTGGGTTGATGAGTAAGGTGACTTGGGATGGGGTTGGGAATTGGGGGGATGTGATGAGGTGACTTGGGATGGGCTTGGGAATTGGGGAGGATGAGATGAGGTGACTTGGGATGGGCTTGGGAATTGGGGGAGGGGATGAGATGAGCTTGGGAATTGGGGGGATGAGATGAGGTGACTTGGGATGGGCTTGGGAATTGAGGAGGATGAGATGAGGTGACTTGGGATGGGCTTGGGAATTGGGGAGGATGAGATGAGGTGGCTTGGGATGGGCTTGGGAATTGGGGAGGATGAGATGAGGTGGCTGGGATGGGCAAGGTGTCTCTTTCTTTCTCTACCACACTGCCCTACTCTGTTAAAACAATGGTTTAAAATCCTGATCTGTTGTAGTCCCTATCTAAAGAAGGAATAATAACGTTTTTTGAGGGGGAGGGATTTTAAGTATTCAGATTGTACATGTTGTATTATTTTTGTGTCTGGGATTACAGATGTTAAGTTTGTAACATATCAGCTTCACAAGGATGGCATGGTTTGTGACATTTCTGGAGAAATCAAGAATGCAGACATAATGGGAAACTGTATTATAGCATTTGATACACCTCTTAAAATCAAACGATATTTGTTTTTATCTCATTCTAAATAAAATATAACCCAGATATAAATGTCTCTGAAACATGGGTGGTAATTTTCCAGTGATTAGAATATTGGATGGGGAATCAGGAGACATGATTTCAATTCCTGCTTCTGCTACTTAATGTGACTTTGAGCAGCTCCCTCTGTTTCCTTTTGCTTTGGGTGGGCTGCCAAATTACTCTCCTGCCCTGGGCACCAACGTGTCTCAGTCCAGCCCTGGTCCCAGACGCTGCGAGACAGCTATTCCTAGTCTGAGGTTGGAATGGGGCTTCCTCCCTCCCTCCTGCTTGCCAGAAGGCCGATGTAGCATGGGCTAGATAGAGTAATAGTGGGTTATAGAGGACCCTGAAGGGTGTGAAGGTCTGGAGGACCACCTGTGGCAAGTAGAGGAGATTCGTTCTGCGAGTATTCTCCTTCACATGTATTCCAATTATTTTTTATTTGATTTACATTCAGCTTTTTTGGCACTTCCAAGCAGATTACGTTCAGGGCTGTGGGTATTTCCCACTTGCCAGAGGGCTCACAATCTAAGTACCTGATTCACTAAGGGTTGTTCCCTTAGACACAAAATGGGAGAAAAGCCTTCATGAATCTGGCCCTATGTTTGTACCTGAGACGATAGAGGGTAAAGTGACTTGTCTAAGGTCACAAGGCGCAGCTCTGGGATTTGAACCCTGATTTCCCTTGTTTATAGCCCACTTCTCTAACCTCTAGGCTACTCCTCAGCAGTCATGGAGTTTGACAGGTGCATTTTCAAGTGCCTTTTAATGGTGTCTGTATCTGTCTGGCATGTGGTGTGGAGTTTGCTGCATTCTCTGGTCCTGTCTGTGTCTCATTTGGTCCAGCTTTAGCACAGTGCCTGCCTGCTCCCTCCTGTTAACCCTCTCCGTTGTGCCTGTGCATGCACGTGCAGTCCCCTGTTCCATGCAGTGGACAGGTACCCGCTGTTTCTGCAGTCCCAGGGTAGCGTCACTTCTGCAGACCAAGCATGGCACCGGTGGACGTGGGCAGGTATTCCCTGGGCTTGCACTGGAAGGGAAGAGAGGCCTCCCTGTTGGAGGTGTGGCTGTGTGTGCTGCCTTCTTTCCTACTTTTCACCTGCTAATTCTTTTGGTCTGGAGTGAATCTCCTTTTTTTTATCCCCCTTTCAACCATGCGCAGATATTCCAATGCTCTGCCTCTAGGAGCTGGAGGAGAAGAAAGCCCCCCAGGAGTAGTGAGGGAACCCTCACCCCACTGAAGGACTCTAGAACCCGCCACCCTGTTTCCCACCTGCTTTCCAGGAAGATGGAGGGGGGAACCCTTTATTTTGGTTTTGCATTCAATGAATCAACATTCTTTTTGTTTTGCACTTGATGTCCCTGGTGCTTTTTTTCTCCTAGGTTTAGTGCTGTGTGCACGAAACATGACTATGAGTGTATGTGCACGGGGCAGGCCCAATAATGCACGCTTGTGAGAGTGATTGTGAGAAATAGTACGGAAGGGGAGGAGGCCGGAGAGAGACGTCGAGGTGCTTGGACAGTAGGTAGGGACTGCCTATGCCATTTCGAGTAAAAGGAAATAGTATGTCACGAGCCTGTTCCCGTGATTTTCCTTGTGAGGAAAAAAAAAAAAAAAAGACAATTCATTTTTTCAGGCATAGGAAAAAGTTGGAAATTCACAGGCAAATGGGAGGCTGGACAAACTTACTCCTGCTTTGAGTTGGAGTATTAAGTAAATCTGTCTGAGGTAGAGGCCCTCAGACAGGTGAAGAAAAGCCACATATAGAAGTGGACGCTGAGCAGAGTTCAATAATGGAGAGTTTAGGCAGGTTCCACCTCCTGCACTATCCAAATATATGTTTCCTTGCCTTGAAAACAGATAAAATAGAGAATAAATAGCCCTTTTTTTACAACAGCAAAAACCTGATATTTATCCACTTTTCCCATCCTGGAGGCCTACGTTGTCAGGAGTGACTTGAGCCCATAGACTATAATGGCAGATGATAAAGCCGACCCACTTTGTCTAGTCCCATACCTGCAATACTTCAAACCACAAACAATATTAATGGTAGGACTCTGGAGTTCTTTTCATGGGTGCAGAGAGGGAATTTTTTCGCAGCATGAAGCGTTCCTTCTCTGTAAATTTCTGTTGTTGGCATATAAGCAGATGACAAGTTATCAAAACACTCATTTGCCAGCTATAGCATTCTGCAGCGACTCAGCTTACAGAATAATGGTATTTAATATCCATTCTCTCATGGCCATCCTAGCATTGAACTCAAGCAATAGCAAAAGTCACAAAGGCTGGAGCCTTAGCCTGTACCTTATCTCCTCCCTCATTTCTCCTTGTGTTTTTGTATCTGCGTAATATGGATTTTTTCACCAGTGATTTAACAACATGGCTCCTGTACTTTGTGCTCTGCCAGTGCAAATGTGTTCAATTGCCATCATTTGTCCAGCAATACAAAAGTCTAGTCCAAGACCTTACCATCAAGCATTCTTCATGCTTTACTGTAGCATTTATAAGATATCTATATGCCCTTTCTCTCTATTTTTGCAGCTATGTGCTGGGGACTGAATGCTCCTCAGTAAGCAGAAGCAATGCCTGCTTACTGAGGTTGTGTATTAACCCCAAAACAGACTGAAAAGCTTGTGCTTTGGAAGAACGAGACAGAATCCTACGAAGGGAGCCAAGGATATTGATAAGGGTTAATGCATCCCACCAAAGTATGCTCACACCCTAGGGATTATTATTATTATTATTATTACCAAATATAAATTCTGAGACAAGAATGCAAATGATGAACCTGTCGTCAAGGAAACTCACGTTTAGTAGCATCAATAACCACGTAGGTGAAGTTGAGGAGCTTATTCTCTTGCGACCAGCAGGAATAGTTTCCAGTATCCGGTTGGTCCTCCACCACGATGGTTAATGGATTTTGCACTTTAAAGTCAGAAGACTTTAAATTAACATGGTTTTGTTTCCAGATTACATTTTTCTGCTCGGTTTCACATTTCAGGATCACTTCTAATGCTTCGTTTACTATTTGAACTGAAGAAAATAAAACACCGGCTGTTTTACATAATGTAGGTAAGACAGACACAAATACAGAACACAGAGCTGCAAAATAGATACATGTGATAGCTAGATAAATGGAAAACCCTGAATACCTATAAACAGAGAGAAAGCCATGAACACAGGAAAATTGATAGAACAAATATAGATGGAAAAATACTGAACACCAAAAAAATGGAGTGGCATAACAATAACATTAATTAATAACAACAAGAAAACAACACTTTATAGCACAGACTACAGATAAAAAAAAAATACTATAACAATATTCAGAAAGACCATAAATAAAACAGGAGAAAATGCAAAAGAGCTGATAGAGAAGCAAATACAGAACGCTGGATCACGGTGTTAGAACACCAGGGATGAGGTTTAAAAGACCACAAAAGTCACTTACGATTCTGGGGCCAGGTATCAAAGGCTGATGATTGAATGACTGCAGATATCAGGAGAACTGACAGGCAGTATAATCCCATCTGGAACAACACAAGATTTTATTTTATACAAAAAGAAATCAGATTCTCAACCAATAAACACCGAGTATTTTCACACCAAAGTAGAACAACTCCTGCCTGCATATATGTAATGTGGTCCTACATAATTCTTTTAGAGGGCAAGCTTCAAAAGCTATTTATCTCTGTAATTGACTATTTACCCAGATAAAAAAAGCTGTCAGAAAATTGTCCACACTGAATGCAGGGAAAAGCATGCACAAGGATCAACAACGCTTGCACTTTTACCCACAGGAAAAATATGTGGGATCAGAGGAGGGATTAGTTTGAGGGAGGCAAAAATTAGCATAATTTTGCATTTTCAAAACTATGTGCTTTGTTTTTCAGGGAAAAAGTATCCAGAGAAAAAGGAGGTACAGATCTCTCTGGGCACTTTTTTCCTCTAGGCAATTTTCAATTTGAGTATTAGTTGCAAAGTCCTTGGGGAAAAGTGCCTGTGGACTTTACGGTAATCTGCAAAGTTCTGAAACTTAATCCCTAATTTTTTGTTTTTATCACACTCAGCTAACTTTTAAATAGAACACCAAATAGAGTGCCAATCACCCACATCCAGATTCAGGGAAAGTTCCATTTAGTAATTATTAGTCAGTCTCGTGAGTCTCATCAGGTAAATAATAACGTTGTGAAATAATTTTGCCTGGAAATCTTTTTAAAAAGATTCTTTCAAGGCCATATTTTTCCTCCTCAACTCATGAATGCCCCCTCTATTTCAAAATACATCCCTACCAAACAGGAAAAATAAAAAATGAGTTTGAGATGAGATTCTAATCAAATCCTGTACATTTCAGCCATCACTCCACCCACTCCCTAGAGGGGGAAGAGGAAAAAACCACTCATCTCATTCGTAAGACAATTGGTTAGTAATTGACCAAATCGTAAGAGTTTGGGATAAAATTTGAATCCTGGTACGTATCACTGATCCTGATGGATAATCCAATAATGAAGCCAAACTGTGCCCCTGAGTCTGCAATTCCTCCAAATCCTGTCAAGGGTAGAACAAAGAATCGCCATTTAACCACTGCCCCCCTGATCGTCACCAATCTCACAGAAATGAGAATAGAGAATGAAAGTACAGGGTAATGTAGATGAGAATGAATTTACTCAATCCTACATTTAAGAAGTAATATTTCAAAGCGATAGTAACTCAATAATATACCTGGACTTGACCAACATCACTCAAATAAAGATTTTATTTATGAAATTGTAACCGAACTTTATTGGCACCTGTTAGAATGTACGATATCCTACATTTACTTACTTTAAGTCTATGTGCCTATTTGTAAACCGTTGCGATGGTATATAACTTAGCGACGGTATAGAAAAGTTTTTAAATAAATAAATAAATAAATATACTACAATTAAGTCAGCAATATCCAGACCGCCACAATTTTCTGGCAGCTAAAGTGTAAATAGTTTCAGACAAGGATGCTCTTCCATATAAAAGAAATAATAGCCCTCTTAAGAGAAGCAAAATTCCCAAAGGGTATGTTACACAGTAGATTTTGAAACGAGTAAAGAAGACAAGGCAACACCATGATCTTCACCAATTACACCCTCCCTAAGAATTATATAAGAAGGGGTGTCCATCTGGTGAGGTCTGATTTCAATAATAAAGGAACTTGTCACAGGAAATCCCCTAAAACTATTGGAAAGCTCAAATCTTGGTCCAAGACCCATAGCTATAGATTTGGTGTGATTAATTAAATAAACCGATATATGATTTTACATTTTTAGAAGGTGAAGTAAAGCTGGTATAGATTTATATATTCTAGTTTTTCATATGAACTGCCAAATTGTAAACCTAAAATATCAGCTGACTAATGTTTTTGTGCAAGAGGTTCCAGTATTAAATCAAATAACAAAGGAGACAGGGGATATCCTTGTCCATTTCCCATCAGAGTGACAACCATTCGCAATAACCCGTGCGCCCTAGGATTTGAGAAGAGAACAAGGATCTACCCTATAAATTCTTGAACACAAATGTTTGAACACAGCAAACATATAGGGGTAGATTTTAAAAGGTTGCGCGTGGGGGTACATATGCGGGCGTGTACACCTGATTTCATAACTTGCATGCGCGGGGCTTTACGGGCATCGCCAGGCCTTTTTAAAATAGGCCCTGCCGCACGAAACCTTTTTAAAATTCGGCGCATAGTTCCTAGAAATTCTATGAAAGGCTTTTTCTGCATCCAGAGAGAGAAACAGACTAGGGAATCTGTGTGTGTGTGTGAGGGGGCGTTTGCCAAATGTATAATATTAAATAATCTCCTCATTCTATTAACTGAATGCCTATCTTTAATAAATCCAATTTGATCCTTGTCAATTAACAGAGCCTAATCTGATCAAGCCTGAAATAAAGAATCTTAGGAAATATTTTTTCATCAGCATTGATAAGTAAAATAGTTCTAAATGCAATCCTTTCCTATCTTATAAATGAATGTAATTAAAGCAACTAAAAAATACCAGGGGAGAGTGATGACTCTCTCAAAAAATACTTCATGCAAAAGAGGGACATATTCCAATTGCAAGCATTCATATAAATCTATTTGAAACCCATCAGTAGCAGGACTCTTCCCTGAAGCTTAAGTTTTAATAGCCTAAGAAATCTCTCAGGGACTTCAGAGGCTCTCGGGCATCGGACAACAGTTTAGGAAGAGTTACGGACTCTAAACATTCTTCAGTCTGATCATTGGGACACCTTTCCTGGTTGCATGTAAAGAGATTGTAAAATTATTTCAAGAGGATTTTCAATGTCCAAAGGAAGGTGATGTGCTCCACCTTTACTATCCTTTTCGAGCACCGAGGATAGTACCCGACTTCCACTGCTTGACAGCTCTAACAAGGAGCCCAGCTTGTTGCCCTGTTCGTACAATTTTTTTGTCCAGCATTTCTCATAGATTTCTTTCCATTTGATCAGTTTATAGGGTTTTAAGCTCATTCCTAGCCAAGGTAAAGCAATCTCTGCATAGTGCCATCCTCTCATTTCCTCTTCTTTTCCTTCCTGTACATTCTTTTGCTTCTTTTTCCTTTGCCTGCCTCTTCACCTCCCCCTGTCATTCCTGCTTTCCATGGCCCAGTCTTTATACCCGCACTTCAGGGGAGTGCCAGCTTTCTATGTTTTTCTGTGGTTTATAGATCAGATTTGCTCCGTTGTCTTCAAGGACTTATTTACCAAAGCTAAAGTAGCTTAAAATACCAATCATATTTTGCAATAGTTCAAAAGAAAAGAAAATCAAATTGCCAGAGTATTATTTCAGTAAAATATTAATCCTACCGCCATGTAACCAGGTTTCCTTGTTTGCTTTTACTTTTTCTTTTGTTCCTCCAGAAAAGCAGTCACTATTGACTATATCTATTGAGCATTCACTTTGGACGTCATCAGCTGTAAAACTGAACTAGCTAATAAAAAACCAAATTATGAGAGGCAGCTGCTATACATAAAGAACAATACATGGAAAGAATCCTAGGACAAATGCTTTAAAGTCATTTGTTCTTCATCAGCAATTACAAATTAAGAGAAATAATGTACTACTTGCATATCATTTATTTCTATCATATTTTATACACATTACAAATAAATATTCTATTTATTTTTTCTTACCTTTAAAATGTGTTTTGGAGTAAGAGTTTCAGAACTCAGCTATGTATGTATTTCAGATATTTACCGTGCAGTTTATATATACCTTTCAGTTCTGCTCCCATGGGATGATGTCAGTTTCTTGAGTGGGAGGTGGGAAGCTCCCCCAAGGGCAGGAAACAGACTAAGAACTATTACGCATTTTTCAGAGATGACAGCAGAAAATAACCCACAGATTATCTACGGATTGGGGGAATGGGGGTGGGGGAAGAAAGATACAAGCGCCCAAGTTCTTAGAATAAAACTCTCCCAAGTTTCAGTCTAGTTCCTTAAAAGTGAAAGCAAGTGCTAGAAACTAAGATTCAGCCTTAAAACCTCTCCAACTGCTTAAACTCTTCAGCCCGGTTAGTCAGTGGAATTAAGCGCACTGCCCACGTCACATCCACCCGCCGCCCATCTTCAATGGCTACCTGTTCAATCCAAGATATTGCTTCTTACTTATAAACTTCTCGGTACTTCTTCTTTGCCTTGGATTCATTTCTTGTTACAAATATGTGAATCGTCTAGACACCTTTAGATCACAAGAATGGGGTCTTCTTGAAGTGCATACAGTTCGAGCAGAGAGATTGTCAGCTACCAGAAATTGTGCCTTTTCAGTTGTGGCCCCTGCCATGTGGAATTCCACACCTGCAACTTTGAGGCTTGTGGAGTGTTTCAGAAACATTTATTTTAGTATAATTTTCTCTTTATTGAATTTTCCAATGTAGTCACATTTACATTTATAAGATAAAAGGAAATGACATGCATCACTATATCAAGACATAACAATCTACTAAAATAAACTTAGATCTGGCATTCAAAACCCATAATCAGGCAAGAAATAAGAATATAATGGGCCGGATTTTCAAAGGATTTACGCGCATAGGGGGGATTACACGTGCCAGGCCTATTTTATAAAGGCCAGGCGACACGCATAAAGCCCCGGGATGCGTCTAAGTCCCGGGGCTTTACTAAAGGGACGGTCCGGGGGCGTGGCGTGGTGGGATGTTGCAGGGCGTGGCAATCCGGGGGTGTGGTGGGGGGGGGGGGCCAGAGGCCTCTGGCACAGCGCCCATTTGCCACTGTGTTGGAGGATTGGGTGCCGGCAGGCGCAAAAGGTATAATAAAAATTTGTGGGGAGGGTTAGAGTAGGGCTAGGGGGGAAAAGGTTAAGGGAAGGGGTGGGAAGGTTAGTTTAGGGGGAAGGGAATGGGGGAAGCCCGTGGGCGTCGGCACGCACAAGGTTCACCCCCTTGTGCACGCTGACCCCCGATTTTATAACATACGTACATTCCCAACGCCGATTTTATAACATACGTACATTCCCAATGCCCGCTCTCCCGGCGCGCGCACCGGCCCTTGGCCGGTGCGAGCGATTCAGTATTTAAATGAGGTGACGCGGGAAAAACGGGGAAAAGGAGGCGCTAGGGACACTAGCGCGTCCCTAGCGCCTCCTTTTTGTCAGGAGCGGCGGCTGTCAGTGGGTTTGACAGCCGACGCTCAATTTTGCCGGCGTCGGTTCTCGAGCCCGCTGACAGCCACGGGCTCGGAAACCGGACGCCGGCAAAACTGAGCGTCCGGTTTTCAGCCCGACAGCCGGGGGCCGAATTCAAATTTTTTTTTTTTTTTTTTTTTTTTTTTACTTTTTTTTTACTTTTGGGGACCTCCGACTTAATATCGCCATGATATTAAGTCGGAGGGTGCACAGAAAAGCAGTTATTACTGCTTTTCTGTGCACTTTCCTGGCGCCGGAAGAAATTAGCGCCGACCTTTGAGTCGGTGCTAATTTCTTAGAGTAAAATGTGCGGCTTGGCTGCACATTTTACTTACTGGATCCCGCGCGCATACCTAATAGGGCCATCAACATGCATTTGCATGTTGAGGGCGCTATTAGGTGCCGCGGGTGGGCCGCGTGTTTTCCTCCCCTTACTGAATAAGGGGTAAGGGAAAACACGCGTCCAGAGCAGGCTGACAGTGCGCTCCGACGGAGCACACTTTACTGGATCGACCTGTTAGTGATCTATTATTATTGACTACAGAAGACAATGATGCATTCATTAAAGATACATTAGAATCCAACTTGGATATCATCCTCCAAAGATCAATAAGAGTAACATTATTCGGTACTAAAGCATGTTGTTCTACAGATGTAACCATTTTACCAGACATATTTGATTGACTAGATATAGAATTACCAACCTGCAAGGAATCGTTATGCTTTGGTAAGCATATACTACTTGCAGGTATTATATCAGTTACTTTATTCTCATCTACCAATGATGCTATCTGTGGTTGAGGAGGAGAAGACAGACCCCCGCCAGGACTCAGGGAAGCTGAGTCCTGGCGGGGGTCTGTCTTTGAGGACCTCAAGGTCCTCAAAAGGCGAATCAATCACTTTAATCATGTGATTGTCCAGTCTACTGGACCCCGTATACTACCTGGGACAGGAGAAGATGTTATAAGTTTTGCCATTTTTTTCTTTCCCATCGGGAGGATTGCAAAAGATCTCAGTCCACCGGTCTCACCCGGACTAAGTTGGACAGAGCTGCATGCCCCTTTGGCGCGTGCGGCTTAGGAGGCGGTGGTGTGCCGCACTGCCGTATGTTTTAAAGGCATCATCGGCTCCCGCTGACATTGTCAGCCACGCCTCCGGGTGCTAATCACCAGCTACAGTTGGGTCGGGCATCAGGGCAAATCTTACAGTTCACACCACTTCCTCCGGTCAAAACCGGAAGCAGGAAGACAAAGGGTCCAACACCTCTCACCTGCAGTCTCTCCACCTGTTCAGAAACATTTAAAACAGCATTAAGAGCTTTTCTGATGAACCAAGCATTTATCAAAATTATTCCCTAATTTGAAGATCTATTTTGCTAGTTGGACCCTGGGTTCTTAAATTACCTTTTATTTTGTCTGTGTAGTTATTTTGTGTTTTATTTATGATGATTTTAATTTATGTTTATCTTGTAACTCGCTCAGGGCGTGTGCGTGAAGCAATAAAGAAATTTTAACAAACAAACAAACAAGATGGGAACTTTGAAACAGCCACGCGGGTGCAGATGTGCACCATAGTTCCCTCTAAGCTGAGCATGTGAGCGATTGCTCATACATTTCGGAGCATTGCTCAAAGGTTTTACATGGCCGCTCACATACATTTTTCTTTCTGCTGTTTACAAAAATGCAACGCCAATACCGGCGCTCAACATTTATTGATTTAAAAAAATAGTTATTCACGTGCAAAAAAATTTGCACACACACCTAGTCACTGCTTGGAGGGAGCAGTGCTGGCTTGTGCCAAAGGATGCAGCATGGTATAAACAGGCTGTAGGTGCATTCATGTGCACACAGTTTTATTTGTGCACACAAATGTAACCTCTACCAGGTAAGTGGAGAGATTTTAGTAGACATGCGCGTCGATGCAATTACCAGCTTCCCCAGTTCATTCCCAGTTCTCCCAGGTAACGGATAGGACTTACTAACCCTCCTAGTTAATTAGCCTTTCTTTTACCCTGTTAGCCCATATCCTTAAACCCCCACTGACTAGCCTCGTTTTTTGTGTTTTAGGACTTACACTCCATCCATAGCAGAAGTAAAGTTACATGGTAGGGGACCCCAGCAGATGCTTGTGTGCGGGTAAATACTTACGTGCAGATTTCATTGAGAACTCTAGGAATGCCCGTACTAAGCCCACACCCCTCCCCTTTTTGCAAAACCTTTTTTTGTGTACGTACCAGGAGATAAGCGCGGATGCATTTTAAAATCCGTGCGGCACACGTTGGACCGACTTCTGCGCATATCTCCTGGCTTTGGCGTGCGCTGGGTTTTGTTGTTTTTTTTTTAACTTCACCTTTAAGATTCTACGGTGGAACTCTGCAAGGCTGAACACAGTTACAGAATGAGCGCTACTGGGGGAAGAAGGGGCTATTTAAATGGAAATATATTTTTATAAATTAAGCATTTCTACTGCATTCAGTCATTATTCCCAGATTTTTGAAGAATCGAAGACACAACTGGGTCATCATCAGGGGCAGTTTTAAGCCTCTATGAGAACCTGGGCAAACCTCACTAGGATAGGCCCCTCCCCACTCCTCACCACATAAAATGTTTGTGCAATTTACGAATCATGGACTTAGCTGATTCTTGTTAAGACCCAAAGAAGATAATAAGGTAGGTTAGTTAGCTATCTTATTTTTACCTTTTTTTTTTTTAACTATATTATTCTTTCTTTAATTTTTGGGGGGGATGAAGCTGGTGGACCCCCTATGGCTAGTACCCCATTTCCCTTATGGATAAAATGGCCCTGGTCATCGAAAGTAAGCTTTGGGTACTACATGTGCTTTATTCATTGCAATGCACTGAGAGCCTTCTCTCAAGGCTTAGACAGAAATGTGGTGGGTGGGAATAACATGTCTTCCCTGATACAATGAAGTTTTTCTAGCAAGCAAATGTTCTCTATAAGAGGGTCTCACTATACATGTATTTGAACTAAATACAATGAAAGTCTTTGGGGTTTTTTTGGGAAAGGGTACTGTCAACAGGATTAGAAAGCTTGGTACGGACTGCTGTGGCAAATGCAGGAACATGCTGAACAGTAGGCTGGGCACATAGAGGTAGATTTTAAAAGGGTTGCGAGTGCAGAAACAGCCACATTTGTGTGTAAGTGGGCATGGTGGAAGCTATGTGAATTTTAAAAAATAGGTGGAAAAGGGCATGGTTTTCAGAGGCAGGGTCAGCACTGATGCATGTAACTCCTAATTTTCCTCAGCCAGTGTGGTGGGAGAGAGGGAGACTTATAAGGCTCAGTCTAATACTCTATGTATGGACCATTGTAAGGGGGCACTATGATTCGGGGTGAGTTTTTGGGAGATGGGTTGGTGTTGGGGGGCTGTTACAGACACATTGATGTATTCATTGTAAAATTGACATCAGTAAAGAATTTTAGACCTTACAAGTGATGAAAAATCTAAGAAGAGGAGTTGATTTGGACACTGCAGTGTCTGCTAGCTACATTGTATAAATCAACTCCTTTTCATCACTTGTAAGGTCTAAAATTCTTTACTGATGTCAATTTTATAATGAATACCTCCCAATGTGTCTGTAACATCTCCCTAACCCACCTCCCGAAAACTCACCTCGAATCAAAGTACCCCCTTACAATGGTCCATATCAGGCCGAGCCTTATAAGGAGGCACTTTCTCTCTCTCTCTCTCTCTCTCTCTCAAGAATCGCATGTAAATCTGCAGACATGCACACATGATAAGTATTTTATAACCTATGGGATAGATTTTTAAACTTACGCACGCGTGCACATGGATACGGCTATTTTATAACACGCGCGCGTCGGCTCACATGTGTTATAAAATACGAGGGGCGCACACACATGCGCAGTGGATTTTAACATCTGTGTGCGCATGTGCACGTAGCCCGGGACTCGCACATGCATGGGGGGGGGGGGTAAATTTTTAATTTACGCGCAGCGACATGACGGTCCCTTTTCCCAGTTCGCTCCAATTAAGGAGCGGACTGGGAGGGAACTTCCCCACCCCTTACCTAATGTTACGGTCCCGGGCCATGCCCCGGGACCTGCACTTACCATGCGGCCGGTCCGGCCACAGGAACGCCTTCTCTCCGGCCTCCAGGGCCGAAGATGCGGCCCTCCGCAGCGTTCTCCCTGCAAGGGGGACGCCGACACTGACCCGCAGCTGGCCCCGCCCCCCTAGGCTAGGGCCTTCTCTTAAAGGGGCCAGCGCGGGAAAACCCGGGAACACCCCCTCATGACGTCAGACACTGCCAGGCCATTTAAACCCGGCAGCTGCAGTAACACCTCGCCTTGCAACGAGGTTCCTCAGTTTTTCTGAGTCTCTAGTTGCTGCTGTAGTCCCTGGATTGCTTCTTCTGTCTTCTGGATTCCGACCCAGCTTGTATCCTGACTTGTCTTCAGCTTCCGCCCTTTGGTTTTGCTATTGACGTCTGACTTCTGGCTTCCGACTTGGCTCCATCCCACGACTTTGTCTCCAGCTTCCGTTCCTGGCTTGGTATTGTCTTCTGACCTCTGGCTCCTGACCCGGCTCCATCCCACGACTCCGTCTTCTGCTTTCGTCCCTGGCTTTGGTTTGGATCTCTGACTTCTGGCTTCTGACTCGGCTTCGCCCTTGGACTCCGACTTCGGCTTCTTCAGCTCCTCAGGTATCCGGTACTTGCTGGCCCAGAGGATTCTCCTAAGTCCCAGCGGCTCAGGCTCTCACGGGCTCCTCCTGGGGGAGCCATGGGCTTCCGTGGCTGAAGACTCTTCAGCTACCTGGGCCCAGCCGTCCTTCGTCCATCTCTTCGGCCGCAGCCCGGATCCTTGGTCGCATAGGATCCCACCTAAGTCCAAGAAGTCCGGGTCCCTACGGGCTCCTCCTGGGGGGGACCTCGGACGTCCAGTGGTGAAGCCTCATCTGAGTCTCTTCCGTACCGCCTCCCGGCTGTGACGCTCGCTGTGGTCCTCCACAGCATACCATCCACTGTCTCAGTCGACCCAAGGGTCCACGACCGTAACACCTAACCTCCCTTACCCTTCCCCTCTCCTCCCCACCCTCTAAACCCTTTTTCCTACCTTTTTTGATTTTATTTTGTTGCTTACTGCTCCTTTGCAGCAGTAGCAAAATGCGCGTGCCGGCGATCCCTTCCCTGATACAGCGGCAAATGGCCGCTGTACCAGCCACCTCCAGCCCCGCCCCTCCCCAACCCACGGACTGCCCCTTTCATTTGGCCTGGCACTTCTGCGTGTAACAGGAGTTACACGCATGGCCGGGCACCTTTGAAGATGCGCACGGCGTGCACAAGGCCCGGCCACGAGTATAACCCCCGTTTTCCACGTGTGCAGCATTTTAAAAATCTACCAGTATGTGTGGTCATTTATAAAATAGCATGCATATCTTTGCATGCGGCGAGATACGTGCGCGTGCAGCCCTGTTAACATCTCCCCATTAGTGGGTGACTTTCTAAAAGCCTGCATTTATTTTTGGGCTGTTATATGCACATATTACACCAGTTTTCAAACTTGAATTTATGAGCATGAAAATCCAAATCCTGCCCAGACTCCACCCCTTCCTCCCTCTCAGCATGTCTTTCCACGCTACGTGTAAAATTAGGAGCGCACAGGATTTTGCATGCATGTTAGACGGGCAGTTCTCAAAAGGGCCCTTTCTGCAGGTAAAGCCCAGTGCTACCTGCAGAAGTCCCTTTGAAAATTACTCTCGTAGAAGCTTTTTTCTTTTAGAGTCACAATCTTAGTTTTCAAAATCAGGTAGGAGCCTCGTAAATCCCACACTGTCCACATCCCATTGCGTGGTTTGAGGATAGCTTTCAAACAAATGCACACGGTGGCATAAACATGCGTATGTGGCCGCATGTAGTTTTACCATAGTATTTTAGAACCTGCATGTATCACATAGGCATGTATTATAAAATATGCATATCTTTACTCCACAACAAATGCACATATGATTGCCTTTGTGTGAATGCATGTATTATGGTTAATGGTGTTTGGGTGGATCCTTGGACACTGTGGCAGCTGACCACGCCCATGGGGGGCAGTCCCATGAGGGACCACGGTGTCAGGATAGACTTTGGACAGAAACACAGATTTCAATCTTTTATTAGACAGTTTAAGTGACCACCAGAGGTGGCAGTAGTGAGTAGTGGTTGTAGAGCCCGGCTGGGCGCGTCTCACACAGAACCCTGGAACAGCGGATCCTCTGCAAGGCAGTGCTTAGTGGAAAGAGACAGAGTTATGAGCACACAATAAGATTAACATTCAGAGTCCCAATGTAGAATTAGGAGAAGCTCCAAGAAAGGGAGAGCAGGCCCTCGAGGATCGAGTACCTGATCCCTTAGAGCAGAGAGACTCGATAGCATTGTACTCACTTAGCAGTAACAGAGATTCCACTAGATGAGAGGTCTGGCACCGGAGCAGAGAGCAGGCCCTCGAGGAGTGAGTACCTGATTCCAGTGAAGCAGTACTGTGAAGAGAGATGGTATCTGTAGTCACTGATGGTAATTGTAAATTAGTTCTTCCAAGTAGAAGGGTAGAGGTTGCAGGCAGCGACACAGGGAACATGGGCCCTCGAGGAGCGAGTACCGGTTTCCTGATAGCACCTGAAAGAAGCAGAGAGGCCCCCAAGGAGCGGGTACCCCGTTAGAGACCCTGAAGGGTAGTAAGAGTTCCAGATAGCGCTGGAATGGCAGAGTAGCTTAGGAACGGAGAGTGAATCCCATCCGTAAGAATCCTGTTGCTAACTCAACGAGCTAGCAAATAATGTAGGCAGATATACCCGGAAGACGTGACTTCAGAATAGGGGGACGCTCCTGAGGTTCGCGCCAACGTAGAGTTAAAGATGATGGCGGCGTGCGCAATCGCGGCCCTAGAGGTACCTTGAAGGAGAATGGCGGGAGGCAGCACTAAAGCCGGTCCGGGGACGCCAGAGAGAACATCAAGCAGACGCCGTGGCGGCCATCAGTCCAAGGTGAGCGGGAGGAGCAGAGAGTAGAGAGAGAGGTAGGCGGGGCGAAGCCCGACGGACGCAACAGCATGCAATGCACTGAAAGCGAGTATTTCAATGCATGGAATGCATGGACTTTTCCTAACGATTTAAAAAACATATGCACGTATATTTTATGAGCAAAAATAAAGTGGGCCTTACCCGCATGCATCAAGATTTACACGCATAAATTGGTATATTTTAAAAACATGCATGCATCAGTGAAATTACTAATTTTAGCCATTACTCCACCAGCTCACCTAGGGCTTCTCTAGGACATCAGGACCTTCCTGGTTCTTCAGCCTGAACTCCCCTCCAGTTCACTCAGGCCTCCCACCCAACCTCAGGAACACAATAAATGCAATCAATATCATTTACGCAAGATAATTAGCAGGTGTAAAATTATGTAAATTGGCAAATCCAGATGTGCAAGTTCTTTTAAAATAGCAACTTGCATGCGTAAATGTTGGCCTCACCCCGGAAAGCCCGTAGACCTCCCCCTTTTTATGCACCAAAGCAAAAATGCGCGCGCATGTTTAAGGTTTAGAAAATAGCATGTACTACCCAAGTAGATGCTACTTAGGCGTGTATATGCCCATTTTTACAGGCAAACATCTTTAAAAATGTACCCCTTGATATTTGGAGCCGCTTGCACTGTGTGAGAAAACCAATTATGAACCCTTTCAACCTAGGTCAACTTGCACTCGTTTCCAAGCCCCCATTATTTATGGCGGTTGCCTTGAAGTTTTCCAGTGAATTCCTTAGAGCTCCTAAAACATGCTGCGCGCGCATGTTATAAAATCAGGCGTAGATTTGTGCGCGCCGGGTTGCGCGCACAAATCTACGCCCACGCATAGGTTCGAAAATCTGGCCCTTAGGGCATAAGCAGCGACTATGCCTGTTTGCCACATACATTGTTTTTCTTTGCCAGGAATGCGCTCTTTTCTATCTTTTCTTGACAGCTCCACTGAAACTGGCAAAGCAGCCAATTAGGGTCAAACGGAATGACTTCAATGTCATGTGCCCCTTTCTACCGGGTGCTGAACTGAAATCACAAACCCGATACCAATGATCACCAAACTGCTTCCAGGCCTTTGAGCGTCCTTTTAAATTACTGAGTGATATCAAACTTGCATACACATTGGTCTGCAATTACACGCCACTTCTGTGCAATTTTAAGCACCCCATTCACAAAGCTCACACGTCTCGTCACACAAAGACAGCTTTCAAAGCCTTTTATGTGGCTAAATATCGATTTACACCAAAGGATAAAAGTGCACACGCAAACAGCAGGCATAAACATCCAGGGTCACTTTGTACCCACGGCAAGTTTTAAACTGAAAGTAGGCACATCCTCTCTCTTTGAAACCTGGCCCAAAGTCTGCAGCTAAAATGTATCCATGGACTTTCTCACAATGTGGACAGCTTGAAAATTGCCCCCCAAAATGTATTTGCTTAGATGCAGCTGAGACGGTTGGATCCACATTTGGCTTGCATTTTACATTTCCCTTCACCCTTTGACAGGACCTCAGCAAAGCTTCTGGTCATTCTAGGAGGCTTCAAAAATTGCCACTCCTCTGCCCATCCCCTTTCTCTGCTGTGCCACCACTGTGCTCTCTCCCTCTGCCAGGCCTCCATATCTCTCCGCCCACACTCCACAAGCAGGACTCCACTGCTCAGCCTCCTCCCTCTGCACTGGCAGGCCTCTCTTCTCCCACCACCGATCCTCTACTGCCTGCCCTCCCTCCTTCCCTTCTCAGTCTATTCTCCTTCCACACCTCCCCCTTTCACACCTCCTAAACTCCTCTGCTGTGCTGGGCAGTCCTTCCTCCCCATCGGGTTCAGTGTGTGCATGACGGCAGGGATGAAGAGTCACTATGCATGCACACAGTCCCTGTGAATGCCATGAACCTGCTTTCTCCCCTTCATTTGGAAAGACATCCAGAAAATGGGGGGGGGGGGGGTGCGAGAGGGAGAGGAGGCAGGTTCATGGTGCCATGGAACTGCAGGAACTGTGAGCATAGTGATCCTCATAATAAAGGGTAGCATTAAAATAAGATTAGAAACTGTTTACTACCAAAATGTGTTAAAAGTCTCATTTTATTTAGTTAGTTAACAATTTAGATTCAGGCTATTACCGGATTCCCATTATAAGCGAATCACAATCATGCATAAATATTAAAATGACACATAATCCAACATATAAACAAACATCTGCTTCAACACATATACAGTCAGGATAAGATAATTTAAAAATCATAAAAGTGAATCAAAAGCTTCTCGAAACACGTGAGCTTTTAGGCACCACAGGAGACTGTTCCATAAAATAAGAGTCCATAGGAGAAAAAGCATGATTACAAGTTTCTTTTAATTTCATGCCCTGCATACTCAGAGGACAGACAACAGTTGAGCTACAGATGAGTGCAAAGACGAGTAGGGCGAATACCAGTCATATAATTTTTCTGAATGATAATAGGACCATCATTATGTAATGCAAAATAAACCAATGTCACAATTATAAAACAAATTGTTTGCTTTAGCGGAAGCCAATGTGAAGAGTTGTTGCGTCCCTCGGTCTCAGACGGCTTCGCCTCGTATGTCTCACCTTGTTCTCGGCTCCTCCCGCTTACATTGGGAAAATGGCTACCGCCACGTCTACAAGCCACCCTCTCCGGCGTCCCCGGAATGGCTATGGCGTTGCATCCCGCCATGTTCCTCCCAAGTGCCTACTAGGGTGCACACGCGCACACTACCCACATCTTTATTCTAGCTATGGCATGAACTTCGGGGGCGTCCCCCTCGAGTGACGTCACAACATCTAGGTATTTAGCTTGCCCTTATTTGCTAGCTAATCGAGTTAGCAAGGACTGGATTTCGGATTGGACTCCTCCAGTCTACGCTGCTCTGCCACTTCCGTGCAGCCGCTGGATGCTCTCTCTCTGCCCTTCCTGGGTACCCGCTCCTCGGGGGCCCTTCCTCTTCTTTCAGGTGCCTTACTGGGATCAGGTACTCGCTCCTTGAGGGTCTGCTCTCCCTGCCTCGGTGCCTGGAGCCATCTACTTCTGCCTGGTGGAAACCTTCTACATCACAGCTACCATCTAGCGAGTAATCTAATTCTCAGTCTATCTCATCTACACCTTTGCCGTGCTGGGAACCCTACACCGGAACCCTCCCTATACCAACTTGGTGAGAAGGCTCCCTCTGCCGAGGGTCCCTGGACTGCTACTTCAGAACCTGCTCACTACTGCCACCTCTGGTGTCTTACATCTGCTGTATAATAAAAGACAATTCAGTGTTTGTGCGTCCTGAGTCAAGCCCAGTACTGTGGCTCCCCACGGGGCTCCTCCCCGTGGGCATGGTCATCTGCCACAGTACCCAGGAATCCACTCAAACACTTCAAAACCATAACAAGAGTATAATACCGGAGAGATACCATCTCTCAAACAACCTCCTGAAACCAAGCTAGCTGCTGCATTCATCAATAACTGTAGTGCATGAAGCTGGCAATCATTTAGCCCAATATATAGGACATTTTAATAGTCTATAATAGAACAAAATATTGAATTGTTGTCATGAAATTATTCTTATCTAAAATAGATTTCATTTTCCGTAACTTTTGTAATTTAAAATGAGATGATGAAGCACTGCTGAGGAGTTACAGTACATAGCGCACTTTAATATTATTATTATTTTATTTGCCAAGTAGTGCCTCCAGTCAGGGAACTTAACAAACCAATTATATGCAGGCACAACGAGTCTTTTCGCCAGAGAATGGCAGTGGCAGGAGCAGGACATTTTGGGATCAGATAGCATGCAGTGATTTTTCTCCTTACTTTTCTCTTCTTTTTAGATAGCAGCTCGTATATTGGATTTTCTTTTAAAGTATTTTCTTGCCTCTGCTATCTTTAGAGACGTCCTTTTTCAGTTTTTCTTTTATTTTGCTTAGAAATTTCAATGTTATAACAAAAAACATCTGTGGGAAAATGACTTTTACACCAATTTTTCTCCTGTTTGTTATAACAAAGTCATTTTTCCACTGATTTACACTTTTTATTATATCATTGCAAATCCCATTGAGAAAAAAATGAAAATACCTATCTTTTACCATGACAGGAGTTGTGTTTCTTCAAGAGGGTGGGGACATGCAAGTATTTCCAAACATCATGGGTCCAATTCACCCCCAAAACTGGAAAAAACAAGATTAAGCGGTATGATATTACCCATCTTCAGCAAATAAAGTAGTTGGACCCTATTTTGAAAAAAATACAGCTGAGAGGGATGTGGCCCCTGGGCTTTAGTGCTATCAGCCATGCAGTGTGTCATCAGCCTTGCTTCAATCTGTTCTCCCATCACGCTCCCTTGCCAGGTGTGCTTCATCTACCATCCCTCCCCATCCCCAGATGGCATCATGCATGCCTGGTACAGGGGGCAGAGGAAGCAGAGAGGGCGTGCTGAAACAGTGATGTCAGCATAGAGAAAAGGCACGAGGCCAAGAATGTATGTCACACAAATATTTTTTCTTCTCATTTGAAAAAGTTTCTGACATGTCACTTCCATACCAGTGGTAAATTATAGAATATCATATTCCTTTACACAGATTACTCCTAAAATGCAGACATTATATTCCATCATTACAATTTGTATAAGATCATACTTGTCAAAATTATAATTATACAATTAAAAAGCTAAAAATACAATTGCATCCTGTCTGGCTGGTTAACCCACATTATAGTTGCACAGACATGCATGGACTAGGACGTAAAGAGGGTAATTTGCAAACAGCCTGGATGGCAGTGAAGTCTGTGTGCACATGGTAAACGCAGACTTTCCTGAGTCTTTTCAAGGCAAATTTATGTGTATACGATTGCTTTGAAAATAACTCTGGTAATTGTCCGACGACACGCACACATTGCAGTGCACAGAGTTACAGCCGCTCTTCGGATGGTATTCACCTCTGCGCCGTCATTCATGCCCAGTGCTTTCTAAAATCAAAAACTACATACGCAAATCCCAATTCCACCCCAAGAGAACGTCTCTCTGCACCTCCTGAAAAAGTCCAAGCAAAACCGGAGTACGTGCCTACTTTTACACGCGCCGAGCACTGGGCGATTATAGTAGAGCCATATACATGCGCCAAACCTTATTTCATGTCTGTAAAATAAATCACTTTGAAAATTCTCCTCCTAATGCCAGATTACATTAATGACAGGTATCTTCTACACATTTCTCCTGGCCTACATTTTTCACTTCTCATCTCCGGATTGTACGGACAGATCTTTATTTAATGCAACTACAGCCCACATTCTGACATGGGGGTGAGAGCCGAGGTCTCCAAGCTTTTCAAATGAAGGACCCCAAATGACATTTCAAACCACCGAGATGACTGGGAAAGGGGCTCCCCCTTACATCTGGTCCTTTCAATGGCTTGAAATGCTGTTGAAGGGTTCCCAGAACTATAGGTAATAGTCAGTGTCAATAATATTTCTAGGAAGTTGACTTTCCTGCCATACCCCCAGGAACCCTACCACCTGCCCCCCTCCCCAGTACCTGCCTCTAGGGGAGTGCGGGTTGGGTGAATGATAAGTGGTGTGTTTGGGTGTGGTGCACTCTTCTCCCACTTCCTCCCTCCATACATTGTTGCTCACTCTCCTCTCCTCCGCTTTCTCACCCTCTTGCCTTTTTCTCATCTTTTTCTCTCACTCACGCCCCCCTTCCCTTCCTCTCAGCTTCCTCGCTTCACCTTGGAGGTCCTCCGCTTCTTTCAGCAGGGCTTGGAAACCTCACTGGTACTGCAGCAGTGACTGAACGGGTCCTCTTCTTTTGCGGGTGTGGGTTAGGAACCTCACCAGTACCACAGCATTTCCTGCACCCATGTGGGTTACCAACACAGGAAATGCCATATGGGTTCAGACCCAAGGTCTATGTAGCCCATGTCTCCAACAGGGCCAATCCAGGTCACAGGTACCCAGCAGGATTCCAAAGAATAGAGCCAATCCTTCATGCTTAAAACAGGGATAAAAAGTGGCTTTCCCAAGCCTACATGGCTAATTATGGTTTATGGAATTTTCCTCCAGGAACTTGTCCAAACCCTTTTAGAATCCAGCTGGACAAAATGCTTTCATCACATCCTCTGGCAACAAATCCCATTGTTTAATTGTGTGCTCAAGTGAAAAATACTTTCTCTGATTTATTTTCGATATGCTGCTTATCAACTTCTTGGAGTGAATTCTAGCCCTAGTATTGTCTGAAAGGGTAAATAACAGTTCCCTATTCATGATTATGGAGACCTCTATCATATCTCCTTCCGGCATCTCTTTTCCAGGCTGAAGAGTCCTAACTATTTAGCCTCATTTCAGAGGAGCTCTTCCATCTCTTTTATCATTTTGGTTGTCCTTCTCTGTACCTTTTCTAGCTCCGCTATATCTTTTTTGAGATGGGGTGACCAGAACTGCACACAATATTCAAGGTGCAGTCACATCGTGGATCGATACAGTGTTATTATGATATCCTCTCTTTTATTTTCCATTCTCTTCCTAATAATAGCTAACATTCTGTTTGCTTTTTTGACCACTGCCATGCAGGCACTGGGCCAAGGATTTCAAAGTATTGTCCACAATGATTCTAAGATCCTTTACCTGGGTGGTAATGTTTAAAATGTTACCCAACATTGCGTACCTATAGTTTGGATTATTCTTCCGTGTAGGTATCACTCTGTATTTGTCCACATCAAATTTCATCTGCCATTTAGACACCCAGTCCCCCAGCCTTGCAAGGTCCTCTTGCAGTTCCTCACAATCGGCTAGCGATCTGCCAATTCTGAAAAATTAGGTGCCATAACAAAGTTTTGTTCCCTTTTTATGCCAATGGAGGATTGGGAACCTTGCTGGCACTGCAGCATTCACCATGTTGCCATCCCCGTTGCACATGGGCTTCCAAAAAAAAAAAAAAAGTTAAATTTGATCTCAACCTATCTGTTGTGTTTGTGGCATTGTGGACCCTTGGTCGCAATGGAGATGACTCCACCCACGGGGAGGAGCCCCGTGGGGAACCACTGCAATAGGCTGACACAGATAGCAGACGCAGTATGGATTGAGCCTTTATTGTACTGCTGTAGTTAGATGGTGAAAGCAGGAAGGTAAGGCACTGATCCACGAGGTGCCAGTACATTCAACAGGCTCAGAAGTATAGTCTCACCCAGATGTTCACAATAGGCGGGAGCCCGCAGTGCGGGTAATGCCGCTGCTGGTGGGTGGAGTTGGAGCGCCGGATCGTAGAGTTACTCACGGAATGAAGGCGTCTTCCTGGTGGTAGAATGGTGTGACCAAAGGCCCGTGGTGCAGGATATAAAGATGGATAGGCCCTCGAGGAGCGAGTACCCAAGGTCCAATATCCTGAAGTGTAGAATAAGAGAAGAACCCCCAAGGAGCGGTTGTCTTAGTTAGTGAGGAACCCCGAAAGGAAGTTGGAAGCGAGAGATCCCCGAGGAGCGGGTATCTAGAGCTTCTTACTGGAGCGAGGCCCTTGGAGTGAAAGTGGCGTCCAAGCGTGCAGCTTAGAGCAGTCAGAGTAGCAAAGTGAAGTCTTTGCTACCTCAAGGTGGGAGCAGAGGCGGAGGCTAGATATACCCGGAGGTACTGACGTCATGCGGTGGGGCCGCCCCTGAGGTTCCCACCATGACGTGTAATTGAGCGTAGGAGATGTGCGCACTCAAGCCCTAGGAGGCCACGGGAGTGAGCATGGTGGATGGGGATGCCCACGGTTTGGAAACGCTGAGACCCTCGGCACTCGGCACCGGAGGCAGCCATCTTTTCCAAAGAGAATGAAAGGGGAGAAAAAGAGGTAAGGCAGAGCGGTCGCAGCCGTCTGCGACCGACGGACGCAACACTATCTGGCCATGTGCAGGGAAAGTTTGGTGGCCTGGAAAAACATGCTCCATGGCAGTGGTTTGGGTTCCCCCTGGGTTAGAGAGGTAGGGAGTACCTACCATTTTGGTAAAGAATATATAAGAATATAAGAAGTGCTGTACTAGTTCAGACCAAAGGTCCGTGGAGCTCAGCATTCTGGCTCTGATAGTGGCCAGTCTGGGTTACTTGAAAAAGTATCTGGAAGACCCTATTTGGAAAGTTCATTCCTGTTACTTACTCCCAGCAGTAAGAGATGGAGATACACTAAGCCTGTCTGTCACCCAGAAACATTATCCAAAGCTTTATCAAACTCAGCTGCACTACAATCCTTGACTGCATTCTCTGGAAACAAATCCCATAGGATTTAAAATGAAACAATTCTTGAAGGTCTGTATTATTTTGGATGATACTGTTATTGAAAATTATGCATATGGAAACATGGTTAAGAGAGAATGATTTATAAGTTTGAAAGATAGCTTAACAAACATAACAATAAGCATTGGAAGTAAATGGATATCCAAAAAATGCCACTTTACTCTTGTATATTTGTGTGTTGCAGTGTAACAAATTTTATAATACTTGAGATAAAGGAAAACAAGGAAGATCTGCTATTCAACCCCGTCATGCCTAAAAAGCATTCTAGGTGAACTTAATGCTAATGTAAGTAGTACAGATGTATGAAAATATTTTAGCAGGCACATCTAAATCTAGGCTTTATGCCTATGCTGAAATTGTCAGGAAAAAAATTGCTTCTGCAAGCATTTTTGCCATCAAATTTGAAGGGAATTTTTTTGAACATAGCAAGTGAAAATAGCAAAGTTTGCCCTGCTTACTGTACTTGCAAAATCTTTAAAAAGGTATGCTTACAGATGAACTGGAAAATATCACCATTTCTAGGCACTTCATGCAGAGGTTCTCTCATCGGTTTTCTATTAAAGCCTATGATGAGATTCATACGTGAGGAAAGCCAACAGAATATTCTCAAAACAATTTGCAGAATGGGCAATCTGAGCTTTTGGAAAATCTTCACTGAGCAGTTTCAAGAGAACTTCATTTTTTTCAGCTGAAAGCAGCATGAAGCTTAAAAGAGAAACAACCATTTCCTTCTGTAAAATCAGCATAAAATGTTACAGAAAAATTAGTTTCCCTGATTTTTGACAGTAGTATTGTGTAATGTTAAAGGAGAATTGAAGTTTCGTTAGGCCACAAGGAAATGCTTAGGTCGCAATCCCCTTTTTCTTCTATGTGGCAGGACCCCAAGCTAAGCCTTGTGTCACTAAACACTGCCTTTGTAGAAATTCTGGGGTGGGCGAGAGAAGTCTCCTAACCTGTCCACCTGGGGTTTTGGTGATGGTGTCAGAGGTTGACCAGAAAATTTGATATGTTCCTGTGGGAGAGAGCCACAATATTCTGAAGTAGATAATAAGGAAAGTTCTGAATTCCAGGCTTTCCACCTTATATTGTTTGGCATGGCACGTAACCTTTATGTTATATATTAACTAATGAGGTAATTATTTACAATGTGTATGTGGTAGCCCCTGCACCCCTGCCCTGGCGGTTGATGCTAGAAGACAGCGGAACCACGAGGTCCTGTAGCTCCTCTTTGCTTATTTCCTCACAATCACTGCTCACAGGCCCCCCCCCCACCCCCCCACCCCCCCCAGGAGTTGGGTCATTACCCATAAGTACTCCTCCCGGGCCCAATGTGGTGGGGACGACTGGGGCTATATAACCCTGGGGAGTGTCAATTCTTTGTCAATAGCAAGGGATGTGAGTGCCAACAAAATACTTTTGATGCTTAATTTGGGCATCCAAAACAAAACATCGCAGCAAATCTCCAGTGGCAAATAATGGCACTTTGCACATCGGCATTTGGCACAAACAGCTTGTAAGCACATTTCTTCCAATTTTCTCTCTGTGCAAGTGTCTCTCTATAAATGGGCCAGAGAGGGCTTGGGAAAGCAAGGCTTCCCGGGTATATGGGGGCATCCTATTTGGATGGAAAAAAAAATCTCTTACAAAAATACTGGTTAGAAAAAAAATACAAGGTGTCTGTCTCTGCACAAACTCTGACTTGTACCTCTTCTCCCCAGAATGAAGACTTCAGATGGGAGCCTCCAAGTGTAACAAAAAACTCATACTTCTCTCTCTCTCTCTCTCCAGATGACACACGGGATCTTTCGGATGGAAGGCCCAGGCAGCAGGGAACAAAGAAGCTTTTCTGATCTTTCACCACTTCAGGGTAGGAAAGGTGGCCGGAAAAACTTCCTCCCAAAGCACAAGTCAAAAATCTTCACAAAAAGCAAAAATGGAAATTCTCCTGCAGCGAGTCACCCCCTGATCCATGCATGGCTGGTGAGATGGAGAGCAATTGAATCTCCTCCATTCCTGATCTTCCTAACAAAGAAGGACTCCCCCAAATCCTCCTACTCAGGCAATCAGACCAGGACTAGTACAGAAAAGCTTTCAACGTAAGTCCAAAAATTCCTGAAGCAACCCCTGGGATACCCTTACTGGACAGGTTCTGTTCCAGCAAGGCAATCGCTCCCTTCCTGTGAGGTGTAGTAGTGCAATCACATACGGGTCGATACAGTAAAATCACGGGAGAGCGGGCGAGCGCCCTCTCTCCCGACGCGCACACAGGCCACTCTCCTGTGTGCGCTATTCAGTATTTTAATTTATTTTAATTAGGGCCGGCGGTAAAAAGAGGCGCTAGGGACACTAGCGCGACCCTAGCGCCTCTTTTTTTGACAGAAGCGGTGGCTGTCAGCAGGTTTGACAGCCGGCGCTCAATTTTGCCGGCGTCGGTTCTCGAGCCCGCTGACAGCCATGGGTTCAGAAACCGGCCGCTGGCAAAATTGAGCATCCGGTTTTTGACCCGCCAGCCGCAGGCCCATTTTAACATTTTATTTTTTATTTTTTACTTTTTTAAACTTTCGGGACCTCCGACAATATCACCATGATATTAAATCGGAGGGTGCACAGAAAAGCAGTTTTTCCTGCTTTTCTGTGCACTTTCCCGGTGCCGGCAGAAACTAGCGCCTACCTTTGGATAGGCGCTAATTTCTGAAAGCAAAATATGCAGCTTGGCTGCACATTTTGCTTTCTGAATCGCGCGGGAATACCTAATAGGGCCATCAACATGCATTTGCATGTTGTGGGTGCTATTAGGTTCGGGGGGGTTGGACGCACGTTTTGGACGCGCTATTACCACTTACTGAATAAGGGATAAAGCTAGCGCGTCCAAAACGCGCGTCCAAATGCCTACTGAATCGGCCTGTTAGAAGAAAATCAACTCGGGAAATAAACAGCTCCTTTTCCTCTTACTGCCAACAAAAAATGCCACACCTTGCAAATATAACCCCCTCTCTAGTTTAGGGGCTAGGAGGGCAGGGGTACACGAGGGTCCTAGGGTCAATTTCTAAACTTGCTCTCACACCAATATATTCCAGGGCGCTTTTCCAATGCAAGGGACAACTAAATATTCCAAGGCCCAAGATGGCAGGGGTGACTCTTTAGCTGTTGCCCCTGCTGGGGGGTGGGGTGCATAACACATCTCTTTCACTTTAAAGGATGTGAGTGCCAACAAAATACAATGCAGGCTCAGAGTGAGTGTCCAAAATGAAACATTTACTATTAGAATTTATATGTAATAGAATGGCACTTTCAAATCAGATCTTGGCATGAAAAGGTAAATTTTACAGTTCTCCAATTTATCTATGCAAGTGTCTCTCAGTACTGGGCAGGGAAACTCTCACCTTCCAGAGTTGGGAAGAGCAAGAACCCCCAGCTGAGCAGTGTACCCTTAGTTTGGATGGAAACCCTATCCAAGAATACTGATGGCAAAAAGTTACAGTCTTTGCACAGTCTCCCCAAAGTGTCTCCCTCCCAGGGTGAAGATACCAGATGGGTGTCCTCAAAGCAGAATGTTAGGTCTTACTCACAGTTCTCCTCTTCAGTTGCCACAATGAGATTTTTCTTAGGAAAAGTCCAATAGCAGGGAACACAGCATTTCTCTACAGATGTGCCCTATTCAGGAAGGATGAGTGGCCACAAACCTCCTCCTGGGAAATCTAAAAAAAAAAAAAAAAATCTTCACAAAAATGGCAAACATCTCTGGAATCCTCCTGCAGCGGTCCACCTCTGATCCAGCCCCCTCCGTGAAGGCTGGAGAGCAGTAGAATCTTTCCTATCCCCTGATCTAACCTAACTAGTGAATACCCCCAAATCCTCCAGTCAGGGGCACCAGGGCTCTCACAAGAAGTAAACGTCAAAAAGGTGAAAAAAAAATCCAAGAGTCTCCAACCAAAATATGGAACTAGCACTGAGGAAGGCATTAGTCCCCTTCCCACTAGGATATTGGCCCAGTCTGTAAAACCCAATATCCAAGCAGGGGATCAAACTCAGGAAAAACTCTCCTACTCCTTCGAACTCCTAACCAAAATGGCACACTAAGCTATGCTGCAGGGGGCCGGCCATTCCAACAAACTCAGTGGAGGAGCTGTTCCGAATGGTGCACCCCTCCCCCTCCACTATCTTTTCCTATCCTAGCTCAAAGGGTTCAAAGCTAAGACCATATAATGATGAATCCAAATGGTCATCACACAAGGCTAAAAACTGATTTTATACCAGCAGGGGGCTAGCCATTCCAGCAACCTCTGTGGAGGCGCTGTTAAGAATGGTGCGCCCTCTCTATACGCCCCATCTCCTACTCCTAGCTCAAAAAGGCTTCAAGAACTAGGGCCATATGGTGGCAATCCCAAAGAGTTGCCAAATAAATACTGTGAGCGCTATACTGTGCCTCTTTTAAGAACTATTGGGCCGATACAGTACAGCGCGCTCCGGTGGAGCGTACTGTTAGCCGGCATTTGGACGCGCGTCTTCGACGTGCTAGTTTTACCCCTTATTCAGTAAGGGGTAATAGCGCGCCGAAAACGCGCATCCAACCCCTCCCCCCCCGAAACTAATAGTGCCCGCAACATACAAATGCATGTTGATGGCCCTATTAGTTATGCCCGTGCGATTCAGAAAGTAAAATGTGCATCCAAGCCACACATTTTACTTTCAGAAATTAGCGCCTACCCAAAGGTAGGCGTTAATTTCTCTCGGCACCGGGAAAGTGCACAGAAAAGCAGTAAAAACTGCTTTTCTGTGCACCCTCCGACTTAATATCATGGTGATATTAAGTCGGAGGTCCCGAAAGTTAAAAAAAAGTTTAAAATAAAAAAAAAAATTTGAAATCGGCCCGCGGCTCACGGGTTGAAACCGGACGCTCAATTTTGCCGGCGTCCGGTTTCCGAACCCGTGGCTGTCAGCGGGCTCGAGAACCGACACCGGCAAAATTGAGCGTCGGCTGTCAAACTCGCTGACAGCCGCCGCTTCCATCAAAAAAGAGGCGCTAGGGATGCACTAGTGTCCCTAGTGCCTCTTTTTACCGCCAGGAGAGTGGCATGTGCGCGCGCCGGGAGAGCGGGTGCTCGCCCACTCTCCTGCGATTTTTACTGTATGGGGCCTCGGCCCGTATGTGAAGAGGCTTCTCTAGATCAGTGGTTCACAACAAGTATATCGGGCAGACTGATATGTCACTAGGTCCTGGGAGCTGTGTCACTGGGCCAGCAAGAGGCTGCTCTCTTCTCAAGAGTCCGGGTGACTTTTCTCTTATTGAGTCTGACAGGAGGCTACACCCCACTTCTTTTTCTCTTTCTGGCCCAATGGGAGGCTGTTCCTTCATTCATCCAGATCAGAGCAATACATTGCCAACTCCTGGTGCTCTGAATCCGATGAGACGCCAGCTTTATCTCCCCCCTCTCGGCCTGGAAGTGATGCCGCTGATGAGGAGGGGGAAAGGAGGCTGCTGGGTCGGGAAGAGAGAGGGAGCGTGAGGGCTGCAGAGCAGAAAGGGTTGGGGGTGGGGGGGGGGTAGCTGGGCAAAGAGAGGGAGGGGAAGGAATGGGGCAGGGAGAGTCGAGCAAGGGGGGGGGAAGAGGAAGTACAGGGAAAAGGATGTGAGAGGGGTCAGGAATGCAGGGCAGGTAAGCAAGTGTGAGGGGATGATTGAAAGGGAGTAATTGGGAAAAGTGAAGGATGATGGAGGCATGGAAGGGGAGTGGCGGGGTGCAAGAGACATAATATGTCAGTTTTGGGACTATACCATTCTTCTATCTTTGTAGTTTGCTTGGTGTAGGAAGAAATGTTTTTTCTGTTTCTAGCTCTCCAGTTTTGCCCTGTATGCAGAATGGCTTTCAGGAACTTCCATTCCAGTTTTTGTCTGCACATTTGTACTTGGTCTTTTATCCTGGGTTTGGTGAAGGTCGGTTCTGTGTGTGTGTGACTGAAGTGAGGTATTTTACTAGCATGTTAGCACTGGAATCAGTCTGATTTGTTGTGTTTTCTCAATGGGACATGCATTGCTGGTAAATTGCTGCCTTTTCATAGGTAGGGGCTATTGTCATTTGAATGTTCTGAATCGGTGCTGCAGGTTTGCTGTGTGGCTTTTTTTTCCCCCAGGTTTTGAATTTTACAATGTGTCTGGTAGTAGAGGGAGTTTGTGTTGCTGTGACCGAGATGACCTCAGAATCAGAATATCTTTTTTTTGTATGGTGAGCAACACAAGGAAATATTCAAGTTTTGCTCTGCACTCATTGTTGAGGGCTGTAGTGGGGTGGGGGGGGGGGTGGGCATTCCTATGGATTCAGTGTGTATGTTTACATTTAGCCCGCGATGATCACGTATTCAGTGTTTCACACATGTGAGCGTCATCTGTCAGGTGTGTCCCGACAGATAAAAAGGTAGAGAGCCATTGCTCTAGGGGCCATGCGGCTGAGAACCTTATAAGTAGGGTATAGAGTTTGGCAGGAGAGGAGTTTCCCCAGAGTGCCTCTCCTCTCAGAGGGGACTCTGAGGGGCTTTATCCCTCAAGGGGAGAGTCCCAGGAGACAGGATGTGGTTTTCCCCCCCCACCATATAAATTCATAATAGAGCAAGATTTGGTCCCAAAGATGGATGAAGAGAAATGGGGGCTCCATAGTGAATGTTGCAGTTCAGGAAGACTAAGGTGTAGGAGGCTGGCGATCTCTTGCTGAAGTCACCCAGGGGCATTCCAGTGGAAGCCAGGGAGATACCGGGCGCCAAGTGGGTGTAAAGCTTGATACAGAAACTAAAAGATCATGCTGAAAAATCACTCAAAGGGGAATATGAGCACCATATTCTAGTGATGTGGAAAGTTAGGGAGTAATTCTGATATTTTATTTCTGTGAAGTACAAGGAATACAGCATTTAGCAGAAGAAAGTTCTGTTGTTGCTGCCGATGCTGTTAACACCATGCTGTGAGAACCTGCAAATCCTGATAAAATCTGTGCCTTTTAAGATTTTTATGAACTCAGACTGCTGGAAAAGCTGAAAATGCACAAAAAAGGCAATATTGTTTGATGATACATCTGGATCGAGTCAATGGAGGTTGAGTGGGGGGTGCTTAACTTACTGGAGTAGGGGCAAAAAAAAAAAGAATTGGGGTGCAGTCACAGAGGGGAAAATACTTTTTTTTTTTTTTTTAAATTTATATTTTTTAAGTTTTCACAAATATTCAATCTTACAATTGAATCAATAAACAGAAAGGAAGGTTAAATAACCATCTGGTCATTTTTAACATTTAACATAAGAAAAACAAAACATAGTAATAAACCTTCAGATCTGACATTACTAAACTACTAAAGTAGGGGAGTCCAGTATATGAGCAGTCAAAAAAATAGAATATAACAACATAGTTACTTTAATTTATCACTAGTGAGGATAGGCAGAGAAGAAAACAATTTATGTAAATAAACAAACACTAATCATGCTCACAAGTCATCATGAGGTCGGCTCCTTGCCTCCCTCCCATATTCCATTGTATATAGTAATTTATCTTCGTTCTCCCCCTCTTTTTTTCCTTCTCCCAGTTAAGGCATCCTTGTTATAATGTAACTTTATGCTCCTTTAAATTGTCACTTGTTGATTGGTTGGTTATAGTTCTGCTTAGTTCGATGTAAACTGAGTTGATTTGATTTGTATCAAAAAAGTCGGTATATAAAAGGCTTACATAAATAAATAAATAAATACATTTTACTTATGCCATATATAAGTAATAGATTCTATTCTTCACCCTGGTTTCGTTGTGCTTCCAAGAATCTCTCCAATTGTTCTGGCTCATAATATACATATCTTTCACCCCCGGTATACATTATGCATTTGCAAGGGAATCTCAATTTAATTTGTATCCCAAATGTCCTAGCCTGATTTACTAAAGTCAAAAAATTTTTTCTTCTTAATTGGGTATCTTTAGATAAATCTGGATATAGCCACACTTTCTGTCCCAAGTATAGAGAGGCTCTCTTTACTAAGAACATTTTCAAGATTTTATCTCTATCAGACATCTGTTGAAATTTAACCAGCAGAGTACCTCTCTTCTCTACTTGGGAACTGAAAGATGTTTCTATTAATTCTGTAACATTAAGTGATGTTTCTGCTACATTTTGCTCCATTAGATTTTCATTTTTCCAACTGATAAAGTAGGCATTGTAAATCGAAGGAAAGTCTTCCACTGACATTGATAATATTTCTAAACAATAATTTTTCAATTGCTCACTAGGAGAAATTAATTTACACTTTGGGAAATTTACAATTCTCAAGTTAGTATACTTAATAGAATTCTCTATACCCTCAATTCTCTTCAATAACAGATTTTCACCCTGGATGATCGCTGTTTGTACTGATCTTATCTGTTTTATTTCTTCTTCTATTTTATTCGTTTTCTCAGCCTGACTTGTTACTGTTGGATTTATGTTAAGCAAAACAGTTTGCATGTCTTTAATATTACTGTTTAAACTTATAATATTCTTTTGCAAAACAATTATAGCATGCCAAATTGTATCCATTGTTATATTTGATGGACTACCTGCAAACACACCTGATACTGGGTTATCCAATTTAAATATGGGTGATTCTTGTCTATCACTACCCCCCTTGGGTAAATTTGAATCTTTCCTACTAGTAGGTGTGCTAGCCCTACTAGGTCCCTCCCCCAAAGTAGGGAGTATAGAATCTCCCTGCTCAATATGCTCTGACTCTCCTACACCCGCGAACTCCCTAATCGGACTCTTTCCCCCCAGCGAATCTCGCAAGGAGAAAGAGCCTAGTTCATGGTCGGATGCAGAGCTACGGGGGGGGGGGGGGGAAGGTGGTAATGGCGCCCCGGGACTTAGACTTACTTCTCCCGGAAGGAGAGATGGCTGCTCACTACCTCTTCCTTCAATGGGACACTTCGAGGCTATCATTTCTGCCATTGGGTAATATCCTGTAATAGCTGTTTGAATAGAGGTTGGTCTCACAGGGGTTAAGACTTCCTGTCTGGCCTTTCCTTTACGTTTAGAATGAGGCATATCGTATTAAGGTAATGAGACAAACAAGCAGCTTATACAAGATAAAACTTATCCTCACTTTACCCAAAAAATATAGCAAAGAAGAGTTTCCAGCTGAAGAGAGTCCTCCTCATACCCCACTTCAAAGAGACCAGGCAGCCTTCAGCCTTTGCCGGCCTAAGCCGGACCAAGCCGCGTGCCCGTTACGGAGCGCGCGGCGTCTGCCGCCCTAACTTATAGCTCCAGGCACTTCCTGATGATGTCACTCAGGCTCCGCCTCTCCGCTACGCCCGCGGCAGGCTCGTGGGATGTTCCGGGGTCTCTCACCTCCTAGGAGTGCCGAGGTAGGCCTCCCTGAGTGTTGGTACGAGTTTGGAAAGTCTCTCCCTCTTTCTCCTCTCCTCAGACTCCCTGGGGAAAAGACTTTTGAAGAAGCTTTTCCCTATCCAGCTGGATCAAATACATTGGATACCTCTGGGCTCGGTCCACCACATCATCTGCTCCACAGAGCCAGATGTCAAGCTTTTAAACAGGCATCGGACCCCTTATTATTTTATGTGCCCATCTGGGGGTGGGGGGTGTTACATCTATATAATACGTTTAGCCTCTTCCCCCCACCCCATTGCATGCATTGTACTTAATTAGCGTTATTTCAAACCAAATATCTCACATCCTCCCCAATCTTCCACATCCATCCTGCACTCCCAGTTTAAGAACCACTGGCTTAGGTTACAATCAGTTTCCAGTGATATCATTCATCCAAAAAAAAAAATATGGCAGAAAGATACAGAAATAGCCCCAATTGTAGTGGGCTCCACTGGCCTAATTAAAAAGAATTTCCAAGTGCCTGAATATATTACTCCTTATGGGCACCAGAAGGAAGCTCTCCTTGGCAAAAGAAGAGCGTTAGCAGTTAAATTTTGAAGAGTTGAGATCAACTCCCAGCATACCCTGGCTTCTGAGTGAAATTGGCTCCTGTCATGGTACATGCAAAACTAACCATTTTGAAACACTGCTCCAAGAGAATGCGGTGGGGATGGACAATTCACCATAAGTCTCTTTTGCTCCCATGTCATATAAATTCCCTGATTTGCAGTCTGAGCACCAAATAGGTGTTGTCAGATCAATCCAAACCCAATGGTGGATGTATGGAGGGTTCTGAAGTATTAAAATGAGCTGGATTCTTGTTTGAGTGAAAGTTGGTATATTAAACTATTATCATTGATGCACTGATTTGAAGGGTGTTCTATTTTTATTTAAAAAGTATGACAAAGTCCTAAAAGGAAAAGTCAGCGTAATTCAAGCGGCCTGCATAGTGGTAAACACTGCATGTGCATTGTACACTCAGACGTTACCGAGGATTTCCAAAGCAAACTTACACACACAAATTTGCATGGAAAGTACTTGGGTAATTAACTGAGTAGAAGCACACATTCACTTGGGTAAAATTATACCTCATCTTCCAAGGGTGTAACTTATGCGTGCACTCTTACTTGCATGCTTTTTAAAATAAAAAAGAATGCATGGAAGTGCTGACTCCACCCCCTCTCCTCAGGGCATGTAAAAGGTTAGGTGTACTTTTGTGCGTGCTGAGCCTGGGGCAATTTTGGAACAGCCTTACGAGCATAAAACTGCGTTTTGCATGTGGAAATGCATCCCTGATAAATAATCATTATTCCTCCTTCTGCCTCTTAAATTGATTGGGTTATTAAATCATTTCAACTCTGAAAGTAAATTAAAGTATTTCTGTTTTGGGAGATGATCTATTACTGCAAATGACTAGGTTAAAAAAAACAACCCCAAAACACCTTTGCTTGTTGTGAATGACATTCACCACCTTTATTGTCAATGTAAAAAACATACCAATGTGAAAAAGTTATTTCTCTAGAATTATCAATGACTGGACTCATAGGGCAGTAAGCCTTTATCTTCCTCCATCCAATTTTTGCTACGATTCTGCTGCATTAATGTTGCTTTTCTGTATTTTCTGATAAGGCTGGGAAATTTTGACGGCATTGACTTGTCAAGCGTGCTTTCCCGTAGAGATCTGATAATGGCTTCCTGTATTTCTGTATTTAACAGTTGATTGTATCTGTGAGGATTTTCTGCAAAATAGACATTATATGGGGATGTCTGAAAGAAGAAAAAATTTGAAAGCAGCACTTACCTTCAGTGTGAGCTGGGAAAGAATTTGGTTCCCCTAGTATGTTGTTATTTTTTTTTAAGTCAACACACAAAGAGGAAGAGTGTAAATTAATTATCAACATGTTCATTTTTATTGAACAATTCTTTTTAGTGTATCAGCAATACAGCCAAAATCTCAAGTGGATAGGCCAACAGTCCCCTGACATGGACCGTGTTTCGTAAAAACTGTTTTAAGAGGGACCTAACAATCTACAATAAAGAGACAAAATACAGAAAAACAGTGTCATGAATAGACCAAGCATGGCATCTGATATGTAAACAGACAAATTGGTGTGTTCAACCAGCTTACCCAAACTTCACCACCTTGGGCAAAGTGAAAGGCTTGACAAATCTCAAAAGTTAAAAGCATTAGGAAGAAAAGACCAATATTCTCAATTGAACCGGTTTAGTGGTCAGATGCTTCGTTCACCAAATAAACTGGCTCCAGCTGGCGTTGGGAAGGGCGTAGTCCTTGTGGTTCTGAGCATGAGGCCCCGTCACCTGGAGAATGTTTCCAAGCCCAATGCATTTGGCAGCAAAGTAATTTTTGTCATAGTGCAGCTATGCTAACACTAATTAGTCAAGCACATCCAAAATCCTCAGTAGCATGACAGCCTTCTAGGTAACGCAGCCTTCTAGGTAACGCAGGAAACAGCAGCAGCAGTGGTCTCGTAACTTCTGTATCCCTCCTCAATAGGCCGGTGCAGGGGAGCATTATTCTATCTTCGGAGGAGTTGGTGACTGGTTAAATAGCTGCTGCTGCTGTTTCCTGCGTTACCTAGAAGGCTGTCATGCTACTGAGGATTTTGGATGTGCTTGACTAATTAGTGTTAGCATAGCTGCACTATGACAAAAATTACTTTGCTGCCAAATGCATTGGGCTTGGAAACATTCTCCAGGTGACGGGGCCTCATGCTCAGAACCACAAGGACTACACCCTTCCCAACGCCAGCTGGAGCCAGTTTATTTGGTGAACGAAGCATCTGACCACTAAACCGGTTCAATTGAGAATATTGTCGCTTTAAAATATTGCACATCGACACATACAGCCCCTGAGGCGAAACTCTGGCCTGAGTCGGGCATATAGAAAAACCATTGGTCTCCATTTAATAAAGTTGCATTTGGACATTTCTTTGGCGTCTAACCTCCATTTCTGCCCAAACGGCTTTTTTAGATAGCCTACCCTCTTGCTTTTTTGGTCTTTCTGTTCCCTGCCAGCAGGGTGGGGAAGAAGAAACAGCTGTGGGCTACTGGTGGGGATGAAAAATGTTGCTGCTCAGATGAGTGCTGCTGGAGCCCAGGCCGTTTGTGGGGATGAAGACTGGACCTGCAGTCTACCGGCAACGACAAAGACTGAAGCTGCGGACGACCACTAAAGCCCAAGCTGGCGGGGCCATAAAAGCAGCTGTGGGTTGCCGGAAGTAGCAAAAAAAAAAAAAAGAACTGCTCAGCTCAGTGGAGACCAGCAGGGTGAAGACAGGATCTGCAGGCCAGTGGGGCTGAAGAAAGGGAAAGGAGGCAGACTACGTGGTGAAGAAAAAGCTGAAGGACAATTGTGAGGGAGGTGTTTCTGTTTGGGTGTGGGTGTGTGAGAGGGAGTATGCTTTTGCATTTCTGTGTGAGAAAGGGAGCATGCTTCTGTGTGTGTGAGAGAGAGAAAGAGAGATGGGACATGCTTCAGTGTGTGTGTGAGAGAGAGAGGGAGTGTGCTTTTGTGTGTGAGAGAGAGGTGCTTCTGTCTTTCTTGTGTGTGAGAGAGGAACGAAGGTGCTTCTGTCTGTATGTGTGTAATTGAGGGAGAGAGTAGAACATTTCTGCATCCACCTCACGTGTGCTAATCCATGACATTTTAGGATATCTAAAAATTGAACGTTCTCAGGAATGGAGAGCACAAGATTTTTTATCCTTACTTTTAATTATTGGATAATATTTGATGTGTCTCCCAAACACCAAAAACATATTTCAAAACAGTAAATTTAAAAGACAAATATTGGATATTCTAGTCATCAGCTGTTTTGAAATATTTGTTCATTTTTTTTAGTATGGTTTTACTTTAGATTTTATATTTCTTGGTTTTGTCTGATGTTTTATGAGGAGTGATAATGTTTATGCTTTTCATGTAGTGTCTCTGGCTTGTTGTGGTTTCCAGTTCAGTTTTCGCACATTTTTATTTATATTTTATGGTGATTAGAATCAGAAGTTCCCAGTTGGTGAATATTTTTATCCTTATTAGTTATTTAATGTATCTCCTGTTTTGAAATATTTTATTGGTGTTTGGGAAATATTTTAAAAATTTCCAAATGACTTTATATTTATTGGATGTTATATCATCTGCTGTTTTGTAATATTTGTTAATTTCTTTTAGTATGGTTTTACTAATATATTTTATATTTCTTGATATTATTGTTTGATGTTTTATGACCAATGGTGATGTTTTTTTATCCCTTGTTGCATCTCATACAGAATCTGGCTTTTTGCAGTTTTCAGTTCTAGTTATACTTTATGGTCTCTTTATTCTGTATTTGGTGAAGGTCTGTCTGTGTTCTGCCTGTGTCAGATGGAGATGAGGTATGCTGTTAGGGTGTAGTTTTTGTGTTGGGATCTATAGCAGCAATGCTTTTTCTGTTTTCCCTAATAAGATGTATATTGGTGTTTTAAGGTCTGCTGTAATAGTTGCAGTGTTGCATTTTCATAGGTAGGGCTGTTACTGTTAGAGTGATGGCAGTTAGTACTTTTTTGGTATAGGAGGTTTCCATTGATGTAATTGTAATTTAATTTACTCACAGCTTTCTGAGTGCCAAACCCACACTCAATGGGGCAGATTTTCAAAGGGGTAAGTGCGTAAGATACTCACGTACCCCCCGAAAACCTGCCCCAAGCTCCCTCTGCACGCGCCGAGCCTATGTTGCATAGGCTGCCAGGGCGCGCAAAGCCTCGGGACGCATGTAAGTCCTGGGGCTTTCCTGGGGGGGCGTGTTGGGGCCATGTTGCGGCTGGCGCATTGTCGGGGGCTTTCCGCGTGTGGGGCCCTGGGCGTGGTTCTAGCCCAGGGGCGTGGCCACGGCCTCCGGCCCAACCCCAGACCGGAACATGGCGCGCCAGCAGCCGGCCCCGCGTAACTTTTGGAATAAAGGTGTGGGGGGGAATTAGTTAGGGCCGGGGGGTGGGTTAAGTAGGGGAAGGGAGGGGAAGGTGAGGGAAGGCAGAAGGAAAGTTCCCTTCGAGGCCGCTCCAATTTCGGATCAGCCTCAGAGGGAACGGAGGCAGGCTGTGCAACTCGGCATGCGCAGGCTGCCGATTTTGGGCAGCCTTGCGCCAACCCCGGATTTTAAAAGATACACGTGGCTACGCGCGTATCTATTAAAATCCAGCATGCTTTTGTTTGCGCTGGTCGCGTGAACAAAAGTATGCGCGGCCGTAGTTTTTTAAAATCTACCCCAACGTGTGTTACAATAGGCCTAATGCCATATGGCTTCTAAGGATCATTTTACTTTTTTTGCAAAATTTTCTGGATTAGTGCATGCAAATATAATAAATATGTTGTAATATTTTTACTTCAGAAGACTGTACTATGAATTACAGATGTGCATTCGTTTTCAACGAATGTGCAATCCACAATGCATAAGTCCTTATTCGTTGTATTCGTGGGTTCGCGAAATGCATGGCGATCCCCCACAAATAAAACATGTAATATTAGTTTCATTCTTTTGGTTCGCAGTGATTTCTTAGTGGCCATTTGAAATAGGAGAAGGCCATGTGGGAGTATCCATAGCAAAAACCAGGCCTTTCTGGTGAGTCATAAGTGACCTCACAGCCCTGTCATAGAGTGGGTCAAACAGGTTGGCAACCAGACGAGAATGCCACCTATCAGAGATAAGCATTTTTCTAATGCAGCTAATCGCCGCTCTCACTCAGAGCTCTGTGACACTGTTCCTGATGACACTATACCATTTATAGTGTCCAAATATATGATGTTATTGTTCAATTGAAGATTTTTTCACGTCATATCTATCAGTTTGTGATTACAGTACTATACCATTTATAACTTAAGCATGCAGCATACCACGCCCTTTCTTTGCGGGGGTGGTCCGGGGAGGTGCCTTTACTCAGAGCTAGTCTGAGTGTCTCAAATCTGTATTCAATTGCTAGTTACTTTGATGTCTTTTTCAATGGAAAATTATTTTATTTATTTATTTATTTTATTTTATATACCGACAACCGTTTGCACATCGTGCCGGTTTACAGTTAACTTATAACCAAGAATATATAGGCAAAGCCTTTACAAGGAACAGTTTGTAACATAAATGCAGTAACATGGCAATTAACTAGATAATTAAGTAGGGGAGGGAAGGGTAGGGGTAGACGAGACAGAGGAGGGGGAGGGGGAAAATATATATATATATATATATATATATATATATTTCTTCATTTGTGCTGCTGTGTCAGCCAGGCCTTTTTTTTAACTGCACTTTTTTTTTTTTTTTAATTGAACTCAGACTGTTTCTCCCATTGAGACAAGCTGCTAGCAGTGGCATATTGCTGCTTATTTTACCCTCTGGGGTAGGTTGCAAGCAGGATTTGGGTGTTGTGGGTGGGAGATATATTTGACATCTAGCTAGTTTGATAGAATTTTCCATTGAAAAATATATTTCCTCATTTTTGCTGCTGTGTCAGCCAGGCTTTTTTTTTTTTAACTGTAGTTTTTTAGTTTTTTTTTTTATTGAACTCAGACTGTCTCTCTGTGCTCTTTTAAGCCAACAAGGCAGTGCACTGGACATCAGTGGGCAGTTTTCCAGACTTGCATATATTGGGACAGCGGTGCTCTTTGAAGCCAAATCCCCAGTAGGCCTCTTCTGTAGTTACAAGTTTGGTGTGTGCACATACAGCGGTCCCAGTTGTAGTGTACATCCAGGCACTGCATCGTGGGCCTGTGAGCAGTTTTGCAGACTCACATATATTGGGAAGGCGGTGCTCTTTGAAGCCAAATCCCCAGTAGGCCTCTTTTGGAAATAATTCTTTTAATTGAAATCCCTAGTAGGTAGTGACATTAAATCCATGATGTCAAGGAAAGCTAGATGTGGTCGAGTGATTGGGACTGGCAGAGAAGGCACTTCAAAAGGCAATGCCAGCCCCCATTAAAGTTAAAAAGGGATCTGTTCCAATCTAAATTCTCTGGAGGGGCAGGCAGTTCCATCCGGAAAAAAATAAAATTTAAAGATGATGCATCGCCACCATCTGTTTCTGACCCTGTAGTTTTGGAGGTGAGGGAAGGTGAGGCTGAGTCATGCAAGACAAAAGGGCGAGATCCAAAAGCAGCAGTGCGACAGCAGACTCGACTTAGCATTGAAAATGTAGCGCAGGCACAGTTTGCTTCTGATTCCGATGAAGAATCATCTTGTGTGGGATTCTCATCATCAGAAATGGAAGAAGTAATAGCTGAAGAAGGTTCAGGAGGATTAGTTAGTTCTGTCTTAGCCTCCACTTCAGGGCTGCAGGGGAAAGATGAAACTAATGATGATGAGGAGGAAGAGCAGTCAGTGCAGGCACAGAGTGTGACTGATGCCCCTGGCATTGCTTCTCAGAGTGTACCCACTACTTCAGCTCCAGTGCCAGCATCCACCCCAAAGGCTATAGAGAAGGGAGCACAAAAGAAATCTACGATCTGGAGCCACTTTAAAGTGACGGAGGACCCGCATTTTGCTCAGTGTAATTACTGTGCCAGGGCTATTAGCAGAGGCAAGCAAATGGGACATCTAACTAATTTTGGCATAATGCATCATATGCAGAAGCAACACCCAAAAGTACTGCCATCTGGGGATGGTGGCAGTACCAGTCAGGGGACCCATTTTTCCAGGCAGCGTAAAGTGGTTGAAAAGGAGCAGAGTCACCCCACGCCCTCAGCCCCTTCCAGCAGTCAGGTGGCAGGCCAGCAGCCCGCTACCATGTGTCAGAAGAGACAACCCACCATGGAGGAAATGGAGTGGTGTTTAGTAACACTATCCCAGGAAAGGAGACAGGCAGCCTCAAAAGTTGTAACCAGGAGCCCTTTTGTAGGGCTGAAGAGGAACACCAAGGATGACATCATGAGGAGCAGCCAGGGGACTGGCCCTTTAAATCTGGAGAGGAGGCGCAGCCCCGTGCCTAAGGAGGCAGGACCAGGGACAGCAGCCATGCTAAGAATTGGAAGCAGGCCTGAGGCGTTGGAGGTGGCTCCTGCTGCAGAAGAGAAGCCAGGAACGGCTCCACGCCACCCAGGAGAAATTGAAGACGGCGGTTCTGCCAGTGCTGGAAGATGGAGAAAGTCGGTGGCCTCCGGGTCATAAAGAGGAGCTCCAGGGCGGCCTGCTGGCCGCAGAAGAAGAGGAACAATGGCAGCACTCCCTGCCACGACATTGAAAGCTTCAGGGCGGCGTATGGGCCGTGGAAGAATGGAGACGGCGGCCTCCTGGCCGCAAAGATGCACAGTGGCAGTGGTTCCAGGCCACGACAGCAGTGGCTCCAGCCGCGAAGGAGAGAGGACGTCAACGGCCTCCTTGCCATAAGGAGGAACGATGGAAAAGCGACAGCAGCGGGCCCGCTGCATGGAACGGCGTTGGGATGCAGGCAAGCTGGTTAAAAGAAAGGTGAGAGGCTGCTTGAGGGCTTGTCCCACAAGCAGAATCGTAACACCACTTTCTGGGCCTCCGTAACAAGGAGGCAAGGAAACCACATGATATATCCGTACCGGATCCCCCTCCCCTTCTATAAACTGATATACAACCTGATGAACAAAAAGATGACATACAGGGGAGCATTTCAGTGAAAACTAACCAGAGAATGAGAAAACATGTTGTACATTATGCTGAACTAAATTTACTTGCTAGCCAGTCCAGGCACCCCAGGCCCTCTCAATGGAGGACTAAATTCAACAGCCGAAGAAAATTGTCTGGGCAACTACGTGGGGATTCATCCCATCTCCGACGCATTCTTTAAAAATTGCTTTGCATCATCAACAGAATCAAAGGCTTTCCATACATCCTTATGCTCTATACACAGTCTTGCTGGGTATTGTAGAGTGAATTGCATTTTGCAGTTAAACAAATCTGCATATATGGGGGGAAAAATGTTTTCTTCCTTTTGAGACTGCAGCTGAATAATCTTGAAAGATTATGATCCTGTTTCCTTCGTAAGACAGTGTTGAAGTTTCCGGTATGCTTGCAGTATTGCAACTTTATAGGTAAAATTCAAGAATCATGCAATAATCAAACATAGCCTGGTGGTCCCTTGAATTTTAGAAAAAAACAAAACAAGACCGGAGCCTTGGAAAGAGAATTTAATTGATCAGAACCAGCCCGACTCTGGCCAAGTTTCGCCTTTTATGGCTACATCAGGGGCTCTGGAAATACATAAATTTTAATATTAATAAAAAAACCCAATAAAAAGTAATCATAAATAGTAAAGAATTAATCAATCAAAGAAATAATTTTAACAACATTAAAATAAAGTAAGATATAGTTAAGGTTATTGAGCAAAGAGGACAACCAGTTACATGTTAAAGTCAAGAACAGAGAAAAAACCTTATATAATATTACCTTAAGATTAGATAAAATATAAAGCATATGTCCGGGCACCATATATGATTATGGGACGTATTCACTAAAGATAAAAATAAAAATGCAAGGTTAAAAAGAGGAATTAAAAGGAACAATAAAAAAATGAAGGAATAAAAATAATAGAAAATAAAATTGTAAAAATTATGAAAAAAATTTTACCTTGTTCAATCACTTTTGGTATAAACATAGAACCAACTTTAAGATCATATCTTGGTGACTAGTCCTACAAAATGGGCGACAAAGATTTTTCAAACCTGTAGTTCCATGAAGAACCTTTGTTAACATAGAATGATCAATCGGTTGAATGAAATTAATTCATTTATATATGCTGTGTGTCAGTCATTCTAGCAATATATACATGGCTCCCATGGAAATACATTATTTTCAAAGAATAAATACAACATAGATCATCCGTTTTATCTTAGGGTGAAATAATTCGTCAGTGGGCTTAATACTGAAACTAAACATCCGTGGCTACTCTAGACCGTTTACCATCCTGCTTTGTGGGTCCTTGAATTTTAGAGCCTAGCCTGTGTGCACGTTCCCCTGTGCTGCAGCCACTAAGCTCATCCAGGCCCAGAGACATCATTAACCAGTTTTCTAATACTACTGTTAGATCTTTTTCAGGCAGAGACTCAGGGAAACCCATAAATCTTAGGTTGTTGCTGCATGATCTGATTTCAAGATCATCCACTTTTGATTCTAACATTAGTATTTGTTTAGTAAATGTTTCCCTGGCTTGCAATTGGGATTGAGTCTCCGTATCCTTCTACCTGGTGTTTGATTTCATGCAAGATCTCATTAACTGCCAAAATTTGCAGGGAGAGCTACTGGAATTGCGTGTCCAGGGCCTGCACAACTGCTTTGGTTACCTTTTCCACAAGCGATGCATTTGCTGGAAATGAACATGGGCTCGGGGGTCCATCAGCCATTTTGGATTCAGGCTACCATCCTGCCTGTTTATCTTTTTGTTATGGTTTTATGGACATCTCAAGGACACCCGCGTGAAAAAGTCATCTATGCATTGCTGTAGTATCCCGGAGTCTGATCTGACCGCCACAATGCTCGTTTAGTTCCCAAGTTTTCTCTTGGTATGGAGGGGGAACCGAGAACGAGGTTAGATCACTGCTTTCCCGCTCATCAGATCACGTGGGCTCATTCCTTTTATTTTATTATTTATTTCATCTGTTTAATTCAAGTCTCTTCATTGTTAGATCAAGGCAAGTTATATTTAGATACTGTAAGTATTTCCCTGTCCCCAGCTGGGTTACAATCTAAGGGGGGGTCCATTTACAATAGTGTGATATGGCCTTATCATGGGATATTTGGCCTTTAACACATGATGATATGGCAGTATCTAGTTCCTATCAGACTGGATACAGCAATAGAATAACTTTGACCTCCAGAAATGTGTTTATTGCACCTCAAACCCAGGTGTTTAATTTCCAGTGCAAGCTCTCAAGATGGGCACCTATAGTTGAACAGTACACCAGCCCCATGCATCCCAATTTTGGCATATTGTTTAACTGTAGATGCCCATCCCAGGGTGCTTACCCTTTTTTCAGGCCATTTTGGAACGTCAAGAATAATCAAAGCATACACCTTCTGGGGTAGCCACCTATAGCTGGACGGGACACCAAAATCAGGTGCACAGTGCCAAAGTGTATACTGTTCAGCTGCAGCTGTCTGCCCCAGAGAGCTTATGTTTTGATTTTTTTTGCCATGCCTTACCAAAATGGCATTGCATAGTATATTGGTGCTATGCAGCCCAACTTGTGGCCTCTCATTCAAGGCCATTTTGACAAGGAATGGTAAATAAAATAAAAGAATACATTTTCTCAGAAGGCTATATGAACAAAGAACAGGCTTTCTGGATGGAATCCAAAAACTGAACAGTACACACTTTAGCACTGTGTGCATACTGTCCAGCCAGTCAGGCAAATAATGAAAACTTGTGACTGGTGCCTGCCTTAGAGAGCTTACACTGGAAATTTAACTCCTGTGTCTGAGGTAAAGTAAACTCACATTTTCGATGGCCGATGTTGTCGTTCAGCGGCGGTCCGGAAACCCCGCTGAACGACCTCATGCAGTCGATCTCCTGCCGGCGCCATTTTCCTTACGGAAAACGATTCGCGGCAAGAAATCGCTTCCTGAACCCCGCTGGACTCCCAGGAACTTTTGGCCAGCTTGGGGGGGCCTCCTGACCCCCACAAGACTTGCCAAAAGTCCAGCGGGGGTCCGGAACGACCTCCTGCGTCGAATCGTTTTTGTCTATGGCCGCCACCATTTTGCGGCGTCCATTTTGCAAAATGGCCGCCGGCTGAAGACAACAGGATTCAATTGAGGGGGCCGTTCCGGACCGCCGCCGTTCTGGACCACCGCTGGATCCCCAGGTAATTTAAAGCATTTGGGGGGGGGGTTCGGGAGGGTGGGGGATTTAATTTAAAGGGTCGGGGGTGGGTTTTAGGGGGTTTTAGTGTGCCGGTTTTCCTGCCCTCCCCCTTCCCCCGATTTATGATTTTTTAACGATAAATCGGGGGAATTGGTATTGTTTCGTGGCCCTAACGATTTTTGACGATTTAAAATATATCGGACGATATTTTAAATCGTCAAAAAACGATTCACATCCCTAGTAAATAACCGAGTCACATCTACTCGTTCAAGACCTCTCATGATCTTAAAGACCTCTATCATATCCCCCCTCAGCCGTCTCTTCTCCAAGCTGAACAGCCCTAACCTCTTCAGCCTTTCCTCATAGGGGAGCTGTTCCACCCCCTTTATCATTTTGGTTGCCCTTCTCTGTACCTTCTCCATCGCAACTATATCTTTTTTGAGATGCGGCGACCAGAATTGTACTCAGTATTCAAGGTGCGGTCTCACCATGGAGCGATACAGAGGCATTATGACTTTTTCCGTTCTATTAACCATTCCCTTCCTAATAATTCCTAACATTCTATTTGCTTTTTTGACTGCTGCAGCACACTGAGCCAACGATTTTCAAGTATTATCCACTATGATGCCTAGATCTTTTTCCTGGGTGGTATCTCCTAACATGGAACCTAACATCGTGTAACTACAGCAAGGGTTATTTTTCCCTATGTGCATCACCTTGCACTTGTCCACATTAAATTTCATCTGCCATTTGGATGCCCAATCTTCCAGTCTTGCAAGGTCCTCCTGTAATGTATCACAGTCTGCCTGTGATTTAACTACTCTGAATAATTTTGTATCATCCGCAAATTTGATAACCTCACTCGTCGTATTCCTTTCCAGATCATTTATATATATTGAAAAGCACCGGTCCCAATACAGATCCCTGAGGTACTCCACTGTTTACCCTTTTCCACTGAGAATATTGACCATTTAATCCTACTCTCTGTTTCCTGTCTTTTAACCAGTTTGTAATCCACGAAAGGACATCGCCTCCTATCCCATGACTTTTTAGTTTTCGTAGAAGCCTCTCATGAGGGACTTTGTCAAACGCCTTCTGAAAATCCAAATACACTACATCTACCGGTTCACCTTTATCCACATGTTTATTAACCCCTTCAAAAAAATGAAGCAGATTTGTTAGGCAAGACTTCCCTTGGGTAAATCCATGTTGACTGTGTCCCATTAAATCATGTCTTTCTATATGCTCTATAATTTTGATCTTGAGAATAGTTTCCACTATTTTTCCCGGCACTGAAGTCAGGCTCACTGGTCTATAATTACTCGGATCGCCCCTGGAGCCTTTTTTAAATATTGGGGTTACATTGGCCAGTGGAAGCCTACAGTCTGCATTCACAACATAGTGCCTTGGGTGTGCTTCAGGTGTAGGTGCCTTTAGGAAGCCTTTCCTATATAAGACCCCCAACCTCACTCCCATCAAAAAGTAATACTTAATAGCAGCTAGTCTAGACTAGTTCTAATGTAGCATTGTTGAACTGTCCTAGAAAAGGCATTCTGGGTGCTATGGAGACTCCTCCAGCTATGATGTACCCATGATTGATAACTGGCATGCATAGTGCAGGGTATGCTTCACATAATCTCTATACTGAATGTCTTGTCATACATTGGAGTTTTCTTTTAGCCTTTACTGGGGTCAACCTTTGTATCAATAATCACAAGATTATAATGTTAGTGTGTTAAAGGTAATAAATATATATATATATATATATATATATATATCTAGTACACCTTTGGAAGAGAGGATAACCAGTAACCCTATAAAGGGCAGATATCTAGCATAGTGACAATCAGTAACTGTCAGGACTTTTCAAGGTTTCAGATATGCAGGCCAAGGAGTCTGGAGAGCTGGTGACTGATGTCCACTCAGGACATTATCTTAATGTATGGGTCTACTTTTCTGGGTTTCTCAATACATTGCTTGGTCCATGATGATAGTCTGTCCATGCATACAAATTAGGGATGTGAATCGTGTGATTGATCATCTTAATGATCGATTTTGGCTGGGGGGGGGTAATCTGATAATCATTGTTTTTTTGGTTAAAAAATTGTTTTATCGGGGGAGGGGGGAAAACCGGCACACCAAAACAACCCTAAAACCCACCCCGACCCTTTAAAACAAATCCCCCACCCTCCCGAACCCCCCAAAATCTTTTAAATTACCTGGGGTCCAGTGGGGGGGGGGGGGGGGGGTCCCGGCGCGATCTCCCGCTCTCGGGCCATGGCTGCATTAATAGAAATGGCGCCAGTGGCCCTTTGCCCTTACCATGTGACAGGGCAAAGGTAGCGCCGGCGCCATTTTGGTTCATGGCACCCGACATCACGAGTGCAGGAGATCGCTCCCGGACCCCCGCTGGACCCCCAGGGACTTTTGGCCAGCTTGGGGGGGGGGCCTCCTGACCCCCACAAGACTTGCCAAAGGTCCAGCGGCGGTCCAGGAGCGACCTCCTGCACGCGGGCCGTATTGCCAATATTAAAAATGGCACTGGCACTACCTTTGCCCTCACTATGTCATACGGGCCGACATTGTTTTAAATCGTCAAAAAAATGATTCACATCTTTAAAGATGTTGCCGGCCATCCAGTGCACCTACCATGTGACAGGGGCCGGCCAATGGCACAGATACCCTGTCACATGCCCTCACTATGTCATACGGGCCGACATTGTTTTAAATCGTCAAAAAAATGATTCACATCTTTAAAGATGTTGCCGGCCATCCAGTGCACCTATCATGTGACAGGGGCCGGCCAATGGCACGGATACCCTGTCACATGGTAAGGGCAAAGGGCCATCGGCACCATTTTTAACGCAGCCGATGGCCCGAGAGCGGGAGATCGCTCCCCGTGCCCCCACTGGACCACCAGGTAATTTAAAAATGGTTTTTGGGGGTTCGGGAGGGTGGGGGAGTTTTTTTGTTATCAGATCGGGCGCAGCCAATAACAAAAAAAACATCGAGCCAGACGATAAAAATTTTAAGATTTTGAATCGGAACCGGAACTGATCAGATTCCGGTTCCGATTCACATCTCTATTGCATATAGGGAAAAATAACCCCTGCTGTAGTTACACGATATTAGGTTCCATATTAGGAGCTACCACCCAGGAAAAAGATCTAGGCATCATAGTGGATAATACTTTAAGATTGTCGGCTCAGTGTGCTGCAGCAGTCAAAAAAGCAAATAATTCCTAACGTTCTATTAGGAAGGGAATGGTTAATAAATCAGAAAATGTCATAATGCCTCTATATCGCTCCATGGTGAGACCATACCTTGAATACTGTGTACAATTCTGGTCGCCGCATCTCAAAAAAGATATAGTTGTGATGGAGAAGGTACAGAGAAGGGCAACCAAAATGATAAAGGGGATGGAACAGCTTCCCTATGAGGAAAGGCTGAAGAGGTTAGGGCTGTTCAGCTTGGAGAAGAGACGGCTGAGGGGGGATATGATAGAGGTCTTTAAGATCATGAGAGGTTTTGAACGAGTAGATGTGAATCTGTTATTTACACTTTCGAATAATAGAAGGACTAGGGGGCATTCCATGAAGTTAGCAAGTAGCACATTTAAGACTAATCGGAGAAAATTCTTTTTCACTCAACGCACAATAAAGCTCTAGAATTTGTTGCCAGAGGATGTGGTTAGTGCAGTTAGTGTAGCTGGGTTCAAAAAAGGTTTGGATAAATTCTTGGAGGAGAAGTCCATTAATGGCTATTAATCAATTATACTTAGGGAATAGCCACTGCTATTAATTGCATCAGTAATTCTTCAACATACACCAATCCAAGGGAACACTTGTGCTCTGGTGTTGCTTATGTACGGTGGCTTTATGAAAGGACAACCCATTGGTGGGTGCCCTTATCTTTCGCCCTGTCTATTATTCTTTATTATCCCAATTTCTGTGAAACCATTTTTTTTAAATTTTCTGCTGCTTCAGTTATTTTCTTAAAAAACCCCTTTACTCCCCGTTTTCTGAGGCGACCCGCTACTGATGTGTATATACTTATCAAGGCATCCGTCTCAACTTCTTCTCACGGGTACGCGTCTGCTAGGGCTAGCAGACGCGTACCCGTGAGAAGAAGTATATTTCTTTGGTTTTTTTTTTTTTCTTTTGTACTACTTTTTCTTTCCTATTTTCCTAACTGTATGAGAAATAACTAATAGTCATCCTGTTAATATTGTGCCTTATACTTATAGGCCTCATACAGTGGAATCAGTTTTGTCATCTTTTTCTCACACTCTCTCAGACTATCCAAAGCATCCATCTTTACAGCTTAAATGTCCTTTAATTAATGCCCGCTCAATAGTGAGCGGGACACCCTTGATAGCCAACTTAATTAGCATTCAAAACATTCCTCCACTATTTATAATTGAGATATGGCTTAAGCCTGGGGATGCTTTTAACCTGAATTAAGCCTGCCCCAAACTACAGGTTTCTGCATAAAGATGGCCCAATGCTTAATGATGGAGGCGTAGCTGTTATCTGTCTCAGAACCTTACCTATTAAGGAGATTTCTTTCCATCTAAAAGTTGCCGTTGAACTTATTTTTTTCCCCAAGTATAGGTCTAATTGTTTTAACATACTTTTAGTCTATCAGCCACCTCCAATCAGTAGTCAGCAACTCTAAGTCTTGATCATGTTACTTAATGTTAATACTTGTTACGCAGTTCTCACTTTATCCTGTTAGGAGATTTCAGTTTGCGTACGGATGAGCCTGAGAGTGTTTTAGAATCTTGATTTTTTTTTTTCAAGATATGTCTGATTTGTTATTAACTCAATAGGTTAAACACCCCACTCACAGAAATGGCCACGCATTTGACCTTATTTTTATATCAGGAACTATTTGGTTAGAGCCTAATAAGTTCTTAGCTTTTACATGAACAGACCATGTTTTTATTTCTGTTCCCATAAGTCAGGTGGTACCATAGGTTAAACCCCTTATGAATATTATCCTGCTGCACCGGACTAAGGATCTTGCAGTAGAAACAATGGAAATGGATATGCCCCCTCTGATGTTTCTGATCTTGCTCTAGAGGAGAACACTAAATTGAGTGCTATACTTAATAATGCTGCTCCACTTCACTATGGTTTTGACAAAACCAAAAGCACTTTCCCTTGGTACCATCCCAACTTAAACACACTAAAAACACAAATTCAGCATCAAGAAAGGAAACGGCACAAGAATAAGCCACCCAATGATCAGATTTGGCTGAAAAGCTTTATCGGGTCCTATCTTAAGGCCACTAAACTAGCTAAAAGGGATCATTTTAGAAGGCTACAAGTCAAAGCTGGAAACAGACATAATGTTTCCAGCTTTGTGTGTTAGAACTAGATTGTGGGCCCTTGGGCTAAGGCAAGAGCTGACTCCACCCACAGGGAGGAGCCCAGTGGGGACTCACCACAACAGGCAGGGTCTCAGCAGTGATGGACACCAGAGGCAATAGTTTTATTGTACAGCAAGATAACCCGAGGAGCGAGTTAATGGACTCAGTCCAGAGAAGGTGACCCATAAGCTGGTCTCTCCGGTAGTGGCCCGCAGCGTGGGGTAACCCAGGGAATACTTCCTCTTGATGGAGCTTGTGCAGGCTGTCTCCGGTAGTGGTCCGCAGTGCGGGGTAGGCCAGAGGCTGTTGGTAGAGGGTTGCACAAGACATTTATGGATCCAGTACTCACTCTGAACTGAAGTAGCGAGCTGTAGTGGTAGGCACTGTGGAGACCCAGTACAGGAGCACTGAGGGGGTCATCCGTGGAACAGTGTAGAGTCTCACTGGGTTGGAGAAGTGAGGCAAGTAGAGATGGTTCTATGAGGAGCGGATAGCCCTGAGTGTGACAAGGCCCCCGAGGAGCGAGAACCAAGATCACCCAGACAGGAACACAGGAACAGCGAAGCAAAGACCCAGAATGGCAGAATTAAGCAGGACAGGAATCCTTGCTAACTCGTAGCTAGAAAGGTCAGCTGGGTTTTAAGTACTGTAGGCAGATGACGTCATGCGGTGGGGACGCCTCCTAGGTTCCCGCCATGATGCAGTTAAGAAGGGGGCAGGCACGTGCGCACATGCCTTAGGTCACCCCGGAAGTAAGATGGCTGCCGGGAGCGCCAACGTCGTCCCGGGAACACCATGGAGGTCGGCGTGTGGAAGCAGAGGCAGTCAGCCTCCCCAGACTCGGAGCTGCAGAGAGAAAGGAGGTGAGTAGCAAAGGTCGCAGCCATCTACCACCGATGGGCGCAATAGTACCCCCCTTCTTAGGGCCCCTCCGAGGGAGTTTCGGTTTCTTAGGATGAGTGAGGTGGAACCGGTGGAACCTGTCTTTGTCCAGTATATTGACGGCAGGTTCCTAGCTGTTCTCCTCTGTTCCATATCCCTCCCAGGAGATGAGATATTCCCAATGCTTTCCTCTTTTACGTACATCCAAGATGTCATCCACTTTGTATGCGATGTCTTCTTCAGCATCCAGATGTTGTGGGTCAGGAACAATGGGAATGCAGAACCATACCTCTAGGTAACGAACTGCACCACAATTCACACTTTTAAACTTATTGATAACATTTTTAGTTAGTGTCTGTAAGCTAACATCCAGTTAATGTGCACTAAGTCCCGTTAGTGCGCACTAACTAGTTTTCCTAATTTTGCTATTAATCAAGTTGACTTAGGGAATAGCCACTGCTATTACTGACATTAGTAGCATGGGATCTTGCCAGGAGAATGTAACCATGAGTGGCTCCTGTTGGAAATAGGATGCTGGGCCAGTATGGCAACTTATCTTCTTAAATCAATTTTCAAAAGCATATTTACACATATAAAACTCAGTTTTAAGTGTGTAAATCCTTTTGAAAATTAATTGTTAAATGAGCCTGAGAAAGTATTTAAGATACTTTTAGCTGAATTTTTGCTGACCACAAAGCATCATTTCCCATCTTTCTTGCATCTAATGAATGGCTGTAATGCTAAGTACCTGGTACTTAGCATTACAGCCACACAAATTCAAAGTAAACAAAAATACAAGTCGTTTCCTTTCTGCTGCTGACTGCAATTCATTTAAACAGAACAAGCAGCTCCCATTTGCTTGTTGGGGGACAGAGCTTAATGTGATAGGGTGCAGAAATAACATCCATTTAAACTGCTTTATAAATTCACATCTTATCTGTTTATTTTGTGGGGCATTGTGTTAAAAGTTGTCCTGTCACCATGAAGAGCAAATGCTGTAAGGAAAGAATAAATCAGGTTTGGATTTATATACTTCTCTGACTGCTGGGTGAATGGAAAGTGGATGAAATTTCCTTTATTTTTTCTCCATTCTTGTCTGGCTAGCCAACAAATCTGTGTGTATGCCTTACTCCCCCCTACTATGTTTCTTTTCCTTTTTTTTTTTTTTTAAGGACAGATAAGGATATAAAACAGCCTGCTTCTAATTAAAACATCTTAAGGACCTGTTCATTAAAAGGAGTAATACCTTACTTGTAACCCAGCTATAGTAACCCTGCAGCATCCCTTCATCCTCTGCCATGAAAGTTATTTTGGCTCAAAATCAGGGGATACAAACTTCTGAAGGGCTTAGTTTTAGGTCTATTGATATATAAAGAGAGAAAAAGCTCCAAGTGGTGTAATTTTCTCCCTTCTATAGGGGCAGGCACCATAAAACATTAAATAATTACTTACCCCTGCAGCATGCACTGAACCAGAAAAAAAAAATCAAGCAAGAAATCAAAGCTTAGGGAAAATAAAGGAGCCTGAAGCATGCTCAGTCACTGTAGGAATAAGGCAGATGTCCCACGAAAGTGTGTTTTATTTTTCTCGAACATTCAAAAGCACAAAATGTTATGGTAAACCCTTATGAAGGATATATAATTTTTTTCTTATTTTGTTTCATTAAATAAATAAATCTCCTCGGTACAAGAAGTTACCTGACCTTAGGTGACAGCTATTTCAGATTGCTACAAAATATTGTTTATCAGAATCCTCTGGTGTGAACTTAACACGTTTGTGAATTGTTTTGTATGTTTATGTACAAACATGCTATTACTACTAGTCTTTAGTGTCAAAATATAGTGGGGGAAAAAGAGAACCCTCATTTAGAACAAATCCTTAAAAAAAAAAAAAATGTAATTAGGGGTAATTTTAAAACAAGTGCGTGCGTCCGTCCATGTGTGCGTGGTTCCCAGTCCATGCACATGGACGTGGTGATTTTGTAACATGGGTGCGTCACCATGCGCATTTTATATATATGGTTCCCATGGGCAGGTTGCGACTCATACGCATAAGGGAGGATTTTTAAAAAAACGACGCGTGATGACACGAGTAGGTCTGCCCCTCCCAGTTCCCTCCCAGTCCGCTCCAATTAAGGAGCGGACTGGGAGGGAACTTTCCTATCCTGCTACTTAACCTTCCTCCTTTTTCCCCTCCTCCCCGACCCCTAAACCTACCCTAACTGCTCCAAGTTTGTTTTAATACTTATGCGTTCTAAGGAAGGAGTTGACGAAATTTGGGCACGTCGGCCATCTGCCAGTGTGCGCTTCCCCGGGACAGGGCTTAATGGCCACTGTCCCAGTTGGCTCCCCCACCCAGACCCTGCCCCTTTCACCAAGCCCAGCACTTCTGCACGTATTGGGAGATACATACATGGCTGGGACGTTTTAAAAAATGCGCTTGACATGCGAGCACAGCCCGGCCAAGAGAGTATTCCCTGGATTTTACACTTGCCGAGTTTAAACAATTTGGGCATAAGGGTATTAATGATTTGTTCTAAGTGAGGAAGATGCTGGAGATAATTTGTTACCAAAGAATAAATTGTTATACAGTGTGTGTATATAGATAGATATTTGTGTGTGTGGTATGTACATGTTTTTATACATTGTAACAAAGAGCCTTCACTTAGAACAAATAATTAATACACTTAATGCAGTTTGGTGAGGCAAGACTTTCCTTGTGTAAATCTATGCTGGCTGTGACCTATTAAACCAATCCTTTCTGTAGTTTTATTCTTTAGAATAGCTTCTATGGTTTTTCCCCAGCACTGGTCAGGTTCACCGGTCTACAATTTCCAGGATCACCTCTCAAACCCTCACAGTGGTCCACCCTCCAATCTTCAGGTCCAAATAGACGATTTTAATGATAAGATAACAGATCTGTTATTTTATTTCTGAGTTCTTTCAGAACTCTGGGGTGTAAACCATCTGGATTAGGTGATTTACTATTCTTTAGTTTGTCAATTTGCACCTATTTCATCATCCAGGGTCATCGTGATTTCTTTCAGTTTATCAAAATCATCACCATTCAATACTGTTTCTAGGCTCAGATCCTCTAAGTTTTCTGCTATGGCCTAGTCTTTCCTAGGTGCCCTTTTCACTCTGATCATCTAACGGCATAATTGACTCCCTCACAGGCTTCCTGCTGCAGATATATTTTAAAAATGTTTTGAGTTTTGCCTCTAAGGGCAGCTTCTTTTCAAATTCTTTTTTTTTGCCTGTCTTATCAATGTTTTACATCAAACTTCCCACTGCTTATTTCTTTGCTTGGATCCTTTTTCCAATTTTTGAAAGAAGTTCTTTTGGCTAAAATAGCTTCTTTTCACCTTACTTTTTTACCATTTGGCCTTCCTTCCACCTTTTCTAATGAATGGAATACATCTGGTCTGGACTTTCAAGATGGTATTTTTAAACAATGTCCATACCTGTTGTAAGCTCTTTACCTTTGTAGCTGCACCATTTAGTTTTTTCCTATTTTCCTCATTTTATCAAAGTCCCCCTTTTGAAAGTTAAATGCTAGAGTAGTAGACTTACTTAATGTTCTCTCCAGTCATTAACTCAAACTTGATCACATTATGATCATTGTTACTAAGTAGCCCCACTACAGTTACTTATAGATCTAAAATGGCTCCCTCTCTTGTTGGTTCCCAGATCAGCAGCTTCATGAAGCAGTCATTTATTTCATCTAGAAACTTTACCTCCCTAGCATACGCTGATGTGACATATCCCATTATTACTGTTCTGCCAAATTTGTTAGTCTCCTAATTTCTGTCAGCATTTCATCATCCACCTGGCCAAAATAAACTAACAGAAATCCACATTTGATGGAGAAGAGTATAGCTGTAGTATGCCTCTACCACTATACTCTTAGCCCATCACGCATGGAATTTCCACCCATTGATTCTACTGCGCATTTAGTCTTCTGCAGGATCTTTATCTTGTTGGATTTTATGCTATCCCTAACAAAAATTGACACCCCCTCCCCCAAGTTGATCCACTATCACCGTGATTTAAGTTATACCCTGATACAGCACTGTATCATTGGTTACTGTCCTTCCACCAGATCTCCGGAGATAACCGAGATATGCATTAAACACAGCTTTAAATATACTTTCAGTTAGATAAGTTGCAAATAGTTATCTATTACTTTAATGTTTAGTAAAATGTAGCCTGCACTGGAATCAATAACTTGTTTTTAGTGTGTGACTGATTTTACCCAGTTGGCTGAACATGTACAGTTTAGTGCCCTCTATAAAGCACTTATATTCATTACTACAACATAATCATGCTTGAAAGTAAAAAAAAATAAAATCTTCAAACTTTTCCAAAGTGGATTGAGAAGGCTCACCAGCACTCCTATTGATGCATGGACAGCCAATTTACTTATCACAAAAGGTTCCTTCTCTTGTACCAGCATATGCTTCAACACTAGCCCTTATATTCAAAAAACTGCTCAAACAGTGTATTTCATTACATGAAGAAACATATAACACTGATAGAATTATATTGGGAGAGAATAGTTGTTGGGAGACGCTGAATTTGCCGGGTGACAGCATAGAATTGCCGAGCAAGAAAATGAAATGCTTCTGACGAAGCAATAAAGAAACACGAGTCATGTCGGGTGCAACAACTATTCTCTCAGCGTTCTCGGTTACTCAAGTTAAAAGATAAGTGACATAACAATTGCTGCGGTCACTCATTGCATAAAAAGAAAAAAAGAAGAATTGAATATAAAATGCTATTTATTGAAAAAAATCTCTAAAAAGTTTTAAAAAAAGTTTTTGTGTGAGATCTCGATACAACCATGACCAATGATTGAAATATTGAAAAACCCACAATATATATGTCAATTTCATACAGAAAACGTGGTAATTCTTTGGTGAGGGTAATTCCAAAAAAAACTCTCAAACTTTACATATGAGGTCTGGTTGCATGACTTTAATCCCAATATAATTCTATCAGTGTTATATGTTTCTTCAACACTAGCCCTAGCAATACAATTTGTTTTGATGTCTGAAACCACAGCAGGAAGCTCAAGACTGACCACTTCTGTAAAAGCAAATCAGCGGGATGCCAGCCTGCAATACCATTACTTTGATGCCATTACTTAACCCATTAGTATCCACAGGCCTGAAACTTATTCTGCAAGTACCAAGAAGTCAGCATGATCTTACCTATTACCTACTTCATTCCATTTTTTTGCTGCTGCCTACAAGTCCACAACTTGTGCTACAAGAAATGAGCATAACAAGTTAGGTTCGTACTTGATTGGGCTCACACCTGCACATGACATTTCCACCCTTTTTATTCTATCAATGCACGAACATACAAACCCCACTAGTGTGACTGGTCTCAAAATACTTACATTCTGGGGATCCTGATGAGAAACCATCATTATGACTTGGGACAGTCAGGGGACAAAAGAGTTACAATTTAATTTTATTTATTTAAATTTATATGCCGCCAATGCACAAAGCTCTAGGTGGCTCACAGCTTAACATACAAGGGCTAGCTTTACTGTGCCAGATATTCAAATGCCCTTTTATCATCGCAAAAAAAATGCTAAGAAATTAGTTTGAAGCCATACGATTAGTCCTGACGGCAGTCACTTCATGAGAGGAAATGTTTGAATATTGAAAGTCTGCTTTTTCTGAAGCTTCTTCATGATTTTGTAGCTTAAAAAGAAATATCTTTTTAAGGCTCAGTTTATTGAGTGCTGGCCCACCAAGCACGAAGCAACCTCTGATTTTAATGGAATCTGAATTTTAATTGCAGAGACAGGACATACAAGTACTAAATTGAACGCACTCAAATTTCTACAGGGATGCACCCCAGCAAAATGGACTAAAATATGCCTGTCTACCTAATACATCATCATAGCATGAAAACTGTTCCACTATATGCATCTGATGTTCCTCTCCAGTGCTGTCAGGTCCCCTCCCCCTCCCCCCCCCCCCACACACACACACCTTCCTTCCTTGAGAAACTATTCAAATAATTAGCCTACAATAACTATAGCAGCAAACAACAATATAGTACTGAAAAGCTTAACTGAAAAAAAAAGTGCAATACAAAGTTCCAAGGACATTTTATTTAGAAAATAAACCTGAAATGATGCAAACAAAAAGGAAACATTTAGACATATTTCTCAGGGTCTCTTAATGGCATACATCTGACTTTTGTTGAATTTATGGAAATTCATTATTGTTTTCAATCTGTTATGGCAATTTGGTTTTCCAAAGTATATCAGGTTATGATCTGAGATGTACAGTGAGACAAATAACTTACTGCAGTTCTATAGGACAACACAAAGGTGAACCCAAAAGAGAAAATGTTGGTAACTCGATGAGCACTGTCTCCTTTTCAAGACCAGGAATCCTGTCAGTAAGCAAGGAATACAGTCACCAACAAAGCAGCAACGGCACCCAAAAGGTTTATACTGCAAACATGTCTCCCAATTCTAGGATGTCAAGAGATTATAAAGTGAGCAGGAACAAATATCATGAGTATATTGAATCCATATTATTAAATCAATTGAGTATGCTATGGCCAATATTTAGAAGCCATGATTTAACAAATCTAAAGCACACTGACTCATTAGGGCACCGCCCAAACCCACAATATGTGTGGTCCCTTAAGGTACTTTGTATATTTTCTCATCTTTCTCTCCTCTAGACACTAACATTTCTTTTGTTTTCTTCTACATCCTCTCCTATAACTCAGGCCAATTAACTCACCAAATGCCTGGGGCTTAGAGGATGTTGCCATTTGTTACTTTCAAAAATTATGGGGTAGGATTTTAAAAGCTGCGTGAGCGCGTCCATATGCACGCGCTACCCGGCGCACACACATGGCCACGCGATTTTATAACATGCGGGCGCATGTTATAAAATCGGGGGTTGGCGCGCAAGGTGGTGCACAATTGTGCACCTTGCGCGCGCTGAGCCACGCTGCCTTCCCCATTCCCTTCCCCCTAGCCTGAGCTTCCCACCCCTTCCTCCCCCCAGACCTATTCTAACCGCCCCCCTGACTTTTATCTTACCTTTTGCATGTGCCGGCAAGCAATCCTCCGACACAGCAGAAATGGCCACTGTGGTCGAAGGCCTCTGGCCCCGCCCCCGGACCACCCCTTTAGTAAAGCCCTGGGACTTACGCGCGTCGCTGGGCCTTTTTAAAATAGACCCGGTGCGTGTAACCCCCCCCCCCCCCCATGCGTGTAAATCCTATGCTTGCCCATCAACTAAAAACATTACCCTAAGGATAGTACCTGGCTCAGCCTGCACCCTAAGTATTTTGAGTACAAATCAAGCAGTACTCTCAAGGCCAGACTAACTCAAGAAGTAGAAGCTTGAGTATCTTAAGTAGCAGTGCAGAATCCATAATCATTTCAATAATAATGTAAGAACATCAGATTTTCACTGCATGCCCTATTCATCCCTCAATGTGGCAATACTAATTATCCCAATTCTAAATATTAGTTGGATTTAAACAAAAGAGAGTTCTTATTCACTATGACAGGTGTTTTTAATATCTCCAAATGAGATTTTTGTGGCTTCCAAAACACAAGATTTTGCTGAAAAACGTTTGTACAGCTGGCAAATTTCTTTGATACTTTGTGATGTCATCAAGGACTGTGAAAGCTGACTTACCAATTAAAAATCATTTATAATTGTGCAGAAAAAAGACAGTATCTACAAAATAAGTATCCAGGATGATAACACAGGAATGAGAACATTGCTTACATTTGCTGACAAGCACGATACAGCAACAAAAATACCAAAAAATAAGTAATAAGATTAGCCTGTTAATTAATGCTGACCTGCTGCTTAGTTTTTATTTAAATTCCCATATCAGGATTCCTGCACCAGAGGTATAAACAAATAGGCTTTGTAGTATAGCATACCACAGGCCTAACATTCTAAATTTCTCACTTAAAAGCTTAAAGAAATAAGTAAGAAGTTTAAAAGAAAAACATGGTAGCTAAATAGGTGATAAGAATAATAATTTTATCTTTTAGTGATTTTCAAAGTACTATTTTACCAACCCTGATAAAATCCTTTTGAATTTTACTCTTAAACACAACAGATTAGCTGAAATCCATTTTGCTCAGTAATTATAATCAATGAAGACACATTTTGCCTCATTTCAAAATAATTTTAAAGTGCTTTAAAAAAGGGCTCATATTGTGATATAATGTAATTCATTAATGAAATCAAACAAAATAGCATTCTTAAACGTAAATTGAGCAGTGAAATTTTAAAAAGGTTAAACTTAAAATTGGAATTTCAAGACAGTTGCTCTTGCTTTCTAAAGACAATTACTTCCTAAATAAAGCCAATAAGTTTTGTAGTAGTATGCTCTAAATGTTTGACAAACTGGCAAGATCATGCTATAATGGAGTCCTGCTATAATAGAGGGTTGATAGGGGCTAACAGCATACCTTGTAATTACAACATCTTGGAAAAAAATGAAAATAAAATCCGAATTATCACAAAAACAATTATAGCAACTTCAGGGAAAAAAAATATATGAAGTAGTGCTATATACTCCAAAGAGAGCTTGATGAAACCTCTTGCTCAAGAGCGCAGGAGATAGCTCTAGAAATCACTTAAATTGAATGTGTTAAAAGTTGTGATAAAGTATACATCAATGAATGGGGGGCGCAATGGTGTAAGACACATATTACTTCGATACTAGCTCTTTTTCCAATGCATTTCAATAACACCATAAATAAAATGTGCACACTCTATACCCCGAGTAAAATACACTTAAACTCACAAAATAATTTAGATTACGCGCCTGCAATTCTTTGACAGCAGGAACATTGATAAGGGTGTTTTAAATTGCATCATGCCACACAGACTCAATTGGTTTACACTGGCTCAACATTCAAAGAATATCACAGGTAAAAATTATGATCATGTCAAGCATGTCTAAAAGCACAGCAATTTCTTAAAACATTCAAATATAACCAATGAATGGCAATTTATTTTTAACTGACGCAAAAAGTATTTGCAAATATTGCACTGTATACAGCAATCATCTAAAAATGTGAAATGTCTTGCTATTATAATGAAGCAAACTAGTACATAGCTCATGGGATTGAAGGTTTGTTGGGATGAGGGGTTGCATTGGTTTTTATATAACATGACCTTATCAATTTGTGAGCTTTTTTCCATTTTGAACTAGGGGTTAGTGATGACGTTTAATAAAACATGACTTTACAAACTACATTGAAGGGGGGGTTTAAAAAGATAATATATTTGTTAAAAAAAATATGAAAAGTGTCCTCTATGTTCCTTTATTAGGCTGCCAGGTACTTGCAATTTGTCTTATAAAAAGGATGGCTCTAGAGAAGGCAACATAGGTGCGAAAAGTGATTTTATTTTAAATGATGTTGCTGATCACCCTGAAAAGTTATGTCACAGACACAACCAAGAAAGGCAAATTTAAACATTTTGGGAAATTAAACTCATTAAACGCTAACAGGTCGATCCAGTAAAGTGTGCTCCGTCGGAGCGCACTGTCACCCTGCTCTGGACGCGTGTTTTCCCTTACCCCTTATTCAGTAAGGGGAGGAAAACACGCGGCCCACCCGCGGCACCTAATAGCGCCCTCAACATGCAAATGCATGTTGATGGCCCTATTAGGTATTCCCGAGCGATCCAGTAAGTAAAATGTGCAGCCAAGCCGCACATTTTACTCTAAGAAATTAGCGCCGCCCAAAGGTCGGCGCTAATTTCTTCCGGTGCCAGGGAAGTGCACAGAAAAGCAGTAAAAACTGCTTTTCTGTGCACCCTCCGACTTAATATCATAGCGATATTAAGTCGGAGGTCCCCAAAAGTAAAAAAAAGTAAAAAAAAAAATAAAAAAATTTTGAATTCGGCCCGCGGCTGTCGGGCCGAAAACCGGAAGCTCAATTTTGCCGGCGTCCGGTTTCCGAGCCCGTGGCTGTCAGCGGGCTCGAGAACCGACGCCGGCAAAATTGAGCGTCGGCTGTCAAACCCGCTGACAGCCGCCGCTCCAGGCCAAAAGGAGGCGCTAGGGACGCGCTAGTGTCCCTAGCGCCTCCTTTTCCTCGTTTGCATCGCGTCGCCTAATTTAAATACTGGATCGCGCGCACTGGCGAGGGGCCGGTGCGCGCGCCGGGAGAGTGGGCGTTAGTCCGCTCTCCCACGGACTTTACTGGATCGGGCTGTAATTTTGGTTACTCAGAGAAGGGAGGTGATCTAAAGAAGGTGAGTTCCTGAGTACAAATCCTTCTCTTCCAGTGAATATGAGATTAGCAAAATCACATATTTCTATAGACCTCATTTTGTCCAAATACAATTGGGTAATATCAACAGTTGCATTGCTCTTTCATTCATTTGGAAGTTGTCATATAGATCAGGCAACAAAGTAATCATAGTTTTCCTGCTAGGGATGGCTATATGAATGTTACTGAATTATTCAATTATAAAATGTTTTGCCAGCCACTCAATGAAATTTATACAAATCCAAATTACTATTAAGAATGACATTACCATGATGATTAGCATGCCTACAGTTCAAATGTTTACTATTTTCGGGGTATTTGAGAGGATAAAAAAAAAAAATTAACAGCCTGCATGAATTAAATGGCAAAAAGCACACAAAGGTTACACCAATTTTCAAAGTGAATTTAAGTGCTTTGAAAACTATTCCATCAAAATTACCCAAAACATTTACACCTGCTATTATGCACGATGACATTTTTCAGGAAACTGTGTTGTGTATACTTTTGAAAGTGCAAAAATAGGAGCCTAAATGCAAACTCCAACTCCAGGAAGACCTTGCTCAGTGCTGGTAAACTTGCACACAAACAGGAGGAGGTATGCATGTCAGTTTACCAACATAGCAAAGGCAATTTTATAATTGGCCTTTTCCATAGGCAAAGTACTGCTTTATCCATGGAAAAGCTTCTGAAAATGACTCTCTGAATGACAGTGGTTGAAAAATCAAAAACAACAATGGATATCAATGCAGCATCCCAACTTGAGTTAAAAATCCATCTGCTCGAGCATCCACTGTGTTTGGAAGTGTTGGGTTACACATGGAGTGTTATCTCAGGCCTGATAGTGGATGGCACCTAAGCATATAAGACCTAATGTAAAAGTAAATGGGGAAGAAAACAGTACATAGTAAAAAAAAAAAAAAAAAAAAACGGTTTTGCGGGTGGTGAAGGGTAGGGGAGCAAATGTACTATTTTGCCAGTGATGATTTACTGACATGTAAGATATCCAATTAAAAATGCAGAGGTATCGGATGAAGGACATTTTATGACCCTCCCCCACCAAACGCTCACATGTGCAGAAATACCAATGGTTACCACAAAATTCAACTAGTCCAGTTTTAGCTAGGGCCAACTCATTAAACGTTAAATTAATATATCATATAAATAGGAAGGTTTTTTTCTGGCATTAACTATTCTAGAGTTCATATAATGCCATTTCTTAGATCTGTTCCTCAAAATAACCTCCGATGACCCTCTACACTTGGCTAACCTTTGACGAAAGGTTAGCCAAAAGGTTGCACCACTTCCTGATGGCGCAACACAGCACAGCTGTCTAAAACGGGCAGTAGCTTATTTGCTCGACAAAAAACATAGTAATGAAAAGGATGAAAGAGAATACATTGAAAAGAGAATGGGATTTGATGGGAAACTAAAGATGCATATCTTGAAAGGAAAAAGTCCACTGGAAAAGAAACTGAAGGTCTGATGCCCTTGTCAATGCATTCAATGTCAACTATTCTCCTCTTGGGAGGAATGGATTTTTGACTCATCTGCAGAAAAAAGGCACTTGTCTCTGTGGCAGGTACATCCACTGGTTCCAAGGAACAGCATTCATCACTTACGAAGGATCAGAGTTTCTCTGCAAGCATCCGCTCTATAAAAGAGCTATTACCTGCACAAAAAGGCATTATTTGAGGCAGAAGCCCCTAAAAGCTGCTGCACTAAATCACCCTAACATATTTAGTCAGCAGCACACAGCCATTACAAAATGAAACATGAAGACCTTGTCTGAGTGTCTGCTCATAAAGCAAAAAGAGGAAGAGCCATTTCCTCTGAATTTTGTTTTTGAAGGAAAAGCTTCAATTCAATTTGAGTGTGTCTTTGCTGAGCTGGATACTGCAGTTATTTCATTGGAAACAGTATGTGAGCCAGATCTCCTCTATGCACATAGCAATTTTTGTCCTTATTTTGATTTTTTTTTTTTGTGTTACTTCATTCACTGTTTGACACAGACCAATTCCTTCCTTTCTTACATTGCCCTAATTTCTTACAAAAAAAAAAAATGTAAACACTGATTTACAATCTGCACCCGAGGCAGTAGCACACATAAAATGACCATGTACAGCATGTTAGAAATTCTCCTTTCCCTAAGTCTCCCACGGGAAATACACAGCAAAATTTTAAACTTATCCCGTACCCAGCCCAGCATTACAGATTGTACACTGCATCATCTAACAAAACAAAAAAAAAAGCTCCATGATTAAAAAACACAAAGTGATGAGATCCAAAGAACTCACTACGGCCACAGGAAAAACAAAAAAAAGCTGGAAACAAAAGTACATGGACTCTGAGAGCATAGCATACAGTATAAGCGTGCACACGCACAACAGTGCAAACTTCGACTTCGACAGTGCTAATACATCTCTATCCCGACTTAGAGCTCCACCTACTATTCTAATACTAGGACCCTATATACATTTCTACCAATGCGCCTCAGTCGGGACTTGGAGAAGCCTCCGTTATTCCGGTTCTTGGCCTCTTTCTCAGCAAGGACTTCTTGCAATGCTATAGTTTTACGATACAAATGTTTGCCAAGAACTGTGCTGAGATCACATACACAGTCACACTGCAGTTGTAACCAAAGCCTGATCCGGGGCCCAAGCGTCTCACTGTTGCATTAAACACCTGAATCTCCAGCCCTATCATTTTTTATTTTTTTTTTATTTACTGTATGTAATATTTCTTTACTTACTCTACAAAGTGGGGCATTACCACTCAACTATTAATTTTAACAGACTGAATTTCCTCTGTTTACCCTTAAATCTTTTTAAGCTTTAGTAATGTGTGAATTTTGTATACAGTTGGGATTTAAAATAGAGCTTGCATTTGCATGAATCCCGTCAGTAAACAGTACGAAGTTGCTCAGACTGAATGCACGTTATTTCCCAGTATATTCATACTGCATTAGGAAATGTAAAAAAGTCAGCTTATCCATGAAAACAAGAAATGTTTGACAGGCTTCAATGTCCTTACACATGACAGATTAAAGGACACTTTTTCAAACTGTATAAATCACCACCACCTTTGTGTACTTGCGATGCTGGTATTTACAGAACTCTGTCCAGAAACAGAGCTGCATGCCAACAACCTCTTCAGAAACCACTGACTTCAGTGCCTCTTGGTCATCGCCATGACAGCGACACAACAGCTCTTAAAACATGTGGTAACCACCGGGACTAAGTGAGTACAGAGTAAAGAATCGTAATGAAACGATGCTATTTGATAAAAGGTGTCCCCACAGGCAAACAGCAGCCCCTATATATTTAGTATTTTACATAATATGGAGTCTATGTATGTCCATGTTTATCAGATGACGAGAAAAGATGCCAAACCAGCTAGGGCAGCATGGCTCTGCACAATACATACTATATATACATGTACACCAGATAGTATATGCAAGAGAAGCACTTTGGTCCTGCGTTCTACTGCAGAAATGCTGCTCTGATAGAATCAGGGGTTGATATTACTGAGGTCTAGGGTACAGATTCCAAGATGGGGGGCATCCTTACTCCAATAAGATTTTGTTGTTGCAACATTCTTTGTCACCTCCTACAGATTTCTAGCAGCTGGTGCCCATGGTATGTTAGTCTGGAGATCTTATTGCTCCCTCACAAAAAAAAAAAATGTGGTTGTATGCAACAAGAACTTGTAAACACACATGCTGCCCAGGCCAAACTCTATAAAGTCACAGGGCAATTAATATAATCTAGTTTGTTCTGAGTAGGAATCAAAATGCTTAACCAGCCAGTAGCAGTTTCTAAATCTGAAAGGACAGTATAACTGTCTCATGGCCACAAGGCAGCTCCCCATGCCAAATCTCCTTCACAGGATCAGGGTCTTGGGAAATTTTCTATAATTCAAGACTTTCAGCATAGAAGATATCTGTTGTATCATTGCAATGAACAGAGGTCTTTGTCTTCCTCGCCTTCTGTATTTTCTGTACTTTTACATTCCTTTCTGGTCTCTATCTCCTCATCCTCTTGCCCCTCCGTCCTGGACATCTTCCCCCTCAGTTCCATCAAGAGGTCTCGACTCTCGCTGGCTGGCAGGTTACTCAAGTAGTACTGTGGAGCAAATTCAACCAGCCTGAAGAGACAGAAAGCAGGCAATTAATACTGCAAATAAACCAATTCACAAACAGTCATTGTGCCATTATTCGACAGCATCTGCTATATGCATGCTCTGAACAGCTGAAAGACTTTACTGAAATAAGCACAACCTTATTTAGTAGATCTATCTGCATACCCACAAAATCATTTTTTTTTCTGGTCCCATAACCCTCGTTCAAAATGGTTTTATGGATCTATTATCAATGATTAGGAGTTATACCTACATCAAATCTTCCTAGAACGTAGAAAGGAAGCAGCCCAGCCTCCATACTATGGTTAGCTTTTCCAAGAAAGAGGAAGAGAAATAGAAGGCTCTAAGTATAAATTACCATTACCTCAATTTCTGCACTCTTTCTATAATGGAACAGATGAGTTAGTGATATTGTAGTCTATACTTACAGAAGAAACTTCTTCCAGGGTAGAATTAATACATTTAGCTCATCTGAGTCCAAAATAGCTGAACTCCTTCTCATTGTAGCATTACAAATCACACCATTATTGTTTTTTAAATTTATATTGTGCCTTTTGTGAATAGTCAGTCACTTAAAAGGGCACTATATTCTGACATATTTTCCTGACCCCAGAAGTCTTATAAATCTAAGGGCCTCATTTACTAAACATTTTCCGCATAGGCACAGAATGGGAGGAAAGATTTAGTAAATCAGGCCCTACCTGGGTGATGCATCAAGCTGCATTAGTGCTCTAATGTGCATTATATCGCGTATATATTGTGCGATGTATGTGATGTTTTGCATCTCTCTGCCCGGATTCTCTCCTCTATTACAATGACCTTCTTTGCATTCGATTTACATGCATAAATGCAAAAACATGCAAAAAAAAGGTAATTACTAGTCAATTTGATGTGAATTTTATCGCAGCTGACGAACAAAGTGGTCAGCTGCAATAAAACAGCAACATCTATTTGAAATGTGTTGGATGTGAGGCAGGAGGCCCAGGACCCTAATGTGGGTCCCGAGGCTCCTGCCTTACATTTAAAGCAGAAAAAAAAAAAAAAAGCCACATGCAAATGAAGAGGTAGAGTGGGGGGTCAGTGCTGATCCCCATGGCAACCTAGGGTCACCACCAGTTGAGGCGACCCTGACTCCCTCAAAATGTTAATCAAAAAAAACATGGCGATAGCCCCGGCCCCCCCCCCTGCCATACCCCCCCCCACAGGTGACAGAGATCCCCCCCCCCTCCAATGCCATCCCCACCATCTCTCCTATGCTGGATCCTTTTAAAGGTTCGGGGGCGGGGGTGGGGGGGGATGCAGGTTGGAGTGGAGGAAGGGAGGCTGGGCCTGGGACCCTTTTGTTTTTATTGACTTTCAGGGGTGATCTCTGTCACTTGAAGGATAGGGGTATGGCATCAGTGGGCAGGGGCCACCCCAGAGCTTTTTAGTTTTAACAACATTTTGGAAGTGGTCCCAAGTTGAGACGGGGTCAGCACTGACCCCATCCTCCCCCACCTCCCTTTTTGCATGCAACTTTTTTTTTCAGGCTAGTGGCCTTTTAAGGCAATAGCAGTCCCATGAGGTTGGGGCCACCATCAGGTTAAAGGCTGCTTGCCATGTTCCTTTGTCCCACAGTATTTGACCGTCACACACAAAAAAAACCCTGTGCTATACAGTCAAGATACTTTTTCGGGGGAGGGGCCCCACTATGGTGGTGACAACCCCCTCCGCATGCAATAGGGTGACCCCCTTCCACAAAAAAACATTACAGTTTAGTGCATCCAGAGGTAAGTTTGTACCTGAGGCAATGGAGGGTGAAGGGACCTGTCTACAAAAAATGCCTTTTGAAAATTTGCTCCTTTCAGTTCAGGCAAAAAGTATGAATGCTGTTTCACAAAAGGCATACATCTACTTGCAGGGAAAAGGGAGCAAGATTAGTTCAGGGGAGGGAAATTATGCATGGGGATTTCATTCCATGCCCTCAGCGTGTGTACGGGTTCCTGTTTTCAAAGAGAAACTTTGCAGGGAGTTTCCCTTTGAAAGGGAGCTTGCAGGTCTTTGTGCCCTGTAAGCTACACAGGGAGACAGAAAATTGTCCCCAAAATGTTAATGCAGAAGACTCAAAAATTACATTTCTTATATTGTTTATTCTTCTGGCTACTTCAACTGCTTTGTGTGTTCCCATAAACAAACAAACAAAAAAAAGACAAAAAAATACTTTCAGTCAAAGCTGCGCTTCAAAGGTAGATGGGACACTGCAACTAGCAGCGTAATAAAACAAAGAGAATTATTTCATCTAGATCTCATGTAAAACAATAGAAAGAAGCACCAGATGGCATGTCCCTAGGTGGGTTTGGGCCAGACTGGCATGGAGAATTAATATATCAAGAATTGACAGAAGTTAACCCAAAGTTCTTCATTGCATTCTCCTCATCAGTTTGGACACAAGGGACATACCAAAGTTGAACCTTACTGGGCAGAAAATAGCGTTGGTTTAATTATCTTCCTTTCTAATGATCCATCAGTCTACGCTCGCTGGTTAGCAAAAACAAAAAAACTGATGCTTCACGCATATCCTGCATAGCTTCAACAACAGGGGTGAAGAAAAAAAGGATCCGCAATCACAAAGCGAGGAGTAGCTGGCTTGTTACGGCGGTTACTACCCCAAACCAAATGTGCCTGATACTTCACTTTCAATGCATATCCAGCATGGCTCTCTGCTTCTACAGCAGGGGAGAAGTAAAAAAAAAAAAAAAAAACCAACAAGAGCTGTACAACATAGTCTAGGTAAAACAAATAAGCATGGGTGTAGCTTGCTTATCGCGGCAGTTACTGCCCCTACTACCCCTAACTAATCAAGCTAGATATTTCACTTGCATGCAGCTCCATCACTGCTCTCTACATTAATGGTGGGGGTGGAAGGGGAATAGAACAAGGAGCTAAGAGTAACAGATAAGAATGAGAGAAAAAATGTGTGAGGCTTGCTGGGCAGACTGGATGGGCCATTCGGTCTTCTTCTGCCGTCATTTCTATGTTTCTATGTTTCTATGTTTCTATGTATGCAGGGATCAAAGTCTCAACTTTGAAAATTTGTTCCACTGGGGCCTGGGCTTTTTCTGCGAATGAAGTTGACCTGTGTCTCAGTAATATAATGTCTGAGTCATGTAGAGATAGACAACGTGGAGGCCAGCAGTCCTCTTACTGATGGCATACAGAACAAATCTGGCTTTATAAAACCTTTTGTTCTGTCCAAATTTTAAAATGTCTCTTCATTCTCATTCACAGAATGCAACAGTCTTTCTTTGGATGAGGGAACAAAGTAGGCAGTAACATTTCTTGACTTATGTGAAGCCTGGAATTTATTTTCACAATAAAACTAGAAAGTGTTCTCAATGCTACCTTATCTAGAAATAACTTAATAAATGGAGAAGCTCATAGGACTTTCTGTTCACTTACTCTCCTAACTGAACATACTGTAACTAAATAAAGTTTAATAGGGAAAAAATGTAAAGATGTGCTCAGGCATACAGAACGAGGCCTCATGAGAGTATTAAGAACCAAATTCAAGACTTGATCAAACTCAATAATAACTTGGCTGCCCTAACTGAATGCAAACATATGGGTGAAGAGAATGATTTCCCTGTTACCATGCCTTCTACTGAGGTAGTTGCAGTCCTGTGTATCTTGAGGGTAGAAATTTTCTGAAGACCCTCCAACAGAAATTCTAAAATTTAAACCACAATTTCTTATAGGGTTCTCTTGACAATCACCAGCCAGTGAATCTTGCCTGAACTCCAAAAATATGCTTTTGTGAAGATTCTTCAGAACTTCAAAAATTACTCCACTAATTGAGAAGCGTATCCCTTTCTTTAAACAGTTATCTTTCAACTTGTAGACTGTCTGTTTTAATCCACTTAGATCTGGATGAAGACTGGGTCTCTGTTTGAGAAACCAACACTTGTAGACACAGCAGTTCTGCTAAAGCCTATTATACAACACGTGAAATCTATCACCTCCTTGGCCAAAGCCATGTGATCATTATTCCCTCTGACTTGTGATTCTGCACTTTGTCCGGTACCCCCCATAATATATTTCATGGTGGAATGAAAAAATCCAATATCCCAACTTTGTGCCAGCATGAGTCAACAGCTTGAGTGCCCAGATTCCTGCTTTAAAATGTTGTAGTCTCTTAATTATTATTAATTATATTTTTAAACTGCTTTTCGAAAGAATCTTAAAGCAGTAATATAACATTAAAATATAGTAAAATACAACAAAGTACAACAATAATAAAATAATTAAAATACAGCATCATATGCAAAAATCAAGATGCTATTACATCCATGTTGGGATTCTTCACTATTTACAAATTCAGAGAAACATCTACAAAAACCACATTGAAGAATCGTTTGCATCCAATGACAGGGCCTCTCTCTCACAGCAAAAGGTAAATCCCTTCTACTTTAGTCCATAGGACTTCTTCAAGAAGTCCTTTCCTGAAGCTGGAACATGAGCCAAATCTGATGAAAGGTCTGGAGTTTGCAAGACTATCCTCTCAACATCCCGGCTGTGAGAGCCTGAGACCCGATGATGGGATCGTACAACAGAATTTTATTCTGAGTGATGAGGTTGGGGAATTCCCCAGTCTAACTGGACACCTGATCGACATATCCCGCAGAAGTGGAAATCAAATCTGTCTCAAACTATGGAGTGCTATGAAAATCATAGTCCAATGGTCTCTTCTAAGCTTTAACAAAATCTTTTCAATGAGTGGAACTGGAGGATATGCATACAGCAGGCTCTGGCCCCAAAAGAGGGAAAAGGTGTCCAAGGTTAGTTTGCCTAGTCTCCTTCTTTAAACAAAATGGAATCTTCCTATTCTTAGGGGACATAAATAGATCTACTACGGGTGTACCCTACTGAATATCTGGTTTGCAACCCCCTCTATACAGGGATCATTTGTGGTGTTTAGTACCAGACAACTTGTCTGCTAGGACATTCTTATCACCTGCCAGATACATAGCTCTGAAGAACACCCCCGGGAAACAGCACAGACTCATAACTGGCTAGTTTCCCGATTCAGGAGGTACAATCTCATTCCTCCCTTCTTGTTTATGTAAAGTATTGCTACTTGATTGCCTAAAAAAGGATTGTTTTGTTAGCCAACTGATCTCTGAAAGCCTTCAGAGTGTACTGAATCATCTTTACCACCAAGAAGTTTATATGATGAAGGCTTTCTTGACAAAGGCCTTGGGTGCAAAGTCCCTCTACATGGGCTCCCTACACCAGGTTAGACGCATATGAGATCACGAAAATCTGGACTGAGAATTTGGAAGGGGGATACCTTTGGTCAGAATGGAATTGAGCCACCACCAAGACAGAGAGTCGTTGAGCAGCTGAGTGATGAAGATGCTGTCTTGAAGATCCTGGCGTGGCCTGAAGCCACTGTGATCTGAGGGTCCATTGAGATCTTTTCACAATGATGTGTCACGGGAGTAAAAGGCACTTTTGATGCCATTAGGCCCAATAACCTCAACATGCTCCAGGTTGATGCCACTGACTCGCTTGAATCTTCCCCACTGCAGAAATCAATGTGATAACCCTCTCTTTTGTGGGAGGGAGGATCTTGCCTGAGTTATTACTTAGCAGTGCTTCTACAAATTCCAAAATGCGATGACCGGCTCAAGTGGGAGTTGGAGGTAGCTGATGACAAACCTTAGTAACTAACACCCATTCGGTTCTGCACATTCATTCTATGGCACCTGCCTGAAATGAGCTCTTGACCAGCCAGGTAGAGGAACATGTTCACTCCCAGTTTGCATAGATGGACTGCCATCATAGCATGACATTTTGTGAAGACACATGTGGCTGACACTAGGACTAAAGGCAGCACATGTCACTAGAGGTGATCATCCTCTACTACAAATTCTGAGATTTTTTTTTGACCTGGAAATACATCTATGTGGGTATAACCATTCTTCAAATCAAGAAAGCATCACTAATTCCCTTTATCAAGAAAGGGTGTTAAGGTGTCCAGGAAAATTATATTGAATTTTTCTCTTTACAGAAATTTCTTCAAGAACGATTGGGTAGAGTCCTCCTGTTTTCTTTGGAATCAGGAAATGTTTGAAGTAAAATCCCTATCCTCTTGCCCCTGGTGGAACAGGCTGAAAGAGGTAGAGTAGCTCCTTCTGCAGCAGATTTTAATGCTGAGATATTCCCCAAGTGAGCTCTGCTGGACAATTTGGAGTATACAATCAATCCCCACTGTTGGTGAGGTCAAATATATTTATCAAAACACCTCTTGATACCCCACTTATATATAAAATTAATAGTGTAGGATGAGGAAGGTTTCATATACCTTCTGCAACATGCCGCCACAACCTTGTACACAGAATGCTATGGATTGTAATCATGAACCAACCTCCTTCCTAATCTTGATTATTTTTGAGTATTTTATGTGAAACAAATTCTTGTGAAAAAAACTTGTTTTGTGTCTTGTGCTTTTTAAAAACGGCTGTACAGCTCAACCTTCACTGCTACATTTAAACATTCAACGCTGTCCGCATCTATTCAACTGCCGCAGACGCTCCAAACTCCTCTTTTATATCTCTATGTGAGACTATAATTTTATAATGAGTTCCCGATCAACTTAGCTTATTTATTCCTCCATATAATCCATAGCATTCTGGGGTTGTGAGTCCAATTTCTGATAATCGTTTAAGAAGGATGGAATGATTTACTGTGTCGAATGCTGCTGAAAGGTTTAATAAGACAATAGACCAATTTTTGTGTTGTTAATACGTCTTTCGTAATACGTCAAATAGGACCGATATGCAGAGATAGTTGAGGTATTTTTTTGTTTTCTTCAGGTTTTTCCCTTTTCTAAGTTCTCTTAAGAACATAAGAACATAAGAAAATGCCATACTGGGTCAGACCAAGGGTCCATCAAGCCCAGCATCCTGTTTCCAACAGTGGCCAATCCAGGCCATAAGAACCTGGCAAGTACCCAAAAACTAAGTCTATTCCATGTAACCATTGCTAATGGCAGTGGCTATTCTCTAAGTGAACTTAATAGCAGGTAATGGACTTCTCCTCCAAGAACTTATCCAATCCTTTTTTAAACACAGCTATACTAACTGCACGAACCACATTCTCTGGCAACAAATTCCAGAGTTTAATTGTGCGTTGAGTAAAAAAGAACTTTCTCCGATTAGTTTTAAATGTGCCCCATGCTAACTTCATGGAGTGCCCCCTAGTCTTTCTACTATCCGAAAGAGTAAATAACTGATTCACATCTACCCGTTCTAGACCTCTCATGATTTTAAACACCTCTATCATATCCCCCCTCATTCGTCTCTTCTCCAAGCTGAAAAGTCCTAACCTCTTTAGTCTTTCCTCATAGGGGAGTTGTTCCATTCCCCTTATCATTTTGGTAGCCCTTCTCTGTACCTTCTCCATCGCAATTATATCTTTTTTGAGATGCGGCGACCAGAATTGTACACAGTATTCAAGGTGCGGTCTTACCATGGAGCGATACAGAGGCATTATGACATTTTCCGTTTTATTCATCATTCCTTTTCTAATAATTCCCAACATTCTGTTTGCTTTTTTGACTGCCACAGCACACTGCACCCACGATTTCAATGTGTGATCCACTATGACACCTAGATCTCTTTCTTGGGTTGTAGCACCTAATATGGAGCCCAACATTGTGTAATTATAGTATGGGTTATTTTTCCCTATATGCATCACCTTGCACTTATCCACATTAAATTTCATCTGCCATTTGGATGCCCAATTTTCCAGTCTCACAAGGTCTTCCTGCAATTTATCACAATATGCTTGGGATTTAACTACTCTGAACAATTTTGTGTCATCTGCAAATTTGATTATCTCACTCGTCGTATTTCTTTCCAGATCATTTATAAATATATTGAACAATAAGGGTCCCAATACAGATCCCTGAGGCACTCCACTGTCCACTCCCTTCCACTGAGAAAATTGCCCATTTAACCCTACTCTCTGTTTCCTGTCTTTTAGCCAGTTTGCAATCCACAAAAGGACATCGCCACCTATCCCATGACTTTTTACTTTTCCTAGAAGCCTCTCATGAGGAACTTTGTCAAACGCCTTCTGAAAATCCAAGTATACTATATCTATCGATTCACCTTTATCCACATGTTTATTAACTCCTTCAAAAAAGTGAAGCAGATTTGTGAGGCAAGACTTGCCCTGGGTAAAGCCATGCTGACTTTGTTCCATTAAACCATGTCTTTCTATATGTTCTCTGATTTTGATGTTTAGAACACTTTCCACAATTTTTCCTGGCACTGAAGTCAGGCTAACCGGTCTGTAGTTTCCCGGATCGCCCCTGGAGCCCTTTTTAAATATTGGGGTTACATTTGCTATCCTCCAGTCTTCAGGTACAATGGATGATTTTAATGATAAGTTACAAATTTTTACTAATAGGTCTGAAATTTCATTTTTTAGTTCCTTCAGAACTCTGGGGTGTATACCATCCGGTCCAGGTGATTTACTACTCTTCAGTTTGTCAATCAGGCCTACCACATCTTCTAGGTTCACCGTGATTTGATTCAGTCCATCTGAATCATTACCCATGAAAACCTTCTCCATTACGGGTACCTCCCCAACATCCTCTTCAGTAAACACCGAAGCAAAGAAATCATTTAATCTTTCCGCGATGGCCTTATCTTCTCTAAGTGCCCCTTTAACCCCTCAATCATCTAACGGTCCAACTGACTCCCTCACAGGCTTTCTGCTTCGGATATATTTAAAAATGTTTTTACTGTGAGTTTTTGCCTCTACAGCCAACTTCTTTTCAAATTCTCTCTTAGCCTGTCTTATCAATGTCTTACATTTAACTTGCCAATGTTTATGCTTTATCCTATTTTCTTCTGTTGGATCCTTCTTCCAATTTTTGAATGAAGATCTTTTGGCTAAAATAGCTTCTTTCACCTCCCCTTTTAACCATGCCGGTAATCGTTTTGCCTTCTTTCCAACTTTCTTAATGTGTGGAATACATCTGGACTGTGCTTCTAGAATGGTATTTTTTAACAATGACCACGCCTCTTGGACATTTTTTACTTTTGTAGCTGCTCCTTTCAGTTTTTTTCTAACAATTTTTCTCATTTTATCAAAGTTTCCCTTTTGAAAGTTTAGCACGAGAGCCTTGGATTTGCACACTGTTCCTTTTCCAGTCATTAAATCAAATTTGATCATGTTATGATCACTATTGCCAAGCGGCCCCACCACCGTTACCTCTCTCACCAAGTCCTGTGCTCCACTGAGAATTAGATCTAAAATTGCTCCCTCTCTCGTCGGTTCCTGAACCAATTGCTCCATAAAGCTATCATTTATTCCATCCAGGAACGTTATCTCTCTAGTGTGACCCGATGATACATTTACCCAGTCTATATTGGGGTAATTGAAGTCTCCCATTATTAATGCACTACCAATTTGGTTAGCTTCCCTAATTTCTCTTAGCATTTCACTGTCCATCTCACCATCTTGACCAGGTGGACGGTAGTATACCCCTATCACTGCAGTCTTCCCTGACACACAAGGGATTTCTACCCATATAGATTCAATTTTGTATTTAGTCTCATGCAGGATGTTTATCCTGTTGGACTCTATGCCATCCCGGACATAAAGCGCCACACCTCCTCCCGACTGCTCCTCTCTGTCATTGCGATATAATTTGTACCCCGGTATAGCACTGTCCCATTGGTTATCCTCTTTCCACCATGTCTCTGAGATGCCAATTAAGTCTATGTCATCATTCACTGCTATACATTCTAATTCTCCCATCTTACTTCTTAGCCTTCTGGCATTAGTATACAAACATTTCAAAGTTTGTTTTTTGTTTGTATGTTTATTCTGCTTTTTAATTGATAGGGATAAGTTAGAATTTTTTAGCTCAGGTGAGTTTTTAGTTACAGGCACTTGGACTACTTTTCTAATTATTGGAACCTCACTGTCGGGATGCCCTAATTCTAATGCATCATTAGTATCCTTTAAAGATACCTCTCTCCGAACCATGCGCTGCTGAGCGACTGTCGACTTTCCCCTTTGTTCAAGTTTAAAAGCTGCTCTATCTCCTTTTTAATGGTTAGCGCCAGCTGTCTGGTTCCACCCTGGTTAAGGTGGAGCCCATCCCTTTTAGCTGATCTAATTTTAGAATTATACTGGGGGTTAGATAGATGTGGTTCCTTTATGATTTTTAAGCGAGTGGGATTTATATTATCTGCAACTGTACCGATTACATTAAACCAGGACTTAGTTGAATGTTCTGCAGTAGAAAAATCTAAATTTTCAATCTCAGATTGAATCTTTTCTTCAAGAATTTCTAGGTTAAAAGGTAGTCGATAGGAACAAGTAAAGGGATTAATATTTTGTGATGGCTGATGTGTTCAAAGTGAAATGCTGGCTTGGATTAGAAAGTGATCCGACCATGGGACTGGAGTCCGGGTCGGTGGAGATAATGTAGAAATTTTAGAGTTAATAAAAATTAGGTCTAACCTATGTGTTGCTTTATGAGTAGGACCATTATCTGTTCTAAACCAAGGGCTGAAAATGCTTCCATCATATCATATCAACTCCTCCCTCTTCTGATTTTTCAGCAGGAAATGGAGCAGGGCAGGCTACTAAACCTTTATTCCCTTGCAAATGTCTCATCTCTGAAGAAAACATTTAATTTGGATGACCTATGTGATGATATCCAGTGCCTTTGTATGACTAGCAACATTAGCAGACAGTCAGGGCTGAGAACTTCAGGCCTTAAGTACAAGCCTGCTTGCTAACGTACCATACCATACAGTGAGGACAGTCTATTCAAGTGTAAGGTCAAAAATGCAGTGCATATAATAGACTACTACTTGATGTTTCAGCCCCTCTCTGCTGCAACTTATGAGCCAATGTCAGCACCGTGAGGACACCAGAGTCATTTCCTGAAGAAGCACCATTTTCCTCAAAAGAGTCAGTACCAGAGCCCCATATGTCTAAGGCAGTACAGTTCAAGACCTCAGCAAAGAGATCCGAAGAACTTGAAATCCTATGGTGGCATCCAGTCAGAACCGGCTTGGGATTTTGACTGGATCAATGGAAATAGCCAGGGTCTCAGTCTCTTTTCTGGAAGACATTCCTTTGGGGCAGAGTGTACAGGGCTGAGAATTTTCACAAACTGGCCTCTTGTAACCTCAGACAATTGGGTCCTTCAGATTGTGAGAGATTACATCAATTGACATAACTCCAAATTGCCCAACCAAAAGAGCTTTTCAGCTTGTCCAAAATCAGGAATTATTCAGATTGGAAATATTCTCATCCTTAAAGGCTCAGGAAGTTAAATCTGTACTACCACAGAACAAAGGGCTGGGTTTTTACTCCAAAAACTTCCTAATCCCGCTTCTCCCCCCACTTCCACCCCACCCCTGCCAAAAAAAACCCAAACAAAAAACCAGGAAAGATTTATACTCATCTGAGATATAAGGGCTTCATCAATTCCTGAAAAGGGAAAAGTTCCAGATGATTTCCCTGGACTCCATTCTTCTACTTTTAAGTAGAGGGAACTGGTCATGTCCATTATATTACCCAAAGCAGTTTATAAGAATAAAACAATTTCATGGAAACCAATGAAAATTTACAAATGCAAAGCAATAAAACAATTCAAAATATACAAAATCCCCAATTCAATATTAATACCCTAAATAGTAAACTAAAATTAAAATGAATTTACAAAATCTTGTCTAAACAACCAAGTTTCCATCTGCTTAAATGAGGGCAAACATAGTTCTGTACGTAAAGCGTTTCATAAAGTTGGCTTGTTTTGCTAAAGGTATAAATAATAACCCTTTGGACTCTGATCATAAAGAACAATTTGACTTGTATCTTGCTGTTCCAATTTGACAGAGTGATTTCCCTTCCATATTTTTCCTCACCAAATCTTTTTCAACACAGATGCATCCAATCTGAGCTAGGGATTTGCACTCAGATCCTGTGATCCCGTCTAGAAAAAACTTACATACAAATCCTCTGGCTTTAACGGCAGAACTGAATGGTCTAAATCATGTAGCCAACAAAATTGCCCTGCTCCAGAGTCAGGTTTTTATGTTCCATGTCAATAAATAGGGAAGAATGGCTCTTGCTTCCAGTGTTGAGAAACAATCATGGTGTGGAACTAGGCCACCTCTCACAGAGTGAACCTGAAGGCCGCCTACTTATCAGGGAAGGGCAGCATCCTAGCAGACAGGCTAAATTTTCAAGCTGGACCCTCTATAAGTGCTCCCGGGTCAGGATATAGTAAATAGAATCTTCTTCCACTGGGGCATTCACAAGTTGGATCTATTTTATGACAGTCCTGGACAGGAGAGTACCAGACGTCTGCTCCAGAAGGAGATCAGAAGGCAGACTAGCTGCAGACACTTATTTATGAACATTTGGTGTTCTGCCTTTTTCCAAGAATGGTCTCAAGGTGGATTACAATCAAATTTAAATCATGTATAGGTATTGTAGCAATTTGTAAGGTGCAATCATAATTGAATCAGATCTACAGAAACAGCACTGCAAATTTACTTTCTTCAGAACAAGAACTTGAATAATGAAGTAATGTGATAGAAAGGCACTGCTGAGAAGTTTAGGAGATGGCCTGGTCAAACAGCCATGCCTTGACTTTCTTCCGTTAGGTGAGGTAGTATGGCTCAACTTTCAGGGTTAGTGGTAACTTATTCCAAATTTGTAGCTGCATAGCAATTAAAAGCACAGTCTTGTACAAGTCAATTGGGGGAGAGGAGGAAAGAAGGGCCATTTGGGAGGATCAGAGTTCTGTTGTGAGAATGTAGGAGAAAATAAGTTGAGAGAGATATTCAGGGGTTTGCTTGTTCATGCGTTTAAAGATAACGCAAAGGATTTTGAATTTTATCCTTCTTTCAACCAGGAACCAATGCATCTGATGTAGGATTGGCCTTACGTGGACAGTCGCTTTCATCCTACCTACGTAACCGGAACTTTCAAGTAAAAATCAATAGCTCTCTTTCAGATAAAATCCAACTCAAAACAGGGGTTCCAAAAGGCTCTGCACTTTCCGCTACTTTATTTAATATCTATATGCTTCCACGCTGCCATCTACTCTCCTGTCTTGGACCCGTACACTACATTTATGCCAATGATATACAAATACTTATTCCGATTAATAATTCTATTGAAGCAACTTACAAAAAAACTGCTATGTATTTATCCTATATCAAGCAACTATTAAAATTATAATTATTTTTCTATCCAAATTATAATGTTAGATAGAAAAATATCCATTGACCCATTACCACCTCTGACATCAGAAGATCAACAAGCAGTAATTCATCCCACACCTCATGCCCATGACCTCGGAGTTACGATAGACAACGAACTAAATTTTAAGGCACATATGGCAACAAACATTAGAGAAGGATATTATAAAGTATTAAGTAGACTAAAACCTTTTCTGAATCCCACTGATTTCAGATCTGTGTTATAACTTCTCATTTTTGTCAACATCAATTACTGCAACTCACTTTTTCTAGGACTACCAATGTCCACAATCCGTCCCTTACAAATTCTCCAAAATTCAGCAGCCAAAATCTTAACAGATTTAAAAAAAAAAAAACAAAACTGATCATATCATTCCGATCCTGATATCACTTCACTGGCTTCCCATAAAATATAGAATAGAATATAAGGTCTTAACAATTCTTCATAAACTCATCATTGGAGAACAGACAGACTGGCTTAATACTGCTATCAAAATACACATTCCACAACGAAACTTACGATCGGCTAATAAAGGTTTGTTATCTATCCCCTCAGTAAGATCTGCACAATTAATTCAAGTAAGAGATAGGGCAATCTCTCTAGCTAGTCCGAAAATATGGAACTCTCTACCTGTTGAAACCCACATGCAACCAAACCTAAAATCTTTCAAGGAGGAGGTCAAAACATGGCTATTTAGGAAGGCTTATTCTGATAGCAAATGAAAGACCTACATCAATTAATGGGCACTATTTACAATGTTACTATTCACAGGATCTAATCTTTGGCTAACTATGTATATGTATTTTACTATCTGTTGTTGTCCTTTTATCATTTGATGTTGTCTTTTATTCATTTATTTTAAATCTTCTTTTAATTTTGACATGTATTTTGGTTTTTTATTGGATATAATTTTATAATATTGTTGTAAACTGTTATGATGACATTTACCGAATGACGGTATATAAAACCAGTAAATAAATAAATAAGATGATAAAATAACATTTCTGAGGCTAGAAGGAAAAACACGAAGGCTGAAGGGAACAATCTTGACTTTCCTTGATTATGTCCAAATAGGTTGGTGAAAAAAGGAAACTGAGGGAAACTTTAGGCCCATCACAGCATGCAAATTCCTTTTCAGGCTCAGGAAAAACTTCTAGACCAGAGTTTCCCAAATCTGTCTTAGTGACCCCACAGCCAGACAGATTCTCAGGATATCCACAATGAATATGCATAATAGACCTGCAAATTTGGTGTATTCAAAGTATGCACATTTTTCTCATTCACATTAATTTGTGGATATCCAAAAACTGACTAGCTGTGGGGTCTCCCAGGACAAGTTTAGGAAGCCTTGGTCTATACTTTTACAAAAATCTCTGGAATTTCATTCTGCTCAGCACCACACGCAGACAAATGACGTGTGTGACACGGTGGACCTACTTGTCTTCAGAGAAGAGAGAGAATATTTACCTCTCCCAGGGCTTTAGTTGTCAGGTAGAAGCTTTACTACAGAGATTTATAACTATTTTAAACACTGAAAACTCAGATCTTTTTCTTATTCACCGAGTAAAAACTTGAACTCTTACATTTCTGGGTGGATTTCGGACACCACACTGATGCAGTTGTCTTGTGAGATAGTAAATTCATGGAAGAGGACCCAGGAGGGAGACCGAGGCTGAGGCTTCCGTGTCAAATAGCAGGAAAAGGGATGGAGATGAGCCACATGCTTATGAGTCAACATCAAATAATTCCCTTGGCCATCCACATCTCTGGCAACCTTCAAGGCCACAACAATTGAAATTACAAAGTTCAGTTAGTGCAGTTACAGATATTAGACAGCATTCTAGCGGTAGAATGTTCTACTGACATAGTGTCATTCAACCAAAAGCTCTGGAACAATCTTTTCACAACATTCCAAGCATATTTTTTAGTGCATAAGAAAAGTGTCATATTGGCAACTTTGTAACAAAGAAGTTATCCCCCCCCCCAAAAAAAAAAAAGCACATGTATCATAGCAAAGGTAGATCAAACTTCACTCACACTGCCTCACTCTTGTTCTAGTGAGAATATCTTTAGATTGAAATTAATACAATTTTGCTGTCTTATGTAGTGCTTTTATTTGAGGCACTTTTAAGACCTGCTGAGTAATTATTGCCCAGTTAGAATTGGCAATCATTTTATCTACCTCAGAATCACAGATTTACACATTGTATTACAAGGTGAGATCTTAGAGATGGAGTTCTTTTTCCATGTCCATTCAATAATGGGCATCTCTGTTGAACATACCAGCTAGCATGCTGATTGGTTTAAATATGATGATGCACTTTTTGTGATGTATACACTTATGCAGTTGGAACTAATGGGGAATGCAAAGCATTTCATATAGATCACTAAATAGCGTATGACTTGGGATGACTACAGACTGAAGATATATTTAAAACTATCATTAAACATCTCATGTGCTCCAATTTAAATTGGAATATATTATGTAATGTAGGCTGATCCAGCTATTCAGATATTTCCATTGGTTCCAGTGGAAGATAATTACTAGACAATATCATTTAAGTAATTACACTTACTAGTAAAAAAGTTCAAATCACAAAAAGAGCACCAATGTTGCAAAATGCATAGGCAAATTGAAAAATTTCTACTTTATGAATTTAGAATTCTAACAGCGATGAATCACATAACCTACTATGAATGTGGTTCAAAGGCAATACTCTCAAGCTCTATAAAACTGTATACAAGTTTTCGTACCATAAAGTGGTGTGAGCCACAGAGAACTATTCCTTGATATAAAAAATGGAAATGAACTATGACAAAAATGCAATAGGGGAAAGTGATTAGTAGAAAGCATAGTTGCTTACCTATAATAGGTGTTCTCTGGGGACAGCAGAACGGCCAGACACATAAGATGAATGACATCATCTGATGGTGCTGGATTGGTCGTTTTCCTCTCACAGCTCAGAAAGTTTAATCCTGCATTCTGAGCATGCATGGGTTTTCCCATGTGGGATCCTCCCCTCAGTCTTTTTCCAAACTGATCCAACTTCCCAGGGAAGAGGAAGATAGTGTGTTGTTTGTTCTACTGTCCATGCAGAAAACTTGTTACAGTAAGCAATTTTGTTTTCTCTATGTGCAAGCATAACAAAGAGCCATATAAGAATAGGCCTTCCCCAGCTGATTGCTCTCTGAATAGTTTTTGTCTTTGATTTTGAGTGTACAACCTGTATTGCATGCTGCGAGAAGCTGGTTCAACTATTTAAAAATGTTTTTAGTGCTTGCCAGAAAATACTGTCTGTGTGAATCTTTATTCGGACAGTAATGTTTTGTAAAAGTATATATTGTTGACCCTGTGGCAGCTCTACAGATATCTTGAATTGTTGCGGGATCGATATGTGCCATTGTCACTGCCTTAGCCCATATTTGATATGTTTTATTGGTTGTGATAAGTCTATACCTAGGGCTGTGTAGCAATGAGAAATACATAGAGGGAACCATCTTTACAGCTTTGCCTTTTTTTAGCCACATCATAGGATATGAACAGTTGAGTTGAAGTTCTGAGTGTTTGTATTCTATTCTAAAAAGAATAAGAAAGCAGTCCAGTGTATGTAATGTTTGTTCAGCAGGAGCTGTATGTGGTTTTGGAAAGAAAGTCAGAAGATTTTGGTGGAATTGTGATACCACTTTGGGTAGGAAGTATTTATTCTGAAATATCTGAGGGAACACAGGGAACATAGTACTTGTAGCTCACTTACTCTTCAGGCTGATATTATTGCTTTAAGAATAATATTTTCCATGTCACAAAGTTCAAGTCAGCACTAATCATTGGTTCATATGGGGGCTTTAACAGCAGTGTCTACAAAAATCTACAAGTCCCATTGTGGTGGTGGCTGTCTCAGAGTAACTGAGTAATTTCGATATGGAACATTAGAATGGTTTGCTCTCCTTGTTGTCTACACCATTCAAGTACATGTTTTCCATTTGAAGCTGTATGATTTTCTTGTTGACAGCTTTCTGGATGCCAGTAGAACTTCATTTACTATATGTGGCAATTGCAATTGTCTGATCATTTTCCTGTCAATATCAATGCTATCAATGCTAGGGACTAAAGATTAGGATGAAGGACTGTTCCCTCGTATTAGGTTATCAGGTTGGGAACCACTGCTAAACTTCCTGGAGAAACTGTTGCCAACCTATTCAGTCAAGGAAATCAATTCTGTCAGAGCCAATAAGGTACTATTAAAATTATTGTTCCCTTGGCTTTTCTCAGTTTTAAAATTGTTTTTATCATCAGAGTCATTGGTGGAAATGCATATACTATGCTGTGTTACCATGGAATTAGAAACTATCACTTCCTGTGATATCACTTCCTGTGATTATCTTTTCGGACAAAACCGTGGTAGTTTGTGATTTAATGTCAATATGAAGGTGTCTATTACTGGTGTTCCCCAAATCTTGGCAAGGTCTTGCAGAATAAGATTGTTGAGAGAACATTTGTGTGGTTCTCATTGACGGCTTAATTTGTCAGCTATTATGCTCTTCCCTGATATGTAGGTAGCTGAAATTTGCATCCTCCTTTTGATTGCTCGGTTTCATATGTTGATGGCTTTTGTGCAAAGCTGATAGGAACCTGTTCCTCTCTGTTTATCTAAAACATTGCCACCTGGGTGTCTGTTTATATCTGCAATGTTTTGGTCATTAACTATGGTTTGAATGTCCTAAGAGCATTGTAAATCACTCTGAGTTCCTGCAGATTTATATGAAAAATAGACTTTTCCCTGCAATCATTTCCCTTGAATACAGATAGTGTTGAAATGTGCTCTTTAGATATGCAGCCATGTATCTGTTATTATTCTCTGTATATCTGGAGAGTGAAATATTTGGCCTCAAAGATTTCTTATTGCTCACTGTCAGCAAAGCTTTCATCTCCTCGTTTAGCCAGATTCTGCAGTATAGTGGCTGAATGTGCCGATTTCCACTTGATTTTTAGATGCCATTGTATTTGACTCATTTTCAGTCTTGCTACTGGTATCACATGAATCATTGATGCCATGTGCCCTAGTAAATTCATCAATAGTTTGACTGCTATCACCTTCTCATGTTATCAAGACCAATTTGTTCACTCTTTGTATGGGAAGATATGCCCTTATTGTGATCATATTTAGCTGTGCACTGATGAATTCTAGTTGCTGTTTTCATCATAGTAATGACTTTTTGTAGTTTCTTAGGCATCCCAGATAGCACAACATTCTTATCAGTAAGTTTGTATCTGTAAATGATTTCTCATAGAATGGACTCGATACTAGCCAATCGTCTAAATAAGAACATAAGAAGTTGCCATACTAGGTCAGACTGAGGGTCCATCAATTCCAGCATCTTGTTTCCAACAGTGGTCAATCCAGGTTACAAGTACCTGGGAAAACATTAAATAGATCCCACGCTACTAATGCCAGTAATAGCAGTGGCTATTTCTGAAATCAAATTGATTATAGCAGGAACTCATCCAAATCTTTTTTAAACCCAGCTACACTAACTGCCCTAACCACATCCTCCAGAGCTTAATTGTGTGTCGAGTCAAAAATAATTTTCTCCGATTTGTTTTAAACGAGCTACTTGCTAACTTCATGGAATGCCCCCTAGTCCTTCTATTTACTTTTTTGACCACTGCAGCACACTGCCCCTACGATTTCAATTTATTATCCACTATGGAATTACTAATAGGTTTCTTTCTCAAATGAGCTGCTATGACTGCTAGGCATTTGGTGAATACTTTGGGTGCTCCAAGGGCAAAAGGTAGCACCTTGAATTAGTAATGCTGATCTTCTAGACTAAACCTAAAATAGCTTTAATGAATCCAGTTAACTGGGATGTGTGCATAGGAATCTTTTAGATCCAGGGATGTCAGCCAATCTCTTTTTTGCAAGAATGGTAAAATTGTACCTATTTAATTAATTTTGAATTTTTTCCATTTTTGCCTGTTTTGGGGGGGGATTAGGAAATATCTGGAATAGAATTCTGTAACTTTCTGCAATTAAGAAACATGCTGAATTACTTTTGATTTAAGAAGTGACTATTTCTTCCTATAGTATGGCAATTTGGTCTATTGAATACGGATGGTAATATTGAGGGATTTGAAGGTGATATATTTTTGTAATTTAGAAAATATCCTCTCTCATCTTCAGAATCCATTGGTCTGTTATTAGATTCCAGTGACCTTTGAAACACTGTAATCTTCCCCATACTTATAATTCTGGAAATGAGTTTTGGCAAGTTGCTTGATTGGAGTCCAGGTGGAGCAGTTCTCTGTGAAGGCTGATGGTTTTGCCACTGCTAGGATCTGTTGTGATTCTGCTGCTGTCCTTGCTGTTGTTCCTGTATAATAAATCGGAGAATGCTGTAAGAATAGTAAGGGTTATTGTTATGGTTTTGAGGTGTTGGAGTGGATTCTTGGGTACTGCAGAGATGGCCACTCCCATGGGGAAGAGCCCTGTGAGGAACCGCAGTACTAAGCTAGACTAAATACACGAATACACAGAAAATGCATATTTATTATACAGCTTGGTGGTACTGCCCAGGGGTGGCAGCAGTGAGGTAACCCAATAGAAGTAGCCCAGGGGTTTTCAGCAGAGGAGACCAGTCCCACGCTCAGGTAGATGGTAGGCTGTGCAAGGTTAATTACTTACTGAAGTAGATAGCTGTATTGATGAAGATCCTGGCAGGCAGAAGTAGTTGAACTGTAGGCACCAAGATAGGGAGAGCAAGCCCTTGAGGAGCGAGTACCCAGTATCCCCGATAGGTACCTGAAAGAAAGCATAAGGGCCCCCGAGAAGCAGGTACCCAGGTTAGATATGAATGCCCCCGAAGGGCAGAGAGAGCTTCCAGTGGCAGCAAGGAAGCGGCAGAGTAGCTTAGAGCGGAGGCATTCCAATCCTTGCTAACTCAGTTTGTTAGCAAACGAAGGGCAGGCTAAATACTCGGATGGCATGACATCACTCGGAGGGGATGCCCCCGAAGTTCCCACCATGACGTGGATAAAGATGTGGGTGGCATGCATGCGCGCACCCTAGGAGGCCCTCATGAAATCCATGGTGAACACCATCGCCATTGCCGTTCCGGGGACGCCGGAGAGAGCGGCATGAAGACACGGCAGCAGCCATCTTCCCAAGGCTTGAGGAGAGAAAAGGAAGAATGATGAGGCATAGAGGTCAAAGCCGTCTGAGACCGACGGACGCAACAGGTTATAACTTCTCTTCTGAGAATAGCAGTAGTAAGATTGCTTGCATGGTTCTCGTCTTTATCTGCACTATGTTGATTCCTGATGTGTTGAAGTTAGAGACCGCAAAGCTGTATTTTCTTTTTTTATTGCCTCTATTGTCTCTTTCACTTTGTCCTCAAATACACTGTCACCTGCACATGGTGTATCTGCTATTTTCTCATTGAGATGGTCTCTACAGCCTGGAGCTATTAGCCAAGCTATTCTTCTTGCTGCAATTGCTGTTACAGATACTCTTGAGGTGGTATTGAAGAAATTATAAATTGACTGTGTCATATGTTTAGCACAGTACTTTGTTTCTGCCATGATTTCATTGAAGGCTGGTTGTTCCTTTTCTAGCAATGTTTTGGTTGTTTATTCAACTTTTAAAGATTATTGTATATATGTTGTATCATTTGGATCTGATGTGCTCTTTGTCTGCAAGGTAGCCCCTTGATACATTCTCTTTCCAATTGTGTCAATGAGCCTTGGGTATTTTCCTGGAGGCTAACTGGAATAGGATTGTTTTCTTAGCCTTCAAGCATGGCAGATTCTACAATGATGGATTCATGTGGAATCTGAACTTTTTTATAACCTACATTTTACAGCTATATATTTTACCACTGGAGGCCCAGAGAAAGGTGTTTTCCAGATCTTTTTTTGAATCATCAAAGTATCTTACATTGGTAATGCTTTGTACCTCTTTGGCGGTTGGATAAATCTGACTCCTTGGAGGTTACTAGAATCTTCCTCTAAACTGAATGCACTGATTTTGACATTTTTTTTGGTAAGATATTAGGGTATGTTGAATCTTCCTGGGGGCATTGAACTCCTGGGTTGTTCAGGTATCAAACCTGATGGCGGGCCTGGTAATGGTGTATCCGAGTCCAATAACATGGAGTTACATGAACTCTATGAATCATCCAAAATGGTTGGTACAAACTAAGATGTCAGATTTCTGTTTCTTTTCTACTTTTTTCTCTTCCTTCTTTTGAAAAAGAGAAAGGTTGAAGGTTTACTTACAGATACTCTCTTAATCTTTCTAGTACTGGCTGAGTGAAAGTAGTATCTTTTATAGGCAGTGGTTTCATATATGATTTTAGAAAATCCACCTATAATTGTTGCACAAAGTCATGATATTCCTGAACTGGCTGTTGTGGTAGCATGCCTGGATATAAATGTCTCGATGGTCTTGTCTGAGATTCTAGTATAGAAGTGAAGACATAGAATTTCATTGTGTGCTCTCTTTTCCTGGTACATTTCTTCCCTATCTCAATTAGATCAGAGGATGAGCTTGGCGCTAAGAAGGTATCTTGTGGCATGCTGAAACATCAGTGCCGAGGTTTCGGTGCTGAGCAATTTTTTGCCGTGTTTCTTTTGGTGCCGATGAATCTCAGCACTGATGTTCTGGCACCAATGGATCAGTACTGCGTCTCCTCAGTGTCACCCATTTTCAGTTCCCTCTTTTCAGTGCCAATGTTTAAGCGCTGAGCTCTTCAAGTGCTGATGAGTCACTGTTCTTCCTCATGATTTGGAGAAGATTCTTTTAAGTGGAATTTTGCTCTATTCCGATCTGAAGAGCTTTGCTGCTATTTAAGTCTGTGCTCCCTGTAAGCCAATGCCCTCAGGGACATATGTCTGCAGAGGACAGTGTCATGTTCTGCCCTGATTCATTTCAAGCAAAGGGAATGCAAGTCTAGTATGGACATTTTGTGTCCACATCTCTTACATTTTTTAACACATGCTTTAATCCTTCTCTGAAGTAGCTTTTCCTGATGACACTGAAGATATATGCAGTGATGCTGAGAGAAAAGATTTTCTGACCATTCGCTGAACAGACAAAAATAGACTGAGGGAGGATCTGCGCAGGTACGCTAGTGCGGGAAGACCTGTGCATGCTCAGAAGGCAAGATTCAACTTTCTGAGATGGGAAAGGAAAATGGCTGACTAGGCATTGTCAAATGATGCCATCCATCTTGTGTGGCTCTTTATTATGCTTGTCCACAGAGAATGCTGTCTTTGGAGAAAAGCAATAGCAGGTAAGGAAAGTAATTATTTACTGGTATATGTTATTCTAGAAGATGCATTCCTCTCTGAGAAGATTCCCAAGCTGCACGTTCTAGAATTCCAGGACTCAGCTCAGCAGCCAACAGTCAAATATTTGCACCAATTGTCCTTTTTCCAACTAAGACAGAAATAGATCTAAAACAGTGGTTCTCAAATGTGATCATTTAGAAACACCTCCCCCCCCAGCCCAACTAAGTCTGGTTTTGAGTATAAGCGAACTAGGGAAAACAAACTGGTTCTCTGATTGAGCGTATGCAAATGTGTCATGAACATTCAAGTCATTTCCTTAAAATCAAGATTGCTTGACGACCACAAAGATCAAGATTTGAAAACTGTTAGTCTACAAAACATTTAATGTGCACTTTACACGGTGATGTGAGCAGTTTGGATGAATTCATGGAAATATTACTTCTGTAGAACAATGTAGGAATTATGCTTTCTTCAAAAGGAAAACTATCATGTGAGAAGGGAGGTGAAGACATAAGCACTGGCATACGCTAACAAACCTTTAGGAAATATCCAGAGATCAGCGCCCTTTTGATGTTCAGAACATTTTCTGCTGTTCCAAATGATGGAGGGGAGATGGGCAATTCTATCCTCTGCATGACCTCCAGTAATTCCGTCCGCACAACATCTGCCAACTTGAGTGCTGAATAACTGAGGAAATTCTTCCCACACCAGGTCTCATCGTCATGGTCTGTGCCACAGAGAGGGAATATGGGATGGTGACATTCTTTCTAGATGCCTAGGCCTGTCTCAGGCTTATCACACGAATGTACCCAATCTCCCTCAAACACAATCATACACACAGCTGCTGAGTACAGTATAACCTCTTATCCCACAGCTGCTACCTCTCCCATATGCAAACCACACAACTGGTGTCAAGAATGAGTTTCATCACTAGGTGCAAGCACTGTAATTGAAGAGGTGGTTTGAGAGATCGCAGAGTTCAACAGCTGTGTGGATGGGCTCACTAGATAGAAATATGATAGCAGAAAAAGACCATATGGCTTATGTTGCTCATATTTTTATGAGATATATTTTAGGTCTGCAAGCTGGGTCAGAACAAGGTCCATCAAGTCAGGTATTTTGTCCCTGACAGTGGCCAATCTGGGTCACAAGAACCTGGCAGATTCCATAGCTTTATTTCTTGTTACTCACTCCCAGAGATAGCAATAGCTTTCCCCCCAGTCTCCCTGGCTAAGAAAGCTTTATGGACTTTTTCTCCAGGAACTTGTCCAAATCCCTCAAACTCCATTATGCTGGTCACCCTGACCACATCTTCTGCAACAGATTTCACAGCTTAATTGTGTGCTGAGCGAAAAAGTACTTTTTACAATTTTTTTTTAATCTACCGATTGATAGTTTAATGGAGTGTCCCCTTGTTTTTGTATTTGAAAGGGTAAATAGCCATCCTTTATTTTCCTGTTTCAACCCACTCAATTTTATACGTTTCTTATCATGTCCCCTTCTCAGCAGTCTCTTTTTGAAGCTGAAAAGCCTTAACTTGCGTAGCCTCTCATTGTAAGGGAAATGTTCCATCTCTCATTTTTGCTGCCGCCTTCTGCATCATTTCTAGTTCTGCTATTTTTTTTTTTGATGGGGTGACCAGTACGGCATACAATACACAAGTTATGGTTGCACCACTGTTCCATTCAGAGGCAATATAATATTTTCTATTTTATTTCACCATTTCAGTTTGCATCATTCCTAACATTCTATTTGCTTTTTTGACCACTGCTACACACTGAGTTGAGGATTTCAACATTTTGCCCTCAAGGACTCCAAGGTCTTTTTCTTGGGTAGTGACTTAATACAGAAATCAGCATAGTGTACCTGCCATTGAGATTATTTTTGCCTCTATGCATCACTTTGCACTTTTCCACATTAAATTTAATCTGCCATTCAGATGCCCAGTCTCCTAGACTCATAAGATCCTTCTACAATTCCTTGTGATCCACTGCCATTTTAACAACATTTATAGATGACCCAAAATTATTCAATTTGATCACCTCACTTGTTCCGCTTTCCAGATCATTTATGGATATGTTATAAAGCACAGGTCCCAGTGCCAATCCCTGTGGTAGTCCACTAATGACCTTTCTCCATTTGGAAAATCAACCATTTAGTCTTACCCTCTGCTTGCTGTCTTTTAATCAGTTCCACATCAGGACACTGCTTCCTATCCCATGACTTTGTAATTTCCTAAGGAGTCTCTCATTAGGGACTTTGTCAAATGCCATCTAAAACCCCACCTTTATCTACATGTTTATTTACAACTTCAAAAATATCTAAAAGATTAGTAAGGAAAGACTTCCCTTTGCTACAACCATGTTGACTCTTTCCTATTAAGCTTTATCTATCTATATGGCTAGTTTGTTTTTAAGAATAATTTCTACCATTTTTTTCCTGCACAGGCATCAGACTCACTGGTCTATAGTTTCATGGATTGCCCCAGCACCAGTTTTAAAATTGGTGCTATACAGATTACCTTCCCATTTTCAGGTACCGTGGCTGTTTTAAATGATATTTTAAAGATTACTATTAACAGGTTTGCAATTTCATATTTGAGGGTTTGTTTTTTTCAGGACTCTTGAGTGGATGTTATCCATTCATGGTGATTTGTTACTTTTTAGTTTGATTTATTACATCCTTCATTATCACAGAGATTTGTTTTAGTTGCTCAGAATCATCACCATCAAAAAACGTTTCAGGTATAGATATGTTCCCAATGTTCTACTCACTAAAAACTGAGGCAAAAAAGTCATTTTTTCTGCTATTCCTTTTTCTTCCCTGAGCACTCCATTTACCCCCTTGGTCATCGAGCAGCCTAACTGACCCCTCAAGCTTTTTATTTCAAATGGACTTGAAAATGTTTTATTAGAATTTGAGAAGCTTGTCAAAGAGGCAAAAACTATCTTGGCCTGACTTACCACTATTTTACATCTAATTTGCTAGTTCTTATGCTCTTACCTATTTTTTTTTTCATTTGGGTCTGCTTTTCATTTTTTGAAAAATGCCTTTTTGGCTTTAACTGCCTCTTTCACCTTGCCATTAAACTATGCTGGCAGTTGTTTGTTCTATTTTCAACCTTTTTTAATGCATGGAATGAATTTTATATGGGCTTCCAAGATAGTATTTTTAAACATGGTCCACGCCTCATGCAAACTTTTAACCTTTGCAATTTTTCTTTAGTTTTTTTTCTGATTTCCTTTCTAGCATAGTCTCCTTTTTACAGTTATATGCTACTGCAGTAGTTATCCTCTCATCAGTAATTATGTCAAATCTAATTGCTTAGTGACCTCACCACAGTAAAGCAGAGTTGCTTACCTGTAACAGGTGTTCTCACAGGACAGCAGGATGTTAGACCTCACATATGGGTGATATCATCAGGATGGAGCCCAATCACGGAACACTTTTGTCAAAGTTTCTAGAACTTTGACTGGCACCTACTGGGCATGTCCAGCAATGAACTGACCCCTGCATCCAGCAGGGGTCCCCCTTCAGTCTCATCTTATAGTAAAAATTACATGCGAAAAATAAAATAAGAAAACGTAAATGAACCCAACTCCACAGAGTGGTGAGCGGGTTTCGTAAGGACTAACATCCTATTGTCCTGTGAGAACACTTGTTACAGGTAAGCAACTCTGCTTTCTCACAGGACAAGCAGGATGGTAATCCTCACATATGGGTGAGCACCGAGCTGAGGATGTCCAAGCAATACACCAAATGCACCCAAAGACGTGCAACAGGCACAACAACAGGGGTGGAAATTTGGTTAGGAGGGCATTCTGAACGGGTCGGTGGAAGGATGTTGGGAAGTTAAACTGAAAACAAATTGAGTAGAATCGACTGGCCAAAGATGGAATCCTGTCTGCCAGCTTTATCTAAGCAATAATGGGCTGCAAAGGTATTTATTTATTTATTTAATTTTATTTATTTATTTAATTTTATATACCGGCAACCGTTTGCACATCGTGCCGGTTTACAGATAACTTACAACAAGGATATATAGGCAAAGCCTTTACAAGAAACAGTGTATGGAGAGAACTCCAGGTAGCAGCCTTACAAATATCAGCAAGTGGCACTGAATAGAGGTGTGCTACTGATGTCGCCATGGCCCTGACAGACTGTGCTTTTACATGGTCTTGCAGCAGAATGCCTGCTTGCTGGTAGTAAAAAGAAATGCAGTCCACTAACCAGGAGGTCTGCTTTCCCACAGGATTTCCCAATTTGATGGTATCGAAAGAAACAAACAATTGAGTGGATTTCCTCTGGGCCGACGTGCGGACCAGATAGAAGGCTAGGGCACGTTTGCAGTTCAAGGAATGCAGAGCATGGTCTCCTGGGTTTGAATGGGGCCCGGGAAAAAAGATAGGTAGGATAATAGATTGGTTAATATGAAATTCCGACACTACCTTCGGTAAAAATTTAGGGTGAGTGCGGAGAACTACCCTGTTATGCAGAATTTTAGTGTAAGGCGGGTAGGTAACTAATGCCTGCAATTCACTAACTCTGCGAGCGGACATGATAGCGAGAAGGAAGACTACTTTCCACGTGAGATAATGAAGATCACAAGAGTGGAGAGGCTCAATCGGAGGTTTCATGAGCCGCCCCAAAACTATGTTAAGGTCCCAAGCGGTTTTAAGTGGAGCAGACCTCTCAAAGCATGTTACTAAGGCTTGTGTCGAAATAGGAACATCCCCTTGCCATTATGAAACGCAACTACCACGCTGACATGCACCCTGATGGAGGAAGTTTTCAGGCCTGCCTCAGACAAGTGCCAGAGATAGTCCAGAAACTTCGGCATAGATGTGCACCATACTGTAAACCTCTTCCATTTGGAACGATAAGACCTTCTCGTGGAAGGCTCTCGTGAAGCTACTAGGACTCGGGACACAGACTCTGAAAGGTTAAGAGGTTGGAGTATTAACCTTTCAACATCCAGGCAGTCAGAGATAAGGCCTGGAGATTGGGGTGGCGCAGGCATCCATTGTTCAGAGAATTGTGGGGGCGTACTGATAAATCCTGGAGGATTGGAAACCACACCTGACATGGCCAGTGAGGGGCTACCAGAATCATTACGCCCTTGTCCTTCCGTAACTTCACGAGAGTCTTCGATGTGAGTGGAAGTGAAGGGTATGCATAGAGGAGACTGCTGGCCCACGAGAGGGTGAAAGCGTCTCTCGGAAGCGAGTGGTGGCTGCGAGTGAGGGAGCAGAAGTTTTCTACTTTGCGGTTGTGAACTGACGCAAAGAGGTCTATGTGAGGGTAACCCCAATGTTGGAATATTGTGTCCGCTACTATGGGGTTGAGAGACCACTCGTGCGGAAGAAACGTGCGGCTCAACTTGTCCGCCAACACATTGTCCATGCCCAGCAAGTAGGTGACTGTGAGGTACACTGAGTGGGAAAGGGCCCACGTCCATATTTGTGCAGCTTCCTGACACAGGAGGTAGGAGCCCGTTCCCCCTTGCTTGTTGATGTACCACATCACCACCTGGTTGTCGGTTTGAATCAGGATGGTCTTGTTTAAGAGGCAATCCTGAATGACTCTGAGGGCATATCTGATTGCCCGAAGCTCCAGGAAATTTTTTTTTTCAATTCTTTATTTATATTTTCCAGTACATAAACAAAATATTATTTGCTTATAAAGAAATACAGTGGTTTATTAATAACATAAAGATAATTTTTACTCCTAACTTTACATTTTTCCTTTTAAATAAAAGGAAAAGAAAAAAAAAGAAAAAAAATAATTATGTAGGAAACAAACAAGTTAGGGTAATCACATAATTAAACATTATATACTTTCAACCATGAATTCCCACTCCCAGCAGAATATATAGTGGTGAGGAAGTTTGAAATGTTTTAAGGAAGTACAACACAAAAAAAATAACTATATAAAGACTGATGGCAGATACACTTTACCAACACTCCATATCAGGGGTCGGGAACCTTTTTGGCTGAGAGAGCCATGAACGCCACATATTTTAAAATGTAATTCCGTGAGAGCTATACAATATGTTTAAAACTAAATACAAGTAAATGTGTGCATTTTATGTAAGACCAACACTTTTAAAGTACAATAAGTCTCTGAATTCTTTTTAATAACGTTGTTATGCTGTTGCTAATCAATGATGAATAAAGTACTTCTTACCATTAATGTGACTTCTGGTGCTGCATGGTTTTGCTGATGGCTTTGTAGTCTGGTTGATACGTGGTGAGGTTAAGCTTCATGCAGGCATTGAGACTTCCATCCGTTAAACATGATCGTAGGTTGGTCTTAATGTTCTTTAGATGTGAGAAAGACTGCTCACATGCATACGTAGAGCCAAACATTGTCAATACAGCAATACTCACACGCTGCACTGTGTGGTATGTGACGGGAAGTGCGTTCCAAGTTTTGACAATCAGCTGGTCCGTGGGTTGAAGGTTTTTCATTTCTCCCCACTTGTGTTTGCTCGCCAACTCTGCTTGCTGTCATGCAAGTCTTTCCAAATCTTCATTCAGTGACTTGAACTTATTCACCCACATGTCTGAGGCCTTCAGGTCAGCAGCTTGTAGCTCAAAATCTCTGACGGAGACACCGGAGATGTAACTCAGGTTGGCGCTGTCCACTGCACACTCGTGTGGATGGATGATGAACTTAAAAAGATGAGTGCGCTCACGAAATTCTCCAAAGCGAGCTTTGAATGACTGCAGGAGATTAGATTAGATGAAGATCAAGATGGTGAGCAGGGTCACTTGCTGTGCATGCATCTTTAAACTCTCCCAGTTTTTCAAAGTGTAGTAAATGACCTGTTTCAATGTCGGTGATGAAGAGTGCTAGCTTGTTTTCAAATGCAAACACTGCTTGTTGAAGGGATAAGACTGTATTTCCAATGCCTTGCATTTTCACATTAAGCTGGTTCAGATGTTCAGTCATGTCCACGAGATAGTAGAATTTCAGGAGCCACTCAGTGTTAGCTAACTCAGGATGCTCGATGTTTTTCATTTCAAGAAAAGTCCAGATTTTGCTCAGACAAGCCGCAAAACGGCTGAGCACCTTCCCTCTTGACAACCAAGCACATTGCTGTGCAGAAGCAGACCAGGATAATTATTGCCAACTTCATTCAGCAGTGTTTTAAACTAGCGGTCATTTAAAGCTCAGGCAACAATAAAGTTGACCACCCGAATGACCAGCGACATCACCTCACCAAGCTGCTCACCACACATCTGAGCACAAAGCGCCTCCTGATGTAGGATTCAGTGAAAACTTAGGATGGGTCTCTTTTCATGTTCACGAAGAAGCGCTACGGATCCTCTGTTTTTCCCCCACCATGAACGGAGCACCATCAGTACACACTGAAATAAGTTTATCCATCGGTAGATTTTTTTCTTTAGCGAGCTCAGTGAAAGACTTGAATAAATCCTCCCCTCTTGTTGTTCCTTTCATAGGCAAAACAGCAAGACTTTCCTCATGTAGTGTGTCACAGACAGCATACCTTGCAATCACACTGATCTGGGATAAATGGCTTATGTCTGTTGACTCATCCAAAGCGAGAGAAAAGAATGGTGCTGCATTTATGTCCTTCACTTGTGTTGCCTCAATTTGATTTGCCATCATGATGGTACGATCGTGAACAGTTCTTGCTGACAGAGGCATGTCTTTTATTCATTTGATTATCTTGTCTTTATCCGAAAAGTCGTCAAAACGTTCATTGGCAACATCAATCATGAATGTTTTGGCATACTCCCCCATCTGTGAATGGCTTTCCATTTCTCACAATAGCTAAAGCACCAGCAAAGCTAGCCGAATTCCAGTCACCTTGTTGGGTCCAAACACGGAGTTGCTGCTGACTAGCTTGCACTCTGCACAGTAGCTTTTGACATGCTTTCTTCCTGCTGTCCCCTGCAGGATATTTCGATGCAAATGTAGTATGGCATGTGTCAAAGTGCCGCTTTATATTTGCCCATTTCATCGATGCAATTTTATCATTGCATATTAGACACACTGCAGAACCTGCTCTCTCCACAAAGGCGAATTCCTCTGTCCATTCCTGCTGAAAAGTATGATACTCTTCATCTTTTTTTCTTTTAGCCATCTTCTTCGATAAAAGGGTTTCTGCAATTAGCTAGCTGACTACTTTATTAAAAGGAGGGAAGTTTACTTCCTGACCTCACAACGACCCGTGTACGTTACGCATTATCCAATAAAAATTTGGTGTTGTCCTGGAGGACAGCTGTGATTGGCTCCAGCCACCTGCAACCATGAACATGAGCGGTAGGAAATGAATGGATTGAAATACATGAGAATGTTTTATATTTTTAACGTTATTATTTTTTTTATTAAAGATTTGTCTGCGAGCCAGATGCAGCCATCAAAAGAGCCACATCTGGCTCGCGAGCCATAGGTTCCTGACCCCTGCTCCATATCAATCTTACTGGGTTAAGATGTTAATTTTCCTGTCATCTATAAATTCTTTTAACTGGTCTGACGTAAAAAACACAAAGCGTTCATTACCCTTTGAAAGGAAACATTTACAAGGAAACAAAATTTTTACTGTAAAGCCCAGCCCATCAGCCTCTTGTCTGAGGTTTAAAAAACCTCGACACCTGGCCTGCGTGGCTGGGGCTAAATCTGGAAATATTTTCACTGCTGCTTCATGAAAGTTTATAGGATATTTCCTGAAATACGACTTCATCACCAAGCCAATATCCTTCGATGTGATAAAGGATACCAGAAGTGTTCCCCTATTTATAACTTCCAGGGTTGAATCTTCCAAAAAACCCGTTAGATTTCCTGCAAAGGGAACATTACTGGCACTTTCTGACTGTCTTGGGAAGGGAAGAAAAAAGCAAGTGTTGATAGATGGGAAATTTGCTTCAGTAATTTCCAATTTTTCCATGAAGAATTTCTTCAAAGTGGTGTATGGAATCTCCCCTACTACTCTGGGAAAGTTTGTCAAACGAAGGTTTAAATGTCTAGATTTATTTTCAAGGAATTCCATCCGCCTAGATAGGACCTCACGGTCTTTAATCGCTGCTATTTTATACTTCTGAAACTCATTGCCTTTCTCTTCCAAACCACTGACTTTTCCTTTCAGTAAATCGACTTGTTTTTGTATATCAGTGGATTTTTGAAGGCTTTGTGAATTAGATTGCTCAATTTGTCACTCAGAGAATTTATTGCAGAGGCCATACCAGCCATAAAGCCCCATAGAGAATCTAACGTTACCTGTGCAGGCCGTGCTGGTATAGCTATTAGCTGCTGCCTGGGGGCATTGTCGGCATTCATGCTTTCTTCCAGCCTCCCGCTGGACTCATATCACCGCATTTCTCTGTTCTTCCACCGGGCTCAAAGTGGAGGGACCCGGATCAATACCATCTGACAAACGCGAGGGGCTCTCTGAAGGGGTGCCGGTTTGAATCGCCACCGGCTCCTCCCCTTCTAGCTCCTCATCAGCTCTCTGCACAGGCGGTCTCCTCTCTTCCGGGCTGAGGGACAGCTCCCCTGCCGGCACAGACGCCTCTCCCATGCCGTCGTGCACATCAGCTTCCTCGGTTCTCCTCTGTTGGAGCGCGGGGCACATAAAGCCGGTTATCTCCAGTTGGAAACATGAAGAGGGAGTTTGCACAGACGGATAGGTCCGTACTCCCCCTTTTCTTTTAGCAGGCATTTCTTCAAAGGTAATAAATTCAACAAAAGTCCAGAGAGCTCCGACTTAGGGCTCAGTGCGTGCCGCCATCTTAACTCCTCCCCCTCATGTCCAGCTCCAGGAAATTTATCTGGTATTTGGCTTCCTCTGGAGACCAGGTTCCCTGAGTCTGCAGGTCACCGACATGAGCACCCCACCCTAGGATGGAGGCGTCTGTTGCATCCACCAGGCCAGCGATAGTCGGAGCTGTGTGGTGACATGAACAATGCTGGACATTGGCTGACAAGCTTGAACCCACTGGGATTTTAGGCTCTACTGCATGACTCTCATGGCTAGGCGAGCCATCGGAGTGACAATGACAGAGGATGCCATGTGGCCTAGCAGTATGAGGAAGTGACAAGCAGTTGAGGATACTTGAGTCTGCAAAAGATGCGCCAGAGAAGCCAGGATGAAAGCTCGATCCTGAGGGAGGAAGGCTGTCACCTGTATAGTGTCTAGGTCGGCCCCTATAAAAAAGATAGGGTTTGGGATAGAACTATCTTGGATCTGGGATAGTTGATTAGAAACTCTAAGGAGATCAGGGTATGGAGAGTGAGACACAAGGATGCCAATGCGGCTTGCTGAGTCGGGGCCCTTATCAACCAATCGTCGAGATAAGGGTAGACATGGACACCCTGACTCCTGAGGAAGGCTGCGACTACCACGAGGCACTTGGTGAATACTCGTGGAGCAGATGCCAGGCCGAATGGCAGTACAGGGTACGGGAAGTGACGAGGGCCTACCAGGAATCACAGGAATCGCAGGAATTTGCGATGAGATGGAATAACTGAGATGTGTGTGTATGCGTCCTGGAGATCTAGAGAGCATAGCCAATCTCCTTTTTGAAGAAGAGGAAGTAGAAACCCCAAGGTTACCATCTTGAACTTCTCTCTTTGCAGATGCTTGTTTAGGGCGCGAAGGTCCAGAATTGGACGAACGCCACCTGCCTTTTTTGGGATGAGGAAATACTGGGAATAGAACCCCTGCTTCCGTTGGGAGAGGGGCACTGGTTCTATTGCCCGGGACTGGAGGAGGGTTGATACCTCCTGTTCCAGAAGGAGATAGTGGTCGGATGATCCCCACGTCAGTCAAGATGGGGAGTCCGCCGGTATAGACAGGAAGCTGAGGTGGTAACCCTGAGTGGCTACTGCAAGTACCCACTGATCGGTGGTGATTGTGTGCCATGTTGGTGAAGTGGCCCAACCGACCAACGACCGGTACTGATGGAAGAGGAGGTTGGCTTATGCTCTCCAGGAAGGAGCCAAAACCATAACGCTGTTCCTGGCTGAGGAGCAGGTTGGGTCTTCTGAGGTCGGGACTGCCTGGACTGACCTTTTTGATAAGGCTTGGAAGAGCGACCTTGGGAAGCCGGAGGATAATACCTTCTTAGTTTGTAGGCCGGTCACTTAGTGTCTCGCCTGAATGTCCTCTTGGAGATGGATGAGAACTCAGCAGGCACTGAAGAAAGTTGATGTAGCGTTTCATGGTAGTCCTTAAGCTGCACCACAGTCTCCTGGATTTTGTCACTGAAGAGATTATCCCCAGCACATGGCAGGTCAGCCAACCTGTCCTGTACCTCTGGTCTGAGGATTTCAACCAGGCCCACCTTCTTGCACTAATCCCCGCTGCGGACACCCTACAGGCAGTGTCAAATATGTAGTATGCAGCGCAGACCTCATGCTTACCAGCATCCAGGCCTTTCTAAGCTAGAGCATTAAGGTCATCCTGGAATTGGCCAGGTAAAGATTCAGAGAAATCCTGTATCTTCTTAAAAAGGTTTCTGCTGTACTGGGTCATGTACAACTGGTAGGAAGCAATGCGAGATATAAGCATTGAGCCATGAAAAACCTGTCTGCCAAAGCATCTAGGGATTTCTGTTCCTTTCCTGGAGGTATGGAGGAATAAGGTTTGGAACGTTGTGCCTTTTTCTGGGCTGATTCCACAACCACAGAGTGATGATCTAGTTGTGATCTTTGAAACCCAGGAGCTGACTGCACAAGATAGGTGGCATCTGTCTTAAGGTTGGGCAGGTGGAAGTGAACCTGGATGCTCCAAATTCCTCTTTAGCAGGTCAATTAGGATTTCATGAATGGAAATTAACATGATTTCCATAGGAGCATCAAGAAACTGGAGTACTTCCAGCATTTTGTGTCTTGAATCTTCTTCTGTCTGAAGCTGAAATGGATTTGTTTCAGACATTTCTTTGATGAAGTTAATAAAGGACAGATCCTCTGGAGGAGAACGTCTTCTCTCTTCAGGAGGGGAGGGCTCTGAAGGCAGATCATCGGTATCCTGGGAAGAATTATCAGTCCAAGGATCATTAGGTTGATCTCCAGCTCCCTGAGGATCTTCAGAAGGGAGAAAAGGCGTTAATCCCGAAGTACCAGGCCTAGGCATCGATGGTATCGGAGGTAGCACTGATGTCATTGATGGAGGAACCAACGGCATCGATGGTGGCACCAATGGAACCGGCGACATCGATGGATGAGTCTGTGGTAGAATCCCAGACGGCGGTATGGGTAACGGTGTTTCTTCGTCTGATGACACAGGTATCGGCATCGAAGGAAGAGGACACACCGGGATCATCAGAAGACAAAGAAATACCGTTACCCATACCGCCATCTGGGATTCTACCACCGACTCATCCATCGATGTCGCCGGTTCCATCGGTGCCACCATCGATGCCGTTGGTTCCTCCATCAATGCCATCAGTGCCACCTCCGATACGATTGGCGGAAGGGCACTGAGCAATGCAACCAATCTACCCAGTAGCGGTGCGAGCTCCATGGGAATCGGATCATTGACCGGCTCGGGCACTGGTAAGCCCTGCAGTGCTTTACCGATGGACTCTTGGATCATCTGATCCAATTTCTCGCGGAAGCCTGGGGCGGAGAACCCCGGCACCGGAGTAGGAGGCAGCAGTGGCATAGCCGGAGGGTCCACCGATGAAAGTGGAGTCGCGGCTCCCTGCACCGATAAAGGTGGGTAATGCCTCGGTGACACGGTCGCAGAGGAGGATGGGGCTTCTCTGGACAGGATTTCTTTGTCGGTGGCTCTGTAGACGCCAATGCCAAGGACTTGCTTGGTTTGGCGGACTGAGCCTTCCGATGCCGGTGTCGACGTTTTTCACGATGTACTCCTTGGTCCTTTTGCTGATGTGAAGAGGAAGAAGTCGACACCTTCGGAATAGTTGATGCCGGTCGGGCAGCACCGGTGTCCCATTACTGATGAGAGGTCGATGGCACCGGCTCAGACGAAGTGGTCGATGGAGTCGGGAGTTTTGAATGAAAAAGAAACTCCATCTTCTCCAAACGTGCTTTGTGGCTCCTTGGCATCATTTGGGCACATTTGGTGCAAGTTAGGGTATCATGGTTGGACCCCAAGCACAATACACAAACTCTATGCGGGTCTGTGATGGGCATTGTCCGAGGACAATCGGGGCACCGACGAAAACCCGATGCCATGGCTTCGACAAAAATGTAGCCGCGGTGCAGTCGATGGCCAGTAGGCCCCGAAGGGAAACATTTGACGTGAATCGACCACAAACTAGGGTAAAGCCTTACCTTTCAACCGCGGAGTACAGATATTGATAGGGGGACGCCTATGGAGTAGAATGTTTTTGAAAATGTTTAAAGAAGTTCCGTGAGGAAAAGTCCTATCAGGAATTTCAAGAGAGCTCCTTAACCCGCGTGGCTACTGCTGCGCGGAAAAAAAAGAGACTGAAGAGGGACCCCTGCTGGATACAGGGTCAGTGCATTGCTGCACATAGCCACTACTTATCCTTTAAGCGTTAGCAGTATGGGATCTTTCCTACTGTTTGTGATCATACCAGGTACGTGTCCTGGACTGGCCACTGTTGGAAACAGGAAACTGAGGTTGATGGACTCTCAGTCTGACCCAGTATGGCAATTCTCATGCTCTTATGAAGATAAAGGCAGTGCAGAGTTATTCACATCTGTATGCTCTTTGTCTACATCCATCTGGGCTACTTCAGCCTTAACCACAACCTCTCCACTGGGATATTCTAACTTCCCTGTTTTACATGTATTCTTAGAAGATACTGCTTTTCAAACCAAGCACTTCTGAGCAAATGTCAGCTTTCCCTTACAGTCTAGTTTAAAAGCTGATCTTTTTTTTAAAATTTTAGTGCCAGTAGCTGGGTTCCACCCTGGTTAAGGTGGAGCCCATCCCATCAGAACAGATTCCTCCTTACCCTGAATATTCCCCATTTCCTAACAAATCTAAAGCCCTCTTCCTTGCACCATTGTCTCACCCACACACTGAAAATCTGGAGACTCATGCATGCCTCAAAACCACAGGGCAGATGCAGCATTATTACTGTGACCCAAAGGGGCAGACATTTAGAAGGGTATGAGGCAGCTCCTGTTTCAGATCAGCTGTCATCCATGATCTGTACTTTAAAACACTCTCCTCCTTGTGTGATTTAGGGATTTGCTATTGTTTGAAACAAAACAGAAAATTGCAATGACATTTCCTATTTTGTTTCACTTTAAAAATATTTAGTTTTATTTTGAATTTTGTTTGGTTTGAAGATATCTTTAAAAAAAAAAGTAAATCAAAAGCCACTGGTCCAGGCCACTTCTATAATACATTCCTTACTTCAGTGATAATAATTGCCTCCTTCTCTAGTCCCCTGATATGTTCTTCCAAGCTCACACCGTGTCTTCACGGACCTTACATTTCTCCTCTATTTATCTCATTCTTGTCGTCCCCATCTTATTAACTTCTGTCCGTTCCTCGTCACCCTCCTTTTCCTTGCTTTCAATACTCCCATTCTTGCTTTTATTTTTTTCCTCTACTGCCTCGTTCCCTCTGCCCAAAGATGCCTACGCTGTTTGAAGGCATTGAAGACATTAATAAGGGTGAAGTGGTCCCCTTCAGGATGAAGCAGAACTCTCCTTCTTGTGGCTGCTGCCTCTTCAGATCTCAAGGGAGGTGCCACAAAACAGGGTGAAGCTGGGAGAGAGGAAAAAAGGAAAGAGAAGGAAAACAATTAACCCTGAGGTCAGCAGTGGCCCGCTTAATAAATATCTTGAACTAAACATTTTAGAATTTCTTTAAAAGTTAGAAATTCCTATTCTGGGGTTTCCCATGGAGTTCATATTCTTGCAGTGGCCACATTACTCTTCTTTGGAGAATAAGGATATGGAATGGAAACAGTAATTAACTTGCATTACTTTGAAGCAATAAAGCCCTTTAACTCAAAAACAGACAGAGCTCGAGTAAATTTTCAAAGGGGGTCCATAGGGAAAATAGCAAATACATGTATAAGAAGCATGTATTTGCATATATGCAGTTTTATAAAAATTGAAGGTGTGCATGTATTTTTACACTTTACCAGAGGAAAAAAAAAAGAGGTGGTCTAGGGATGTTGTAAAGAAGTATTAATGGAAGTTGCTAACTTATAAGAATATGCAACTGAAAATCAGACTTGTCTGTTTGCAATTTTTGGGGAGGCAGGCCTGGGTGAACTGGTGGGGGTTCAGGTTGAAGTGCTCGAGGGTCTAGGTGAACTGGAGATGGACTGGGTAGAAATGGCAGAGATATCAGCAAACTGGAGATTTCAAGTATGCACGCAAATATTTTCAAAACAGTAAAATAAAAACAAACTACTTTCCTCTGCATAGAAATTGGGGTTATTACATGTTATTTTTTCACACCTAAAATATATGCATGTATGTTTATAAAATAGGTAGAGAAAGTGCTTTCATTGTATTGCAAATATTCATGTGTACTGTAACAAACATGCATATTTTCAGAGCAGGACTATGTGGTATTTTATAAACCGTGCAGCTCCTGCCGCACAGTTTATAAATTAGAAGGATATATTTCCACATGTCCACTTATGAGTGCAAATCCAGTACCGTAAATAGGCTTGAAAGTTAGGCTTTATTGTATGAAAAGACAGTGATACAGATTTTCTGATAGAAAAAGCTTACACAGGACCATCAGATCCAATTGAGAAAAGCAGTGTGTTTAGTTCTGTAAACAAATATATTATAGTTACTCTGATAATCCTTTTTTTTTTTTTAAACTCTGCCTGTTGTATTTCAGTCCTTTTTTTAAAAATGTTTTGTTCACTGTACATTCTTGTTAATAATAACCTTTTTAGTTTATTAGCTCTGAGTTTGTTACTGATTAGTGACCGGAATCAGTTGCTATATGACCCCAGGGCTTTTAGTCAGTGGTCTGTGAATGCCTCTCTAGGAACTCTGTGGATTCAGGTTGCTGCAAGATGTCAGTATCCCCTGAAAACATCAGGGAGTAGCTTCTGGGCAGGGCACTTTTCTTAAGGCATCAGAAACCTTGGTGGGCGAGTTGGCGGGCGAGGCAGGGGAAGGGATTACAGTATATGGGTATGGATGCAAGTGCAGGCGAGGCCTGTGAAATGCTTGTTAAGATCCTCAAATGGTCAAGGGTTTAACTTCTGATGGGTACTAGGAATAGCATGGACATGTCACATGACACCAATGTTTCCAAATACTTACACTACAGATAATTGCCATGTCATGTGCAATGGTAAATTGGACGCCAAGAATAGTCCAAGTTTAACCTTTATTTGAGAGGAGACGTATATTTTGTATTTGTACCCGACTCAGGCCGAGTTTCGCCCCAACAGGGGCTGCCTCAGGGGCGAAACTCGGCCTGATTCAGGCACAAATACAAAATATACGTCTCCTCTCAAATAAAGGTTAAACTTGGACAATTCTTGGCGTCTAATCTACATTGTTGCCTAAACGGCCTTCTTAGATAGGCTACCCTCTTGCTTTATTGTTCAATGGTAAATTGGGCAATACTGATGCAGCTTCTACAATTTCACATGATGTTAAAAGTTCAAACATGACCCTCCATCACCAGAGAAAATGGTTGCTGCCAAGAAAACTAGAATCTCCCTTACCATGTTTCCTCTCTTATGGAATGCCTGCTCTATTTGCAACAAACTTGCCTATATTCATGACTTCTTTCTCTCTCATACTCTTCATCTTTGCGCCTTGACTAAAATGTATTTATTTATTTAACATTTTTTATATACAGACATCTGTTTGCACATCGTATTGGTTTACATATAACTTGAAACTCAGACAGGGAATCTGTCGCATAGGCATAGCCTTTACAAAGAACGAGAAACTACATGATAACGTTAAAGAAATAAGCTAAATAAAAGGTTAACTGGTAGAGAAATTATAAATAGGTTCACAGGGTAACGTAGTGATAAGAGAAGGATAATTAGGAACAGTGAAAATCTATTTACAGTATATACAGCGGAGGTTAAAAATCGGGAAGGAGATTTTCAAGGGGGAGGAGGGGATTAAAGAGGAAATTAACAAATGACTGGGAGGTAGGGGCAAGGTTAGTGCTTAAGGGGGGGGATTACATAAAAGGTTCAAATGTATACAGAGATAAGTACATAAGTTTGTGAGAATACCGTGTTGACGAGGAATAGTAGATATTAGATCACGTGGGGTAAATTATAGCAAATTATTCACATGGGGGGTGGTATTTGAGGGAAAGGCCTGTAGAAACAGCCAAGTTTTCAGCTTTTTTTTTTTTTAATTTAGGGGTGGTCAAGGGTTTAACTTGGCTTTTCCCCCAAGGAATGTACTTCAGCTACTGCTCTCTGCAGAGGTGTAGCGAGGGTTTCTGGCGCCTGGGGCCAATGCATTTGTGTTGTCTCCCCTGTGCCCCCCTCTCCCCGACTATTACTTGCCAGTGCATAACTACATGGCAGCACCGTGCAAGGTCTCTTTTTAGTGGAAAGGGGTGGGAACTCCCCAGTGCATCACCATAGGGTGCTGCCATGCAGAGCCAGTGCCAACTTTTTTTGCAGCCCTGTGCAAATTACTTTGCTGGCTCTTCCACATTCTTTTTTTTTTTTTTTTTTTTTTTTTTACACATTTAATTTGTAATCTTTTTCCAATCAGGGTCAGTGCAAGGATATTAGGCACTCTAAGAGAATCTTAACAACTTTGTGCCCAGCTTTCCACTCGCCCTTGCCATCTCCACACACAATTCTAAATTATGCACTTATAATAAAAGCTTTTACATGAAAGGACACCCAAAGTACAGTCTTTTGAAGTAAAAACAACACACCAGCATTTTATTATATTTATATGCATTGCTTTGATGTCAACCAGAAAACCCTGCATAAAAGCCAAAAAGACACTTGGAACACATATGTTATTGGGCAGGGGCGGATTGGCCTATCGGGGGATCGGGCATCCCCCGGTGGGCCGATCGCTCCAGTCAAGTGGTCTGACGTGCGCGGCCGTGACAAAGCCGCGCTCAGCAGACCACGTGATGTGTCTTGGGTCGGCCTGGGCAGCAAATACCCGGGCCAGTCCGACATCGTGAATCCGCCGCTGGTATTGGGACTATTGCATCACATGTTGGGTGCAGGCTTAGTCCTCAGAAAGCAATGAGTAAACTAAATTACAGATGCAATATAATAATCCTCCCATTCTAAAACAGCACTAACTGCCAGCCCTCAGTTACAACCCTATGAAAAAGTGACCATGCAAACAATTCACCAGGCCATAAAACACTAATAGACCTTCTATTAGGAAAACAGTACAAACCAAGCTTCTACAGATCTCTACTTAAATACGTTAGAAGAATATTTAACCACAATCACACATGAAGAACATAGACAGATCCTCACCAAATACAGAATTGAGAGACCATAAAGTATAAATGAAAAAGTGCAGACATAAATTGAACTGGAAACCACAATTCATACTCCATACATAGTGCACCAATGGAAAAACAAGCCTCTCCCACAGTCTCTTTCAGTCACCACCACTTTCAGGAACCTCCAGGTTAACAACCTATGCATCAGCTCCCATCTCTCCTTAACTGTTCAGTCATTTGATGAGGCAGTTTTTTCTTACAACACTATACTCTCCTCTGTTTTAGACACTCTTGCCCCTTTCCCTTACTCATTTTATAAGTCACACCAAAATCCAGCCTTAGCTTACCCACAGAATTTGCTTTCTAGGCTTCTGCCTCTGCTCTGCAGTATGTCTCTAGCTAAAATCCCATGCTTATGCTGACTTCATATATTTCAAACTCTTGCTGATCTCCTTCGAGTCTGCTACTGACTCTGCTACTGCTATTGCCAATCAAGACTACTACGACTATCTGACAAACTCTTGCCTCCAACCCTTGATGTCTTAATTCCCTCCTCAAACTGTCTTTGCTGCCAACCCCTAACTCCCTCCCCACTTCATGCTCTGCCCAGACTATGGCTGACTATTTCCATGACAAGGTTCACAAAATTAGCCTTGATTTTGTTTAACTCCCTTGCCCCCACTTCATTCCTCTCCTCTTTCTGTCACCTCTCTCCTTTTCTGAAATCACAGTGGAGAACATTGCCCATCTTCTTTTCTCTTCCAAACTGACTTGTTTCACTGACTTCATTTCCATCCAGCAATATTTCCCTGGCAATCATCCCTTCTCTCTATCACATCCTTAATCTAACATTTTTCACTGCAACTGTCCCGGCTGCTGTCAAACATGCTACGATCACATCTCAAAAGCCCCTCACTGAATCCTATCTACCCTGCTAAATATCCCATCTCTCTCCTCTCTTTCACATCCAAACCACTTAGACATGCTGTTCACCTCTGCTGTCTTGATTTTCTTTCATCTCAAGCCATTCTTGATCTACTCCAGTTTGGTTTTCACCTCTACAGTTCAGCAAAACAGCCCTTGCCAAAGACTCCAATGACCTGTTTATTTCTAAAACCAAAAGTTTTTACTATATTCTCCACCCTCCTTGACCTATCCGCTGCTTTTGACACTGTTGATCACCATCTACTCCTTAATGCTAGATCCTTAACTTGAATGACAGGACTCAGTCTTGTTTTAGTTCTCTTTTTACATCTCCCATTGTGTCCCCCTCTAGTAGATCCTTCTCTACTGCCATCCCAAAATCAATTAGTGTGCCTCAGGATTCTGTCCTGGGTCATCTCTTCTCTATACTAATTCCTTTGGTGCCCCTTCTCGTGAACTCTGCTCATTCAGCAAGTCACTCTTATCTATGTCCCGCTCCTCTCCCCTAACTCCCAACTCTGCTTTTCATCTTGCTGCACCATAGGCTTGGAACAGACTTCCTGAGTTGGTGTGTGATGCTTGTTCTCTGGCCTTATTCAAATCCAGTTTTAAACCCCCCATCTTTTGAGGTTGCTTTTATATCTTAACACCTGATTATCCTGCTCAAAGCCATATTAATTTTAACCATTTTCTTAATAAATGAAATTCCCAATTTTGCCCTTTATGTTTGCTTGATTAGATTGTAAGCTGTGTACAATTATTTTTCCTAAATTATAATAAATTTAAAACTCAAAAGGGGGTAACATAAGGTAAAATATAGTTAAGATTTTTTCTTCAACCTGGTGTTTCCTTTACATGAGCCCCAAATTTATTGAAAATGTATGCTCATCTCTCATATTGAGTCAGATCAGAGCAGATTATCTCTCTCTCTCTCTCTATATATATATATCTAGAGAGAGAGAGAGAGAAAGAGAGAGATTGTAATATCTCTCACTGCGCAAAGACAATATGCTCTATCTGCAAAGCCCTGTGGGATCAGAAGACAAGTTGCAGGACCAAAGGGCAAAAAGAAAGATGCCCCGTGGGATGGGAAGAAAAGCCATGGTCAGAGGGACAAAGGGGCAGAAAGAAAGAGGAAAGATGCAGCAGGAGGGAAGAAAGGGGATGTGCACTCATGGGGGACAGTGCTGACAACCCGAGTAATGCCAAGTTGTTTCAGCTAGTAGCAATATAAAACAATTAGACAACTAAATATTCAATACAGCACAATTACATAGATGTAATAGTGCTATGGTTAATTTCAGCTATGTAAATCACATCTCATAAAGTTTTACTTCTTTACACTCCCTAAGTACTTTCTCCATCAAACATTATAACAATAATCCCCACCTCTGCTATCCAGTGCTACTATAACTATGTATATTTAATTAAATCACTTTTCCATATCAAACAATAAGACATTCCCCAACTCACCACTGCCCTCTCATATCCATTACAAGTTTCCAATCCTCTTACTTTATGTAAAACAAAACAAATAAAAAACTGGGACAAAGTCAGGCAATGTCTACCAATTTCTCTCTCTCCCCCCTGTCTCTACATATTAAGAATGAGGCAGCACCCACTGGTTTCTATAAATCTCTCACGTGTCACTTGACTCAAACCAATTTACCACCTTCAAATCTACATCATCATCACTTGGGCTCTGTTTCTCAACTTCCTTTCCCCTTGATCAATCATTACACCAACTAGTATCTTTATATTTATCACCATCCCAAATCTTCTCTTGACCCCCGCAACAAAGTGATGCCTTTCACCTCGAATTATCATCTACTCTGTAAATAAAGTATGGAGAAGCAGGAAAGGAGGGTCATCTCTCTACAGGGCCAAGATGTAAACAAATGTCATAGGTAGGATGATAATTCTTTTCATGTGTTCATCTTGTCCTGTACCTGTCAGCATAGCAGCGATTGTCAGCATTTCATTCACACAGTCAAATTCGCAGGATGCAATGAGTGCCTTGGCCAACTGCGGATCCAGAGGGAACTCAGACATGATGATGCCAACCTCCGACAGGTTTCCGTCATCGTCCAGAGCTGCCAAGTAATCCAAGTCCTCCAGAGCTTGCATCAGAGACTCCGGGGCTGTGCAAGAGAGAAAGAAGAGCTCACTCACTACATGCAGGGAGAGAGAGACAAAGGGGAGAGAAAAGGCAGAGAGAGAGTAAGAAGCACAACCTGGACAAGTCATTCTGTAATAGAAGTGATCCATTGCTCTTAGAAGAGGAGTCTTCATGTTTAATCAATGTTCATTTGCTGCTTTCGGATATAATTATGGGAACTCTGGAGAGACTGTCTCATTCCTAGTCTGCTTAATATGACATATCAAAGAATGCTGCTCGCATTCAAGCTGCTCACAAATGTACTCCAGGAGGGCAACTTTCAAACTGCATACAGAAGTGTAAAGTCTGCAGGTACTTTTTACCTGCAGACTTCATGTCAGTTTTCAAAGGGAAAAGTTTCCTTTGAAAACAGAACTGGAAAAAGTAGCCACACAGACCTCAACCGATTTGTGAGGGTACTTTATCTTCAGAAACTTACCTGTGCGCATACTTTTTGATTTTAAAAAGTACACACGTGCTAACCCAGTCCAGACTCTGCTCCCAAGAACAATTCTGCTCTCTGTATTTAAACATGTGTGCACTGGCACTATGCGCACACTTTTATGCACAGAGAGCAGACAATGTTCAAAGAGCCCATTTTCATACGTAAAACACTTCCTTCTGGAAATGCCTTTGATATTAAAAACCAGTTTTGTAACAGCCTCTCCGGGTTCTCTTACACTGTTAAAGCAGCTTTGATAAGATCCACGAGTAACTACCAACCTCACCAGGGCTGGAAGAGTATTACAAATTCCTAGGTGCTAGCATGATTTCTAGGATCCATGGAGTAAAAAAGCTTAAACCTTCCAGCCACGTTTCTCTTCTTTCCCTACCTCCCCCCACAAATGACCCCTTTCTGCCCCCATCATATGCCTCATCTTGCCTCCTCACTGTCCCATTTTGGGATCTGGGTGACATCCTTAAGCCCGAACAGGGAATTTTCAGGCTCACTCTGAAGTATACAGTTTGGAATCCCCAGAGCCGAGGTCTAACCCTTTGCTAGGGGAGCCTCTGGCCAGGTATTCAGGATATCCACAGTGAATATGCATGAGATACTGTACATCTGCGTGCAATGGAGGCAGAACCTGCAAATCTGTCCCGAGCATATTCACTGTAGACGTCCTGAAAACCAGACTGGCTACGAGTTTCTCTAGGATCATGTTGGGAACCACTGCCATAGAGCAAAGATGACGAACGCACAGCAGTGGTTCCCAAATCCAGTTCTTGATAATTCCCAACATAATATCTTACAATGAACATTCACATACATTTAGTCTAAAAAACATTCAAGTTAACTTATTTAGTTACCCTGGAATCCATACCTGTTTGCATTCGGCATCTGCTGAGTAGTAGTGCTGATGGGCAGACTAGATAAGCCATATGGTCTTTTTCTGACATCATTTTTCTATGTTTCTGCAATTGCCGGCAGTTCAGGGCAATGCACTTCACTTAAAACAGCAGTCTAGCATTAATTCACCATTAACAGGAGACTCATTCACTTTAATAAGGTAGTTCATCATTGAAATGTACTGGAATTGTGACTTTAGAAAAATGTCATTACAGTGTATCAGGAAATGCACTATGACAGTTCATTATAACTGGATTCCAGGGTACCTAAAGTATCATTTAAGGGATGGAAGCAGAGTTTAGATAAAAAAAAAATAAAAATAGATATTAGGGAATCGAGAAACTTTCTGAGAAACAGATTTTCTGCTGCCAGCCGAAGGCAATAATATTAAAGTAATGTTCATCAGAGGTGCATCAGCAGAAAGGGAACATTTTACAAGCCACAGGTGCCTCTCTACATAGTCTTCCACTGTTTCTGGATAATGTAAGACTAAAGGCATGTTTGCTTGTTTTTTTATTTCTTGTTCAATTTACTAAAATTTTATATAACACAAGAGAAATATTTAAGCCAATAAGACATAAGCAAATGACAATAAGATAAATGTATAACCATATTTGGGGGTGGGGTGGGGGTGGCGAGGCAGGCGGAGGTTAAGAAGTCAAAAAGTTAAACTCCCTAAATAAGGCTGCAAATGAAAGAAAATCTTTAAAAAGCAATACAGAAAAAGTCCAAAAGACAGCATTAAAAAAACAGCACCACAGAGCATGAATATATTTAAGTACCAGGTAAATCCATAATAAGAGTCTGAGTAAGGAGTCATATTCATTTAACAGACACTTTCTCTTTATGTCTCTGCAAAGAAAGCAAGCAATGGTTCAGAATCCTAGCAAACATGTACACCAAATCCCAAATTTTAATTCTACATTTGCATAGATATAATAAAGAAAGAAAACTACCTCCTGCCTTAAATGTAACACTTCTTTTTATCTAGGTAGACCTTGCAATGTCAGAGTAGAAATTAATTTTAACCCCCAAAAATAAATGGCCTAACTTTTGTAAAGAATTTCTACCCTCACTTCCTTTCGGCTCTAAAATAAAAGAAACCAACGTCATACAGAAGAAATAGCAAAAGTAGTATCCAACAATTTAGAAAACTTCAGGGCCAGATGAAAAATGTTTCCATGCTCAAAAGGCACAATGGTAAGTGTTCCCTGGAACAGTGGTTCTCAACCTTTTTTTGGCTGGGACAAACCTGGCAGATAATTCTCACATACGTGACACATATGTGACTATCACAGGGCTAAATGTAAACATACACTCTGCATCCACAGAAACTCCCTTGACCCCCAACAATTGGTGCAGAGCAGAACTAAGGCATCACCCATACAACAAAAGATATTCCGGTTCTGACGACATCTCAGTAAAAGCAAAACTAACTCCCTTTACTACCAGGCACAATAGTTCTCGTTATGAAAAGACAGTAATTTACCACTACTGCATGTCCTATTGAGAAAACACAACAAATAAGATTGATACAAATGTCTACATGCTAGTAAAATACCGCACCTCGGTCACACACACAAAACAGACCTTCACCAAGTACAGAAAGACTACAAATTATAAATATGGAGACAAACTGGAATGAAAACCCAAAAAAGCCACTCTGCAAGCAGTGCAAACCTGAAGAAATTGAAACTGATATAATATAGCCTGTTGCTATATTATATGACTTATGTGTTTCTTGTAAAGCCTGTTGCTGCATTATGTTACTTGTAAACAGAGGTGATGTTCCGAACGTGCCGCGGTATATAAAAATACTTAAATAAATAAAAACCTAACCTAGTTCCAGGATCTGCAATAATGCACACAAACTAATCTGCACAAAGTTACACGCTCAAACAGTAAAGCAGAGTTGCTTACCTGTAACAGGTGTTCTCACAGGACAGCAGGACGTTAGTCCTCACATACGGGTGACATCATCAGGATGGCACCCAATCACAGAACACTTTTGTCAAAGTTTCTAGATCTTTGACTGGCACCTACTGGGCATGTCCAGCATGGCACCAACCCTGCATCCAACAGAGTTCCCCCTTCAGTCTCGTGTATAGCAAGAAGTATGTGCGAAAAATAAAATAACATCGCAAGTGAACCCAACTCTGCGGGATGGCGGGCGGGTTTCATGAAAACTAACATCCTGCTGTCCTGTGAGAACACCTGTTACAGGTAAGCAACATTTGCTTTCTCACAGGACAACCAGGATGGTAATCTTCACATATGGGTGAGTAGCGAGCTGAGGATGCCCGAGCAATGCACCCAAAGACATGCAACAGGCACAACAACAGGGGTGGATTTGGGTAGGAGGGCATCCTGAAAACCCTGAACGGGTCACTGGTAGGATGTTGGGAAGTTAAACTGAGAATAAGTTGCGTAGAATAGACTGGCCAAAAATGGAATCTTGCCTGCCAGCCTTTTCCAAGCAATAATGGGCTGCGAAGGTATGGAGAGAGCTCCAGGTTGCTGCCTTACAAATATCAATAAGTGGCACCAAATGAAGGTGTGCTACTGAGGTTGCCACAGCCCTAACAGAGTGTGCTTTTACATGGTCTTGTAGCGGAATGCCTGCTTGCTGGTAGCAAAAGGAGATACAGTCCGCCAACCAGGAGGAAAGGGTCTGTTTTCCCACTGGATTTCCCAGTTTGATGTTATCAAAATAAACAAATAATTGAAAGGACTTCCTGTGGGCTGATGTGCACTCCAGATAAAAGTCTAGGGCACGTTTGCAGTCCAGGAAATGTAGAGCCTGTTCTCCTGGATTTGAACGAGGCCTTGGAAAGAAAGTAGGTAAGATGATGGATTGATTAAGATGAAATTCCGACACTACCTTTGGTAAAAACTTAGGGTGTATACGGAGGACCACTGTCATGTAGAATTTTAGTGTAAGGCGGGTAGGTGACTAATTGCCTGTAACTCACTAACTCTGCAAGTGGATGTTATAGTGAGAAGAAAAATTACTTTCCAGGTGAGATAGCGGAGATCGCAGGAGTGGAGAGGCTCAAACAGAGGTTTCATGAGCCGTCCTAAGACCACGTTAAGGTCCCAAACGGGGGCCGGAGGGCGCAATGGAGGTTTCAGGTGGTGCAAACCTCTCATGAAGCGTGTGAATAAGGGCTATGTCAAAACAGAGACATCTCCCACGCCGTTGTGCAAAGCGGCTACCGCACTGACATGCACCCTTAATAGAGGACGTTTTCAGGCCTGATTCTGACAGATGCCACAGATAGTCTGGAATTTCGCAGTGGAACAAGTGAAGGGGGTCTATGGACATGTATGTGCACCAGATCGTAAACATTTTCCACTTAGAATGATAAGAGCGTCTCGTGGAAGGCTTTCGTGAAGCTACCAGGACTCGGGATACCAACTCCGAAAGGTTAAGGGGTTGGCGTATTAAACTTTCAACATCCAGGCCGTCAGGGATAGGGCCTGGAGGTTGGGGTGGCATAGGCACCTGTTGCTCTGAATTATCAGAAGCGGATCCTCCCCTAGAGGGATGCGCCGGTGAACTGATAGGTCTCGGAGGATTGGGAACCAGACTTGGCGTGGCCAGTGAGGGGCTATCAGAATCATTAAGCCCTTGTCTCTTCGTAACTTCACAAGAGTCTTCGATATGAGTGGAAGTGGAGGGTACGCGTAGAGGAGACCGCTGGACCACGAGAGGGCGAAAGCGTCCCTCGGCTGTGAGTGAGCGAGAAGAAGTTCTCTACTTTGCGGTTGTGGATGGATGCAAAGAGGACTATTTGTGGATAACCCCAACGTTGGAAGATTGTGTCTGCTACCATGGGGTTGAGAGACCATTTGTGCGGGTGAAAGGCCCGACTCAACCTGTCCGCCAGAACATTATCCATGCCCGTCAAGTAGGTCGCTTTGAGATACATAGTGGGAAAGAGTCCACGCCCATATCTGTGCAGCTTCCTGACACAGAAAGTAGGAGCCCGTTCCCCCTTGCTTGTTGATGTACCACATCACCACCTGGTTGTCGGTTTCAATCAGGATGGTCTTGTTTGAGAGGCAATCCTGAAAGACTCTGAGGGCATATCTGATCACCTGAAGCTCCAGGAAATTTATCTGATGTTTGGCTTCCCTGGAGACCAGGTTCCCTGAGTCTGCAGGTCGTCGACATGAGCACCCCAACCTGGAGGCGTCCGTTGTCAGGATAATTTGAGGTTCTGGAGCTTGAAAGGGAAGGCCTTGAAGGAGATTGGAGAGCCGCATCCACCAGGCCAGCAATAGGTGGAGCTGCTTGGTAACATGGACAATACTGGACATTGGATGATAAGCCTGAGCCCACTGGGACTTCAGAGTACACTGCATGACTCTCATGGTGAGGAGTGCCATTGGAGTGACATGTACAGAGGATGCCATGTGACCCAGCAAAATGAGGAAATGACGAGCTGTCGTGTAATCTCGATCTGGAGGCATTGCACTAGGGACATGAGAGTACAAGCTCGATCCTGAAGGAGGAATGCTTTTGCCTGCACGGTGTCCAGGTGGGCTCCTATGAAGGATAGGGCTTGAGATGGAACTATGCTGGACTTGGGATAGTTGATCAGAAACCCAAGAGACAGCAATGTATGGTGAGTTAGATGTAAGGAGGCTAGTGCATCCCTTTGAGTTGGAGCCCTTATCAGCCAATCGTCGAGATAAGGGTAGACATGGACTCCTTGACACCTCAGGTAGGCCGTGACCACTACGAGGCACTTGGTAAAGACTCGAGGTGCGGATGCTAGGCCGAACAGCAGTACCCAGTACTGGAAGTGCTGGGGGCAGACTAGGAATTGAAGGAATTTGCGCTGAGATGGAGTGATCGAGATGTGTGTGTACGCATCCTGAAGATCCAGAGAGCAAAGCCAATCTTCTCTTTGCAGAAGAGGAAGTAGAGAGCCCAAGGTTACCACCCTGAACTTTTCCTTCTGTAGATACTTGTTTAAGGCACGCAGGTCCAGGATTTGACAAATGCCCCCTGACGTTTTTGGAATGAGGAAATACCGGGAATAGAACCCCTGCATCTGCTGGGAGAGGGGCACTGGTTCTATCGCCCGGGTCTTCAAGAGGGTTGAAACTTCCTCCTCCAGAAGAGAGGAGTGGTCAGATGATCCCCACTTCAGCCGAGGTGGGGAGTCCACTGGTACAGTCAGGAAGTTGAGGTGGTAACCTTGAGTCAGTACAGCGAGTACCCACTGATCTGAAATGATCGTGTGCCATATTGTTGGTGAAGTGGCACAACCAACCGCCGATGGGTATGGACGGTAGAGGAGGTTGGCTTAAGCTCTCCAGCGAGGAGTCAAAATTCAGCAGCTGGGTCCGGTGGAGGGGCTGGCTGAGTTGTCTGAGGCCGGGATTGTCTGGCCTGACCTTTCTGGTAAGGTCTGGAGGGGCGACCTCGAGAAGCAGGAGGATAATATCTCTGTGGCTTGAAGGATGGCTGCTTAGACTCTCTTCGGAATGTCCTTTTAGAGGCAGACGGGAAATCAGAAGGCACAGATGAAAGCTGGCGTAGCATCTTGTGGTGGTCTTTGAGCTGTGCTACAGTCTCCTGGATTTTGTCCCCAAAGAGATTATCTCCAGCGCAGGGCAGGTCAGCCAACCGGTCCTGTACTTCTGGTCTTAAATCAGAGGACGTCAGCCAGGCCCATCTTCATGCACTAATCCCCACTACGGACACCCTAGAAGCAGTGTCAAAAATGTCATAGGCAGCGCGGGAGAGAGACACTGCTTGCCAGCATCTAGACTCTTCTGAGCCTGGGCATTGAGCTGATCCTGAACCTGGTCGGGTAAAGACTCAGAGAAATCCTGGATCTTCTTAAATAGGTCTCTGTTATACTGGGTCATGTATAACTGGTAGGAAGCAATGTGAGAAATAAGCATTGAGCCATGGAAAACACGACAGCCAAATGCATCCAGGGGCCTCTGTTCTTTCCCTGGAGGTATGGAAAAATGAGGCTTAGAACATCGTGCCTTTTTCTGGGCTATCTACAACCACAGAATGGTGATCCAGCTGTGGTTTTTTGAAACCAGGGGCTGTTTGTACCAGGTAGGTGGCATCTGTTTTTCAATTCACTGGTGGGTACAGAGCCTGGATGCTCCCAATTCCTCTTCAGCAAATCTAGGAGGACTTCATGAATAGGTATGGACATGATCTCCTTGGGTGCATCTACGAATTGGAGCACTTCCAGCATCTTGTGCCTGGAGTCCTCTTCTGTCTGAAGTTGGAATGGTATGGCTTCAGACATTTCCTTTATAAAATGAATAACTGACAGGTCCTCCGGAGGAGAACATCTTCTCTCCTCAGGGGGATTTGGCTCTGAAGCTTGATCATCAGTATCTTGGGAAGAATCATCGGTCCAAGGATCGTAGGTTGATCACCGGCTCCCATAGGATCTCCAGAGGAAAGTAATGGTGCTATTCCTGAAGGATCAGGCCTAGGCACCGACGGCATCAGAGGCGGCACTGAAGGCATCGATGGTGGCACCGATTGAGGACGATGTGGTATCGATGATAGGATAGGTACCGATGGAATCGGTGACATCAATGGGCGAGTCTGTGGCAAGATCCCAGATGGCACAGGCATAGGTTCCAGCCTCGGTATTTCCTCGTCCTCCAATGACAAAGGAATCAGGGTGGAAAGCGTTGGACATACCGGTATCCTCGGTTCCACCAGTGGAAGGGCACTGATCAACGCATCCAGCCTGCTGAGTAGTGGTGCGAGCGCCATGGGAATCAGGTCAGTGACTGGGGCTGGCATCGATGCCAGCGTCGATGGAGGTTGGAAGCCCTGCAGTGCCTTTCCAATGGCCTCTTGGATCATCCGATCAAATTCCTCATGGAAGCCTGGGGCGTGCAACCCCAGCTCTGGAGTAGGAGGCAGCACTGGCGTAGCCGGAGGGTCCACCGGTGAAAGTGGAGTCGCGGCTCCCGGAACCAATGAAGGTGGGGAACGCCTCGGTGACCCAGTTGCAGAGGAGGATGGGGCCTTCTCTGGATGGGATTTCTTTGTCGGTGGCTCTATCGACGCCGATGTCGAGGGCTTGCCTTCCGATGACGGTGTAGACGCTTTTCACGATGTGCTCCTCGGTCCTTCTCTGGAGCCGAAGAGGAAGAAGTTGACGCCTTCAGACTAGATGGTGCCGAGTGGGCAACACCGGTGTCCCGCTGCTGGCAAGAGTTCGATGGCACCGGCTCAGACGATGTCGAAGTGCTTGATGGAGTCAGTGGCTTTGCCTGAAAAAGAAACTCCATCTTCTCTGAGCGGGCCTTACGGACCTTCGGTGTCATTTGGGCACATTTGGTGCAAGTTAAGACAACATGGTCCGACCCCAAACATAACACACAAACCCTATGCGGATCTGTGATGGACACTGTCCGAGGACAATCGGGGCAGCGACGAAAACCCAACGCCATGGCTTCGACAAAAATTTAGCCATGGTGCGGTCGATGGCCGGTAGGCCCCGAAGGGAAAACTCGACTGGAATCGACCACAAATGAGGGTAAAGCCTTACCTTACGACCGCGGAATTGGTAGGGCGACCCCTATGGGGTAGAATTTTTTTAAATTTTGGAAAGAAGTTCCATGAGGAAAAATTCCTGTCAGGAATCTCTAGAGAGCTCCTTAACCCGTGTGGCTACTGCTGCATGGAAAAAAAGAGACTAACGGGTACCCCTGCTGGATGCAGGGTTGGTGCCATGCTGGGCATGCCCAGTAGGTGCCAGTCAAAGTTCTAGAAACTTTGACAAAAGTGTTCCGTGATTGGGTTCCATCCTGATGAAGTCACCCATATGTGAGGACTACCACCTTCCACTGGTGGAACCGAGGATACCGGTATGTCCAACGCTTTCCACCCTGATTCCTTTGTCCTGTGAGAACAACCCTATCTATGAAAAGGCAACACTACAAACATTAAACCAGATCCTAAACACTAATACACCTCTTATTAGGAAAACAGAACAGGCCAAGCTGCTATAGATCCCCATACAGAAATAACTGTAAAGCTACATGAATAAATATTTCAAAACAGCTGATGAACAGAGTAACATCCAACAATTAAAAACTCATAAAAAGGATTAAAAAATGGCCAAATATCAATAAAATATTTCAAAATAGCAGACATCACATAATACCTAATAATTAAAATGGCAGTCAATCAAGAAAAATAAAAAAAACTTAAAAAGCCACCTTTACTTACCCACTCCAGCAACTCTCCTACTCCCTTCTCCTGCAGGCCCAAAGCACACACCAGAAACAGCAGGGGCTGCTGAAGCTCTGTCCTCATGGTCCTCTTCCTAAGGGGCCCTCAACCAGTCTCTGTCTTTCACACACACACACACACCAGTCACCTCCCTGACCAGTCTGTCTCTCAATCACAACATGCACTTCAGAGTGCCCCTCTGTCCTTCACCCCATGCTCCTGTCTGGTCCTCCCTGAAATAAAAGAGATCATGAGCTGAAGCAAACAGCAGCAGAAACAGAATGAAAAGTCAGCATGGGGTCTGAGAGCCATTTCACATTCACAGGCCCTGCAGCAACCCCCCCCCCTCTTCCTCCTGTAACAGGCTTCCTGTTACTAAGGGAACCTGTGCAATGGATAGAGCTGCTTTAGTGACTGTGAGTATGCACTGGGGGCTAATGGGCCCCAGGCTGACTTTTCCTTTTGTTGCTGCTGCTGCTGTAGGCATTAGCTCAAGATCACAAAGTAGAGTTGCTTACCTGTAACAGGTGTCCTCCGAGGTCAGCAAGATGTTAGTCCTCACACATGGGTGCCATCGGATGAAGCTCGGCACGGAACTTTAATCTCAAAGAATTCTAGAGCTTTCAAACATGCCCTACTGAGCATGTGCAGTTGTAGTTATAACCCTGTACCCAAGGCAGAGTGCCTCAGTCCATGATATAGCTAATAAATAGAGAAACCAACTCCCAAGGGAGGTGGCTGGGTATCATGAGGGCTAACATCCTACTGTCCTCTGAGAACACTTGTTACAGGTAAGCAACTCTGCTTTCTCTGAGGATAAGCAGGATGGTAGTCCTCACACATGGGTGAATCCCTAGCTAAAGGCTGCCTGAGCAGGACAAAGTGTGGCACCCCACAGCCCTGAAAGCATCACCTTTCTCCCATTTACCTGTGAGGCAGTCGACTCAAAAATGGGTCTAGGCGGGAAAAGAGTTGGAGTCTACAAAAGAAAACTATAGAACAGACTGAGACACAAATATCCCAATGTGTAGCAGAGGCGCCTAAGGCGGGGATATGCTGCCAAGTTCAGTGAGAAAAATACTTTGTCTCATGGGACAATTATAGCCAGGGTTTGGATCAGCGAACCCTGACTGCAAAGTAGGTCAAGTTCCTTCTGGATACAGGAAAAGGCCTACAGAATCAACCAAGAGAACTTTGGAAGAAAAACACAGTTTTCTTCGATGTCACAAGACACCAGAAAAAACCCCACTGGGGTCAGAAAGTTCTCCAGAAACAAACTGCGGGCCACTAACATTTGAAGGACAGAATGCCTTTGCAGAAGTGCGCCCAATGATTGGTCGATAGGCACAATGGGCAGAAAAACCCAAGCAAGACTTGGGAGAAGAAGCGGCAATAGCAGCTAAGTCTGTGGCTGACATTACTTACCAACATACCAGACAGATCTAACCACCCAGGACACACGTTAAGAGTGTGAGATGATGCAACAGATCATCGGGATTGCTAGCCCAAAAACTCCTAAGTAGAGAGTTAAGCTATGACTGAAGCTCACCCACATTCATCCTATCAAAGGTAGGCCTATCTATCCAGTTCCCCGGATAGATCAGGTGAGCAAAAAGGTACTTTGGTCAACCCAGTGAAGTATGACAATCTAAAAGTAGTACTTTCATCCCAACCTGAGCACTCTTTCCTTTTTTCTCCTCCTATCTGTCAATGTCCGGGTGACTCTCTGCCTCTCTACGATCCCAGAGCCCAAAGAGTCACTCTGCCTGCCTCTAGTCCGTGGCCCCAGGCATCCCTCAGCTTTGCAAAGTATGACATGTGACCATACAAGTGCCCCTTCACAATCTCTGACAGATGCCACTAAGCTACATCAGTGTGTATAGATAGAAGTTTACTTGGATTAATTGTAACCACATCCACGAAGAAGTCAGAGAATTGACTCATTCTCAGTTTATCAGACTGTGCCATGATACAGTATCAGGTCATCATGGAAGATCTGAATATGGCTGAACTTGAAGTATGTAAATTGTTTTAGAGCAGCAATGCCAGCAAATCTATTTAAAATTCAATTTGGAAGTTTTGGGATCCTGTATTTCCAAGTGTGATATTATTCCTGCATCCCCTTTCTATTTTGTCCTCCTGGATTTTAGTTGTTCTGACTTTTTTTGGCATAAACAGGTATGCACCTTTTATTATAGCTATATTCCTTTTTTTAAAAAATGTCTTTTTGTAAGTCTACTTTTCAGTTGTTCATCCTGATTCATAGTTTTCTATATTTTAGAAATTAAAATAACTATCTTCATGATGTGTTCCTTTTGTGAAATGGCACTGCCACCCTGTGGACAATGAGCTTTAACTTATGCATTTAAAAAAATCTTTTCTAGACACTCAAAAGCTGCTCAAGCATCATGGTGATGACATTTCACAATATTTCTGACTTTCTATCTCAGCTTTGTACTTTTCTTGTTCTTAAGAACTCTCAACAAGATAGAATTACTTCAAGTTAGGGTGTAATGCATAGAACTGTCAAATTAATGACCTTAGGATCTATTCTCATCCTTCACCATTGACTGTGACATCCTCTGCAAATCACCAAATCTCCCTGTGTGTACACCAGGAGAGCAAGGTTTCAGAACAAGGATTTATCTGAAATTACTCAATAAATAATAAATGTTATAGAATGATATATATTCAATACATTGAAGGGTATGCATAGATACTATAGATTATTAGAAGAAAACTAACTTCTGTTCCATGCTAGATAATTTTTCAAAATTCTCCTGAAGTAGTCATATTTGGAACAGTGTCAAAAATTACTATTTACATAAGAAATTGCCATACTGTGTAAGACCAAGGATCCATCAAGCCCAGCATCCTGTTTTCAACAATGGCCAATCCAGGCTACATGTACCTGGCAAGCACCAAAACACTAAGTAGATCTCATGCTACTGGTGCCAGTAATAGCAATGGCTATTCTCTAAGACAACTTGAATAATAACAGTTAATGGACTTCTCCAAAAACTTAATCCAAACCTTTTTTAAATCCAGGTACACTAACTGCACAAACCACATCACCTGGCAAAACATTCCAGAGCTTAATTGTGCGTTGAGTGAAAAAGAATTTTCTCTGAATAGTTTTAAGTGTGCTATTTGCTAACTTAATGGACTGCAACGTAGTCGTCCTATTATCAGAAAAAGTAAATAACCGATTCACATTTACCAGTTCTAGATTTTTATTTATTTATTTATTTATTTAACATTTTTCTATACCGACCTTCAAGGTTGAATACCATATCAGGTCAGTTTACATCAAACAGGGGTAGATCAGTATAACATAACGTAACATAAGGAACAACTTTTTTATAATTAGCGGAGACAAAAGCAGAGAAGCAAAAGTTACATAATAACAAGGACCTTGAACTTGGAAGCTGGTTCAGATGGAAAAAGAGAAGCCTTACGAGGGTATTAAATTAAATACATTGTGAAATACATAGATCTCTCATGATTTTAAAGATCTCTATAAGACGGTTAAGGGGTGCTTCTCTATAGAAGCACCCCTTAACCGTCTCTTCTGGAAGCCGAACAGCTCTAACCTCTTTAGCCTTTCCTCATAGGGGAGCTGTTCCATCCCTTTTACCATTTTGGTCGCCCTTCTCTATAACTTCTCCATCGCAACTATATCTTTTTTTTTTAGATGCGGCAACCAGAATTGTACACAGTACTCAAGGTGCTGTCTCACCATTCTGTTTGCTTTTTTGACTGCCACAGCACACTAAGCACACGATATCAGTGTATTATCCACTATGATGCCTAGATCTGGGTGGTAGCTCCTAACATGGAACCTAACATTGTGTAACTACAGCAAGGATTATTTTTCGCTATATGCATCACCTTCCACTTGTCCACATTAAATTTCATCTGCCATTTGGATGCCCAATCTTCCAGTCTCGCAAGGTCTTCCTGCAGTTTATCACAATCCAATAGTGATTTAACTACTCTGAATAATTTTGTATCATCTGCAAATTTGATTACCTCACTTATCGTATTTCATTCCAGATCATTTATAAATATATTGAAAAGCACAGGTCCAAGTACAGATCTCTGAGGCACTTCACTGTTTACCCTTTTCCATGAAGAAAATTGACCATTTAATCATACTCTCTGTTTCCTGTCTTCTAACCAGTTTGTAATCCGTGGAAGGATATCACCTCCTATCCCATGACATCTTAGTTTTCTTAGAACCTCTCATGAGGGAGTTTATTTTATTTTATTTATTTATTTCTATATACCAATGATTCATGAGAACATATCAAACGCCTTCTGAAAATCCAAATACACTGCATCTACTTGCTCACCTTTATCCACATGTTTATTAATCCCTACAAAAAAATGAAGCAGATTAGTAAGGCAAGACTTGCCTTGGGTAAATCCATGCTGACTGTGTTCCATTAAACCATGTCTTTCTATATGGTTTGTGATTTTGATCGTTAGAATAGTTTCCACTATTTTACCCGGCACTGAAGTCAGGCTCACTGGACTATAGTTTCCTGGATCACCCCTGAAGCCCTTTTTAAATATTGGGGTTATATGGCCACCCTCCAGTCTTCAGATACAATGGATGATTTTAACGATAGGTTACAAATTTTAACCAATAGATCTGAAATTTAATTTTTGAGTTTCTTCAGAACCCTGGGATGCATACCATCCGGTCCAGGTGATTTGCTACTCTTTAGTTTGCCAATCTGGCCTACTACATCTTCCAGGTTCACAGTGATTTGGTTCAGTTCATCTGAATCATCACCCTTGAAAACCATCTTTAGAACCGGTATCTCTCCAGCATCCTCATTAGTAAACACAGAAGCAAAGAATTAATTTAGTCTTTCTGCAATTGCCTTATCTCCCTAAGAGCCTCTTTAACCCCTAGATCATCTAACTATCCAACCGACTCCCTCACAGGTTTCTTGCTTTGGATATATTTTAAAACATTTTTATTATGAGTTTTTGCCTCTACGGCCAACTTCATTTCAAATTCTCTATTAGCCTGCCTTACCAATGGTTTTACACTTAAATTGACAATGCTTCTGCTTTTTCCTATTTTCTTCACATAGATCTTTTTCCAATTTTTGAAGGATTTTTTTGGCTGGTAATTGTTTTGCCTTCCTCCCACCTTTCTTAACGCATGGAATACATATGGACTATGCTTCTAAGATTGTATTTTTAAACAATGTCCACGCTTGTTGTACACTTTTAACCTTTGCAGCTATACATATCAGGTTTTCCTAATTATTTTCCTCATTTTACCAAAGTTTCCCTTTTGAAAATTTAGTGTTAGAGCTGTAGATTTACATATTGTCCCATTAGTTCAAATTTGATCATGTTATGATTACTATTGCCAAGTGACCCCACCACCATTACCTCTCTCACCAAATCTTGCGTTCCACTAAGAATTAAATATAAAATAATTCCCTCATTTGTTCCTGAACCACTTGCTCCATGAAGCAGTCATTTATTCCATCCAGGAATTTTATGTCTCTAGCATGTCCTGATGTTACATTTACTCAGTCAAGATTGGGGCAATTGAAATCTCCCAATATTACTGCACTGCCAAATTGGTTAGTTTCCCTGATCTCTCTTAGCATTTCATCATTTGTCTGATCATTTTGGCCAGGTGGACGATAGGAGTATACTATCACTATACTCTTACCCAACAAACATGGGATTTTCTACCCATATAGATTCTACTGAGCATTTAGTCTCTTTTATGATCTTTATCCTGTTGGACTCTATACTCACCTGGACAAAGTGCTACACCCCCACCAAGTTGATCCTCCCTATCACTGTGGTATAATTTGTACACCGTTATAGCACTGTCTCATTGGTTATTCTCCTTCCACCAGGTCTCTGAGATGCCAATTACATCTGTTTCATCATTCACTGCAATACATTCTAACTCTCCCATCTTCTTAGACTTCTGGTATTGGCATACCGACATTTCAAAGTGTGCTTTTTGTTTATATTAACAACTACTTTTCAGTTGATATGGATAATTTGGAGTTCTTTAGCTTAGGTGATTCTTTACTTATAGGCACATGGGCTACTTTTGCATTGGAACGCCCTAACTCTAATGCTTCATTAGTATTCTTCAAAGATACATTCCTCCGAACCATGTACTGCTGAGTGACTGTCGGCTTTACCTCTTGTTCTAGTTTAAAAGCTGCACTATCTCCTTTTGAAAGTTAGCACCAGCAGCCCAATTCCATTTTGGTTAAGGTGGAGCCTGTCCTTGTGGAAAAGTCTCCTCCTTCCACAAGAGGTTGTCCAGTTCCTTACAAAACTGAATCTCTCTTCCCTGCACCATCATCTCATCCATGCACTGAGAGTCCGGAATTCTGCCTGCTTCTGGGGACCTGCACGTGGAAGAGAAAGAATTTCAAACAATGCTACCCTGGAGGTTCTGGATTTCAGCTTTCTACCTAAAATCCTAAATTTGGCTTCCAGAACCTCTCTCCCACATTTTCCTATGTCGTTGGTGCCCACATGTAACATGACAGCCAGCTCCTCCCAGAACTGTCTATAATCCTAACTAGGTGATGCCTGAAATCTACCACTTTTATACCAAGCAGGCAAGTTACCAGGCAGTCCTCACATCCAGCCACCCAGCTAGCTACATTTCTAATAATCGAATCAATGCAAGAGGACGACGCATTACCTGGAGAGCAGGTCCTTGCTACAGGATCACTTCTTGCTACACTAGGATAATACTTTCCAACTGAGAGACCTTTCTGATCCAAGGCAGCACCGGGGCTGCCAGAATGGATTTTGGACTTGGCTACTATGTCCCTGAAGGTCTTATCAATGTATCTCTCAGTCTTCCTCACAGCTCCTCCAGGTCTGCCACTCTAGCCTCCAGAGATCGGACACATTCTCCGAGAGCCAGGAGCTCTTTGCACTGGGTGCATACATATGATCCCTCACCAGCGGTAAAAAATCATACATGTGACACTATGCAAAAGACTGGAAAGCCCCCCTCTTGCTGCTGGACCGCTGCCTTCATCTTAAGTTTGTGGTGTTCCTAGTTAAGTTTAGGTTGCTAAGGGAGTTGGAAATAGAGTATTTTAAATTTATAGGTGTATTCACTAATTAATCAGCTAGTGACCTATAAGGGGATGATTAAATTCTCAATAAGGGCTGGTGCAATAGTATGATTTAGAAAAGAGCCTGATTGATTTTTACTGAGAAAGTGTCTCTTGCCTAAAAATCAAAGGTTGAGCTATGGGTGGGTGGGAGGGAAAGAGACACTAGAATTAACTCACTCTGGCTTGCTTATTACCTCAGAAACACAAACTCTAAAGAACATATCCCACTATTAAATCTCTCTCCAAACTTTTTTAAGTCCTAAGAATTTCCAAGGCTATACTTTCTAATCCTCTTTAACCACCATTAAGTTGATCCTCACTCAAAGGATTGAGAAGTTTGAGATTTGCGTGACCTCTGGAGTCCACTCCCGGGGGATACTGGAAGCAGTATGCAAATGAGCCTTCCGGTCCTCTTCAACTGCAAAGGGTGTGGGGCCTTTGGAAGCTGGGGCTGTGGAGTTCAAAACCTGGATTGTTTACTGTGACCTCTGGAGTCCTCTTCAGGAGGATGCTGGGAGCAGTATGCGGATGAGCTTTCCAGTCCTCTTCTACTGCAAAGTGTGCGGGGCCTCTGGAAGCAGAGTTCGAAACCTGGATTACTCGCTGTGACCTCTGGAGTTCTCTCCCAGAGGATGCTGGGAGCAGTATGCAGATGAGCCTTTCGGTCCTCTTCTACTGAGATTTCTGGTGATGACGCAGAACTAAATGGAGGCTTTCAGTAGAAAAAGTTAACTTATGAAGGGCATAAAATTCTGTTATTTCCCGATTTCTCAGCAAGTGTTTTAGCTGCACTTAAGGAAATCACACCATACTGTACACAGCTATATAATAAAAGGTGTTAGCCTTAGCTGATGCAAGTTGTCCCTAAGGAGACATCTTAACTTATCAAGCTAGTAAAGTGAAGGAAAGAGATTAAAAAAAAAAAATTATGAGTCTCACTAAGAAATTGCATATCTTGAAAAGGCTGCATATGGGGGGGGACCTCTCCCAATCTACCAAAGAGGAATTGCTTAGCTAACTGAAGGGAACTTAATGATGTGTTGATTTTCAAAGCACAACAAAATATTATGTATTACAAGTATAAATTACATCAATGGGGCAACAAACGAGGTAAATTACTGGCCAAGTGGGTTAAAGAGGGCCCAAGAAATTGATAACCCAGTTCAAATATTCTTCCCACTCCCATGTGCATATGCCAGATATTTTATCTGCATTTGTTGATTATTATGCAGCTGAGTAAGAAAGAAATTTTTTTTTTGAAGACTTGATTATTCCCCAATTATCTGAATCAGCTCGGGATTGCTTAGAGGCTCCAATACAAGAAGTGGAGATCCTCACAGTTATTAAGCAGTTAAAATTGGCAAAAACCCCTGGTCCGGATGGGCTGGGTTCAGAATTTTATAAACCTTTAAGGGATCCAACCTTGGGTCCTTTGAGACTTATGTTTAATCGTGCCCATGAGAGGGTTTTTTTCTTTGATATGAGGCATAATTTGGCCACAATTTGGCCCAAGTCAGGTAAAGACCCATTTTTTCCCAGAGGGATATTGGCCTGTTTCGTTATTGAACCAAGCTATTAAAATTTTAGCAGCTGCTCAGCTGAATGGGGTTATTCAGGAGTTGGTGAGTCCTGACCACTCTGGTTTTATTAAAGACAAGACTCTACAACAATGATCTTTTGAAAGCAATCCTGGCACTCCAGTTCTCGGTTAATCTTTCTAGGGACGGTGAGCTGCGATGCAACCAAAGCTTTTCACTGTTCTATAATGTTGGAGCAATAAAACACTCACATACGCGTAGTTTGAAATTTATAGTCTCTTGCCGAGGAGGACAAATAATAGATTAGTGTCTATTGATCACAGCGCTTGTGTAGGGGTATAAAATGTCAATTTATCTGCCAAGGAACAAGGATTTTCAATTGTCAATAGCTTATGTAGCGTACTTAATATGTTAAATTGACATCTCCATTTAACAGGTAAACAGTGTAACATCTGCAGAGAAGGATTTATGTGTTCTTTATATCCCAAACCTGTTAAAAGCCTAGCTGCAGAATTCTGAATCAAATGCCCAGCACGAATTTGAGTTAACTGAACAGTAAAGGCTGAAAAAACTGTTCTAAATAAATCTATAGTGAGGATACTTTTTTAATGGTTAAAATAATTTGAGTTTAAAAACTGCATTCCTCACCACGTCAACTTTTTAGTCTAATCAAGACTCCCAGGTTTATTGTCTTAGCAGACTCGTGTAATATGACATATTCAGAGTATTTTATTTATTTATTTGCGTAATACTTGGAGGCGTCTTCTTTCCTATCCTCATCATTGAAGCTTTCCATGTATTTAAGGCCTCAATTGGTCCCCAGCTTATAGACACATACTCTATATACTCTTTAACATGTACCTCCAGTAATGAATCATCGAAAAATAACACATAAAAGGGTATCAGTACATAGGAACATAAGAACATAAGAAATTGCCATGCTGGGTCAGACCAAGGGTCCATCAAGCCCAACATCCTGTTTCCAACAGAGGCCAAACCTGGCCACAAGAATCTGGCAATTACCCAAACACTAAGATCATCCCATGCTACTGATGCAATTAATAACAGTGGTTATTTCCTAAGTAAACTTGATTAATAGCCGTTAATGGTCTTCTCCAAGAACTTATCCAAACCTATTTTGAACCCAGCTTCATTAACTGCACTAATCACATCATCTGGCAACAAATTCCAGAACTTAATTGTGCGTTGAATGAAAAATAATTTTCTCCAATTAGTCTTAAATGTGCTACTTGCTAACTTCATGGAATGCCCCCTAGTCCTTCTATTATTCGAAAGTGAAAATAACCGAGTCATATCTACTCATTCAAGACCTTTCAGGATCTTAAAGACCTCCATCACATCCCCCCTCAGCCGTCTCTTCTCCAAGCTGAACAGCCCTAACCTCTTTAGTCTTTCCTCATAGGGGAGTTGTTCCATCCCCTTTATCATTTTGGTTGCCCTTCTCCGTACGCTCTCCATCGCATCTATATCTTTTTTGAGATGCGGCGACCAGAATTGTACACAGTATTCAAGGTGCGGTCTCACCATGGAGCGATATAGAGGCATTATGATATTTTCCGTTTTATTAAACATTCCCTTCCCAATAATTCCTAACATTTTGTTTGCTTTTTTGACTGCTGCAGCACACTGAGCCGACGATTTTAAAGTATTATCCACTATGATGCCTAGATCTTTTTCCTGGGTGGTAGCTCCTAACATGGAACCTAACTTCGTGTAACTACAGCGAGGGTTATTTTTCCCTATATGCAACACCTTGCACTTGTCCACATTAAATTTCATCTGCCATTTGGATGCCCAATCTTCCAGTCCTGCTAGGTCCTCCTGTAATATATCACAGTCCGCTTGTGATTTAACTACTCTGAATATTTCACGTTACACAGAAGATAGTTTTCTTTCAAACCCCAGCGTATTATTTATTTATTTAATTTATATGCCGCTTAGTGCCCTAAGCGGCTCACCAACCACATACATAGCAAAAACATCCAAAACAATAGATAATGACAAGTTCTCTGCAGAATACAAATCTAAATCACTACCTGACCCATGGACCTAAAATAAAATCAAATTACAAAAAGAACCAATCTGAACTTTCAATGCTTTAGTACAAGACATAAGCCGGAGATCCTGAGGTAGACAGTTCCAAAGGCTTGCAGCAGCCACTGAAAATGCCCTCTCCTGAGTCTCTGCCAATTGTACCCGACAAATGGTCGAGATGTCCAATAAACCCCTTTGTGATGATTTAATTGGAGGGGGGGGGGGGTCAGTTAACTTCTGCCCCCCGTCCCCAAACAGAACTTCTGGTCACATTCTAGGACTACAAAGCAATGTGCAAAATGTGCATGCAACAGTCTGTCTATTAGTAGTCCACAAACCTCCTAGGGCCATCTATAGACACAAAACCAGAGAGATAAATCAAGCAAGGATGGAATAACCCGTGGGGAAAATGAGGAACTCTTATGAAATCCCATTAGCCATTTCAATAAATGAAAGACCCACCAGTGTCTATACCAGTTAGCCATGAGAAAGGGATGCCACAGAAACAGTTCATCTCAGTAAAACATGAGCAGATTGTCATATCTATTTGGAAGGCAAATTTGTTTCAGCAAAGAGAAGACAGGCAGGGAAGACCAGAGAAGACGTTTGGAGAGTTTTTTGTGCCAGACCAATCTATCGGGTCTAACCAGTACCGAGCGGTAGGAAGAGCTGCGTTAGTGCCTACGGCACCCGCGGTTACCGCACGCACAGTGCAGCTCACCTACCGCTCGATCCTGAACTCTAATTTCATGCAAATGTAAACCGCGGCTAAGAAGTGCTCGTGAAGCGTTAGGCCCGCGCAACCCATTTTACTGGATAGAGCGCCTATACAGTATCCTGGGTGCGCGGGCCTAAGGCTTCATGCCACGCTGGTATCTGTCATTTCAAATGTCATTTGAAATGACAGATACCAGGAAGTTGCTTCGCCGCTGTCAGTGTCTGTTCTCCCCTCCTACCGGAGCAGGGCGCGAAAAGCAGCCTTGCTCTGGGAGGAGGGTAGAATAGACACTGACATCGGCGAAGCAAAAAAAAATAAAACGAAAAAAGCCCCGGCCGCGATCATGGGTGCCGGTCTCCGTGGCAGCCCCAGTCCTCTCCCCTGCTCCCAAAGCCAAAAAAAAAAAAGCGAAAAAAACGTTGCAGCCCCCCTCCGATGTCCGGACTGGGGCTGCCACGGAGACTGCAACGGCGAAGAAAAAAAAAACCAAAAGCAATTTTGGTTTTTTTTTTTCAAAAGCGACAATTTTGTTTTTTTTTCCAAAAGCGACTTACTTTTGGGATCTGTCAAGATCTGTCAAGATCCCAAAAGTAAGTCGCTTTTGGACGCCTGCAAAACTTACTATTCTGAAGCCATCAGCAGGAAGACATTGCGATCGTAGCTCCTCCTGAGGAAGGGGGAAAGCGTGCAATTGGCCGCTCAAGACGTGGCGTCACATCCCGTGACGCCAAACGTGGCGTCACATCCCGTGACGCCAAACGTCGTGACGTCACGTCTTCAGCGGCCAATTGCACGCTTTCCCCGTGCAGGCGGCCATCTTCGTCGCTGTGTCCCTCCTTCTCCCGGAGCAAGGCTGCTTTTCGCGCCCTGCTCCGAGAGGAGGGGGACACAGCGGCGAAGCAAAAAAAAACCAAAATTGCTTTTGGTTTTTTTTTGCTTCGCCGTTTTTTTTGCTTTGCCGTTGCAGTCTCCGTGGCAGCCCCAGTCCGGACATCGGAGGGGGGCTGCAACGTTTTTTTTCGCTTTTTTTTTTTGGCTTCGGGAGCAGGGGAGAGGACTGGGGCTGCCACGGAGACCAGCACCCATGATCGTGGCGGGGGCAGGTGAGCGGGGGCTGGGGGAAAGCTTTCCACCTACCCTTACCCATGCCTCTACCGCCTGGGTCAGGGTAGGCGGTAAGTTTGCAGGTTAAACGCGCGACAAAACGGCAGGGAAAGATAGCGATAGTCGGGGCGCGGGTTACGGGATGCTAGGGAATAGCTAATTCGCTTGTTTGCATGCAATATCGAGCTAATTCGCTCGTTTGCATGCAATATACATGCCGCGGGCGGAAGGGGTTGCCCGGGGAATTTAGGACGCGGTAGGAGTAGGTTAAAGGGGATTCGGGATCGCAGGAAGGGCTAACGCGGCCGGAAATGGAGTAAAAAGCGGCTTAGGAGCAGGGTAAACGCGGCCGCACTTTACAGGATAGACCCGTATATAATTATATGGACTTAAAAAAAACAGCCCTGCAACCATCAAGTTCAGTCATTTTCTTTTTGTCTGTAGCACTTAAGGAACTCATTACCATAAGCACATCCATAGCTAGTATTATTTGGTTATTTAAAATATTTATAACCCCTTTCATCCCCAGCTCAGAGCAGATAAAGGCAGAATATAAATCAAAATAAACATTCATACATACAATATATCCAAAACAAATAACAAAAAATGTACCTATAGAGACACATAAAATCAAAAACCATGTGAGTACATCAAGTCACTAAGGCAGGGCTTCCCAAACTGTGGGTTGGGACCCCAAATGGGGTCATACATCCTTCAGTAGGGGTCACAAGTGCCTCTAATGACAGCACTCTTTAGGTGCCAGTAGCAGCAGCATTAGTAGTGGAAGTCAGCATGGGCCTGTAAATAAGCACACACTCATAGACTGTGCAGTGGCACAGCCCTTGCATGAGTTTCAGTAGTTGCAGGAAGCCCCGCGCAAGGAGGGATCAGGGCTGCTGCAGGGCCTGATGTGATCTGCATGCGGCAGCAGCTTGGGACCAGCCATGAAAGAAGGGGAGGGTTGTGTGTATGGCGAGTGGAGATTTTCACTGCTGCCCTCCTCTCACCAACCACTGAACCTAACCAAGAGAAAAATGTTGCCCTTGTCATCAGCCTGCTCTCTCTTCCCACTGTTATCATCCACCTTTTGCTCAGAGCCCAAAGGAAAATGTTATCATTGACTCTGACCAGTGAGATGTTTGGAAGAGGGGCTATTTGAAGAAAGGGATGAGAGGCAAGGGGGTTTTGTTTTTTTTTGTGTTGGATAAGGTGGGGAGGGATTACTTCTGGAGAGAGAGAGAGAAGGAATGACAGAAGATCAACTGAGGGATGTAAAAAGAATGGAGATGTGAAAAAAAGAGTTGGAGGGAGGAGATGAAGCTGGAAGGTTTGAGAGAGGACGAGAGCGAGGAGGCAATAGCAGATGGCGTGAGAGGGAGCGGATGACAGAGAATCAACTGGGAGATGTGAAAAGGACTGGAGGAGGTGAGAGAGAAGGGGTGGGGAGTGAGAGATACAGATATTGAGAGAGGGGAGGAGGTTAAGAGAGGGCATTAGATGGAGTACAGGAAGGGTGAAAAGGAGTGATTGATGGAGGGGAACTGCATCACTGCTAATTTGTTTTGGTCATCCTCTTTAGGAACTCTCCGGATTTGGCCTGGAGACTCCGGAATTCTGAACAAATTGCTGGGTCTCCGGGCCAACACCCGATAACTCTGGGTGCCCTGCTGCAGAAGACCGGAAGAAAAAGGGCCTGGAGCAGCACAGGCTCAAGGAAGGAGGAGCGTCAGCACCTGTGCCTCAGGAAAATGACATGAAAAGTGAGATGAGCAGGAGCGTTGCCCTCCCCTGCAGGAAACAAGAAACTGCAGATGCAGGAGGAGAAGCAACAACATCTGGCCGCGTGCTGAAAATAAAACAAGGGCAGAGCAGCCCGACACTGCAGGAGGAGGAGGAGGAAGTGGAGCACATGTCCTGTAGGCCTGGGGAAAGAGGAGGCTCCTGTGGCTAATAAGAATCGAGGTGAGAAGAGAGAATGAGGGCACATATGTCTGTGGAAGAGGGAGAGAAGTGAGTGAGTGTGTGTGTGAGTGTATTCATTTATTGGCGTATGTGGAAAAGGGAGAGGAGTGAGTGTGCATGTATATGTATAGAAGAGGAAGAGAAGTGAGTTTGTGTCTGTGTGTGGAAAACAGGAGTGAATGCATGTATATGTGTGGAAGGAGAGAAGTGAGTGTGCATATGTATGTGGACAAGGGAGAGTAATGAATGAGTATGTGAGAATAGGCATGTATGTGAGTGAGTGAACATGTGAGTGTGCTAATGTGTGAGAGAGAAAGTTTGCGCACATGCTGCTAATCACCTGTCCCCCGACCATTGACAATCTCAGGGTGACAGGAAATCAAAAGTTCCCAGGTATGCCTCTGGGGTCATATGAATTTTCAAGTTCCAAAATGGGGTCACTTTCGATACAAGTTTGGGAAGCCCTGCACTAAGGTATAGGTGCTTCCTGCCAGGATCTACCTGTAGAGTAGCATGCACAAATTTGTTGCAAATATTTCACCGCTGTTTCTGAAATCTAATATTTCCTATGAACTAATCAAATCTCATGGCTGAGCAGAGGGGAAATGATGAACCAACTTTTTCAGAAGAGGTTGGGGGAAGATGGGAACCCCCTTTGAGCTCCACACGAAATTTTTCATTAAAGTTTCATTGCTGACAAAATACAAAAATCTGCTTTCATATTTCTGTTGAGTCTTATGTAAGAAATAAGAGAAGCAATGCAGAAAAGGGTCTTTTATCTAAATTGATTTGTCTTATTCTTCCTGGATGACTTCTTGAACGCTTGTAATTGAAAACACTAAAATGTTCACCAAAATGTTGTTAGCCAGATCTTTCATAAGTTACAATAAAGTTACTTTTTGTGTTTTTGTCGGTACGCACCTGGCCTGTCCAGGAAGTCACACTGCCCCATATCTGCTATGTCGAGTCTTTTCAACAGCAACACTAAATGGCTTAGGTTGGCTTCAATCACCTGAGGGGGAGGGAAGTCTGGCATACACTTATTGTAAAACGTTTCCGAGTACAAACGAAAGCACGTCCCTGGGAATCAAAGAAAGGATAATTAGCAGATGGACAGGCAAACAGAAGGAAAACTTAATAAGCAGAAAAATAACCCCTGCAAATTAACAGGCAACGAAAAGTCATCGTGAACAAGCAAATTACAATCAACACAGAGAATAAGATGAAGTGGCTGAATGTGATCATCGACAGACACAGAAAATCTATCCACCTGACCCCCCGCCCCCCCTCCCGGCAAAGTATGCATAAGCAGCAGAGTTTCAAAGGGTGCAAAACCCATCAACTGGCAATCACAGGCTACAAGAAAACAAAAGTATGTTGTTCAATGATTCATAAACAGAAAGAAAAATATTCACAGGCAGAGCATGAAATATCATACCAACAATGGGCAGGGCCTGTCATGGGCCAAAAACAATGAACAGGCAGAAAGCAAACAAACCACACATGCAAAATGAACCCTTACAAAATTAACAGAAGATTCAGAAAGTCCCTGAACAACATGCAAAGTACAAATATCAGGCAGAAGGCCAGGAAAGTATCAACTGGCAGAACGTCACCCATGTCCCCACCAGGGGGAGAAATCCTTAAGCAATGACGAAGAAACCAACAGCATGCAGGAATTAGCAGTTCTTTTTTTTTATTTAACTTATTTACCTGATAGACCACCTTTCCCTTAGACATAAAGGTGATTAACCAAAAGATAAAACATTTGATACATAGTGTTTAAAAAAAATAAAATAAAAATACAGCAAATTCAAAACATAACTACTAAATATAATTAAAACAATTATCAATTTCTGAAATACCAGTGCAATTAATATACAGTTCTGGGTATCTGTAATTAAAAAAAAATAGAAACCCCCCCCTTAATATACATATGTACAGACGCATACTTATTGCAATCATACAGAATGGCTGTATCTCTTCTAACCTCGTGGGTTGCCAATGGCCCGCTTCCTCCGTAACTCTGCTTGGCTCTTGCTGATGGGTCGGAGCACCTGAGAATCAGCTCGAATCCTAGGACTGTAAACCTGTCCATGAGAGGAAGGAAGCAAAGGGCTAAGAGGCACACAGAATAACCATTTCTGTCTGATTCTATAGAAAAATATGGCTGGATGCAATCTTCAGTTTTAAGCAGAGACAAGGTATCTAAAGAAATCAATATTGTGGTACTGTTGCATCACAGGAACTGTACTAAGCTTTAAAAAAAAAAAAGGTTCTAGAATGCATAAGAACATAAGAAAACCATGCTTCCAACATTCCTTTTTCTCTAGTCCTGATTCTTGCTCATGTCTCCCTCCTGTCTTTTCTTTATCAAACTCCTTATACTGTTTTTTCCCCCCTAATTAGCCTCGTACATGGGGTTTTTTTTTTAACCCCTTCCCTCTCTTCCAGGAAAGCCAAGGTTCAAACCCTGCTGATGCTCCCTATGACCTTGGGAAAGTCACTTCACCTCCATTGCCTCAAGTATATCCTTACGGGGTCATTTTCCCAGAGGGAAAATGCCATAGGATTCACAAAGCTGCAGTAACCAGACCCACAGGTTTATGAATCTCACAGTAACACACTGTGGGGGAAATATTGTGGCTTAGCTGCCCCTAGCAAGGTGTACAATGGCCCCGAAATCTGGGGTCAGAAAGTGAACCCCCTTCCCATTATTAAAAGAGCTGCTGTTCCCCCTCCCCACAAGGTGGACCAAGAGTTAAAATTAATTTTTTTTCCAAGTTTCAGCTCCTGCACTCAGCCCTTTTACCCTCCCCAACCCTTCAAGTGACATAAAACACTCTCCAGAAATCATCTCCCACTCTAGCCTACCCCACCTGACCCCCTTTAAACATGGCAGATTTGCTTACCTGTAACAGGTATTCTCCAAGGACAGCAGGAGGTCGGTCCTCACAGGTGGGGTGGCATCATCCGATGGAGCCCAGCTCTGAACTTTTACGCTAAACCTTTTAGAACGTTGTGCCTTATTGAACATGCTCAGCATGTCAACGTACTATGCTTCCATGCAGAAGCCCTTTCAGTCTTGTACCTTAGCATGTGTAAACGGAAGACAACTCTAAGGGGGAGACGGGCAGGTTTTGTGAAGACGGATATCTTGCTCTCATCAGAGAGCACCTGTTGCAGGCAAATAACATGGCTTTCTCCAAGGACAAGCAGGATGTCAAATCCTCACATGTGGGGATTCCCCTAGCTACAGACTGCCCAAAACAAAAAGGGGAAACAACAAAGTGCCCGAGGGCGCAACAAAATATTTTTGTTAGCAACAAGCCTTTTTTCCCCATTTTATCTTATCTAGAAGGAGCAGTCTGGAACAAAGACAACAACATTTTGCAAGACAGATTGGCCAAACCTACTGTTGCATCAGCCATCTCTGTTCAAACAGTAGGGAGATGTGAACGTGTGGAGAGAATTCCATGCCACATTTTTGCAGATCTCCTCCATGGGGATCGATTGTAGGAGAGCACTGGCAGTACCATAGCATGGTCAGAATGAGCCTTGACATAGAACACTAGATTCAGGCCTGCCTGGGCATAACAGAAGAAGTTTGCTAGCCAGTTGGATAAAGTCTGTTTTGGCAACAGCAATCTTCAGCTTATTGCTGTCAAAAGAAACATTTTCTATTGGCTTCAGTCTGCTCAAGGGTAGGCAGCCAAGGCTTTCTTGCAGTCCAAACTGTACAGTGCTTGGTGGGCATGTGACCTGGGAAAAGACGCTGGACTAGCTAAGATGGGATTCCTTAGGCATGAACTTACAATGGGTATGCAGAACCACCCTATCATTATGAAACTTGGTATAAGATGGATAAGCCTTGAGCTCACTGACCCTGTGCACTAAAATGATCGCCACCAAAATTACAACCTTCCGGATTAGGTACTTCAGATCACAGGAGTGAAGTTGCTCAAGAACAGCTCTCATCAGCTGGGACAAAACCACATTGAGGTTCCAAGACAAAGCTGGAGGCCTGATGAGAAACTTCAAATTAAGCAGGCCCCATATAGCCAAAGGCTGAACAGAGATGGGTCTACCTTTTACATGCTGGTGATAAGTACATTAAAGTGAATTCTTACTGAGTTGGTCTTGAGACCAGATTCAGACAAATGGAGAAGGTACTCTAGCAGTTTCTGAATGGAGCAAGAGAAAGGAGCTAGGCGTTTTGCTCACAGCACAAAGCAGACTGCCTTCATTAAGTCCATACGACTTTCTAGTGGAATCCTTTCTTGAAGTTAAAGAAAGCCAGACATATCCTCAGATTGACTTTGATCTATCTCTCAACATCAAGGCAGTGAAAGCCACTTGCCTGAAGTCGGATGGTGCAACTTGCCTTGATTTTTTTTAATAGTAGGCAAGCCATTTGCAAACTTTTATTTTTAATAATAAACAATATTTCATGTGCTCCTAGTATAAACAGATAGTAAAATACATAAGTAAAAGTTGCACTTAGTTATTTCATTTTATATCTTGCCTTGCCATAGGAGTATACAAGGCTGCATCAGATTTCCAAGAAGTCATTGAAGCAAGCTGCATGGAATTACCATGGTTAAATCTCAAACTTCCAGGAGTATAAGGAGGCTGAATGTTTTAGACAACAGCTTTGCTAGTTTTAGTAGCTGTGTGGGTTATTTGAAAACTTGGTAATAATAATGATATGATAGAGGTCTTTAAAATCATGAGAGGTCTAGAATGGGTAAACATGACTCTGTTATTTACTCTTTTGGATAATAGAAAGACTAGGAGGGGCATTCCATGAAGTTAGCAAGTAGCATATTTAAAACTAATCTGAGAAAATTCTTTCACAATGCACAATTAAGCTCTGGAAGTTTTTGCCAGAGGATGTGGTTAGTTCAGCTGGGTTTAAAAAAGGTTTGGATAAGTTCATGGAGAAGTCCATTAACTACTATTAATCAAGTTGACTTAGAGAATGGCCACTCCTATTACTGGCATCAGTAGCATGGGATTCACTTAGTGTCTGGGTACTTTCCAGGTACTTGTAGCCTGGATTGGCCACTGTTGGAAACAGGATGCTGGGCTTGTTGGACTCTTGGTCTGATCCAGTATGGCAATTTAAAAAACATAAATAAATAAAACAGTGAAAGGGATCTGGGTGTTCAATTAAGTATTAGCTTTCTAAGAAACCTAGAGAAAGATGACAAAGCCTGAAATGGCCTACCAGTGGAAGTGGTAGAGGCCAGTAATTTTTAACAGATTCTGGGCAAGCTTGGGACTGATACGGAAGGCAGAGGTAACGAAGATTTTGAAAATTCAAGTAAAAGAAATGCAGGGTATGGAACAAGCGTTGGATTGAATATGGGAATTCATTTTCATCAATGCAAAGTTGAAGAACCGCAGCTGTCATAGGATGAATCAATTTGGTCTTTACTGCTATCATAAATATTATGGGGAGGAACACTGAGCAATAACATGCAAAACAAAATTAAGACTAGAATTAGGCAAGAAAAGGCAACAATAAAAAAAACAATTATACAAAGCAATCATAAAACAAATCTGATCATATTATAAAATAATGTCATCAGAATATAAAGCAACAATAAAATCACAAAAAAAACCCAACATAGTGAAAAGCCAGTAAACTGGAGCTTGCCTGTGAGATTTGCTGCTGTTCCCGCGTCCCATTAGGCAGGAGGACAGCCAAGACCTGGTGTCCTACGATGAATCTTCATTATCGAGCATCCTGCGGCTTGACGAAGCCACACACCAAAGGGGTGTGTCCCTTAGGAGAATTTTAACCAGAGATATAGGGAAGATCTTGGCTTCCCCCACTGTCCAGGTTTCAATGAGAGGACCAATGGATAGCCATCTGATCTGCTTTATTAGCGGATCCGAAGTTACATCATAGGATTCTTCAGGCGAGGCCTCTCTGAGCTTTTTAGCTCCTCCCCTCCAACCCCCACTTCCCCCTACTTCCTTATCCAATGGTCAAGGGGACACTGCACTGGGAACTAAGCAATCAATAAAAACATCTTTGTTACCATCCAAGGTATCATCTGAATCTTTGTTAGCTGGAGCTTTGGATTGTGGTATGATTCAACATTTCACTCTTGTCCCGGCTGTATCGGACTTCCCCTCAGAGGTTGATATAGACATAATTAGTTCTACACCAATAGAGGAGGAGAGCTTAACATCTGTGCCTATTCCTGCTCCTGTAAGGGTGAGCTCGCCTTTAGGAGAAATTGGTAAGCAGAACAACGAAGTGGTGACTGAACCGGTTGAAAACACTCAAAAGACATAAGGAGCGTAGCACTGTAACGTAAGCTAAATTCAGTACATCAATTGCTCAATTATCTTTTTTTTTTTTTAAAAGAAGGAGCAGCTTCTAAATTAAGAGAGTTGAATAACAGAGTATCAAACATTAAGAAGCAAAGTGCCATATTTTCTGGATCCATACCTGATAATATGAAAGATTGTTTGTATATCCACTCTAGAATGGAATCCCTTGAGAATGCAATAAGGGCAACAAATCTTCGTATACTAAATTTTCCAGACTAGATTGATGTCTCTCCTGGAATTGTTTAGGAAATGTGTTAAAGAAATTTTGCAAATTGTATAAGATAAAGAAAACCTCTTTATCTCGATGTTTTATGTTCCTGAAGCAAAAAAACAAGTTGCTGAGGAAGAGGGTTTAGATGTAATTACAACTTTTAATAGTACTAATGTGTCAGCTTTCCTAACTGATTCCCAAGATACAATTAAAACTAGAGCTGCACTAATTGTCACCTTTGTGGTTGAATTAGATAGAGAACTTGTGCTGCGGCAATATTTTAGATTTAAAATGGAGAAATGTTGTGGTACAGTGATTCAAATTTTTCCAGATGTCTCACGCGAGACGCAGTTATGTGGGAACATATTTTGTTTGTCATTGAGATTTAAGGTTCAGTTCTTGGGGGGGGGGGGGGGGGGGGGAGGGGGAGTATCTTTTCCTTAAAATTTCCCTGTAAATGTCTAATTACCTTCCAGGGGAATAAATACGCCTTCATTGACCCCTCCCATTTGGAAACTTTTGTTAGGGATAAATCTAGGGAGGCTTCTGGTATAAGCCAGAAAGCATTCTGGATGAGAATTATTGTAGTTTTTTGGGGGTTTTTTTCTGGCAGCAGGTTATCACACTATTTTCCTATGAGTGAATTTTACCTTAGAAACATAAACATAGAAATGACGGCAGAAAAAGACGAATCAGCCTATCCAGTCTGCCCAGCAAGCTCCCACACTTATTTTCCCATACTTATCTGAATTTTCCCATACTTATCGGTTTCATTGACCATCAAGTTCAGGGCCCCTGTTGGTAACTGTTTGATTCAAATTTCCTGCCACCCCCTGCCATTGATGCAGAGAGTAATGTTGGAGTTGCATCAAAGGTGAGCATAAGGCTCATCAAACACATCAAACAAGTTACCCCGATGCTTGTTTACCCAGACTGTACAGATCACTGCCTTGTTGGATGTTATCTGAATGTAGTGTGAAGATAACCTGTATTAAATAATTAAATTATGAAATTAATGGAACAGTTTTGCACAAGAGAAAAAATTTGTTTTGTTTTTATGAGCAGGCAAGGCAGACCTTGGATGAGAAGCAGAAGCAGTTTGTGTGGAAACTTGCTGACACTTCAAGGCCTAGCTACTGAATGGGGAAAGAAGGGAGTGTACCAAGATAACTGTATTTTGACATCATTAGTTTAGGTAAAGGTTCAGTAATTCTCCACTCCAAATAAGGAAGCCATCCCAAAACAAAAGAGAAAAAAAAAAAGAAAAAACGTTGTCAGCCATACATGTATATAAGACAATAATGTATCTTGGGGGAAGCGAGAGAGTAGAGCAGGCTAGGTAGTACATCACTGTTAGATGCACTATGATTCTAAGAAAGACTTATTATATATTCATTTCTTGCATTTTACTAATAAAAATTATTCATTAAGACAAGAGGTTGTGGATTATTACAGAAGGGCCGGCCTTCTGCCCCAGAGAATAGGCTCCAGAATTGAACTCTCTGTGTGCGTGGAGAACACAGATAATGATCCTTTGAACTCCCTGACCATCGCAGCAGTCAGGTAATGAACAAAAGGCTCCTATATTGTGGACTTGAAAGATATAAAGTAAATGTAATGTTATATTTTGACTTGTATATTTTTTCCTTTGTTGTAAATTTCTAGCTCAATACCCTTCAACTGAAGGGTTAAATGCAATGTTTTGTTTAAAAAACAATAAAGAATAAATTGGAAAAAAAAGCCAGTAAACCAATATAATAAAAATGCAATGAAATGAATAAAAACATTAAAAATAGAAATGCAAGCAGCCTAACACCGCTAAGACCCATAGATAAAATCAGACTGAAATAGCCAGGCAAATTCCCGTCGTCTAAAGGCAAGGTACTCCTGGTTAAACTAAAGAGAATTCCACAGATGAATTGCTGCACTACAGAAAGTCCGTTCTCATATTGCATGCCATTTTACTTAACTTAGGGATGGGATACATTTAAAGCTGTTTTTTTTTAATTTGCAAGCAGATTACTACATATGGAGACAGACCACTTATAAAGGAAAAGAAACAAGCCCTAATAAAGCCTTGAAGACCGGCATCAGTATTTTAAACTGAATAAAAAAACAAATGGGTAACCAGTGCAATTCCTTTGCCATAAAATGGACTCAATTTCACCCCAGTCCAAACTCAAGAAGCCATAGTTTGCACAATCTGAAGCTGTCCCATAAATATCAGCAGCAGCCCTGTGTAAAGTGTATTACAATAATCTAGTTGGGCAGTGTTAAGAAAAGGAATAAAAAGTAAGTAAATTAGTCCAGTCGAAAAAGAGGCACAAATGGTGCATCTGCCTACAGTTTGCAAAGCAGCTTCTTGCAGTGGCTGTAATTTGAGCTTCCGAAATCGGAGCGGCCTTGGAGGGAACTTTATTTTTATTTTCGCTCTCCCCCCCACCTTCCCCCTATCTAAACCGCCCCCCAGCCCTACCTAAATCCCTCACCCCCCCCCTTTGTTCTCTAAGTTACGCCAGGCAGCTGCTGGTGCACCATTCCCCGGCACAGCCGCTGTGCCGGAGGACACGGGACCACCCCCGGACCGCCGCCCCGCTCCCTTCCCGCCCCTTTTTCAAAGCCCCGGGACATACGCTTGTCCCGGGGCTTGCGTGCGCCGCCGAGCCTATGCAAAATAGGCTCGGTGGGCGCAGGGGGAGATTTAAAGAGTATATTACGCGCGTAACCCTTTGAAAATCTACCCCAATGGGGACAATTTTGAAACTGTCCACGTTGGGGTAAAAAAAAGTTTGCTTTGAAATTTGCTGGCGAAACCGAACGACGGTATATAAAACTCGACAAATAAATAAAATAAAAGACAGGAAACAGAGTACGATTAAATGGTCAATTTTCTTAGTGGAAAAGGATAAACAGTGGAGTGCCTCAGGGATCTGTACTCGGACCAGTGCTTTTCAATATATATATATAAATGATCTGGAAAGGAATACGACGAGTGAGGTTATCAAATCTGCAGATGATAAAAAATTATTCAGAGTAGTTAAATCACAAGCAGATTGTGATAAATTGCAGGAGGACCTTGCAAGACCGGAAGATTGGGCATCCAAATGGCAGATGAAATTTAATGTGGACAAGTGCAAGGTGATGCATATAGGGAAAAATAACCGTTGCTGTAGTTACACGATTTGAAACAAAACAGGCTTCCATCAAATATAAAACTGTTGACACATTCCACTATTTTCTTTTACTTAATATCGGAATCCAGTTTTCCCTGCTTTTTATTGCATATTAATATTAAGACAAAGCACAAGCTGGCACTTAAAACATTTAACACTAATAAAGGTGCTAAAAGGGTTAGAACATTTCTCTAATACCGCTGGCACAAAATTACCACCTTTAGAACTAGCAATCATTTTTGATAAACAGAGCATAAAGTATTTTAAAACAAAAAGTTCAAATACACAAAAATATTTTTGGTGGGAGCTTTGGCACATATTAGAAAAGGTGATAGCAAAACTATCAACAGCTGAGACTACAGCTTAAACTCTAGTCCCATACCCCCAATACTAGACCAAATATCCTTCTTATACAAAAATAACCCAGGAGCTCACATGTGCTTTTTAATAAAATCTGTCAATTTTTCACCATGGGCATCCAGCATAAAGCTTCTGAGTTTACCACATGGTGGTAAGGTCATATCCTCCCCCACTCCCCAGCCAGAGAGTGGCGGTTCAAATACAGAAAAATCCTCTTTGGGGAAACTATTCAGTAACATGACAATAAAGAATAAGTCAATTCTAGTCAGCATTTTTCTGGAGATCATCTCTGATGACCGCATGCAATGTAGTGAGTCAGCATGACAAAGCAGGTGTGAAAATTATATATGCAGGAGCATAAAGAGATCACTAGAAGAATGGAGGAAGTCTTATTACTTCTCTACAGGTCTCTGTGCATTTCTGGAGACCATGATGGTAATTTTAAAACGAGCGTGTGTGTGCCCATACATGCACTTGTGGTGAGCAAAGGTACGCTAGAATCTTTAATCGTGTGTACACTTGTGCGTGAATGTTTTAAAAGGCATGCAAGCATGCTCCTAATTTTAAGAGGTTACTCGAGCAAAGCTAGCTTACATGTCTTCCATAGAACATTTTTGACTTTTACATGCATACGTCAGCAGATATTATAACATGCTCACGTGAGCCTCTTTCCCAGTTTTCCAATTAGTCCACCAGTTTGTCCAATAAATAGAGGTCTTTCAGACCCCTCTGGTTTTTCATGCCCCTCCCCAGTTGAACCTGGTTCCTCACCATGTCCTATAAGCCCTAAAACTCAAGATCTACAGACTTGTCCTCATTAAAGCAGCAGCACAGTTAATCAGATATCTCGCATATGCATGCTGAGGTTTTCAGTTTTAAAACACGAAGTTATGCGCATGTTGGCCCCGCTTCAGAATGCCCCGTCCATGCCCTGCCCCCTTATTCCTCATGCACACAGTGGAACATAAGCACATAATTCACGGCTTTTTAAAATCTGCGTTGCTTACACGCAGCCCACATATGCATTAGCAACACTTGACCTGCATATCTATAAAAGGACATCGACGAGGTAGAGGCAAGGCAAAGGAGCACCATCAGACAACGACTGAAGGAACTACAGATGTGTACTTTATAAGAAAAACGATAAAGGGAAGTTATGATATGAGCATTCTAATATCTAGTATGTTTCAATGAAGTAGCAGAAAGTGGTATTATCCTTCAATTTTTTATTTTTAGGGAAAAGTTAATGAGCTCTTTAGTCATTAAAAATGTATTTACACAAAGAAATCAGGTCTCAAGAAGTCTTTGTCCGAAGACTTTCCTTGGGATTATTTTTGGAACGTCAAATTGAGACCCTCATTATCTTCCCAAATAACTCAGTCATTTTTCTTAAGCTCACTAAGCGGTATAGACCCCGTGGATGCTTCATAAAGCTGGCCTTTCACTTTCCATACTTGCTGGACATGCAAAATGCCAAGTTCTTTACTGTCCCATCTTCTTTTTTTTTTATTGTTCATATACTCAGTTATTGTGGCAAGAAGTCTGGGACAAAATTTAAAATTGCTTAATAATTCAACCCCTCTAACATATTCTATAGACATCTTGAAATCCTTAGCAGTACAACCTAAGCTCCACCATTCCAAAGCAAGATTACTTGACCTCCTGCTTTCCATAGCAAATTCTTACTAGCTGAAAGGAAGCAACTCTTCTAATGTCCTTTTCTGGTGGAATTCTGTCTGCTTATATTATACATATATCTGACCTAGGAATCGCCTCCTTCCTATACGCCGATGACATTCAATTCTATATACCATGCACCAAATCTATTGAAAATGCAAGACTAACTCTAGCGACACACATGAAGACTATACAACAAACTATCCAAACTTAAAATAACTCTAAACACTAATAAAACTGAAATCATTCTACTGAGAAGAAATCTACCTATAGCGACTCCTCAAGCACTTGACATGGGTAACTTCAACATCACACCCTCAAACCAAGTACGGGACTTAGGTATACAGATTGTCGAGAACCTATCAATGGAAAAGCACGTAAATAAATTAATCAAATCAGGATATGCTAAATTGTGGTTTCTACATTTATTTATTTAAATTCTTTTCTATACCAACAATCATGACATAAGTCATATCACATCGGTTTATATCAAACGAAGGTAGTTTATATCAAACAAAGATGGATTAACAATAACCTAATCATTTAAGAACGAGGAACATAAAATGTAGTGGTTACAACAAAACCATTTCTGACTCATGCAGACTTCTGCACGATCCTGCAGACCCTCATCTTCTCAAACTTAGACTCTGTAATTCACTTCTACTCAGAGTTCCCAATTGTCTCCTAAAAAAAAGGAAGTTCAATCACATATCATATTCACTGATAGCTCTTCATTGGCTACCTGCACAAACCAGCATCAACTATAATGTCCTAACATTAATACAATCTACCATCCATTCTAACAACTTTGGTTTGGTAGATGTAGCTCTACAATTATACAGGCAACAAAGATCATTAAGATCTCAAAAAAAAAAAAAAAAGGGGCTACTAGCTGTACCATCATTACAATCTTTCAATACCCACCATAAAATCCGCCCACTTGAGCAAAGTTAGAGATCGTGCCATCTCAATTGCGGGGCCAAAACTTTGGAACAGTCTGCCACAAGATTTAAGACTTCAGCACAACCTGAAGAGATTTAAAAAAGACCTTAAAACGTGGTTTTTCCAACAGGCATTTGGGACTGATACTCACGATACTAGCTGATATCCATGACACTATTTACGATCCACATAAATCTTATGCTTTACTATTATCTTTTTAGTTGTGATAATGAAAACATTTCTTTTTAATTTTTTTATATTGGATAATTTTATTATATATTTTTATTCCTATTCAATGTTTTTTTTTTTTCCAAGTCTTTTTACTGTGTAAACCATGGAGATAGAAACTTGTTTTCTGTATAACAGTATAGAAAAACTGTATAAATAAATAAGAATACTCACCTAACAAAAATAAGAGACTACATGTTCTCAATAGCAGGCCTAATGCTATGGAAACTCTCTATTCGAGTATCTAAGGCTGACCCCAGAAACAAAGTATTTCAAATGTGACCTTAAAACATGGTTATTTCAAAATGCCTATAACCTAACTTAAAATCACCTGAATACAGAGCATGCACCCTCAAAGACAAAGTCATCAAGAACCTCTCTCCTGAACTAAATATCTTATCCCAAGTATGTGTCAATTTTTAAATTGTATGTCATTTGACCTGATTAATTCATTGTACTTGTTGATGTATAATATGTATGTCATGTTATAAACCGTTGTGATCTTTATTTGGAATGATGGTATATAAAATGGCTAAACAAAATAAATAAATAAAATAAAAATATGAAAAGTGGTGGCAGTGTGCTACAATAGAAAAAATTACCAGATTGGTGGGGGGGGGGGGGCAATGTGGAGGTCAGTGGACCATTTCTCTAATACTTGCATTTAAACTTATTGTATACCTTAACTTACCTATTGTGTATATTGCATTCTATTCTTTAGGCTCCTTTCATGAGGTATTATTTCTTTTGCATACTTTTACCTTTAAATTTGTTATTAATTTTTACTTTCCTTCCTCATGATATTATAATGCTGCCCTTATTGTATATATATTATACTTGTTTGAGTATAGATGTCTACTGTTATTCATTTCCTGTTCTATTTTTTTCTGTTCTCACTATCTGTATAAAAATGTGTTTTTTCAATAAAAGGATTTGATTAAAAAAAAAAAGCCTATTTACAAAACAGCAGTAAATTTATCATAGGCACAGTGTCTGGGTAAATTTACTATCACTTTCAGATGGTGCAAGTTAATTGCGAGTGCACCCACCTAAAGTCAGAAACCCCTTTAGACCCACCCCCAGTAGCTAGACCCCTCGTTATATTCAAAGTGTGATGCACCACTCAGTGTTGCCATTAGAGCAGCAAATAAACAATTTTCCTCCTACTGACCTCATGGATGGTTGGAGGGCTCAGAGAAGAGTGGTGGGACTGCTGGGAGCAGGGGCCTTCCGTGCTCCACTAACCAGCCCTTTAACCTCAGACTAGTTAATGCAGGGTGGTCAAGATTGCCAGTACTATATAGTGTTGCTCTGCTCGCTTTAGCGCTGCCATTTTAGTGCAGCCTTTTTTTGCACTTCATTAGCCTAGTACTGTAATAGTACAGTCAACTAGAGGTGTGACCCCAAAGTCAAACAGGTGGTGCACAAACAGGTTGAGCCTGGTGGGTTATACCAAGAGTAGAGACAGGCATCTTCTACATGCGTTGGCCACCTTCCTCTTGGGTTGAGCCCTCAGATGTTGGCGGCCGGCAGGACTTGGACAGGAAAAACAACAAGGCACACACTAAGACAATGTACAACCCAACCTGGAGACTTGAAGGCACCTACAGGAGAAGGGTAGGACCAGTGCAGGATGATGTATATGAAGCAGACTAGCACCAAACAGGAACACAAAACATAGGACCAATCTCTGGCAAAGTGCAGATGGAAAGCTTAAAATATATATGTATGCATACAGAACAAGATGGCCTCCAGCAAGACATGGGTCATAAAGCTGGGAAGACTGAACAAATAGTCCAAGAGGCACCCTGGTGGTGGAAAGCAAGAACTGATCATCGGGGCCTCACATTACTCTCTTTACAGGGCAGTATCTGCACACCCCCAGGATTCCCAGAACTATCTCAAGTAGGCAAAGTCCCACATAGAGATGGTGTCAGAGTCAGGCCCAGACCTGGCCATCCCAAAGTCATGGACAGCTGCAATTAAAGTCTCTGAAACAACTGGCACTGAGATGCATGGAGCTGTTCCTGGAGACAAACATGACAGGTGCAGGAGATGGAACCGCAGAGACAATTGTGGGCTGGATGAGCCAGTGCAGGAACTATGGTGGCTGAGATGACCTTGGCTGGATTTGCCTGAAATACAATCACTGAAGTGACCAAAACTGGAATCTTTGATTCCAGAGCAGACTTGAAGTTAGCAGACTCTAAGTTGGGCTAGAGATATGATACAGGATCTTATCTTAGAATCCTGGTGGCATAGGCAGGTTCCTTCATGGTAGCCAAAACTTAGGTCCTGGAGGATGACTACTAGGGCTTAGAACAGCTGGCACTGGATTCACCTGTGCAGGAACTGGAGCAGAGCTGTTCAGATGTCTGATGCTGGATACACTGGTGCAAGAACTGGAGCTAACAAGGAATAGAGTTAGAATTGCTGTAACAACTGGAACTGAAACAGCAAGAACCAAAACTACTGAAACTCTTGGAGCAGAGGTCACTGATTCAAGAACTGGATTCACTAGCTAAGGAACTGAGTTTGGAGTTTTTTTTCATTTCTCACAAGGCATATCCTATAGTCCCAAAACTGTTCACCAAATTCAAGTGGATGAGTAGTAATTTTAGTGAATGTAAACACTGTAGATGCAGACACATTTTTTGTTACAGCCAAAGTGTTTTTTTTTCCTTCTACTGCTGACACTGCTTTTACAGAACTACTAATATGTGGACATGGGCACAGGTAAACCACATGAACAGTAGCAGTTTTGCTCGCAAAGCAGACATCCCAGATCCACTCTCTGGGTTTCTCAAACTGAGATCCAAAGCAGAAGTTGCCAGTGGTGGAAGAATTCTTACTGTTGTGACATGATTTTTTTCAAAATTGCAAAACTGATCTGACAAATACCTAGACAGGCACGAGTTTGTCGTGCTTTGTGGGATCCATTTGGCCAGAGCTTGATACAACAGTGTAGTTAGCCCAAGGCGTGATCCCAAAGCCATGAGGAGGTGATGCATAGACAAGGTGAATCTGTTGGGCTCTACCAAAAGCAAAGACAGGCATCTTCCCCTTGAGCTGAGACCTCAGGTACTAACATTTGGCAGGTCTTTGACAGGAAAACAGGAAATACAAGGCACATGCTAAGGCAATGTAGAACCCAAACCTGGAAATATGAAAGTGCCCACAGGAGCAGAGAAGGACCATTGCAGGAGGACTGGCTACATAAAGCAAACAAGGACCCAACAGGAACATGAAACAGCCCTCCAGCAGAGGGCCTCAGTAGGTCCCTTGGACCATCTGTTCAGTCCCCCTAACTCTATGGTCCATACTTCATGCTGGTGGCTATCTTGTTCCTGTCTAGATAGCCACCAGCATGAAGTATGAACCATAGAGTTGGGGAGACTGAACAGATAGTCCAAGGGACCTACTGACGCCCTCTGCTGGAGTAGTGGCAAGAATTGCCCATAAGCCTTCACAAGTACATAGTGTATTAAAACATGATTTAATGACAAAGTCAGTACATTGTTGTCAGTATCTGCCAATTTTGGCATAAGTTAGTACATAGGCCCCTAAATTTAGAAGATGTTGCCCATAAGCAATCATAATTACAATTATACAGATCTGTTATTAGATTTATAGAAACACATAATATTACTTTTTAAATCAGTATCTACTGAGTTAAATATTACCTAAAGACTGATAAGATACAGATTTTTTTTTAAAGTAAATAAAAAGGAGAAAAGATAACATGAAGTACTACACTATGAATTATCCAAGGCTGGGATCATGCTTCCTAAACCACTCAAGGGAAAAGTAACCTGATCTTTTTCTACAAAGCTCTGCCTGGAATTTCCTCTCTCTGTAATTAAAAGTTCTCCCTTCTCCATTTAATAGCATGTCTTGTGCTCTAATATGGTCAGTTAGCAATTTTCAATTCAAAGTTTTCCCAATCATTTCACACTCTTCCAGTCTTCAGAACTTGTGTAGAAAAAAATTATTATTATTTATTTGATTTATATTCCATTTTTAATGCACTTCAGTCAGTTGTCTTGCGAGAAACCCTTCAGCAAACCATTGCTTTATCTGAATGCATGGGGCCCCCTGCTCAATACCACAATCTTTCTCAGTGCGCATGGAAAAAAAATGCACAAGGCCCAATTTGTCTGTACTGCTCCAACTTACGTTTTTCAGCTCTATTCCAGTGTCAACGATATAACGGACGGTGGGAAAGGAGAATGAGGATTCTGCCAGCGAGTCTGTCACAACCACCTTCCGTCGGTATCCTCTCCCTGCCTGCTCTGAGAGAGATTCATACATCTTCTGAGCAGAGCTCCCTATCGCAGGATGAAGGGGGATAGGGAAAAGCTCCCCTAGTGCAGAATTCAATGCCACCCCCTCCTTCCCAATGACTTCACAGCAGTCTGAAATCTCCTGCAAACAGGAAAGGAAACTATGTGTTAATGCATATAGCACAAATACACACGGTTAACAGAAAAAGGGACAAACTTGACAAAACACAACATGCACCACTGACAGCTGGGACCATGAATAAAACTAAGTATATTTCTGCTTAGCTTTGCAACCAAACTTGATAAATACAGTAGCACCTTCCACTTCTTATCGCTCCCCCCTGCCCCCCCACAAAAAAAACCCAAAAAAAAAAACCAACTCTCCAAAAGGAACCTCTAGAACTGTGGAAATGTGATTAGGCAACCGAAAAGTTGAACTTGAACATCAGCAGACAAAAAACAAAATAAAATTAAATGTTATCACCAGGATGGGTGCCTCTGATGTTTCTCCCTTAAGTCTGTGGCTGTCGCTTGTACATTCCTCTTCTCACAGACTGGTAATCTTACACTATTCAGCAAGAAAGCTAGGGTCCGTGAAATGGCCTCATAAAAAGGACATCTCAAGGTCCATATTCAAAAGTCATAATAATTATCCGTCTAAATGGCTTTACCGGTTATACTCAGCCTTTATCTGGCTAATTTCTAGCTGGCTAATTAGTCAGGAGGCTAGAATTTACCCAGATAAGTTAGGGGCAGTCAGGGGCATAACTGGGTTAAGTTAACCGGCTAACTCCAATATTCAGAGTTAGCCACATGACTTAGCCAGCTACATCTCATCGAGTCAAAAAGCTGCCCTAAAATTGGCAGGCTAACTAATTAAGGTAGCCGGCTATATTTCAATAGTGTGGCAGCATTGTTGAATATGCTTCCAAAAGTTAGGCAGATAAGTTTAGCAAGGCTAACTCTGCTATCCGGACTGTGCTTGAATATAGACCTCCTCCTATTATTTACCGTAAACAAGTGAGTGAGCAGAGTAGCCCGCACTACATGCATGATGAGAACAAACTCCTCCTCTGCTTTTCTCCCCTTATGTTTGCAGCTGCTGTCTAACATCTCACAATGGTGAAAGTTGCTGAAGCAGGTTCTCACCACGTTTGAAGCCCAAGTAGAAAGAGCAATGTTCTGTGTAGCCTCAGTTCTAGATTAAATGCATTTCGTATGGCAAAACTGCCAATTTTGCTCCCTGCCTACCCCTAGAAAGCTCTCACTAACTTTCAAAACTGAAAATGTCTAAGGCTTACCCTCCACACCAAGTTTTGCTGCGCTAGGTCCAGCCATTTAGAAAGTTGCTAGGGGGGTGCGCGCACACACACACATAGAACAAGCCGATAAGCCTCTCTTCATATAGAACCAAGACTTAAAATGGAGCAGAATACATACATTTCCTGTATCGACCCTAACATCCCTGATTTTGCACCATACCTTCTCACTGGCAAGAAACACCACAATATCACCCTGCTCTTCTTTCCGATGGACATCCAGCACCATTTGGCAGGCAGCAGAGATCCGATCCTGCGAGTTGGCATCCTTGTAAATCACTTCAACGTCCGGCAACGTCCCTTCTTCAGACCAGGGCACCTGCACAAGAGGGACGGCCTCGCCATAAAATGCATGCAGTCGTGCTTCCAGCAGCGGTGTGGTAATGACCACAATCTTCAGCTCCTGCCTCTGTCGAAGCACGTCCTTCAGCAGGCCGAGTAAGACGTCCGTGGCGACTGTACGCTCGTGTACCTCAATGACAATTATACCGTACTGGTGCAGCAGCGGGTCAGACATCATTTCATTTAACAGCATATCATCTGAGCAGTACCTAAAAACAAAATCAGCACCACGGTTATCCCCACTGCAGCGTTTCACAAGGCTCCAGAAACAGGTTGTGCAGCACTACCCTGACTAATTCAAGAAAAGGGGTGAAGACTGTACTAAGGAGCGCTGCGAGGTGCAGTGGCATTGGCTTTAAATGTCCCAGGACTGGAACAGCAGAAGGTGCCGTAGGCCAGGCCGAAAGTTCATTAACAGTTATGAGGTATTACTGTCAAAGACTTGCAGTTTCACCAGCAGTGTCAAAACTTCACCCCAATCTAAAAAAAAAATCTGTCCATGAATCCCATGCTTTACAGTATCAGATGAAAATGCAGAAAGCATCGAGATTTCAAGGAAAATTAAAAGTACAAAAAATGTATTTTAAACGTATTTTGCGATGCAGCTCTAGCAATATATTTTGACTATTGATGCAACTATTTCTACAGAGCAGAGCATGCCAAGGGTCTGTTTCTTTTTAGCTTGTAGGTGCAGGAGGAGAAATCGAGAAAGAACGAGGGAGAAAACACTATTTACTGTCTGCTGTCTTCAGGGAGAGAGATCATTACTACAGAAGTTGGTCAACAATGAATTCACTATTACTAGCGAGTGTGAATTTTCCCCACCTTACCCTCCTTTAATAAAATTCCACCCTCCTTCTTCCCATCAAGACACAGAATCTGTCTTCCACTAACCCTTTTCCATTACAGTTTCCTTGGGAAGACAGACCTGTCACCCTCTATACTGGTTGTTTTTTTATTTTATTATTTTTTTTTTAAACTATGCATAACCACTGTCTGCATTACTCTAGCATCTTGTCCCATCCCAGAAAACAGGTCACAAGCACCAGCTCTCTACAAAGTATATCACCAGTACTGAGCCCCATAGTGGAGCAAGGCAAAAAGGAATTCCCCCTGCACTGCACTACTCTCTAAGCGTGTTTAAGGACAGCAGTCCTCCTAGCAGTAGATGGCGCTGCTGGCAGAGAAGAACAGTGGAATAGCAAACAAGTCAGCCTGTTGCATCACAGCAATGTTTTCTTTATATTTACTGTGTAAAATGCTCCTTATCCCTGAACTATAGTAACACAGTAAATGACGGCAAACAAAGTATGCAATAATATGGGAGGCATAACACGCAGGGAGTCCGGCAGCACTTTTCGCCTCCCAGTCCTGTTGTCGACTCTGAGAAGCTCTGGATGAAACTCTGGATTAGGACGGCCCTTCCCCCCCCCCACACACACACCTGAGAATAGTCTCTGGGTGGCAGCAGTCTTCGTATGGCACGCAGAACCCTACTTCATGCCCCAGGTTCAGGTCCATTTCGTCAGCCACTCGTAAAGCAAGGCTCAGGGCAGCCAAACTGTGCGACTGCGTGCAGGCTACTAGCCCATGAACATACTGCATGGAGAGGGCGTACTCTGCACACCACTGAGGAATCTGGAAGAGGAGAAACGAAGCAGTCAGAAAGGCAGTCACTCAGGAGCTTTAGAGCAATTTTAAATGTTATAAGAACAGAAGATGTGCCATGCTGGGTCAGACCAAAGCCTATCAAACCCTGCATTCTGTGTTCGACAGAGGCCAGTCCAAGTCACAAGTACCTGGCAGATCCCCCCCCCCCCCCAAAAAAAGCACATTTATTTCCTGTTTCTTACTGCCAGGGATAGCAATAGCTTTCTTCAGTCTACCTGGCAAATTATGGCTTATGAACTTTTCCTCCAGGAACTTATCCAAGAGTTATTAACCATTTATGTATTTACCCATTCTACCCCGCTCTTGATTTACAAATCTCTATCATGTCCCCTTTCAGCCATCTTTGTTCCAAGGTGAAGAGCCCAAGCCTATGTAGCCTCTCATCACCATCACAGACCAGCACTTATGCCATGTCTTTTTTTATTTTTATTTATTTATTTATTTATTTATTTTAAAGATGGGGCGACCAGAACTGAATACAATACCCAAGGTGTGGTCGCACCTTGGATCAATACAGAGGCAATACATTTTATTCCCCATTTCTTTTCAGATCATTCCTAACACCATTTGATTTTTTGACCACCACCACCACCACATATTAAAACTGAGGATTTCAGGGTATTGTCCACAAAGACTCCACGGGCCTTTTCCTGGCTGGCCACGCCTAATACGGAACCCAGCACTGTGTTTCTATAACTGGGATTATTTTTTTTCCCTCTGCGCATCACTTTGTACTTTTCCACATTAAATCTCATCTGTCATTCAGATGCCTGTTCTCCAGATCTTACAAGGTCCTTTCTGCAGTTCCTCACAATCCACTGCTGTTTGATCAACTGATTAATTCCGTGTCATTTGCAAATTTGATCAGCACAATTGCTCCCTTTTTGCAGATAAAAAAACATGTTAAAAACAGCACAGGTCCTAGTACATAGCCCTCCCCTAAAAAGCATTTATTTGGAAATCTCTCATGCACATATACGCAAATATACTTCCTTACCCCAGGGAGCCTCCATCATCACCAGCCCCCACCAGCGCTCAACTCTCAGATATCTTTCACAACTGAGGGTTACACACTAGCAGGGGTTGTGGACGGAGTGTCATTGAGGTGAGGAAGAGGATGGTAGAGAGAATGGGGGCCCTCTCTACTCCCCTCCTCTATGCACTTTTGATTCTGGTTATCCACCCCAAGCCCCCTACCCCCATGAGTGCCCCTGTAGTCCACATCCTCTCCATCGGTGCTAGAGCTCCCAATCCCTGCTGGTCCTCAGGAACCCTCCACAAAACACACCAATGGTTACTTATTCCTCATCCATGGAACAGTATCCTCTCTAGCAACCTCTCCTCCTCTCCCTCCTCGGCCAGTAAGGAATAGGCCTTTTTTTTTTTTTTTTTGAGCCAGAACCAGCTGGCTACCTTCTGCCTTGGGAAGGGAACAGGGAATACTGGCATGTACCATCTACTCAGCCTCCTCAGATAGGATGGATGAGGACCTGGAATTCAAAAGCATATCTTGACCTTTGCCTCCTCAGGGGAGGGAAGGAAGGGAGGGAGCATTCTCCCCCTCCCCCAAACGAACATCCTATACTTCCCTCATTCACTTCTTCTCTGCTCCCCGATCACCTCATTCACAGACTTCTCTTCCCGCTCTGATCATCTCACTCATGCTTCAAGTCCTTCTGATCTCCTCACTCACACCCGTCAACACCATCAATCCCCTCACTCATTCTCCTTCTAAAAAAAACCCCATAGACCCTTCAATCCCCACCTTCCACATCCCTTAACTCACTCACTCACAGGAAGGGTTGGAGGAAACAGGAGCAAAGAGTCTGGATTAGATAGAGTGGTTGTTCTCTGTTCTGTCCAGTTTAGGTTTTTCTCCTCTCCTCTTCCTTGGAGGGGAAATGGTGGAGTAGCGCACACCTACTGTTCTGCCTCTCAAGCCTCAACAGTGGCAGAACTGCATTCCAGGCTGTTCCCCAGAAATTAAGCCCTAATCTATGTTTGTCTGTTTGATCTATTACATCCTTCGCTAATGCAGAGATTTTCTTTAGTTGCTCACAGTCTCCACCAATAAAGAATGCTTCAGGAGTGAATGCATTCCCCTGTCCTCCCTGAACAACCTAGTTAGCTCTCGGTCATCAAATGGCCTAAATGACTCCTTCACAGGCCTTGACTGTACTTGAAAATAACATAAGAAATTGCCATACTGGGTCAGACCAAGGGTCCGTCAAGCCCAGCATCCTGTTTCCAACAGTGGCCAATCCAGGCCATAAGAACCTGGCAAGTACACAAAATCTAAGTCTATTCCTTGTTACCGTTGCTAGTAATAGCAGTGGCTATTTTCTAAGTCAACTTAATTAACAGCAGGTAATGGACTTCTCCTCCAAGAACTTATCCAATCCTTTTTTAAACACAGCTACACTAAGGGGTAGATTTTTTAAAAAAGCGCGATCGCGTACTTTTGTTTGCGCAGCAGGCGCAAACAAAAGTACGCTGGATTTTATAAGATACGCGCATAGCCGCGCGTATCCTCTAAAATCCTGGATCGGCGCGCGCAAGGCTACCGATTTTGGGCAGCCTGCGCGCGCCGAGCCGCGCAGCCTGCCTCCGTTCCCTCCGAGGCCGCTCCGAAATCGGAGCGGCCCCTGAGGGAACTTTCTTTCGCCCTCCCCTCACCTTCCCCTCCCTTCCCCGCCCCCGGCCCTATCTAAACCCCCCCCCCTTACCTTTGTCCCTAGATTTACGCCTGCGAGAAGCAGACATAAATCTACGCGCGCCATCGGACTGCTGGCGTGCCATCTTCCGACCCGGGGGCTGGTCCGGAGGCCTGGACCACGCCCCGGGCCGGCGCCACGCCCCCGAAATGCCACGTCCCGCGCCCCGCCACGCCCCCTTCAGAAAACCCCGGGACCTACGCGCGTCCTGGGGCTCTGCGCGCGCCGGCGGCCTATGCAAAATAGGCGCGCAAGGCCCTGCTCGCGTACATCTGGGCGGATTTACGCGAGCAGGGCTTTTAAAATCCGCCCGTAACTGCACTAACCACATTTGAAGCTGAGGCACCATGGAAGCTCTATTCATGATTGTAGGGTTTTGGGTTTTTTTAGATATGAAAATCTTTCTTTATGAAAATCTTCTCAAAATTCTCTAGGCCTGTCTTACTGCTGCTTTACATCTAACCGGCCAGTACATATGTTCTTGCATATATATGTCATTTGGGTCTGTTTTCCAATTTTTGAATGATGCCCTTTTGGTGTTAACTGCCTCTTTTTCCTCACCATTAAGCCATTCTGGCAGTTGTTTGTTTCATGCCACAAAAAAATGTAGTGGATTGGTACACAGGTAACACACAAATAAGGAAAATTTAAAAAATACAGTAGTGTGCTGCATTAACACTCAGAGTGGTTGCATACAAACAAACAAGTTTAAAGAACTAAATAATGTGAGAATATCTCATTGACACATTTCCTTTTAATCAGAGAAGGTCCATGACACACACATAGTAGCTTAATCAGGTGCCTGTTTGTTTGTATGCAACCAGAGTGTTAACGCAGCACCCTACTTCTTAAAACTACAATCTTGGAAGCCAAGATAACATGTATCCCATGCATTTAAAAGAGTCAAAGGAAGAACAATGTCCATGCCTCATACAAACTTTTAACCTTTGTAACCACTCCTTTTAAGTTTTTTTCCTAATGTCCTCATTCTGTCTGTCTCCCTTTTTCAGGTTATCTGGTACTTCAATAGTTCCACTTATGTTCTCCCTCCAGTGATTATGTCAAATTTGATTGCATTATGAACACTATTGCTAAGCGGCCTACCACATAACCTCGTGCAACAGGATGTGCATTACACGAGGGTCTAGATCTACACTAGCTGCCCTTCTTGTTGGTTCTAGGATCAGTTGCTCCATAAAAAACAGTTATTTATGGCATCTAGAAGCTTAACCTCTCTAGGATTTCCCAATAAAACATTGATCCAATCAATACTGAGGTAATTGAAATCTTCCATTATTATTGTTTTTCCAAAATATATTTGCCTTTCTAATTTCTGCAAGCATTTCACAGTTTGTTTCTTCATCTTGGTCAGATGTACAGTAGTATACACCCGCTGCTTTACTCTTATCTGTTACATGTGGAAATTACTAACCAGAAGGCTTCCATAGTGAATTGTTTCCTTCAGGCTTTTTATCTTGTTTAACTCTATGCCATCCTTTACATATAATGCCATCCCTCCATCAATTCAAACTGCCCTGTCATGCAAATATAATTTCTACCCTAGAATCGGCATCCCACTGGTTATCCTCTTTCCATCACAGAGATCTCACAGGATGCCAACATTGGCATACCTACATTGGCAACCTATGAGAATGTTGACATACATTCTAATGCGCCAGTCTTATTCAGCCTTCTGGTATTTGCATACTTTTGAATGTCTATTTTCTTTTTATTTGTGTTTCTTTTTCTTATCTTGTATTCACAAACGGCTCAAGAGCAGAAGAAACAGGCAGTTGAGAGTCGTTCATATCTGTGTGTTTTTTTATTTACATCTATCTGGACTATTTCAGCCTTAACTACAACATCTCTACTGGGATATTCTAAATTCCCCTTTCCGCAAGTATCCTTGGAAGACACCTCCCTCTGAACTATGCGCTTCTGAGCAACTACCCACATTCTACTGCTTTTACTATAACAGGAACCCAAGTATCTGTAACCAGGAAGCAACAGAGGTCAGTGTTAAGTGCTTCTATTAAATGCCCTGTCTATTAAAAGACATAGTACAAGGGTTAACCTGACAGCAATGACTGCAGGCTCGCTCTGGCATTATAATTCACCACGATGACCATTTTTGTTATCAGTTTCCAAAAACAACTACAGTGTTTAGATATTCTTTAGATGCATAAGGGAATAAATATTTCTATATACTTATGGTGGTATGACAGCATCAGCTGCAAGAATATGCTTATTGTATTTTAAATTTCCATTTTCAGCTGCTTAGTTTTCTTTACCTCCATCCCAAGAAAAGGTTCTCCTCAATCAGACATGTACATGGCGAGTCCTAATCTATGCTGGAATGGCAAATTTCAGAAATAATTGTTTGGTAATTTTTTTAAATGTACCAAAAAAGGTGAGCAAATACTAGTGTCTAAATATGATAAAAACATTTAAGATTTCCAGGTCAAAGAAAACAATTTTGCAAAAAGGGACAAACATACCAACTTGATCATTTCTAATTTTTCTCTTCTAAGTACATTAGGAAACATATCCGACAGGAAAACATAACTCATCACCAACTATTCCTTTACATTTTTGTTTAACTCTGGAAAGGCCCTCCGTACTCTCAAATGTAGCATCAATATATTTTATTCAAATCCCCCTCTCTCAACAAGAAATGTCATTATATGGGCTAGCCCAGTAGCTCAACATCAGCAACCAAAACCTGGGTTCAAATCCCAGGCCTGGGTCCTCAGGCTGGCTGGAGCCAGGGATGTGACTGAGGTCAGTTTAAGGGAGGGAGGCCCGCAACCAGAGTAAGGTTGCAAATGTACTGGTTTTGGGAAGGAAGTGCAGATTGATGCTAGCAATAGATCACCGAGAGCAGCACAGTTGGCTCTTCATACAGTGGCAGCAAGTGGTTATTTCTTGTTTGTTTAAAATACTTATATCCAGCACCATCGCCAGTACTAGGCACATCACAAAGATTATGTACATAAAATCAATATTTAAAAAATACAACAAAAATTGATCACTCTTGCAACTCAAAACTACACAAGCAGCCCAACCACCATTAAAATAAAATCAGACAAAATCCTCACATGCCTTTCAGCAATTTATGAAACTGAACAGATCCCTTAGCTTTCAAATCATCTGGTAGCTTGTTCCAGAGGCACCCAGAATAAATCGCTCTCAATTCCATAAGATGGAATTTTCCTCACAGGTGGCACAGTCAAACAATTGTGAGAAGATCTCAAAAGACAAACTGGTCGATAAATCTTCAACCACAAATTAAAGCAGTGTGACTTAAGGCCATGAATGGCCTAATAAACAAGCCAAAAAATGCTAAAATTTAATTCACCAACTAACCTGAAGCCAGTGAAACTTAAACAGCATGGGGTGATATAATCACAGCTTTTACTACCTGCTGCAACATACTGTACCACCCGCAATGCCCTCAGTATTACCTGAGGAAGACCGATATATAAAGAGTTACAATAATCAAGGGTCAAAAGCACTAAGGCGTGTAGCACAAACTTAAAGTCAGACTCAGAAAAAAGGCTTTAGTTTCCACAACATCCGCAGGTTATAAAAAAGCAATTGTAATTACTTGAGGATACAAAGCAAGACATGCATCGCGAAACTTACATTTCAAAATTGCTTTGAGATCAAGATCTCAACATTATCAAAGCAAAATTAGGAGGAACTACTAAGGGTGGAATTCTGACAAAAAAAAAAAATCACTTCAGTCTCTTTGATGTTCAAAACTAGTTTAACTCTTAGTAAGTGCATAGACATTCAGAAATCTCAGTCACGGTATCGGCCAAAGAAATTTGAATAATGAAGTAAAACTGGATATCATTTGCAAATATCTTGTACCAGACTTCCAAATTTGAGAGAAGTCTGCATAACAGAAATATGTAAATATTAAAGAGGGTGGCAGATAATGGTGACACCTGTGACAACCCCATGTCCAATTTGAAGGAAAGCAACTTGGACCCTCCAAAGAGCACACTTTATCATCTATTGGACAAAAAAAAAAAAGATTCAATTCATCCCAAAACAGTTGACAGTAAACCAATACCTTCCAAACAGTATAACAAAATAGAATAATCCTTCCAGTTCAGATTCTCCATTTTCTACAGCAGGTCTCCACATTCCCCTGGGCTAGGAATCCCTTTGTCCTGCTGACTCCACTACACCTTTCTTGATTTTGATATATAATACATTTGTATTATTTTAACTCCTTCAGCAAGTTTTTCCCTCAAAATCTCTCTTGATCTGCCTAATTAATGCTCAGCACTTATCCTCTTTCCTATTCTCTTCATCAAGACCTGCTTTTCATTTTTCAAACAATACTTTTTTTGCTTTAAGGTATTTTCAAACTGCTCACAGATGTGCAAAGTCTTGGCACTTTTTACCCACAGACCGCAGAGTTGCTTACCTGTAACAGGTGCTCTCCAAGGACAACAGGATGTTAGTCCTCACACATAGGTGACATCATCAGATGGAGCCCTGATGCAGAAAACTTATGTCAAAGTTCCTAGAACTGAGAATGCCCAGCATGCCCCTATACAATGCATTCACGCAGGGTCCCTAACCAGTCTTGTAACATAGAATTATGATTAAAATAAAAAAAATTGGAGAAACAACTCTGTGGGGTAGTGGGTGGGTTTCGTAAGGACTATCATCCTGCTGTCCTTGGAGAAGATCTGTTCTCCGAGAATAAGCAGGATGGTACTCCTCACACGAGTGAATCCCTAACTACAGGCTGCTTTCCAACACAAAAGGGAGACCAACAGACACCCAACCAGGTGCAAATGGGCATAACACCACCGGTGCTGTTGGTAATAGAGGGGGAGACAGCCTGAACCCAAACAAGGGCCATAGGCGGGAGAGTTGGATTCTACACTTCAAACAGGTTCCGAAGGACAGACTGGCCGAAACTACTGCCACAATAGCCATTCCTATCCAGACAATAGTGAAATGTGAATATATGGAAAGAACTCCTCATCGCAGCCTAGCAGATCTCCTCCACAGGAACTGCTCACAAGTGGCCCACCGATGACTCTAACAGAATGAGCCTTGATATGACCTCCCCCCCCCCCCCCCCCCGAGATGCAGTCCTGCCTGGGCATAACAGAAAGAGATGCAATCTTCTGGCCAACTGGATAACGTCTGTTTGGCAAGGGCAACATCCAGCTTATTCCTAACAAAAGAAATAAAAAGTTGGACGGACTGTTTATGGGTTTCTGTCCACTCTACACAGAAGGCTAAGGCTTGCCTGCTGTCCAAACTTTGCAGTGCTGGTTCACCTTGCTGCAAATGGGGCCTGAGAAAGAATGTTGGCAGGATGATCGACTGGTTAAGATTGAAGTCCATCACCACCTTAGGCAGAAACTTATGGTCATACGCAAGACCACCCTGTCATGATAAAACTTACTGTAAGGTGGATAAATCACTAAGGCCTGTAGCTTGCTGACCACCACCAAAATATGTCCTTCCAGGTCATGTGTGTGCAGCGGCTCAAAAGGAGCTTTTATCAGCTGAGCTAACACCACGATCAGATCCAAGTCACCGCGGGAGGCCTTAGGAGAGGCTTCAAATGAAGCAGGCTCCTCATGAAACATAAAACTTTAGGCTGTACAGAGATAGGCATACCTTGGTGGTATGAGCCAAATGCACAGAGATAAACTGCAACGGAATTGGTCATTAAGCCAGATTCCAATAGATGTAGAAGGTAGTCAAGCAGTTTTTGTGGGGGCAGGAGAACAGATCTAGGGCCTTCTGCTCTCATCACATGGAAAACCTCCTCCACTTCAATCCATAGGACTTTTTAGTGGAAGGCTTTCTAGAAGCCACCAGGATCCGAGACATATCCTCCAAAAATCAAGCGGCTGCAGGATTAACCTCTCAACATCCAGGCTGTGAGCAACAGGGGCTGGAGATTGGGATGACACAGCTTGCCTTGATCTTGCGTGATGAGATCTGGGGAAGTCCCCAGACTGATCGATCTCCAGATCAACAACTTCAGCAGGAGTGGAAACCAGACCTGACTTGGCCAATGAAGTGCTATGAGGATCATAGTGGTAAAGGCTGAGGGGGGACATGATAGAGGTGTTTAAAATCATGAGAGGTCTAGTACAGGTTAATGTGAATCAGTTATTTACTCTTTCGGATAATAGAAAGACTAGAGGGCACTCCTTGAAGTTAGCATGTGGCACATTTAAAACTAATCGGAGAAAGTTCTTTTTTACTCAACGCACAATTAAACTCTGGAATTTGATGCCAGAGGATGTGGTTAGTGCAGTTAGTATAGCTGTGTTTAAAAAAGGATTGGAGAAGTTCTTGGAGGAGAAGTCCATTAACTGCTATTAATTAAGTTGACTTAGAGAATATCCACTGCTATTATTAGCATCAGTAGCATGGGATAGACTTAGTTTTTGGGTACTGGATGGGCCACTGTTGGAAACAGGATGCTGGGCTTGATAGACCTTTGGTCTGACCAAGTATGGCATGTTCTTCTTCTTCTTATGAGGACAGGAGGACTAAGGGAATTGGAGGATATGCATACAGAAGACCATTGTCCCAACAACAGGCATCTGAGGCTGGTTTGCCATCCCACCTGCACAGGGAGCAGAATCAAGGCACTTTTTGTTGCAGGGGGACGTGAATAGATCTATATCCGGGCTCCCCCAGAAGCAGAATATCTGATTTGCTACTCCCTAGTCCAGGGACCATGCATGGGATCTGAAGGCTCGACTTAGACTGTCCATTATCACATTCTCTGTCCTGGCCAGTTACATGGCCCTGAGCACCATCCCATGAGACAGGACCCATGACCAGATCTGGGCCCTGACATAGGAGGTACGATCCCATGCCTCCCTGTTTGTTGACATACCACATGGCTAACTGGTTTTCAGTTTGGTTCAGAACAACTTTGTTGGACAGCCAATCTCTGAAAGTCCATAGTGTGTACCTGATAGCTCAAAGCTCCAGGAAGCTGATTTAACAAGATCGTTCCTGAGTGGACCAGAGGCTCTGGGTGCTGAGCCCATCTATATGAGCTCCCAACCTCAGGATGGCTGCATCTGTGGTTAGGACAGTTTGGGTAGGGAGACCTCTAAAAGAGATCCCCTGTTCCAGATTTGAAAGTACCTGCTACCAAGACAATGAGTCCCAGAGAGACGGGGCCATTTAGGATGCAATCCTAGAGGCTCTGAGTGGCCTGGCACCACTGTGAACTCAGGGTCCATTGGGTCTGCACATATGTAAACGTGCCAAGGGAGTGACATGGACAGTTGCAGCCATATGGCTAACAACTCAACATGTGCCAAGCTCACACCTGCTGGCTCTGTTGGATCTCTGCTGTGATGGTCGTCAAGGCAACTGCCCTCTGGCAAGGCAGGAAGGCCTTTGCCCGAACCATGTCAGGCTGGGCATCTATGAAATCCAATTGAAGTGACAGGTTGAGATGGGACTTTGGGTAATTGAGAATGAACCCTAGTGACTCGAACACCCTGATGGTCAAGTGATTGGACCTGGTGGCCCTCGCCCCAGTTGATCTCTTGACCAGCTGATCATCCAGATATAGGAAGACATGCACTCCCAGCCTGCGGAAGTGCACCACCACCACGGCCGGGCATTTTGTGAAGATGTGTGGGGCTGACGCGAGCCCAAATGGCAACACCCGATACCGGAAGTGCTGTTTCCCCACCACAAATTGGAGATACTTTCTGTGACAGAGAAAGATCTTGATATGAATGTATGCGTCCTTTAGGTCAAGAGAGCATAGCCAGTCCCCTTTTTGCAGAAGGGTGATCAAGGTTCCCAGAGAAACCATCTTAAACTTTTTTCTTCTTAGAAATGTATTCAAGGCCCTTAGGTCTAGGATGGGATAGTGCCCTCCTGTTCTTTTGGGGGGTTTTTTTGTTTGTTATTTTATTTTTATTGAATTTTAACATATTATAAAGAGTACAATATATTAAAAAACCAAGATTTATATATACCTGTGAATTCCAAGTTATATAGAAAACAATGTTCTGTAAATATTGATCATCCATTATAGGTAATTGGAGAAAATTAGAGGAGACCAAGATATTAATGAAGCAGTTAATAAAGAAATTTTAAACACAATAATACATTGCAGTACATTTAACTCCACCTAAACTTTAAATACAAAATCAAATCAGTGGAGGTATTTAGGAGTGAGAATCAAGGTAGGATCGTAGCTGCTCAGGCTGATTAAATACATACTTCGAATATTGATATGTAATGAGACAGACACGGAAATCTTAAGAGAAACTTCACCCCACATTCTATTACCTCTTTCCTCATAGATAAACTTTCTCCTTCTGAGTTGTGTATTCCTGGCTATATCAGGAAAAATTCTGATCTGATGACCATAGAGATTTATATTTTGATAGCGGGAAAAACAATCTAAGAACAGAATCTCTTTCTGTTGAAAAAGCAAACTGTACTATAAGGATAGCCCTTGTCTCAATGGTCATTTCGTAAGATTTTTCTAACAGCTCAGATAGGTTCAAGTTTAAGTCTAATTGCTTTTCCTGCCCTTGATTTTCTTCAGAGGAAGTCCCTGGAATAGAATCCGTGCCCACTTTGTCCTGGTGGTATGGGTTTGACCACTCTGGCCATTAAGAGGGAATAGAGCTCCAGCTACCAGGATGTGCACAGAGGGCAATTTGGCGGGACACCCAATCAATTCAATTGGTACCCTTGATGGATGATGGACAGAACCCACTGATATGAGGTTATACTGGGCCACTGGTTCACAAAGAACCACAACCTGTCCCCAACTGAAGAGTCCATTGTCCCAGGTATGGGAAATTGGCCTATGCTGCCTATGACCCAGTCAAAACCCCATCCCCAGAGTTGACCAAGGAGCTGGCTGGAACTTGGTGGTTCTCTGCTGCCTAGGATGGCTGCAGGAACTTTGATTGTGTGGACGGGAGCAAGAGGGTGGAGGATAATACTTCCTTGGCTCCTGTCTCACTGGCTTCCTAGAAGAGGAGGATGGATCCGGAGTGCTGAAGGAGAGTTGTTGGAGGATTTCATAGTGGTCTCAATATTGGGCCACAGCATCTCTTACCCTATCTCCAAAGAGATTCTCCATCAGCGAGTTGTTCCTGTACCTCTGGACAGAGATCAGAGGCCCACAACCATGTCATTCTACAGGCACGGATTCCTGATGCAGAGACTCTTGATGCCATCTCGAATACATCAAAGGTCACAGGGACCTCATGTTTTTTGCACCAGTGACATGAGGGTGTCCTGCTGCTCTTGAGGCAGCTTTTCAGTCACCTCCTGCACCTGCTTCCAGTTGTCCCACGAGTACCGGCTCATGTAGAGCTAGTAGGCAGCAATGCAGGCAATGAGCATGGCGCCTCAAAATACCTTCCTCCCAAGAGCACCCATTGCTCTACGGTCCTTCCATTGGGGTGCCGAGGAATGAGTTCAAGAGAGCTAGGCCCTCTTGAGAGTGGATTCAACCACCACCGACTGGTGGGGCAGCTGGTGCTTACTGAATCCAGCAGCTTTCTGGATGAGGTAGACCTTGTATGCCTTCTTATTAATGGGAGGCACTGTGAGGGGGTGTTCCCATATCCTCAGCAACAATTCCTTAAGAATCTTGTGAACCAGAACCACCACAATTTCCTTAGGAAGCTCCATGAACTGGAGGATCTCAGGCATTTTGTGCCTGGCTTCCTCCTCCATTAATAATTGAAAAGAGATGGCTTCTACCATCACCCTCACAAATCCTTCAAAGGTTAAGTCCTCAGGCGAAGACTTCCTTCGCTCTTCTGGAGAAGAGTCTGAAGGGAGACACTCCAAGCCCTTGTCAGAGGACTTTGAAACTTCATCCCCCCAGTGATCATGTGGTTCTTCATCCTCACTGAAAACCACAGAGGATGGGTCCCTAGGTTTAAGGGGGGGGGGGGGGGGGAGGAGGGCGGAAGGCCTCAATGTTTCTGCCGGCCTCTGTGGAGCTTCCTCGGAGGAGGAACTGGCAACGACCACTGTATCGGTAGGGGGAGGCCTCTGTGCCCTGCCGGTCCCAGGTGCTGTCCTGGGAACAGATGCCAGCTGGGTTGGTAATGCACCAATGAGCATGTTGAGCTTCTCCAGAAGCGGTACGAGGACAGGCGGCACCAGGTCCTGTGCCATTGGTGCCACAGGAACAAAGCCTTGCAGTGCCCAGTCCACCGCTAGCTGTACTTGGTGCTCCAGCTCCTCCTTGAATGTTGCCAATGCCAACACCGACTGGGAGGAAGGATGAGTGGTCAGATCCTCTTCAGAAACTAGAGGTGAATCGGTGACAGGCATCAGGACCGGTGGAGACTATTGTGGGCCCCGGCACCAATGGAGGATTGGAACATCTTGCTGCGAGGTTGCTTCAGGGTCATCGCTGCAAAGGAGTCTATGCATTCCCATGCCCGGCACCATGCATCAATGGGGACTGGTGCTGATGTTTGTTTGGCTTCCCATGATGCTTGGCCTGGTCCTTCCCCGGTGCAGAGGCAGATGACTAGGAACCTGATGTCCACGGCCTGAAGGAGATAGACGACTGTCGTTCTCCGGTGCCCCATCTGGCAATGGCACTGATAGAACAGATGGTCCCGCCAATGTCGATGGCTCAGTGTCCATCAGTGTGGCTCCTTGATCCTTCGATGCAGATGGCTCAGACTTCTTCTACTTGAAGGGCTGTTTCATCTTGTCGAGTCAAAGTAGACATCCCTTCGGAGTCGTCTGGGTGCATAAGCCGCAACCTCCAACATCATGTGATGACCCCAGGCAGATCTGTGATGGACATAGTACTAGGGCACCGCTGAAAACTGTACATAGCTAAGTCAGACAAAACAAGGGAGGCATGAACCAAAAATAATGGCGGCGGGGCATTGATGGCCGGCGGGCACCGATGCATCGCTGCTGCAGGAAATAGTCTGTGAAAAGAAAGTTACCCGAATCACTGGAAACCCCTACGAGACACTACGGGAAGGCTACAGAGAGGGACCCATTGATGGAACAACAAAAAAATACCCCACGAAACACGAAAAAAAAGAAGAAAAGTTTTCCACAAGGCCAAAAAAGGTCAACGTGAGCTCACTCACACCACGAGGCTTACAGCTTCATGGAAAAGAAGAGACTGGAGAGGAACCCCACGTGGACACGTGGTTGTAGGGCATGCTGGGCATGCTTAGTGTGCCTAGACAAAGTTCTAGAAACTTTGATATAAGTTTTCCGCATTGAGGCTCCATCTGATGATGTCACCTATGTGTGAGGACTACCATCCTACTTGTCCTCAGAGAATTCGCACCAATCTTCAGAGAGAAAAATTGTTCCTTTTGAAAAACTGCTTAAGAAAAAGGACCCATACAACTTTGAACCTGCTTTTCATGTGAGTAAATGTATGGGCGTACTTCTCAAATCTCAAAAAGAATATGCATACCTGCACAACCCTCACCCTCCCCCACCCACAGGAACACCGCCCCTCAACATGGGTAGAATTATGCAAGCATAACTTTACCCACACATGGCAAATTTCAAAACCCATTTCTGCTATTGCCCTCTAATAGCTTTTCATGGCAGTTATTTGGTCTTCTTTTCAACTTTTTCATTTGTGGATATACATGTTATCTATACTTCTAAGGTTTATTTTCCTTCTTAAACAAAGTAGTTGCCTTGACAGAATGAGGCTAGCATACCAGCATGATGACATTAGATTCGAGGGACATTTGATGTCAGATGGCTCCCTCTGCTACTGCTGTTGAGACTTTGCTAAAAAAACAAAAAAACCCAAAAAAACAAAAAACAAATAAGCATCTGGCTAAAGCGCTCCACTCTGAAAAATGCAGTCTTAACTACAATAGCAGGGCAAAGCCCCAGTGCTCTCAGTGACCTGCAAAACAAATGAACTGCCCAGAAGCAAGGCCAGTACACATACTAGGACTCTGCAAGGAAGCACCCAGAGAAATGCTGAATGGAAGAGTATGCCGAAACATTTCTGTACCTGCTCTGTTTAAATTTGTGAACTGCTGCCACCAAAAAGCATTCCTGTGAGTTATTGGATCTGCAGTATATTTTTGCATTACAAAGTTTTTAGATCGCTCCTGATACAAAACAGCACTGGGCAGCACTTGCTCACTAAAATGTGTACAAGCAAGTGCTTACAGCTGATATCAGGAATACATCGAAACACAGAAGAAGAGAACATGACAGCAGTTCATCCACATCTCCTGCTTAGCTTTATAGTCCCTTCCTCTTGCTCAGAGATCCTCTGTGCTTGTCCAATGTATTTTTGAATTTTGATACTGTCTCTCATCTCCATCATCACCACACTTTCTATATAGAAATATTTTCTTTTCTTTTATTACTCCTAAATCTAACCCCTTTCGACCTCATACCCCCCCCCCCCCCCCCGTTACCCTCCTTCCACCCCTGTCTTCCCCCCTTTTTTGACCATGCTCTGTTATCTTCCCATAAATCTGCAGCATTGTATATTCCTCCCGTCCACCCTCATTTATTGATATCAATTCCTGCAAGGTTGTATTTAGTGCTTTTCAAATGTATAATTTCATTGTTATATACAGTCCCCTCAGAGTGTATATTTTGTGATGTTATATAAAGTGCTTATCGGATGGTTCTCCCATCTCTTGTACCTTCTCCTTCAGGTACTGTTCCTATTACATTTTCCATCTGTCTTTCTTTCCCTCCCTTCGCTCGGTCCTCCTCTCTTCTCAGCTTCTCCCCTCCCCGTTTTTTGTATTTTCCTCCTTCTGTTATATTGTAAACCGGCACGATGTACCCTCGAATGTCAGTATAAAAAAAGCTAATAAATAAATAATCCCTCATTCCAGAGCCTCCTTGCTATTAAAGAGGCCCACCTCCTATGTATTTATTCCTTGGAGATATTTAAGAACACCCTTTCTTTCAGGGTATACAGGTTTAGATAGATATTTAAGTCTGCCCCCATATGTTTTATTCTGAAGACTGCTGACCATTTTACTAGCTGCCTTCTGGACAGACTATTTAATTTACCGTATTTTTCGCTCCATAAGACGCACTTTTTTCCCCCCAAAGGTGGGGGGAAAATGTATGTGCGTCTTATGGAGCGAATATAAAAAAAAAAAACAAACAAAAATCTAACACCCCCCGACTCCCCCGACTCCCCCAAGACCTGCCGACTTAATTTCCTACAACCCCCCACCCTCCTGACCCCCCCCCCAAGACCTGACAAATTAATTTCCTGCAACCCCCCACCCTCCTGACCCCCCCCAAGACCTGCCAAACGTCCCTGGTGGTCCAGCGGGGGTCCGGGAATGATCTCCTGGGTGTGGGCCGTCGGCTGCCAGTAAACAAAATGGCGCCGACGGCCCTATGCCCTCACTATGTCACTGAGACCGACCGCTGCTATTGGTCGGTCTCAGTGACATAGTGAGGGCATAGGGCCGTCGGCTGCCAGTAAACAAAATGGCGCCGACGGCCCTATGCCCTCACTATGTCACTGAGACCGACCAATAGCAGCGGTCGGTCTCAGTGACATAGTGAGGGCATAGGGCCGTCGGCGCCATTTTGTTTACTGGCAGCCGACGGCTCACGCCCAGGAGATCGTTCCCGGACCGCTCCTGGAACACCAGGGACGTTTGGCAGGTCTTGGGGGGGTCAGGAGGGTGGGGGGTTGCAGGAAATTAATTCGGCAGGTCTTGGGGGGGGGGTCAGGAGGGTGGGGGGTTGCAGGAAATTAATTCGGCAGGTCTTGGGTGGTCAGGGGGTGGAGGTTGTTAATTTAAAGGGTTGGGATGGGGGGGGGGGGGGGTTTGGGGGTTCCCAGAGAAAGAAAAGTTTTCTGATCTGGGGAGTGGACCGAAATGGCCCTCCCCAGACCCGAAAACAAAATGGGGAGAAAAAAAAAAGCTATGCACTCCCCTAATTTGCTCCATAAGACGCCCAGACGCAGAGCCGGTTTAGCACAATTTTTTTTTTTTAAATTTTCCCCCTCTGAATCCTAGGTGCGTCTTATGGTCAGGTGCGTCTTATGGAGCGAAAAATACGGTATATCCTTTTGAAGGTATGACAATTGAACTCAAATCTGAGATTTAAGGATACATGTTCTATTGACTTGGCTATGTTAATATAATTTGCATAAAACATTTGATAACAGATTCAATTTGACCTCTAACAATAAACTAGGTTATAGTGTTATACAGAAACTAAAAATGCAACCCATCTGTATTGCACATAAGCTTTGAGATGTTGTCATAGAAAACATTTTGTGATGTCACTTTTGATGGTGTTGAATTAGGCTGCCAGATCATCGGAATTTCCTGATTTTTGAGCACTTATGTAACAACTATAAATGATTCTGTAGACGAAACATGTTTGTACTGCTATTCACTACAGATACAAACTTTGTTATGAAAAATATTTGTGACACAGAAAACAACTAGTCCCTGTGTTTTATACTGTATGTAAACATTTGACTATTAATGCACATCCACTTGTTCAGCTGAGCATCTCATTTCTGCTCACATCTGTTACTATTAAATGAATACTACCCATCATGTAATAGAATAACTCAAAACCACATGTGACAAGTAGAAACACTCATCATGCATTACATTTTTCAGTTTACATTTACCTACTGATTTTTTTATATTCTTCAAACAGCTCTCCTCTAATGCTCCCTGGAGAAATCAATTTGGGAAGACTGTCACAAACTATGGGGCCTATGTGCTGTGCATGTTTCCCATCCATAGAAACAAAATGGAAGAAAACCTTTAGTAAATCAGGCCCGTAGACTCTATCAATTAGTTTAAATTGGCTGTGGTGCTACAAATGCTCTCTCTCATACTGCTTGAACCAATTAGATGCCAGCATTTGTTTGCAATGCCATTCATGCCATTATTTCAAACATAAAAGCTTTATGGAATTTCAAGGCAGCTGCTATAGAAGGTCAAAACAAATATTTAATAGAGCTCATGCAAGGCAAGTAGTACTGCATGCCACATGAACAAGTGTGCCCGAAGCATGCTGAATCAAAGCTCAGAAAAGGTCTTCTGCATGGTAGCAAGCACGGTTAACAAGCCACAGGGCTGCTTCAAAAAGACATGCAAAACAAACTGTTTCCCTGTGTCCCTCACCTGGGTGCTCTTTCCAGTGCCTGGATCCCCTGAGACCAGAACAATGTTGCTGCTCTCCAAACTCTCCATAAAGAGGTACTTGACTCTCCACACAGGAAGTTCCTTCCTCTGTTTTAGCAGCTCATAGTAACGGGAGGAAAATGGGAGACCATCATATGGATTCACCTCCAGGTCTCCTTCACAGTCCAGGGCTGCTCCCTCCTCACCCTCCTCATCATCCTCTTCCAATGTTGTATTCAAACCATTGGACCTCAGCGAAGACATGGAGACAGAGTCTGAAGCAGGATCAATGCTGTCAACCTTGGTACCAGCCTCCATACCACCACCGTACTGACAGGTTTACTGGAACATAAAAATCGTTCTCAGGACCTACAAGAGAAAGAGAGAGTTGAGCTATGGTACGTGCTGCATGAGCTCTGGTAAGGAAGATAAGGAGCTTAAAAGCATGCATATCTGACCCAAGAGAGAACACCATGGAAGCTTGTCTGGATGGATGTGTTCACGTGTTTTTAGGACAATCTATCAAATAACAGGAAACCACCATTAAAGGAACAGGAGATTAAGAATGCTGCAGAAGGAACATGTCAGCTTTAGCTTGCAAATAAGTCTTCCATGACTTTCTTTCAAAATGTTTGGCTATAAAGGTTTTAAAAGCTTTTGGTCTGTAAAACTTAAAAAAAGGCACAAACATTCTGCAGAATACAATCTGACAACTGATTTCCCATATCCTGTATAAACCTGCATGTACAAATTAGCCTCTAAATACAGAATAGCAGACTAGTAATCAGATTAAAAAGCGGTATTATGCCATAAGAGTCAGGTGGCATCATGAGAAACCGAGCGCAACAGAAATGCATTTAATAATACCTTTTAAACCTGCATCCTCCTCACCGTCTTCATTTTCAATGCTTTATGGACCCAAGTTCTTTGCATCCACAATAGATACGAAAGCTTAGTTATTCATCATGAACTCCCATTAGAGTATCAACAAGACTATCGTCACTAAAACACAGATTTTTCCACACTTTCTTTCTTCCGTGCCATCCTATCTCCAAGATGGCATGTCTCATTTTGAACAAGCAGCAGTTAACTTATAGCAGTTGATACTGCCATCCCCAGTCAACTAGTGTTGACGACTCCTAGTGCTCATCAGGACAAGTCCAAGCCAGGAATTAAATGTATCCCTAAACTACCAAATCAAGTCAGACTTACAAATGCTGTAAATATTACTAGTGAATTGTTCATGTGCTTCACAATGTGCAGCAGCAGGTGCTTGTTTCTCTAAACGTGTGTGTGTGTGTACGTGTGTGACTGAGCCTTACAGACATATGAAAAAAAATCCTTAAGTGCCACCAGCTTGTCGGCACCCTGATCTGTCAAATTCCTTTCACACAACTCGAATATTAATTTTAACTGATTTTCAGTTTAAATATTCAAAAATTATGTCAAAATATGATTGAAACTGATATTTTTGGCTCGTGTAAAAACAAAATTATAAAAAAAAAAAAAGAGAGAGAAAAAGTCTCTTACTCCTTTCCCCCTCCTCTACAATACACCCCATATTAGGAAAACAGAACAGGCCGGGCTGCTATAGATCCCCACACACAAATTACACGCTAGCTAGAAAATACCGCACTTGCAGAACCTCACCAAATACAGAATAAAGTGGCTATAAAAAAAGTATAAAAACTGAACTGGAAACTGCAACAAGCCAAAATGTATGCAGTGCAACCTGATTGGGTACGAATTGTGGCTTGAAAGCACGGGCGTGAGAGATGACAGACAATGATTTGAAATTCTTTGCCCATGTGGTGGTGATTCCTCTAAACTTCTGGCCCATCGGGAGCAGCACTGGATTTTTACATTTAATGCCCTCATACCTTTTGGACTTAATAAAGAATTTGAGCCGTCTGCCTCTCTCTAGTGCTCTGCCTATCTTTATCTGACATCACTGCCCCACCCCCATGCCGTCACCACATCACCACGGCGTCCTTTGCTCAGTTTTTGTCCTTGCCTGTTTATTTGTCTGTCATCTCTCACACCCGCACTTTCAAGCCGCAATTCATATTTCTTTAAGTCCCCCATCAGGTTGATTTTCTCTTCACTTTTCTGTGTGAATTTGATCTTAATATCTTGAGCTATTTTTGTCTCTTCCAGACATTGTTTCAAGTCTATGTTTACAAATGCTTACATTGTTTCGATTTCCAAAGCGGTAGGTGCCTTTCAGTACCTTTTATTCAAACATTGCCAACTTTTCTCACTTTGCATCGCCAGCCACGTTGACTTTCACATTGTAATAATCTCTTATGTTGAGAAGTGCATCATTTCTTACAAAATTTCCCCTGTTCGGGACAAGTACATTAATAAGACTGTTTTTAGCTCTGTGCATTGTACTTTAACGTCACTTGATTTTGACATTATCTTTACCAATATGTTTCTCAGCTTGGGCTATATTCCTATGGTCACATGTACAATGTTTTTTTTCTCTATTTATGCATTTTGTTACATTTATTTTTTGCAGACATTTTCTTACATCCTGCAATTAACTTCAATGTGGTATGTATATTAAATGTTTCACCCTTTGCGGTAGCCTCTTTTTGGTCGGTATATTCTATGTTATTTAAACAACCTTTTGATACTTTTTTCCTAGATTTGTTCCTCCCGATGAAGCTTCGGCAAAGCACGGTCCTGTATTGGGGGTCAGAGGAGCATTAAGACACATTGCTGATTGTGATTTACCTACAATTGTTAGCCATTAAATCTTAGACACCATAATCATTTGTTTTTTGGTCATTATATGATCAGACCATAAAGCTACCTGCAACACACTCACTAATTTGATGCTTACAATGATGTCACTACTTTCCGGCAGTTCCTTCCCCCCCTTAAGCTTCAATGTCACCACAGCACGAGACTCTACTTTGTGGCCATTTTGTCCTTCCCTCATTGGGCAGCCGAATGTGACCTCCTTCAGGATTGTTTAAGTCCCTCAGTTTGCTCAACTCTGCTTTGTCAATACTAAACCGATGCCTCAGTAAGGTATAAATTAAAAAATGGCACGAAAACCTCAACTAAACAGTCATAAAAAACAAATGATATTGAAATAATTAAATCCAGTATAATAAAACTATTACACATCAGCGTATCCACCAATTTCATAATTCATATCTTAATTATAAAAACAATAATACAATCAAACTCACAGATATCACACAACTAACATACCACATACATACTCACACAAAAAAAAATCTCCATTCAAGAACATTCATCCACAATTTTTATAAAAACTCTTCCCAACGTGTTTTTCACTTATTAAAGCTTCTTCAGGGGAAATACCTCAATCTCTTGAATATCAAAATTAATATTCCAAAAAACTGTGGAACTGAAAATAAATCATCACATTTGCCAGAACTCCAAAAAAGTGAATACATTCATCAATCTTCATAAAAATATTACATCCAATAGCATCAAATCACCCACTACTAAAACAGGTGTCCCCAGATTACAAATCCAGAGTTCATGCTATCAAATCCTTATGGCTGAACACTTTGCAAACACCAGTCGCCGCATTCAGCATCAATATACAAGAGTCTTCTTCTCATCCATGAATCCAATATTTTTACTTTCAGTACAAGCAGGATTACTTTTATAACAAAAAGTATTGAGCATAATCTCATAAAGAACCCAAATATTCTCCGCAAGAAATCTTCACAACACAGAAGACCTCTACACTCGTTAGAAGATTTGTGATGCAAGACTTCCCTTGGGTAAATCCATGCTATGTTCCATTAAATCATGTCTTTCTATATGGTCTGTGATTTTGATCTTTAGAATAGTTTCCATTATTTTTCCCGGCACTGAAGTCAGGCTCACCAGTCTATAGTTTCCTGGATCACCCCTGGAGCCCTTTTAAATATTGGGGTTACATTGGCCACCCTTGAGTCTTCAGGTACAATGAATGGATGTTAATGATGCTACAAATTTTAACTAATAAATCTGAAAATTCATTTTTGAGCTCCTTCTGAACCCGGGGGTTCATACCATCCAGTCCAGGTGACTTGCTACTCTTTAGTTTGTCAATATGGCCTACTACCTCTTCCAGGTTCACAGCAATTTGGTTCAGTTCATCTGGCAACCATGTTGCAGCTTTGCAGATATTTTCAGGTGGCATTACTCGTGAATGAGTCACTGAAGTAGCCATGGCTCAGACTTGAAGAGCCTTGATGATATCTATGATCTGTAAGCTTGCTAGAATATAGTGGTATGCGATGAAGTCTGCTAGTGTGTTGGACAATATGGAGTACATTTTAAGAAACAGCGCGCGAACAAAAGTACACTGGATTTTATAAGATACGCGCGGCTATGTGCGTATCTTATAAAATCCGGGGTCGGCGCACACGCAAGGGGGTGCACATTTGTGCACCTTGCACGCACCGAGCCCTGCGCGTGCTGCCCGTTCCCTCCGCCTCCCCCACTTTCCCCTCCCTTCCCTTACCTAACCCCCCCGGCCCTATCTAAACCCCCCCCCCCCACCACCTCTGTTTCACAAGTTACGCCTGCTCGAAGCAGGCGTAACTTTGTGTGCGCTGGGCCGGCTGCCGCGCACCATGTTCCGGTCCGGGGACTGGTCCGGAGGCCTCGGCCATGTCCCCGGGCCGAAACCATGCCCGTGGCACCGCCCCCGACACGCCCACCCCAAGAAAGCCCCGGGACTAACGTGCGTCCCGGGGCTTTGCGCGCGCCGGAAGCCTATGCAATATAGGCTCGGTACGTGCAGGGCCATTTTAGAAGGGTTACACGGGTACCTTATCCGCGTAACCCTTTTAAAATCCAGCCCTATATATGTTTGGCTACTGCTCTGCCTAGTCTGTTAGGATTGAAGGAGATAAAGAGTAGAAAAGCCTGATGATGAGGCTGAATTCTTCTCTTGTAGTAAGCCAGTGCCCTTTTAGAAAGTTTAAGGTATGAAAAAACTTTCACCTTCATGACAGCGTGGCCTCATGAATAATGGTGATATGATAGATTGATTAATATGAAAAGCTGATCCTACTTTTAGTAGAAACTTAGGATAAGTGCAGAGTACTACTCTATTGTGGAAGAATTACATATAAGAAGAACAATGAACAAAGCCCTGAAATTTGTCAACTCTTGAGGATGACATGACTGCTACAAGGAATATAACATTCCATGTTAGAAACTTGAGCAAAGCAGACTCCATTGTTTCAAATGGTGGCTTCATCAGTTGTGCTAGAATCACGTTTAAATCCCAGGTACAGGTGTGGTTTTACAACTGGGAGTTTTCGTATGCCATAAGTCCTCCATGAACTTGGATACCAAGGGATGAGTGGAGTTTGGCTTACCCTCAGTTTGGGTATGGTAAGTTGCTATAGCACAAATTGTACTCTCACAGATGAGGTGGCAAGAGCTGAAACAGAAAGAGTGTGTAGTTCAGTAAGTCTTTGGGATCTAAGGTATTGTGATGACACTATGTGCAGAATCTTTTCCATTTAAAACCATAGGCTCTTCTAGTTGATGGTTTTCTGGCAGAGAGTATAATATCCTCATCCTCTTTAGGTAGAGAAATCTTGATTAATGAGCACGCAACATACAAGTTATTAAGCCTAGGGAGGAGAGGTTTAAATGAAATAGATGTCCCTCTTCTTGAATCAATAATGTTGGGTCTGCTTCAGGGCTCGGAGGATTGCTGGACAGCTGTACCAGATACGTGAACCAAACTTGTCTGGGCCATGCTAGAGTTATGAGGATTAGTCGGGACCAGGTGTTTGACAACTTTTTGCACCTTTCTGGTTATCAGCGGTATCTGTGGAAAAGCACACAAAAGTTGCATTTCAATCAAGCAGAAGAGCATCCTGAGTAGAGCTGTGTTTGCAGGGAAAAAAATGGAGCAAAACATTTCCAGTTTTGCTTTGATGCAAACAGGTCGATGGCTAGAAGTCCCCATCAACCGAATAGTTTGTCAGCTGTCAATTGCTGTAGAGACCATTCACGTGGTTGAAATATTCTGCTGAGGTGGTCTGCCAATGCATTGGAGATCCCTGGGAGGCAGGTCGCTTGCAGGCTACTTGATAACTGCATGCCCATTCCCATATCTTTATCAGTTCTTGGAAAAGAGTCCACGACCCTGTCTCTCCATGTTTCTTCATGCAGAACATGGCTACCTGGTTGTAGGTTTGAATGAGAATGCTCTTTCCCTGGAAGAAGTGAGTGAAAGTTGTCAGAATATCCAATTGCTCTTAATTGTAAGAGGTAGATTTGGAATTGCTTTTCTATTAACGACCAAGTCCCTTGGGTTTAAAATTTGTAGTCTTAACCTTTTGTGGAGGCATCTGTTGCCAACATTACCTGGTGAGGAGGTAGTCAAAGGGCTGTAGGGACCTAACAATCAGGATAATTCCTCTTTCATTTCTTTTGAAATCTGCATTTTGAATGCCAAAGGTTGAGTTAGTTGGACCCATTGGGTGTCATTTCAGGAATCATATGCAAAGGCGGGTGAGTAGAACCACAAGTAATGCCACCTCCTTATTGTTGACAACAATCATTATGTCCCTGGCTGATTATTGATTTGTGTTCAACACGTTGAACACCAAATTTCTGAGAATGTTTGCTCAATCTGTTGGAAAATAAGCTCTCGCTTAGAAAGAATCTATCCAGACAGAAGATTTCTTGAAATTCATCAGAAATCCTAAAGACTGAAGCAGTTGTACTGATTTTTTTCAGGAAGGTTAACATACCTTCCTGGGAGTTCAACATCATAAGCCAGTCATCCAGGAATAGGAAGACTCTGAAGCCTTGTCATCATAGATGCGCTGCTACTACCACTAGGCATTTGGTGAATACTCTGTGCAGCTGGCAAGCCGAAGAGGAGCATTTTATACTGATAGTGGGAGGAGTCCACCATGGTGCTAGGTAATCCCAGTGGGTGGGATGAATGGGAATATGAGCATGAGGCATCCTTCAGATCTAGATGCATATCTACTCTTTTTGGATGAAGGGAAGAATTATGTGGAGAAAGTTCATTTTGAATTTCTCCCAGAGGATGTGCTTGTTAGAATTCTTAAATCCAGGATGGGTTTTAATCCCCTGGATTTTTTGGGGGATAAGAAAATATCAAAGTAGGCTTCCTGGCAATGATAATGTGGAGGAACAGGCTCTATCAATATTTGTTTGAGGAGAGATTCCACTCCTAGGTACAGCTGCGTTGAGTGAAATGGATCCAGACTGAAGGCTGAACAACAAGCCAGTACTGGAAGCCAAGAGAAATGCAAGCAGTAGCCACACTTCACAATCTTGAGAACCCAGTGATCTTGAGTAATTTCTCCAGGAAGCTCTGGCCCCTCTCCCTTACTGTAGAGGGCTGGTGATGGGTTTGGAGTGTGGTCAAAAATTAGGTCCAGGCTTGGGCTGGACTTGAGCCATTTAGACTGATGGTATCCGCACCATCTGGTGTGTGCTGGAAGCTACTGCTGTTGCTAAAGTAGGGGATGCATCCAGTATCTTTGAAATTGCCAGAGAGAGTATCTCTACAAATAATGTCTTAAAAAAGAATGGTAAGAGTCCTTTGCATAAGGATGCTGTTCCAGTCCTATCAACAGGAACTGGACGACCACATGTGCTCCTTTATTTGAGCAAATGTTTCTCTGAGCTTTTCACTGAAAAGGTTATTACCCTGGCATAGGCCAACTTGTCGTGAATATCGAGGAGGCTGCTCATTTCCAACCAAACCATTTGGCATGATCCAATGGACACTGTCAAAGTACATACTGTGGTGCTGAATACCTTGAATACATGCTACAGCATTTAGGAGTGGCTGAGAGTATGCAAATTTGGACTTCACCATGTAGAAGGAAAGGTTTCAGTTTCTAAATATGATCTTGCAAGTACTGAACCATATAGAACTAGTGAGAAGAAATCAGTGCATTTCACATGGAGTTTTAGAATACCTTCTTACCAAAATTGTCTAATAATTTGGGATCCTTTTTCAGCAGAGTATTTGAGTATATTCTTCTTTTCTTTGCTTTTCAAAGAGCTGATTAATGAGTAATTGCACTATTTCAAATCCCAGGGATTTTTGCACTCTATATTTGAGGTCTAATTTCTTTGCAACTGGGGCACAGGAAATAGGATTGTCCCACATCCTTGTTTACAGTTCTTGTAGGATGTCATGGCCTAGCATAGCTTCTGGCTCCACTGGAGTGTCTAAAATTTGAAGATGACCAAAGACATTATGCGAGGATCTTTATCCTTGTGCACCTCAACTCCAAGCGCTTTTCTCAACCTGTCCAGAAATGACTTCTAGTGAAGAAGAGTGTTCTGGAGACTCTGGAAGGGGGTCAGAGGGGATACCTGTTGACCTCTCTTCAGAATCTGGAGATGAGGGAACACTAATCCAGGATCCCAATGATGAAGTAGGTGACTGAAGACAGTTCCTCCTGGTTTATATTTTTAGATTGGCTGGATTCCACAGCAAGTGACTACCATGGGCTAGAATCACCTGGCAGGGGTTCTGATGAAATATCTACCCAAGATGGAGATATTGGGACTCCTCATGGAAGTAAATCAGATATACTGAAAGGTGAGGTTCAAAAACACTCTCCTTTTCTTTGCCCACCATACTGGTAATGAAATCCTTCACCAACTGTGCAATTTGGTTGGTGGGTGATGTACCCTTTTGTCTTGGCGTAGAAGGTAGAACATCCTCTTCTGATACAATATGGGATCCTGAACATCTCCTGGGCTTTTCATATTTGAACGAGGCAGATCAGATGTGAGAGGTACCAGAAAACAAATGGGATGTGGAGTCTCGAGGATTAGCTTATTCCATTAATTTTGTTAGCATAAGGGCTCTAGTAAATGGTAGGGTTAGAGGTATCATATGCCTCCCATTAAAACCTTGTGTAAACCAGCATGACTCTGGGGTGGATGACTCTGGGGTGGAACAGTCTGCCCTGTTGGTATAAGTGTTAAGAATCAAAGCGATGCACGAGCTGGGATTTGAAGCACAGAGTGTGTCGAAGATTGTTGTGCTTATGCAACTGAGACTCTGTGCTTTTTGTGCACTGACAGCTCTGCAAAGTGGCACCTTTTCTTTTTCGATACCTGTCACTTGCTCAACCCATTGAATTTGACCTGTCCTGCTGACAGGGGAGATACGTTTGAGGAGTTCCTGCTCAACTCAATTCCTGGAGAGGCAGACAAGGCTGTACTTCAGGAGGACTCCTGCTCCTAAGTTCCTCCATTGCACAGACCCTGGATTTCTGGGTATGCAGGGATATCCATCCAGAGTTGTAACAACTGGCCTGGTCATTACCTGGTCCAAGGCAGCAGTAGCAGAGTTCATGCCCATCGATAATGACATTCTCCTGCCACAAACACAGTCCTTGATTCCACTATTTTTAGTTATTTATTATTTATTTATTTAACAATTTTATATACCGACCTTCATAGTAGATTACCATATCGGATCGGTTTACAGTTTAACAGAGGGAAAAAACTAGAGTAACAAATTCACGTAAACAAAAGATAACCAAAGCAGGAATAAGTCAAAGTTACTAGTTACTAGTTCCTAGATACTGTGAGGAAAAAATATGATGATATTTTTATTTATTTATTTATTTACTTTTATATACCGGTGTTCGATTTTACATATCACATCGGTTTACATTTAAACAAAATTTGCAGGAACTTATGCGTTACCTTTGTCAAATACATTAAACATTTAAATATGGGGATTGTTAACAAGGGATGTAAAAGAACATGGGGAATGGCTAACACTATGGGATGCATGAAGGGATGCACAAAGGGGAGTGCCCCTTTGTCGCGCCCCTTCAGCGCGCGACGCCTGGTGTTCTGGCGCCGTTTAACGTCCGTCACAGTCCTCAGTGACATCAGAGGGGGCGGGTCTCCCAATCAAGGATCACACACCGCTCCTCCCCTCTCAGTTTCAGATGGATTCTTTCACCTTTTTTTCTTTCTTTCTGTCTTTCTCATCACATATTAGTTCTTCTCCTTTTTTCTTCTTTTAGAGGCATTGCAAAGTGCTGTTTGGGGGCTACTGAGGCAACTTTTAAAGACAAAAGTATTGAGTTTTTAAGGAAAAAACAAAAGGCAGACAGAGGTTTGTTGGGTGCTGCCAGATGACATCATCCTCATCACGGCTAATTCAGTCCTGCTTATTGATGGAAAAAAGTGCTTTCCCAGATGAAAGAAATGCGCGGTGGTAGTGTTCATATTCCTCCAGTGCTGAATAGCCAGAACCACCTCCTTACAAGTTAGCCTGGGAGAGTACATTTCTATGTTCTAACAAGTCTGTATATACAGTATTACCCTACAGTCCCGCATAATAATGAATACTCCAGTGTCAGAAGAGCACTGATTGCCACATTCAGGGCATCTCTAGCTCTGATACCCCTGAAAGTCCTTCTGTTTCATCTTTGGGTAAACGGAATAGAAGTTATGTAATTAAATCTGAGCTACCACCACTTCTGCTCGGTTGTTTCTTGCACCCTTCCAGGTCACACTGCCCAAAAACAGGTTAAGCAAGTCCAACCGGACACAACATCCGTCAGCCAGCACACAGCCATCAAGCGAGGCCTGGTTATTAGGCGCAGAAACCTCAAGAAAAACTTGCAGCTTAAGATATAAAACCTATAGCACCCTCCCCGATCCCAAATACCAATGCTATCCTTCCCGGTGTGTGAGGACAACCAAGCTACTTAACTTCAGTATGCGCAACTCTCATCTCTCTCTCTCTTTGTATGTGTGTGAGTGGATAGATATACAAATAGATAGATAGAGTGAGAGAGAGATATCTAGAGATAGATATAGATATATATTTTTTACCTTTCTTCATTTCAACCCATGATCTGTGAGCAGTAACACAGGTTGCCTCCATACCCTTCACCAGGCCCTTTGGGCTCAAGAATCCACTCACCAGTCATCTCCTTGTTGCGGACTCTACTGTGAATATGATCAGCTTTCATCTTAAAATAGCCTACTTGAGTACTGGCCCTTGCTGCCAACATCAAAACCTGTCAGACTGTGACCACAGGGCAACCTGAGGACATTGTACATTATGTCTGTCATGTCCCCTCCCCAACAAACTTCCTTCTTGACTTCCTCACCGCTACTGATCCAAAACATCTGATATTTCACTGCAAATTTACCACCCCTCCCCACTTAGCCCTTTGCCAATTTCCTTCCTCCTTAAAAAAAAAAAAAAAAAAAAAGGCTCCAACATCCCTTCCCCTTCGTCAGTTTCTATTTGGGTTTCTCCCTGTTACCAAGCATCTTTCCCATTTAAATGCTGCCTGGGCCGCTCTGGTGGCTAATTGGTACTGTTGTGCACTGCCAAGTGGCAGGTCCCCCAGTTTGGTCTTCCATTCTCTGGGTCAGCCGAGGATGCTCTATAGGAAGCATTCACAGACCCCGGGGGAGGAGAAAGTTGTGCTCATTGCTTAAAGATGATACTGAGTAGCCAGATTCTTGACTTTCTCCTATCTTCACATTTATTAGACTCTTAATCAGGATTTTATCCTCTACAAGTGGAGATCTTACATGTTCTTCTACCCAACATGGTGAAATAAAAGGAGGAAGACCGAAAGACTGTTCTGGATAAGGAAAAATCTTGCAGTGGTCACTGTGGCTAGCAGCTGGGATGTATCCTTAACAGTGGGGACAAAATAACTGGGTAGAATGGATGAGCTAGATGGTCATTTTCTGTCATCATTTACTACATTACTTCTGTTTTTTTGTTTGCTTGGTTTTCTTTGCAATTCCATCAGATGGCAAATCCAATTTTATGCTAAATTTCTCTAAAAAATAAAGTGTTCTTTTATTCCTGTTACTCTCCCCCAGCCTATGTCCCCTTTTGTTCAAGCGTTTCTCATCATGCACTACCTTTCCCTCTTTCTCAAAAGCTGTCACAAAAGCCTGGATCTAACAAGCAATATCGGTTCCCTATCTTCCTCACTCCAATATCAGCTTTACAATATCTGAAAAATCAAACTTTTACTAGTCTTTGAACCCTGCCGCATACTTCATGTCTCCCTCTTCTCATTGGTGTAGGTACAAGGATGTAGGCACCCTGAACAAACCTTCAGCTCTGTGATCCAAATTAATTTTCAGGCCCATAGGCCTGCTACATCCTCCCCCTCAGATTCTGATAATCCCAACAATCATGATGACCCTACTACTATCCTTCCAAAACAATCTGGTAAAAATCACAAAATTGGATATAAGGAAGACAATTTTCAAAAGATGTTTATGTGGGTAAATATGGACAGTGCAAACGAAAAGTACATTCAAAAGTACCTACAGACTTTGCATAAAACATTTTTTAAAAAGAATTACTTTTGAAAATATTAAAAAGTTTATATATTTTACACACACACACACACACACATAATACAAGAATGTTTCAGAAATCATGACATAAAAGAATAAGACTTGCCATATTGGGTCAGACCAAAAGTCCATCAAGCCCAGTATCCTGTTTCCAACAGTAGCCAAGCCTGGGCACAGATACCTGGCAGGTTCCCAAGAGGTAGAGAAATTCCAAGCTGCTTATCCCAAGAATAAGAAGTAGATTTCTGCAACTCTACCTTAATGCTTAATGGACGTTTCCTCCAGGAATTTGTCCAAACCTTTTTTAATCATAGCTATGCTAATAGCTTACATCACATCCTCTAGCAACGAATTCCAGAGATTATGTATTGAATAAAAAATGATTTTCTCTTATTAGTTTTAAATGTATTACCTAGTAACTTCATTGTGTCTCCCCTGGTCTTTGTCAATGTTGGATGACTGTGTCATCTGTGATTTTTGGGGGTAGATTGTAAAAAAAAACATTTATAAAATTTTAAAAAATCCATATTGCATTAGCTGAAGGAAGTTTCTGAAACGGCTGGCCAGGCTGAACCAGGATGTTTCCCCTTAAAACTCACTGTACAAATATTTTTCAAAATGATTTTATCACCTCAATGGCAGTGACACAAATTCCCTCTATTACCAGGCACTTTGTGATGTAACAAAACCCTGCAGGGAAAAAAAAAAAAGACAGAATCTGGATAGCAAACCTTCCATACCAAAACAGCACTAACTCCCAAAACTCAACTAGAACAACCCTACCTCTGAAAAGCAGCACTGGAAATATTAAACCAGGGCCTAGAACAGCAGTGCTATTCTTTTTAGCAGGAAGCAGCAGTGGCCTAATGGTTAAAACAATGGACTGAGAACCAGGAAAACCACTTCCCATATTGTCACTCCTTAAAACTGTGGGCAAGTCGCTTCATCTCCTGTTACCACAAGTATCTTCAGACTATAAGCTCTTTTGGTAAGGGGGATTATTGTACCCAATCCTAAAATTTCTGTAAACCATCTTAATTATTATTAGAAAAATCCAGATTTATTGGTAGTAAAACACCTATTTGGAATAAAGAACAATCTGTACGACACTGAAAAACACAAGTTAGCAAATTACCGTACTTCAGTCGCACATGCACAACACAAACCATCAAAAAATACAGAGGTGACTATAAACTAGAATTAGAAATAAGCAGACAAAAACTGAATTAGAAATACTAAGAAGCCAGAGTCCATATGCTATGCAGCATGGGAGAAAGAGAAACAAATGTCATTTCTTCAATGCGCTATGTAAAAATGCCTGTTTTGAAAATTGGTGAAACTTGCACATGCACAGTTACAAAAATTACTCTTTTTAAGTATTTTTGTTTATGTGGCCTTGTAAACCTGCCCTGAACATTTTAGAGGGCATGTGATATATATTTATTTAAAAATATTTATATTACTTTGGCAACACATACATATTGTGATACCAATAAAGTAATCAGAATCTGATCTGCTCAGTTCACCCTAGCCACAAATCCCTATCCCCCTCGCTGCATGATAGACGGTGGGACTGGAGAGTACAGCAACTCTCCTTAGGCCTAATGAAGTAAGCACACATTTTCTTGTCAAAAAAAAACAAAACATTAGCTCCTAATACAGCAAGTTAATAGTATGCAAATGCATAGAAGTTTAAAAAAAAAAAAAGCAAATGAACTTAATGATTAGAATAAAAAAAAAAGAAGAGCATGCATAAACCATGTTCTGCATGCATCAATCATGGTTAATGCACACAAAATATGATTTATAAGCACAAATACGATTTGCGATTTATGTGCATAAATCCCAAAGCACAGGACCTCCCTCACTACAAACTCCAGGTTCAGCTCCAAGGACCAAGGTGTCCCAAATTATGGCCCTTGAGGCTCATTCTTCCAGTCCACTATCAGCTCTCACTTTTTTTGTTTTTATTTAAAAAAAAAAAAAAAGTAGCATGGAACTAAGTCCCTGAGAGCAGAGGTAGGGCAGTAAGGAGAAGGGGCTGCAGCAGGGAAGAAAGGCCACCACGTATCAGGACCACTGCCACCACCGAAGACAAATGGCAGTAAGGTGGTCTGGGCCAGAAAGAAGAAAAAAAAGGGGAGTACGCTGGAGGAGGATCCAGCCACATTGTCTCCTTCCTACCACTGCTCACATCGGTGCCATAGGAGACCCAGCGGAAGCGGCTGTAGCAGGGACCACACCACAAAACAAAAAATATCAGAGGAATCGGGTCATTGGTGGAGGAAGTGGAAGATGGGGGGGGGGGGGGGGGCGGAGAGCAGGGAGGAAGCATGCTATTGTGGAACAGCTGGGAGGAGGGCGGCAAAAAAGGATGGAAAATGCTGGGTAGGGGAGTGGAAGAGAAGGAGGATGCTACTGCTGCTATGCATGGGTTGTGGATCAGAGGTGAAGGCAGACGGTAGAAATGAAAATCTTTTTAGTATTTGAAGGTGGTCTTTTTTTTTCCCCCGTTGGCAGTCACGCTTGCCCATTTCTCCCACCCATGCCCAGCAGCAGAAGAATTACTGAACACAAATGTGGTCAAAATGTTAAGTGCAAAAATACATCCCTGTGATGTTTTTCTGTTGTATGGGTGTCAAGCTGAAATCCATTAGTGAATTTATGCAATAGCAAGATTTGTTATCCCATACTCTGGAAACTTGGAGCACCCCTGCCCCGCCCCACCCCAGGGCTACTAACTGCCTGGATTTTCTCCAGACAGTATGGATAATAGAGGGAGGAGTGTCCGGAAGCCAGTAGTAGGGCTAAAATGTCCAGACTTTAACAACTGCAGTCCCTTCCGGTCGCCATCTTAGTTGTCCATATGCCCTGCTCCTCTAGCCCTGCAGTGCAGTGCCTTTACCTGATGCTGCCATGGTTGCCGTCTCTCTTGTAGCTCACTGCTCCAACATCAGCTGCACAGGGCTCCATAGCCTGTGTGCGTCAATCTGCTGACATTTGAACTGTGTCCCCAAAGAGGAACCTGAATAGGGGAGCCGCGATGGCCAGAGGGAGAGAAAGAAGACTGAGAAGTGGTGACCAGGCTCTCCCAGCCAGAGAGAGAGAGAGCCGGAGGCTGCAGTGGGGTCCGGGTCCTTACAGCAGAAGAGAGAAGCTGAAATAGTGGTGGCCGCACCTTCCCAGCCAATGAAAGGAGGCAGCAAAATGGTGGCCGGACCCTTCCAGCTGAAGAGAGGTAGTGACAAAAGCAGTGACTGGGCATTCCCGGCTAAAAGAGAGAGCCAGAGGCTGCAGTGCTAGCTGGGCCCTCCTGGCTAAAGAAAGGAGGTGGAGCATCACTGGGGGGGGGGGGGGGGGGGGGGGGTAGGTCCATGCAGCCAAACAAGAGAGCTGTGTCAGCCCATGGAGGAAGTTGCTGCTGCTGTCAATCTGTTCTAGAGAGGGAGGACCCTACCGAAACACACATACGCATGCTCTCTCACAAGAGAGAAGATGAAAGACAGAGAGAGTGTGTGTGTGCGTGCACATATATAAGGGGAGAGAGAGCGCACGCGTACACATGGGGTTAGGTAAGAGCTGTAAAGAAACTGAGGACTGAAAAGATAAGGAGGAAGGGTGAAATCTAGCTATGAGTGACTAGAGGTGCAGAAAAAAGAAATGAAGAAAGGAGATGAGAGAGAAATGTCAATCTAAGAGGCAAATGTAGAGGAAGAAGTGAAAAAGAGAAAAGAAACAAAAAAATAAAAGATCCTGGACAATGTCATAGAATAAGCAGAAAATAAAGACTAGGATCAACATAATGTGAAAAATAAGATGCTGAGACAACAAAAGGTAGAAGAATGCTTGTAGTGGAAATCTGCATCTCTTATCCATCCATTTTGCTCAGCAAAGGAGGAAATGCATTTCTGTTTTGCGTTCTCCAGTGTTGCACTATATGTGGAGTCTGGCTTCTTGGGATTTCTACTGCTGTTTTTGTTTCAATATTTCTAATTGCTGGACACTTCCATATTTGGTGGACACCTGTGTGTGCTGCATGTGTGGCTGAGGTGAGATATATATGCAGTTTTTTTGTATAGGGACTGCTAGCTGCTCTTTTCTGTTCTCTCAGTAGGAGGTACATTGGTATTCTAGGGCCTCATGCAATATTTGCAGTGCTACCTTTACATAGAAAGGGTAATTGATGTTTTTTGGTCAGAGTGTTAGTACTGTTTGGGGATGGCAAGTCAATCTACATAAGTGCAGAGTGTGCTTTTTTGTAGTTTTTTGAATTGCTTTGGAGTGCCTGGTACAGGGTGCAGTTTGTCTCATTGTTACTGAGATAATGCCAAACTTTGAATATTCTTTTTCATATGGTGAACAGAAAGGGGAAACATCCTCCTCCTACTCTGCACCCTTATAGGGGTGTTTCAGTGGTGTAGCGAGGGGGGCTAAGGCCCCTGGCGCCAGGCTGTAGAGGGCGCCCGGGAGGAGGGGATCCCATCCTGCCCAGCCAAGAAAAGTGCCCGTGGCTGATGGGGATTCCCATCCCAACTGGCGGTAGACATGGAAGAGGCCCGTGGTTGCTAGGAGATCCCATCCCACCTGGTGGCCCAACTGAAGGAGAGGGACTGGAGCAGGGCTGGCATGACTGGGGGTGCACGCTTTACATTTGCATAGGGTGGCATAATCCAGGGGGGTTGGCAGAGGCAGCAGATGAGGCCGCGAGGCTGCCAGCAGAGCTCAACCCGCCAGTGGCTGAAAATAAAGAGGCCTCGCTGTTCCCTCTTGTGTGTGCACACCCGGCACAAAATTTTCCTGCGGGTGCACAAAGCTTCTGCACAGGAAAGCCCTGGAAGAGCCCATCCCACCACAGCACAAAGTCAGGAGGAGATTTGTGGGCCATAGTGGAGCCAATCCCACCACGGCCTGAAGTGAAGAGGAGGCTCGCAGGGCTGTGGTGGAGTCCATCCCACCAAGGCCTGTCGTGAGGAGGCAGCCATCCATGCATGTGTGTGTTCGAGCCCGCGTGCAAATATGCGTGTGTGTGCATGCACAAGTGCCTAAGTGCATGTGCACCTATGAGAGCCTGTGTGTCACATACAGGCACGAAGAGCGAGAGCGAGAGCAAGAGCGAGAGCGAGCGAGCGAGAAGTTGTGCAGCCCTAATTCCCCCAATCCACAAATATCTCAGAGTGACTAGAAATCTAAAAATCCCAGGTGTGGAGAACAGGAGATTTTTTAATCCTTATTAGTTTTAATTATTGGGTGTAATTATATGTTTCAGTTTTAAAAAAAAATTTTAGGGGGGTATTGGAATATTTTTTAAATTATTAGATATTTTAATCATCAGATGTTTAGAAATGTTTTATTGGTTTTTGGGAAATTTTGGATATTCTATTAACTGTCTGAAATATTTATTTTTAAGAATACTATTTTATTATTATGATTGATGTTTCATATTTCTTGATTTTTATTTTATTTTATTTTATTTTTATGTTTTAGGAAAAATGGTAATGTTCCTGTTTTTCTATTGCTGCTATGCATATAGAGGCTGGCATGTTGGTGGTTCCAGTTCATGACTTCTCTGTATGTTTCTATTTATGGTTTCTGGTTTCTTCTGTATTTGGTCAGGGTTTGTTTGTGTTCTGCATGTGTGACCAAGGTGAGGTATTTTCCTGGCATGTAGCTTCTATAGCAGCCAGATATGGTCTGCTTTCCTAAAAGGAGTTGTATTGGTTTTCTAGAGCCAGGTGCAATATGTGCACTGTTGCCTTTTCATAGATAAGGTTTTTACTGTTTGAGTGCTGGCAGTTAGTATTGTTTTGGTATAGGAGGTTTACTATATTGTAATGGTAATTCTGTTCATTCATGGCATTGTGAGGGACAAGCTCATGCCCTCACATGCATTACAAAAAGTCAAATTCCATAAGAGTTCCAAGTGTCCTTTTTGCAGAATTTTCCAGTTGGCCCCATGTAAATATAATATGCATGTTGTGATATCTTTGCCTCAGAAGACTGTACTTTTGAATGATTTTTTTCAAATAAAATTTCTTATAAATGCATGACATGTATGTGTGGGCCGGGGGGGGGGGGGGGGGGGGGGAGGCATATGAGCAAGGCTCTAAGGTTTGCCTAGGATACCTAACACCCTTCCCTTCAACATGGGTTCCATTGGGGGGGGGGGGGGGGGGGGTGCAGTTGTCAGGTTTTTAAAAATACAGATTGCTGGGGGGAGTTGGGCTTTATTTGATGGGCCCAGGACAGAGATTGAATGAATTGGGGGGGGGGGGGGGGGCCAGCACAATAACTGATTACACAGGGCAGCAGAAAAGATAGTGCTGGCCCTGAACTGCAGCCAGAGTCGGCACGTGCGCGCGCGACTGAGAGAGCACAGAGTCGGCGCGCGTGTGTGTGTGCGCGCGTGCCTGAGAGAGCACAGAGTCGGCGCACGTGTGTGTGTGCACGCGCGCCTGAGAGAGCAGAGTCGGCGCGCGTGTGTGTGTGTGTGTGCGCGCGCCTGAGAGAGCACAGAGATGGCGCGTGTGTGTGTGCGCGCGCCTGAGAGAGCACAGAGTCGGCGCGTGTGTGTGTGTGTGCGCGCGCCTGAGAGAGCACAGAGTCGGCGCGTGTGTGTGTGTGTGCGCGCGCCTGAGAGAGCACAGAGTCGGCGCGTGTGTGTGTGTGTGTGTGTGTGCGCGCGCCTGACAGAGCACAGAGTCGGTGCGTGTGTGTGCGTGTACGCCTGAGAGAGCACAGAGTCGGTGTGTGTGTGTGTGCGCGCACGCCTGAGAGCACAGAGTCGGTGTGTGTGTGTGTGCGCGCACGCCTGAGAGAGCACAGAGTCGGTGTGTGTGTGTGTGGGTGTGCGCGCGCGCCTGAGAGAGCACAGAGTCGGTGTGTGTGTGTGTGGGTGTGCGCGCGCGCCTGAGAGAGCACAGAGTCGGTTTGTGTGTGTGTGTGTGTGTTTACGCCTGAGAGACCACAGAGTCGGTGTGTGTGTGTGTGTGTTTATGCCTGAGAGAGCACAGAGTCGGTGTGTGTGTGTGTGCACACGCCTGAGAGAGCACAGAGTCGGTGTGTGTGTGTGCGTACGCCTGACATAGCACAGAGTCGGTGTGTGTGTGTGTGTTTACGCCTGAGAGAGCACAGAGTCGGTGTGTGTGTGTGTGTGTGTTTACGCCTGAGAGACCACAGAGTCGGTGTGTGTGTGTGTGTGTGTGTGTGTTTATGCCTGAGAGAGCACAGAGTCGGTGTGTGTGTGTGTGCACACGCCTGAGAGAGCACAGAGTCGGTGTGTGTGTGTGCACGCCTGAGAGAGCACAGAGTCGGCGCGTGTGTGTGCGCGCACCTGAGAGAGCACAGAGTCGGTGTGTGTGTGTGTGTGTGCGCGCGCGCCTGAGAGAGCACAGAGTCTGTGTGTGTGCGCGCGCCTGAGAGAGCTCAGAGTCTGTGTGTGTGCGCGCGCCTGAGAGAGCACAGAGTCTGTGTGTGTGTGTGTGTGCGCGCGCCTGAGAGAGCACAGAGTCGGTGTGTGTGTGTGCGCACGCCTGAGAGAGCACAGAGTCGGTGTGTGTGTGTGCGCACGCCTGAGAGAGCACAGAGTCGGTGTGTGTGTGTGTGCGCGCACGCCTGAGAGAGCACAGAGTCGGTGTGTGTGTGCACGCCTAAGAGAGCACAGAGTCGGTGTGTGTGTGTGTGTGCGCACGCCTGAGAGAGCACAGAGTCGGCGCGTGCGCGCGCGCCTGAGAGAGCACAGAGTCGGTGTCTGTGTGTGTGTGTGTGCACGCCTGAGAGAGCACAGAGTCTGTGTGTGTGTGTGTGTGTGTGTGTGTGTGCACGCCTGAGAGAGCACAGAGTCGGTGTGTGTGTGTGTGTGCACGCCTGAGAGAGCACAGAGTCTGTGTGTGTGTGTGCGCACGCCTGAGAGAGCACAGAGTCGGTGTGTGTGTGTGTGTGTGCACGCCTGAGAGAGCACAGAGTCGGTGTGTGTGTGTGTGTGTGTGTGTGTGTGCACGCCTGAGAGAGCACAGAGTCGGTGTGTGTGTGTGTGTGTGCGCGCACGCCTGAGAGAGCACAGAGTCGGTGTGTGTGTGTGTGTGTGTGTGCGCGCACGCCTGAGAGAGCACAGAGTCGGTGTGTGTGTGTGTGTGCGCGCACGCCTGAGAGAGCACAGAGTCTGTGTGTGTGCGCACGCCTGACAGAGCACAGAGTCGGTGTGTGTGTGTGTGTGTGTGTTTACGCCTGAGAGAGCACAGAGTCGGCGTGTGTGTGTATGTGTGCACGCCTGAGAGCACAGAGTCGGCGCGTGTGTGTGTGCGCGCGGGCCTCAGAGAGCACAGAGTCGGCGCGCGTGTGTGTGCGTGCGCTCCTGAGAGAGCACAGAGTCGATGCGTGTGTGTGCGTGTGTGCGCACGCCTGAGAGAGCACAGAGTCGGTGTGTGTGTGTGTGTGTGTGTGCGCGTACGCCTGAGAGGGCACAGAGTCTGTGTGTGTGTGTGTGTGTGTGTGTGTGCGCGCGCACGCCTGAGAGAGCACAGAGTCGCTCTGTGTGTGTGTGTGCGCGCACGCCTGAGAGAGCACAGAGTCGCTGTGTGTGTGTGTGTGCGCGCGCACGGCTGAGAGAGCACAGAGTCGCTGTGTGTGTGTGTGTGTGTGTGTGCGCGCGCACGCCTGAGAGAGCACAGAGTCGGTGTGTGTGTGTGTGGGTATGCGCGCGCGCCTGAGAGAGCACAGAGTCGGTGTGTGTGTGTTTGCGCCTGAGAGAGCACAGAGTCGGTGTGTGTGTGTGTGTGTGTTTACGCCTGAGAGAGCACAGAGTCGGTGTGTGTGTGTGTGTGTTTACGCCTGAGAGAGCACAGAGTCGGTGTGTGAGTGTGTGTGTGTGTTTACGCCTGAGAGAGCACAGAGTCGGTGTGTGTGTGTGTTTACGCCTGAGAGAGCACAGAGTCGGTGTGTGTGTTTACGCCTGAGAGAGCACAGAGTCGGTGTGTGTGTGTGTGTGTTTATGCCTGAGAGAGCACAGAGTCGGTGTGTGTGTGTATGTGTGCACGCCTGAGAGCACAGAGTCGGCGCGCGTGTGTGTGTGCGCGCGCGCCTGAGAGAGCACAGTCGGCGCGCGTGTGTGTGTGTGTGCGCGCCTGAGAGAGCACAGAGTCGGTGCGCGTGTGTGTGCACGCCTGAGAGAGCACAGAGTCGGTGTGTGTGTGTGTGCGCGCACGCCTGAGAGAGCACAGAGTCAGTGTGTGTGTGTGTGTGTGCGCACGCCTGAGAGAGTACAGAGTCAGTGTGTGTGTGTGTGTGTGCGCACGCCTGAGAGAGCACAGAGTCGGTGTGTGTGTGTGTTTGCGCCTGAGAGAGCACAGAGTCGGTGAGTGTGTGTGTTTGCGCCTGAGAGAGCACAGAGTCGGTGCGTGTGTGTGTGTTTAGCCTGAGAGAGCACAGAGTCGGTGTGTGTGTGTGTGTGTGTGTGTTTACGCCTGAGAGAGCACAGAGTCGGCGCGTGCGGGCGCGCCTGAGAGAGCACAGAGTCGGCGCGTGTGTGTGTGCGCGCGCCTGAGAGAGCACAGAGTCGGTGTGTGTGTGTGTGTGCCCGCCTGAGAGAGCACAGAGTCGGTGTGTGTGTGTGTATGCACGCCTGAGAGAGCACAGAGTCGGTGTGTGTGTGTGTGCACGCCTGAGAGAGCACAGAGTCGGTGTGTGTGTGTACGCCTGAGAGAGCACAGAGTCGGTGTGTGTGTGCGCGCGCCTGAGAGAGCACAGAGTCACTGTGTGTGTGTGCGCGCGCCTGAGAGAGCACAGAGTCGGTGTGTGTGTGTGTGTGTGTGTGCGCGCACGCCTGAGAGAGGACAGAGTCGGTGTGTGTGTGCGCGCACGCCTGAGAGAGCACAGAGTCGGTGTGTGTGTGTGTGTGTGCGCGCACGCCTGAGAAAGGACAGAGTCAGTGTGTGTGTGTGCGCGCACGCCTGAGAGAGCACAGAGTCGGTGTGTGTGTGTGTGGGTGTGCGCGCGCGCCTGAGAGAGCACAGAGTCGGTGTGTGTGTGTGTGTTTGCGCCTGAGAGAGCACAGAGTCGGTGAGTGTGTGTGTTTGCGCCTGAGAGAGCACAGAGTCGGTGCGTGTGTGTGTGTGTTTACGCCTGAGAGAGCACAGAGTCAGTGTGTGTGTGTGTATGTGTGTGCGCGCGCCTGAGAGAGCACAGAGTCTGTGTGTGTGTGTGTGTGTGTGTATGTGTGTGCGCGCGCCTGAGAGAGCACACAGTCGGTGTGTGTGTGTATGTGTGTGCGCGCGCGCCTGAGAGAGCACAGAGTCGGTGTGTGTGTGTGTGTGTATGTGCGTGCCTGAGAGAGCACAGAGTCGGTGTGTGTGTGTGTGTATGTGTGCGCGCGCCTGAGAGAGCACAGAGTCGGTGTGTGTGTGTGCGCGCGCCTGAGAGAGCACAGAGTGTGTGTGTGTGTGTGTGTGTGCGCGCCTGAGAGAGCACAGAGTCAGTGTGTGTGTGTGTATGTGTGTGCGCGCGCCTGAGAGAGCACAGAGTCGGTGTGTGTGTGTGTGTATGTATGTGTGTGCGTGCGCCTGAGAGAGCACAGAGTCGGTGTGTGTGTGTGTATGTGTGTGCGCGCGCCTGAGAGAGCACAGAGTCGGTGTGTGTGTGTATGTGTGTGCGCGCGCCTGAGAGAGCACAGAGTCGGTGTGTGTGTGTGTGTATGTGTGTGTGCGCGCCTGAGAAAGCACAGAGTCGGTGTGTGTGTATGTGTGCGCGCGCCTGAGAGAGCACAGAGTCGGTGTGTGTGTGTGTGTGTGTGTGCCTGAGAGAGCACAGAGTCGGCGTGTGTGTGCCTGAGAGAAAGTCAGCCAGTGGTGTGGGTGCTTGAGAGAGAGGGAGTCAGCCAGCGTGTGTGTCCGTGAGCGTGTGTCAGTTTTGAAAATGTGTTTGTGTGAGTATGAGGATAAACGTGTTTGTATATGAGAAAGGAGAACTTTTGTACACCTCCCTTCCATTCCCACTACTCCACAACAATCTCAGGATGAATGGAAGTCAAAAGTTCCCAAGTAAGGAGAGAGTGATTTCTTTTTTATCCTTATTGATTTTAATTAATCGGGTGTTATTTGATGTGTGTACTGTTTGTAAAATTAAAAAATATTATATAAAAACACCAATACAATATTTAAAGTTTTCAATTATTGGATGTTATTTTGTTCATTCGCTATTTTGAAGTATTAATGCCTTTTATTAATATGGTTTTACTATTAAAATTGATGCTTTATATTTCTTGATTTTATTGTTTGATGTTTTCTGAGGAATGGTGATGTTTCTGTTTGTCCATTGGTGCACTACTTATGGATTCCGACTTGTTGCGGTTTCCAGTTCAGTTTGTGTCTGCACTTTTCCATCTATACAGTATGGTCATTTTATTCTGTATTTGGTGAGGGTCTGTCTGTGTTCTGCATGTGTGATTAAGGTTAAGAATTCTGCTAATGAGTCGTTTCTATGTAGGGATCTATAGAAACTTGGTTTGTTCTAATTTCCTAATAAGAGGTATACTGGTGTTTTAGGATCTGGTGTAATGTTTGCAGCGCCATCTTTTCATGGGGTTGTATAACTGTTTGCGTGCTGGCAATTAGTGCTGTTTTAGAATGGGAGGATTACTATATTGTAATTGTAATTTACTTTGCTCGTGGCTTTCTGAGGACCTCATCCACACAGAACATGTGGTACAATAGTCCTAATACCTTATGGGGCGGATTTTCAGAGCCCTGCTCGCGTAAATCCGCCCAAAACCGGGCGGATTTACGCGAGCAGGGCCCTGCGCGCCGGGAAGCCTATTTTACATAGGCCTCCCGGCACGCGCAGAGCCCCGGGACTCGCGTAAGTCCCGGGGTTCTCCGAGGGGGGCGTGTCGGGGGTGTGTCGGGGGGCGGGCCCGGTTGTCGCGGCGTTTCGGGGGCGTGTCGGCAGCGTTTTGGGGCGGGTACGGGGGCGTGGCTACGGCCCGGGGCGGTCCGGGGGCGTGGCCGCACCCTCCGTACCCGCCCCCAGGTCGCGGCCTGGCGCGCGGGGATTTACGCCTCCCTCTGGGAGGCGTAAATCCCCCGACAAAGGTAAGGGGGGGGTTTAGACAGGAGCGCGAATAGCCTACTTTTGTTTGCGCCTGGAGCGCAAACAAAAGTAGGCTATTCGCGCTCCTTTTAAAATCCGCCCCTATGGTTCCAAGTGTCTTTCTGGCATTTAAGAACATAAGAACATAAGAAATTGCCATGCTGGGTCAGACCAAGGGTCCATCAAGCCCAGCATCCTGTTTCCAGAGGCCAAAACCAGGCCACAAGAACCTGGCAATTACCCAAACACTAAGAAGATCCCATGCTATTGATGCAATTAATAGCAGTGGCTATTCCCTAAGTAAACTTGATTAATAGCCGTTAATGGACTTCTCCTCCAAGAGCTTATCCAAACCTTTTTTGAACTCAGCTACACTAACTGCACTAACCACATCCTCTGGCAGCAAATTCCAGAGCTTTATTGTGTGTTGAGTGAAAAAGAATTTTCTCCGATTAGTCTTAAATGTGCTACTTGCTAACTTCATGGAATGCCCCCTAGTCGTCCTATTATTCGAAAGTGTAAATAACCGAGTCACATCTACTCGTTCAAGACCTCTCATGATCTTAAAGACCTCTATCATATCCCCCCTCAGCCGTCTCTTCCCCAAGCTGAACAGCCCTAACCTCTTCAGCCTTTCCTTATAGGGAAGCTTTTCCATCCCCTTTATCATTTTGGTTGCCCTTCTCTGTACCTTCTCCATTGCAACTATATCTTTTTTGAGATGCGGGTTTTCTGGTTGACACCGCAACAATGCATGCAAATATAATGTACATGCTGCTGGGAAATTTGCATTTCAAAAGACTGCACTTAGTTTCCTTTTTCATGTAAAATCTTTTATTCTAAAATGTATAATTTGAAATTGTGTGTGGAGAAGGCTGTGAGCGGGGGGGGGGGGGGGGGGAGGCTGGGCACAAAGCTGCAAGATTCATTAGGGTGCCCAATACCCTTGCACTGACCTAGATTAGAAAAGAATACAAATTAAATGTTAAAAAAAAACAAAAAAACGAAATGAGGGGCCAGCACAGTATTTGTTCACACAGGGCTGCAAAAAAGTTAGCACTAGCCCTGCATGGTGGCAGCCTGTGGTGGCATGCTGGCGGGGTTCCCACCCCCTCCAATGAAAAAAAGACCCCTATGCAGTGATACCGTGTGGTGATTTGCTGACAGGATTTTTTCTTTTTTTTGGGGGGGGGGGCGCGCACAGAGGAGACAACACAAATGCATTGGCCCCTGGGCACCGGAGACCCTTGCTACACCTCTGGGATGTTTCTGTGGACACAGAATATTTGTTTGCAGAATGGGAGGTGCAGGATTTCTCTAGGGGCTCTGTTCTATTCTGTATAGGTTTGGGGTTAAAGATAGATCACCTGCATATAAGAGGACTGAGTGAATGATTGTACTGAATAATTGGTCTTTATCTGCCGTCATTTACTATCAGGTCGATACAGTAAAGTGTGCTCCGTCGGAGCACACTGTCAGCCTGCTCTGGACGCGTGTTTTCCCTTACCCCTTATTCAGTAAGGGGAGGAAAACACGCGGCCCACCTGCGGCACCTAATAGCGCCCTCAACATGCAAATGCAAATGCATGTTGATGGCCCTATTAGGTATGTGCGCGGGATCCAGTAAGTAAAATGTGCAGCCAAGCCCAAAGGTCGGCGCTAATTTCTTCCGGCGCCAGGAAAGTGCACAGAAAAGCAGTAAAAACTGCTTTTCTGTGCACCCTCCGACTTAATATCATAGCGATATTAAGTCGGAGGTCCCGAAAGTAAAAAAAAAATAAATAAATAAAAATTTGAATTCGGCCCGCGGCTGTCGGGCCGAAAACCGGACGCTCAATTTTGCCGGCGTCCGGTTTCCGAGCCCGTGGCTGTCAGCGGGCTCGAGAACCGACGCCGGCAAAATTGAGCGTCTGCTGTCAAACCTGCTGACAGCCGCCGCTCCTGACAAAAAGGAGGCGCTAGGGACGCGCTAGTGTCCCTAGCGCCTCCTTTTCCCCGTTTTTCCCGTGTCACCTCATTTAAATACTGAATCGCCCGCACCAGCAAAGGGCTGGTGCGCGCGCCGGGAGAGCGGGCGTTCGTCCGCTCTCCCGCGGACTTACAGTATCGACCTGTATGTTAGTAATGGTGGGGTGGCAAGAACAATCGTGCATGGATGTGGAAGGACGTCATTGGCCAAAATTTTATTTGGCACCTCTAGCTATTCTGAATTTTCATGTTTAAAGTTAACAACCCTATCTCTCCCAGCCCCGCCCCCATCCAATGCCTCAGCCCTCTGAGTGGTTTCAAAAGGTTGATTGTGGCCCTCTTTTTTTTTTTTTTTTAATAATTTCAATCATTCAAAATAATGAAAAACTTACATGAATTGTTTGAACAATGCAGAATTAACACAAGTATAATAGAAAAAAATACATTTTGCAGGTCAAATAACAGCCTTCATTATCAAGAAACAAGGGAGTGAGCATAAAGAAGAAAAAAGTAAAAAAGGCAATCACTCACATAAAGAGCCACCAAGCCAGCTGGATTACTACTTAAATATCATAGCCTACCCTATATTCATAAACAGAAGTCTAATTAACTAAGTCTCAGCAACTTTATCTAATACAAAGGATTCCAACTGCAGCGGATCGGTAAAAATAAACATTCTTTTGAAAGGTAATAAAGCATTTACAAGTATATTTGAGAAAGAACAATTTGGGGGACCCCTGTCATAGACTAAGACTAGTCCCAGATACTCTAGTCCACCTCAAGTCAGGAGTTACATTTCCAGTGTTAAGAAAACGGGAGCCAATCCAACACATCTCTCTGCACTGGGTAGTAATAGCTAATGCCTTAAACATGGGGTTTGCACTATTCTGTGCATACATTTTGTGCGCTAAACGCCTTGTTAAATCAAGAATAAAGTTGTAAGCGCAAAAATGCACACAACCACACGCTAATGTGCACACAGCCGAACACATTATAAGACCAGGGCACTTGTTTGGCTCTGTCCATTCTAACCTTCCCCCCTCCCTCCTGCATGGCCTGAGGAAAGGCTCGAGCTGGAAGAAGAGGGTGGTGGACACTGGCCAGCAGAATCATGGGGCAGTGAAACCCCTGATAATGTCCAGCCAAAACTGCTGCACTCTAGGCCAGGGCTTCTCAAACCTGTCCTGGGGACCCCACAACCAATCGGATATTCAGGATAACAGCAATGAATATGCATGAGATAAATTTGCATAATATGGAGACTCATGAAATGCACATTTATCTCTTGCATATTCATTGCAGATATCCTGAAAACTCAACTGGCTATGGAGTCCCCAGGACAGGTTTGGGAAGCCCTGCTCTAGGAAATTGCATAAGTTTGCCTCTCGAATGAGCCAGTCCTACTTCTCATATCTGGACTACTTTAACTTGCAACTCTTTGCTCTCCCTAACTCTGTACTGTGTTTACTACAGATTCACCCAAAAGAAAATCACTAATGTCTGCCTTCCCAAAGTATACTTTTGATGCATTCTCTTCATGGACTCCCTGTCAAATACAGGTTTCTGCAAAACTCCTAACCCTCAACTATTAGGGGCGGATTTTAAAAGGTGCGCGAATAGCCTACTTTTGTTTGCGCTCCAGGCGCAAACAAAAGTACGCTGGATTTTAGTAGATACGCGCGGAGCCGCGCGTATCTGCTAAAAACCTGGATCGGCGCGCGCAAGGCTATCGATTTTGTATAGCCGGCGCGCGCCGAGCCGCACAGCCTACCCCCATTCCCTCCGAGGCCGCTCCGAAATCGGAGCGGCCTCGGAGGGAACTTTCCTTTGCCCTCCCCTCACCTTCCCCTCCCTTCCCCTACCTAACCCCCCCGTCCGGCCCTGTCTAAACCCCCCCCCTTACCTTTGTCGGGGGATTTACGCCTCCCTCCGGGAGGCGTAAATCCCCGCGCGCCAGCGGGCCTCCTGCGCGCCGGGCCGCAACCTGGGGGCGGGTACAGAGGGCGCGGCCACGCCCCCGGACCGCCCCGGGCCGTAGCCACGCCCCCGTACCCGCCCCCAAAACGCTGCCGACATGCCCCCGAAACGCCGCGACGACCGGGCCCGCCCCCGACACGCCCCCCTCGGAGAACCCCGGGACTTACTCGAGTCCCGGGGCTCTGCGCGCGCCGGGAGGCCTATGTAAAATAGGCTTCCCGGCGCGCAGGGCCCTGCTCGCGTAAATCCGCCCGGTTTTGGGCGGATTTACGCGAGCAGGGCTCTGAAAATCCGCCCCTTAACGTATATGTGATATTGCACCTCTCCCTCCCTTTTTATTTCTTCAAGGCTACAAAACTCAATGGCTCCCATTGTTCCCATTCCCATACTTTACTTTCTATTCCACCCATCAAGCAGATACCTTCCTGCTTCGGGGGCATAAACTGGATAGCTGTGACCAGGTTATCAGGAAGGAAGGGGTGAGGTAACACATTCCCACAGCAAAGAACAAGGGCATACTTGGGGTTCAATAGGCCACAGTTTAATTGTATGCAATAAGTGAACAAATGCACAACAAACCTAAATATCCGAGCCATAAAGTCATCTTATCAGGCATCCCTGAGGCAGGCAGTGCATCACCTCAGGACCTGTGCCACCACAGTCAAGCAGAGCCCAGTCCTTCTGAGAAGTGTTCCTCGTGAGCGTTTCTGGTTAACGTGCCACACACAAGCAAGGTGACACCTCAACTGACGGGGACATCCAGTCTGCTGCCGCACCAGAGCCGACCAGACCTAACGGCAGCCAGCCTCCCAGAGCATCACATGCTATCACCACAAACATACAATGCACTGCCTCTGATCCAAAAACCCTTCCCGACTCAAAGGGCCCGGGTAGCCAAAGGCTTGCCCAGAACCCTCCCTCACCACAGCTGTGGCCTATGAACTAGTCACCACCCAGTACCCTATGAATGGCCCACCTCAGGATGTTTAAGAAAAGGTCCCGAGTCATGTCCAAAAGCTGCACCCCATACTTGCAAAATATGTCCTCGCACACAATGCAAAGCCAGTTGTGCCTAATATGGCGATCCCTATCATGTTCAGCGAAATTGCTGATCTGCTTGTTCAGCTCCTACATCCAGCAACCCCATAGCTATGGGGTTCAAGAACTGACAGCAGAGGATGATCTCAGACCAAACAACCCTTGTAAAAAGGACATCAAGGACAAAAAAAACCAGAGAGTGTGATTTCATTCAGTTATTCAAGAGAAGCCAGCCAGGAATTCCCCCCAGATCTTTGCCCCTCAGGTAAATAATGAGCACCTCGGGTGGTGCAAATATGACCAACTGGTTCCACAGAAGGGGGATGAGCTGCTTCCAACGCATTCCCCTTCTGTACAACTATTGTACCATTACATCACAAGATGCAAGACCCAAATGCGCACCCAGCACTCTTTTCTTTGCCTGATGTTCGGCCCAAAATACAAAACGAGTGTCCTGTGATCCACACGGTCCACAGTCACCAGTAAAAACACCACGAACTGTTAGCAATCAGACAATGGAGCTTCGTAATACCAGCCCCCCCTCCCCACACACACACACAACACTATGATGAAACTCAGTGGCTCAGGACACCATTCCCCTTCCCAACGCAGGATAGGCAGGCAGTGGAGCATCACCTACCAATTCGTTGTATGGCAGTGCCCGAGAAAACCAGCCGCGGCCACGCTGGAGGTGACACCAATCCGGAATGAGCGCGTTTTAAAACTGCTCCTTCTTAAGTCCAGCCATGCCTAGAGCCCGCTTCAAGATGGCATTGAATTGAAATCTCCTCAGCAGGAGAAGGTTGGTGTGCACTAGACATTGGCCTCCCCCCCCAGCTGGCCTAAGGACACATACGGGCAAATTTTTTAAATCAGTCACGCATGTAAAAACGGGGGTTACGCGCGTGGCCGGGCCTAGCGCATTTTCAAAGAGGCTCAGTCATGCGCGTATCCCCTATTATGCGCCAAAGTGCCGGACTCAGGGAAAGGGGTGGAGCTGGAGGTGACCGGTATAGCGACCATTTGCCGCTGTGCCAGGGAAACGCATGCTGGCAGTCGGCCAGCGAGCGCAAGTTGCTTCTGTTCCAACGGAGCAGTAAGCAACACAACAAAAATAATGAAAGGTAGGAGAAAGGGTTTAGGGGGTGGAGTATGGATAGGGAAGTTTCCTCCCAGTCCGCTCCTTAATTGGAGCAGACTGGGAGGTAACTCGGGGAGACCATTGCGTCACCATGCATAATCTTATAAAATAGAACCCCCCTGTGCATGCGAATTATAAAATCGTGTGTGTGGTAATGGGATTTTTTTTTTTTTTTTAACATGTGCGCATGTTATAAAATCAGCACAACCATATGCACGCACACCTTTTAAAATCTACCCCATAGTGCGAGACATTTGAGAAGGGACATGTGGGCTAGCCCTGGCTGTGGTGCTGGGATTTTGACACATCCCACCCTAGATGGACAGTCTTGGATCTCCTAATCCTTACTAGCAGTTTGCTATTACTGACTGATATGTCGGGGGCGCAGAGGCCGAAATAGTCATGCCTATTACTCACCTCGGCCACTACCTCACTCAACCTAAGGTGAAGGCAGCGTGAAATAAGGCCAGCTCAAAAGGGTCAGCCACCACCATCTGCAACACAAGCCACAAGGCTACTAAGTGTTCATGCAAAATTGGCCTGCATGCGTCAGGAACGCAGGGCTTCGACTTAGCCCACCCAGTCAGGACCTGCCTAACCACAAAGTCTCTGACAGGTTGGGCCAGCCTTGAGTTTTAGCAAAGATCACGAAGCCCGCAAGGTTGGCCTGTACTGTGCCCCAGGATGTGCCACTCTGCTGAGCTTGCACTGTCAACTGCACTATCGCATGAGCAGGACACCAAGGCTTGTCTGAAGTGTCCAACAAGTCCATCACCTCATTGTATCCCCCTCACATATGCACGCCAGGTAAATGGTGTGATCGATTGGCACAGCAGCTCAAGTACATCCTAACTCCCATGATCCAGAGGTATGCCGGCACTGGAGTCCCCGATTCATTGGCAGCCGGTACCAGTCCCCTGAAGTCTTCCCACTTGCAGTGAGAAAGACAGTCAGCAATCTTGTTGCGCAAACAGGGATGTGCCTCGCCCGCACCACTAGATATAGCTACTAACACCTCAGGGCCATCGCTCTTAGTAACTCAGAAACTGGCGCACATTTGGCAAACTGGCAATCGATATGGACAATAGCAAGGTTATCACACTAAAATATCATCCTTCGGTTAGCTAAACAAATGCCCCATATGTGCAGTGATTCAGTGATACCACCACTAGAAACAACTCCAGGAAAGTGATATTTGATGTGATCTCAGACTGTGACCAGCTCTCCGCGCACCAGGCCCCCTGGCAATACATCCAGCAACCCCAAGTCTCCGCACACCAGGACCTCTGGCTATACATGCCAAACTCAATGCCACCGGAAGGATCTAAGAAGAGCTCCAGGTCAAAGCTGGACACTGCAGGGGGCAACCACACCACCGTGCTGTTGAAATTGGCCACGAATAGCTCCCAAACTTCCAGGTTACCCTTAACCAATGGTGCCTCCTCCTGACTGCTGTGAATGCCTGAATTAACCTGCGTAGAAATGCTCGCCCCACAGGGATAACCCTACAGGCAAAAGCCAAGCTCCCGATGAGGGACTGTGCTCGCTAGATCTTTAAGGTCTAGCGAGCACAGTGGATCAGCTCAGTCAGCTTCTGGACGGAGTCAGACTCAATGCCCAGGAATGTGAGCACATTGGTTGGAGGTTCCAATTTATCAACTGCCAGAGGGACCCCAAAAGTTGTGCGTCATTCCCTGAAAGCCGTTGAACAAGTCCCAGCAAATGGTTAAAAAACCATCTAGATAATGGACCAAGCATGTCAAGCCTTCTTCTACGAGACAGCTCCCAGTGCAAGTCGGTGCCACAGGCCTTGAAGTAAGCACATGAAATGAAGCATCCCATTGGCGTGCACTTACTGAAGTAGTAAGTGCCCTAGAATGAGAAACCCAGAACAAGCAAGCTATTTGGGTGCATGAGGAGGAGCCAGAAGGCCAACTTAATATCAGCCTTGGCCATAAGAGCCCCCCCCACCCCTCAGTCTCCAAGGAGATCAAGTGCCCTACTGAAGGATGCGGACTGCACTGTGCAGATCTCCTGCAAAATGAAATTGTTGATCAGCTGGGTAGGACAGGTTGTGCATTAGCCTAAACTTGCCCAGCTCTTTCTTGGGTACCACATCTAAGGGCAACAAGATCATCTTGGTAAATGGGGGGGGGGGGGGGGGAGGGGAAATGGCCCTACTATCTTGCCCAAACTCAGCTCAATGGCCAACTTTGTTCCTCACCACTCTGGCGAAATGGGTAGCGGACAGCACATTTCTGCAGAGGACAACAGTCAAAGGGCCTTTGTGCGGGATCCTAAAGCCATCCTTAAGTCCCTCCCTTAATTTGGAGGTGACTTTCGAATCAGGGTGGAGCCCCAAGCTCCTTTCCAGATGACGCCACTGTACAGGAGTTGGAGCCCTACTGAAAGCACTACTTCCCCTTTCTGCTAAGGACCTTTCTGGGGGCATTTGGTGGCAGAGTGACTGGCAGAGCAGGTGGTGCAAATGTGTTTATACTTTCGCTCCTGCACCGGACATCCCCCTTTGTTAAACCACCAGCAAACCTTGGCAGGAGTCACCCTTGACCCTGGGGGTTGTCCTAACCCCAAAAGGAATGGCAACCCACTGACACATACAAGCTCCTAGCCATCATGTGGGTGAGTCATAACTCAATGTCGTGGGTGCCCCAGGACATGCGCAGAGTGTCGGCCATTCTCTCCCTGAACCTTTCATCATAGCTGAGCCAAGCAAAATCGCTCATATATAGAATGGGCACTAACAATTACATCTAAATAGGACCACATCGCCAAATCCAGAGAGGAATCTGTCCAGCCCACTATCGATGCCAGTTAAGCGAAGAAATGTACCCAGTTGTTGATGTTCCTTGCAACCCTTCTGTTCCCGGCAGGCAGCTCTTGTCACCTGTGCCCTTCCAGGAATTCTCCCCCTTTCTGTGCCCCTCCAGCATGCTGAATAAGTCAAGGTACTGAAGCCTAATGTAGCACCGGAGGGAACAAGCTACACCCTGCCATAACTGTTTGGTAGTGTTCACTTCGGGCAAGCCCTGCATCTGCAGCAGCGCTGCCTCCCAAACTCTACACTACCAAAGAATCCCAGGAGCCTGATAAAGACACAGATGAAGAACTCAGACTAATAGATGAATCAGAGCAGTGGGCATGTCTTCTGCTTCTGACTTTAGTTACACCAAATATAATACTACATAAAACCCAAAATGTTTGTTAATGTAAGAAACAGGTACAGAGTTCCTGAATTATGCCAGCAATAGGACTGGACTTCCTGCCCTTCTCTCTACAGCAGTACAAGAATTTTCTCGGATTATTCTTTACAAGGGGACCTTAATACTGTGCGATTATTTTTTCTATACCATTTTCAAGCAGCAGGCCTCCCAAAATCATGCCCTGAAAAGTTGTTAAAAATATCTTTCCTCATCCCTGGAAAACATTTTCTATTTGCTTTTTTTTTTTTACCACTTAATGTTACAATATTTGCTCCTGATGGGATAAAGAGCTATTCTCCATCTTACTCAGGGTTACAGTAAAATAGTAAATGATGGCACAAAAAGACTGAAATGGCCCATCCAGTCTGCCCAACAGACCCCCACCCACCTCCTGCCTTCTGTTTAGGGTTGTAAACAATGTTCTACTCCTGCTGGCTAGCCCAACTGCTCCATCTGAGCCATCATCCCCCTGAGGTCCACCTGATGGTGAATGCTGTCTGGTTCAGCCTCACTAAAGCTCAAATGGGGCCTGCTCTCCATGCCATACATCAACAGCCCTTCACAGCTAGATCTCCTTGGCTCAGGTCAGTGCAAACTGGGACAGTGAGAGTGAACGTGATGCTTGGATCTAGCAATAGGCTTCGGTGCCGAAGGAGTGACTGGTGCTATGCTATAGTTCTTCTGCTTTGGTGGCCTTGATGCCAGTTCTTTATGCAAGATGGGTCTGAAGCCTCTAGAGGACCAGTTGGCCTTTGGCGACATCCAAGGGCAGATGTTACACTTAGCGACGACATAATCCTCACCCAGACATGCGGAGTAGATCACATGGGTATCCGTTAGGAATGCCTTCTGACCACAGTCTAGGCCTTCCTCTCAGCAAATCCAGAAAAATAGTCAATGAAAAAAAAGAAAATAAGAAATGACTGATAGAAAGATTGTTGGTAGAAAAAAAAAGGTGTGTCAATGCATAGACCCACGGAGAAAGACAAAGTTTGCATTCAACACGGGAATGGCAAAAACAAAAATAAATCTTAGTAAACCAAAAAATAGAAGAAAAAAAAAAAAACCACTAAGAGTTGAAAGAGACAGTGAAAAATGTCAAACAACTCAGTGGCCTATTCTGAGGTGAAGAAAGTGTATCAAAAAGTTAGTGCAGAGAAAGAGACACGCTGTGGGCCCAGTGGAGCTTAAGAAACCTCTAGAAAGCTCTATAAGTTAAGGCTTGAATTTGCACCATCAGGATGATACCAAACTGCTTGTCCTCCTATAACTAGTTTAAGAATAACATTAGCTAAAAGAAAACCAACAAAAATACTTAATAGGATTAATGAATATCTACAGCTTCATAAAAATATATTTCCAGCAAAGATACTTTGTTAGATCTCCTTTATTTCAGGCAGCCATCGTGGTAATATTTACTTTAAAAGTGTATTAACCTTCAAAACATGAAAAATGAAATCATGCTTCTGGTTTTCATGCCACCATCATTTCTTGGCAAAGCTATCCTTGGTATTGTACAAGCAACGGCAAGGAAAATGCAAAGCTGATGTGGCTTGTAAGATCTTTATTCTGAATACACAGATGCTGCCGTCTGCTCCAATTCCAGCCTCCCTGCACACAGGCTCCTGAATGAAATAAACTACATGAAAAGCACTACTATGAGAAGATCGTAATAAAAGGGCGCAGAGCTGCAACACGAACAAACCTCCACAACTCAGACTACAGGCAAGCAAATTATGTTGCGAGTTGTACAGAACAGGTCTTGCATTGGTCAGCTGATCTAAACAGCATTTACCTAAAATTGCCACAAATGTTTCTTCTGGCTGTCTGTTTAAAAAAAAAAAAAAAGGCAGTGATACCCGGAAGATACATATTTTAAACTCTAAAGAAAATACTTTTTTTGGGATTGGTCTTAAGATAAAAGCTGGAAAGCATTAGGGAATTGCCAGTTCTCACTGGCTCTGTTGAAGGCCTGGGGTGTCCCAACATGCCAACACAGACTTTTTTGGGCCTCCCAGTATACAGAACATTGGAAATAATTATATACGAGGGATCAATGCCCTTCTGTCTGTCTATTCATTGACACAACATTCCAGAAAAAGGGAGGGAAATCACCAATTTAGACATGAGGGAAGAAAACATGAATATCTTGGGCATATCTCTTCCCACTCCATTGCCTCTGGAACAAACTTGGGGCCTGATTTTTTACCATTCTGAGTCTTTGGGGAAAATGCTTAGCTAATGAGGCCCTCAGATTGTGAGCCCTCTAGAGAGGGAAAATACCTACACTACCCGAATGTAACTCACCTTGAGCTACCAATGAATAGGCGTGAGCTTAAATATATAATAAACCCCCAATGATGCCTTCCATGTTCCTCACACACTCACAGCACTATTCAACATATCACCCTCCCCCCCCCCCCACACGCACACACAACCAGAACCCTTTACCCCTCCAAACGCACACCTCCATCCCCATGCACACCCTCATTCACAGCGCCCAGGTCCTTGAACACACATTCCATCACAGACAAAAAAACCCCACTCCACCCAAACACGACCCTTCTACAAATTTATGTTGAAAAGCATTCCTGAAATCATGCCTCTGCATGCTCTGCTATTTGCTTGCATTGCACTGAAGTCAGGAATATCAGTGCATTTGAGAGTGGCGATTAAATTAAAATCTACCCTAGGAAGGTGTAGGATACCTGTATAGATCTCTTTTCTTTCCTTTTTGTCCCCCCAAGACCCTTTTCTTCTCCTTAGTTAGTTAACTCAGTTAATTTAATTGATATACCGCCTTTCTCTATAAAATCAAAATCAAATTAACAAATAGCATTAAAATGTTCAAATGCAATCATTGGCATATACAATAAAATACAACATAAAAAGGTAATATTATAATCCTAACAACCCAATGAAAAATCATAGGAGATGACCTACAAGTAGTAAAATCATTTTTAAAATTACATGTTCACCCCCCTTGCATGCATTCCTCCCTCCCCACCACCTTCCTTCTCCCAAGTGACTACAGTGGCATGCAGGTCGCCTTCTCTCTTCAATGACTGGCAGAAAAGGATTTGCCAGCTGCTGTGTGCCCGCACCTTGAGCATTTCTAAAACCTGTAGACTGGTACCTCCTGGATGCTGATTTTGCAATGCACAAAATTAGCAGCCAGGAAGTGAGAGCTGATAAGATTTGAGAATTCTCACAGTGCTTTAGAAATACACAGCAACTGCAGATTTCTGCCGTTTCTGGAGCTTTGAACTGCAAATTCGCTGCAGTTGAAGAAGGTTACCGGTCAGTGACCTGGTGTGATCCATCAGAAATTCAGCACAGGCATTTGGACAGACTCACATTTTTAAAATTTGGCTGCCTAGATTGAAGGGTAAAAAACCAGTGGCCATAAACAGCCTCATACCAGTCCCAAAAACACTGCCTCCTCCCTCCCTCCTTGACTGAAATAGCAACGAGAGACACAAGAGGAGTTCCATCTAGGTATAAAAAAAAGAAAAATAAAGTACTCAACATCTGTCCCTCCAAACCACCCCCCCCCCCTCAAAAAAAAAAGATAAAAAAAGAAAACTATAGTAGATAATGAAAATAAGATTTTTCATTTGAAACAGGCTATTTCCAATTCTGTATCATATCAGCAAAATCAACACAGCAGACAACTGGAGGAATTCACAGTGCTGACTCGCTGCTGATTCTGCCCTGACTGACTTGAAGAAAAGGAAGCCTTCCTGGGCTGCCTGCCCTCTGACTGCTGCTCAGTAACCTACCTCATTGTCTCCTGCTCCTTATCTCCTGTCAACACATTCAGGGAGTCCTGGACATTTGAGAATTGCTTAAGCCTATATACATGTGGCAGCTGAAGCCTCAGGAGGGGCCTGCTGGGAGCTCCCCAGGTACACTGCTTATCAAGACGAGAGCTGTAAAACCTATTAAACAGGCCAAAGGTTTCTCTGTTGCCACATCACGCACATTGGAGAGAGGGAGGCGTCTCTACAGCTACCTATCCTTCTAACCTTAGGTGGCCAACCAATCCCACATCCAAATATTCAGTCCCATTGACCCTTGCATCCGGATGCACTCCGGTCTTTATCTAATAACTATAGTAAGCAGAGTGTTAAGGAAAAACTTCATGAGGAGGGTGGCAGTATTGCCCTTCAGGAAACTCCTAAAAACTAAGGGTTAAATTGAAGGACAGGCAACAAAAAGAGTTTGAAAAACCTGGAAGTGTTTGCTTAAAGTTTTGAAATAGCCCAAATTGCCCAAGGCTTCAAAGGTGTTCAAAATGTCTAGTCTCCAGCTCGCCACTGGCAATCAGAAATTCAAAGCTGGGGCACGACTCGCCCCTTACTGTGCTCCTGCTCCTGTGTGAGCGCATGCAGCACGGAAGAGCAAGCAGACAGCACTTCTCTAATGCCTGCCCCCGCCTCCCAGAGCACTAACCAACAGGCCACAGGTGGTGGCAGGAGCAGGACTTTAGAAAGGTCTTTCCTGCCTGCGCCTCATATAGTGACAGAGCCGTACAGCAAGAGAGAGAGAACAGGAACAGAAAGAGCAAGAGAGAAGGGCAAACGGGGGAAAAAAGAAAAGGACAGAACAAAAAGGAAAGCGCAAAGAGGAGGAAGGAAGCCGTATACAGAAAGCAATGGAGAAAGAGGAAGATCCAGCATGCTGCACCACTGCAGGGAGGAAAAGCCAGAACTCAGCACAGAGAAGATAGGAAAGAACGTAGTCACAAGTAGACGATGGAAGAAAAAGATCCACGTTCCATTCCAGTCCACTCTATTTGTATCTATACTGCAAGGTTGTATCCCAACTGCCAGTTGAAGAAGCTCGACCGCTTATAGGATAATTACTCCTTAACCAAGTAGTTATTGCTTACTTCCTCATTGGTTTTCTAACATCCTGCAGGGATAAGTATGGGATTTAGTAAGCTCAATTCAACACCAAGCATCCTTCCCTCCCCCCCCCCCCATCTTGTCATACCACCGAGTATCACTTCCGCTCATCTTGTCTTACCAATAAGTTTTGTAATCAAATCCAGTGGATCTCCAAACCTGTCCTAGGGAACTCCCAAGCCAGTCAACTTTTAAGGATATTTGTAATGAATATGTATGAGATAAATCTGCATGAAAATCTCCCATATTCATATTTTTTCAGGTATCTAGAAAACCCAATTGGCTGGGGATCCCCCAGGATAGATTTCAGAACCAATGATCTAGACATATACCAAAACTAGTGAAACTGTTGCCCAAACATTAGGCCTCCTAGGCCCTAGTGCCTAGTGGCCTTGATGGACAATATTAGCACCAACCTGGTAGAATTCTAGGGAAATGTAACCTACTTAATCTAACCCAGTTACCCTGTGGCCTAAAGTATTGCTCAGCCATACTTCCTTTCTCTGCCCTTAGAGTCTTGTCTCGATCACTCTCCTTGCTTCTGCTCTGGAGGGAGTGAAGGATAGGTTGTTTGCAGTACTTCAACTTCCCAGGTCCGTCCCTACCACTATCATAAAATATGACAGCAGATAAAGTCCATTAGGTACATCTAGTTTTCCCAAACTTGCTCTTGGTTCACATCACAAATCCCAATTGATCTCCAGCTTTCCCTTCACTTTTATGCCATCAGGATCCTCTATTACTCTTTTTATTTTCCCCATCTCTACCGGAAGTCTATTCTATGAATCTAACTACCTTTTTGGTGAAGAAATATTTTCTAAAATTGCGCCTACCGCCCAGAAGCCTCATATTGTGACATCTTGTTTTAGAGCAGAGATTCCCAAACCTATCCTGGGAGACCCCCACTAATCAAGTTTTCAGAATATCTGCAATGAATATGCATGAGATAAAAATCTGTATGCTCAGACCAGAAGGATTACCTCCTGTTTCCAGCGACTGTTTATCCTCCTGGGTCATCGTTACTGCCTGGCTTCCCTCCCACCCGTGGGGCTTGATGTCCTCGGAGCATGCCAACCAGCTTCAATAGGAAGTACCCAGCGGTTGTCAAGTGGACTGGAAGGATTACCTCCTGTTCCCAGTGACCGCTTACCCTCCCAGGTCATCGTTGTCTTTCTTGCCTCCCCCCATGGGTGTGTGTTGACCAGCTTCAAAAAGAGGTACCGGGTGGTATGCCCTGGGGAGGGGGGGGGGGGGTGGGAGTTCTTCCTTTTACGGTCTCCGGGGTCATTTACCTGCAGCTCTAATCCTTTGTTTGATTGTTCTTTAGTTATGGTTAAGAGGAAGGGCAGGGAGCTCCCTATTCCTCAATTGTTACCAGGATTAATTGGGCAAATTAACTCAGTTGCAAACCTTGCTGCTGCCTCCATTAGTGGAACAATGGATTACCAGCCAGAGGTAGAGGTATCACTGAGCCTTGAGATTCGCATACCTCCCCTTGTTCCAGAAGTCCACTCACAGATAGCATCCGCTCTCCCCATAACTAAATTAGAAGGTGTTAGTCCGGCTCCAGGTATGGTGGCTTTTCAATCTGGGCTGGACAGGGCAATGTTGGGAGTCTTTGTTACAAAGCCCTGCAAACATAAACCTTGAGGATGCGTGGAAGGTCATAGTTCTTCTGGAGAAAACAATTAGTACAAAGTTTACCGATTTTACAGATTTAACCTCATCTTTGGAATCAGTTAAAGAAGAAGTTGCTGCTCAACAGGTCAGTTTGGAGGATCACGATGGGTGGTTCAAAGCTCTGGCATCAAAAGGTCTTGTCTCAGGAATTTAGAGCAGTCTGCATGTCTGATTGCTCTGCTATGAAACGACATCTTGAACTCATAGAGAATCAATCTGATATTCTTGATTTGCGTTTCTTAAATTCTCCTTGTACCTTTCCGATTGCCCCTCAACTACTTGTTAAATATTTAAAAGAAATTTGGGGTATTGCTGATTAACATTTGCTTACTTTTTCAAAAATGTATTACCTAAGCAATGTGTAATGAGTTCCGCTGGTCCTTTAGATGACTAATTTGACTAGTTTGTTGGAGCAATCTAATGGATATTAATGATCATGCTGCTTTGTTGGCTGAATGTATCTATGAAGTGGTCAAAAATTTGATTATGCGTTTGTTTTTAGGTCATAACATTTATACTTTTCCAGATGTGTAGAGACAAACCTAGGCCAGGAGAAGATTGTTTCTTCAGCATAGAGAAACTGTTATAGGTTTGCAGGGAGAATTTTTTTTTCTCAGATACTCAGCTTAATGTTTAATAAAATTAGATAGGAATAGGTTGGTTTTTTTTTATGAGCCATCTCAATTAAAGCATCTTCTAGACTGTAGAATAGCAAATCATCCAGCATCTACTCCAGAGCTTGTGTGAGATTTGTAATGTGCAGATGAACTGAATATATATAGCAGGTTTGGGGGATTTGTTTGGTTTTTTTGCCTTGTTGAGTTTGTTTCACAAGTCCTTCCTGTCCTTTTGGTGGGTTTCAGTTAGGGCTTTATTACTTGTGTTTCTTTGGTAATTTTTTTTTCCTTTTCTGGTTTATATATAGTAGTTTAGTCCTTGGTTTATCTGAACAAAATGTAAATGCTTGTTCAAAAATTGTAAAATTATAAATGAAGAGTTAACAAGAATTTCCATGCTATGGAGGCAGTGCATGAAAATTAATCTCCTGTATATTCATTGTTGATATTCTGGAAACCCGACTGGCTGTGGGTCTTCCAGGACAGGTTTGGGAACCACTCTTCTACAGTATTCTTTTCTCTGAAAAAGGTTGCTTAAACTTTAGAGGTATCTGAATGTCTCTATCCTATCTCCCATCACTCTTCCCCCTCTAGACTATAATATTTAGTTCCTTATATCTCAGCTTAAATGACATTTGATGAGGCCTTGTATCATTCCGATAGCTTGCCTATGTACTTTCAGATTTACCACCACTAAAATCGGATACAATTTAAATGAAGACTCATCAACAATCTGTCCAGAAACGCCATCACTTCGTTTCTTCTGCGGGCTATGTTTCCCTCTAGGCACTCCAGCATCCCTTTGGCTGTGGCCACCATTTTATCACTTTGCTTCACTACCTTAAGATCGTCAGACACTATCATCCTGAGATCTCTCCCCTGGTCGGTGTACATCAGTTTCTCACTCTCCTCCCATCATGTACTGCTCCCTTGGATTTCTACACCCCAAAAACAGGACTCTGCAATTTATGGATTGAGACTTAGCTGCCGAGTACTCAACCACCCAGACATGATATAATTTAGGGAAGCTACATATGGTAGCATGGTGGACAGGGGAAGGAAGGAGGATATGATAGTAGAGTAGGAAGAGTGAAGTAAAAATCTAGTGAGAGGGGAGAGGAAGTGGAGCATTGCTTGGTGTTTTTTGGGGACAAGAGTGACACACACACACACACAAAAACCTACAAACTGCCATTACTCTTACCTCCTTTCCAAGTAGGTAGATACTAAAAATAAGGTAGGTCTGTACTTGTTTCTGGCATCCATCTGCACACAAGGCACATCAATGTAATAGTACTATCATATTAATTTATTTAAAAGTACTTCCTATCCACATCCTCCAGTGTTCAGAGGGGTTACATAAAAACATATAGAATGATAAAACAAAAAAGAACCAAAAAAAAAAAAGTTTATAACAAAATCAATTAGACAGACAATAGACAAACCAAGCATTGCCAAGAAGCACAAGCGCTTTTCTTGTTCCTGGAAAGTCTGCTTAAATAAAAAGGTTTTTCCAAAACCTTTCTAAAAGTCTTTAGCTTTGGTCATTGATCTAATATCTAAGGGACATGAGTTCCAGGTGGTGGGACCTGCAATTGAGAAAGCTCTTTCACGTCTCATGGATAATATGGTGTGTCTAGCAGAAGGGACGTCAAGGAGAAATTGATTTTCTGACCTAAGGATTCGTGAAGGAACACAGAAGTGTAAATTAGAATGTATCCAGGAGCTTGTGATATTGTAGATAAGGTTATATACAATGGTTTAACAACTTGTATGTAATGCGCCATTGAATAGGCAGCCAGTGTAAGGATTGCAAAACTGAGGAAAATTGATCATGATCTTGTCTACTTGTAAGTAGATGGGCAGCAGAGTTTTGGACAAGTTGGAGAGAGATCTAAGAGTGTGTTGTGGGAGACCAACATATAGGGAGTCACAAAAATCTAAACCAATAAGTTCTAATGATTCAGAACTGTACGGAAATCAGAGAGTTCAAGTAGTGGTCTAATATGACGTAGAAATCTAAATTTCACATAGGAGGACTGTAAAACAGATTTCATGTTTAAAGTAGGGTCAAGGATAACGCCAAGGATACGAATAGTCTGGGAAATCTGTATGTTGACATTATCAAAAAAAAAAAAAAAGGAGGGAATTTCATAAGGGACAGAACAGCCAAGGACTATGAGCTCAGTTTTTTGTTTAGGTTTAGAAAGAGCACCCCTTTCTCTAATTCCTTCCACTTTCCAACCTTCTCTTCTTCCTTCTACTTTCCTGCTAATCTGCTATCTCAGGATGATCAAGTCAGGGAAGTTAAATAAATAAACAAACAAACAAACAAACACACACAACATTTTGACAAGTGCAGTCAAGATCTGAAATTTCATGCCCTGGCTTTAATCTGTCTCTTCTACAGGCCAATTCAGTAAAAGTTGCCCGCACAACTTTTTGTGTGTGTGCGATTCAGTATTTAAATGAGGGCCCGCGGTAAAAAGAGGCGCTAGGGACACCAGCGAGTCCCTAGCGCCTCTTTTTTGACAGGAGCATCGGCTGTCAGCGAGTTTGACAGCCAACGCTAATTTTGCCGGCGTCAGTTCTCAAACCTGCTGACAGCCATGGGTTCGGAAACCGGACGCTGGCAAAATTGAGCGTCCGGTTTTCAACCCGCAAGCCGATTTTTATTTTTTTTTTTTTAATTATTTTTAACTTTTTGGACCTCAGACTTAATATCACCATGATATTAAATCGGAGGGTCTACAGAAAAGCAGTTTTTACTAAGCAGTTTTTACTGCTTTTCTGTGCACTTTCCCGGTGCCGAGAGAAATTAACGCCTACCTTTGGGTAGGCACTAATTTCTTAAAGTAAAATGTGCGGCTTGGCTGCACATTTTACTTACTGAAGCGCGTGGGAATAACTAATAGGGCCATCAACATGCATATCCATGTTGTGGGCCCTATTAGTTTCAGGGGGGTTGGAAGCGCGTTTTCGACGCACTATTACCCCTTACTGAATAAGGGGTAAAGCTAGCACGTCCAAACGTGGGTTAACGCCGGAGCACACTGTACTGTATCAGTCTGCTAGTAGGAAAAAATGCTACAGAAAAAAAAAAACAAACATGCAACTAAAACTTGAGTTCAGACAATAGTCTCACAGTGCTTTTAGTACAACATTCTTGTTGTACTGTTTTTTTCTGTGGCATTTTTTCCCTACCAGACGTGGCTGAAAATTGAAAGCCTTGTGTAACATGTTACTTTAAAACTCTCTACATTTTTACCCACAAGTCCATTTACTTTCAAACAACCTAATCATTACATCTAGCCCTAACTGTAGCATCTAAAAACCATTCTTCTCTTCCATTTCTTAATTATATTCCTGAAAAAAAAACCCCTCAGTCAAAAGGAAGGCAAGTGGAGCTGAATCTGCAAAAAGAGCATGTCAGCAAAATGCAAACACAAACTGCTGGGCAGCAGCCAATTCAGACACGCTGAAGATTAATCTAAATACATGCCAAAATGCAAAGCGAATTTGTATACCAAGGACAGTAATGAAACTAATATTATCTCCTTAATGTAATACTGAGTTCTAGTAGCCATATTGTTCCTAAAGAAAAATTGAATGTTTTGGACCAACCAAAAAAAGAATGTTATAGTACATGAGGGCTTAAAGCCATATCACAATTCAGACAAGATGCTCTCAAAACAAATACTGATCCTTATAAAGAGCTACAATGGCTACAGAAAATCCTTATCCCCTTCCAAAATGTTCACCTTTGGTTGCCTTATAGCCAGGAAGTAAGATGTATTAAACCAGCATCTGCTCCATGTATGCATACATCCTACCACACAAATGCCAAGTGAAAAATATATTTCAGAATTTCTTAAAAATTAAACTAGAAATAAAAACATGGAATAGCTCGGTTAGATAAGTGCCCCCTTGTACCTCTGTAGCAGGCCTAAATATTAGAAGGTCTAGTGTAACCAATCACCTTCAAAGGCACACTCAAACACCAAACAAATTGACCCCACTTGTGTTAAATTATAGTGATTCACATGACAACACAATAAATTCAGCAATTCCTGTTGGTTCTCTCTGCTGGGTAGTACATTTCAAAGGAAAGACACAACTAGGAGCACCAAGGAACTGTCAAAAGAATTTTGGGACATGGTTATGGAGAGGTACGGAGCTGGGGCTGGGTATAAAAGAATTGCAAAGTCCTTGAATATCTCTTGGAGCATGGTCAAGTCAACCGTTGTGAAGGTACCTATCTTAACGACGGTATAGAAAAGATTTAAAATAAATAAATAAAAGGCGTATAGCGCCACCAAGACCTTGCCTATATCACACCAGCTCTCCAAACTGGATGACCAAGCAAGGAGGCAACCAAGAGGCCAATAGCACCTTTGAAAGGGAGTTGCAGACTCCCGTAGTCAAAACGTGCATATGACAATATCCCAAGCACTCCACAAATCTGGCCTGTATGGCAGGGTGGCAAAAAGGACGTCATTACTCAAGAAAGACCTCTTAGAATCCCATTTGCAGCATGCAAAGAAACATTTAAGGGAATACTGTAGCCACATGACAAAAAGCTTTGTGATCTGACGAAAATAAAATAGAACTTTTTGATCTGAATGCAAAGTGTTAAGTTCAGTGCAAACCCAAACACAGCACATCACCAGTGCGCCACTGTGAAGCATGGCGGTGGCAGCATCATATTATAGGGATGTTTCTCATTGGCAGGGACTGGAGTACTTGTCAGATAAGATGGAACAATGAATGGGCAAAAGTCCAGAAAAGTCCTTGAGGAAAACCTGCTGCCTTCTGCAAGAAAACAAGTTTGCACATCTGTAAACAGGGATGGATCTCTGTAGAAAGCAGAATAAATTAGGCATGACGTGTAGATTATGTCATCCAACAGGACAGACTCATCTCTCTCAGGTCCGTAAAACATTTACTGAGCAAGGGGGATGGTTCCCATGTTTGTCTTGCCTAATGAGCCCCTCAGTCTTCTTGCAGAGCTTAGTTTTAGAAAGGCATTTGACTATCCAGGAAGGCGGGCAGGTAAAAGAGCATGGCTAATTCATCCTGCTATCTACGGAGAACCCCGTTTACAAGTAAGAAAACGTATTTTGTCTGTTGAAAGCAGAGCTGAATTAGCCATGAAATGTGAGGAATGCCAAGCTAAGGTTTGCATAGCAGAGCATTTATTAAATAAGTAACCCAGCCCCACCAGTGAAGAGTGGACTATTGGGTGAACAGGCTGCATAAAAGTGCTTGACCAAAATTAGTCACCTCATGACATGTTGTCCAGATAGTAGTGGGATGTAAAGGTGGGCACAGACAACCAAGTCAACGCTTTGCCCTGAGGTAAGCCTCTGAAGTCACTCTGGATCTCACTTGATGAGCCTTGAAAGAGCTCAATATCTGTAACTTAGCCAGCCAGCACACAGCAGCCAATTCAGTCTGCTAGTCAATTTTGACAAAGGTCTCTTAGCAATTAATATTCCCAAACTATTGGGATCAAAGGATGCAAACAGCTAAGAAACCTGATGCTGAAGCTCAATCCTTCTCAAATTGTTAGCCATGGCGCTCTTGCCTTTATGCACATGAGGCCTTAGAAAGAAGGTCAAAGGGACAATTACTTGACTGATGTGAAAGGTTGATAACACTTTTGGAAGAAACATGGACAATATCTATCTGTATTTATTTATTTTATTTTTATATACCGACATTCAATCTGAGATATCACATTAGTTTACATTCAGGTACTGTAGATATTTCCCTATCCCCAGAGGGCTTACAATCTAAGTTGTGGTACCTGAGGCAATGGAGGGTAAAGTGACTTGCCCAAGTTCACAAGGAGCGACAGCGGGACTCGAACCCTGGTCTCTGCTCTAACCACTAGGCTATTCCTCCTCCCTTATATATCTCAAGACCACTGCCTCAGGGACCAATGCAATCTTTGAGTCTGATAAATAGCCCACTAAGAAGGGCCACACACAAACCACTCACCCACCCAAAAAGTATTAACATCCCTACACTGGTCAAACTGAACACTCTTCCAAGACAGCCACCAGTTGACCTACCTCATTCACGTGGTGCAGCAAAGGCTCCTCTGCTTGTGCTTTTTTTTTTTTTTTAAAACAGTGCAAATGAACCACAGCAACACTAAGAGATTTAGAGGGGGCAGGTGGATCTCAAGAAGGGGGTAAAAACCCATAGACACACTTGTCCAGACCCACTGGGCAGATCACCGCTCCCTTGGCTCAACCAGGCCATACAGGGATCCTGGGAGCTGGGTAAATGGGAAGCCTAACCCAATCCCACACCACTAGGGAAACAGTAGCATGAACTGTTGCCCTAGATAAAATCCTGCCCAGGCAGGAGAACAGCCAAAGTTGATGCCCTGGGGGCAGAAAGAAAAACCACTTTCCATTAGGTGAGGCTGCAGGCCAAGACCTGAGAACTGGAAATCCTGCTGCTCTAATCCAGAATTGCCACAATCTGCTGTTGACAGAGAATATTGGCATTTGCCTGCACTGCACCATCCTATATATATTTGTGGAAATGTCACTGGAATTAAAAAAAAAAAAACAAACGCATGAGCTCTGTCTCCCTCTGCTAGTAAGCTGTGTAAACCCTTGCATTTGGCCTAGTCTAGCAGGATGAGAAGGAAAACATGTACATTTACAGACATTAAACAAATGGATTACATGTCTGTTTTGTGCAAGGTACATAAGTACATAAGATTTGTCATACTGGATCAGACCAAAAGGTCCATTAGGCCCAGTATCCTGTTTCCAGCAGTGGCCAAGCCAAATCACAAGTACCTGGCAGGATCCCTAGACGTAGATAGATCCCAAGCTGCTTATCCCAGTGAAAAGAAGTGGATTTCAGCAACTCCCGTTTAATAATGGTTTATGGACTTTTCCTCCAGGAACTAATCCAAACCGTTATTTTTAAATGCAGCTACAATAATAGCTTTCACCACATCCTCTGGCTATGAATTCCAGACCTCATTTATGTATTGAGGAAAAAATTATTTTCTCTTATTAGTTTTAAATATATCATCTAGTAACTTCATTATGTGTCCCCTAGTCTTTGAACTCTTTGCAAGAGTAAACAACTTGTTCCACTCCACTCATTTTATAAACCTATCATATCTCCACTCAGCCATCCTAACCTCTTTGGCCTTTCCTCATAGGAGAATCGTTCCATGGGCAATATTTGTTGCCCATCTCTGTACCTTTTCTAATTTTGCTATATCTTTTTTGAGATGTGGTGACCAGAACTGTACACAATACTCAAGATGATGTAACACCATTATGATATTCTCTGTTTTAATCTTCATTCCTTTCCTAATAATGCCTAACATCTATTTTCTTTTTTGGCTGCTGCTGCTGCACACTGAGCAGAAGATTTCAATGTGTTATCAATGATGAGGCCTAGATCCTTTTCCTGGATGATTCCTAATATGGAACTTTGAATTGTGCAACTATGATTTGTGTTACTCTTTTCTAAGTGCATCACTTTGCACTTGTCCACATTAAAATTTCACTTTCCATTTGCATGCCCAGACTCTTATAATTTCGCACAATCCTCTTGTGATTTAAGAACTTTGAATAGTTTTGTGTCAACAGCAAATCTGATTACCTCACACGTTCCCATTTCCAGGTCATTAATAAATATATTAAAAAGTAGTGGTCCCAGAATAGATCCCTGGGGTACTCAAGTATTCAACTTTCTGCACTGGGAAAAATGTAGTCCTACTCTCTGTTTTCTATCTTTTAACCAGTTCCCAATCTACAATAAGATACTGCCCCCTATCCTATAACTTTTTTTTTATTTCCTAAGAAGTCTCTCATGAGGGACTCTGTCAAATGTTTTCTGGAAATCCAGATACACTATATCAACTGGTTCATCTTTTTCTAAAATTTATTTACAACCTGAAAAAATGTAGCAGATAGGCTGAGAAAAAGCCAACATGGTTTTAGCCAATCTATATGTTCAGCAATTTTGTTCTTTATGATAGTTTATTTTGCACGCCACATATGCCAGACTCATGGTCTGTAGTTTCCTGAATCACACCTTGCTCCCTTTTTAAAAATTGGTATTACAATGGCAACTCTCCAATCTTCAGGTACCATAGTAATTTGTAAACTATCATTAAAGTCATCTAATAGCAGGTCCACAATTTAATTTTTCAGTTCTTTCAACCATCTAGGATGTATACCATCTGATCCAAATGATTCCTACTGTTTAGTTTGTCAATTTGCCCTCTTACATCTTCCAGATACACAGATTTGTTTCAGTTCTGCTGAATAATGATCTTTGAATATCATTTCTGGGATGGGTCTCTCTCTCTTACATCTTCCCTCAGTGAAGACCGAAGCAAAAAACTCATTTAGTCTCTCTGCTATGACTGTTATCCCTAAATGCCCCTTTTATCCCTTGATCATCTAATGGTCCAAATGACTCCCTCACAGGCTTTTTACTTCAAATGTACCTGAAACATTTTTTATTATGAGTTTTTGCTTCCACAGCAAGCTTCTTTTCAAATTCTCTTTGGCTTTCCTTATTAATGCTTTGCATCTAATGTGCCAGTACTATGGCTGTTTCTTGGTTTTGTTTTGGGGGGGTTTTTATCCGTATCTCTTTTCCATTTCTTGAAATACGTTCTTTTAGCTATTATAGCCTCTCTGACCTCACATTTTAACCATGTCCGTAATCATTTAGCCTTCCTTCCACCCTTTCCAACGCATGGAATACATCTGATCTGGGCTTCCAAGATGGTATTTTTAAACAATGCCCACGGCTGGTGTAAACTCTTAATTTTTTCAGCTGGTCCTTTAAGCATTTTCCTAACCATTTTCCTCATTTCTCATAGTCTCCCTTCTGAAAGTTAAATGCTGTCATAATAGATTTCTTTAGTGTCCTCCCTCCAGCTTTTAAGTCAAATTGGATCCCATACTGTTACCTCTCACACCATATCCTGTGTTCCACTAAGGTCTAGATCTAAAACAGTTTTCCCTCTTGTTGGATCTTGTACCAGCTGCTCTATTTCAGCCCTCATTTATTTCATCTAGGAACTTCACCTCTCTAGCATGTCCTGATGTGACATTCACCCAGTCAATACTGGAGTAATTGAAACCACCCATTATTACTGTGCTGCTGATTTTGTTTCCCTTATTTATTTTGGCATGTCATTGTCTGTTCATTCTGGCCAGGTGCTTTGTAGTACACCCTCACTAACATTTGATTCCCCTTTTCATCTGGAATTTCTATCCATAAAGATTCAGCATTGTATTTTGTTTTCTGCAGAACTTTCATCCTGTTTAACTTGATGCCCTCTTTAATATACAGTGCCACCCCTCCACCCATTTGATCCATCCTATCATTTTGATATAATTTTTACCCTGGTATCACATTGTCCCTTTTGTTATCCTCCTTCCACCAGGTCTCTAAGATGCCAATTATATCTACCTCTTCATCCAGTGCTGAACATTCTACTCTCCCATCAGATTTTTTAGAGACTTCTAGTACATGTATAAAGACATTTCAAAGTACATTTTTTGAATAACCTGCTTATTAGTTAACAGGGTTGATTTGGAATCTTTCTGCTCTGTCTGCTCTTTATTTAAAGGCAGCTGTTCACTTTAGCATTTATTGCAACCTCTCTACTGGGATGCTCTGATTTTCCTGTTCTCTTGGTATCCCTTCAAAGATAGTCATTTAAATAAGCATGGTTTAGAATGATGTATCAGCTTTCCCCATCATTTAATTTAAAAGCTACTCTATTTTCTTTTTAAAGACTCATGCCAGCAACCTAGTTCCACTCTAGTTAAGATGGATCCTATCCTTTCAGAAAAAAAGAGTCCCCTTCCCCAAAATGATGCCCATTTCCTAACAAACCTAAAACCCTCTTCCCTGCACCATTGTCTCATCCACTCAACTGTCAACTGTCTGCTCTGCGGTCCTGCACATGGAACATTTCTGAGATCATCATCCTGAAGGTTCTAGATTTCAACTTTCTACCTAAAATCTCAATTTGGCTTACAGAACCTCCCTCTAACATTTTTTTATGTCGTCTGTATCTAAAATCCTACCATGTCATGCATGACATCTACCATCTTCTCACCAGGCAGGCAAGTTACCAACCAATCCTTTAGTTCACCAGCCACCCAGCTATCTACTTTCCTAATAATTGACTCAAACTACAATGGCTGACCTAACCTTTCCCTCCTGGGCACATATCTCTGGAGACATTTCCTCAGTGCAAGAAGAAACCACTTCAACTTGAACAGATGTCCTAGCTACAGTACTGCTTCATCAGGGTGATACTCTCTTTCCATGTGACCTTTCTCCTCCAAGGAAGCACAGGGGCTATAAGATTGGTGGCGGATCTATTTAGCTCTGACTCCCTTAGCTCCTTGAGATCTGTCACTATAACTTCCAAAGATCAGACTTGTTCTCTGAGGGCTATGAGCTCTTTGCACCTAGTGCATACATATAACCTCTCAGCAGCTGGGAGATAATCATACATGTGTGCAAAAGACCAGAAAGCCTCCCTCTCACTGCTGGACTACTATCTCCATCTTAATTTTGTTAATTTGTTATCGAGTTAAAATTTCTAAGGGAGTAAGGATAGAAAGATAATTTAAAGCACTTTTAGTCTATTGATTTTATTTTTTATTTATCTGTCAATGACCCTCAAAACAGTACATTAAATATACTTATAACTATCTAGTTACGCACCTTAGTGACTCTTATTTTGAATTACATTTCTTCTGTATAAAATCTGTAGTAAATTTATAATAAGGAGCTTTGAGGTACGTGTGCCTCATGGCGCGCTCTTCCAGTCCTCTTCTGCTGCAAGGAAACTGGGACTGTGGAGCCTGAACTCTATACCACATGTGGTGACCTCTGAAGTCCTCTCCTGTGAGTTGCTGGGTAACGTATGCAGATGAGTCTTCCAGTACTCATCAATCGCACAGGCATGGAGAGGGATACAGGAACAGTGGCTATTTTGTTATTAGATCATTTCTCCCCACATCTACTGAATGTTCTTCCAGGTTCAGCACCTGTGAGCAGACGACATCCTTTTCTGTGACAAAAATTCCTATTGAACAGGTAAAAGTGATTCTAAGTCTGATTTATATACACATGAACTACTATACAAGTACCATAGTTTTGAGAGTCAAAACATATTTGTTTAAACTCAACATTAATGAAAAACCGATATGGTTAGTTTAATTTTTTGGTTCATGTTTACAGTCTATGGTCATTTGGATCATGCTTCCTTTATGAACGTTAAAATAATTAATTATTCAGGTAGCCATGAACCAGATTCAGATATCCCCCCCCCCCCACCCCACCCCACACTGATAACCCGGGTATATTTTATGGCCAAACACATGCCCAAAGGTAGGACACATCAGTGCAATGGCTCTGCACTTTCAAATATGTCTGGCCTTAACAGTGCAACCTCCCATTTGCTTTCACATGAGGTACAGCTGAAATATATGTCTCAAAAGATATGTAGAAACATAGAGCAGAGCCATGTCTGGGTAAACACCATTTACCTGTGTCATGGCAGGATTCTCTCAGTGCAGCAGCCAAGCAGGTTTAGATGACCTATGGCAGCAGTAATACCTTAGGATAGTGACCGTGCTCGCAATTCCTTGGCCAAGCCTATTTACCAAATATGCTACTGATTTCCTCCCATTATCATCATTCCCAAATACACAAGAGGGAGTGCCAAAAGAAACGTGACCTGGGTTCTATATCCACCACATCACCTCTTAATAATTTAATCCAGTAACATACCTTCGCCATTCAGTAAATAGGCCAGTTAGCAGAACATCGATTCCCAAAAAAAAGTCACATTCAAGCTACTTGCTGAAGCATTAGCACTACTGGTTTCTGCACTACTTTAAAGTAAAGAAACATAGAACCCTAAAGAGTTATATCAGCTGGGTAACACCAACTCAACCCAGTGAACAGACTCACATGCTTTAAAAGGATATGGCAGTCTCCTGTATTACAACCTTGTGAGCTACAGAAGGCAACAGTGACAAAGCAATGCAATCAACAAAAAAAGAGTCCATTTTATACATGTTACACATTTGCTACCTCATCCAGCTACTTTGGGGGCTTGTGTAAGAAGGTGCGCTAACAGCGTAAGTTTTTACATCATTTAATCTGCATTTTTCTGAGGTAAGTTAAAATCCCTATTAAATAGAGTTAACTCCTAAAAAATGTGTGCTAAACCAGAAGTAAAAACTAGTGCTAGAATTAGCATGGGTACGTGCAAATCCCATATATATAAAAAAAAAAAAAAAAGCATTAGCTATTCCCCAGCATTGCACGGAGGTGAGTTAAAGGGCAGGCAGTTTGAAGCTCATTTTCTAAATGCTGGAAATTAAATTCCTGTGTCAGCAGGAGTAAAACTTAACTCATATTTCTAGTGGCCAAGTTATGCTATTGCTGTTCCCAGTATGGTAGTGTCTGGCTAATTCTACCAGACCGGGCACGGCAATAGAATAACTTTGGACACCAGAGTTTACTCCACCTTTGATCCAGGAGTTTAATTCCCGATGTCAGCTCTTGGAATGGCCACCTAAACTGTAAATGCCCACCGCAAGGAGCTTACCCTTTCAGCTAGCTCTAAGTGCCCACTTAAGAGAGCAAGTTCTTGTATCCAAGGCCATTTTGGCCAGGAATGACAAGTAAAAATCAAAAGCATAAGCTCTCTTGGGTTGGAGCAGCACCTACAGTGAACAGAATGCCATAACTGGATGCACAGCAGAGTGCACACTGTCAGCTGGAAGTGCCCATCCAAGAGAGTGTATGCTTTGATTTTTCTTGCTGCATGTGAGATTGGTGCCGTGCATCCAAAGTTGTGGGTACATTCTCTCATTGAAGGCCATAATTCCAGATTGGGATTTAGCTTCTAGAGTACTGGCAGCAGCCAAATGTCTTGCTGAATGAGATCATGGGAAAAGGAAGCCAATTACAGCTAATGGGGACACCTAAGGACTGGTCAGAAAAGAGGAATGGAAACTGTTCTACAGCAGGGCTTCCCAAACCGGTCCTGACGGACCCAAGCTCACTCAGATTTTTGGGCTATTCACAATGAATAAATATGAGATAAAATCTGAATATAGCAGAGATCCATCCCATGCAAATTTATCTCCTGCATGCTCATTGTGAATAGCCTGAAAACCAGAGAGCTGGTGAAGTCTTGCCCTACAGAGTTGCACCCTCTTCTCTGTGCAAAAGGAGGACCAATGCTGTACTTGGTCTATATCACCATTTCCCATCCAGTGTGCCACAGAAAAGTCAGCACTAAGTACCTACCATAATACTCAGCTAAAGTCCAGCACGTGGGCTCTGCTCTCAACACATTATTGCAACAGGAGACAGTAGCTCTTAAGATTGTAGGAGCTCTTTTCTGAGAACATGTATAATCATGCATGCCTCTACTTTCTATCAAAATGTGGTAAAAAAAACAACAAAAAAAACTGGTTCTGCTTTGTGCAGCACACACACTGCACTCAGCACCTTGTCTTCCCCCTTCTGAGCCTCCTCTTTTGAGTCTTTCCATTCTCTATCTTATTCCCAGGCTGAGTGGGACAGGGAGAGCATGCACAGAGTACTGTGTGACTCCCTGAGTCTTGGGAACAGCCCAGTGGAGGAGCTCTGGCAGGCACATGAGGCAAAGTAATATGAGCCGGCTGCCCGCACCATACTGATTTCTGTCTCCTGCAATTGTTTACAGAGAGAACTGGTCCATTGTGATGGGTTCATGTGCATCTCCACTCCCTTGGTTTTAAAATTTACCAGAGTCTGCCCATATAAGTGTTCTCTATGTCTGTACTGCCCACTCCTCTTTGTAAGAAAGGAAATCTCCATAAACAGCAAGTTCCAAAAAGAGAAGTTCAGGCAACCTTAAGCATTTACAAGGGCTAAATGCAGCTGTTTGTGATGATAGAAGGCCTGGCTTTCTCTCCCAGCTCAGCTGTCAAACAAGCAGCAAGACAAGATACAAATAAAAGAAAGCATTTATTCCAACTGCCTGAGAAGCAGCAGCAGCTGAACCCCTTTTGTCAGCATTAAGCATCCTTTGCGATTCCTACAAATACTTAGTACCTACCAAAAAAAAAAAAAAAAGGCCTGCCATCACTTCAAATCTCTCTACAATAAAGCCTTCAGAATCATAAACAATAGATTAGTAGATTTAATTTATTTAAATTGCAATTAATATTCCACCCTTTCCAAACATGCACTCAAGATGGTTCACAATAAATATTATTTGCAACTATATATATGGCAAAGGATTTTGAATATATTAATTTTTTTTCTTTTATATTCTGCCTCTTCATGCACTTCAAAGCAGATCACATTCAACTATTTGGGTATTTCTCTGTCCCCGGAGGGCTCACAATCTAACAGGCTGATACAGTAAGGGCGCGTAAGAAAAAGTGCGGCAATGCCGGGCACCCGCTCGTTTGCCATGCGCACAGTTCAGATCACATACCGCTCGAGACAGTATTTAAATGGCATGCAAATGCAAGCCGCGTCCAAAGCGCGTCCATGAAGCGCAATCCATTTTACTGTATAGAGCGCTATACAGCGCCTATACAGTATCCTGGTTGCGCTGGTACCTGTCATTTGAAATGACAGGTACCAGGAAGTGGATGGTTCTCCTACGCTCGGGCATCGGGGATTGCCAGTCCTCTCTCCCTCCCCTCCCGAAGCAAGGCGCAGGGCGAAAATAGACTCGACATGTTATTAAAGCAAATAGAAGTTGTAACAAAAATAAACTTACTGCATGCTTCCAGCAGCCCCACCGGCGAAGGTGCATGAACGCACGTCCAATTTGGGCGCTCAAGCAGCGAAGGCGCATGCGCACACGCCGAGACCTCGGACGTCCATCCGGGCGCTCAGGTCACGGCGTGCGCTCATGCGCCTTCGCTGCTTGAGCACCCAAATTGGACGTGCGTTCATGCACCTTCGCCGGCGGGGCTGCTGGAAGCCGTTTTCGCCGCCGGCTGCCCCCGGGAGGCAGGGGAGCCGCGGTGGGCGCCTCGGGAGGAGGGGGAGAGAGGACTGGGGCTGCTGGAAGCATGCAGTAAGTTTACTTTTGTTACAACTTCTATTTGCTTTAACAACATGTCGAGTCGATTTTCGCCTTGCGCCTTGCTTCGGGAGGGGGGGAGGGAAGAGGACTAGCAATCCCCGATGCCCGAGCGCAGGAGAACCAGGCCACACCATGTTACTCGCTTGCTCCAACCCACCCACTTATTTGACCGGAGCCTGCCTATTGCCGTCACATCCCTCTAACGCCAGGATCAGGGTTGGCGGTAAATTAGCGGGTTAAAGACGCGGCAAAACAGTTGGTTAAAAAGGCGATAATCGGGCCGCACGTTACTGTATGGGAGGGAATAGCTAATCTGATTGTTTACATATATACATGCCGCGGGCGGAAATGGATATGCGTCAATTTAAAGAAGCGGTAAAGATTGGTAAAAACGGATAGTGAATCGCAGGTTAGACTTACGTGGCCAAATTGTGGGTAGAAAGCAGGTTAGAAACAGGGTAACCGCGGCCGCGCTTTACTGTATCGGCCTATAAGTTTGTACCTGAGGATGAAGTGACTTGCCCAAGGTCACAAGGAGCGGCAGTGGGGATTTGAACCTTGGCTTGCAGCCCACTGCTCTAACCACTAGGCTACTCCTCCATGCCATAATGTACCATGCTTTGAAATCAGAGTTGAAAAAGTATGCAAACAATGTGTGTTATATCAGTTTCTATTTTAAGTAGTATTGCAATGTAATGAACCAGTTAACTCCGCAGAATTACTTATGCACAAGTATACAGTACAATGTTATTTTATTTGGGGGTCAATTAATTTATTTTGAGAGCATGAGGTGAATAAAAATATTTGCTATTCAAAGATGGAGCACAGAGGCTGCACAGAGGAGCAAACAGAGCAATAATAAGCATACAGTAAAGCATGTCAAGCTTTCCCTGCATTAGTTAAATCTCCCACTGTATGAGCCTCATTGTTCCCATTGTTCCCTTTTGAACATACAAAGGGATTCAGGTGATGCCAGATCCCTACAGAGGGTTTCCTAACCTAGACCTGGAGGCACACCTAATCAGTCTGGCTCTCTGGATTACCACAATAAATATGCATGAGATATATTTGTACATATTGGTGACTTGAATGTATGCAAATTTATCACAGACATTCCAAAACCCAGACTGGTTAGGTGTGCCTCCAGGACGGGGCTGGGAACCACAGCCCAGTAGGAAAAAGCAGAAAAACCACATGGAGCATGCTTGGGCCTTGACGTAATGTAATTTCAGTTTGGGTCACACCTTTCTTCTGGTAAACCAATACTCAGCACATGTTACAATATATAATCACGAACACAGTGCAATAGTTAAATCGATAAATGCATATTTTTAAAAAACCCAGTAAGTTTTCGGCAGCCCACATAGGACCAAAGTCTGCGTGAAAAAGTACATACAGACTTTAGCCCATACTTTCAAAGCAGATTTATGCACATAAACCCACTTTGAAAATTCATCTGTGTTCATGGAAACAGTGCCAACACACACATTGGCACCTGGAGACAATCCTGTGGGAGACAGAAGTGAACAGAATTGCAATCACCAGGTCTTACTGTTAAAACCAAGATTGGGATATGGCCCCTGCAGGCTATAATCTCTTTAGAAGCTTCAGAATAAAGAGAAGAGAGGGGAAATCACAGATTTTTATGTTAGAGACTCAATAGTGGTCCTGGCATATAGGGAGGAGCTGAATTACTGTTGCCCTGGAAAAATCAAAGACAAATTCTATGTCATGGGCGAACTATACAGACTTCCAGCGCAGGGAAATGAGTGGTGTTAGAGTTGCAACTGGCTCCAGGTTTTCAGGACTTGTTGATCCAGCCCTGCTTTTACCCCATTGCTTGCAGGGACTTGTAGTTCTGACTTCCCTATTGCAGTTCTTTAGAAAAGCAAGTCTACAAATCTCTGCAAGCAATGGGGTAAAAGCAGGACTGGATCAACAAGTCCTGAAAATCTGGAGCCAGTTGGCAACCCTAAGTGGTGTCCGACATAAGAAGCATCACCAAGACCTCATGCCAAGAGGAGGTCCCGCTTCTAGGTGCTGTCAGTCTACCAGGTATGAATTATAGCCTAACTGCTGCAACATCAGCTAGGGATGGATAAGTCCTGCATTACCGTACAAGGGGCATTCCTGGATCTGGCACTGCCACTGTTATCACAGGAAAAGAAAGTTTAGGGTCTAGTGAACACTGCACTGTGTCATTCAGGATGGAATCCTGACCTGCACCATACCAAGACGTAAAGGTGATGAGTGTTGAGGCAGCCCCAATGGAAATCAGAAAACTGAAAGTCATCAATAAAAAGGAAACCCGGATGTGTTTCTTGCAAGGTCTCTTATAATACACCTTATATTTTTTCTGTTGTCGTTTACGAGGTTGGGAGGTGGGCTCACGTATAAAAAAGTTTGCCTTTGAACAAATGACTGTACACTGTTGATGCTATGACATGCTTCAGAATCATGTATGTCATATATGCTTGTGATATTTTCCTTAACAAGCAGTTTTATATAAAAAGGAAACCCTGAAAAGAGTAACAAAGAGCAAAGGAGAGAAAGAGAGAGAGAGAGAGAGAGAGAGAGATCGGCGTGGCTCTTTAAGATGGTAGCAGAAAATGGTAAGAGCAAAGTTTTTAAGAACAGAGAATTCTCAGGAAAGCAAGGAAGATGGTTAGAAGAGTAAAGGCCCAAACAAAGGAAGAAACTGCCGAGTCAATGAAAAGGAGATAAAACCTTTACATAAGGAAAAAGGGGGGGGGAGGGGGGGGATAGGTAGGTAAAGGGAGAAAGTGGGATTTATAAAGATAAAAGACAAAAGGCAGAAATCAAATAAGTTCTTTTGGTCAGCATTTATAGAACAGGGAAGGTGACAGACCTAAGGCAGGAAAGGACATTGCTAAATGTGAAATAGTTACAAAGATTTCAGAGGAGGTACCTGAAGTGCTTACACAAATGAGTGGAAAAGTCATTGTCTAGGATACTATAAAGACTCAAGAAAACTCTGTGGGCGGTAGAATCTGATAATGTTGTATTATCCTGGCTTCTGGCCACCAAAATAAACTCAGATATTTACCCAGAAAAATATTGAGTCTTTTTTTTTTTTTCAACTGATTTTCTCCTGTTTTTGTTCTTATAATAAACCCTGATAAATTCTCGTGAAAAATAAAGAATAAAAAAGAAAAATTAAGGTCCTTAACCTTCTTGAATCAGTCTTTTAAAAAGACATAATCCAGTTGATTGCATTCCCTTCAGCTCCATAGGTCCTTGACCTCTTATAAGGATAGAATGATCAACTATATCAAAAGGCAGAGATTAAAGGTCAAGGAGCACCAAGAAGGGACAAAAATAAATAAATAAAAAGGTTCACCTCTAAGTGGCACAAAACCTATCTGCTAAAGAGGTCAATGCTCTTTCCGCGCCATACCTGCTCCTAAAGCCCGACTGAAAGTTATCCAGGCCTGCAGATTCACCTGCAACCTAAAAAACACAACCTAGCCCTCAGGCTAACTGAGGTCATAAATGCCATTCTTACCCAAGGCTCATTGCTCTGCTCACTGAAAAAGACTGCTACCAAACCTATCCTACAGAAACCCGGTGCTGTTCCTAAAATAACGGACAACTTTCACCCAGCCTCCAGCTTCTTCTTCTTATTCCAAGGTGCTGCAGAAAGTAGTTCATCTCCAACTCTTGGATACCCTTCACCACTACCAACCTGGCTTCAGGAAAGGCCATGGAACAGCATTAGTCCTACCGGCCTTCACCAACAGCATCCATCTCCATGCAGATCAAGGTGGTGACCCCCTCCTTGATCTCTCAGCTTAACACACGCCACTTCCTGTTTTTAACACTTAAAAAAAAAAACTTTGGCATTGACGGCACCACTCTAAAGTGGTTTGAATCATTCCTTTCCAACAGAACACAATTGGTTACATGGGCCAACAAACCATCCTGCCCCAGGGCTCAGTCCTCTCTCCAATACATATTTTAACATCTACATGCCACTTGCCCTCAAGCAGCTAACTTCTATTATTAATATCTCTTAAAGAAAGGTTTCTCCCTGGCTCATTAACCCAGTCTGAAAAAAAAAAAAGCCCTCTCTATATGGCTCTCTCCCAGTGAATTCTTACTCAGTGGCAAACCTCCCTTTTCAGAGTAAAACTGAGAGAACAGATTATTCTAAGTCCAAGAGCACATCTTCCTTTATGCAAATGCTGGAGCAGTTTCAGCCTGGCTTCCAGAAGGGGTACAGGATGGAGACAATTTGTGTCTCTTTAGCAGACAGTCTATGCTGAGAAATGAACGGCACAGTTCAGCTTCTTCTTCCACTTAATCTACCTTCAACTTTAATGCCTTAGATGAGTGGTTCTCAACCTTTTTTCCATCAGGACGCACCTGACAGATGATTCTCACATGCGTGACACACTGAACACATGCTCGTCACGGGGCTACTTGCAAACATATACTCTGTATCTACTGGTAAACGCAGAGAACTGCATGAACACAAAAGACAAAAGGAAATCTTCTTTCTTCCCCCACTAACTTTTTCTGAGACAAAGAGAACTATCAGGATAGAAAAGAATAGATGGAATCCCAAGATGCTAAACTCAAAAGAATTGAGTTCGCATCAGTCCATCTCTGGGAACCAATTAAAACACAAAGGGCTATAGCTCGGCCAAAAGGGACCGCCAGAGACAAATAAAGGCAGAAGCAGCAGCCCAAACTTATCCACAATATCAGATATGCAATATTTGATATACAATATTTACCCACTATACAATGTATATGTGCAATACGATTAATAAAACAATGATAAAATATAAAAAAGATATACTCAAAGGATTGGTTATGTTGGTTTGGTTAAATACTTACATACAGATCTGTCTTTCGCTTACCACTCTGGCACAAGTGCATCTTCAAATCTCTCTCCGGGTATAACACTTTTTCTGGGTGACTTCCTTCAGGCAAAAAGCCAATTGATGTCTGAGTACCAGTGTTGAGTCTGAGCCTGTCCAGCAGATTCAGACGCAAGACTGTGCAATGCTCAGTGGCCTCAGCCGCCGCTATGTCCTGCCACGGTCGCCAAAATGTTAAAACGCCTATCACGCTTAAGGTGCTTCTCCACGGACACAAGGATACCACGCCAAGGTTTTGTAGAAACAAATCTTAATTTTTTATTGTATATCAATAAGCAATACAAACTGCCCTGACTCCTCAACAATGGGTACAGAGCAGAACTAAGACATTCCCTGTTCAGTTTACCATACAAAAAATATATTTCTGGTGTCATCTCAGATTTGCAACATAAACTCTCTCCCTTATCAGACGCAATAGCCCTCCTTGTGAAAAAACAATAATTTACCATCAATACATGTCCTATTGAGAAAACACAACAAATAATATTGATACAAAGGCCTAAATGTTAGTAAAATGATTCACCGAGGTCACATACATAGAATCAACCTTCACCAAGTACAAAAAGACCACAAATTACAAATATGGAGACAGAAACCCAAAAAAGCCACTCTGCATGCAGTGTAAAACTGAAGAAATGGAAACAGAAATATAACACCTAACAGACTCCCAGGATCTGCAATAATGTACCAAACTAATGCGTAAAAAAGTTACACCTGCATTATGGAACTCATTCAAACAGTAACAACCCAACAAATATTTAACCAGGCCCTAAACACCAATATACCTCCTATTAGGAAAATAGAACAAGCCAAGCTGGAATAGATCTCCACACAAGAACTACAAGCTTGCAGAATACCTTTACCTGGGTCACACACGCAGAACACAGACAGACCCTCACCAAATACAGAATAAAAAGTGACCATCAAGTTAATGTTTTTGTTTTTCCATTGTTGCACTGCATACACTCTAGTCTGGCTTCTTGCTGTTTCCACTTCAGTTTTTATCTCCACATTTCTATTTATACATTTCTCAAGTAATATAAAATAATAATTCTAAAACTAGAATATAATAAATGTTTCAAAACTGATAAATAGAACATCCAATCATTAAAAACTCTCTAAACACCAATAAAATATTTCAAGCGGCAGACATCACATAATACCTGACTGTAATTTGCTTTGAAGGGCCAAAAAAGTGTGAAAAGCGTAACAAAAATCTAAATAAATAAATAGCCCCAATAAATTAAAATGGCAGTCAATCAAGGAAGATAAACTTAAAAAGCCACCTTTACTTATCCTCTCCAGAAACTCTCCTACTCCTTTCCCTTGTAGGTCAATAGCACATACCAGAAGCATCAATGGCTGCTGAAGCTCTGTCCTTACACTCTTCTTCCTTAGGGTCCATGACTAGTCTGTCTCACACACACTTTCTGTCTCTCACACACACACACACACACACAACTCACCTTCCTGACCAGTCTCTTTCTCTCATACATGATTTCTTTCTTACTTACACACACACACAAAATCACACACATTCTCTCACATACTTACCCACATGCTGGCTCACTCACTCACCCCCACCACATATGGCAGCTATAACACAAGGCAACTGGTATGCTGAAGAAGAGTCCTGACAGGCTGGGAACTGCAGCAGTGACTCCCTCTGGCCCCGCAGCGGAAAGTAGGCAGCACTCAGCTGTCTGCCTGTGCTGCAATCATCGCAGCGCAGAGCAGTCAGCTGAGAATGTGGCCGTGGGCATTTCCTGTCAAGGGCAGCTAATCTATGGATTTCCCCAAACAGCTGCGTGGCAAAGAATCCCCGCGGCCACATTCTCAGCTGACCGCTCCGCACTGCGATGATCCGCAGCACAGGCAGACAGCTGAGTGCTGCCTTCTTACCGCTGCAGGGCGAGGCTTGGGAGCCTTAGGACACAATTTTCGCAGTGGCAGCAGCAACATGGCCCTTTCTTCTTCCCGCGTGCCTGGTAAAATATCACTTCCTCTTCCGGGCCGCAGGGGCGGGAAGAAGAAGAGGCCATGTTGCTGTTGCCGGCTTCCACAAACACCGCGGCCATTCCTCTCCAGGCTCGAAAGTGCTGATGGCACGGGCAGGAACGGCAGCAGTGTTCGTTGAAGAATTCTTTGCGTCTCGCTAGGGTGAGGAGAGGGAGGGAAGAGCAGCGGGAGACCAGGATGAGTGCAACACACTGGTTGAGAACCGCTGCCTTAGATCATTCCATCCTGCTTGGCAGGTTGGTTTCAGGGATATTTTAGAAAGTTTCAGTTCTGGAAGATAGGGTTCTACTAGTTAGAGGAGGGTGCCTCTGAATCTTTGCCGATCGGATGTGGGGTGCCTCGGAAGGTATTATTATTTACCCCATCACCACACACACAGCTTAAATCTCTATACCCATTAGGGAATGTGCTCAGGCACACAAGCAGTATGGCATAAATTCTGTAGCTGGTCCCAATGACATTTAGTTATGCTTACCCTGGAAGAAAGGAAATGAATCGCTTTCAGAATTAGCTTAAGGCTATTGAAACATGGCTCCATGGAAAGTAAATCAATCTTGAACTCTTAAGAAAAATGGAGCTTCTCTGGGTGAATAGATTTTATGCCCCAGATCACAGCCTACAGTTTTGTCTTGGATAGGACTTCAGTTCCTTTTCATTCTTCGGTGAAAAGTTTTTAAGAGTTCTATTGGATTCCAATCCATCTGTACAGGCTCAGATCACATTAGTTGCAAAGAGGGCTTTTTCAAATTAAACAAATCCTTTTGGCAGTCAAATGCTTTAAAGACAGTTAGGCAGGCACTGGTTGTAGTTTTTCGAACACTACAATGCAGCTTTATCTAGGATTAGCCAATAAGAACACCTGCTAGCTACAGTTGGTTCAAAATTCAGCTGCCTGTGATTTTGGGTTGTGGTTACAGAGAGAGACAGCAAGGATATCACCAGCGCTGGAAAAAATTCATTGCTAAAGTAAAAATTTAAAGTGATCATTTTTACTTTTAAAGCAATCGGGGGAATGCTTTAGTAAACGTGAGCATATGTTCCTGGCTATACTTTACACTCTTCCATGCAGGCACATTTATTTATTCTATTGTTACAGGAACTGTAGCTCTCTGAATCTCGCCACAGATCCTTTTACTTTATGGCTTCAACCCTACGGAATACATTACCCCTACTACTGCATTTGGAGCAGATTAACATTTCAGGAAATGGGCCTTTGCCAGACAATCCTCTTCTGCTTTGTAACAAGCTCTTTTTAGGATTTGTAATCCACTCTTGATTTAGGGAGATTCATTCTTTTTTTTTTTTTTTTTTGCAAAATCATTTTTATTGCGAAGACGTGTATTTCCACAAGCACGAAGAAATATGCAGAAAACAGTACCAACATGGTAATGATGGATACAGTGGCTATACATATCCTCTTTTAAAGATCACCACCTACCCCTGTAATCAGACTGAATTCCCCAACTGATCACCACTCCCAGCAAACAGACTTACAGTCACACCTTGTATATTCCACCCATACCACCACCTCAACCAACACGCACAGCCGCTCCCCCCACCCCCTGTAGCCCTGCCCAGAAGCCCCAATTCCCGCATACGTTAATGTGGACTATAACTAAGTAGCAAAACAGCAAAAAAAAAAAGCAGCGTGGTCCCCGTCAGGTTGGGGCTGGCACAGAAGCACTGGGATACCAAATGACGCGGTAACCTGCAGCAGTCAAGTGTCCTTGAAGAGCTGGGGAGAGAAGAGAGTAATAGCGAACCCAACAGTTGGCATATTTCTTGACCATGGGCTTAGGAGATTTGGGGGTAATCCATTCGCTCCAGTAATGCCATGTTCATCATACGATGCTGCCAAGCCGTAAGGGATGGCATAGCTAGAGGATCAATCCAGTCAGCAAGTATAGTACGATGGGCTAATAATAAAAGCAAGCCTACCAAAGCGATCCTGGGCCCCGGTACATTTCTCAGAAAACCCCCGCGGTCCAGCCAGCAAAAGAACAATGGACATTTGGAGAGGGAGCTGGATGCATTTAGTGGCACAAACCAGTATCTGGGTCCAGAAAGTTGCTAGGGTCGGGCAAAGAATTAGCCGGTGTAACATGGTGCCCTCTACGTTGGAGCATTTAAATGCAGAGTGAAGAGGAAAGGCGGCCCCATAAGAAAACATCGCACATCGTCACAGATGGTATGACGGAGAATCCGAAAACGTAAGTCTCGCAAACCACTGTCTTTTCTAACAAACCTCTTGTATGTGTTTTAAATCTTGGGGCGGGGGTGGTTTGGCTGCAAAGGTTTAATATTGTATCCCACTTTGGGCAAATATTCTTTTTGGAAGAAAATGATTAAACGAAACAAAATGAAAGGAATTGCTGGGTTGCAAAATCAGTATCCTTAGCTCCTGCATTGTTATAATATCAAAACAACATGAAAATAAAAAGGTTAACAAAAATATGTACATAAAAAAGGCAAAACTTTTATTGGCTTAAGGTAATACATTTCTTGTCCAGCTTCCAGAGGAAAATACTCCCTTCCTCAGGTCAGAATAGAAGGAACAAAAAGATAACATTACCAAAAAATGTAAGAATCAAAAGGCATTCCACCACACTTCTTCAATCAAAAGCAGTAAGACTAGAGGCACTGACCACAAGAGCCTCATCTGTCACACACAAAGGGCTCAAACACATTATCACCTAGCCTGCATCCTCAGTAGGCATACAATAATTTATTTTTGAGGGGGGGGGGGGGAGGAGGTGGCAAAGGGCAGGGCAGAATCTATAATTCATCCAGGCACTTTATATAACACAACCAAAAACTTATTGGCTAGCATAGCAACTTTAGGCTAGGAAACTGGTTTGCAAACCATGGGTTGACACTCAAAATTTGGGGGCAGTTGTAAATTCAGTAGCCTAGATCGCAAGAAACAAGGCTTCTCCCTCACCATTCCCCCTCATGGACCTCTGGTCCTCTCCAGTCCAACCTGCAGTCAGCGTGGGACCTACAAAACAGCGGACATGCAGACACGATCCCTGCTCCTCCCAAGGACCTGGGTGGAGGGCTGAGGCCTGAGAGTAGATACTGTTTTACAAGCCCCGAGCTGGCTGCCTCTGCAACTGATTGCACTGGACAAGTGGAGGGAGAGTAGAAATTTGCTGTTTGTTTTTTTTTTTTTAAAGGAGTTGTGTGAATTTTCAAATGTTAATAAAGGGTGCATAAAAGTTTGGGCTGCACTAGGCTAGAGTGCCCTGCACACTTTCTGCTATTGATGCCCTAAACAAGGAAGCATGTCAGTACTCATGAAGGGGGAACCATGTCATGTGCAAACCAATGGACACACCTAGAGAACAAAGTGACTGCTGCCGCTCCCTCTTCTTGCTTGTTCAATCTGCTGTTTAAAACTGCCGGAGAGCAAAATATGCTTCTCTGCTGAGGTTATACAGCATGAAACAGTAAAAAAGATGGCATTATATACTCGTGATCAGAACCTAACAGCCAAAAATGGCCAGTGCCCCCACTCCCCGCTGACATGCCTGCGTATTTGCTACTGTTCCTCTCTAAGCCATTATGGGGACAAGAATTACCCTACCTGGTGGGTCCTTCTTCCCACGTTGGAACACTGGTATGTCTTTTCTCCTCTGTCTGTGGGAGAAGTGTAGGGTCTGAAAGCATTGTGGGATGTTATTTGTGCTGCTAGAGGGAATATGGGTCTGTATTGGGCAGATTCAACACACAGCTCTAAATACCTGATGGCCATCTCATATTCAGGCCAGCATGGTAGTCAAGAAGTGCCACAGGGAGCTGCTGCTGCCTCCTCTTCCCTAGCCCTGCATGGCCTTAGTTTTGCTTACTGAGCCACAGTCCTGATCAGAGAAGCGGTAGCATCTTCAGTGGCTTGGCCATCGTATTAAAAGACAAGGGTTTTTTTTTACAGGCACATTAGAATAAAGGGTCTTCTAATCAGGCCAATAGGGTAATATTTTGCTCGATAGACCAAGTACCTGTTTGCTCATTTTTCAAACCAACCCAGACCACATGAAATGTTCCTGGTCCAGGGATCAGAGCGGGGAACCCTGCTTCCTATGAGATCACAGTGGAAGGCACTACGATGCTCTGATGGTTTATGAAGGACCCTCAATGGTACAAGGACCAGTTCTGGATGGTAAAGAAGATCCAGTCCATATTTCTCTGTTCATATCTGTCAGCCATGGTCCATCATCAAGACTGATGCATTTGTCTATTTATATAGCATCTGCCTACCTAGCCTGCTGGAGTGGCATCTGGTGTATACTAGTCTTGTAAATGTGTGTTATTGGGTCCACCTTTAAATATTGTGCATACTCCGTCTTCCTGTTCCTCTGTTTTATCTGTGTGTGTCTTATAGCATCGTTTGTTTCTTTTCTAGGCTTTGGGTTTAGTGCTCTGTTCCATACCATGATTTTTTTCTTATTTAAAAAATATTTACATTCTGCCCATAGTAACACTGTCATGCTAAGTGGATTACAGTGAAAACATAAATCAGTGTAAAACAAATAAATCAAAACCACAAGCATAATTCACTTACAATTTTTCATCATAAACAAACAATACCTATTCTACCATATGTTGAAATGCTTTGTGAAACAAAATAGTCTTTCATGCCTTATGAAACATCTTGAAATCAGTTATGCCATGGAAAGGCATGTATTTCCATGCTCCAACTAGAGTTTGCTATGATGCTTGTCTTTGTCTATCTTGTTCACACTATGCTCTCTCTCCTCAAGGCATTCTGCCTTTGCATTTTTTATGCATTCTTTTTAGTATAACTGATTCCTCAACATATCTAAATTTCTTCCCATATTTTTCTCTTTTCCCCCTACTCAAAGGGGCAGTATCATAAGACCAGGAATGCCACAAGTAGATGGATGCAGACATGCATTTTCTGGAATTTGCTCTGGGTGGGGGAGGGGGGGGAAGTGATGCCTCCTGTTGGTGGTATAGGTGTATCTGCTGCAACTACTGATTTCTGGATTTGTCTGTGAGGCTTAACTAAGAAAGAAAATGTGCACTAATGGACTATGCTTTTTCATGATGTAACAAAAACTGCTTAAGTTTATGCTGAGGAACTTTAGAAAGATCAGGAAAAATCTACATCTTATGAGCAAGACAAAGATGCTCATGGATGTTGGAAAAATGTTCTTTATCCAGTCTTGATCAAGCTAAAAAATAAGCCACACCAACAAAGCAGCAGTAGATAAATCAGTTTCTATAAGGGTTTGCAGCATAAGGCTAACATGCCAACTGTCTGTATAAAGCTGTTCCTGCAAATTCCTCGTCTAATCTTTTCAGGGGTAAATACACCTTGGAGGTTGGTGGTAGCTTAGGAGCAGAATATTTCAAGGCTTCAATAAGATTTTTTTTTTTTTTTTTTTTTTTTTTAACAACTCAATATGATAACAGGAGATTTACTAAAATTGTTTAGAAGCATTGGGGCGGATTTTAAAAGGAGCACGAATAGCCTACTTTTGTTTGCGCTCCAGGCGCAAACAAAAGTATGCTGGATTTTAGTAGATACGCGCGGAGCCGCGCGTATCCACTAAAATCCTGGATCGGCGCGCGCAAGGCTATGGATTTTGTATAGCCGGCGCGCGCCGAGCCGCACAGCCTACCCCCGTTCCCTCCAAGGCCGCTCCGAAATCGGAGCGGCCTCGGAGGGAACTTTCCTTTCACCTCCCCTCACCTTCCCCTCCCTTCCCCTACCTAACCCACCCACCCGGCCCTGTCTAAACCCCCCCCTTACCTTTGTCGGGGGATTTACGCCTTGGGAGGCGTAAATCCCCGCGCGTCAGCGGGCCTCCTGCGCGCCGGGACGCAACCTGGGGGCGGGTCCGGAGGGCGCAGCCACGCCCCCGGGCCTGCCCCCGGAACGCTCCCGACACGCCCCGAAAACGCCGCGCGGTTCGGGCCCGCCCCCCGACACGCCCCCTCCGAAAACCCCGGGACTTACGCGAGTCCCGGGGCTCTGCGCGCGCCGGTAGGCCTATGTAAAATAGGCTTACCGGAGAGCAGGGCTCTGAAAATCCGCCCCATTAAGTATAGCCACCTAATGAGGTTCTCCAGATTTTCAATTTTTAATCTCAAAACTTCTCTCTCTTTAATGAAAGAAGAATTTAAATACTTGAATCTTAGATACCCGAGATTCAATGATGTCCAGTTTTTGTAGAATGGTCCTGCACCAAGACACCATGAGACAAAACTTTAGAATTAAAACTTCAAGTGATCCAAGACTTTAATAAAATCTTTAGAGAAAAGCGTTTCCAAAGCTTCTCAGGCAGTCCAAATGAAAGGACTGCCTGGGAATAGGGAATAGCCACTGCTTGTTGCTGGCATTAGTAGCATGGGATCTATCTACTGTTTGGGTACTTGCCAGATACTTGTGACTTGAATTGGCCACTGTTGGAAACAGGATACTGGGTTTGATAGACCCATGGTCTGACCTAATATGGCATGTGTTATATTCAGGAATCTGTTATATTCTTGGGCCTTACAAGAACACTTATTTTATCAGACAACCTCCATCTGGAGGAGAAGGTACCATGATCTGTAGACCACTCAAAATCTAGCCTTCTGATCATTCAGCTGCTTATAAGTCAAGGTGTCCAGAACAGAATTCTGGTCAGACTGTAGGTAACATTAACTCAAAATGTGTTACACTCCCTATAATGTGTCCAGAATTCTGCAGCTAGCATAGTTGCACAGACTCCAGCTCACCATCTCATTACTCCTGTGTTAACTAAAACTACACTGGTTGCCTGTTTTATGGCACATCAAGTTTAGAGTATTGATGCTTGTGTTTAAAGAAATCAATGGCCTGGCTCTCATAATTTTAATGCAGCCTTAAAAATGTATAAACCTGTGAGATTGTTAAGATCAGCTTCCCAACAATGTTTGAATGTTCCTTCTTTTAAATTAGTTCATCTAGACAAATCAAGAGAACATTTGTTTTATGTCCAAAGACCAAGTTTATGGAACACATTCCCTCAACATATCAAAGGAGAAACTGCTCTGCTGAGATTCAGGAAGCTTTTTAAAGCATTTTTATGTCAACAAGCCTTCAGACCGTGAGCCCTTATTTCACTGTGAAGGTTCTCAGCAGAAAAGGCAACATTACCAACCAGCCTTTCTGATACTATTATATTGTTTATACCACAGGTTAACAGCAGGTTTTCTTTAAATTATCTTTTCAGTTTTGATTTTATTGGTCTTGATTTTGTTTTTACTTTTTAGATTTTTGTAACTAAAATTTGCTTAGTTTTGTTCTATTTAATTTTTTACACTGATTTACGCCATATTTATATGTTATACATTATATGGTTTGTCTGTCTTAAGTCTTTTTTTAATTCATTATGCTTTGCTTGTTTTATGTATTTTATGAATGGTATTTTGTTAACCACCTAGGAAAGTTGATAGGCGGTCTATAAATTCTGAATAAATAAATAAAAGTCTCCTGCCTCAGCAGTTTCAGGGGGTCATATCCAACCCTGCAGCATACAACTGGAAGAAGCTGTCCTCCAAGTTGGGCCTCAACTCCCATTTCATCTCCGTGGGTCAGCAAGAGGTCCAGCTTCTTTCTTCCTCCTATGTCTAGTTACTGTCTCCAACTGACGGTGATCCAAAACCAGGCAGACCACCAGCTATTTCTGCACTGCGCCATGCTGGGGGGAGGGGGCAGGAGAAAGCCTTGCCCCAAGCCTTATCAAAAAAAATCATGTTCCATCAGGAAACTCACAAAAACCAGAGCCCAACAAAAATCAAACCAAAAGAGAGAATCAGCCAAAACAGATGAAACAGGAGAAAATAAAGCAAAGCAAAATGTAGAATGGGTGGTCAGCAAGTCGGGACAAGTACTCAACCTCTTTCCGAGGTAACCCAGACCACTCAATCATTCACCTATACAACCCAAAAGGACTGTGAAAGCTGTAAAGAAACTGATCTCTGCTCAAAGGTGCATACATTTTCCAAAGCAGATAAAAGTGTTTGATAACTACATTAATAACAGTAACAATTTACAGGAAACAGTTACACGTTACCTTTGCCAACAGGATTGGGGAATTACCATCATCGATATGGTTACATTAGTGTAATTATCAAATGCTTTTATTTGCATTGAAGGGTGTATGTACCTTCTTGGATCAGTGAAAAGTTTCTCTACAGCTTTGTGCTTAGAGACTCGTTTCACAGTCCCTTTGGGTTGTGTGGGTGAATGACAGAGGTACGGGCTAGATTGGAAAGAAGTTGAGCACTCATCCCGGCTTGCCGACATCCATTCCACATAAGCTTTGTTAAGTTTATTTTCACTTTGGTTTGGGTTCCATCAAGAAACTCAACATCCTCGGCCAAGGATCCTTCCAGGGCTAAATCAACACACCCTCACCTCCCCCTTCCTTTTTCATCAGTTCTACGGTCAAGGAATCTTGGTCCATGGAAAACACTGGACTCAGATAGGGACATCAAGAGTAAAAGGTGTTCTTTTGTGAGAGCCAAGATGATGCACACAAAGAGTTAATATTTCTATTTAAACTTTGCCTTCAGTTGTTGTGTAACTCTAAACAACTATGCTGAAGTGCTGTTATAAACTGAAAGGCTACTAAAAAGGAGAGCTAACTTCACAGTAATCATGAATATTAAGAGGGACGAGAGAGAGACTATACAATCAAGCTAAAAATATCTGATTTTCAAAATGTAATGGAGTAATTTTCTTTAATAGTAAATATCATGAATGATATAAGTAATGGTTCAATTCGGTAAAACCCAATGAAACAGAAGCTATTTCCTTCCCAGTTTATCATAATGCATGTCTGTGCCATACTGCCAATTCAAAAGACAGCAACATGAGCATTAATGAAGAATAAAAGGCTGCTGTGTCAGAGGGTTCATACTAGAATTACACAACTGTGTCATCAATGACCTCCGTATTAAACAAAATCTCCCCCACTAAAGGGCTCAATTTAAGCTCTTTTTCACCAGAAACACAAAATGGGAAAAATTCCTTAGTAAATAAGGACCTACCTTAGCTGGATGCATCTAAATTTGCAATTCTATTTATCTTGGAACATTTTTAAATTGAGCTGCCTAGTGACTGTATATAGTTCATATTTTCCACAATCCACCTAATTATTGACAGAGCCAAAAGCACTTCTCTTCTGCAGCTGCTGTTGAATTCTGCTGAACAGGGACTGTGTTCACCTCCTCAGACTGATTTTTTCATGCCCTCCCACCTCAGCCCTCTGGATTTCTCTCTCTTCCCTCACTGGTAAACTAAACACAGCCTGAACCCACCTTCCAATTCCCTTTGCTGTCAGTCCATCTCTATGCCCCCCCCAGGCCTTTTATCCCCAGTTTCTTTCTACTGTGTATCACCATGCATGTTTGTCCTTACAGCTACAATAAACTGAACTGAAATGAGTATCCTTCTAAGCAAATAAGTTCATAGTTATCTTCTATCAGGAGAATGAGTTGGCTCTCTTCTTCATATGTGAATTAACCATAAAATCAAAAAGGTTAATGTCTCTTACAAACAGGGTAGACCCACTAGCTGCCTTTTTTTTTTTTTTTTTTAAATAATTATTTGTCCATGCCGGGGTCCATATTCAGCCGCACAGTGGCTAGTTAACAGGCCAATACTGTAAAGTGCACAGGAAATGGGCACTCAGCGTCAAGCACCCGCCTTCCCAACCATGCCCATCCATCTCTCCTGGGCATGTGATACCGTAATTAAATGAGAGGTCGTGCTAAAAAGGAGGCGCTAGGGACAATAGCGCGACCCTAGTGCCTCCTTAGCAGTCGAAACCCAGGAGAGGTGGTTGTCAGCGGGTTCAGAAAACCGACACTCAATTTTACGAGCATCCGTTTTCTGAACCCACTGATTTATTTTTTTTTTTTTAAACCTTTTTGGTTCCTCTGACTTAATATCGCTAGGATATTAAGTCGGAGGATGTGCAGAAAAGCAGTATTTTCTGCTTTTCTGTACACTTTTTCAGGCTGCTCACAAGGGCAGGCGCTAATTTCTGAGCGTAAGATGTGCAGTATCTGGGGCGAATTACTAATAGCCTCATCAACAGGCATTTGCATATGATGAGTGCTATTATTTTCGGGGGGGGGGGGGGAGTTGGACACGCTAAACCCATTATATAAGGGGCTGTGGACAAGCATCCAAAACGCGCGTCCAACAGTGTGCCCAGCTGAGTGCACTTTACAATATCAGCCTGTAACTTAGCTGGGATATTCAGTTGCACGCCAATGCCGCTGAATATACCTGGCTATCTTAAAAGAAAGCTGGATAAAGTATATCAGGCTAAAACTTTAAGACAGCCCTGCGGCATGCCCAGAGTTCGCAGTGTAGGTTAAGTGGCTAACTCCTAAATGCGACTGCCTCTGGCCTGCCCCGAAACTCCTCCCACCCACCCCCAAAGTGCCCCCGAACTATGCGGCTAAATTCTAGAATTTTGCCACATATGGCTTCAAATATCGCTGCTTTGCCATTTAGACGGATTACATTTCCATTATCAGCCTAAATGGCTTCTGAATATCAGCCTTGTAATTTCCCCTGCAATATTCACTGTCAGTATTCCAGTGCTCAGCTGGCAAAAATGAACAAGGGAAACTCTGAAAAGAAACCTGTTAGTTTGTTCCTTGTTAACCTCAAAACGAAGGGTTGACTATTTTTAAAATGGTTTGCTGTCAGTCAAGATTTTCCCCAATTCCTGTACTGTCATGACAGCTAAATAAATAGTAACATACACCTCTGTCTTGTAGTTAATCCATTCAAAGCCCTATTCAATTATGATTTTAGCTAGCAATGCACTTTTAGATTTTTTTTTATAATCACAGTGATGCGGATTTGGAAATGCACTCCAGGAATGCTTAGGTGAGGAGTATCTGCACAATTTTGTTGGGGTGTCCTATACCAAAAAATGAAGAGAAATTTGATCAAACTTTCTCTGTTTTATGTTACTTTACGTTAAGATAGCCACCTATTGCCTACCAAATTATTTAATCAAAATCTCAAGTTTAAGGCCCTATTTACTACGCATTCTCCCATAGACACAAGATGGGAGGAAACCTTTAAGAAGTAGGACCTCTCTCTAAGATGTCAGTTGGCTGCTCCATTCAAAGATCCCCATCCAGTCAACCTAGATCAGTCAGTCACACCGTCTCCCATCTCAGCAGGCAACTGTCTTACCTTTTCAGATCCCACTATTACCCTGTCCCAGCAATCGTTTTTCTCCGCCTCACCTTTCTCAGGATAATAGCAGTTTTCTGATGAACATGTTCCATAGTGCACAAGATGATGCCTTGTGGTAAGAGTGCTCTCTGCAACGTTATAATAATATGTTTCTACAACCCTGGCCTAAGCATTGGTCTTGAGTTGCTAGGAAACATAATTAAGAGGCCTTCCAAGAGCAGCGTCAACAGCTACACCTCTGTACAGAGCACCACTACTCCTGCTAGCAAGGAGAGATCACACCACCAAGCTTTGGACTTAAATCAAAGCCAAATCAAAGCAACTTTCACCTCATTAAATCCTCTGTAGTCAATGCAGGGAGCAGTCTGTGTAAAAATATTATAGATGTGCATTTGTTTTGGGGTTTTTTCATTTTTAGAGTGCACTAGCTAAAAAATGAACAAAAAATAATTTTTTAAAACATTTTCTGGCTGCACATCCCTAAGAAATACATACATTCCACTAACACTACACAATATTTGACTTGCAAAATCCCTCATCATATTCTCTGGCAACAACCAAAAAAACCCCTCACACAGAGGTGTGGGTATTGTCGTCAGAAATCTATTTCCAACCTAAACAAGAGTGCAAGACACACTCTGCACAAAGGCTTACTTATCAAAATTAAATCCAATACAAGTTGCTTTGGTTATTATGGACAAAATCTCGTATTCTAAACATTCATGTGTCTATGAGCATTTCCAGTGCTATGACACACAGGAAAGAAGAGAATATGAAGAATATATAAGTTATATAGAATATTCTCAATATCATGGATTATTAAGACTTGATATATACATATCTATTCCATACAGTAACAAAATAGATATTATTTACAGTTAAACACATCAGAGCAATTTGCATAGGACCCGCATAGCTGCAAAGTGCATGGGTAATTATTAATCCACAGTCTGCACATGCTTTTATTTTGAAAACTACCCCATGAAATCTAGCCAGAGATTTATGCTAGTTTCTTTCTCAGATTTTTTTGTTGTTGAGTAAAGTTGCATAGTTTTAAAAATTGAAAAGTATGTGTGTAGGTTTCTCACCTGACCTAACTCCACCCCCTGGAATGCCTTTATTATAATACAAGTAAGAGCACACGTCTTATGGAACCACGTGCGAGCTTTTACCCACGTTCAGGGTGGGTAATTTTCTGCCAATTTAAATGGGTAAAACACCATTTACCTGCAGAAATCTCTTTGAAAATTGCTTTCAATAAACAGTAAAATTTCCATGACATTTGTTACTGGTGCCTAGGTCTGAAACAAGCCTATTGCTACCACTGTGGCCAGATGTCTCTGTGCCTGGAAATGAAGACTTTGGAAGATGGAGGGACTGCTTAAGTCCCAGGAGAGGGACAGCCGGTCCTCCGTCTGGGGCAGATCCTCAACTAGTTCTCTAGGTGCTGAGTTGAGCAGGCTCAAGCAAACTCAAGGCCCTTCCACTTCTTTGGGTCGAGCAAGCAAAAAAAGGTGTCATTCACAAGCTTTGTTGAGCTCTTTGTGGCCATTGCATAGCTCAGGACCTAGCAGAAAGCACCCCTCTTCAGAGCTGGCAATGCAACTGGCATTGAAAAAGCATATTGTCTCAGTGCTGTCAATGCAGCAGACGCACCATTCACTGGTGCATTGAACCCCAGTGTCATCACAATTAGCTCTGGTTCGAATGACACATAGAACTGTAATGCTGTCAGTGCAAACAGCCCAGGCGCTAGCCAAGGAACACTCGATACATGAGGCTTGACGCTATTAACATGACTCTCCTTCAATGTCTCGTTCCTCGCAGCAGGCTTTTGCATCGTTGACACAGTGGGCCATGCTGGTCCCGATGCAAGTCTTCACAAATATAGCATCACCCTCAATGCATCCAAGAAGATTTTCAGGGTCAAAGTAATATTTTTGCATAACTTCATCAATTTCTCGGGCAATGTCCCCATCAAGGTTACTGAATGAGGCCCTGCCTGGACACACTAGATCCCATTTACTCCACAGTGCCCTTAATTTATAATTGGCCCCACAGGACAAATTTTACAAAGTCCAGAGCATATGCAAAAGGGCTTCATTCTACTCTCTGAAGAGAATATTCCACCACCAATGCCCAGACAGAGGGATCATCAGGCCTTAGACCAAGTCACAGAGTTGGTGAAAACTTTTTTTTACCTCTCTGTGACTAACGACAAGGAGGGAACTCTTTAACCTCTCCTTTACAGAATGTCAGATTTACTCCCTCAAGGAGGAGTCCCAGTTACCCCTATCCCAACATGTACTCCATCAGAATCCCCATGAGGTTCAAACCCTTTGCATTCGCTTGCAGCAGAATCCAGCTAGTCTGAGGATACTCGCCAGAAATACACAAATCTGAGGTGAACAAGGAAGCCTCCTTATTTATCCACTTCATCTTTGAGGTTCTGGATCATTGTCCCATCTCCTCTAAGATCTGACAAAAGTTCAATGAGAATCCCTCCCCCCTCCATCTACCTGGTGGTATCTCCACCTGAGGACCTCTTACTCCAGATTTCTTGATAGATATATTAGGAAAGGCACTCTGTGTGAACATTCATAAAGACAAAGATTCTTGTACAGAAGTCTTCAGCCATCTCCAGATTCTAGATACCCCAGCAGAGCAAGCAGCATTTCAATCCATGCTATCCTGCAAGAATTACAAACAAGAATGTGGGAGATTGCTATGCCATGGTAGCCAGAAAATTGGATCTAAAGTGTAGAGTCCAGAAGACCCCGGGCTTTGGAGTGGTGCAGCTGCCTGATCAGTTATAGTCAGGGGCATACTGTCCATAGTGTACAATGGTGCACAGGTACCACCAACTAAGAAAAGTAGTGTGCTGTGTACCACCAACCTCTGCAGGGCCTTGAACTCTCCCTGCCCCCATCTTCAGGAAGAGCCGTGGAGATGGAATGTTTAGAGGCGTAGAAGCAGGAAAAGTAAAAAAGTCATGGGATAGGTGGCGATGTCCTTTCATGGAATGCAAACTGTAAAAGACAGGAAACGGAGAGTAGCATTAAATTGACAATTTTCTCAGTGGAAGGGAGTGGGCAGTGGAGTGCCTCAGGGATCTGTATTGGGACCCTTACTTTTCAATATATTTATAAATGATCTGGAAAGAAATACGACAAGTGAGAATCAAATTTGCAGATGATACAAAAAATTGTTCAGAGTAGTTAAATCACAAGCAGATTGTGATAAATTGCAGGAAGACCTTGTGAGACTGGAAAATTGGGCATCAAAATAGCAGATGAAATTTAATGTGGATAAGTGCAAGGTGATGCATATAGGGAAAAATAATCCATGCTATAGTTACACAATGTTAGGTTCCATATTAGGTGCTACAACCCAAGAAAGAGATCTAGGCGTCATAGTGGATAACACATTGAAATTGTCGGTTCAGTGTGCTGCGGCAGTTAAAAAAGCAAACAAAATGTTGGGAATTATTAGAAAGGGAATGGTGAATAAAACGGAAAATGTCATAATGCCTCTGTATTGCTCCATGATGAGATCGCAGCTTGAATAATGTGTACAATTCTGGTCGCCGCATCTCAAAAAAGATATAATTGCGATGGAGAAGGTACAGAGAAGGGCTACCAAAATGATAAGGGGAATGGAACAGCTCCCCTATGAGGAAAGACTAACGAGGTTAGGACTTTTCAGCTTGGAGAAGAGACGGCTGAGGGGGGATATGATAGAGATGTTTAAAATTATGAGAGGTCTAGAACGGGTAAATGTGAACCGGTTATTTACTCTTTCGGATAGTAGAAAGACTAGGGGGCACTCCATGAAGTTAGCATGGGGCACATTTAAAACTAATCGGAGATAGTTCTTTTTTACTTAACGCACAATTAAACTCTGGAATTTATTGCCAGAGGATGTGGTTAGTGCAGTTAGTATAGCTGTGTTTAAAAAAGGATTGGATAAATTATTGGAGGAGAAGTCAGTACTGATCCAGTATGGCATGTTCTTATGTTCTGAGGCACCTGTGAGCCAGACTGGAGCATCAGGCTATTACTTTTCAAACATACACGGTTGATATCCAGCTTTTTGTCCCTGTGATTTCCAAGCTTAACTGAAGCAAATATGGAAGATTCTATTGATTGCAAAATATATGGATGAGCAATAGCCACTTGTTAAACGTGGCCAAAACGGAAGCTATCAGTAGATAAATTATCTACGAAAGCAAAGTCACCTCCCTTATGGTATCTGGTGCATCTATCCCATTTAAGGAAGTGGTTAGGGTCCTTTTTGACTCCAGGCTATCCTTCAGACCTCAGTTTCAGCAAATTTTGTGGTCTGACTACTTTAAGTAGCACCTGCTTCGTCACCTGAGATATATTCTTGATCCAGGAGACTTTCAAAACAGTAATATGTGTGTATGTACTTACATCTGTCGACTATTGCAACTCGCTGCATGTGCGATTGTCAGCTTTTAGGATTAAGGCTGTTCATATCCTTCAGAACTCTGTGGCCCGACTGGTATTGGGGTTGGCCGCCGTTAGCATAATTCCCAGATACTGGAAAATGTACATTAGCTCGCTGCTTTGCAGTCAGCCAAATTTAAACTTCTAGTCTTAATTTTTAAAGTTTTGAAATGCGATGCCCTGCGGTACATAAGGGAGTTAAATTAATATGCCCCTAGTAGGGATCTTAGATTCTCACAGCAAATGCTACTAACAAGCCCGTCCATAAAAACAGCTCATCTGTCTACCACTAAAAATGATGCTTTTGTCTTGGCTGGGCCTGCAGTCTGGAATTCACTTCCAGACTCACTAAAGATAGATAGATATTACAATTTTTAGAAAACAGCTCACCACTTTCTTGAGGCTTTTGGTTGTAACTGCTTATAACCAGCGCTGTGCTGTAATTTTGGCAATTGAAACATCTTGTTTAGTTTATATTTAAAATGTTTTTTGTTTTGTTTTTTTTACTATGCTGTATTTTGTTTTAGAATTTATAAATTGTATATGCACGTACAGATCTGTAATTCATCTAGCACTGTGTGGGCCGATATAGGCGGACGATAAATATTTTAAATATATAATAAATAACTTATTTTGCGACCAAGCTGTATAGAAGGGGGAGGGGTAGGACAGAGCTCAAGTTTTGATGGGTCCATGGCCCCTGTGCCCACCCCGTTCCGACGCCTATGCTTAGAAGTTCCTTTTAATCAGGCCCGTGGCACCCTACTACAATTGGGACAATTTCTTGCTCTCTGATGGCATCTTGAGGTACTTAGAAGATTTTCTCTCTCTCCATAAGTTCCACAGAATAATCATTTGGTTTTGTCGTGTCTATTAGCAGTGCTGTCCCTGCACTTTTCTCCTTTATCACAATGTCTTGTTTTCTGGCATTCAGCTTTTTAACAATGGGAATGGCACAATGATCACAGCGTCTTCATGCTCAACAATCCTTTCAGATCGTGATCCCAGGGCTTTTCTGGTACAGCGATATTGTAGCGTTTATTTACACAGTTTCTAGTGGATGCGCCATCTTCTTATGTCTTTCTGTATACAGATTTTTATAAGAACATAAGAACATAAGAAAATGCCATACTGGGTCAGACCAAGGGTCCATCAAGCCCAGCATCCTGTTTCCAACAGTGGCCAATCCAGGCCATAAGAACCTGGCAAGTACTCAAAAACTAAGTCTATTCCATGTAACCATTGCTAATGGCAGTGGCTATTCTTTAAGTGAACTTAATAGCAGGTAATGGACTTCTCCTCCAAGAACTTATCCAATCCTTTTTTAAACACAGCTATACTTACTGCACGAACCACATTCTCTGGCAACAAATTCCAGAGTTTAATTGTGCATTGAGTAAAAAAGAACTTTCTCCGATTAGTTTTAAATGTGCCCCATGCTAACTTCATGGAGTGTCCCCTAGTCTTTCTACTATCCGAAAGAGTAAATAACCGATTCACATCTACCCGTTCTAGACCTCTCATGATTTTAAACACCTCTATCATATCCCCCCTCAGTCGTCTCTTCTCCAAGCTGAAAAGTCCTAACCTCTTTAGTCTTTCCTCATAGGGGAGTTGTTCCATTCCCCTTATCATTTTGGTAGCCCTTCTCTGTACCTTCTCCATCGCAATTATATCTTTTTTGAGATGCGGCGACCAGAATTGTACACAGTATTCAAGGTGCGGTCTCACCATGGAGCGATACAGAGGCATTATGACATTTTCCGTTTTATTCATCATTCCTTTTCTAATAATTCCCAACATTCTGTTTGCTTTTTTGACTGCCGCAGCACACTGAACCGACGATTTCAATGTGTTATCCACTATGACACCTAGATCTCTTTCTTGGGTTGTAGCACCTAATATGGAACCCAACATCGTGTAATTATAGCATGGGTTATTTTTCCCTATATGCATCACCTTGCACTTATCCACATTAAATTTCATCTGCCATTTGGATGCCCAATTTTCCAGTCTCACAAGGTCTTCCTGCAATTTATCACAATCTGCTTGTGATTTAACTACTCTGAACAATTTTGTGTCATCTGCAAATTTGATTATCTCACTCGTCGTATTTCCTTCCAGATCATTTATAAATATATTGAACAGTAAGGGTCCCAATACAGATCCCTGAGGCACTCCACTGTCCACTCCCTTCCACTGAGAAAATTGCCCATTTAATCCTACTCTCTGTTTCCTGTCTTTTAGCCAGTTTGCAATCCACGAAAGGACATCGCCACCTATCCCATGACTTTTTACTTTTCCTAGAAGCCTCTCATGAGGAACTTTGTCAAACGCCTTCTGAAAATCCAAGTATACTATATCTACCGGTTCACCTTTATCCACATGTTTATTAACTCCTTCAAAAAAGTGAAGCAGATTTGTGAGGCAAGACTTGCCCTGGGTAAAGCCATGCTGACTTTGTTCCATTAAACCATGTCTTTCTATATGTTCTGTGATTTTGATGTTTAGAACACTTTCCACTATTTTTCCTGGCACTGAAGTCAGCACATCACACCCAGCAATGAGATGTGTAACCACTTTCACCAGTTCTTGTACACTGAATCTGCATTTATCATCTGTCTTTCTGGTCTTTTCTATGCAGGATGTTACCTGTAGTCCACTGGCCTTTGCTGTGGTCATCAAATCTCTCATCTTTAGGATTAAGTTTACCTTTCTCAGCCATTCCTGTCTGGCCTGGTGGGGTTTCAGGTTTAATTTTTGGAGGAATATTCCTATTTCTAATTTGTGGTCACTTACCCTGTATTTAGCGAGGGTCTGCTTCAGTCCGCATGTCTGACCGAAGTGAGATATTTTGCTAGTGTGTCACTTCTGCGTAGGGACCTTTAGTAATTAAAGATCGTGCACTGGTGTACTAGGGCACACTGCCGTATTGGCAGTCTTTCCTTTTCACAGGCAAGACGCTTTCCATGAGAGTTCTGGGAGATACTGTAACAGCACTAGGATAGGTTTGTTCATAGGTTCTGAGGGCTCATTTGCAGGGTTTGGTGTTACTTTACAATGTGCCTGGAAGTGGAGGGAGCTTACATTGCTGTTACTGAGGTAAAACCAGAGTCTTAAATACTAAGAACTTTAAATGAATATACAAATATGATATCCAGTTATAGAATTTTACAAGATCATTGTCAGAGGGAGGGATGCGGATTTCGATTGTGATTGGTTCAGTTGTTTAGTTATAAATATCTTGGGGTGAAGGGGGGTCTATGCGTCTAAACCCCATAGTTATTAAGTCAACTCTTGTAAATACTTAGCAATGCCTCTTTAGTGCCCTTACTTACCCCGTATGCATCACATCTGCCACAGCAATAAACCCTCTCCACACAAATCTCTTTTTGCAATGCACCTAACGCCTTGATGAAGTGAGATGCAAAGTGTACACCACCACAGGTGAGCAACAGAGATAAGTGTGCAACAGACTTTTACCCGACTTTATTTATTTATTTAATAACTTTTTTATACCGGCATTCGTAGGACACATCATGTCGGTTTACAAAAAACTGAGAAGGAAAGGAAATTACAATGAACAGGGGAGGGGGTAACTGGGTGAGTACACAAGTGAAAGAGAGGATATTTAACAAGCAGCGATACAACTATTTGCATTCGGTTAGGGTTATATATGCAAATGAACTAATATACAATGTTACATGGCATGTGCACTTGACATATTTAGCATGTGGAACTTGATTGCAGTAGCGCGGGGCTTGTGCACTTGATACACAGTGACGGTTACAGAGGGGGGGGGGGGTGGGGGGGGGGGGGAAGGTTGCAGGGGAGGGGGGTGTGGGGGGGGGGGAAGTTCTGGGGTGGTTGAAAAGTATCAGGTAAGGGTATAGGCTAGGTTGGGATTAAGGTGAAAAATGGGTAAACATCGGCTAGGATTGGGTGGAATTAGGGTATGCTTGTTTAAAGAGCCATGTCTTGATTCCTTTTTTGAAATGGCTCAGGGATGGTTCTAAGCGGAGTGTGACGGGTAGGGAATTCCAGAGGGTAGGGCCCGCAATGGAGAAGGCTCTATCCCTAGTGGCGGTGAGGTGTCCAATTTTAAGTGAGGGAGTTTGGAGAGTGCCAGCAAGGGAGTTTCTGGTGGGGCGGTTAGATTGACGGAATTGTGGCATGTCTTCAAGCCAGGGTGAATTGTTGTTGTGTAGTGTGTTGTGGAGGATGGTAAGTGTTTTATATTGGGAACGGAAGGTGATGGGGAGCCAATGGAGGTCTTGGAGTATGGGAGTGATGTGGTCAGTTTTTCTGGTGTTTGTTAAGATTCTTGCCATGGCATTTTGGAGAATTTGGAGTGGTTTAATGGTAGACTTCTGGTAAATAACAGCAAAAAACCCAAACAACAAAAAACTGTAATATGTTGCACAAAGTAGGCGGTGATTTTCACTCATATTAAATCGCAGCATAGGGCAGAAATTTCATGAAGGACTATGGGTCCGATTTATTAAATTCCCCCCACCCCACAGAGTCAGAATGGGAGAAAAACCTTAAAAATTGGGCCCTATGTCAGATTATGTTTTAATTAATATGGCACTACTGCAGTTATCTCCATTTGTGATCGGTCTTTTGGATCCTGTGGAACCAAAAAGATACTCATCTTTAAAGAGGAGCAACCTTTCCATGGGATTACAATCTAGAGACTGCTATTCTTGTTGTTTCACTCTGCACAATCACACCACATAAAGAAATGGCTGCCATTTATACAGATTTCCACTGTTCTGTTGGGAAAAGCAGCATATCTGAAACAGTCTTTCACGCTGCAGCCACAACAATAATGCTCAGTAAGAGAACAGCTCTTTCCTACTTTTCAAAATGACATCATGAAAAAGAAAAACACTCACGTATTGATAGGAAAAACATATCCTGAGGTTGATTCTCCTGTGGAGGCAGGTAATTCTCTCTCTAGAGATTTTGGTTCCACAGATGAAGGTAAACAACAGACAAAAACAACAGCTTACAACATTTTATCAAAAAGAGAAAACACGCAAAAGCACCAGCATGCTTAGGCGATTTAAAAGTCTACCTAGTCACCTTAAATTCTAATACGTCATCCTGATGCCCTAGAACCATAATTCCTTGCTGTCCTTTGTGCCAGCCGTGAGAGTCAGGAAGATGCTCACCGCTCGGGGTTAAAGCTCCAGAGTAACACTGCAAGAACTGGAATAAACCCTCCCTCCCTCACCTTATGCCATTTCTAAGAGATGGAGCATCCCCTCCCCAGGCCTGCAACATAAACCTCCTCCTCCTACACAAATGATAACAGCATTCCACAGCTCTTTAATACAGATTCATTTAGAAAACTATGCCACAGAGGGGCATGAAAGAACACAGGTGTTTAAGTGGCATTCGATACAGTAAATCATGACATCCTATTAAATAGATTAGAAGAAATAGGATTATGCAACACAACAATCAAATAGTTTAAATCATACCTAAATAACAGATATTTCCAAGTACAAATCAAAAACGTAATGTCAGAAAGAATAAACCTTCAAACAGGAGTTCCGCAAGGATCAGCCCTATCGGCCACACTATTCAACATACACATGCTGCCGTCATGCCACCTGCTAGCTGGTTTGGGCATCTCACACTACATATACGCTGATGATATTCAATTAATACTTCCAATTAATGACTCAATTGAGAAAACATTAACCTTAGCCAACATGTATCTAGATATAATAAAACAGCTCCTAAACCAAATGGAATTAGTTATTAATATAGAGAAAACAGAATTCCTACATCTAGAACAAAAAAACAACACAATCATTCAAAACTCAATCACAATCAATAGCAACCAAAAAATACAACTAGCCGAGAAAGTATGAAACCTTGGAGTGATTATCGATACAGAACTAAGTATGAAACAACATAAATCGCTAAAAGTAAGGGAAGGTTACACCAAACTTATGACTCTCAGAAGACTTAAACCACTACTAACGACAAAAGACTTCCGATCAGTACCACAAGCATTAATTTTTTCGAGCACTGACTACTGTAATGCCCTTCTACTAGGATTACCCTATACCACGATAAGACCACTACAAGTATTACAAAACACAGCTGCAAGAATTCTAACTGGTAAAAGTAAAAGAGACCATATCACCGAAACCCTAATTGAACTACACTGGCTACCCAATGAACAAAGAATTCAATACAAGACTCTATGTACCATACATAAATTAATACACGACGAAAAGGCAGAATGGCTGAACACAGCCCTTCACGTACACGTTCCTAATAGAAATTCGAGATCAGCAAACAAAGCCCTACTAACTATTCCCTCAGTAAAAACAGCAAGACTAACCCAAGTAATGGAAAGGGCACTGTCCTTAGCAGGACCTATAATATGGAACACCATGCCTTTAGAAATCAGAATGCAAAGAGACATCAAAACATTCAGAAAAAGTTTAAAAACATGGCTATTTAAGCAAGCATACCGCAAAGAGAATGGAGAGTAGAATCCAGGGAAATGTAGGATGCGGTCAGAAGAACTCCCACACACACACATCAGCTTACTCGAATTGTGTGTGTGTATTTTATTTTATTTTTATTAGATTGCAACAAAGGACGAGATTTAAGTATTAATTTATCTTATAGCTGATATAATTAAAAGTAGACATGACTTATCACAACTACTAAGTAATATTTAATATGAAACTATGTTACAGTATTTGATGGCACCTGTTTAGTTAATATAATTTAACACATTTAAGCAACATGAAATTATGTGCCTTATTGTGAACCGTTGTGACGGCAGCTAGCTTAACGACGGTAAAGAAAAGATTTTAAATAAATATACTCTACTTTCAGCACTGCTGTAGGCTGGGGATCTCTTATCGCTAACCCCTGCCTAGGGCTGTGTTTGGCAGGCTCCAGCTAGAAACTCATGACCCAGTTTCTACATTTTTCTTCTGCAATTTCTTTTTTCTTGATGTTCGCAAGATTTCTACTGCTGGAAGAAGTCAGGCATCTACTCAGTGTAAGATAATTTTTTACTATCTGGCAGATTTCCTAAAGCTACAAAAACAGAATTTCCCCTTTTCCACAGTATCCTCCTTATCCCCTAATTCACAAACCTAACTGGATAACTGTCTCAGCTCATACTACTAATCTGAAAATGGTAGCAGGCAAGAGGGGGAAAAAAATCTCTAAGAGACCACCACCACCACAAGCCCTGTTGGGACATGGAATCTCTGCCCCACTAGTCCCCTTCCCTTAACATCTCCTGGTTACAAATGGTGAACCTTAGGCTCCAGCAGCTCTCCCAACGAGCTATTTTTGGAAGACCTGGCTCCAGCTGCTTAAGCAGCAGTGCTCTGTACCAGTGCTACTCAACCTTATCTCCCACTGAGCCACTTTAGATCACATTAGGGCCGATACAGTAAAGTGCGCGCCAGCGCACTTTGGCAGGCATTAATTTCAGCCAGCACCGGGGAAGTGTACAGAAAAGCAGAAAAAACTGCTTTTCTGTACACCCTCCAACTTAATATCATGGCGATATTAGGTCAGAGACCCCAAAAGTAAAAAAAAAAAATTAAGAAAATGTTTAAATCTGCCTGCGGGTTGGAAGACGGACGCTCAATTTTGCCAGCATCCATTTTCTGAACCCGTGGCTGTCAGCGGGCTCGAGAACCGAAGCCAGAAAAATTGAGCGTCGGCTGTCAAACCCACTGACAGCCGCCACTTCTGTCAAAAAGGAGGCGCTAGGGACGCGCTAGTGTCCCTAGCGCCTTTTACCAAGGGCCCTCATTTACATTTTTTTTTTTTTACTGAATCGCGTGCCCAGGAGAGTGGCCTGGGCACGCATCGGGAGAGTGGGCGCTTGCCGGCTCTGCCGCGGGTTTTTCTGTATCGACCTGATTCAGAGGAACCATATTCAGTCATCGATTTCTTTTGATCTTAAATTTTTCCTCCATTCATTTCTGTGGCACTATTTTTTTTTTGTCTGGTAGCTTCCTCCTGATTCTTTGCAGGTCCAGGTCAGTTGGAACCAGGGTTGGAATCTGGTGCCATGCGAGTCTTCACTCACAACTACCTATATTTTTTTCCCCTTCTTTTATATCTCTGGGCACCCCTTTCCCCAACATACTTAATCTGGTTATTGCTGCAATGATCCTGGGCCATGGACTACATACCAAGGTTCCTTCAGGAACCTTGCAATCATGGGCCCTCAACTGGGCTATCAGGGGTCACCTTAAGCAAGGCCATGACCCCCTCCCCACGAGGGGCTGTAAATGTTGCCTCAAATGCATCCCAAGGAACAGAGGACCCAACTTGAGGGTCAAACCAGGTGTAATGTCCCGGTATGACATATGCCAGAAATCCTGATCAAGATGTGTTTGTGTTTCCTACTAGTTCCAGTTCTGCTTATATAACATCCCTTGTTTTGGGGATAGCACCAACAGCCTGCCAGAGGCTCAGGCTCCACACACACTCACACACACAGGCAGACTAAAGAAGCATGAAAACAAACTACACCAACTGTAAACTGCATGCATCAATAAAACATACCAAGTACAGCCCTGTGAACGTTGCTCCCCAGTTCCGAAACACACTGGGACACTACACCAATAGTGCACAGTGTTTTCATATGTATATATGTATATTTCTATTTTGCACAGTGGTTCTCAACAGGTGTGTCGGAACACACTAGTGTGTCGCGAAGTCCCGGGAGGTGTGTCACAGAGCCAGCAGAAGACTGATCTTTCCCCATTAGTCTGGGCAGGAGTTGGCTTACTTTTCTTTTATTGGGTGTGACTGGAAGCTGCTCTTGTTTTCTTATGCTCTTCCTGGCCAGTGACAGGTTGTTCCCTCCTCCTTCACCCAGATCAGAGCGCAATATCACCAACTCCTGTTCATAAGGGCCTGGCAGGACACCAACTTCTGTCTGGCCTGGCAGTGAGGCTGCAATGCTCTCTTCACCCCATGGAGCCTGCATGTGAAAGCAGGAGCATGAGGGAGAAATGTGCATGCTTTATAGATCCGCTTCCTCATCTTCCTCTCCTCATGCTTCTTACCTTCATCTGCTGTTGATAAAAAGGGGGGGGGGGGGAGGGGGAAGACTCTGGATTGGACTGAAGTCTTTTCTGCTGGCTGGGAGCCAGGAAGAGGGGGAAATGTACTGGGAAGGAAGGCGTGGGAAGATAGGAGTTTGAGTCTGTTGGGCAGGAAGGCATGAAGAGATAGGGAGTCAGGAGTCTGCTGGATAGGAAGGGGTGGGGGAAAGGAGGTTTGGGTTGCTGGGTAGGGAGAGGTTGAGGAGGGAGGGTTTGGGGGCTGCTGGGCAGGGAAGAGAGATGGAAGTGGAGAGATGGAATTGTGGGGCTGCTGGGTAGGAAGGAATAAAAGGTGGTCAGAAGTATTCTGAGTTGGGAAGGGGAGAGGGAAGAGCAGAAAGGGAGCACAGGGAAGAGGATGTGGGGTGAGGAGTGTCAGGAATGTTGGACAGGGATATGAGCATGTGAAGGGATGATTAAGTAGTTGGGAGACGTGAGGGGTAATGGGGCATTGAGGGAAGTATCTGGGTATAAGGGCCATACTATGTCAGTTTTGAGAATATGCATTTCTTCTCTCTTTGAACTTTGTTCAGTGTAGGAAGAAATATATTTTTGTTTCTAGTCTCCAGTTTTGCACTGCATGCAGAAAGTTTCTAGTAAAGGTTTTGTTTGCACATTTGTAATTTGTGGTCTTTTATTCTATATTTAGTGAAGGCAGATCTGTCTGTGTTCTGTGTATATGTGACTGAAATGAGGAACTTTACTAGAGGTTTGTATCAGCCTTATTTGTTGTCTTTTCTCAATATTATATTGCACTTGTGATGAATTCCTGCCTTTTCATGGGTAGCGCTATTGTTGTTTCATTTCTTGGCGTTAGTGCTGCTGGGGTATGGCAGGTTTGATGGACATGTACAGAGTGGGCTTTCTTTGTATTATTTTACAACGCTCCTGGTAGTAGAGGGAGTTTGTGATGCATGTATTAAGATGACAGCAGAATTAGAATATCTTTTTTTTTATGATGAGTTAAACAGGGAATTGTCTTAGTTCTGCTCTGCTCCCTTTCGGGCCGATACAGTAAAAATCACAGGAGAGCGCCCAGGACACTCTCCTGTGCAGGCGATTCAGTAAAGTAATTTATTTAAATTAGGGTCCGTGGCAAAAAGAGGCGCTAGGGACACTAGCGCATCCCTAGCGCCTCTTTTTGGACAGGAGCGGCGGCTGTCAGCGGGTTTGACAGCAGACGCTCAATTTTGCTGGCGTCGGTTCTCGAGACCACTGACAGCCACGGGTTCGGAAACCAGACGCCGGCAAAATTGAGCATCCGGTTTTCAACCCACAAGCCACGGGCCCATTTAAAAAATTTTTTTTAACTTTTGGGGCCTCCGACTTAATATCGCCATGATATTAAGTCGGAGGGTGCACAGAAAAGCAGTTTTTACTTCTTTTCTGTGCACTTCCCCGGCGCCGGCAGAAATTAACGCCTACCTTTGGGTAGGCGCTAATTTCTTAAAGTAAAATGTGCGGCTTGGCTGCACATTTTACTTACTGTCAGGCCGATTGGACGTGCGTTTTCGATGCGCTAGCTTTACCCCTTATTCAGTAAGCACGCCAAAAATGCGCGTCCAACCCCCCCCCCCCCCCCGAACCTAATAGCGCCCACAACATGCAAATGCATGTTGATGGCCCTATTAGGTATTCCCGCGCGATAAAGTAAGTAAAATGTGCAGCCAAGCCGCACATTTTACTTTAAGAAATTAGCGCCTACCCAAAGGTCGGCGTTAATTTCTGCCGGCGCTGGGGAAGTGCACAGAAAAGCAGTAAAAACTGCTTTTCTGTGCACCCTCCGACTTAATATCATGGCGATATTAAGTCGGAGGCCCCAAAAGTTAAAAAAAGTAAAAACAAAAAAAAAATGTAAAATGGGCCCGCGGGTTGAAAACCGGATGCTCAATTTTGCCGGCATCCGGTTTCTGAACCTGTGGCTGTCAGCGGGCTCGAGAACCGACACCGGCAAAATTGAGCGCCGGCTGCCAAACCCGCTGACAGCCGCCGCTCCTGTCCAAAAAGAGGCGCTAGGGATGCGCTAGTGTCCCTAGCGCCTCTTTTTGCCGCGGACCCTAATTTAAATAAATTATTTTACTGTATTGCGTGCACAGGAGAGTGTCCTGGGCGCTTGCCCGCTCTCCCGCGATTTTTACCTGTATCGGCCCATGTATCGCGCGGGAATACCTAATAGGGCCATCAACATGCATTTGCATGTTGCGGGAGCTATTACGTTCGGAGGGGTTGGACGCACGTTTTCGACGCGCTATTACCCCTTACTGAATAAGGGGTAAAGCTAGCGCGTCGAAAACGCACGTCCAATTGTGGGTTAACAGTGTGCTGTGCCGGAGCACACTGTACTGTATCGGCCTGTTTGTTAGTAGCCTATGGATGCAGAGCATATGTTTATATTTAGTCTCATGATGGCCATGTGTTCAGTGTGTCCCTCATGTAAGCCTCATCTCTCAGATGTGTCCAATAGAAAAAAGGTTGAGAACCACTGCCCTACACTACTTCCAGCCTGTACCCACACCAGCCTCTCCTCTCAGCACCCAGCCTTGGTGACTACAGCTCTCCAGCCACACTGGCAGCTTCTCAGCCATGGAAGAAGTTATTAGGCACCAAATGTTAGGCACTTCAGAGTGACCAGCACCCAGGATTTTTCCAGTTCTGCAGGTTCTCAATCTCAGCCAAAAAAAGCTCATGACAAACCTTACTGGTGTTTTTTCACTAAGTCCAACACAAACTGATCCTCCCAAACAGCTTGTCAAAGCTGCCAGAACAACCCTAAAGCTAACAACTTTCAGTGTTCTTACTCTCATGTGATAATCAGGGCTGAGACACAAATGTTTAACTTCCATGGCCATGGGTCGGATCAGTATTAGATCATTTCTTTGCAGTGCAAAAACACAGACCTGCAAACTTCCTTATTATTGACCTTTATATCTCCCTTTCCTCTATAATCCCAAGGCAGCTCACATAATATGGAACACATTATAATACATTTAAACATAGTAAACAAACCACACATATAGACAACTAATATTAAAACATATTAGCCAACCATACAAATAAACATAAAGAATATCAATTAAATCTTAAATCAAAAGTAATCAAGTATCACAAAATAAATGAACACAATACTAATTTAAAGCAGATAAAAAAAAAAAGCTTTAAGGGATTTGCTAAATTTTAAATAATCTGTCATGTTATGAAGTTCTCCAGGAAAAGTATTCTAGGAAAAGTATGGGTGCCATACATGTAAAATCTTCTCTATATGCAGCTTCTAGTTTTACTAGTGGTAGCTAAGGGTTTGAGAAAATTGCTCCAGACATAATCTAAGGGCATAAAGCACTGTATAAAACACCAAACACCTCGATATACAGGGAGGGCCTAAACTGTATAGGGCTTTAAAGGAAATAATGTGAGCTTGTACTGGGAGCCAATGTAGTTTCAGACCTGACTGACACAATTCCATTTACTGGTTCCCAGTAACACTAGCTGCTGAATTTTGATATACTGCATTTTTTAATCTTTTTCATAGATAAACCAATGTATAGCTTTACAGTAGTCTGACAAATGCTGTGGACAAGTGAAACAGCACTTCCATAGACCAAATCAAGATGAAGATTTGCCCTGGGTCATAGCACCTTGATGTAGTGGCCCTGATAAAATTCTGCTTGACAGAGGTCAAGGATTTCATTAGCAGATAAAATGTGTCAACTACTATTCAGCACAAGTTACCCTAAAAAGCAGATATTAGATACCTGAAAACTATCTTCCAGTCACCAATATCCAAATGTGGCTTTTTGTCTTTTAACCAATAGCTTTATCCAGCAAAAAAATATCACCCACAAATTGTTTGCTGAACTTCATCTCTAAATACAGGTTGAGTTACTAAAATGTGTTACTGAACTTTATTACTGATTAAACCTCAACAGAAATAATGGGAGTGACAGTAAATAACTAGCTTTACAATGATGTAGCACAATTTCCTGAATCATCCTGGAAGGGAAATAAAAACTAGGGAGATCAGCCAGCTCTATGCCAAAAGACTGTTGCTAATCCTGGTTTTTATGGCATACAGAGTTGGATTACAACATGCTAAGGCCCTAAACTATATAAAGTTTAAAAGACATCACAGCATCACCAAAAAAAAAAAAAAAGAAAAGAAAAAAAATTGTAGACCTTGAAATGGAGTAATTTGCATTTAAAAGCACCTCATACTCTGAGGCCCTGAACTGTAATTCAGACAGTTTGTGCCCACATCTTACACTAAATGTAGATGTTCCTTAAAGGAACTGGGACTACAACTCCATGCATGCAATGGGCGGGGGGAGGGTATAGTTGATCGTCCTTAAGGAAAATGTGACTACATCTCCCTGCATACATTGAGGGGAGGGGGGGCCTCAAATGAGTTAGCCTGTGCCTTTATCTATGGACTGTTTGATCACACTAACTGGGCATAGAAACACCTGTATCCCGTACAAGGCAGGGCGACTAATATCAATACTCAGCAAGAAGGTATGGGGACAGGGAAAAGTTTCAGACCCTACAGCCGGGGAGGGGAAGAAACTTTAGTTGGCAGACGAGACGAGGAGCAGGGCGACGCTCTGTCTCAGACAAGACCAGAAGGATTTGCTCGCTCGCTCTCTCTCTCTCTCTTAAAAGAGTCAGAGCCACCTCTGTTCCGTCACTGTCCTACCCTGCCCTTCCCCTTCACAGTATGTGTGGCTTTACGGCCATAAAAAGTAAGATAAATATTCCACGGAGCGACGATGGTAGAAAAGCAACATCCACACTTTCATACACAGAGCAGAGAAAAGCGAGCCGGGTGATACTGAAAGCACTGCCGTGCCACACTCACCGCGTGGCTCATCCCCCTCAGCCTCCCGCTCCTCGCGGGTCCGCAGATCACAGAGTTCTCAGCGCGCGAGCTCCAGGCCCGAGGCACCTGAGCTCTACAGGGCGATGCAGCCGCATTTCCTACCCTCCGATTGCCGGACCCGGCCTGTTAAAAGGGGAGGAGAGCTGCGGCGCACCTGAGCGCCAAGTGGCAATGCGTGGCGGGGCTGTAACGCCGCCTCCCCTTTCGCTCCTTGCTACAATCGAGCCAGGGCCCCCTGGCGGGAAAGAGCCGCAAAATCCGCCTCTGGTCGCCGTGGGAAACCGGGGCGGGCATGCGGAGGCAGTACTGCCATGCGTTTAGCTCCCCGCCCCTCCACGAGCACAGAGGAGAGCGGCGTCGCCTCTGGTCAGGTCTGGCTCCCGACGCTGGATGGAGCGCATGACGGATGGGGTAAGAATCTGGGGTTGTGAAACAGGGGATTTGGGTTGGAGATGTGTGAAAGAAGGGCTGCTGGTGTAACAACAACAAAAAAAGTAATGTATCACTAAGATTTAAAACAAATAAATACATGACCTGTACGACTCCCTTGCAATTGGCAGAGTGAGAAGTCGGTGGAATGAAGGCTGTGAGTTTTTGGAGCCTTTTACAAGCCTAGGCAGAGGGAGTAGTTTATTTTGGAAGGGGGCTCCCCCCTCTTTTCCTGCCAGAAACGGCTTGGAGCTGGGTGAAAGTAGAAGCAGCGTCAGCAGACAGGCTTTCAAGGCAGCCCTGGGACTCTACTTCTCTCCCCCAGCTGACAGGGAGGCGGGACTTCAAGCGCTGCTTGCGGCGCTGAGGGCAGAAGCAGGGCTGCCGATGTTTACTTCCGGTCCTGGACTGTAATGCAGCCCAAATTGAAAAGTTAAGTAAAAACAAAAACTAAAGCGCTCAAAAATTGCAAGAACCCCCGATCCATAGTTGGGGAGACCCCCAAGGAAGCACCCACATAATTTTGGAAACTCCGTGTGAGCCTGCCTCTAATTTGCATAAAACATCAAAATTAGGACAGCAGCAAAACTGACTTTGGGGGGTGAGAAATGACTGAAAATAAAGTGTTCTGAGCTCCTTAAAGTTACACTAAATGCATATAAAGATTTCAGAACATATGGACAGAGAATGGATATGCTAATTTCGCTTCTGGGTATTCCAAAAAAATATGTAAGGGACATAAAGAGAGTGTTTAGTACAAGAACGAATTTTACTCAAAAACGGGAATAAAAGGAGACCAAAAGTGAACAAAAACATCGTACTACAGTGAAAGAGGATTTATTTAATAATATCAGTAAGAAAACTATTTTCAAATTTACATTTTTATTAAAATGACTCACTCCATCTTTTGAGGAAAGACCAGTTTGGATTTTCTTTTAAACACCATAGAAGTTAGCAGTGCTAATTCTGCTATATCTTTTTTCAGATGTGGGGATGTGAACTGCACACAACACTCAAGATGAAGTCGCACCATGACGCAGTACAGAGGCGTTAAGATATTCTTTGTTTTCGTCTCCATTCTTTTCCTAATAATCCCTAACATTCTATTTGCTTTCTTGGCTGCTGCTGCACACTCAATGGAAGATTTCAATGCATTATCAAAGATATCACCTAGATCCTTTTCCTGAATGGAGATTCCTAATGTGGAACCTTGCATTATATTAGAGATGTGCAGTTCAGGCTTTTCTTTTTTCGGGGAACCTGAAATTTCGGGTTAGTGCGCACTAACTCTCCGGGAAACCCAAAAAACAAACGTAATTTTTCTGAAATTTTGGAAAAATTTGTTTTTCGGGTTAGTGCGCACTAACTCTTCGTTAGTGCGCACAAACGTTTAAATGTTAGCGCGCACTGAAGGGGAGTTGTGCACACTAACCTGAAAAACAAATTTTTCCAAAATTTCAGAAAAATTACCTTTGTTTTCCAGGTTTCCCGAAACAGGACGAATTAGGCAATTTTGTTGAAAATGCCTAATTCGTCCAAAATGAATGCACATCCCTGCATTATATAGCTATAACTTGGGTGACTTTTCCCTAAGTGCATCACTTTGCACTTATCCACATTAAATTTCATTTGCTATTTGCATGTCCACTCTCAGTTTTGCAAGATCCTGTTGCAATTTTTCACAATCCTCTTGTGATTTAACAACTTTGACTAATTTTGTGTCATTGGCAAATATGATTATCTCACTCGTTCCATTTCCAGGTCATTTATACACAAAGAAGAAGAGAGAGAGTTACTGCTGAGAAGTGAAACTATACAACCCATGAAGAAAAACAATGAACTCAAGCAAGTAGGAGACAATACATGCCACTTATTGAACTAGAGTAAAAAAGTGTGTGCCGCCAGTGAAACAAATTAAAGGACAATACAGGAAAAGGGATAGATTATATAAACAAAAAAAGAAAATACAGAGAGAAAAGTAGCTGTGAAACACTGCAATGAGACAAAGAAAGGAAAATAACATATAGGTACAGTTGAAATAAACCTACCAGAAGGAGTTCTCGTATCATCTCTAGCATCCTGCAGAAAAACAAAGAAAAAGGAAACAAAAAACTCACTTTCTTATTCAAAGATATTCCCTTTTAGTTACATATAAAATAGGAATAGTATGGTACAGAATTAGAAAGGTATATAAGTGGAGTTTATAAGTAGATTGTAAACTCTGTCAAGGCTCCTTAAACAAGAGTATTGGCAACCCCAGTGGGCCATAAGCAAAGCTGCTGTTTAGTTGTCTGTTCACACCTTTATGTCCTACTACTGTCTGAACAGCATGTTGCAAGGAGACAGTAACTTTGGACAAGCAGTTCTGCACAGCTTGTTCACCCAGTAGTCCTTGCTCCACTGGAGAGATCCGGGCTATCTGTTCTGTAGTTGCTGCACAGTATAACTGTCAGCATGGAACTCCCGATGCTGATTCATGCCTGTTTGCCAATGGAGAAAGTAAGTGTGCTTAACTGTAAACAGAGTTCTCCATACACAGAAGGATGAATCAGCCACACTTTTATCCACCCACCTCCCTTGGAGAGTTAATTACTGCACTAAAGCTTAAGCTCTGGAAAAGACTGAAGGACTCCTGAGGCATAGTGCATGTGTGGAAGCTCCCAAGCATGCTCAGCAAAACTCTGAAAGCGGGCTCCATGTTGGCACCATCAGATGACATCACCCATATGTTATGGTTGATTCATACCTGCTTGTCAATGGAGAAAGAAGGAAACAGCACAGAAGAAAAGATAAAACAGAAAGGGAACTAGGAATCCAAATTAGAAGACAGACAAAATAAAAGAAATGATATGGGGGAATGACCCCTTAAATGTGCAGTATTTTGCTGTAAATGTTTGAACTTTTCTGAACCTGGGAGTATGCAAGATGTCAAATTCTTGAAAAGAGTACCATAGTCATAAACGATAGAGAATCACTGCGCTAAGGTTTGCACATGTTATTCATGTAAATCAGAAGGCAAGTGAAAACAGTTGTGTATTCTTCCCAAACTCGCATACACTTCAGCTGCCACCTAGTGACTGGTTCACACAAGGCTCTCCCCACTAGTCCTTCAGGCATTGGGGGTCAAACATGAATAACCCCCAGAATCATGAAATGTTTGTGTAAACACCCCTCCCCCCTACTTCAGGTGTTACAGCCAAAGTGGGAGCCACGGACACACTCAGTCCCAGGGCAAGTCCTCACATAGTCTCACAATTCCCAAAACAACCCCAGGGCGTGGATTCTCTGAATGGGGGCAGAGGCACTTTATAGGGGAAATGTCTTTCTTTCTTTTCTCTCTCAGGTGTGCTTAAAGTCTGGCTTCTCACCAATACCAGTGACTCGTAGGACACTCAAGCGGGGTGTTCCAAAAATAAATTTTACTGTCATTTTATTGATCAAGGTCTTTTCCTATAGACCCAGAATAGAGAAGAGCCTTAATGAATCAAGTTCTAGGTGTGTTGTAACTTGATGGCAGCTGTAGCGTAGAGAGAATAGCTAAAATAGGATGAAAAGATAAACTGAAGGACTCCATGTTCAGATAAGCTTAATGGTGAGTACTGTTCCTATTAGTAAACTGCTACATTAAGGACATTAGTGCAGTGCATGCTATGATTACATTCTTTCAGGGAGATATGATGATGAATTTTCAATGGTTTAGACTCAGAAGCAGCATGAGGAAATAGTTCCTCACTGACAGACAGGCCGATACAGAACGGTGCGCTCGGCCGAACGCACCGTTTAGCCCCGTTTGACCGCACATTTTACACACGCTATTATTGCCCCTTATACTGTAAGGGGTAATAGCACAGCCAACACCCCCCCCCCCCAAACTAATAGCGCTCATCACATGCAAATGCATGAAGGCAGGCGTTAAGCAGGGACAACACCGGGAAAGTGCACAGAAAAGCTGGAAAAAACTGCTTTTCTGTACACCCGCTGACTTAATATCATGGCGATATTAAGTCGGAGTTCCCAAAAATTTAAAAAAAAAAAAAAGCTGTCCGCTGGCCCGCGGGTTGGAAAACGGACGCTCAATTTTGCCAGCATCCATTTTCCGAACCCGTGGCTGTCAGCGGGTTTGACAACCGACACCAGTAAAATTAAGTGTCGGTTGTCAGACTCTCTGACAGCCGCCGCTTCCGCTAATAAGGAGGCGCTAGGGATGCGCTAGTGTCCCTAGCGCCTCCTTATTAGCACGGGCCCTAATTTAAATAAAGAATCGTGCGCCCAGGAGAAGTGCCTGGGCGCGCTTCGGGAAGCCGGGTGCTCGCCTCGCAGCGCCAGCTTGCCCGCAGAGTTTTTTGAATCAGCCTGCGAGTGATGGATACAGTGGAGGTCATGGAGGCAGTAATAACAGAATTCAAGAAACCATGACATTAGAGATGTACTTTGGCCGAACCGAAAGGTTCGACCTTCGTTATCGACCCGCCGCTGGAAAATCCGGTTTCCTGCAGTTCGGGCCTTTTTTTTTTCGGCCGCCCCAGATTTTGGGTTAGCACGCGCTAATGGGGTTAGTGCACGCTAACTCCCGTTAGCACATGCTAACCCTGAAAAACGAAATTTCGTGAAAATTTCATTTGTTTTTCGGGGTGGCCGAAACAGGATGAATTAGACAACTTCGTTGAAATTGTCTAATTCGTCCTAGACGAATGCACATCCCTACATGACATAAGCCCAAAGGATCCCTCACTGCAGAGATGTAAAGGGAAATCCAAAGATCAACTGTGGTCCTCGGTACTGAACCAAGAATGAAAATGGGCTGACTAGCTGGACCTTATGGTCTTTATGTGCTATCACATTCTATGTTTGCACTTAATGATTGCGGTGAAGCAAGAGCTTCACGCATGTTAAAGCAACCTAAAGAGACAGGACAACTAGAAACTCCAGTAGACGGAGGGAGCTCTGATGGCAGGGCCTCAGGGAACACCATTTCAAAGGGGAAAAGAAAACTGAATTAAGAGTTGGCTAGGGGATTGTAAAACCAGATGGAACAGGAATCACAATGCTGCTGGGAAATGTAGTTCAGAAATCTTGGGCAGAGGACCAATTAATGTAAAAGCAGCAGCCACCGGAAAGCAGTGTTAATAACTGAAAGACAGAGCTGAGGCAAATGACAAAGCTGCTAGCTTTAGTCAGTGTGACTAAAAGAGAGAGAGAGGCCTTTCTGCACTTGGAAGGAGAGAGACTGAGATCCTGACTCCAGAGGAAAAGAGCTTATCTGGCCCCAAAAGCAGAAATACTTACAGTGTTGGCTTAAGGTTTAAATCTGCAAAAGATGCTTGTTGAGAAATATGTATATACTGTATGATGTGGGCTACGAACCAGGAGACCATGGTTCGCGTCCCACTGTCGCTCCTTGTGACCTTGGCCAAGTCACTTTACCCTCCATTGTCTCAGGTACAAAATTGGGCCTGGATTCACCATTCTAAGCAATAGAAAATGACCCCCTTAGATTGTAAGCCTTCTGGGGATAGGGAAATACCTACAGTACCTGAATGTAATCCACTTTGAAGTGCTGAAGAAAGTGCAAAAAGCGGAATATAAATCTAAATAAATAAATAAAATAAGTTCGACTTGTAATGTACCATTCTGGGGTGATCTTGGTGTCTCGGGAGGGAAACTGGAAAGTTTGAATGCTGATGGAATAAAGCTGTTTTATTGCAAGTGCCTGTCTCCAAGAGGTGTGCATTTTTAGGTAGTGAAAAGTTTCATTCAACGGTTCCAAATATGCATTTTGACATCAAAAAGAATTAAAAATAAGAAAGAAACACTGTAATCTTAGTGATTTTTGTTTCTTGTAATCTGACCAAACTCCTTGAAATATTATTGGTAGAACTGCCACTTCGAGAAAACAAAATCCCGGTGCCATTTCATGGCTAGATCGCACACGTTTCTGTGTAGTGTCGTGCAGTGGCCCTGAAACAGTCGGGATCCTCTTACTTTTTTACCTTTTGTTACACAGGCACCTTTCCTCTGGTGGTTTCATTACCGTTTTAATGAACAGCACAGTCATGGGATCTGTCTCAGGTGCAGAAAAATGAGGTCATTTCTTTCTTCTGCTACAATAAGAACAGCACTCGAACAAAGGGAGTCAGCAGAGTTCCTGAGGGCGGAGGCTAAAGTTGTGCAGAACAATAGTGAAGGATAGTCATTCATGCTTATTCTGTCAGCCAAGAAAAGTCACTGCAATCTAGGAAGAGGGAAATACCTTTTTACCCCTTCACTTTGTTAAGTGACTGGTTTTATCCTGTTTGATGGCTTTCTATTCAGAAAGTCAGGTAAAATTGCAGTTTGGGCAGTATTACCTACTGTATGTGTCGACTGCAATTCTGTCATCCATTTAAAAATCCCTAGCCCCACATTATTCACATCCGTAAACAACAGTATCACCTTTTCTTTCACCATCATGAACATTAGAGACTTGCACAATAGGAAAAGCAAAATCACTGTCTCAAAATCATGCACTCAAATATAAAGCGAGAGCAGCATTGAATGTTTTGTACTGATGCACCAAATAATCTTAAGCCCTGCATCACAAAAAATATGTATTTTCATTAAAAAAAGAAAGGGGTGTCAGCAAGCCAGTCACCTTGTAATCAAGCTTAACCCTGCCAGTCTTCTCTGTCATTCACACTTTATAGTGACTCCATTTTAATATATATATTTTTAATGCAAAAAAATTCCACCATAGTGACCCTATAAATTGTCCAAACTACAAAAACACAAAATGCAATCCATAATATCCCATTCCCGACATCAGCCGATGTTTTGTCCTGAAACTGCAACTACTTAACAAATATTTTGGTCTGGCATTGAGCATCTAACAGATACGTTTATAGTTCATGTTGATTAGAACCATCCCCTGAAGCAGTCCCAGGAAAAAACATTGGCTGTTGTCAGGAATGGGATATTATGGGCTGTATTTTGTGTTTTTGTAGTTTGGACAATTTATAGGGCCACTACTATGGAATCTTAATATATTAAAACTGAGACATTATAAGGGCAAATGATAGAAAACATCATCAGTTAAGCTTGATTACATGGTGACTGGTTTGCTGACACCCCATTTTTCATGAAAATATATTTTTTATGTTGCAGACATTGATTTATGATTATTTGATACATTAGTAGATAACATTCAGTGCCTTTCTCTTGACACATTACAGGCTCAACAGACTGAGAAGTAAGCTTTTCTTTAAAATGTTAGAGTTTTGAGAGCTTGAAAGTCATTTTTTTGGGGTGCAGGGCTAATTAGGTTTGATATACTTTTTTTTTTAAGCGTATTACCTGAAGTGTTAACTATTGACAACTATGTTATTAGAACACACACTCTAAAGTTTAGAATATTTTCAGGGCCTAAGATAAAAATGTCACAGTGACAAGAGACATTTCTGAGCTGAGGCAAATGATCCACTCTTTTTTTTTTGGGCCTAAATCGTAACCCTCGCTATTTCTATCTCTGCTTTTTCAATTGTAATTTTGGTTAACCTTTTCATTTCTGCACAAGTTGCATGCATTGAGATTATCACAGTTGTGTATTTTATTTAGATTTATATAACATTAGCATTGAACTCAATAATACCTGATAATTTTCTCCTATAGGAAAGAGTGTAGTAGCGAGCTTTCTAACAGAAAAAGAAGTGGTAATGACATAGATGCACACTATCACAGAAAAAGCCAGCCCTGTGGGTATTCACCATATCTTATCTGCCTACAGCAGCTACTTTAGACTTCACTCAACCTATAAACTGGGAATAAAGTTTTCTGAAGAAAACAGAGGATTTGGTAGTTTTGGGTTGGTTTTTTTTTTATCTCTTGGAGAGATCTAAGAGAGGTTTGGCAGGCAAATGCGATATACACAGCATGGAGGATCTTCAGTGGTGTCCAGAGCTATTTGATATTATACCTGAACTATAGCAAGAATATGGAGATGCACAAAGGATCCCTGAACCCAAAGAGCAACAACATCCACATAGGAGACCCTCTGTCCAAATACCTACAACATATATCCTAATCCACTAGTTGAAATGCAGCTATTATCAGGTTCCCTAGTTTCCCACATCGTAGCAAGTGCTGCAGGATCCTGCTCCTTCTGCAAAATGTGCCTTTCCTTGCAGGACTGCAGAAAACTAAAAGCCCTGCTGCCCATTCTTTTAAGGGCCACCAAGGAACTTTCAGACTTGCACACCCAGCTGCTATTTCTCAAAGGCCCTACAGGCCTCCACACTTTCTCCCTTACCCTTTCAATGCACTCTCCTTCCCTTTGCCAGCCCACCACACTTTCTCCCTACCTTCCCCTTGGACTCACTTAACTATGCACTGGATCCTGCCAGATTATTCTTTCCCTTCCACTAGCCCACCACATTGTTGCCCTTCCTCCTCTAGACCCACATGCCCACCAGCACTGGCTCAACACATTTTCCATTCCACCACTGAGCCTTTTCCTGGTGGCAGATAAGGGTTGGGGTGGGGGGAGAGAGAAGGTTGAGTGAGGGGAAAGGAGGAGGAATGGATATGTGAGAGCGGGGAAGATAACAATGGAGAGGTGATAGCGGGGATGGGATAAATAGGTGAGTTGGGGGGCTGCAAGGGTGAGAATGGGGAATGGAAGGATTAGAGCCTGGATGAGAGAGAATAGGACGATAGCTTGTGGAGGGATGAAAGTGTATGAGATGAGGGTTAAAAAGAAGAGGAATGGGGGATGAGTGTGGAGGCAGTTGAGAGGAAGAGATCCTTTTGAGAAGGGAGAAATGGACTGTAGTTAGAGTGGAGTAAGAGAAGATAAAGATAAAAAGGAAATAGAAAAAGGAATGAAAAAAACAGTGAGAAAATTTACTTGCCAAAGGGTAAAAGGTGATTCAGACATCACAGGATAGAATCTTAAAGAAGTACGGTTAAAATATAGATTTTCAATACAAATCTGGTTTTGCACATACTTACTATATGTAACATAACGAATGGTGGCAGATAAAGACCAAAATGGTCTATCTATTCTGCCCAGCGATTTTTTATTAGGATAGTGTCGAGATGGGTGCTCGAGAGTGAGAGCCCCTGTGCTACAGCATGACCAACACAACCCAAGGCTGACCATGGTCCATGCCCTGGCAGGTGAGCACATCCAGGCACGGGCTGGCTGAAACAGGAACACTCCACTTGGAACCAGAACACTTGGACGTCCAACAAGATCCAGGAACTGAGAACCAGCAAACCATACTAGTCTCTGGGGTAGCCCTCCAGCCACTCGAAAGCCCTTTCAGACTGCCACTTGGAAGCAGTTTGAGAATGAGGACAGGTGGAAGCACAGGACTTGGAAACAAGATGAAGGCTCTGAGAAAGACTGGGCTGTTGCGCACTCTACATGACTCTGGGGCTGGCCATGGACCATGCCAATAGCATCTCAGGCACTGGACTCAAAGAAGCTGGAACATGAACTCCGAAGACCAAGGTCAGGACTCAGGAACTCAGATTCAGGAACTCAGAACTCAGACTTGAAAACCAAGGAAGGACATCTAAAGATTTGAACCATCAATGAAGACTCTGAAGACTCTAAACAGGACGAAGGCTTGGAATCAGGAACAAGGCAAGGACTTGGATTCAGGAACAAGGTGGAGACTTGGACTCAGGAACAAGATGAAGAGATCACAAGAACCATGAGACCAGGAACACAAAACAGCGCAAAGGCCATGAAGAACATGGCGGCAGCAGCAGCAGCACATAGCCATATAGCAGATTGGTGGCGTCTCTCCAGCCCTATGGCTTATGGAGGCAAGGGGGCACAGGAGAACAGAACTGGCAGACGCTGGCATTGGTGAGTGAAGCCACTTATGGGGCCCTCCCACAAGTAGAATCGCAACAGATAGTAGCAACTGCCACTTCATGTAGGCTATCCTCAAGCCTTCTGTCACATCCTCAATCTATACTTTCCACTGCAACTATTCCCGCTACCTTCAAACATTTTTGGATAAAGTACTGTGGCAGCCATATTACTCCACTTGAACTTCAGACATGCTGTGATCACACCACACACCTAAAAAAAAACCCTCACTGGGTCATCCCATCTCTCCTCCCTTTTGCATCCAAACTACTCAAACATGCTGTTCGCCTCTGCTGTCTTGACTTTTTTCATCTCAAACTATTCTCTATTCACTCCAGTCTGGTTTTTGCCCTCTACATACCACAGAAACTGCCCTTGCCATTAACTGATGAATCCAAAGGCCTTTATTCAATCTTCATCCTCCTTGACTTATCTTCTGCTTTTAATGCTGTTGATTACCACCTACACATTGATACTCTGTCATCACTTGTATTTCAGGACTGTCTAGTTTTTGTTCTCTTCTTACCTCTCCCATCTCACTTTTAATTTGTTCTCTGGTAGTTCATCCTCTACCACCTCTGACTATGAACTGGAGAGCCTCAGGGCTTTGTCCTATGCCCTCTTCTCCTCCTACACTAATTCCCTTGATGCTCTGATCTCCTCCCAAGGCTTTCAATACCATTTTGTTTTGCTGATTTACCTCTCTACACTAGAAATTTCATCAGGAGTTCACTTGTAAATCTCAGCCTATTTGCCTGGAATTGCTGCTTGAATGTCCCACCGCCACTTTAAACTCAACATAGCCAAACCCACTTCTCCTATTTCCCCTTTCTCTGTTTCTGTAATCCTTTCAGTCTTCTAAGCCTGTAACCCTGAGGTCATTTTCAACTCCTCTTACCTATTCACATATCCAAAACACTATTAAAATGTGTTTCTTTCTCTATAACATCACCAAAATCTGCCCCTTCTTCTTCTTTGAACCCTCTACCATCCACTCTCATCACCTGCTCCTCACAAGTTTCCCAGTGAATCATTTCTATCCTCTTCAATCTATCCAAAATTCAGCTGCATGCCACAACTTATCTTTTGCCAGTTGCTACACCCTCTTCTCAAATCACTACATTGGCTCCCTATCAGTTTCCACATACAGTTCAAGCTCCTCTAACTCATCTGCATGAGCTTTCGCACTACAGTTCCTCACTACCTCTCCTCATGTTTTTCTCTACAGCCCTTCTCTTGAACTCTTCTTGTCATAAAATGAGGTTTTACACATGCACATGGCTTTGAGCATCAGGCCCAGAGAGCATAAAGAGAAAAGTTCAGTGTGAGCGGAGAGAGCACACAGGCAGAAAACTTGCTATGTGTTGGGCATGACCTACACACCCAAGGTCCATGAGACTTGCCGCCTCAAGTCCTTTATTGTGGAAGATAAGGGCTTGATAGTGAATTGAGGCTTCCAGTTCCCATTTCTCCCTTCATTCTTGTCTTTTTGGTTGGTGTAGGTTTGTCAACACAGTCTACAAATTACACTGGAGCTTGTTGAAGAATTTTTCTGAGGAATTTCACATTAACTAATTTAGTTCACATGCCAGAAATCATTATTGGTGAGTTGAAGGATATATTGCAAGTACCTGATGATATAAGGAAAGTCAGGAGTACCAGAAGGAGAGTGCCCTTCAGGCATCCAGAAACAGAGTAGATCATCACTTTTGGATTACAGGTACCAGTGATTCTCCCATAGGAGTAGAAGAACCCTTGGACAATTTACACAAAAATCATTTCCATGAACTCTTGGAAGGGATTTTGTAAGTGCTAAGAGTAATTGCTACATTGTAACCTGAATATAGGATTCTTTTCCCAGGAGGGGTACATTATATCAATGTGTCACTATTCAAAATGTTTTTCTTTGAAACTATTTCTTTGCTGGATCACCAAACATGCTCCGTGTGATGATTACTTGCAACTGGTGCCAAATCCCCAGTTTAAGGGCCTAGGAGAGAAAAAAATCCAGTAGCTGTACTGGACTGGATTGGATTCCAGGAGCTCCATAGTGACCCCCTCATTGCAGAGACAAGGAAAGGGGGTTACACTTATATGCTCATACTCCATAATCACAAAAACTTCACCATAGAATTTTCTAATTCATGCCACAAAAGTACTGAGCTGTCACAGACACTGGAAGCTCTGACTCTTGTTTACTGGATGTGCATTCATTTAAAACAAAATAGACATTGCCTATTTCATTTCATTTCATTGGAACTACGAAACCAAAAAAAAAAGCAAAATTTCATTTCTTTTTTAGTTTTGTGTTACTGTGCACTAAGATCCGTTAATGTTACAAATAGGTTTAAAAGAGTCAAATGGAGGAGCAGTTTGTTAGCTAGAGCTATGGTTCTGCATTCCCATTGGCTGTCTCTAGTTTGTGTTGCCAAGAATACAAAGTAGTGTTGGAGGAAGGTGCCACCTGGCTGGGTACAAGTGTAAACAAGCAAGTTCTAGTCAGCATAAGCATGCAATGCACGTGCATATTGTGAATTTGCCAGTTCATGTTCATTTTTGGAAAAGTGCCCTGGCATTTTGGGATATGCATACCTTGACTCACCCAATTCTGCTTCATTTTTTAAAACATGCATGGTAATTGGTAAAAGCGCAATTACCATGCATGTTTTATAGGCTCTGTAGTTTGCAACATAGTAGCAGTATAGTCTTACACTATGTTATGGTTAATGGTGTTTGGGTGGATCCTTGGACACTGTGGCAGCTGACCATGCCCTCGGGGGACAGTCCCTTGAGGGACCACGGTGTCAGGCTAGGCTCCGGACAGACAAACACAGATTTGAATCTTTTATTAAACAGTGTGAATTACCACCAGAGGTGGTGGTAGTGAGTAGTAGTTGTAGAACCCGGCTGGGCGCATCTCACACAGAACGCTGGAACAGCGGATCCTCTGCAAGGCAGTGCTGTGGAGAGAGATGGTTTCTGTACTCACTGATGGTGACAGTAGTTAGTTCCTCCAAGTAGAAGGGTAGAGGGTGCAGGCAGCGACGCAGGGAACATGGGCCCTCGAGGAGCGAGTACCGGTTTCCTGATAGCACCTGAAAGAAGCAAAGAGGCTCCCGAGGAGTGGGTTCCCCGTTAGAGACCCCGAAGGGTAGTAAGAGTTCCAGATAGCGCTGGAGTGGCAGAGTAGCTTAGGAACGAAGAGCGAATCCCATCCGTACGAATCCTGATCGTAAGAATCCTGTTGCTAACTCAACGAGCTAGCAAATACTGTAGGCAGATATACCCGGAAGTCGTGACGTCAGAACAGGGGGACGCCCCTGAGGTTCACGCCTACATAGAGTTCAAGATGAGGGCGGCATGCGCGTGCCCTAGAGGAACCTTGAAGGAGAATGGCAGGAGGCAGCACCAAAGCCAGTCCGGGGACACCGGAGAGAACGGCAAGCAGACGCCGTGGCGGCCATCAGTCCAAGGTGAGCAGGAGGAGCCGAAAGTAGAGAGAGGTAGGCGGGGCGAAGCCGTCAAAGACCGACGGACGTAACACACTAACTGCTGCAGTGCTTTGCTATTATTGTAACAAAGTCTCACTGTCTGCTTTGTCCTTAGTGTGAAAGTTTAATATTCTAAGTTTGTTTGTTCTTTGTCTTGTGGTCTGGTTGTCATTGATTGATTATTGGATGAGTTTCACATTATCTTTACTAAGGTGTGTGTTTGTCCTCCATCATGTGGCCTATTGAGAAAGAGAGAGAGAGAGTGAGGGGGGGGGGGGGGTAACTAGTGAGAGAGAGCGAGAGACTGGAGTAGAGGATGACTGGTGAGAGAAAGGGACTGGTATGGGGTGACTAGTGAGAGAACTAGAGGCTGGAGTGGGGGTGTCATGAGAGAAAAAGGCTGGTGCGGGGGTAACTAATGAGAGACTGGTGTGAGGGGGTGACTGCTGAGAGTAAGAGAGAAACTGGAGTGGGGGTGTCTGGTGGAGAGGGACTAATGTGGGTGTGACTGGTGAGAGTGAGAGAGAAACTGGGTGGGGGTGACTGGTGAGAGAGGGACTGGAGTGGTGATAATTGATGAAAAAGAGGGATTGGTGTGGTGAACTGGCTGGTGAGAGAGTAAGAGACTAGTGTGAGGAGTGACTGCAGAGAGAGAGAGAGAAAGATTGGCTGGGGTAACTGGTGAGATATCAGGACTGTTGTGGGGGTGACTGGTGAGACAGTGAGAGACTGGTGTTAGGGATGACTGGTAAGAGTCTGAGTGTGAGGAATGACTGATGAGAGTGAGAAAAACAGATTGGAGGTAACTATTGAAGGAGAGACTAGTAGGGAGTGATCTGGTGAGAGAGAGGGACTGGTATTGACTGATGAGAGAGAGACTTGTGGGGTGACAGAGTGAAGAATTTGTTGAGGGTTGACTGGTGAGAGAGTGAGAGACTGGTTGGCATGAATGGTGAGACAGAAGGACTTGCATGGGTTGACTTTTGAGAGAGAGTGAGAGACTGGTGATAGGGATGACTGGTTAGAAAGAAGAGATTGGTTGGGGTGGCTGGTGAGAGAGAGATGAGTGGTGAATGACTGGTGTGGGGGACTGATGAAAGAGACTAGAGTGGGGGCTGACTGGTGAAAGAATGAGAGAAACTGGTTTGGGGATAACTAAAACAACTTAATTTTAAAAAAGGCTGAAGGGAGGTAGGTAGTGTTTCACTGCTTATTACAGGTACCCATCTACATTACCAAAGTTAGTGCACATCTCTCTGGTTTCTGTACAGACTGAAAACTTTCCTTGGAGTACCAAAGTTAGTGCATATTACTAACCACGAATTTAGGGAAAAAAATGAAAAAAAAAAAGCGCAACATTTTGAAAATATAAATCAAGCAAAAAAATTGTGTACCCTTATAATTTGAGATTTTTATAAAGAATTAAATAGCATGTGATCAGGGAGCTGAAAAGACAAAAGCGGGAGAACAGAAAAGATAAGTATTCACATGAATAAAAGTTCAGTCTCACTAAGAAGTCAGGAAAATAGAATTTCTTTTTTATTTGTAATAATAATAATGGGCACATGGTAATATAAAATAGTCTATAGAAGTTTAAAACGTGTGAGCAGTAACGGTAATCACAGAGCTAGGGTTTCAAACTTGTACTAATTCAACATTTTCTATGCCCTTTGTTATTTTTTTTCTTTTTACACCGGTTTCCTCCTGCTCCTTTAGTATTCTAGCTGAATCAGAACCAGAGCTGAGAGCTGGGACCCTGAACTTCCAGTTGCAACTGCCTGGTGATTTTTTTTCTCCTTATTTTTCTATGCCTCCCCCTCAAACTTATTTTAGTCCAGTCCTTGTAGCAGCAGTCCTCAGCTGAGCACCATGCACTAGGGCTCATTCCTGAACTTTGCAATCACGGACCCTAAATCTGGCCTCTGAGTATTGCCATTGCACGATGACTGTGTTTCCTGTAGAGACAGGAAGAGAATATTCATCTTTCTTTTCTGTGGCTCTTCCTGTCTGTAGCATCACCTCTTCAGCGGATAAGCAGTACCATTAGTACTTCTTAATTTGCACGTTAAGGTTTTACTACATAGCATACTATTTTTGGAATAGGCAACATGGCTGTAGTGTGCACACAATAGTATATTGTATAGGCCCCTAAGTGATTTATTCATGGTCACACAGTAAGGAGCCGCTGCAAAAAAAAAAAAAAAGAACGGTGAAAGCGGGCGCTGAGTTTTCGTGCCCGCTTTCCTAGTGCACCCTCAGGCATCTCTCCTGGGGGCGCCATGCAATATTTAAATTAGGGGTTGCATTGTCAAGGAAGCCGCAAGCAGTCGGCTATCAGTTAGGAAAACAGATGCTGAATTTATCGGCATCCGAATTTATTGGCATAAGGGGATTAGGTAGCGCCTACACAACCCGTGTCCAACTGCAGGTGAAACAGTATGCTCAGCTGAGCACACTGTATTGCATCAGCCCCTAAGTGGTTCTGTGAAGGTGGGATTGAAGCATGGATCTAATTTTCCACAACTCTTGTGCTCCATTAACCTACAGTGCGATTTCCCAGTACCACATTTTTCAGACTGTAAGACACTTTTTTTTTTTAAGTGGGATAAAATTGTCTTGCATCTTACAGTCTGATGCTACGTATCTTGTTCTGCTACTTCTGATAGTCCATGAGGCTGAAAACATTCTAGCTTCTTACTTCTATGTGGGCTGTGGGTGCCAAAACCACACCAACTTAGAGCTTCCCAGTAGTGCAGAAAGGAAGCCCATCAGTCTGGCAGTGCCCATGCTACCAGCTGTCAAAGACTGAAGCAGAGGCTCATGTGCTTGGTGGAGCCCATCCTACCAGCAACCAAAGACTTAAATGGAGGGACGAGTGGCAGGTACAGACCAGTTACAAAAGTTTGAGGTAAGGCACCTTGGACTATATAGAAACATTCAAAATATTTTTTCCTAATTTTTTAATTTATAAAGAACTGTATGCGTCTTATAGTCCGGAATGACTTAGACTGATAAATGCAGTATATTTTTTTTAGGTAAACAACTCAAAAAACTGGACCACTTTTATGATTTTTGTGACTTTCTGTTATTTAAGAGGGTGGTGTTTTTAAACTCTACAGAAATTAATGTTGTGGGTAAGAATTTTTTGAAGGGTGATTTCTGAAGTCTGTGGAGGTGAATGAGGTGAATTGTCTTTGTATCAGTATGTCACCTTCGCAATAAAGCTGAGTTGAGAGGCTTGTTAAGAAAGCCTGTTGTTTTCTTGAACAGGAAAGACTTCCTTATGACTCATAAACTACTGTTCACTTAAGAATAAAGCTTAGAATAATTGCTCCTCTAGAATCCTTTCTCAGCAGGACTTCAACACACCTTGCCTTTACCAGTTAATATCTTCATTAGAATAATTAATGTTATGGACATGTGGTTTCAACAACTCAGATTACCTACTTAATTTTACAAAATAACCTAAAGACAACAGTATTAATTATTTTTTTCACACTTTTCAGTTCTTGGCTTTCTCTTCTTCACAGAATTCTGTCCTCCCTTTCTCTGTCTCCCTGTATTTGATACAGGCAAGACGATCAGTCATTATCTGTCAATTTAGGCAGCCTGCCTGTCATAAGAACATATGGGCCGATACACTAAAAGTCGCGGGAGAGCAGGCGAATTCCCACTCTCCCGGCGCGCACACAGGCCACTCTCCTGTGTGCGTGATACAGTAAAAAAAATGTATTTAAATTAGGCCCGGCGGTAAAAAGAGGCGCTAGGGATATTAGCGCGTCCCTAGCGTCTCTTTTCGGACAGGAGCGGCAGCGGTTCTCGAGCCCGCTGACAGCCACGGGTTCGGAAACTGGACACCCGCAAAATTGAGCGTCCGGTTTTCAACCTGCGAGCCACGGGCCTATTCAAAAATTTTTTTTTTTTTACTTTTTTAAACTTTCGGGACCTCCAACTTAATATCGCCAGAAAAGCAGTGCACCCGGAGAAATTAGCGCCTACCTTTGGGCAGCTTGGCTGCACATTTTACTTACTGAATCGCGCAGGAATACCTAATAGGGCCATCAACATGCATTTGCATGTTGCGGGTGCTATTAGGTTCGGGGGGGGGGGGTTGGACGCACGTTTTGGACGCGCTATTACCTCTTACTGAATAAGGGGTAAAGCTAGCTCGTTGAAAACGCGCGTCCAAATGCTGGATAACAGTGCGCTCCATCGGAGCGCACTGTTATCCAGCATTTGGACGCGCATTCGGAGCGCACTGTACTGTATCAGCCCAATAGGAAGTACCAAGATGGGTCAGTTCAATGGTCCATCGAGCTTAGCATCCTATCTCCAACAATGGCCAGTTCAGGTCACTTGAAATTACTCATCAGAGTCCAAATGGGAAAACTCATTTCCGCATTGCTGAGTCCCAAGGCTGTTCAGCAAAATAATGGTTAATGATCCTGTCTGCTGGAAATGTATCCAAACCTTTCTTAAACTCAGCTAAATTACTAGCCTTAACTCATTCTTAGGCCACAAATTCCATAGTAAAATTATGCATTGGCTGAAAAAATACTTTATGGCATTCATTTTAAATCTGCTACTGGTTAAATCCAGAATTCATTTTAGAATTCATTTTAAATCTCATACTAGTACTGTGAGAAAAAGGAAATAACCATTCTCAGTCATCTTATTCCACACCACTCATGATTTTATAAACCTCTACCACGTCCTTTCTCTTAGTCTCTTCTCTAAGCTAACCATCCCTAACCTGTCAAGCCTTTCTTCATAAGGGAGATATTTAATCCCCTTAACCATTTTTGTCATTCTTCTCTACAGCATTTCTAAATATGCTAAGTCATTTTGGAAATGTGGTGACCGGAATTGCACACAATATGTCAGGATTTCTGGACTTGGGATGCATCACCCCAGGAGCAGTACATGACTGCAAGGCTGGATGCTGGTCAGAACTAGGGTTGGTTTTCCGCCTAGCCAGCCCCCTCTCCCGCAGGTTGAGCCCTTGGGTTCTGAGGGAAGTAGGTCTTTTCTGCGGTAGGACATCATGGTTTTGCATCCGTCAGTCTTCGACGGCTTTGCCCCGCCTACCTCTCTCTACTCTCAGCTCCTCCCACTCACCTTGGACTGATGGCCACCGCGGCGTCTGCTTGCCATTCTCTCCGGCATCCCCGAACCGGCTTTGGTACTGCCTCCCGCCATTCTCCTTCAAGGTACCTCTAGGGTCTCTAACGGGGTACCCGCTCCTCGGGGGCCTCTCTGCTTCTTTCAGGTGCTATCAGGAAACCAGTACTCGCTCCTTGAGGGCCCATTTTCCCTGTGTCACTGCCTGCAACCTCTACCCTTCTACTTGGAAGAACTAACTTACAGTTACCATCAGTGAGTACAGATACCATCTCTCTCCTCAGTACTGCTTCACTGGAATCAGGTACTCGCTCCTCGAGGGCCTGCTCTCTGCTCCGGTGCCAGACCTCTCGTCTAGTGGAATCTCTGTTACTGCTAAGTGAGTACAATGCTACTGAGTCTCTCTGCTCTAAGGGATCAGGCAGGTACTCGCTCCTCGAGGGCCTGCTCTCCCTGTCTCGGAGCTTCTCCTACTTCTACATTGGGACTCTGTATGTTAATCTTATTGTGTGCTCATAACTCTCAGTCTCTTTCCACTACAGCACTGCCTTGCAGAGTATCTGCTGTTCCACGTTCTGTGGGAGACGCGCCCAGCCGGGCTCTACAACCACTACTCACTACTGCCACCTCTGGTGGTCACTTAAACTGTCTAATAAAAGATTCAAATCTCTGTTTGTCTGTCCGGAGTCTAGCCTGACACCGTGGTCCCTCATGGGACTGCCCCCCGTGGGCATGGTCAGCTGCCACAGTGTCCAAGGATCCACCCAAACACCATTAACCATAACACATGGTGAGTCTGTGCCGATGGGAGCAAGCCTGGTCAGACTGGAACAAGGCTAGACAGGCTGGGTAGTCTGGAATATGTTTTGGACAGGCTGGATAATTTGGAGTCTGAGTAACGGGTACAGGGACAAGACACAGACCTAGGACTGGGACTGAATAGAGATACAGACAAGCTGGAACTGGGCAGGGACTCAAAGTAGGTACAGGTTGGGACAACACAATACATAGGCAAGACAGGGACAGGATACTAAGACTAGGACTGGGCAGCACAGGACTAGACAAGGCAGACACTGACAGGACTGGACAAGGACTAGACAAAACAACACAGAACAAAGAACACAAATGCCTGAAGACAGTGGCATAGAAGGCCTGTAGGCTGCTAGGCATAAGGCTTGGAGGCCAGTAAACAAGAGGCCTGTAGAGTTCAGAGAGCAAGAAGCAAGGTCAGGCCTGAAGGCTGCAGGACAAGGCAAGGCCAAGAGTAGACCACAGAGTAAAGTAAGAAGTGAGAGCAAGTCCAAAGGCCACTAAACAGGGTGCAAGACAGCAGAAGATCTGAGGACCACAAGGCAAGGAGCAAGAAGGCCCAAAGGCCACAAGGCATAGAACAAGGAACAGCAGCCAGGTCAAAGAGCCATGAGTGACTCCATGAAGCAAGGATACAATGGCAGGGCTGAGTTACATAGGGCAGGAGCTTGAGTGTGTTGCTAGCATTGAGGAGGAGCTTGGCAAGATTGGAGACCAAGCTCAGTGAGGACTCCTGAGTCAGGAGGTCAATGAGGAGATGGCTTAGATAGCTCTGAACAGAGCTCACCGGAGGCTCCTGCAGGAGGGGAGATATCAGAATAGTCCAAATCAGGGTATGATGAGGAAATACAGTAGTCTAAATCATAACCTAGTTCTCCAGGTACAGTCACACACATGCGCGCATGTTATAAAATCCAGGGTGGGCGCGCGCAAGGGGGTGCGCAATTGTGCAACTTGCACGCGCCGAGCCGCACAGCCTTCCTCTGTTTCCTCCAAGGCTGCTCCGCCCCCCCCCCCCCCCCACCTTCTCTTCCTTTCCCCTACCTAACCCACCCTCCAGCCCTATCTAAACTCCCTCTTACCTTTAATTTTTAAGTTGCGTGCGCCGGTGCTGGCCGGCCGCGATCCCGGGCAGAGCGGCAAATGGCCGCTGTGCCTGGAGGCTCCAGCCCCGCCCAAGCCCGCCCCCGACCGGCCCACTCCACGCCCAGTTTTTCAAGCCCCGGGACATACGCGCATCCCGGGGCTTGCGCGCGTCGCTGAGCCTATGCAAAATAGACTCGGCGCGCGCAGGAGGCTTTTAAAAGGGTTACGCGCGTATATTACGCACATAACCCTTTTAAAATCCACCCCAAATTGAATACAAATATAATTGGAAGTGAGATAAACCTCAATTGATTTTCAGAAATGTATGTTTGTGAGAAGCTAAGTTTAGTGAACTCCTCACAAACGTACTTTTATAGATATAGCAATGAGGCTAGATAGAATACATAAGAGAGTATTAAGAGAACTTAGAGCCATTCTGGCATCTCTGTTGGCTCACACAATGCTTCTTTAGAATCTGGAGTAGTTCTAGTGGACTGGAAATGGATAGATGTGGTTCCTATTTATAAAAGTAGAATTAAGGAAGAAACTGGGAAGTGCATGCCATTTAGTTTGACCTCTTTGGTGAGTATATTAATGGAATTGCTGCTAAAAAGAGAATAGTGCAGTTCCTGGACTCCAATGAATTGCAAGATGCAAGGCAATATGGTTTTACCAGAGGTTGATCTTTTCAGATGCATCTTATCAATTTCTTTGATTGGTTGACAAAAAGTTGAATCAGTGGTGAGCTCTAGATGTGCTGTACTTGGATTTCAGTAAGGCCTTTGACATGGTTCCACATAGATGACTTATTCATAAATTGAGATCCTTTAGTATGGACCTTACAATGAATGACTAGGTTAGAAAAGGTTGAATGGGTGTCACTAAAGGGTAGTAGTAAATGGAGTTCACCCTGAGAAGGACAGGGCATTACTAGTGGTGTGCCTCAGGGATCATTCCCTGGAATCTTTTTTTTTTTTTTTCAATATTTTCCTGAGTGACATTGCGGAAGGATTGTCTGGAAAGGTTTGTCTTTTTGTTGATGATACCAAAATCTGCAATGATAAAAAGTCAGGAAGATGAGGCAGGATCTAGCAAAACTTGAGGAATAGTCTAGGGTCTGGCTGCTAACATTTTATGCTAAAAAATGCAGGATTATGCATTTAGGATGCAAAAACCAAAGGGAAAGGTACACAATATGGGATGAAATGTTTCTAAGCACAAAAGAAGAGCAAGATCTGTGGATGATCATGTTTGATCTTCAGATGGTCAAATAGGTTGATAAAGCAATGGTATAAGCCAAAAAGATGCTTGGCTGCATAGGGAGAGGAATGGTCAGCAGAAAAAGGGACATGATATTGCCCCTGTATAGGTGCCTGGTGAGACCTCTTGTGTAAAATTCTAGAGACCAAAGGATATCAACCAGTTACAGTTGGCCCAGAAGGTGGCTATTAAGATGGTCAGTGGTCTTTGTTCTAAAACATATGGGGATAGACTTAAATATTTAAACATATGTACCGTAGAAGAAAGGCAAGAGAGGGGAGATTTGATAGAGAAATTTTAGTACCTCCAAGGTTTCCATGCATAGGAGGCAAGTCTCTTTCAACAGAAAGGAGAGTCTAGAATGAATGATCATGGGATGAGGGTGAAAGTGGGGTAAACTTAGGAGTAATCATAGGAAATATTTTACACAGAGGGTAGTGGATGCATGGAACAGTCCAGTGGAGGTGGTGGAGACAAAAGCAGTATTCAGTTCAAGAAAGCATGGGTCAAACAGGTGTTCTCTGAGCGAATTACTATAATTGTAAAGTTGAATCGGGTGCATGGGCAGACTAGATAAGAACATAAGATATGCCATACTGGATCAGACCAAGGGTCCATCAAGCCCAGTATCCTGTTTCCAACAGTGGCCAATCTAAGTCAGTAGAACCTGGCAAGTACCCAAACATTAAATACATCTCAAGCTACTATTGCTTATTAATTAACAGCAGTTTATGGATTTTCCTCTAGGAACTTATCTAAACCTTTTTTAAACCCAGTTACATTAAATGACATAACCACACCCTCTGGCAATGAATTCCAGAGCTTAACTATGCGCTAAGTGAAAAAGAATTTTCTTTGATTTGTTTTAAATGAGCTACTTGCTAACTTCATGGAGTATCCCCTAGTCCTATTATCTGAGAGAGTAAATAACCAATTTACATTAACTTGTTCAAGTCCTTTCATGAGTTTGTAGACCACTATCACATCCCTCTTCAGTCGCCTCTTCTCCAAACTGAACAGCCCTAACTTCTTTAGCCTTTCCTCATAGGGTAGCCATTCCTTGCCCCTTATCATTTTGGTCGCCCTTCTCTGCGCTTTCTCCAGTACAACTATATCTTTTTTGAGATACGGTGACCAGAATTGCACACAGTATTCAAGATGTGGTTTCACCATGGAGTGATACAGAGGCATTATGACATCCATCGTTTTATTTGCCATTTCCTTCCTAATAATTCCTAACATTCTGTTTGATTTTTTGATTGCCACAGCACACTGGGCCGATGATGTCAATGTATTATCCACTATGACACCTAGATCACTTTCCTGGGTGGTAACTCCTAAGATAGAACCTAACATTTTTTTTAGTTAATAATTTCTTTTTTAGCTAGCAATTATCTAGCTACTTAGCTAAATTTATGTATTTTATGTTTATTTTAGTTATATTTTATTTTCACTTTATTTTAACTTGTTGTAAACCGTTTTGACAAAATTTTATTTTAAAAAGCGGTATATAAATACTTTTAAATAAATAAATAAATAAACATTTTGTAATTACAGCAAGGGTTATTTTTCCCTATATGCATCACTTTGCACTTGTCCACGTTAAATTTCATCTGCCATTTGGAAACCCAATCTTCCAGTCTCGCAAGATCCTTCTGCAATTCATCACAATCCACTTGAGATTTAACTACTCTGCATAATTTTGTGTCATCCACATAATTGATCACCTCACTCGTCTTACCCCTTTCCAGATCATTTATAAATATATTAAAAAGCACCAGTCCAAGTAAAGATCCCCGAGGCACTCTACTGTATACGTTTTTCCACTGTGAAAAGAGACCATTTAATCCTACTCTCTGTTTCCTGTCTTTTAACCAGCTTGCAAGCCACAAAAGGACATTGCCTCCTATCCCATGACTTTTAGTTTTCTTAGAAGCCTCTCATGAGGAACTTTGTCAAATGCCTTCTGAAAATCCAAATACATCAAAGGTTCACCTTTGTCCACATGTATATTCACCCCTTCAAAAAAATGTAGGAGATTTGTGAGGCAAGACTTCCCTTGAATAAATCCATGCTGGCTGTGTCCCATTAAACCATATCTTCTTTATAACAGTTTCCATGATTTTTCCTGGCACTGAATTCAGGCTCACTGGTCTATAGTTTCCTGGATCATCCCTGGAGCCCTTTTAAAATATAGGGATTATATTGGCCATCTTCCAATCTTCAGGTACAATGGGTGATTTTAATAACAGGTTACAAATTAATTGAAATAGGTCTGAAATTTCATTTTTTAGTTCTTTCAGAACCCTGGGGTATATACCATCTGGTTCAGATGATTTACCGCTCTTCAGTTTGTTGATCAAGGCCATATGGTCTTTTTCTCCTGCCATATTTCTGTTTAGAGTCTGGATTATTTTTTTCTTATGTGCATCACTTTGCACTTGTCCACATTAAATTTCTTCTTCATATTTAGATGCCCATTTCACAAGTCTGACAAGGTTCTCCTGTTATTCTTCTCTTTACTCCCTTTTCCAGGTCAATAATAAAGGTTTCCAACTGCTCCTACCTGGACAAAATGCTGTGTCTGTCATATGGAGACATATCACACAATGGTATGCATAAAATATTGCATTCTGTAATTTGAAGATGGCAGGTAGGGGGGATGGCAAAGGGGAGGAAGAAAGGGAATAAGACTTGACAGTAAACTAGAAAAAGCACAAATCCCTAAAAAGCATCTGTGAATGTTTCACAGTTCTAGTGATTTCTATTGTATGAGCTCCTCTGAGGAAACAAGCAGCATGCCATCCCAACAGCACTAAACACTAACAGCCAACATGCCATCCTAATGACATCTCCTTGGGATCTGGAAAAGAGTTAGCGTGTTTAAGGTTATGTTTTCTCACTTGAAAGATATAATTTCCCTACTCATACTTTTCTTGGAGACAAAAAATAATTAGAAATGGAACAAACAACTATAATCATGCCTGACAATCCAAAACTCTGCCTCTAATCATTTTTTTTTTGTTCCTGTGGGTGGAGTTTATTAAATCACTGTCCCTTATCATAAAAATGCAGTTCACTAACATCAGGGGCTCTTGCTTTTTTTTCTCCTATTTTAAGTGATCAAATGTTCACAATCAAGGGATAAATCCCACCTACAGGATAAATTGGATTAGATTGGGAGTGTCAGCTTCAGAAAAGATGGGAAATCCCTATGTTTTGAACCTCTCCAGTATCTTTCCTTCTGAACTGGCCACAACTTTTATTTTCCAGGGAATGAAAGCATGCTGGCCAATGCAGACGAGAACTGAGGAAAACAGCATCTCAACATTTCCTTTGTTGTTGGAGAGACCTTCATGGTCCATTCCATATCTTGTTCTCCTCGCCTTGCCCATCCATTCTTCATGCTTCTGCGGTTATGAAAATACAGAGGTGCAGGGAGTAAATGATAAAATGTTGTAACTGCTATTCCTGTGGCTGACTGCAATCATGAAACTCCTGGGGTGGGGGTGGGGGGATAAGGGGCAAATGAGTGGATCTCATCAGTGGCAGTGAAAGTTATGAATGAGCAAGTGCCTGGGTGTGTGACATGGGGATCAGAGTGCCTGGAACTCTTATTTAATTAACCACAATACCTTCTGACATGATCTCTGCCATTTACTGGTAGTTACTGCTTTTTGAGGATGCTTCTTAGGGATGGGTTTCATTCACTAAATTTCCATAGGACCTTACACTGTTTATATGGGACACTGATGACAGTACCTACACGTGAATGTGGCCTTCCCTCATGGGAGGCAACAAGAATTGTTTAAGGGTGTTGAAATTTTTAATTATTAAACTTACAAATGAAAGGTAATTATAACATGGGATTAGCATGACTCAGAAATTCCATTGCTTGTCTAATAAGCTTCCTGACCACAAAACAGCAGGACTATATTTTATTTTCACATCCCTATGGAATAAGGTATGCACTAGGAATAGGCAAGCTGATTCAGCTTTAATCAAAGCCTAGGGTGATTTTTAGAGAAAGAGCAAGTAAAAGGGGAGGGATTAAACATATATTATTCCCCCTCCTCTCTCCGTATCCAGTCATTTGCTGCTTGTATTCTTTATGGGCTGTGCATTTATCAGAATAACTACTTGGGGCACTGATAAGGATTAACACAGTGGCACCACTGATTTATTTTAACTCATAATTTTGGGAGTGGCTAAATAAGAGGAACTTCCAAACACTGTAAATACTAATTTTGCCTCTGGAATTAAATAATAATAATAATAATAATAATAATAATAAAATAAAAACACAATAAAAAAAGTTATAGGCATACCAAATGACAGAAGATGACTTTTTCTGTTTAAAATCTGGATTTGTTGTAAAATAATATTGGAATAAACAGCAAATTACCTTCCAACTTGCTTCTGTTTGTACATTATAATACTGTTGAACATGTTTTACTGTTATTGTGAAGTATTATTTCTGGTTTTACATGTTACTCTTATGAGCTATTGTTAGTAACAAAAAGCTGCATTACATTTATGATTCTATTTCATATCCCATTGCTGAGATTGTGTACAAACGATTCAACACATATGCTCTATATTCTATATGATCTCATATTCTGCAAGATATGCTGCAGTAGCATGGAATAACCTGTAGGGATGCCCTCAAGGCATCCTCTTCCCACCCTCTCTTGGATGCCCCTCAGCAGCCTTTCCACACCTGATCTGGGGTGCTAAGAGGCAGACACACATGCTTGGCATGGGTTGGTCATATGTTGAGGGTTGGATTCACTTTGGTAGATGGGGTGCATGGTGCTGATGTTGATTTCCTGGAATCTGATAGCATACACAATGGTCATTCCTGTCATTGCTGTCGTTAGTCTCTCCGATGACCACAGTAGACATTCAGAAACTTCAGCGTGAACCGTGATCAGGAGACACCATCATCATCATCATCATCTTCATTTATGTATTACATGCTCATCTAGCAAGTGAGCTCAAAGGGAGATACAGGAAAACAGGGTTCAGACGCCAACGTATCAACTTACATAGAACCAAAAGAGGGAATATAAGAGTGACGAAGGAACCAAAAACAAAAACAAATTTAACACAGAAAGAAACACAGTCCTATTGGTATGGTACACATTTAGCCATGTTCACCTAGACCTTCTTTCAGCTCATTGGTTCTTAAAACATAGAAATGCGATGATGGGAAAAGACTTTGTGGTCTATCATGTTTGCCAATGTACACCAACTGCTCAGCTCTACATTCCATACCACTCCCTCAAAGATTTCCTTACTTGTCCCAAGCTTTATCACAGTGATTCTCAACCTTTTTTGTGTCGTGGCACACCCAGGACAGATTCACTTCATCATGGCATTCCGCCACTTTTACCATCATCATCTTCTCTTCTCTTCCTTCTCCCTCTACTCTCTGGTATCCTCATCCTCCCTTTCCTTTCCCTCTACTCCTGGCATCATCACGTTTTCTTCCTTCCCTCTTCTGTACTCCATGGCATCATCATCTTTTCTTCCTTTCCCCTGGCATCATCACTGTCTCTTCCCTTCTCTCTCTCCCATCCCCTGGCATTATCACACCTTCTCTTCCCTCTCCCCCTCCACCCTTCTCTTCCCTCTCACCTGACATCATCAACTTCTTCCCTTCCCTTCCTTTGTCTCACTCCTACCCCTCCTCTCCTTCCATCCCCTGGCATCATCACCACCTTCTCTCTCCACACATTCCCAGCATCATCACCACTTTCTCTTCTCTTCCCTCTCCTCCACCTTTCTGGCATCATCACCACCTTCTCTTCTCTCTCTCTCTCTCTTCCCTTCTAGGGTTATCACCATCTTCTTTTCCTCTGCCTCTCTCTATCCCTCTTCTCTTCCTTCTATCCAGGCATCAATATCTTCTTCCCTTTCTTCACCCCAACCCTACTTCTCCATCCCCTGGCATCATTACAACCTTCTCACTTCACAGCTCCCCCCCCCCCCCCCAAATCATCACCACTTTTTCTTCCCTTCCCTCTCCCTCAGCTTCTCTGGCATCACCATTCTTCTCTTCTCTCTTCCCTGGCATCATCACCACCTGCTCTTCCCTCTCCTTCCACCTTTCTAGCATCATCACCACCTTCACTTCCTTTTTCATTATTGTTAAAAAAAAACTGACCTGTGAAAATAATACATCTAATTTTAACATTAAGAATACTTTTTGTCATGACCTAGCAAAATTTTTTAAAAATAAAATTTCTAACATTATCAATACGCTTGATAGAACACCACAAAAACATTACGCTAACCAGAGACCAACCAATTTTGAGTTGGTCTCTACTGTAGAAATTGAAGGGATCATCAAATCCCTAAATCCTGCAAAACACCCATCTGATGAGATTCCAATAACTATATTAAAACAACTTTCCCAAACAATTGCCCCTATGGTAGCAGCAATAGTGAACAAATCACTTGAGGAAGGATTCCTACCTGATTCTTTGAAATTAACCATTATTAAACCCATCTTTAAAAAAAAGAATTTAGATCCCGACAATTTTAATAACTGTCGCCCCATCTCAAATTTATCATTTTTTGCTAAAATTACTGAGAAAGTCACACTGAAGCAATTGTCCGATCATTTGGAAACAAACAATATTATCTACCCAAATCAGCATGGCTTTAGGAAGCATTTAGTACAGAGACATTACTCCTTTCATTAACCGATACCATCATGAGAGAATTTGACTATGGATATGGATATTTACTTATACTCTTAGATCTTTCAGCCACCTTTGATACGGTGAATCATAACTCACTCATTTTCAGTCCATCAGAAATTGGCCTCTCTGGATTAACATTAAAATGGTTCACCTCATATCTGAGCAGCAGAACTTTCCAAGTATCTTTCAACTCTAATAAATCAGAAATCATGCCACTTGATACAGGTGTTCCACAAGGTTTTTCCCTTTCTGCAATTTTATTTAATATCTACCTTCTTCCACTTTGTCAATTGCTTTCAGGACTAGGTTTAACATATTACATTTATGCAGATGATATCCAGATTCTCAGCCCGATCCCAGATTCCATTGATCAGGCATTTAAACTATCTAATATGTACCTTAATGTAATTAAACAACTATTAATCCAAATGAGATTGCATATTCATTTAGATAAAACAGAATTTCTATTACTAGAAAGGAAAATTGATGTCTCAAACATCAATAAAACAGCACAGATCGAAAACCTTACAATTAAATTAAATGACAAAGTACGAGACTTAGGTATCTGGTTAGATCCTGAATTAAAATTTAAAAAACATATCTCCTTAAGGGTACAAGAAGGTTTTTATAAACTTTTAATGTAAAGACGCCTCAAACCCCTTTTAGAGTATAACGATTTTAGAACCATTTTACAATCACTACTTTTTACTGGAATTGATTATTGTAATTCTCTCATGCTTGGTCTTCCAAAGTCAACAATTCGCCCTCTTCAGATACTTCAAAACATGGTGGTGAGATTACTTACTGGTTGTAAAAAATCAGACCACATAACTCCCATCTTACAAGCACTACATTGGCTCCCCATGGATATTTGAAGTGTTTATATATATTACACAAGGCTATCTATGGCAGTCAGGCAGAATGGTTAAACGCCTCTGTCAAAATTCACACCCCTCAACATAATCTTTGATCCTCCAATAAAGGTCTCCTATCAATTCCATCCTTGACATCGGCTCGCCTTACTTCTGTAAGAGAGAGAGCTATTTCTCTAGCGGGGCCAGGCCTTTGGAATATGCTTCCGACGAATTTAAGATTGCAAAGTGACCTGAAACTGTTCAGAAAACAGTTAAAAACCTGGCTCTTTGAGCAGGTGTATAAAGAATGTAAAGGCTAGCAGTGGAAGTTCTTTTTTATGTCATTTACAATTCAACTTTTATTTATACTTTAAAAATAGTATTATAGCTTTGAGATAGTTTTAAAATGATATTTGGATTGTTAGTGTTGTCATTTTTTCTTTATCTTATCTTAGGATCATGAAGGCTGAGGGTTAATGAATTTTTATCTTTTTCATTCTTTACTATTTTGTATTTTAATTAATTTATTATTGTGATTACTGTATTTTATATTGTTTTACAGATTATCTTTTTATTTTTATGTTTGTGAACCGTTGTGATGGCCTGTGCTATATGACGGTATAGAAATGTTTATAAATAGGAATTTTTGGAGGGGGGCGGATCCAAGATGGCCACCAGACCGGTTTGTTCGGCGTGAGTCTCTTCGGCTGAGAGATAGAAGTCTTCTTTCCTTTGAATCCTTTTTTCTTAAAATGGGGAGGAAGCGAAAACCGAGGGTACAGTACCCTGCATCGACCCCCCGGCGACGCCCATAACCGGTCCGATGGATTTCCACGTTCGACGCAGCGAGGCAGGAGCGGGACAGCGGCTGATAGAGAGAGGAGGAGGGGAAGTCAAACTCCCCTCTCTCCCTGGCTCAACATCGTCTTTTAGTTCCACAGAGAGGACTCCTCCGGCGAATCCTGCAATTATAAGAGGAGCTCTGTTCCCGGAGCAAGCGTCCAATGACCGAAGTGTTGACGGAGCAGGCCAGGCAGGGCTGGGCGGAGCTGCAGCTGTAATCTTGTGCCCGAAAGAGACATTAGGGCCAGCCGGATTGGAAGTTGGAGAATCGAGAGAGACTGTGGGAGCAAACGGTGGTGTATCCACAGTAGAAATTCCTCCTATGGTAAGACCTATGACTTTCTCATTAGAAACGCTGTGGGAGGCTATAAATGATATGAGGTATTCTATACTTCAACAACAAATACCTGTTGCACTGCAAGTTAAACAACAAGAAGTCAAAATTGAGTCTGCTACAAATGAATATGTGCAAATGGGAAGTCAGGTCTCAGTGATCAGGACTGAATTAAATATGATCCAACAAAATCAAGCTGTGATGATTAAAGATAAGAATAGTACAGCGTTAAAGATTGAAAATCTTGAAAATTTGGTAAAAGACAGAAATCTGCGATTTATAAACTTTCCTCAGTTACCTTTAAGATCTCTTAGAGAGGTCTTTATGAATTACCTGAAAGAGATACTTAAGATCTCAGATGCTGCAGTTCCACCAATAACTAAGATATTCTATCTTCCTAAGCCTAGAATAACGCGGGGAGAACAAGGAGGAGATACTGATATAATAAGACCTCTACTTGATCAGTTGCCTGAGATTGATTTATCCGCAGTTTTGGAGACATCTGATTTGGAGATGGCCGTCCCAGCAACTCTCATAGTGACTTTGGCACTAGAGACTGATAGGGAATGGCTATTAAAATTGGTTTTGAGGAATAGAAATGTAAATTTCCTGGGCTGCAGAATTCGTGCCTTCCCAGACGTTTCAAGAGAAACTCAGAAAAGGAGGAAGGCTTTTCTATTGTTAAGATCACAGGTTTTGTTAATTGGGGGGAAATATTTTCTGAAATTTCCTTGTAAATGTGTTGTCAAATATTTAGAAAACACATATGTTTTCTTTGATCCCCCACAATTAACCGAATTTTTAATTGGGAAAACCCCGATAACACCAGTAACTCCTACTGAACCCTGAATAGAGACTCCTGGTCCCTCATAAATGGAAAGTGTTCGCTGTTGAAAGTCTGGTGATTTTCTTCATATTGTATGTTTATTACTTGAGGTAGAGAAATCTGCCCCCCTCCAGTATGAGGACTTGTAATTAAAGAGTTGGTTAATAATATTTTTCCTGATTGTATAATTTAAAGTGTGTAATATTTACTTTGTGATATACTCTCTGGGGTAGATTTTATAAATTTACGGAAGCGCATACTTTTGTTCGCGCACCAGGCGCTGGATTTTATAAGATATGCGCGTAGCCGCATGTATCTTATAAAATCCGGGGTCGGCGCGCGCAATGGGGTTCACATTTATGCAACTTGCGCGCGCCGAGCCCAAAATCGGAGCAACCTCGGAGAGAACTTTCTTTCCACCCCCCGCACCTTCCCCTCCCTTCCCCTACCTAACCCACCCCCCCGGCCCTATCTAAACCCCCCCTACCTTTGTTGGCAGATTTACGCCTGCCGAAAGCAGGCGTAAATCTGCGCGCGCCAGCGGGCTGCTGGCGCGCCATCACCCGACCCGGGGGCTGGTCCGGAGGCCTCGACCACGCCCCCGGTCCGGCGCCACGCCCCCGGTCCCACCCCGAACCGCCCCTGACCCCAGACACGCCCCTTGTCACGCCCCCTCCCCGCCCCTTTTACGAAGCCCGGTGGCCTATGCAAAATAGGTGCGCCGTGCGCGAGTGCTCTGCGCGCGTAAATCCGGCCGGATTTACGTGCGCAGGGCTTTTAAAATCCGGCCCTCTAAATTTCCTGTTTCAAGTGTGATCTTGAAAATATTGTAAAAATTGCATAAATAAATACAAAAAAAAAAAAAAGAAAAGTATATAAATAAATAGATATTGATACCTCTGAGGTATTTAAATGTCTCTACTATAACTCCTTTTCCTCTAGTGTATGCAAATTTAGATTTTTAAGCCTGTCTCTATATGCTTTATAATGGAGATCACTGATCATTTATTAGTCAACCTCTGCACTGACTTGACCCTGTTTGTATTATTTGAACTGTACACAGTATTCCAAATGAGGTCTCACCAGGGACATATATAGGGGCAATATCACCTCCCTTTTTTTCTGCTGATAATTCCTCTCCCTATGCAGCCAAACATTTTTCTGGTTTTTGCCATTTCCTTATCCATCTGTTTGGCCATCCTGAGATCATCAGATAAAATCATCCCCAGATCCTGCTCTTGTTTTGTGCACAGAAGAAATTCATCCCCTATACTGTACCTCTCCCTTGGGTTTTTGCAGCCTTAATAAATGACTCACATTTTGCAGGATTACATTTTAGCTGCCAGACTCTACACCATTCCCCATGTTTTACTATGTCTCTCCTCATGTTTTCCACATCTCCCATGGGTTTGAATGCACAGCCCTTCATTTAAAGCTTTGAAGCTCTCATGGATTGTGGCATTGTTCTGTTGCTGCCTCAGTACTTCAGGGTATTCATAATAATAATAATAATTTAATAATTTGTAAATATCTTTTCCCAACAATATTTCAACAAGGTAGTGTTCAGTTAAAACATCCATACAATATGCTACACAAAAGATGCACAAAAAAAACAAGACACAATACCCAACATAAAATAAACCCTGAATTTAGAGGAAGGATGCTTTGAATGACTGCCATCCCATTAGGGATATCAGATTTTTCACAGGCATCACTGGAATATATCTGGTAAGGCTGGACCAGGCAATATCTAATCCTACATCAAAGTTCTCTCAAATTTTTGTGGACTCTGCACAAAAAGATTCTCATGTGCAATGTAGTGTACAAATTTGTGCTCAGTGTTATTTGAAACACGATTCTATCTTCCTTCTCTTCTGCATACTGGGGCAGATTTTAAAATCTGCGCGCGCGAGGTACATTTGTGCGCGCTAACCTTCCCCTATCTAACCCACCCCCCAGCCCTACCTAAATCCCCCCCCCCCCACCTTGTTTTACTTCTTTATGCCTGCCTCTGGCAGGCTTATCTTGCGTGCACTGGTTGGCTGCCGGCGCCATCCCCTGGCACAGACGCTGTGCCGGAGGCCTCAGTCCCACCCCTGGACCGCCCCCAGATCTGCGCCATGCCCATGACCCCGCCCCCTTCCCGCCCCTTTTTCAAAGCCCTGGGACATACGCGCGTCCTGGGGCTTGCGCACACTGCCGAGCCTATGCAAAATAGGCTCGGCACGCAGGAGCATGTTTTCGGGGTTACGCGCGTAACCCTTTGAAAATCTACCCCACTATATTTTCCTATGTGCGCGTGTACACATGCACAGCTAACAGGAAACACTGGCCCACACTCTCCAGGCTAGACAGTGCTTCCATGGTGTATGTGGCAAAGGCTCCTGGATGAAGCCATTGCCTATTTGCTCCAATTCCTGCCCCTCAGTAACAACTATAAGGTCCATCTACATGCATCCTAGGATATGGCTTGCTCTTGGCAAAGCTGTTGGTCCTGAGAAAGATGCCGAGATGCATGCATTGTATTGTTTGAACACATGTATCCCTTTTGCTGTCAGCAGACAATTGAGGCCCGTATCTTGCAAGTCCTCTGCTCTACAGTCTGTATATAAATTCCATCAAGTCCCCCAAACTTTCTAAAACATTTATACTCAACCTGCCTCCACACCTCCCGAAAGGTACCGTACCTGCTAAGCCCCCAAGACTACGTGTGCATGAGTGCATGCGAGATTATATGACAGCTATGGGCCCAATTTTCATTAGGAAAAGTAAATGGGTACTTTTGAACCTATGTGAAGTCCTAGCAAATAACCAATAGTTTGCCCCTGCTTTATCTTTAGATAGAGTTAGTCAGGGGAAACCGCCCAGATCTGTTTGAAACTTCAATATACCTATGTATTCTACTCCCCAAACCTAAGCCCACTTCCCAAAATGCCCACTTTTTAGAATGATAAATATGGGCCAGATTTTAGTACCTACGCGCGGGCGTAGATTTGTGCACGCAACCTGGTGCACACAAATCTATGCCCAATTTTATAACCTTTCCAAAAAAAAAACAAAACTCAAAACGTGGCTATTTAGATCAGCGTTTCCAGAATGATGATACCAGTTCATACTTTCACGTTAGCCAAACCAATTCATTCTAGCTTGCCTACTTGTGTCCATTAAGTATTGTATTTTATTAAGTTTTAACTAAGTATTTATTAACCTTTTTGAGTAATGTCACATAGCTCATCAGATTAGCTCTATGTCCTTGTATCTCATTTATTTACGTGTTTATCCTTTGTTTAATCAATGTCTCCCATTTTGTTCAATGTTATTTATTCAAAGTTTATTCATTGTTAAGTGTTCTATGTAACGCTCACAGGTGAGGTTTTGTTCATTGTAAACCGGTGTGATTTGTATTCTATACAGGAATATCGGTATATAAAAGTTAAAAATAAATAAATAAATAAATGTTATAAAATCTGGGGTCGGTGCGCGCAAGGGGGTGCACACTTGTGCACCTTGCGCATGCCGAGCCCTAGGGGAGCCCTGGTGGCTTTCCCTGTTCCCACCGAGGAAGCTCCAAAATTGGAGCGGCCTCGGAGGGAACTTTCCTTCCGCCTCCCCCACCTTCCCCCCCCAACCCCCCTTGACCTTTATTTTTCAAGTTGCGCCTGCGTCTGGGCAGGTGTAGGTTGCGCTTGCTGGCCAAGTGCCGCGCACAATCCCTTGGTCTAAAGACCCTACGGAGGCCTCTGGCGTGCCCCCTCCCTGCCCCGGACCGCCCACACCCCGCCCCTTTTTTCAAGCCCCGGGACATTCGCGTGTCCCAGGGCTTGTGCGCGTTGCCGGGCCTATGCAAAATAGGCTCGGCGTGCGTAACCCTCCTACTCATGTAAATATAGCTGGATTTACGCACGTAAGGCTTTTAAACTCTGCCCCTATATGCACAGAATAAAACTAGATAGGCATATTTAGCTGCTCAGTGGTAGCAAACATTTAAAAAAGAGATCTAGATATCTAACTTTGAGGTTAGGCACCTAGAACCCTTTTCAAAATTACCCTCTGTGGTAAATTTTCAAAACATTTACATATGTCAGTTTGTAAGTTATGTACATAAGTAGTATTTTGCAAGAGTCCAAAGTTTGCATGTATTAACACTGGCGCATGTAAATGTGAAAAGGAAAAATTTTAAAAAGACTGCTTAATGGAAGATTGTGCCTAAGTTAATATTTTTATTTTGTAAGTGACATACACTGTGATGGAGCATATGTGCCTTATAGGCAAAGAAGATGGCTGCTGTCAGCCTCTAGAAACTACAACCCCCAACATGCCACAGGGAGGAAGTATTGAGTTTGATGACTGAGAAAGATTAGAGGGTTCTGGGGGTGAAGTTCGAGTAAAGGGTGGCTAGGGATTTCCAGTGCCCGGATGTGCAGATTCAAGGAGGAGAACGGAGCGATGGAGAGTGGCAGTATTGGTGGAGCTGTGAGTATGGAATGTTGGGTTTATTACAGAGCTATGTTCAAAGCTGCTTTTTGCTCCAGAAATTTCCTAAAGCAATAGAAGTATCAGAGACAGCAAAGTTTTGTCGAACTGTGTTGACTATTATGTTATCTCAAAGCCTATCTAAAGCTGCAAGAGAACTACAAGCAGCAGAGTTTTCCTGAACTGTATGGATTCCTGTATTTTGTAGAGGTAGCTTTAGTTATAAGAGTTTACAAATAGTAGTGTTTTTATTGAGCTGGATCAAATGCTACACTTAATCCAGAATTTGCGCAGGCTATAAGGGGTGTATAAGCAGGGTCTTGTTAGCCAAAGAGGTCTGCAGTGGTTTTAAAATCAAACCTGTTCATAAAAATCTCCCACCCCTAAAGAAAGCAGGATACTAGAAGGGGACTCCAGAGGTGGAAGTACTAGCCATGTTCCTGGTTCATCGGACGTAATGAAGAACTTTGCTACATACACTCCTTCATCACTGATCTTCTCTATACACTTTTACACCTGCTAATTAAGTTGTGGAAGTGAAATTGCACTTGTTTTTTGGCTGCAGTTTTTGGGTGGGAGGTCTGGAATAAGTAGTGTGTGTGTGTGTGTGTGGGGGGGGGGGAGACAGGATGAACTGGTAGAGGTGTTGATGACTGGTGATTGCAAGTATGTGCACAAGTATTTTCATGGGCAGAGTAGGTACAATCTTTAAAATCTACTTGCCTCTGTGTATAACTTGGGGGTTATTACATGCACATGTTACAATTATTGCACCCATAAAATATATGCATATCTATATAAATAAAAATGTAAATGTTTTTGTTCAAAATCTTAAATCTCCGAAAGTTCTTCACCGATTGCTTTGAAATTTTGACACAATGTTGCATTTGAATACGCGCGTGTTTTTATATACCTATAATATATAGATGTCACACCTGTGACGGGTAAAAACATGCTTTTACGTCCAACAGTGCCATCTGTTGGACGCAAAAGCAAAACACGCTATCTACAATATAAATGGGCTCTGACCGACGGACCGCAAATGCGCAGTAGAGAGCAGCTCTACCGCACATGTGTGGACCATAGAGCTCTGCACTACGTGCTGGGTGTCACAGAGGGGAGGAGGAAAGGGCAGACGAGTCGCCGCTCTGAGAAACGGCTCAGCCCATTCCTCCGCCGCTGGGGAAGGGGGGAGGGAGTAGGGACTGTAGGACAGTTACACACAGGAGGAGGAAAGGGTAGAAGAGTCGCCGAGCCAGTCCGTCCACCGCCAGGGAAGGGGGGGAGGGAGTTGGGACAGCCAGAGCAGAGCAAATGCGCATTGTGAAATTAAACATATTAGAAACGTGCGGTTTCTCTTTTCTTTCTTTTCCATTTAACCAGACTGAGCCACAGCAATGCGTGGCCGGGTACAGCTAGTAATTTTATAAAATAGGTAAAGAACATATACATTTCCCTACATTACAAATATATGTGCATACTGAAACAAACGTACTTTTGGGGCAGAAATATGCAGTATTTTATAAACTGTGCTGTTCCTGCCACACAGTTTATAAAATAGTACTGTAAACTTTAGTCAAACCGACTTACGAGCATATGTGCTGACTTACAAAGACTATTGAAAATAATGCCTCCTGCCCATCCCCCTGCCAATGTATGTGAGACCATGTGGGAATGATTGACGGGTGTGAGTTTGTGACAGCCCCTGTAATAATGAGTGAGAACTCTGTGAGTGTCTGTGTGTGAGAGACCCTGTGACAGTGACTAACAGTTCTATAGTATGTGTGGCAGTCATGATCCATGTAATCGGCTGGTGGATCATAATATAAGTGTTGGGCGCTCATCCTCTCCTCTCAACCATCATGCGCTCTTTCATACACCAGATCCTTTCGGAGGCCCCTTTGCTGCCTCACTGCTTCAACAGGTTTCAGCCTCAGAGACTTGATATCTATCGGAGTTGCTGTCTCTCTCTCCATCTCCTTGCCTTCCTAGAGCTGGCTGGGCCCTCTCCCCTCCCAGACCGATGTCAGGATCATGAAATGCTTCCCTCTCTCCCCATGGTGTGAGCAGCCCTCAGCAACCCTTTCGATCTTGACTTCACCAGTCACTTGCTGGCTTCTTCTGCTCCATACTGGCCGCTCACTCGTGTTCTTTGTGTCTCCCCTTTGCCTGGGGCCGCATGGGACCATCTTGTCAATCTCCTGGAGCAGCGCAGACAGGGCCAGATTTCCCATTGGATCAAGTGGTGGGTATATGTCTGGGAGTACCTGTACCACAGAGGAGGAGAGTAGTGTGAGGAGCAGGGGATGCATCTCTAGGGGATCAGGAAATGTTCATACCGCTGTTAGCGGGTGAGGTGACCCTCTCTTCTCGCCTAGGTCAGTGCAGAATTTTCTTTTCTCACCTGGGGCAGTGAGGGACTTTCTCTCCTGCAGCTGTATGGGTCTCTGTCTTTCTCCCATGGCAGTGGGGCAACAAACTTCTCTTTCCCACGGCGGCACAGGGCCAGCGGCTCTCAGCTTCTGCTACTTTCCGGGCTTATGTCACCACCAGGGAAAAAAAATGAATCGGTCACACCTAAGGTTCCCATCTCAGTAAGGCATCTTATTGGTGTCCGGCACTACCACAGGATGTAGAATTATACCGAAGAGGTTTCAGACGAGTGCATGTCCTCTCATCACATCATAGGAGAGAAGGGAGGAGAGGGGAGCATCGGCATTCTGCTGCTTCCAGGATATTTTTTATTTTATTTTATTTAAAAGTATTTATATACCGCTTTTTAAAATAAAATTTTATCAAAACGGTTTACAACAAGTTAAAATAAAATGAAATAAAATATAAATTAAATTAAATTAAAAAGTACATAAATTTAGCTAAATAGCTAGATAATTGCTAGCTTAAACAAAATTATTAACTAAAAAAATAAAAATAATAATGATAATAATGTGCCATGGGTAAACAGAATAGGGAAAGTAAAAGGTGAAGAAGGGGGAGGAGAAGTGGTATCATTTATACCATTTTGGTTAACCTTTGTTTGGATGGTGGGAGGAGGGGTGTTTGGTGGTACAACCTCATGGATGCAGCTCCTGTTAGCAGCAGCTGTCACTGGGTGACAGGGACTAGCACAACTCTGTGAGGGGTGAAGGGGTGTGTGTGTTTGTAAAAGAGAGAGAGAAAGAGAACCCCGTGAAAGCGAATGAAAACTCTGCAAGCGCGTCTTTTCCATCCCCCCTGGTGGCAGCTGTCAGTTCTGTGAGGGTGAGTGGGTTCTTGAGACAGCCCCGTAAGACTCTTTATGGACAATTACCTCCCCCTTTCCCTCTGTTGTCTTAGATTTTTACTCCATTCTGCTGTTTTCTTTCCCCTCCTCGTCACCATTTTCCATCTTCCCTCCTGATTATCCATCTCTTCTCCATCACCTTTCAAGTAGTGACTTGGTCACTGCTGACCTGAGCTGAACTGGAACCAATGACCTAGACTGACACTGTGCCAGTCAGTCAGCCTAGGAATAACATTCGGCATGGAATAGGACGGTGTGATAAGGGATGGCAAGACAATGCATGTACTTTATTTTGTATTAAAAATAAATTAATATAAACCTTAAAGGAAGATGGCAGGATAAAATGTGGGAAGGAGAGGTAGCTGACCACATTGCCATGTCAATTCAAACTTGCACATGTCTCCTTAAACAAATTTCAAATGTAGATTTTTATTTTAGTTTATCTTTTCTGACCTTCACACCGCATTCTTAGCAGGGAGGAATACATTAATGCCAAAATCTTCTCTCAGGGACACAGACTTCTCTTTGGATTTTATAGTGATATAGCACCATCCAGTGGCTACAAGAAGACTCTTTTTACTTGGAAGACTGCATTTTCCTGTAATTACCACAGAAAAGCATTCCTACTTGCTCCAAAATTTCAGTTTGCACTGAGCCAGAGAGCAAGTGGGTATGGTATTTAAAGAAAAGAGATTTAGCCAAGCTATTTTTTTTCTGATACTCTCCAAGAAATCTGATCCCCCTCCCTCCATTCCTTGTGTCTGAAAAACATATTTCTGGAATCTGAGAAAATACTAGATGCACATGTGTAGCCCCTTCCCATTCTGGTCCTGGGCACCGAGGACATACAAGAAGGGCCCCATGACCATCCTGGGGTTTCTGCATGGTGGGGGGGGGGGGGGGGGGTGGTACTTAGGGTTTTTATTTATAGGGGGCTCTTCTGCACACCAATCAATCACGTCCATACCAGCTGTGTTCAAAATAAAAATCTTTATTAACTGGTGGCAGGAAAAACACAACGTCCAAAGATACACTTCTGAATAGTGCTCACATTGTAACTCAGTAAAAAAAAAAAGTTACCAAAAAATAAACACTCTTTAAGCTCCTCACTCTTCCTCCCAAAAACAGTCAGCTCTTCAGGACAGCTATCCCCTCATCCTGGGCCATCCCAATACCTGTTTGGTAACTGTAACCTTTTCCTTTTCTCTTTCTTTCTCTTTCTTCCGGAGCCTCAGGCTGATTATATCAGGATCAGTCTCTTGACTCTGGTGAATTTTCCCCGGCAGACTGCTCTTCCATTGGTGCCTCCCAGTACACTGGTCCAACAATTTTCCAAGGAAATCCTGTTCTCCTTAGGACTCTTAGCTTCACTACGGCTGTTCTTCCTCTGACATCTTCCAGTAGCCTTGTCTCCAGTTTCCACAACCCCTTCCAGGTCTTCCAGGAACTCCCCACCTCAAACCGTCCTCCTAAACTTCCATGGGACTCCAGTGCTTAAAATAAGAACATAAGAAATTGCCATGCTGTGTCAGACCAAGGGTCCATCAAGCCCAGCATCCTGTTTCCAACAGAGGCCAAACCAGGCCACAAGAACCTGGCAATTACCCAAACACTAAGAAGATCCCATGCTACTGCTGCAATTAATAGCAGTGGCTATTCCCTAAGTAAACTTGATTAATAGCTGTTAATGGATTTCTCCTCCAAGAACTTATCCAAACCTTTTTTGAACCCAGCTACACTAACTGCACTAACCATGTCCTCTGGCAACAAATTCCAGAGCTTTATTGTGCGTTGCGTGAAAAAGAATTTTCTCCAATTAGTCTTAAATGTGCTACTTGCTGACTTCATGGAATGCCCCCTAGTCCTTCTATTATTTGAAAGTGTAAATAATCGAGTTGCATCTACTCGTTCAAGACCTCTCATGAGCTTAAAGACCTCTATCATGTCCCCCCTCAGCCGTCTCTTCTCCAAGCTGAACAGCTTATAACTACAAAAGAGACCCACTGGGGATTTGGCCTCCAGCCCTTCCCTTTGATGCCCTCCATGAGGAGAGGCACCAGCTTCTTCAGCCCTGACGTAACACTGATTCTCAACTCCCTGTATATCACACAGGCACAAGAGTTTTGTCAGCACATAGACCCCCCTCCCAAATGGGGAGTGGTACACTACACCAATACACCTGCTATACACTGACATAACTTATAGGGGCAGGGTCTGGATGGAGATCTCTGACTCATACTGCTGGAAGGCTGACCTAATGAAGCCACAATCGCCATTCTACTAAAAGGCAAACCACCCTTGCGAGTAGTGGGAGGGGGCAGAATTTGATATCTTGTTACACACACACAACTCAGCTCTTGCAGCTGCTTTGTAGTCCTCTTTAGGTCCTCATGCCTTCAGCCCCTAGTTGCATGTTTCTTCAAGGCACGAGTAGGATAATGACACAGAATTAAGAAACAGGGGCGGGGGTTACACATTTTTTCCAATACATGTCAAAAATTAATCTAGCAACCTTATTTTAATTATTTTTTACTTTTCTCCTACAGAAAATTCAAATTTTACAGTGGTCAGTAAGCACTGCTAAAAAAAAACCAAACAAACCAGAAACAGAGGACAGGATTTGAGCAAAATAACTACTCTTATTATAATTGATAACATTACAATTTTTATTTAGGCTATATTATAGGAATGAAGTGCAAATCACAGTACTCTGAAAAAAAGATTTATTTATTTCCATTTGATCTTCCACTCTTAGTAAAGGTACAAGATGGATTTAGGGTTGCCAACTTTCATCTGTGAAAATTCTGAACACTTGGATGCACAGAGTAAAATTTTCAGCTTTGTCCTTCCACACGACTATTTATTTAAAAAAAAAAAACAAAAAAAACCTTTTAGTACTTGCCTTATTACTAGAAAACTGTGCACAAACAGGTAGATTTTAAAAGAAGCACACACATTGGGCACATGAGGAAAGATACGTTTAATTTTATATCGTGCGTGCAAGTATACATGTATCATTTAAAATATCCCTGCTGCGCATATGTGTGCAGCCTTTATGCATGTACTCGCACAAGTGACGGGGAGAGAGAAAGAGAATCTGACTCTCTCTTTATCTCCCACTGTAAAAGGGGCACTTTCTACTCAGGGTGGGGTTTTTTTGGTAGGGAGAGATGTTACAAGGGTCTACAGACCCTTGTGCCCTAGGCAGAACAATAAGAACATAAGAAATTGCCATGCTGGGTCAGACCAAGGGTCCATCAAGCCCAGCATCCTGTTTCAAACAGTGGCCATTCCAGGCTATAAGTACCTGGCAAGTACCCAAACACTAAGTAGATCTCATGCTACTGATGGCAGTAATAGGAGAGGCTAATCCCTAACAGTGTCTCAATGTCCTCCTTCCTTTTTTGTCTCAATGTCCTCCTCTTTTTTGTCTTTTCTTTCAGTCTTTCTGCTCTTTTCCTTTGATTTTCTCCTTTCCCCATCTCTCTTCCTCTTATGCTCTCTTCTCCATTCCTCATCTTGTTTCTCCCTCTCAGTCCACCCAATATCCGATCCTCTTGCCCTCTCCCCTATCTATGGTGAAATGGGATCTGTGCAAATCATACCCTAACCTAGCCATGGCATTAAGGATTTTTCTAACTCTACCAGTGACAGACTCTTCTTGCGAAAGGACTTTCAGCAAACTTAAAATAATCAAGAACTACTTAAGATCAACAAATGGACGACAAAACTGTCAACACTAGCTATTCTATTCATAGGACACAAGTTAGAAGAAATTTAATTTTGATTCTGTGTAAATAATTTTGCTCAGATGATGACCAGACGGGTTCCCTTGTAAAAGAATATACTACTACCAATAATTCAATAACATAACTTATTGTACACATCCTTTATTTTAGTATTTAATTTTAGCATTTGTTTATTGTATCCCTTTACTTTATTTGTATTTGCTCCTTGTATTTCTCTATTTTATTTTTTCTCAAGTTACATGTATTTTTGTAACAAGAGTTCATTGTCAGTTCTGGTACAGGTTAAGGATCACAACCTTACAGATCTGAGAGTCACAATTTTGGGTACAGTGTACATGTCGCACAACTGCTGGATACATTTACTTGGCAGTGAGGGTATCTTTTCACAAGTTAATACAAATAATTTAAAAAACACAGCTGCAATGGATTCAAAACTTTTAAATCTTCTTTTTATTTGGGTTGATTTTATGTAATGACTCCTGGGATTCATTACTAGTATTTTCCCTAGTAATGTTTTTAGCAAGAAACAGTACAGGCTAGAAGTTAAGGGGAGGCACTATTCAGTAGAGCCCCTCTCTTTGAGGTTGCTAGGATGGCTTATCCCTTAGGAGCTATGTAAGCAGTTCTCTCCCTGAAAGTTTGGGGCAGTGCAGTCTGAGTTCTGGAGTTAGAGGAGGTGCAGAAGCTTTTACTTATTTTGCATTTTCAGGCCTACCTTTGGAGTTCAAGTTCTCCAGCCTGGAGATAGGTTAGAAGGCTGTCCTTCCAGTCCACTTACTGGCTACTAGGTTTTGCATTCCAGGTTATTTTTGGATTTTTCCCATTTTTTCTTTGTAAGAAGCCTTATGAAACGCTGGGTGTTGTTAGAGAGAGGACATGGAGGTGGGGGGGGGGGGGGGCAGGTTAGGGAACACCTGACCTTTCTGCTCACCCAACAATACCCACTTAGGAACCTCAGATATATCCAAGCCTGGAGGGTCAGTTTTTCCCTTGCCCTAGTAGCTCTTTTGAAATATTTATGAACCATATTGAAATATGGTTTTACTATGAAGATGTTTTATTTTTTATTGGTTTTATTGTTTGTTTTGTGAGGAATGGTTATGTTTCTGTTTTTCCATTCATGCATTATATACAGAATTTGGCTTGTAGCAGTTTCCATCTGCATGTTTCTATTTATACTTTATGGTTACTTTTTTCCGTATTTGGTGAGGGTCTGTCTGTGATCTACATGCGTGACCAAGGTGAGGTATTTTCTAGCATGTAGTTTCTGTGTAGGGATCTCTAACAGCCTTGCTTGTTCTGTTTTCCTAATAGGTGTATTGGTGTTTTAGGGCCTGAACTAATATATGAAGTGTTGTCTTTTCTTAGGTGGGATTTTTACTGTTTGTGTGCTGGTAGTTAGTGCTGTTTTGGTTTGGGAGGTTTACTATATTAGAATTGTAATTCATTTTGCTCATGCTTTCTCATGGCCAAGCCCACACCCAACGCATGTCACAATAGGCTTAATACTATATGGCAGGGATGGCGAACTCCAGTCCTCGAGGGCAGCAAACAGGCCAGGTTTTCAGGATATCCTGAAATAAAATAGTGAGACTGAAATAAAATAATGTCCAAAATTAAATCTCTTAGGGTCCTCACATAACTCTATTACCCAAGACCAAGTAACCCTAAGGCCACCACTGTCTGGTACTCCTGGTCTGCCAATATACCCTGTAATTTAATATAATTTTCAATAAAATAATCTCAAACATTTGTACATTTTATTCTTTTATCCCCCTTATCTTCATCCTTTATATTTATTTCTTATTACTTTGTCCTGATCCTTCAACTGTTTTTCACGTGTTTTCTTTATTATTTTATATATATTTATTTTAATTTTTCTATCTTTCCCTTATTTATTCATTTTCCTTTCTTTTCTACATTTCCTATTTCCTCTCCTGATTTCTATTTTTTCTTCTTTTCTTATATATTTTGTTCTCTCAGGCTTTCTTCTCTATGTTTCCATCCTTCTACCTACCGCTTTGTTCTCCTGCTGATCTAATGCCCAGGGCCCCTTTCTTTTCTCTTTCTTTCTGTTTTTTGCTTTTTATCCGGACTCCTGGTATTTATCATTCTTCTGCCCTTCCATTTCTCGCTCACAGACACCTCAGTCCCTTCCTAACACACTTCTCACTCTCCTCCATCTCATATACACCTCTCCCCGACCCTCTTTCACACCCACACATCCCTCCCCAGTATCTCACACATACATTCCTTATTTATTTAAAAATTCTTACAAGCTGCTTAAAGCTCCCTTCTGCTCCAATACTTATCTTTCCCTCTTCTCACCCTGCTCATCTACTCCTCCTTCACACATATACCTCCTCCTTCACTCATCTCTCTTCTCTACCTCCCCTTCTTTCATTCAAAGTTTCTTCTCCTCCATCCCTGCCTCATCTTCCACCCCTCCCCTTCACTTCTCCCTCCCCCTTTTCTCATACTTCTCTCCTTCCTCCTCTCTCTCCGTCCATCCTTCCCTCATTCCTGTCTCCTCCACCCCTCCTGACCTGTCCAAGCTCTCCTGAACAGTGATGGCAGCTGCAGGGAGCGGCGTGCATTGCCATCTGTCCCTGAAGCTTGGAATGGAAGAAGGAGATGGATTTGCAGGGTGAGGTAGTGCTGCACTTGCTTGGAGACCCTGCGGCCCATGCTGCTGTCGCTGCTCTGTGCACGTTTGGACAGCACTGACAAGTTGGGAGAAGGGAGCACAGTGCAATTGGGCCTGTGCTGCATTGACGTCCCCAAGTCTCCCTCATCTGCGAAGGCTGCAAAATCAGGAAACTTAGGTCTCTCTTTTAGTAGGTTCAAACCCCCTTTTTCAAGCAGTCATCTCTTTGAAACTGTTCTCCACCCACCTTCAGCTGCTATCCCCCGCCAGCAGTTTCCCCACTCTAAACACCTCTCTGGCCAATCATCCCCTCTAACCCTGTCTCCCCCAGCCAATCCCTCCTTGTAAACACACCCAGGGTGATCCCTTCCCTCATATTCCCTCTTCTTGTTGAGTCTCTCCTATCAAGCCACTCTCACCCCAATATTGCCCCCTCCCCAGTATCAAAGCTCCCCCTCCCCCCCCCTTCTTCTGGTCTCCACCTTTCTCAGATCCACCCAGCTGGCCCACCTCCCTTCTCAAACTCACCCACTGTAAACAGTGACTTAACTACCAGACACATTTTTTTGCTTTAAACACAGCTACAGCCGAGTCCACTTCTTCTTGAAAAGGGCATATCAGAGGGGCAGAAACAGTCCTCTCTTACTGTGCAGTGCCAGCAAATCTCCTCTCTTCTTCAGAATTCTGCCACAATTAATTAATTTGCAGTGTGGGCAGCTAGTCACCTCCCGTCTTCTTTCCTTCCGGGACTGCTGATATTATTTCCTGTGCTGGGCCGGTGGCCGCTCTCCTCTCCTCTGGGTAAGGGGTGAGGGGTGATGGCCTGCTGAATAGGATGTTTCCCACCCAGGGCCAGAGGTCGATCTTCTCCTCTCTCCTCAGGTAGGCTGCCGATGTGAATTTCATATTATAATTATTTTCATATTCCGCTTTTCAGCACTTCAGAGCAAATTACATTCAGGTACTGCAGGTATTAGCGGAGCTGGCCCCTCTTCTCTTCTCTGGTGGCCCGGGCACTGAGGATCAGGGCAAATGCGTGGGGAAAGGGACACTGTGCGCAGCAGTCTGCAAACTGTGTATGGCCACACATGGGTGTAGCCTTACAGGAAACAGTGCTCTTGATTGCTTGTACTCTTGTCTAGATGCTTTTGGAGATATGGCCTTCACAACTGGACCCAGTACTTCAGATGAGATCTCACCAACAACTTTTACAGACACATTATGAGTTCTTTTGCACCCTAGCGTTCCTGCAACACTAGCCACTGCCTTTTTGCACTGTTTTGCTACTCTGATATCCTCATATATGAGGGTCTGTGTACTAAAGAGCATTAACTATACCACCTGTGTTTAACACTTGTTTAATTTGTTAATGACATAAACATGACCGTAATCTAATGCCCTCATTTAACATGCATTATTTACATGTGTTTTATTGTTACTGCACAGTAGCACAACATGCTTGCAAATAAGCCAATTAGCAGAAAATATTATGCTCATCTGTTTTAGTTATTAATTCTAGATTTTAGTGGTTATTAATGCTGGATGCCTGAACACAGTCCTTGAGGTGGAGGTCTCAGGGTCCTCCTCCACCCCTCAAATGCCATACACACATACTTTTAATCTTTCCCTGTCCTCCAAAACCCTGATAATGGTCCGTGGATGGATAAAAAATGTTGATTAAATGAGTATGCAATATATTGTTATTTAACGCAGATCCCATTATTTGCAATGTTGCCTATATACTAATAACTCATATTAATGTGCACTGCAGGTTAAGAAATAGACCCCATTATTCAGAACCGTATGTATTATAGGACCAGCATGAAGCTCATACAGTCTTTATGTACCCGCAAGTAACGCGCATACAGACACTGCAACACTGCTTTGAAGTGTCTGAAAGGCAGACGATATATCTCAATAAATAAAATAAACAGGTGAGCCACCTTATGAACCCCTTTACCTCATTAAGAATCAACTATTTTATTTATTTAAATTCAGGTCTGGAACTGGTGAGTGTGCAAATCATGCAATTGCGTGGGGGCGGCACACTTGGGAGGAAGAGGGAATGAGCAGCAGCAACAGCAGCCATGAACGTGAGGGAACTTATGCTGGTGTCATTAGTGCAGTTTATTGGGGCAATTTAGAAAAGTGCCACTAATGATGCAAACTCCGAGGTTACTTATATCTGTGAGCTTTGTACCTGTTTTCAAAGGGAAAGTGCATACCCCTTGGGGGTGGCGGGGGGGATGTGCATGTAGAGATTTGCAGCTGCTTTTCTTCTGCTGGAAATAATACTTGGAGTTCTGAATGGGAAATCAAGGTCTTGTTATTTCCCTCCCCCGACCTAACTCCCCCCCCCTTCCAGGGAATGTCTACTAATGATGCAGATAAAAGTACTTGAATTCTTGATCCCTGGCTAAAGGCGTGGGCAATTTGCAAATAACCAATTTATACAGGGAAGAATCTATTTACCCCCTTAAAGAGCTCTTGAAAATTATTCAAGGCAAAAACACCAATGTCTAAGCAGATTTACAAAAAAAATGTCACTGAAATGACGTATTCAGCTGTGAAATCCCCCCAAAATTCCAAGATGTGGGTGGAAAAAACATCTAATAATAAGACAGCAAACACAAACTTTCCTTTAGGTATGCTTGAAGGTGGACTTGGATTTTCATGCCTTTCCAAGGTCAAGGCAAGTGACATTTCAGGTATGGCTGTTGGCAGGTATTTCCCCTTCCCAGAAGGCTTACAATGTAAGTCTCCTTTCTGAATCAGTCCTTCACCACCGCAGACGAGGGGCAGCTAATTGACGGATTTCTCAAACAGCCACGCGGCAGGAAATCCCTGTGGCCACATTCTCAGCTGACTGCTCTGCACAGCAATGTCACAGCGCAGGCAAATAGCTGAATGCTGCCTTCTTACTACTGCGGGGCCGGGGGGAGTCACCCTGCTGCAGTTCCCAGCTTGTCACGACTCTGCTTTAATAGCAGCATACTAGCTGCCTTGTGCTGTAGCTGCCATGTGTACTGGGGGTGGGGGTGAGTGAGTGAGACAGAGAGAGTGGGCCAGCATGTGTATGTGAGAGAATGTGTGTGTAAGTAAGTGAGAGAAAGCATGTGTGAGAGCAAGAGACTGGTCAGGGAGATGACTGGTGTGTGTAAGAGAAACAGAATGGTCAGGGAAGTGACTAGTGTGTATGTCTGAGAGAGAGAGATTTGTCAGGGAAGTAACTGATGTGTGTGTGTGAGAGAGAAAGAGATTGGTCTGGGAGGTGATGTGTGTGTGTGTGTGTGTGTGAGAGAGAGAGAAAGAAATATTTGTCAAGGAGGTAACTGGTGTTTGTGGGAGAGAAAGAAAAATTGGTCAGGAAAGTGACTGGTATGTGTGAGAGAGAAAGTGAAAGATGACTGGTGCGTGAAGACAGAAAGTGAGTGTGTGTGTGTGTGTGTGTTTGTGTGTGTGTGTGAGACAGACTAGTCACGGGCCCCATGGAAGGAGGAGAATGAGGACAGAGCTTCAGCAGCCATTGCTGCCTCTGGTGTGTGCTATTGGCCTACAAGGGAAAGGAGTAGGCGAGAGTAAGTAAAGTGACTTTAAAAGTTTATTTTCCTGGATTGATTGCCATTTTAATTATTGGATATTATTTATTTTTATTTTTATTTAGATTTTTATATTACGCTTTTCGCACTTTTTTGGCACTTCAGAGCAGATTACAATCAGGTATTATGTGATGTGTCTGCTGTTGAAATATTTTATTGGTGTTTAAAGAATTTTTAATAATTTTATAAGTTTTAATGATTGGATGTTATTCTATTTATCAGCTGTTTCGAAACATTCGAAGTTTATTAAGATTTCAGAAGAAATTAAAAATCTGGTTTATGTCTATTAATAATTTACATTAACTCTTGACCTCTTTGGGTTGACTTGTCAGAAAAAAGTGATGGATATCAGTAACTGGCTATGAAATGCTGCATTTAAGTGTCGTTAGTCTTAGTATTTGTGAGTTTTGTGCTATGATATATTGTTGTAATATTATGATTCTATTCTGTACATCGCTTTGGGCGATAATCTTTTATCTGTAAAGCGATTAATAAATGACAAAAGTAAATAAATAAATAAAATGGTGGTAAATTATTGTTTTTTCATAAGGAGGGCTATTGTGCCTGGTAGGAGAGAGTGTTTATCTTGTTGTTACTGAGATGACACCAGAAATATCTTTTTTGTATGGTAAATTGAACGGGAAATGTCCTAGTTCTACTCTGTACCCATTGTTGGAGGGTCAGGGCGGTTCCTGTAGATACAGAGTATATGTTTACATCTAGCCCCCTTGACGATCATGTGTTCAGTGTGTCATGCATGTGAGAACCATCTGTCAGGTGTTTTTCGACAGAAAAAAGGTTGGGAACCACTAATCTAAGATATTAAAGTTGCTGGAAGCCTAGGCAGTATCCTGTAAAGTCTGGTTGGGAAACAGTAGGGATTACTGCAGCACAAGAAAAAAGAAAAGGGGAAAGAAAGAAGAGAGGGACCAGAGGGCTTGAGAAGGAAGTGAAGATTGGTACAATGTACTACTGTATAGTGGGAGTACCCAGACCTCTAGAGCCAGAGGAAAGAGGAACCCTGAGGCTTAAAGTATGGAGGATGGGGAAGTAGGCCAAAGAAATAGGTCGCAGATGGATGGGCTGTGCAGGGAATCGACTGGTGCCTGGTTAGTTGAGACGAGAAAGTAGACTTTGTGTTTGCAACTGTGTTTGCAAATCCTGATTGTGTTGAGTGTAGCCCTTAAATAAGCGCACTGAAGTTACAGCAGAGTTTTGATTCCTCTGCCTATATCCAAATCCTTGACCACTCTAGTGCCACAAAGCCCATGTGGTTGCTGGTGGACCTCATCCTACCAGTGGTGAAGCAAAAAAGAAGAGGCCTGTGTACGACCCGACCAGGACAAGAAGAGGAGGGAGCCCACAAGTTTGGAATACTGCAGAGACAAATAGAAGGATCAGCAGTTGAACAGGCTCTTGTATTTTCATCAAGGAGGCACCAGCAACAGCAGTGGTGGAGGAGTAAGACAGGCACCAGTGGGGCTGCAAGTGGAAAGAGGGAACTTTCCAGGTTTTTGTGTATGTGTGTGTCTGTGAGAGAGAGAGAGAATGGGAGCCTGCCTGGGTTATATGCATGTGTATGAGAGAGAGAGCATTGGAGCCTGTCTGGATTGTGTGTGTAAATGAGAGAGAGAGAGCACTGGAGCCTGCCTGGCTTGTGGTGTGTGTGTGAGAGAGAGAAAGCATGGGAGCCTGCCTGGGTTACATATGTATATGTAAGAGAGCATGAGAGCCTACCTGGGGTTTGTGTATCTGAAAGAGAGCAAGGAAGCCTGCCTGGGGTTTGTGTGTGTGTGAGAGCCTTGGAACCTGCCTGGTCTGAATGTGTGTGAGAGTATTGGAGCCTGCCTGGTGTGTGTGTGTGTATGTATGAGAGAGAGATAATTGGAGCCTGCCTGGGTGGGTGTGTGTATGTGTATGAGAAGGAGAGCATGGAAGCTTGCCTGGAGGAGTCCATGTGTGTGTGTGAGAATTGAAATGCCAGGAGATCTCAACCTGCCAGCAGCCGAAGTGAAGAAGGTGGCCCAGGGCTACTGGCAGATTCAAAGAATAGCTGGAGACACCCGGGTATGTAAGAGAGGAACTGTGTGTGTCTGCCACTAATCCATGACAATTTCAGGGCAACTGGAAATCTAAAGTTCCCAGGTATGGAGAGCATGAATTATTTTCTCCTTATTAGCTTTATTTTTTGGGTGTTATTGTCTGTTTTGAAATATTTTATTGATGCTTGGGAAATTAAAAAAAAATTGTATCTGAGTTTTCATCTACAGTTTTGGAAATATTGTTAGTATATTTTTAATATTATGATTACGTAGTTATTATTATATTTCTTGATTTCAATGTTTGAAGAATGATGGTTCTGTTTTTTCATTGTTACTCAGCATAAAGAGTATGGCTTGTTGCAGTTTCTTGTTCAATTTTTGCCTGTATGGTTTTATTTATACTTTATAGTTACTCTGTTCTTGTTGCGTCTGTCGGTCTTCGACGGCTTTGCCCCACCTACCTCTCTCTACCTGCGGCTCCTCCCACTCCCCTTGGACTGATGGCCACCACAGCATCTGTTTGCCGACCTCTCCAGTGTCCCCGGACCGGCTTTGGTGCTGCCTCCTGCCATGCTCCTTCAAGGTACCTCTAGGGCACACGTGTGCACGCCGCCCTCATCTTTATTTCCAGGTTGGCGTGAACCTCAGGGGCGTCCCCTTGTTCTGACGTCACGACTCCGGATTATATCTGCCTACTACATTTGCTAGCTCGTTCAGTTAGCAATGTCGCCAGAACACTACAGATGGGATTCGCTCTCCATTCCTAAGCTACTCTGCCACTCCAGCCCTACTGGAACTCTTACTACCCTTCGGGGTCTCTAACGGGGTACCCGCTCCTCGGGGGCCTCTCTGCTTCTTTCAGGTGCTATCAGGAAACCGGTACTCACTCCTAAAGGGCCCATGTTCCCTGTGTCGCTGCCTGCAACTTCTACCTTCTACTTGGAAGAACTATCTACAGTCATCATCTGTGAATACAAGAAACATTTCTCTCTACAGTACCGCTTCGCCGGAATCAGGTACTCGCTTCTCGAGGGCCTGCCCTCTGCTCTGGTGCCAGACCTCTTGTCTAGTGGAATCTTGGCTACTGCTAGTGAGTACAACACTACCGAGTCTCTCTGCTCTAAGGGATCAGGTACTCGCTCCTTGAGGGCCTGCTTTCCCTGTCTTTGAGCTTTCCTATTCTACTTGGGACTCTGAATGCTAATTCTATTGTGTGCTAGGGGTGTGCATTCATTTGCAACGTATTGGAAATCCTCAACGTATATGCCATATTCGTTGTATTCGTGGGGGTCACGAAACGTATGGCGAAAGCCCATGAATACAACATTAATGAATAAACCCCCACCCTCCTGACCCCCCCAAGACTTGTCAAAAGTCCCTGGTAGTCCAGCGGGGCTCCTGGAGTGATCTCCTGCACCCGGGCTGTCGGCTGCCGGTATTCAAAATGGCACCGATAGCCCCTGTGACATAGTAAGGGCAAAGGCTATCGGCGGCATTTTGAATACTGGCAGCTGACGGCCTGATTGCAGGAGATAGCTCCAGGAGCCCCGCTGGACCACCAGGGACTTTTGGCAAGTCTTGGGGAGGTCAGGAGTCCACCCCCCAGACTTGCCAAAAGTCCCTGGTGGTCTAGCGGGGGTCCTGGAGTGATCTCCTGCACTCAGGCCGTCGGCTGCCAGTATTAAAAATGCACAGATAGCCTTTGCCCTTACTATGTCACAGGGGCTACCGGTGCCATTTGTCGGCCTCGTCACATGGTAGGAATACAAGATGGTGCCGGCCGCCCATTGTTCCTACCATGTGACAGGGGCCGACTAATGGCGTCTGGTTTCCGTGCGCCCAGCCGATGTGCGCGTTCTATACGCAGGCGACATGTGCTTGTGAAAGAGTAAGCTCTTTAGCCAGCCAGGATTCAAGCAAGGCAGGGAGATTGCGATCATCCAAAGATTCTGGTAGACCTACAAAATGTAAATTAGACCTTCCTGATCTATTCTCCAGGTCCTCGATTTTAGCAGAGTTTTTCTCCACCTCTGCCCTCAGTGCAGCAATGTCGGGCTGCGCTGTCTGGAGGCCATCTTGTGCCTCTGACATGCGATCTTCAAGGTCGGTGAAACGGCCCTTGAATTTATTCAGGTTAGCCGAAATTTTGGCAACAGGAGTAGAAATGTTTTTTAAATCGGGCCCCAGTGCCTCTAAAACCACGGTTTTTATCTTGGTGAGCACCGGCACGAAAATCGGTTCGCCGGGGCCGGCGGCGGCCATGACAGGGTCTGAAGGGGGTGGCAGAACATCTTTTCCCTTTTCTTTGGCCGGTTTCGCAGGGCGAGCTGGCATGCCAGGCAATAAAACGATGGCCGGAGGAAGAGCTAATGCCCAGAGTAATTCAAAGCCGACTGATTTATGTGATGCAGATGGGGTTCGATGATGAAGGCCAGACGCCGAGAGGGAAGGAATTACATCCTCCTCCCTCAGTGCATCACGTGATCTCCCGGCAGGTTTATTATATTATAACTCTAATTCAGTTTTGTCATGGCTTTCTGAGGGTCAAACACACACCAATATATGTTACAATAGGCCTAATACATATGGGTTCCTTTTTGCAGGGATTTCTGGTTGGCACCTTAGCAATGCATGTAAATATAATGTAAGTGATATTTTTACCTCAGAAAATTGTAGTTTGATGTTTTTCTTGTACAATTTATTATAAATGCATAACCATGTGTGTGTGTGTGTAGAGGGCCAGGAGTATGTGTGTTATGACCTCTTGTTGATTTCTTGTTGTTTAATCTATTTTCCCTACTGCTCTAGGTTAACCCCCTGCCCAGTTCGCCTCCCCTGTTGAAATGTACTTCTAAATCTTTTGTTAATATGTGAACCGGTATGATGTCCCCACTAATACCGGTATATAAAAGTTTCTAAATAAATAAATAAAATAAATGTGTGTGGAGGGGAGAGAGGGGGGTATGGAAGGCTTTTAGGTTTACCTAAGGCATTTAATACCTTTGCACTGGCCAGGGGTTCTGAGGAAAGGATTGAAGATCCAGGGACTGGGAAAGGTGTTGGTTTTTAAAGTTTGTATCACCGGAGGGAGCTGGACTACATTTGGTGGTGCTGGGACAGAGACTGAATGAACGAGGAGGGTCAGGGGGCAGCACAGCAATTATTCACATAGGGCAGTTCAAAAGCTAGCATCAGCCCTGTTCATATTCCACTTTTCCAGGAACTTCAGAGCAGATTACATTAAAGTAATTAAATTTAAATCTATGTGTGTTGTACACAAATTGATTTTTGCCGATCAGGTAGACTGGTTGAACGCTGCGATTAAACTACATGTCCCGCAGAGAAATTTGCGTTCAGTGAATAAAAGCCTGCTATCTTTACCATCTGTCCAATCGGCACATTTGAATCAAGTGAGGGACAGAGCGCTGTCACTTGCTGGCCCTGGAATCTGGAATTCACTATCAGCAGCCTTGAGATTGGAGTCCAATTTTAAAAAGTTCAAACGAGAGCTTAAGACTTGGCTTTTTAGTAAAGTGTACTCGAGCCAAGCCTAAATGTGTACTATGCTGTCGCACCTGATACTAGAATTATCATATGGAAGGACTAATACTGACTGTATTTATATTTGTTTTAATTAATTTTATTCATGTTTTTTTCATTAAGTATAATTTTAAATGTGTTAGGATAAGAGTTGAGTCATTTCTGATGTTTTATAATTCCAGGAACCTATGTACTTTAAGTAAGGAAGTATTTTTTTGGTTATGTTATTATGCAGTTTTTAGACTTTTATCATGTACATTAGTTGATAGGAACACTGTATTTGAAACTATTGTGAACCGTTACGATGGATCCTGAGTGACGGTATATAAAAATAAATAAATAAATAAATAAATAAAAATAAAAGTACTGTAGGTAATTTCCTATCCCCAGAAGGCTTACAATCTAACTGGGTGATGCGTCAAGCTGCAGTAGCACTCTAACAAGCGTTAGCTTATATCGCGCAATAAGGCACTACAGTGGCGATATCACATGATATAAGTGATAATTTGCTTGACCCTGTCCAGGTTCCCTCACTTATTTCAATGACCCGCTTTGCATGCAATTTGCATGTATGAATATGCAAAGCAGGTCATTAATAAATATTGTTTCGTGGACAATTGTGATAAAATAACACCTCGTGGAGAATCAGTAAATGTAATGCAGAAGCCCTGGGACCCTAATGTGGATCCTGAGGCTCCCGCATTACATTTAAAGGACCCATGCTATCCCCCCCCCCCACCCCAATAGTGTAAAAACCTCATTGGCCTCCTTCCCCCAAAAAGCCTTTAAAAAATCATTGGTGTTTAGTGTATCCCCTCTCTCCCCTTCCAACATGTATAAGAGAAAAGTCATTGGAGTTAAGTGGGGATCCCACTCCCTTGCACCCTCAAGCACCCCCCAACCCAACAGTATAAAAACCTCATTGGGGGTTTAGTGCCCCCTTCCCCCCAAAGGTCTTAAAAAATCATTGGGGTTCAGTGGGCCCTCTTCCCCCTCACATGTATAAGAGAAAAATCATTGGGGTTCAGTGGGAATCCCTGAACCCCCACCCTCCAATCCCCCTCCTGTACCCCAAACTTTTAAAAGGTAAAGAGGCTCCCATGATGGGGCCCAGGACGCCCCTCATCACCAGGTCCAGTTGGTGTAATTTTTCAAAATGGTGCCACCCTGATCTTGCCCCTGGTCTCATTCTCCAGTTCCTGGTCTTCGTCTTCGTCCTGAGGTCAGTCTCCAGTTCTTCATTGGGTCCTCATCTTGTGGTAAGGGTTCAGTTCTTCAGTATCTTCCTGCCCACCTGTGCCAAACCTGAACCCAGCCTGTCCCGGACCCTGAGACCCAACCATCTCCAAGGGCATCCAACTCGTCAGCAGAGGACCCTGCCTAAGACCTGCCGGCCCCGGCATCTGAGGGTTCAACCTAAAGGGAATGAGGGCTGGTATAGGTGAAGCTCCAGTTGGGCGCCTGCCACAGCCAGCTCACCCAGCCGATGGTGGGGAGCTGCTGGGCTTCTTCCTGCAGGTTGTGCCAATTCCACCTCGGTCCATGCCTGCAACATTTTGATTTTAACCTGTGTTTTTCCTGATTTTTGCTATTGTAATGGACTGTGAATTCAAGATGTGGATGTGTGTTTGAACTGGTTATTTTTGGAAGTAAACTGTTTTTAGTACAATTGTGGTCTGGACACTGTTTTGTTTTTTTCCATGGGAGTGTCCTCAGCCCAGTTTGGACCTGCTCCCCAGCTCACAGTATCTGGAGATACTAAATGCTCCCCCAGCCTGGCAGAGCAGGACCAGTGCTCGCCAGGGCTGGGAAGGTGACCCCTGGTGAAAGTGAGGTTTCATGCAGAATGAAATTCATATTGGGTAGCAGAGACTCCATGATCAGCTCCTATAAAAAGCCAGGAGCCCTGGAAAAGGAAACAAAAGACTTGAAAGAAAAACTGGATGAGAATGAGAAGAGGTGAGGGAAAGTCCTGGGACCGAATGAGGCAAAACTAGGAATGCAGAACAGTTAGTGCAAGACTTGTACAGAAATGGAGGACAGTAAAATTAAATTGCAGAGAGCACATTGAGCAAAGCATGTGGCAGCTCACTGACAGACCCAAACTGAGTAAGAGCCCTGTAATTGCCTGCTTTTATAGCTTTCAGGTAAAACAGAGGATGTTGGAGAACTTAAAAGGGCAATAATATTCGTATTTTAAAGGGGAAAACATGTTGGTTTTCCAAGATTTCTCGTTATGCATTCTGCTGTGATGCTGGAGATTTTGACCTCTCACTTAGCTGCTACATCAAAAAAGAATTTGGTACCAGTGGGGGATTCATGTTCACCCTGGTGTTCACCAGTGATGGCACAGAGCTTGAGGAATGCCTGGAGAAGATGATGAACCTGGGGTGGGATGGAAAGTTTAGTACAGAGGATGCCACAGGCAACATACAGCTGACTGAGTAGGAGGCAGCATTTCTGCAGAGAATCTGATGCAACAGAGCTGTGAGAAGGAAATACATTAAAGCCAACTCACAGGTGCAAGTCACAATGGGGCCGATGCAATAAAAAACGTGGAAAGCGGGCGCTGAAAAGTCAGCGCCTGCTTTCCTAACGCACACATGGCGCCTACAAGGGGGGCGCCATGCAATACCCAAATTAGGGGGTCGCAGCTGCCGGTCATGAAAACTGACGCCGGTAAACTTGGCGATGGTTTTCTTAAGCGGCCGTCTGCCTGCCAGTAATAAAAATGGCCGCCGATAAACTCTGCGTCTGTTTTCATTACTGGCAGATGGCCGATTATGAAAACCAACGCTGAGTTTACCGGCGTCTTCATAACTCGGTGGTCTGCTGAGGTTTTTTTTTTTTTTTACTTAAGAAAAGAAGTACAGAAAAGTAGGTTTTTTTCTGCTTTTCTGTACTTCTTTTACCTGCGCTCAGCTATTAACGCTTGCTCCAGGCGGGCGTTAATATCTGAGAGCTAAATGTGCGTCTGAGACGCACACTTTTTTTTTTTTGCATGCGTAGTGAATGAGTAATAGCCTCATTCACATGCATTTGCATGTGATGAGCCCTATTGCATTCACTCTGCGTCCGACGCGGGTTAAATAGGCGCTAATCCCCCTATTGCATTAGGGGGTGGATCAGCGCCTATTTAACCCGCATCTGAGTGTGGGTTATACAGTGCACTCGGCTGAGCGCACTGTGTTGCATCGGCCCCAATGATAGAGACTGTGAATTTGAGCACAGTGGACCTGCCTTGAAGACACACAAATTCTTCCATTAGCTATCATATGAATTTATACAAATCAGATTGGGTGGGAAAGAGCAAAGAACTGCCAGCATTTAAAAGTGAATGGCTGCAGGAATTAACATCACTTGTCTGTATATAAGATAGGGTGGATTGAGGTGGGGGTGGAGGGTGGGGACACAGATTTAGACTAGGCTAAGTGAATGCCCGTGTTTCTGCTGGTACTTCCAGTTATTCCTGTACTTGCAGCTTTTCAGGGTTAACTGAATGAATAATTCACAGAAAATGTGGAAAATAATCCTTTACCCTAAAATTTAGTAGCTGTCTTTCCTAGATGATAAATCTAGTCATCTTTGAGGTGAGGTCAAATCAGGGTGTTGTAGAGAGGTAATGCGATGTCTGTGGATCTCACATTACTCCACTTTTCACGGACCCTAAAAGCACCTTAGCTTGCTTTCATTACTGAGTTCCTTGTGTCTAAATACTGTTGCTTTGGCTGTAATTTTTCTTTCTTTGTGTTGGCCTAAATATATCGAAAGGCTTTCTCTTTTGTTATATAAATGCTGTTGAGAAATTTGAGTGTAGGGCAGGTCTCCTGTTTCACCACTAGATGTCAGTAGGCTCACAGCCCAGGGGCTGAAAGTCAACAGCCCTTAGATCGCTTGGTCCAGGAGCAGTATATTTTGCCATTGGGCAAATGAGGGCAATCACTAAAAACAAACCTTCAGCATTTTTACCTGTCCCATTCTTTTACTTTTGTTTCTTCGCCTAAATGAGTGTGTTTCATGGCTCATTTATATTTCAAAATTAATTTTCTTTTTTTTTGTTTTTAGCTGTGTTATTTGTCTGCTCCCTGTCTACCTCTCTTTCCCAAGTTTCTGGGGCTTCATTTCTTCAATACGAATTTCAAGCAAAATTCCAACGGTTCAATGCGGAGGGAGAATCCCTTGGTTTGCTTTAGGAGGGGAGGAGCAGTGGTCATGATTCATGTTTCAGGCACATACATGATTTACAAAACTATCACTGTGTCACTGAGGACTGATTCCAATGGGAAAAAAAAATCCAGAGCCCCAACAGCCATCATGCTGCCAAATAATAGTACCTGTTAACAGTTACAGTCTTCACAAAGTAATTTGCTTAATCCCAGTTTTACCGCATGCCTTCCAGGAACATTGCTAGCTATGTCCAAATCTATTGGCCAATGCCCCAGATTTCAAACAACCACAGTGGGGGGAGGGGGGGGGGGGAGAAATAAGAAAGGAGGGGCTGGAAAACATAGCAGAGCAATAGTTTTTTTTCACTGCAGGTCACATGGGGAGCAAAGTAATTTAAGTTTCTGTTCTGCTATGTCCTGTGCTTTGGTCTCATTCCGTCCCACCCTGTCTCCTTGTGCCAATAGGAGAAGAGGAGGTGGACCAAATTCAGACCTAGCCGAAGCCCGTGGTCGCAGGATCAGGATTCAGCTGGGGGCACGGTGGGGAAAGAGGAAGCACAATCAGGGAGTTGTAAGTAGGGGTGTGAATCATGTGATCGATCGTCTTAACGATCGATTTTGGCTGGGGGGGGAGGGAAATATGATCGTCGTGTTTTTTGTTTGTTTTTTTTAAATCGTTAAAAATCGTAAATCGGGGGAGGGTGGGAAAACCGGCACACCAAAACCCCCTAAAACCCACCCGAACCTTTAAAACAAATCCCCCACCCTTCCAAACCCCCCCCCCAAAATGTTTTAAATTACCTGGGGGCCAGTGGGGGATCCCGACGCGATCTCCAACTCTCTGGCCACGGCTGCATTGAGAAATGGCGCCGGTGGCCCTTTGCCCTTATCATGTGACAGGGCAAAGGTAGCACCAGCGCCATTTTGGTTCCTGGCTCCCGACGTCACGCGTGCAGGAGATCGCTCCCGGACCCCCGCTGGAACCCCAGGGAATTTGGCCAGCTTGGGGGGGGGCCTCCTGACCCCCACAAGACTTGCCAAAAGTCCAGCAGGGGTCTGGGAGCGACTTCCTGCACGCGGGCCGTATTGCCAATCTTCAAAATGGCGCCGGCGCTACCTTTGCCCTCGCTATGTCATATGGGCGAGTCGCCACTCGCCGGTGTGCGCGATTCAGTATTTAAATTAGGTGGTGCGGTAGAAACAGGCAAAAGGAGGCGCTAGGGACACTAGTGCGTCCATAGCGCCTCCTTTTAGCCCGGAGCAGCGGCTGTCAGAGGGTTTGACAGCCGATGCTCAATTTTGCCGGCGTCGGTTCTCGAGCCCGTTGACAGCCACGGGCTCGGAAACTGGACGCCAGCAAAATTGAGCATCCGGTTTTTGGCCCGACAGCCGCCGGCCCATTTTAAATTTTTTTTTTTACTTTTTTTACTCTTCGGGATCTCCGACTTAATATCGCCATGATATTAAGTCGGAGGGTGCACAGAAAAGCAGTTTTTACTGCTTTTCTGTGCACTTTCCCGGTGCCGGCAGAAACTAGCGCCTACCTTTGGGTAGGCGCTAATTTCTTAAAGTAAAATGTGCGGCTTGGCTGCACATTTTACTTACTGTATCGCGCGGACATACCTAATAGGGCCATCAACATGCATTTGCATGTTGAGGGCGCTATTACGTGCCGCGGGTTGGACGCCCGTTTACCTCCCCTTACTGAATAAGAGGTAAGGGAAAACGTGCGTCCAAGGTCAGGTTAACAGTACGCTCCGACGGAGCGCACTGTACTGTATCGACCTGCCAGTTAGTAAAAAAAAAAAAGGAGGTGGGAGAGACAGGAAGGTGGGCTGGGGCAGCTCCGACTGGAGCATCAGAGGCAGATCAAAGGTAGGCAGTGCTCTGACTGGAAAACAGAGCAGCGTTTAATTTTTTTTTATAATATATGTAGCAGGCAGGGGTCATCAAGGTGCTGGCTTACCTGCAACAAGTACCAGTCTGCCTAATTGAAGCCCAGCACGTCTGCACACAAAGACAAGGAGCTAATTGCTAGTGCAGTTGAGCCACAAAAAAAGCAGAGGAGTCTGAGAGGAAATGACACTTGACCAACCTGAGTGGCCTTGGGAGAGCCTGCGGTGTGATTGAGGCAGAGGGGGTGAGAGAGAGCCAGAACCAGAGATTGGGAGGAGGAAGGGTTAAGAGAGGAAAAAGAGGGGTGATGCGAGAGGATTGGTTGGTGTGTGAGAGCCATAAGGAGTTATAGGGAGCCTGTATGATAGAGAGCCGGGGAGGAGAGAATAGGTAAGGAGATGGTTGGGTTGACATCAAATCAGAAAGCAGGTGATGAGGAGAAGATTGAGAAGGGATAATTGAGGGTAATTGAGGGTAAGGTAGTCAGATCAGGGATGATGGAGTGAGGAAGATGAGGAGATGGGAGAATGTGAGAGGGGATAAGTAAAATGAAGTAGTTGAGAGAGAGGGTGAAAAACTCAATATGGCGATGATGGGGAGTGATGTGAGAGGGGGATGGCTGTTGGGGGAGCCAGATATAGCAGGAGATTGATGGGGGAGCATCCTAGTGAGGGGCAGATGGAGGGTAAAAGGAAGCAATGGAAGGGAGACTTGGGGAAGTGGGACAGGTAGAACTGGAGGGGAAGAGAGGACAGGTAGAACTGGAGGGGAAGTGGGACAGGTAGAACTGGAGGGGAAGAGATGAAAGATAGGAATGAGGGAGGAGGACTGAGATCTGGGATTGAAATGATGCTGATCTAAGTGTACATAAGTGTTTTAAAAAATATATCTCTTAAAGTGATGCTCCCTCCCAGATTGAAGCTGGGGGGGTGGTTGTGGTCCCATAGGAGGAGGGGGGGGGGGTACCAGAGACTGTAGCTGAAGAGGTCCTGTCCTGGAGTTGCCCTCTTGTTACTCCTGTGATCTGGGGATTGCTCCTGGAGTGGGGTTTGTGGTGTGGACTTGGACCCAACTTAGGAGGAGAGGTGGGTCCTGGAGCTGGTGGGTCCTGTGGCTGGAGTCAGCGTGGGGCTGCTCCAGCACTGGCAGGGAGTTGTGCCAAAGCGGATTTGTGAGCCATGAGTTTAAAGTGATACAGGAGCAAAGAGAGGCTTCCCGCGGCCTGAAGAAGTCAGTATAAAGCTGCAGGGGGGAGGTGGTGGAGCATTCAGTGCAGTGTTGGGCTGCTGCTGCTTCTCCCACTGAATTTCCAAGCCACGGAGGTGAGAAACGGAGCCATTGCCACTGCAGAAACGTGGAGGAAAGATGCAGGGGGTCCTTGGAGAGCCTCTGGCATGAGGTTAACGTGAAGGCTGTGATCTTGCTGATGTCAGCAGGCAGCTGTGGTCCCACTTAAAGAAGTATTAAAATTAATAACAAGAAACAAATTGAGCAAAATTCAATAAAAATAAGAGCAGGGTGCTGGTGGGCAGTGCTCAGGGACACAAATGATGCATTAAAAGTAAATTTTAAGAGCAAGAAATACCTTGTTTTCCCTGAAGAAGTTTGGAGTTAAAAGTATATTAAAAAAAAATGCATGAAATAAGTTACATAGGTATGGGGGTATCAGAGGAAGGACTGAGCATTATTGTTAAATTTTTGTTTTTGTTGTAAACGTGGATTTTGAAATCTAGGCACCAGTGTCAGCAGGCAGTTTTGGGGGTTTGTATATGGATAGACTCAGTTTGGTGGTAAATACTATTGTGCGACCTGTTGCTCTGGGAACAAACTGTGAACAGTTTTGGAGTTCAAAAATAAAGTTTATTGGGAAAGTGATTCCAATCCAGTCAATTTCAAATGATCCAGTCCAGGGTTTCCTCAATAAAACTAGTGCCATTCCCCTCAGCGCAGGTATCATTCTGAAGCCGTCACCTAGGAAACGTAGAAATGCCTTGGGTAGGAACTTGTGAACAGGCTCGTGTAATTTTACCAATTGTAGTTAAAGCATAGCTTCTCACAGAATATCAAAAACATTTTGGGAAATTTTGAATACTATCAAAATTTCTGAAATGAAAATCATCTATAGCAGGGTTAAAAAGAAACCAATCGAAGGTTTTTTTTTTATTGAATCCAGATAAAAAAGGTAGATAAAAGCAATTTGGGGTAGATTTTGAAAGGGTTACGCACGTAAGATACGAGCGTAACCCCCCAAAACTACCCCTGCGCGCGCCGAGCCTATTTTGCATAGGCTCGGTGGTGGGTGCAAGCCCCAGGACGCGCGTATGTCCCGGGGCTTTCCAAAACGGATAGGGCGCGGCAATGGGCCAGGGGTGTGGCGGCGGTTCGGGGGTGGACGGGGGCATGGTCGGAGGAGTGGCGACGGTCTGGGGGCGGTCCGGGGCGGGGTTGAGTGCTTCGGCACAGTGGCCTGTGCCGGGGCATGGCGCATACAAGTTATGCCTGCCTTGGGCAGGTGTAACTTTTGGAGCAAAGGTAGGGGGGGATTAAGTTAGGGATGGGGGGTGGGTTAGATAGGGGAATGGTGGGCTGGAAAAAAGTTCCCTCCAAGGCCGTTCCGATTTCGGAGCGGCCTTGGAGGGAACGGGGAAAGCCATCGGGGCTCCCCTCGGGCTCGGCGCGCACAAGGTGCACATGTGTGCACCCCCTTGTGTGCGCTGAGCCCAGATTTTATAACATGTGCGCGCCAGCGCGCGCATGTTATAAAATCGGGCGTAGATTTGTTCGCACTGGGTTGCGCAAACAAATCTACGCCCCGCGCATATCTTTTAAGATCTGGCCCTTTATTTTCAGTCTAGTAACTGGAATATATGGCACAGAAATCTAATAGCTGCATGACTAGTTGTGATCTTCTTTTGGAATGACTGTATATAAAATGCCTAAATAAATAAATGACTCCTATATCAAACTGGATTCTCTGTAGGCTGGGATTGCTTTTATTGAATCAATGTAAGTATTATCCAAAAATATTATACTTGACTTATCAAGACCACATTCTTGCCTTCTCCAGATGTGACATCTGAACGAAGCCTCAGCTACAGATCCAAACAATGGTAGAACAGGGCCTGAAAGTCCTGCAGTGAAATCAAACTCTCCTAATGATATGCAGGTAATTCTGCAGAGTTCAAGCATGGTCGGAGAGCAGGCAGTAGTCAGTGGCAGGCGGAGTTCAAGTAGAGTCCAAGGCAAGTCGAAGTCAAAACTGGAAATCAGTCCAAGGGAAGGAGGACCGGATAGGCAGGAAGGGAGGGGAGAAATAGCACAGGTGAGTAGACGAGGCCACAGATGACACTGAAGAGCTGAAGACTGATCACAAGGCAAAGACAAGGACGAATTGAACAAGGAACGCAGGAGACCAGAAACTGAAGAGGCGAAGACCAGAAACACAAGTCAGGAATGCTGAGGCAACTTGCTCTATCAACAGTAGTAGACCTATTGCCGAGATGTCTTGCTGTGGGGGAACTGCCCTTAAATAGGGCAGCACTGATGATGTCATCCGTAAGGGTTGCGGAGTATTTTCCACTGTGGTCCCTTTAAATCTGGCAGGATGTCGCGCGTGCACCTAGGAGCAGCACAGCTTGCATGGACTGCCTCGCTGAAAACAGAAGCAGGTTGAATGCGGCGGCCTGCTGCGTGTTCTTTTGATATCCTTCCCCAGCGTCGGCGTTCTCTTCACCAGGCTTGGAGTTTGAGATGTGCAGCGGTCCGCGGGGTAGGCCCAAGGACTGCCAAACGCAACAGTAATTTTTATTCACTTATCTTTATAATTTCCACATATTTCAGCTAAATTCGTCCTGAGGCAACAATCCTCACCTTTATTTATAGTTTATTTCATTCATTTAGACCTTTGTTTTTCTGCCTTCCCCTATATACTTACTGCAATCTCTCCTCCCTCCCCCTCCATTTAGTTTGTTCATGTTTTCATGTCTAATTACACTTACAGACTGTAGAGATTTAGGTTATTTATTAATCGCTGCTTTAAGAAAAATCTACCTCGTGTTGACTAGTAATTGGAATAACAAGGCCTGAAGGGAAAATATTCTGCCCAGAGACAGAACAACTGAGGCTGAGAATGGAATGTGAGTGCAGAAATGAATGAGATAAGAAAGGCACCGAGAAAAGTTAAACAAGAAACAAAGTACTAACGTAAGCAGAATGTGTGATGTTTTACCAGCTGATGTAAGAGATGAGCAAGGGAGGGGGGAAGAATATGAGAGCTATGTTTAACAAGTGTCTATAAAAAGGTAATTCAAATTTTGAAACATTGAGTAACTGGCATTGCTCCTAGAACAGTAGATTCTGTAAAATGGGGTTCCTTTTACTTCCGTAAGGAAACACAATCTTTATTTTCCTTATTGTTCTGCTTTCTTGATTTGTGTATGCTTGCAATGAAATGAACAAAGCCTGCCAGCTTTTATAAGATCTCTAAGCTACTTAATAAATGCTATGCTTTTAAAACTGAAAGTCTGTCCCATCACTGTCTATCTCTGGGGAGGAAACAAGCAGGGTAAGTTCAGGGTTTTTTTTAAACATTTTAATACGATCCCTTTCAACATATACTGGAGAATGCAGGGCACTGCAAGGCACGACAACTGAACCCGAGCATGGTTGTTTCTTGAGCACTGCAGGGCACGGACAGACTGAACTCCCTCTGGTTTCCTCCCCCAGCTCCCTGGGTATACCGCGGACCTCAGGTAAATTCTTGCTATTCCTTTCTGTACTTTTCTTTGCGCTTTTCTTTTCTTTCTATGGTACCAGCCTAATGATTTGAACTCCCTGAAAAAAGTCAATTAATGCAAATTTCTTAGTAACTCCAACGTGATCTGACGAGATACGGTACCATCATGATGGGATTGAGGTAAGCAAAAAAATTGAAAAAATAGCACTAGCCATCCAAATAGGGGTATAAGTTAAGACCTAACGGAGCCACAGGCACGATTAGGCATCACGTGAGGTACATGGCCTACGCGAGTATTTTTATTTACATTTATAGTAGCTTAAAGTTGGCAATTTGTCTTTTCTAAAGCATTCTAAGTTTAAGTCCCTTATGTCTCGTTCCCCAGTCCCCTAATACTTGTACTAAGTATCAGGCAGATTTTTTTCTTCCCAGAGTTTCTCCCCTCCCCCTTACAAGAGCAAAGAATCAGAATTTAACCCTTGGATAGGTTACAGTTTTTGGACTGTCTGTTTTTAAGACTGTAGTTTCTCAGCCCCTACATGGCTGGTGAAACATGTAGTTAGTTCCTGAGTACCTTTCTCTTTAAACAAAGAAGATTCCTTTTACTTTTCTGCTTAATATATTATTTCTTTCTTTAGGTAAAAATATTCACAGTAGTCTCTTTAGTAAATAAAAACGTCTTTCCAGGTGATTAGATTGAAAAAGAAAGCATTTTTATTATCTATGGACATTCCTGCTTCCCGCTCTGCTCTATTGTGCACTAATAATGCTTTGCAAGTGGAGGAGGTTTTCCTTGTAGTGCGGTAGCTAAGATTCTGCTGAAAGTATTAACTAGTGGTAGCGCCTCCTAGAGGCATAACAATAGAAATAAGAAAGTAGTTTAAAATTTCACTTTAACCATTACCTTATTTTATATTTTCCAGATTGACAGAATCTTCTCATTGATTAATTTGAATTTGTGTTGCTCTCATATTAGGTTTTTGATCCATAAACACACACATCTCACTTAATAAAGAATTAAGAGGCTATGCTTTGATGTCAAAGAAATGCACCATACTGAGAGAACTGAACATGCCATTGATTTTCAGAAATCATCCCATCCTTTCCATGCCTTTACCATAGAAGTCATGCCTTTGCCACAGAAGACAACTTGCACCCTTCATCATATGAACTGACTGTTGCTACTTCTTACCTGATTTTCTCTTTGTGTTTGTTTTGCCCTATGCCTTACTTAGATGATTGTTTTCCTTGCTTTTGTGACCCTTTGCTCAAAGATTGCAATCCTTTATTAGATGCACTTAGTTATACCCTTTGCCCAACCCACAGTAGCTGCTGAATTAGGAATAGCTGTTAGAAGATTGCAATCAGTAGTGCATGTAGTAACATATGAGTTAGGAATTGCATTGAAAGCTTTGCAACAAACTGTTGATAAACTTACTATTGTTTCTCACTATTTTAAACAGTTCAGAATATTGTATTTTGAGGGAAGATTATGCCTTCTCTAGTCCTTGTTCTCTAGCTTAAGCAGTCATTTGCGAGGCCTTGTTCCAATGCCTTTGCTCATGCCTGCAGCAACTCCGACCAAGAATGCCTTTCACTCCCTGGATTATGATTTCTCAGAATACCGTTGTGCAAACCCAATATGCAGAGCCATGTGCTCCTGTTACAGAATCCCCTATGTGACACTTCATGCTTGAATTTCTCTTTGGGGTAGATTTTAAAAGGTGCATGCGGGAGTAGATTTGTTCACACAAATCTACTCCCACGCGCATGTTATAAAATACAGGGTCGGCGTGCGCAAGGCTGCACAAAAATCGGCAGCCTGCGTGCGCCGAGCCGAGCAACCATCCTCCGTTCCCTCCGAGGCCGCTCCAAAATTGGAGCGGCCTCGGAGGGAACTTTCCTTCTGGCCCCCCTCACCTTCCCCTTCCTTCCCCTATCTAACCCACCCCCCAACCCTAACTAATTCCCCCCCTACCTTTATTTTACAAGTTACGCCTGCCCGAGGCAGGCGTAACTTGTGCGCACCGGTGAGCTGTCAGCGCACCATGTTCCGATCTGGGGGCTGGTCCGGAGGCCACGGCCACAACCCTGGAATGCCCCTGGGGTGTGGCCACGGCCACACCCCAGGGGCATTCCGGGGGTGTGGCCAATCCTGGAACACCCCGATCCTGGAACACCCCCTGATGACGCGCCGGCTGCGACACGCCCCTGACATGCCCCCCCAGGAAAGCCCCAGGACTTACACGCATCCCGGGGCTTGCGCGTGCCGGCGAGCCTATGCAAGATGGGCTCGGCATGCGCAGGAGTGGAAGGGGCAGCTTCTCGGGGGTTATGCGTGTATCATACGCGCGTAACCCTTTGAAAATCTGCCCCTTTGTTTGTTTTGTTCTATACTTTACCTAGATGCTGTTTTCCTTGTTGTATGACCTAGTCAATATCTGGTTAAGTATCTGTTTGCAGATGCCATTATTTAGACTTCAAAATTCCTGATACAGTCTGAATTAATGCAGGTTTTATTAGACCCTACATTCCAAATGTTTTGCAGCATTTTAAAGTTAGTCTGATCACATATAGGGTTCAAGAGGGGTATATAATTCTTTCTCCCTTATTTCTTGTTTTTATTTTCCTGACTTTTTTCACTTTCTGGTTTTGTAGCCTTACAAAGACATTATTTTATATATGGACACAAAGCATACAGAGCACTTCAGTGCAAGTGTTTTACCCTACACACACATTATCTGAATTTGTCTGTAGTTCCAAATGTTTATTCTATTTCCTTAAATCCTAACAAAACCTCCCTATTAGCCATTCTAGGTGTCATTCTATTTTTCAATTTTTATGGTACAAGAAAATACAGTGCTTACAAGCCATTTTTAGAAGTTATGGTTTATGAATTTGAATATGCTTTTAACAAAACTATTAATGAATTATCATAGCCATATGTATCCTAATGCAACAAAACACACACACTTGTAAATTTATACTTTTCAGGGGTAGTTTTATTTAGGAACAGTCATTTTTTAGGGCACTTTTTCCACTTTATTTTTATTCCTGGTTATATTCATACACACACAAACACATTCAGGGCTTTGGTTTCAGGGGCAGTTTATTTGTAGGAAGTCAGTTTTTAGGGCACATTTTCTTTTTTGTTTGCTTGCTTTACAGTTCACATTCTTTTATATGTCTCTTTTTAGCCTCCCTTAGGAGCTGAAGGGAGAGCTCGCTCTTTCTACTGTTGTTTTATTTAGCTTTTCCCTTTCCCAATACGTTCTTATTTTGATTTTTATTTCAGCTTTAAATTATAAGAGAGTAATCTCTCATATTTTAAGAGGTAATTTTCTTTACATGAGCGTTTAGGTTCTGGACTGGGGTAATTACTCAGCCAGATAAAAAATTCTGAAGCCCAGCTGAGCTAATCAGACACCTGCTGCAGCAACCCTCCCAGTAGAGCAAGGAGCCAAGCTCTTTTTTATTTCTCAAGTAAGTTTCAGCTTCAGTTTTCTTTTTTAACACTCAACTCCCTGTGCACTCCCTCTCTAATTTTTTAGAGCTTAGGATTTTTTTTAAAATTAGATTTTCACATTTGTTTAATGTAGTTATTTATTTAATTGAAAAAACAATGACATTTAAATAGACCCCTTCCCTTTTTTATTTTTTTTTTAATTTTATAGAGTCTGCTACCATCATTGCCAAAACCTCACTAAAAAGAACAGCCTGGGCAATGGAAAAAAGCAGTCTCAAGCAGGCCCCAAGAAAGCTGGGGGAAGAAAAGCTGGAAGTCAGTGTCAAAGCAGAACATCCGTGACTTTCTGGCTGGCACCCCAAAAACTGCAGCAACAACATCAGCTGTGGCTGCCCCCCCCCCCCCCCCCCAGCACTTCCTAATGCTGTACCCCTTTAAAATGCAGCATCTACCCCAGCAGCAGCTAATAATGACACCTCTTCTGCTGCTGGGCACAATACTCAGCACGGTCATCTTTTGGGGCAGAGACTCCTCTTTTGAGGGATACTTTAGGGGCTGGCACTACTTTGTCAGCCACTGCAAACATCCTTCCTGTCTCAGCTCTATCCAATGCTGAGGTAGCCACTCTGGCCGGCAGGACCCCTCCTTCTACCTCGAAGGTGGCTGCATCATTGGCCAGAGAGACAAGTGGTGTCCCTGCTGCTGCAGATAACACTAAAACACGTCAGGCAGCAGCGGAGCACAATAAGGGCAAAGCTCAGAGCCTAAGTTCCTTCCTGTTATCGCATCCACCTCTGCTGCAGTCAAACCACCACAAATAAGATCCTATGCAGCGGTGGTATCAGGTGCAGCAGTTGGTGGCTCTGCTGGGGGGAATGGAGGGCAAACACAACTGCTGGGATCAGGCAGTAGGGCCCCGTACTCAATAAGATATGTTGCCTACCCTTTCCATGAGCTAACCCAGAAGCATGGTGTCAGGTGTTCAGCAATGGGAAGGACAACTCTCAAGGACCACATTTATGGCTATGGCTGATGCAGTGGGTCCTGCAGCTGTTGTGGTGGCCAGCAGGATGTATGGAAAAATTGTATTTTTCCTCCGTATGCTGGCTGCCATACATATGGCAATTGTAAAGGGCATAGTGGTGGACGGGGTCTTTGAACTAGTTGAGCCTTTGGAAATCCTAGGAACTGGGATGGTACTCTCAAATGTACCACCTTATATACCTGAGGCAGTAATAATTAGGGATGTGAATCATTTTTTGACGATTTAAAATATCGTCCGATATATTTTAAATCGTCAAAAATCGTTAGAGCTGCGATACAATAACAATTCCCCCGATTTATCGTCAAAAAATCGTAAATCGGGGGAAGGGGGAGGGGAAGGGGGAGGGCGGGAAAACCGGCACACTAAAACAACCCTAAAACCCACCCCGACCCTTTAAAATAAATCCCCCACCCCCCAAAAATGCCTTAAATTACCTGGGGTCCAGAAGAAGGGTCCCGGTGTGATCTTTCACTCTCGGACCTCCGTGCGTTGTAGAAATGGCGCCGGCGCTACCTTTGACCTGTCATATGACAGGTCAAAGGTAGCGCCGGCGCCATTTTGTTTTTTTGTCCCCCGACGTCAGGAGATTAGGAGATCGCTCCCGGACCCCCGCTGGACCCCCAGGGACTTTTGGCCAGCTTGGGGGGGGCCTCCTGACCCCCACAAGACTTGCCAAAAGTCCAGCGGGGGTCCGGAACGATCTCCTACCGCGAATCGTTTTTCCGTACGGAAAAATTGCAGATGCTTACCACCCCAACATCGCCGCCAGTGTCGAGGAACACCAGGCCTCAATAGTAGAAACCTCTAATACCATCTCAGAGGTCTCCAAGGCCATCATTACCAGAACCCCTACTGCCAAACCTGGCAAGAAAATGACCATTTCCTCTGACGTGCCAAAGAAAGCCACAAAGAAAATTAACAAGGCACACCAGAGTAATGGTGAGGGTACAATTTCTCTACTCACCATCCCAAAGAGAATTTCCCCTCACTCCAGTACTCTTGTAAATAACACCTTGCAGTGAACTGCCTTGGATAAGAATGTGGTAGCCACTTCGTGAATTCCACTTTGAAGGGGACTGCCTCCTAAGAGAACATGACAGTCACACCTGCAAATTCCAACTTGTAGGGGACTGCCTCAGATGGGAATGTGGCAGCTACCCCTGTGAAAAACATCTTGCAGAGAACTGCATCTAATGAGAATGTGGCAGCCATCCTAGCACTGCCACCATCAGCAGAGGCCTCAACTGCAAATTTCAGCAGAGGGGATGGAGATAAACTCTGGAGATTTGGCTACTGCCAAAGAGATAATGGAAAAGTTTAAGGAAGGAAAACATCTGGCCTCTCTGTCAATTCCACACCTAAGTCAACCCCCATGGAAGAAGCATCAAATCCTCCCAACCCCTTCCATGTCACCTCTCCCCTGGACAATACCTCTGCTGAGGGAGAAGGAGAAATAAAGCCTGGAAAGAGGGAAAAGGAGGAGCCAGGGGTGGACTGGGTGTGGGGCATGCACACAGGGGAGGAAAAGTCTGCTCCCAAAGTCAGGAAGAGGATGCTGGTCCTTTATGGGACAGGGGACTCGGGATTGGACTCAGAAGTTCCAGGCCCAATTACCAGCAAGGGCATAGAGCAGGGGTATGAAACATCAGACACCAAAGCAATTACAAAATCAGAAGTCCGATCCCCAGAACATCAGCTCTCATAGGTAGCCAAGTCCCCCTAGCAGATTTCCTTTTGCGAGATAACCCTGTGCCATTTTGGCTCGGGGTGGCAGAAAATCTGCTTCCTGGCAGAACCTCCAAGGAAACTTCTCGCCTCTCTCTCCAACTATCACCAGCCAACCCACAGACTTCTGAGTCCCAGGCAGCTGAGAAGGAGGGAGAGAGCCCCTTGGGATTTCCACCTAGTGTTAGGATCTTGCTAAGGAGTTAGCAATCTTGTTGGGATCTTGCTAGGGAGTTAGCAATCTGTTATGAATCTGCTGTCTGGTGGGAGGAGCCAGCAGATAGGAGTAGCAATCTGATGTAAACTAGCTCCTACGGAAGGAGGAGTTAGCAATCTGTTATGGTTTAGACTGCGGAGTTGGCAATCTGTTGTGAGTGAGCTCCCCAGGAAGGAGGAGTTAGTGATCTGTTAGAGGTTTGCTCCTCCAGAGGGGAGGAGTAGGCACTCTGTTATAATCTCTGTGCTGAGTTGCAATCTGTTATGGTTCTGATGTCAGATGGGTGGAGATATAGATGAGAGTTAGCACTCTTGTTATGCTCAGCTCCTGAAGTGGGAGGAGTGAGCACACTGTAGTAAATAGGTGAATCCTTGGGCCGATGGCAGATGACATCGCCCCCAAGAGGATATCCTGAGAGGGACCACCGGCTAGGCTTGATTAAGGAGACAGACTCAGATAGTTCTTTTATTAGACAGGTTAGTAAAACTACCAGAGGTGGCAGTAGTGAGCTAGTATGCCCAGCAGGGCTGAAGTCCCCCAGATACTGGAACTACGATCCCAGGGTTGCTGAGCTGTAGAGAGACTATAGATAGTGAGTAGATAGGTATGCTGTATACATAGCCAGTAGTAGATGACAATCTCACATAGAATCTTAAGAAGGCTCAGTAGCTGGAAAGGGTTATGCCCTCGAGGAGCGAGTACCTGGTTCCAGGGAAAGCTCTGAGAGAGCGGTGGCAACTCACAATTGTCTGTATCTGTAATAGCTTCTAGGCAGTAGAGAATCTTCAGTGTCTTCAGGAACATGGGCCCTCGAGGAGCGAGTACCGGTTCCTATCTGCAATCTGAAATAGAGAAAAGAGAGCGAGGCCCCCAAGGAGCGGGTACCCCTGGTAAGTCCGAGGAGGCAGAGTAGCTTGGACGAATCCTTATTCCAAGACCAAGTACGATTCGTAGTCCTTGCTAACTCAAATCGTAAGCACAAGTGAAGACCTTTTATGTTGGAAGCAGATGACGTCAATACAGGGGGACGCCCCTGAGGTTCGCACCCTGGCTGGTATATACTTCAGAGCGCACGCGCCCTACATCATCAGGAACATGGCGGATCCACAGCGTCGAGCCGTCCAGGGACGCTGGGGAGAAGCGGCAAGCCGTCCATCAGACCTGGAGGGAGTCGCCACAGAGGTAGAGAGGGTGGAGCGAGGGTGAAGAGCAGGCCTGAATGCAACACCTTGCTAGAGTGGGGATCCATGTCCAACTCTGGTTGTAGATATCAGAATTGAGATAGTCAGAGGGGCAGATTTGGTCTCAGGAGAACAGAGCAGGAGAAAATGGCAGAGGAGGAAGGGGTTTCTAGACTCTCAATGACCCCAGACTTGGCCATGGTGACCAGGTCTGATGAAACTTCGAGAGGTTCAGAGGGAGAGAAAGCAATAGCTGCAGCCTCCACAGAGGATGCTCCTCTTCTCACCAGCAATCTCCTGAACTCCAAGCAATAGGGATGTGCATTCGTTTTCAACGAAATAGGAAATATAGATGATATATTTTTAAAGATGATGCCGGCCGTCCATTGCTCCTACCATGTGACAGAGGCCAGCCAATGGCACTGATAGCCCCTGTCACATGGTAAGGGCAAAGGGCCACCGGCGCCATTTTGTTTACTGGCAGTTGATGGCCCGAAAGCGGGAGATCTCTCCCGGTCCCCCTGCTGGACCACCAGGGACTTTAGGCAAGTTTTTGAGGGGATGGGAGGGTGGGGAATTATAATTAATTAAATCTGAAGGGTTGGGTGGTTTGGTTTTTTTCGGTTCGGGGCAGCCGGAAAAAAATCAGCCCGAACCGCGGGAAACGAAATTTCCCACAGCGGGCCGATAACAAAGGCTGAACCAAAAGGTTCGACCGAATCACATCTCTACCAAGCAATGGTGACCATAACTCCTCTGGAGGAGCTCGTGAAATCTTTGCTGGAAACGTTCTCCTCAGTTGTTGCACTTGTGGTGGACCCTTGGCCCGAGGTGGGGTTGACGCTACCCACAGGGCAAGCCCTACGGGTCCCCACCGTCAGGAGGCAGAGCAGGCTAGGAGACGGAGGCCAACTGGAGCTTCACCAACACCAGCCCTCGTTCCCCGCAGGTTGAGCTCTTGGGTGCCAGGAGCGGCTGGTCTTAGGCGGGTCTCCATATGACGATTCCCAATTGGTGGTGACAAGGGTATGCCAGGGACCAGCAGAGGAAACAGAGGACTGAGGCTGGTCCAGATGAGGTAGGAGTCCAAAGACCTGGACACTGACAGGAACAGAGTAGAACAGGAGGCGTCCAGTTAATAATAGGCCAAAGCCTGAGAGGCCAAGTCTATAGGATACTGAAGAGAAGATTAAGGCAAGCTGGAGTCAGGGCAGGCGGCAAGCAGGCAAGATACCAGGAAGCAGAGAAAGGGTCAAAGCCAGAGGATCAGTCCAGGCATAGTCCGAGAAAGCAGGGGTCAATACCAGAGGATCAGACCAAGTGTAGTCCAGCGAACCAGGGGTTAATACCAGAGGATCAGTCCAAGGGAACAAGGAGGAGACGAAGGAGCAAACAGGAACAGGAACCAGGAACAATGACAGGTACAGGAACCAGGAGCAATGAGAAATGAGCACACGAGCAATCATGGAGACCTGTTGCCAAGGCAGGGAACAAGTGGCTGGGCCCTGCCTTATATACATCATCATCCTGGGCCGCGGGCTACTTTCCTGCCATGGCCCTTTTAAGAGTACGAGAGTCATGCACGTGCGAGCCTAAGCCAGGGACCGGAGGAAGCAGGACAGCGGCATCACTCCGCGGCCCATCTGGGGAGGTCCACCAGGCGCATGGAGGAACCGCGGAGGAGTCAGAAGCGGCAGAGGAGGCTGCAGGCACTCAGGGATGGAGGCAGCTGCCCACCGCCGCGAGCGAAGGTGAACCAGGGCTTACAGCTGGATTCCTGTGGTGAGTAGGCCCGGGCGCAGGCCTACCGTGGCCGGGATGCGTAACAGTACCCCCTCCCCTTTATGCCCCCTCTTGGAGGTCTGGGCTTGCCCGGATGGGCACGGTGGAATTGCCGGTTCCCAGGAGTTTTCCTCTGGACCGCAGCCTTCCCATGAGAGAAGGTACTCCCAAAGGCGACCTCATCTCTGGACATCAAGTACTTCTTGGACCCATTAGGTGGTATCGATCTCAGTAGAAACTTGGGATGGCACAGGAGCTCTACGAGAAGGCCAAGAGTTGGTACATAACTGGTCCAATATGCTGTGTCATGGGAAAAGCACCAATGTACCTGGGTGCAAACCTCTGAGAAGTAACTTCAGTTGGATGTAACGGGTGCTCAACCAGACCTTTTGGCCTGGCTGGAACTCTATTCCTTCAAAAAAGGTGCAGTCTCACCATAGAACGATACAGAGGCATTATGACATTTTCCATTTTATTCACCATTCCCTTTCTAATAATTCTCAACATTCTGTTTGCTTTTTTGACTGCCGCAGCACACTGAACCGAAGATTTCAATGTGTTATCCACTATGACACCTAGATCTCTTTCTTAGGTGGTAGCACCTAATATGGAACCTAACATTGTGTAACTATAGCATGAGTAATTTTTCCCTATATGCATCACCTTGCACTTATCCACATTAAATTTCATCTGCCATTTCAATACCCAATTTTCCAATGTCACAAGGTCTTCCTGCAATTTATCACAATCTCCTTGTGATTTAACTACTCTGAACAATTTTGTATCATCTGCAAATTTGATTACCTCACTTGTCGTATTTCTTTCCAGATCATTTACAAATATATTGAAAAGTAAGGGTCCCAATACAGATCCCTGAGGCACTCCACTGCCCACTCCCTTCCACTGAGAAAATTGTCCATTTAATCCTACTCTCTGTTTCATGTCTTTTAGTCAGTTTGTAATCCACGAAAGGACATCACCACCTATCCCATGACTTTTTACTTTTCCTAGAAACCTATCATGAGGAACTTTGTCAAACCCCTTCTTAAAATCCAAGTACACTACATCTACCAGTTCACCTTTATCCACATGTTTATTAATTCCTACAAAAAAGTGAAGCAGATTTGTGAGGCAAGACTTGCCTTGGGTAAAGCCATGCTGACTTTGTTCCATTAAACCATATTTTTCTATATGTTCTATGATTTTGATATTTAGAACACTTTCCACTATTTTTCCTGGCACTGAAGTCAGGCTAACTGGTCTGTAGTTTCCCAGATCACCCCTGGAGCCTTTTTTAAATATTGGGGTTACATTAGCTCTTCCCCAGTCTTCAGGTACAATGGATGATTTTAATGATAGGTTACACATTTTTTCTAATAGGTCTGAAATTTCATTTTTTAGATCCTTCAGAAATCTGGGGTGTATACCATCCGGTCCAGGTGATTTACTAATCTTCAGTTTGTCAATCAGGTCTACCACATCTTCTAGGTTCACCGTGATTTGGTTCAATCCATCTGAATCATTACCCATGAAAACCTTCTCCAGTACGGATACCTCCCCAACATCCTCTTCAGTAAACCCTGAAGCAAAGAAATCATTTAGTCTTTCTGCAAAGGCCTTATCTTCTCTAAGTGCCCCTTTAACTCCTCGATAATCTAACAGTCCAACTGACTCCCTCACAGGCTTTCTGCATCGGATATATTTTAAAAAGATTTTACTGTGAGTTTTTGCCTCTACGGCCAACTTCTTTTCAATTTCTCTCTTAGCCTGTCTTATCAATGTCTTACATTTAACTTGCCAACGCTTATGCATTATCCTATTTTCTTCTGTTAGATCCTTCTACCAATTTTTGAATGAAAATCTTTTGGCTAAAATAGCTTCTTTCACCTCCCCTTTTTACCATGCCAGTAATTGTTTTGCCTTCTTTCCACCTTTCTTAATGTGTTGAATACATCTGGACTGTGCTTCTAGGATGGTATTTTTTAACAATGACCATGCCTCTTGCCCACTTTTTACCTTTGAAGCTGCTCCTTTCAGTTTTTTCTAACTATTTTTCTCATTTTATCAAAGTTTCCCTTTTGAAAGTTTAGCACGAGAGCTGTGGATTTGCTTACTATCCCCCTTCCAGTCATTAAATCAAATTTGATCATATTATATCACTATTGCCAAGCGGCCCCACCACCGTTACCTCTCTCACCAAATCCTGTGCTCTACTGAGAATTAGATCTAAAATTGCTCCCTCTCTTGTTGGTTCCTGAACCAATTGCTCCATAAAAATGTCATTTATTGCATCCAGGAAGTTTTAGCATTTCACTGTCCGTCTCACCATCTTGACCAGGTGGATGGTAGTATACTCCTATCACTATAGTCTTCCCCGACACACAAGAGATTTTTACCCATAAATATTCAATTATGCATTTAGTCTCATGCAAGATGTTTATCATGTTGGACTCAATGCCATCCCAGAAATAAAGCGCTACACCACCTCCTGGGTGCTCCTCTCTGTTATTGATATATAATTTGTACCCCAGTATAGTACTGTCCCATTGGTTGTCCTCCTTCCACCATGTCTCTGAGATGCCAATTAAGTCTGTCATCATTCACTGCTATACATTCTAATTCTCCCATCTTACTTCTTAGACTTCTGGCATTAGCAAACAAACATTTCAAAGTTTGTTTTTTGTTTGTATTTAACCTCAAATAAATAAATAATAAATAAATATTTTCATTCTGCTTTTTAATTGATAGGGATAAGTTAAAAATTTTTAGCTCAGGTGAGTTTTTAGTTATAGGCACTTGGACTACTTTTCTTATTATTGGAACCTCACTGGGGAGGATCTAATGCATCATTAGTATCCTTTGAAGATACCTCTCCGAGCCATACGCTGCTGAGCGACTGTCAGCTTTCCCCTTTGTTCTAGTTTAAAAGCTGCTGTATCTCCTTTTTAAAGGTTAGCGCCAGAAGTCTGGTTCCACCCTGGTTAAGGTGGAGCCCATCCCTTCAGAAGAGATTCCCCCTTCCTCAAAAGGTTCCCCAGTTCCTTACAAAACTGAATCCCTCTTCCTTGCACCATCGTCTCATCCATGCACTGAGACTCCGGAGCTCTGCCTGCCTCTGGGGACCTGTGCATGGAACAAGGAGCATTTCAGAGAATACTACCCTGGAGGTTCTGGATTTAAGCTTTCTACCTAAGAGCCTAAATTTGGCTTCCAGAACCTCCCTCCCACCTTTTCCTATGTCGTTAGTGCCCACATGTACCATGACAGCCAGCTCCTCCCCAGCACTGTCTAAAATCCTATATAGGTGACGCGTGAGGTCCACTACCTTCGTACCAGGTAGGCATGTTATCAGGCGATCCTCATGTCCACCAGCCACTCAGCTGTCTACATTCCTAATAATCGAATCACCAACTATGACAGCCGACCTAACCCTTCCCTCCTAGGCAGTAGGCCTTGGGGAGATATCCTCAGTGCGAAAGGCCAAATCATGTAGGCGAAACATGTGTTGAAAAAAGAGGTGTGCAAGCAATGCAGGCAGAGGCACGAAATGAGCCATTTTGGAGAATTGGTCTATGATGACCCAGATTACTGTATTACCCTTGGATGGCGGTAGGTCCACGACAAAATCTGTGGATAGATGAATCCACGGCTCTTCAGGTGCATGAAACGGCTGGAGAGGCTCCAAGGTCGGCCTACTGTAGGCTTCTGCTGGGCACAGATGGAGCATGAGTCCATGTAGGCACGGGTGTCTGAGATCATGGTGGGCCACCAATTGCAACGCTGGAGCAACCCTAGGGTTCATGTACGTCCTGGATGACCGGCAAGTTTAGAGTCACGCAGCCAGCGCAAGACCCTTTCTCAAAGCCGGCGAGGCACAATAGTTTTCCCAGTTGGAACCATGACAGTGGCTGATAGGTAGATGCAAGCAGGGTCAATTATATGACTGGGATTTTTTGGAAGTGATCAGGATCAAAAGAATGAGAAAGGGAGTCTGCTCGAAGGTTCTTCTCCGCCGGATGGTATCGGAGCTCAAAATCAAATCGAGAGAAGAATAAAGCCCAGCGGGCAGGCGAGCATTTAGATGCTGGGCGTGCTGAAGGTGCTCAAGATTTTTATGGTTGGTATAGATGGTAAACTTAAACTGAGCGCCCTCCAATAGCCAATAACTGTTACGAGCGCGCGCGGGCGCGGTCGTCGTAAGCGGGTGGTGGTGAGCCCTTGGGCCACGGCAGGACTCAAGGAGGAGCCCCAAGCCACACCGTGGGAGGTGAGCTGAGCAGGCATGGTGAGCCAGGCAGGCAGGAACAGAAGCAGGGAGTCCGACCCTCAGCCGGACCTGCATGCCCATGGTAGCCAACACGGGGAAGTTGACTAATGAACGGTCCTCCGACTGTTCCCGGCCCTTTCGGACCTGCCGCAGGGAACGGCAATGGGCAGCAGGCCGGACAGAGGCGAGGGCAGACAGAGTCCTTAAACAGAAGACATCAGACGGGGCAGAAGCAGGCTGAAGCAAGACGGAGACATCAGGACAAGGGCTGAAGCGAGACACAGGAAAGATCCAGGCGAGCAGGAACTCCGATGCTGGGATACTCACATCCGAAGCCCCCTCGGCTGGCAGAAGCTCAAGAGCCCGTGGGACGAATCCCTCCTGTTGGCCACTCCAGGGCCCAACAGGACAGAAGGCTCAGGAACCAGACGAGGACGTAGGTCAAGGCAGAGACACGAAGACATCCGGGCAAGGGCTGAAGCAAGACACTGTAGACAAGGCTGGACGGAAACATTGCACTGTCCATCAGGGCGCCCTACTCAGCCCACCCGTGGGACTGAGTCGCGGACCACCCTGTCCCAGACGCGCCCTACACAGCCCAGGAAGGCTGGTCGCGGACCACGCTGAGAAGGAGGGTGCGGGGAAGACCCAGGCGAACAGGAACTCCGATGCTGGGATACTCACATCCGAAGTCCTTACGGCTGGCAGGCACAGGAACAAACATCTAGGCAGAGACACTGGACAGGGATCCACCAAAGCATATGTAATCACGGAAGACCTGGATCAGCAAGGATACAGACGACTGTAGGACCTGATCCAAAAGGCCCTTTGCAAGTGAACAGAAAGTCCTTAAGTACTGGAGGTAGAAGGCAACTCCCTGGGAGGAGCTTGCCAGGACCGCCCACCGCTGGGCCTATAAGTCAGGTGGAGAGCTGCGGGCCAGCCCCTAGGGAAAGGGCGTCGCCAAACAGGAAGTCCAAACGCTGGCAAGCAAGCCACAGGCACAGCTAGGCCTCTCAGGCCCTGGAGCAAGTCCCGGATGGAACACAGGCGAGGCCCAGGCTTCAGAGCGGCCTCTGGAAGAAGGTAAGAGACCTCCTGTAGCGCAGCAGCAGGGGGGATCGCAACAATAACTCCCTGTCTCCAATGCTATAGTGTTGTTCAGCACGGGAGAACTTATGGGAGAAAAAAGAGCATGAGAGAAGTGTCCCTCGAGTAAAATACTGACTTAGGACTGCCCCATCCCCAATAGCCGAGGCGTCCACCTCGACAACAAAGGGGAGATTTGGGTCCAGTAAGGAAGGCGTTCTTGAGGTCTTGGAAGGCAGCCAAAGCTTCAGGGGACCAGTTTCTTGTATCGCTGCCCTTCCGAGTCATGGCTGTGAGGGGTGCAGCCAGCAAGGAGTAATTCGCTATGAAATGATGATAGTAGTTAGTGAATCCAAGGAACCTTTGGCGTGCCTGAAGCCCCACAGGCTGAGGCCAATCACGAATACCCTTTAACTTACTAGGGTCCATGGTGAATCCTCGCTGGGAGATGATGTAGCCTAGAAAAGAAATGGTGACTAAAACGGAAAATGTCATAATGCCTCTGTATCGCTCCATGGTGAGACCGCACCTTGAATACTGTGTACAATTCTGGTCGCCGCATCTCAAAAAGATATAATTGCGATGTAGAAGGTACAGAGAACAACTCCCCTATGAGGTACAGAGAACAACTCCCCTATGAGGAAAGACTAAAGAGGTTAGGACTTTTCAGCTTGGAGAAGAGACAGCTCAGGGGGGATATGATAGAGGTGTTTAAAATCATGAGAGGTCTAGAATGGGTAGATGTGAATCGGTTATCTACTCTTTCGGATAATAGAAAGACTAGGGGGCACTCCATGAAGTTAGCATGTGGCACATTTAAAACTAATTGGAGAAAGTTCTTTTTCACTCAATGCACAATTAAACTCTGGAATTTATTGCCAGAGGATGTGGTTAGTGCAGTTAATATAGCTGTGTTTAAAAAAGGATTGGATAAATTCTTGGAGGAGAAGTCCATTAACTGCTATTAATTAAGTTGACTTAGAAAATAGCCACTGCTATTACTAGCAACGGTAACATGGAATAGACTTATTTTTTGGGTACTTTCCAGGTTCTTATGGCCTGGACTTCCACTGTTGGAAACAGGATGCTGGGCTTGATGGACCCTTGGTCTCACCCAGTATGGCATGTTCTTATTGTCTTTTCGAATAGGCATTTGTCCAATTTGACAAATAGGTGGTTTTCTCGAAGCCGCTGGAGAACAATGCGGACATTGGCTTGATGGGAATCCAGGTCCTTTGAGAAGATAAGGATATCATCCAGGTACGCGATGACCTTAGTGTATAGGAGGTTGCGAAAGATCTCGTTAATCATCTGTTGAAAGACTGCGGGGGCATTGCAAAGTCTGAAAGGCATGACGAGGTATTCATAATGCCTGTCTCTCGTGTTAAATGCTGTTTTCAAAACATCCTCTGGGCAAATGTGGACTAAATTGTAGGCACCTTGCAGGTCCAACTTGGTGAAGATAGTGGTGCCTTGAAGACGATCAAACAATTCTGAGATGAACAGCAACAGGTATCTGTCCTTGTGGGTAATTGCGTTTAAGCCACGGTAATCAATACAAGGTCTCAAAGACCCATCCTTCTTCGTGACTAAGAAAAAGCCTGTACCCTCAGGCGAGGTGGATGGTTGGATAAACCCCTTAGCCAGGTTTTCTTGGATGTATTCAGTCATAGCTCGGGTTTCAGGAACAGACAATTGGTAGGTTCTACGTCGGGAGGTGTAGGAAAGGCTGAAGAGGTTAGGGCTGTTCAGCTTGTAGAAGAGACTGCTGAGGGGCGATATGATAGAGGTCTTTAAGATCATGAGAGGTCTTGAACGAGTAGATGTGACTCGGTTATTTACACTTTCAAATAATAGAAGGACTAGGGGGCAATCCATGAAGTTAGCAAGTAACACATTTAAGACTAATCGGAGAAAATTCTTTTTCACTCAACGCACAATAAAGCTCTGGAATTTGTTGCCAGAGGAGGTGGTTAGTGCAGTTAGTGTAGCTGGGTTCAAAAAAGGTTTGGATAAGTTCTTGGAGGAGAAGTCCATTAATGGCTATTAATCAATTATACTTAGGGAATAGCCACTGCTATTAATTGCATCAGTAGCATGGGTTCTTCTTAGTGTTTGGGTAATTGCCAGGTTCTTGTGGCCTGGTTTTGGCCTCTGTTGGAAATAGGATGATGGGCTTGATGGACCCTTGGTCTGACCCAGCATGGCAATTTCTTATGTTCTTATGTTCTTATGTTACCCGGTAACAGGTCAATCGGACAGTCAAACTTGCGCAGGGGTGGAAGGATATCTGCCTTCTGCTTAGAAAAGACGTCCTCAAAGTCCGCATAGGGAGGTGGAAGGTCAGAAATGTCTACTGCAAGGTGGACTGCAGGAGAAGGTTCCACCTTCTTCAGGCACTGTTGGCGACAAGCGGAATTCCATTCAATGAGCTGTAAGGCTCCCCAATCAAACTGGGGTGAATGGTGCTGGAGCCACGGCAACCACAAGACTACTGGATGTATAGACTTCTCCAACACTAGGAGTTCAATCTCCTCTTCATGGAGAGCTCCGGTGAATAGACAAACAGGTCCTGTTATCTGGGAGATCCACCCGGGTAGCAGTTTGCTATGGATGGAGGCGATCCGTAGCGGGACTTCAAAGGCATGAGTGGGAATGCCCAGGAGATGGACCAGGTCTTTCAGAAAAAAACTCCCACGAGCTCCGGAATCAACGAGAGCCATGGTTGGGAAGGAATGGGAATTCCAAGTTAGAGTGACAGGTTAAGACAATTGAGGGGCCGGAGTAGTGCCCAACTTCAGGACCCCAACCACACTTAGGCCCTGGACGAATGGGACAAGTCTGGAGGCGGTAGCCAGAAGCCCCGCAGTACAGGCACAGACCAGAATCCCTCCGTCGAAGATGTTCCTCCGGAGTAAGGCGCCCTTGTCCCAGCTGCATAGGTTCCTCCATCTTGGTGGTAGGCAGAACTCCACTGGTAGTGGGTTTTGTAGTAGGAGGAGAGCAGGATTGCTCCACTGTAACACGCCGGGGTGTCCGAACTTCATGGTGACACTCCTGGAGGCGGTGATCAATCCGGCCTGTCAAATCAATAAGGTCCTCTAGGGAGGACGGGAGTTTATGGGCTGTGACTTCGTCTTTCAATTGGGATGAAAGACCACCCAAGTAAATGTCTTGAAGACAATCTTCTTGCCACGCCAGCTCAGAGGTTAGAGTCCGAAACATGATGGTATAGTCATTCAGAGTTCTCCGACCTTGCCACAAGCATAAGAGATTGGTGCTGGCTACAGCCTGCCTGCCTGGATCATCGAAGCGTGACAATTCTTGTAGAAGCAAGTCTGAATGCTCCCATAAGGGAGAAGCCCACACCAAAGCCTTGCCTTCCAAGCGAGAGAGAATAAAAGTAACTTTCGTTAATTTATCCTGGAAGATAGAAGGCTGCAGAGCAAATTGCATATAGCACTGGTTAATAAATCCTCTGCAGAGACGAGGGTCCCCATTAAAACGGGGTGGAGCGGGAAGGGCCAGCAGAGCCCTGGCGGGCAAAGCTGTGGGCGGTGGGCTGACTAGTGCAGACATCGGTGTTGTAGCACTTGCGTGGGTATCCAGTCGAGCATGGAGTCATTTCGACGGAGGATGCCAATGCCTCAAGGAACCGCTGCTGTTCTTGAATCTTCAAGGCCAGACCTGGAATAGCCTGGAGGCGGAAGGCTCCGCCGAGTCCATGATCTTGACAATCTGTTGTGCTGGTGGTGGACCCTTGGCCCGAGGTGGGTTGATGCTACCCGCAGGGTGAGCTCTACGAGTCCCCACCATCGGGAGGTGGAGCAGGCTAGGACACGGAGGCCGACTAGAGCTTCGCCCAATACAGCCCTCATTTCCCGTAGGCTGAGCCCTTGGGTGCTGGGGCTGGCTGGGCTTAGGCGGGCCTTCGTACGATGACTTCCAATTGGTGGTGACAAGGGTACGCCAGGGACCAGCAGAGGAAACAGACCAAGGATGGTCTAGATGAGGCAGGGTTTCAAAGACATGGACGCTGACAAGAACAGAGTAGAACAGGAGTCATCCAGGTAATAATAGGCTGAAGCCTGAGAGGCCAAGTCTGTAGGATACTGAAGAAAAGATCAAGGCAAGCTGGAGTCAGGGCAGGTGGCACACAGGTAAGGTACCAGGAAGGAGAGCAAGGGTCAGAGCCAGAGGATCAGTCCAATCATAGTCTGACGAAGCAGAGTCAATACCAGAGGATCAGTCCAAGTGTGGTCCAGCAAAGCAGGGATCAGTTCTAGACGATCAGTCCAACCGTAGTCCAGCGAAGCAGGGGTCAGTACCAGAGGATCAGTCCAAGCGTAATCTGATGAAACAGGGGTAAATACCAGAGGATCAGTCCAAGGGAACAAGGAGGAGACGAAGAAGCGAACAGGAACCAGGAACGATGAGCAACGAGCACATGAGCAATCGTGGAGACCTGTTGCCAAGGCAGGGAACACGTGGTTGGGCCTTGTCTTATATACAGAGGCCTAGTGACGTCATCATCTGGGGCCGCGGGCTACTTTGCATGCATGCGCGCCTAAGCCAGGGCCTGGAGGAAGCAGGATGGCGGCATCACTCCGCGGCCCATGCGGGCAGGCCCACTGGGTGCATGGAGGAATCGTGGAGGAGTCGGAAGTGGCAGAGGAGGCTGCAGGCGCTCGGGGACGGAAGTGGCTGCCCACCGCCGTGAGCAAAGGTGAACCAGGGCTTACAGCTGGATTCCTGGGGTAAGTAGGCCCGGGAGCAGGTCTACCATGGCCAGGACGCTTAACATCAGTTCCGGAGGCACCATACCAAGCACATTCCACCTCTGGGGAGACCACGGGTCCCTCACATGTAGGGACACCATCTCAGAAAAGTGAGGGACCAATTAAGATCAAGCTGAGGAGGAAGTCTCTCCCTGATCATGGGGAGAGCTTTGAAACTCTCAGCAATGGGGAGGCAAGGGATGATGAGCATCCAGATGATGAGTCTATAGGTAGTGCAGAGCCTGCAGACTCTGAGGCTCCCATCATCCCAAAGCAGGAAATCCTTCAGTTCCTGGAGGAGACCCTATATTTCAGTAAGAAGGAGTGTTTGGCATTGGAGAAGTGGCCAGATGCAGAGTTGCTGCAGTGATTGGTCTAGGCTATTCTCCAAGCCAACCAATTGGCCAAACTGTATGGGAAGGCTGAACACGGCTGTCTCCGTAACTTTTATAACAGCCTCAAACACAAGTAAGGACTTGAGAACAACATTGACAGAAGATGGCTTTTAGCAGAGGCACACTCAATGTCAAGAGCTGTAGAGTGGGTCTCCAGAGACTCCAGGTACGCTGTGAATTTCCTCCATGAAACTCACACCTCTCCAGCAGGTGAGGACAACTGGCTGCTGGAGTGACACAGCAGTGTTTTCTTTAACCACTTCACTGCTACATCTTGTGGGGTGATGACACTGTTTGCAGAGACATTTCAGCCTGAGGTGCATGTCAGGGTCCAGCTCGAGTGTGAAATATTTAATTTCCTTAATGTGTACACTCTGAGTGCAGGGCCCAGTAGGCAGCAGTTCTTCAGCCAGATGTTAACTTATCTTGACAGCTTGGAGGTCGACGAAGGGAGGGATTTTAATTGCACTCTCAAGGCCCTGGACAGGAACAGCCAGGAGCCACACCAGGGCTTGTTGGCTGTCCTGAGTGAGTTAGTCTGCCACTTCTCCCTGGTTGATGTCTGGAGAGAACACCACCCCGAGTCAACTTTGTCAGGGTAAGAGAGGGTGTGGTGTCCCAATGCCGAATCAACTGGCTCTATATATCTAGCCACCTGACCTCACGAGCCTGGTCCAGTGCCATTAGACTGGCACTGTTCACAGATCACAATGTGGTGACTGTGACGGTAGGCCACAGAGAAAGCGGAACCCTGGTCAGCCTATCGGCATTTTAACAACTCCTTACTGGAGGACCTGGGCTTTGTACCATCAGTTTGGGAATTTTGGGATGACTGGCATTGCTACAAGGCAGACTTCTCCTCACCAATTCAGTGGTGGGACATGGGAAAGGTCCATTTCAAAATCCAGAAGTGCAAGTGGGAGGCACAATGCTGGGCTCGAGGTGTTACGGTTGTGGACCCTTGGGCCGGTTGGGACAGTGGATGGTGCGCTGTGGAGGACCACACCAAGCGTCCCAACCGGGAGGCAGCTCGGAGGACTCAGGGAAGGCCTCGGGCCTGGGACAAGGTGGAGTCCTATGCGACCAAGGACTAGGCGGCGGCAGAGAGGACGGACGAGGTTGGGCCCTGGTGACTGACGAGTCTTCACCCTGGAGACCGGTACTCCCCCGGGAGGAGCCCGTAGGAGTCCAGCCGCTGGGACTTTTGGAGATTCACCCTGGAAGCTGGAACCCCTCCAGGAGGAGCCCGTGGGAGCCCAGCCGCTGGGACTTACGCGAATCTTCAGGGCCAGTGAGCACCAGGTACCCAAGGAGCAACGAAACCCAAGGATGAGGTCCAGGAACGAAGCCGAGTCGGAAGCCGAGAGTCGGAGGTGAAACCAAGCCAGGGATAAGACAGAAGACGGAGTCGTGGACGAAGCCAGGGTCAGAAGCCAGGAATCAGAAGACAGAGTCAGAAGCCAATGGATCAAGCTGAAGTGGAGTCGTGGACGAAGCCAGGGTCAGAAGCCAGGAATCAGAAGACGGAGTCAGAAGCCAATGGATCAAGCTGAAGCGAAGTCGTGGACAGAGCCAGGGTCAGAAGCCAGGAATCAGAAGACGGAGTCAGAAGCCAATGGATCAAGCTGAAGCGGAGTCGTGGACGGAGCCGGGGTCAGAAGCCAGGAAACAGAAGATGGAGTCGAATACTCAGGACAAGCAGCAACTAGATACTCTGGGGGCAGAGGAACCTCATTGCAAGGCACTGGAGTGATCTAGGTGCAGGGTACTTTTACCCTGAGGGCGTCTGACGTCACCTACTGCAGGACTGAGGTTTCCCCGTGCTGGCCCCTTTAAATGGAGCTCCTCCCCGCGCTCGCGTCAGGGGGTGGGGCCAGCCGCGCCGGACCGTCAGCGTCTCTCCCGAGGAGGGAGAGATGCACTGGAGGGCCTGCAGGTCCGAGGAGCCCCCGAAACGGCCTGGGCCGCCCCCGAGGTAGGTGGAGGGACTGGGGCACGGCCCGGGACCGAAACACGAGGAGCTAGAGGGGGAAATGCTAGATCTTGAGTAGCGCCTGCCTGGGCTCAGGGACCAAGTTCTTCAGAGACTGTACACTGAGAAAAAGAGCTCCCTCTGGGACTTAGTCGAGTGTCAGATCCGGGGGGCTTACATCAGGTCAAGTATCCAAATCCTTCTAGAGATGGATCGTGGCTCATGCTTCTTCTACGGGTTGGAGAGAAGAAGATGCAGATAGCTTGCCTTCTATCTGCAGACGGGTCTCTCCTTAACAATCTGGAAAATGTTCAATCCAGAGCTAGAGAATTATACTTGATGCTCTTCTCTCTGAATCCAATTTACCCGAATGCTTGCAGAGTTTTATCGGAGGGCTTCCCACAGTGACAGGGAGTGGCTGGACAGAGCTCTTAATCTGGCTGAGCTCTCTGAAGCCCTAAGTTTAATGCCTTATAATAAGTCTTTGGGCATCGACGGGCTGACCGTGGAGTTCTATCGTCACATCTGGAGTGAGTTAGGACCCGACTTCCTGTAGATCCTAGAAGAAGCCCTCAAGAATGGGCAGTTACCACTGTCATGCCATCGCACATTGTTAACTCTAATACCTAAGAAGGGAGATCTGTACAAAGTGAAGAACTGGTGCCCAGTCTCGCTGCTCAGCGACTATAAAATCATAGCCAAATCCAACTTGCTGTGGTTTAAGTCTGTGCTAGTCAACGCGATTCACTCTGACAAGTTCTATATGATCCCGGCCAGACCATATTTGATAACATCTGTTTGGTCCAAGATCTGATTAATCTTGCTTACAAGACTGGTCTGTTGATCGCTCTTCTCATTGTTAACCAGAAGAAGGCAAAGATCACAGATACCTCATAGAAACCCTGCAGGCATTTGGTTTCGGCCCACACTTCATGGGTCTTCCCCAACTCCTGTACAGCTCTTCAGAGTGCCTTGTGGAGGTCAATTAGTCTCTGACAGTGTCTAAGAACATAAGAACATAAGGAACTGCCATACTGGGTCAGACAAAGGGTCCATCAAGCCCAGTATCCTGTTTCCAACAGTGGCCAATCCAGGCTACAAGTACCTGGCAAGTACCCAAGTATCCCATGCTACTGGTGCTAGTAATAGCAGTGGCTATTTTCTAGTCAACTTGATTAATAGCAGGTAATGGATTTCTCCTCCAAGAACTTGTCCAAACCTTTTTTAAACCCAGCTACACTATCTGCACTAACCACATCCCCTGGCAACAAATTCCAAAGTTTAATTGTGCGTTGAGTGAAAAAGAATTTTCTCCTATTAGTTTTAAATGTGCTACATGCTAAGTTCATGAAGTGCCCCCTAGTCCTTCTATTATCCGAAAGAGTATTTATTTATTTAAAATTTTTTCTATACCGTCGTTTAGTGATATACCATCACAACTGTTTACAAATAGGCACATAAATAAATTCAAGATGGATTGCACTCTAACTAGGGGTGCCGCAGTTGTTCAGATACATGATTCAATATTATAAGCTATATGTAAAGTGTATTAAAATTCCCTATATGGGCTAACTGTAGATGCGGTATACTGTAATTCTTTAACTTAATTCTTAAGTGTGATAAAATAAAAATAAAAATAAAAAATAAAAACACACATATGTTCTCAGGTGACTTTTGCTTGTGCGTATAAGTCCTTTTCTTGTTTCTGATTCACATCTACCCATTCTAGACCTCTCATGATTTTAATTTGTTTCTGATTCACATCTACCCATTCTAGACCTCTCATGATTTTAAAGACCTTTATCATATCCCCCCTCAGCCATCTCTTCTCCAAGCTGAACAGCCCTAACCTCTTTAGTCTTTCCTCATAGGAGAGCATTTCCATCCCTTTTATCATTTTGGTTGCCCTTCTCTGCACCTTCTCCATTGCAACTATATCTTTCTTGGCATTCAGGTGAAGAGTGCGTCAAGAGGGCCCCTTGTTGGGGCAACTGTATGGACTGGCCATCGAGCCTTTCCTGCACCTCCTATGCAGGAGACTCACTGGACTGGTGCTGCAGGAACCTGAGATGTGGGTCACCCTTTTGACATAGGCTGATGACATACTTCTCGTGATCTGAGACACAGTTGATCTACTGATGACACAGGTGTGCCAGCAGGTGTACTCTACTGCATCCTCAGCAAAGATCAACTGGACCAAATATTCTAAGCTTTTAATAGGATGACAGGTGAATATGCTTTCCAAAGCTTTTCATCATCTAGCTTGGAGCAGAGAGATATTGCAATATTTAGGAATCCAACTTAGACTGCTGAGATCATGCCCCTGTCAACTAGGGCAAGCTGGAAAACAATGTGGGCACTCACCGGAGGTTGTGGACAGGTCTGCTCAAGTTGTTATCCCTCAGTGGAAGGGCCTTGGTGATCAACCATCTAGTAGCAAGCATGCTCTGGCACTGGTTGATTGCCCTGAGTCTGATCCTTGAGTTTCTGGCCCAGTCCCAGAAAAGGTTGCTAGATTTCTTCTGGACCAGGAAGCACTGCATCTCTGCATGTGTTCTGAGCCTCCTGTTGCATCCGTCGGTCTCAGACAGCTTCGACCTCTGTGCCTCACCTTTCTCTCTGCTCTCCCCGCTAGCCTTGGGAAGATGGTTACCGCCGTATCTGCAGGCCGCTCTCTCTGGTGTCCCTGGAACGGCAATGGCAAGGCAATCCGCCATGTTTCTCCTGAGGGCCTCCTAGGGTGCGCGTGCGCACGCCACCCACGTCTTTATCCACGTCATGGCGGGATCCTCGGGGGTGGCCCTCTCAAGTGACGTCATGCCATCCGGGTATTTAGCCTGCCCTTCGTTTGCTAACAAATCGAGTTAGCAAGGATTGGACTTGTCTGGTCTAAGCTACTCTGCCGCTTCCCTGCTGCCGCTGGATGCTCTCTCTGCCCTTCAGGGTAATTCTCTAACCTGGGAACCTGCTCCTCGGGGGCCCTTTGCTTTCTTTCAGGTGGCTATCAGGGATCAGGTACTCGCTCCTCGAGGGTCTGCTCTCCCTGCCTCAGTGCCTGTATTCAATTACTTCTGCCTGCTGGGATCTCCATCTATACAGCTACCAACTTAGTGAGTAATCTAACATTGTCAGTCTGTCTCATCTACAGATCAGCACCGGGAACCTGCATCCTGCACTCCCTATACTATCATTGTGAGACTGGTCTCCTCTGCCGAGGGCCCCTGGACTGCTACCTCTGGGTCACCTCACTACTGCCACCTCTGGTGATATCATTCTGCTGTATAATAAAAGACAAATCTCTATGTTTACGTGTCTAGAGTTTAGCCTAGTACTGTGGATCCTCATGGGGCTCCTCCCCGTGGGAGTGGTCATCACCACAGTACCCAAGAATCCACTCCAACACCTCAAACCCATAACACAGCATATACCAAGGCCTACTGGGGAACTGAGTTGCAGAATCCTGCATGGTGCTGTCAGCACAGGTGAGTTTTAAGCCCATTAATGGACTCTTCACCCTCACCATGCAATCTGTCTTTCATGTGTTTCTCCTTTGTGCCAGAATGCAGCCCATTTTTCATTTAATTAAAAACCTGCTCCTGCAGTTCTGGCTCCATGTCTCTCTTCATATGTTTATTTTTGGCTGTACCAAGTCCTAGACCCCAGCTTACAGAGCAAGGGATCTCCTCGTCCACCTCTTACTGACCAACAACTGAATGGGAAGGCATCCATGGACTTTGAGATCCTATTCCAGACACTGGTGCACTCCCATCTCAGAGCACAGCACTACATCTTAGTGTCTAGCAGCTCATCGGATTCCTTCGCCAGCCAGGGGGCACTGAATAATGTGCTCTGCTCACCCCCTGGGCCCCCGAATTATGCAATATTTGTCTCCCTGTGCACTATATTTCATTTTTGAGTTACAGGCACATTCATTGTTTTCTATTTCATTTTACTTTAGATTGGTCATTTTTTCTTAGTTCCTTTTGAGGAGAACTAAGTTCTGTTTTACTGCTCTGATGTCACCACCAGGTAGTATCGGACAGTGACCAATCTGAAATAGACCTGCTGCAGCCTTTCCTGGTGCAGTCAAGGAGCCGAGCACATTTTGTTTGAGTGAGTTTCATTTTCAGGTTTTTACTGTTCATTCTCTTATACAAGCCCTGTTAATTTTTTTTGGAGCCCAGGTTTACTTTCTCATTTATGCTTTTCACATATATTTCATTTATTGTTATAGTTAACTAGCAACTGTACCCATTCTATGCCCGGGCAGCGAGCCTTTTTGTTGGCACATATGCTCTTGTATGGAAGCGTTAGCTGATAAGGAAACACTAAATCGTTTTCACCCAGAGCAAGGGACGTGGAGGCACATTTGCTAAAGCCAAGGCTGGCAAAGTTTATTTACCAAGCTGTCTCTCGCACTCACCCACCCCTCCTCCTCCTCTCACACACGCATTCTCTCTCACCGGCATCCCCCTCCCCTCATATAGGCTCCCTCTCTCTGAAACCCACACTCAAGCATCCCCCCACCCACCCTCTCTTACCTCCCATGCTCTTTCTCACACCCTCCCCACCCCCCTCTTACCAACCATGCTCTCTGTCACCCCCCCTCTCTCACACACACATTCTCTCTCACCGGCATCCCCCCCATGCTCTCTCTCACCCCCTCCTGCTCTCTCTCACATTCCCCTCCCCGACACACATTCTCTTTCACTGGCATGCTGTGGGACCCGCGCCGTTCGTGGTGAAAATGAAGGCCCGGCGCGCTGTTCGCAGCGAAGATGAAGGCCTGGCGCGCTGTTCGCGGCTCACAGAGGCCTTCCATTTTCGCCTTGAGCAGAAAATAGCAGCAGAGACCCCAGCATGCTGCGAACGGAGCGTGTCCCGTGGCACACGGTCCATATGCGGCGAAGATGAAGGCCCGGGCGCGCTGATCGCGGCACATGGGGGCCTTCCTTTTTCACCGGGAACGGCTTGCGGGCCTTCATCTTTGCCGTGAATGGAGCATGTGCCACGGGACGAGCTCCGTTCATGGCATGCCAGGGTCTCCTTTGCTATTTTCTGCCTGTCCCGCGATGGCTTCTGTCCTTCCGGTTTTGAATAGTCTTCCAGCGAGGGAGGAAATCTGTGGGAAGGAGGAATTCTGCGCAAAATCTGCATTCCGCAGTAGCGCTGAATTCCCCCAGGAGTTCCTCTTGTAGCTGGTGTTGTGACATGGCTGCTGTACGGCGTGTTTGAGCCTCCAAGGCGGCCAGGGAGCCGTCTGCGCCATCTATCAGAAGGCTGGGGAACATGCGTAAGCACTGACGGACACACTACCAAGCCCGATACATTATAGCGCCATCTATCGGCGGGCTGGGGAACATGCGTGAGCACTGTCGGACACAATACCAAGCCTGATATATTATAGCGCCATCTATCGGCGGGCTGGGGAACATGCGTAAGCACTGACGGACACACTACCAAGCCCGATATATTATGGATTAAAAAAAATTAACACTTAAAAGGACCCCTCACTCCCCTTTCATTTTACACAAAGTTGTTTCAACTGTAGTCCCCATTGCTTATATTTTAAAAGAAAATACAGCCTGGGCAATGGGGAAGAAGCAGCCTCCAGCAAAACTGGGAAATGCAAGTTGGAAATCAATGCCAAAATCGAACATCCATCAACTTCTGGCTGGCATCCCAAAAACAAATGTTCCCCTGGCATCTCCAAATGCTGCATCCCCAAAGCATGCAGCCTCTATCCCAGCAGTGGCTCACAATAAAGCCACACCTGCCACAGCTGAGTTCACCACTTTTGCTCCAGCACTGTCAACTGCTGGAATAAAGAACCCTCTATTGAGGGAATCCATAGTGGCTGGCACTAAGTTCCTTGCTATTATCACCATCATCAATGCCTCAGTCCCATCCACAGCTGAGGCAGCTACTCTGGCTGATGAGACCCCCTCTCCTTCCACCTCAGAGAGACAAGCACTTTCCCTACTGCTGCTACTATGATAATAGCCCTCAGGCAGCAGCAGGCATAGAAAAGGCAGGGATCAGGCCTACAATTCCTTCCCTATCATTGCATCCACCTCTTCTGTGATCAAACCGCTGCTGGCTAGATCCTATGCAGCAGCTGGTGGTTCTGCAGAGAGGAAAGAAGGACAGACGCAGCAGTCAGCATTAGGAAGTAGGGCCCCTCCCCCAGATAAGGTACGGTACCTACCTCTGCCATGGTCTAACCCAGAGGCATGGGGTCCAGATGCCTGTCAATGGGAGGGGCAACTGTCAAGGCCCACATAATGATATTAATGACAGTGGTGCGTCATGCTGCCATTGTGATAGCTGGCAGAATGTATGGAAAAAATAGTCATTTTCCTCCAAACATTAGCTGCCACACATGTGGCAATTGTGAGCAGTATGGCAGTGCAGGAAGTTTTCATACTAATAGAGCCTCTGGAGGTCCCTGAAATTAGAATGGTGCTAACTAATTTATCACCCTATATTCCTGCAACAGTACTGATGAAGAAACAGCACACCCTGCTCTCCCATTATTGTGATACCACTGGGATGCAAGAAGAGAATCAAATGCCATGTCCTGTTCTATAGACTGCAGGTGACCATGAAACTGTCTTGGGGAAGGGGGACCTATATACAATCTATTATAGCACATTAGACATGAGGTGCCTTCTGTGCCCCAAGGCAAAGAAAACCAGCAAGTTTGCCACCGCTAAGCCTCCCTCCTCTGCAACTTCCTCATCTGCAGCTGCTGTCAGTATCCCAGCAGCTTCAAAGCCCTCTATCCCAAAATCCACCTGTGCCTCTGAGAGCCAAAATCCTAGTGTCTCTTATGACACCACCAGGGCACACATCTCCACTGCTATTTATTTATTAATTATTTATTATATACCGCACAACAGATTCCAGATCTGGCCAGAGCAGCTCACAATTAAAATATTATATAAAAATTGCAATCAATGTAACAATCCTTCTTCACTGTAAAATTACCCCCCCCCCCTTAAAAACGAACCATCATTCCCAATTTAACAACTCCACAGACATATACCTATCCCAAATGTGGACCACCCGCTGTACCTCAAAAAGACTTATCAGAGACCCATACTATGATGGAAAAAGCCATGCCTTCACCTTTTTCCTAAAACTGAGATAATTTGTTTCTACTCTCACCTCCAAAGGTGCCAAAGTCCACAATTCTGGTCCATCTACTGAAAACCTTCCTATTTGTCACCTTGCGCACCTCCTGCCTAGTCAGAACCAATGCCAAGGCTGCCGTTTTTGACCATAAATTTTGGGTGGGGGCATACATATTTCCTGATCTTATTTTGTAAATAGCAAGCACCCACCCCATGTAAGCCTTGTACATCATTGCCATTAGCTTGACCTCTTTTCAACTGGTAACCAGTGAAGGCTCATTAATAGCAGTGTCACATTCACCACAGCTACAGTTACCCACCAAATGGATACAACCACCTGAGCCAAGGAACAGTAGGCCTCCACAAGGGAGACCTCCATTGTAATCTCAAAGGTCCCCAAGGCCATCACAAAAGTGTCCCTTACTGCCAGATATGGCAAAAAAATGAAAACTTTCCCATGGGTTCCAAACAAAGTGGTTAGGAAAACTGACAAAGCAAGCTGAAGGGAAGATGAGGGTGCAGCTTCCCAACTTTCCATCTCATAGAGAACAGCCCTCACCCCATTACCTCTGAGGCAGTTACCCCTGTGAATTCTGCATTGCAGGGGTATAACTCCAATAAAAATATGGCAGCCACCCCAGTGTTGCCAACATTGGCAGATGCATCAACTGCCCCTCCAGTTTCAGCAGAGGGGGCAGGGGCAGCCTTTGGTAACTTGGCTGTTGCCAAGGAAGAAAGGGAGTAGGTGAAACAGATTGAACAACCACCTTTTCCTGTCACTGTTTGCACCCCAACCAACTCCCATGGAAGAAACATCTAACCCACCCTGAACCCATCACTGTTCACTCTCTCCTTGACAGGAGGAGGAAGGGAGGGAGATAACACATGGGAAGAGGGAAAGGGAGGAGACAGGAGTAAAGTGGGTGTCAGACAAACATACAGGGGAGGAAAAATCTGCTCCCAAAGTCAGGAGAAGGATGCTAGTCCCTTATGGGACAGGGGTCTCAGGATTGGACCCAGAAGAACCAGGTTCAATTACCAGCAAAGACCAGGATCCGCTTAAAATATTAGAAACCCCCTAGCAGTTACATCATCTTTGATGTGATCCCTGGAACCAACTCTCTTGGGTAGAGAAAGTCCTATACCACTCTCATGGCTCATGGGTATGGAGAATCCTTCTCCTGGTGGAACCTCTGAGGCAAGTTCTTACTCCTCTCTCCAGTCAAAACCAGCTGGCTTGCAGGCCTCTGAGCTTTGTGTGGTTGAGAAAGATGGGGAAAGCCTCTCAGGGCTACCACCTGGCCAAATTGAGAGCCAGGCCCGAACCCAGTTATAGATACCAGAGTTGATTTACTCAACACAGCCAATTCAGCCTTGGGAAATGTGAAGCCAGAGAAAATGACTGAGGAGAAGGGATCGCCAGACTCTGAGAGACCCCTGACCTAGCCAGGAGACTGACTTCATGTAAGCACTCATTGCCAGGATGCTAGAAGGAGAGGAAGCAACTCCTTGAAGTTTGCCCCTACCATCACTACTGGATCTCCCAAGGCCCCATCAATGATGACCATATCCCCTCCAGATGAGCTAATGGAGAAAGTACCCATCACGTTACTTGAGGTATTCTCCTTTGCTCTAGAGGTAGGGTACCATGGCTAGTTTCTCCAGCTTCCACTTCTGGGGAGACTGCAGGACTTTCACATATGTTGATACCATCATGGGGCAAGTGAGGGACCACTTTAAATAAAATTCAGGAAAAAGTATCTTTCATATCAGAGGGAGAGGTTCAAAATCCTCAGCACTGGGGAAGCAAGGGATGATGACTAGTCAATTGGTGAGTCTGTAAGTAGTGCAGGGCCTGCAGACTCTGAGGTTTCTATCATCCCTGCACAAGAGATTGTCCTGTTCTTGGAGGAGACTGTACACCAAAAAAAGAAGGTTCAATTGGCACAGGAACTGTGGCTAGATGTGCAGTTGCTGAGGGGTAACCCTGAACTATTGTCTGGGCCAACCATTGGGCCAAACTATACGGAACAGCCAAACATGGCCATCTAAGCACTTTTTCTTCCGCTACCTAAGCTATTTAATATATGTATATTAGTTTCATTAAATCTATGGTAACCCTCCGCTACCCTCCCCCCCACCTTCCAACCCCCCTTCCAACCCCCTTCCAATCCCTCATTCCTACCCCCTCCCTCGGAATACCTTGTTACCCCAAAAAGCCAACTCTTATCAGTTCTTACCAGTTTTTGACACGTTACTCCCCATGCTTAAGCTGTATCCAAGTTTTTATCTCCCCCTGTTCTATGTAAGACAACTTTGTCACTGTTTTTATGGTTGCAATGTAAACCGGAGTGATAATTAACTCTGTTATTTGAACTTCAGTATAGAAAAGTTATAAATAAATAAATAAATCTACAAAAGTCTCAAGTCCTTCCAGTAAGGACTGAACAATTTTCTTGAAAGAGGATGGCCACCATATATACTTGTGTATAAGTCGATCTCATGTATAAGTTGAGGTTATTTTTTGGGCAACAAAATCAAGAGTTTTCTGTGACCCGTGGATGTCGAGGGTAAAACCTAGGGGGGCTTATGAAATGGTGAAATCATATTAAGAAACAAACTGGTAACTTAAGAAAATTGCTTTTATTTATTTTTTAAAAGCAGAATAAAGTGTCTCATAAGAAACATTATCATTTAACAACTTAAGAAAATCTCTTTTATTTACCAGTAGTTATTAAATGAAGAATAAAATGCCGTATTCAAATCCTTCCAAGTCCGATTCTTCATCGTCGAAATGTCCAAATAAATTGTGGAACTGTTCTTTGTTGATGCTATCAGCATAAATGCTGTCTTCACTGTCTCCATCTGTTGAATCATCATTCAATTCTGATTCATTGTTGTGTCCGTCAGTGCTAGACGACTTCGCCCCATTTGTCTCACTTTGTTCACAGCTCCTCTCGCTTCCCTTGGGAAAATGGCTACCGCTGCGTCTACAAGCCGACCTCTCCGGCGTCCCCGGAATGGCTATGGTGCTGCCTCCCACCATGCTCCTCCCAAGGGCCTACTAGGATGCGAGCGCGCATGCCACCCACGTCTTTATTCCAGCATTGGTGCAAACCTCTACTGATGGCACGCCATCCGGGTATATAGTCTGTACTAAGTTGCTAGCTCATTGAGTTAGCAAAGGATTGGTCTCGGCCGGTCTAAGCTACTCTGCCGCTTCCGTGCTGCCGCTGGAAGCTCTCTCTGCCCTTCAGGGTATTGCTAACCTGGATACCCACTCGTCGGGGACCCTCTGCTTTATTTCAGGTGCCTTACAGGGATCAGGTACTTGCTCTTCGAGGGCCTGCTCTCCCTGCCTCGGTGCCTGTACCATCTTCTTCAACCTGATGGAATCGCATACCTACAGCAACCATCTAGTGAGTAATCTAACTCTCAGTCTATCTCATCCACAGTACTTCCTTGCTGGGAAATCTACACCGGAATTCCCCTATACCAACGGGGTGATAAGGGTCCCCTCTGCCGAGGATCCTGAGACTGCTACTTCCAGACTACCTCACTACTGCCACCTCTGGTGTTATACTTCAAGCTGTATAAATAAAGGACTAACTCTGTGTTTGTGTGTCCTGTGTTTAGCCCAGTACTGTGGTGCCTCATGGGGCTCCTCCCTGTGGGCGTGGTCATTTGCCATAGTACCCAAGAATCCACCCAAACACCGCTTACCCATAACATTCATCTTTGTCTTCATAGATGGCATCATCTTCTAATCCATCCATAGCATTGCTAATGCCACATTTCTGGTGGAACTGATTCTCAGGCATCCTTTACCCATTTCATTAACAAATCAATGTCTGGTTTCATCAGGTTCCCTCCTTTTGTTAACTTTGCTTGACCAAAACACATCCATTGTTGCCACATATGCCACAATTGTCCTTGAAAGGCTTGTTTAGAAGACATCTAATGGCTGGAGCATTGATGTCAGACCTCCTGGAATCACTGCTAACATGGTCGCTATTTTCTTCGCCTCACTCTTTACATCCTCTGTTATATGTGCACAGAACATATCCCACACCAGTAGTGATGATCATTTTCCTAGTCCCATGCCTGGTCACCTACCCACACATCGCACAGCCACCATTTCATTCCCTCCTCATCCATCCAACCTTTAGGATGAACTTGAACAGTTATGCCTGCTGGAATTTTTAGTTCTTGAGCATCGTTTTCCTCTTGAATATTACCACTGGACGCAGTTTTGTGCCATCTGCCAGGCAAGACAGGAACACCATGAAATGGGTTTTTTCATGACCAGTTGTTTTTACAAGTATGGTCTTCTCACCAATGTCAGCTACAGTGCGATTTCCAAGTGTTGTGTTCCGCGGCCGTGATCCCCTACATCACCTGCGACGGCGGGGCCGCCATGGCAGCATCGGGGGGGGGGGGGGGGCAGCAGGAATCCAGCCCCAGTCTCCCCCGCACATTGGCGCGGAGCTTCGCAGGGACTGCCGGGCTGAGAGGCGTCCCTGCTCCTCCCTGGCGGCATCAGGCCGCTTTGCTCTGCGGCCGGGAATCCAAGATGGCTGCCATGTTCTTAGGCACGAGGCCGCGCCTCCCTTCAGAATTTAAAGGGACCTCATTCCCTAAATTGACTACACCTGCTCCTAATGGGCTAGTCACAGGGGAAGTATAAATAAGACTTCCTCCGCTCACTCTTCGACTTGGCAACTTCGTTGTTCGAGTCTGCTTGCTTCGGTGAATCTTCTGGTGCTTCGGATCCTTGATTCCTGGTTCCTGTTTTTTCCTCGGTGATTCCTCGGTGTGTGACTTCGGATTGGCAAGCGGTGATTCTTTGGTGTGTGACTTCGGATTGGCAAGCGGTGATTCTTTGGTGTATGACTTCGGACTGGCAAGTGGTGATCCCTCGGTGTGTGACCTCGGACTGGTAAGCGACGACCCTCTGGTACTCGACCTTGGACTTCCTCCGGACCATCATCTCCAAGGGCCCCACCTAAGTCCCAGCGGCCCGGGTCCCTAGGGGCTCCTCCCGGGGGACCGCATGCTTCCAGTGGCGAAGCTCCAGTTGGCCCTTGCACTGACCTCATGACTCCTCGACCTCTCAAGGGTCCACCTAAGTCCCAGCAGCTCGGGTCCCTAGGGGCTCCTCCCAGGGGGACCATGGGCTTCCAGTGGCAAAGACCCAGTTGGCTTCTCTGACGTCACGACTCTTCGCTTTCTCCAAGATCGCCTCAGTCTTCAGTGCCGAGGGTCAGCCAGTCCCATCTTCTGTTCCGCCTTGCCACCCGACAGTGGAACCTAAAGACCCACCTCCTAAGGTGATACCATCCTCCCGTCGGTCCAAGGGTTCACAAGCCTGACCATAACACCAAGCATATCAAATGTCATCGCTGTTTCATCTATATTGCCAATGTTATTCATATCAAAATGACTCTTTATTCTCTGCTGAATAATGAATTTGTGGAATGAACATATCTTTTCATCAAGCTCTTTAGGCAGTTTCTGTGAAATCTTTGTGTGCTGATGAAGGCATAATCCATATCGGTTCATGAACTGTGAACACCAACCAGACAATGCTGTAAATTCTTTCAGACGTTCGGTCACTGAATATTTTTCTTCTTTTGCCATTTCAAGGGCATGAATCCTAATGCTTGCACGAGTCACAATGTAGCCATTGTCTGCATTCCATTACCCAGTCATTCAAATCCTTTTCCATTCCTTCAAAAGGCACAATTTTGAAATGTAAGGCTTTCTTTGACTTTAGCATTTCTAGCAGCTTTTCCAATCTCTGACGAGTTTTTCACTAATGTCAAATTCTCTTTCAGTTACACAATTATTGGCCTCCTTTGCACATTCAGTAACCTTCATTTTCAGTGAGGCGGTATAAGATGCTCTCTTTTTCTTCTCAGAGTTCATTTTCCTGAGAGTAAGAAGTCATTATTCCAATGGTTATCCCTGCTATTTGAATCCTTACCTCCCTCCCACATGGCTGCCCCTATTTGAATCCTTCCCTTCTTCCCCCAAGGCTGTCCCTGCTGTATGAATCCTTCCCCCTGCCCCATGGCTGTCCCTGTCTGAATCATTCGCTCGCTTCCCCTCCCGATCCCTTAACTCATCAGCTGCTATCAGGATGATGACAGCATTTGCAATTGCTAAGGAAAGTCCTCCCTCCTCCCCAGAACTCCTCTGAATCCCTTAACTCAACCACTCGCTGCTGCTATGAGGACGATGGCAAACTTGCAGTCACTCAGGCATGTCCTTCCTCCTCCCCCATGGGGTCCCAGTGGCGCACTTTGAACCATGTGGTTCTAAGTGTACCAATCAGCCCCTGGCTTGGGAGGAGGGAGAATGTGCCTGTAGAACCTCAAGTCCTGTCATCGTTCTGATAGTAGCGAGCAGGTGAGTTAAGGAATAGGGAGGGGGTGCAGAGGAGAAGCTGTCTGAATGGGACACCATGGGGGGAGAAGAGAGGATGTGCCTTAGCTACTTCAAGTGCCGTTGTCGTCTTCCTCTTAGCAGCAGGTGAGTTAAGGGATCAGGATCTTGAATTGCTGGCATTATTGTGGATTGACCCTTGGATAAGACAACCGTGATTTTAAGGACTGATTTTTGAGGTAAAAATTTTTGACTTATACACAAGTATATACAGCTCACATAGGCACACTGCATGTCAATCACTGTAGAGAAGATTTGGGAGACCTCAGGTGTTCACTTTCTTGTGAAGGGAGGAATATGCTGTGAGATTTCTCCAGGAAACCCATACCACTCCAGCAGATGAAGCTAACTGGCTGCTGGAGTGCTGCGGTAAGCATCCACAATTCTCTATGTGAAAAAATACCTGCTAACATTGTTCCTGAATGTACCATCTTGGAGCTTCATATTGTGAACCCTAGTTTCTACAAGCTTCTTTTCTATTGAAAAAGTTTGGCTTCCAGTGCAATAATACTTTTCGGATATTTAAATGTCTGTATTATATCCCCTCTGTCTTGCCTTTCTTTTAGGGTATATATATTATGTTCCTTCAGTATCATCTCATACAAACCGTATGCTATTTTGGTTGCTCTTCTCTGGACCATCTCTAGTCTCTCTGTATCCCTTCTGAGATATGGCTTCCAGAACTGAACACAGTTCTCCAAGAGAGGTCTCACCAACAAATTGTAAGGAGCAGGGGCAGTTCTATAATGAGGCAGGATGATGCAGCTGCTAGAGGAGTTTGGGGGGGCAGTTTTTGCCACTTCCAAAGTTTGCTGCCTGAAGCGGCCACCTCACCCTGCTGCCAAAACAACAAAGAACCCATGCAGAATTCCCCTCCCCCCCCCATGCAGGCAGGGTCTCCTTCATCTTTGCCATTTTCTGCGCAGAAAATGGCAAAGATGGAGTAGACCCTAGTGTGCCGCAAGTGGAGCATATATCCCGTTTGCGTTGAAGATTAAGACCCCTGGCATGCTGCGAGCGGAGCACGTCCCACTTGCATTAAAGATTAAGACCCCTGGCGTGCTGCGAGCGGATCATGTCCCACTCACGGCAAAGATGAAAGCCCCCGGCATGCCGCGAGTGGAGCACGTCCCACTTGCATTAAAGATTAAGACCCCTGGCGTGCTGCGAGCGGAACACGTCCCACTCACGGCAAAGATGAAAGCCCCTGGCATGCCGCGAGGTGGAGCACGTCCCACTTGCATTAAAGATTAAGACCCCTGGCGTGCTGCGAGCGGATCATGTCCCACTCACGGCAAAGATGAAGGCTCCTGGCATGCTGCAAGTGGAGCTCTTTCCACTCATGGTGAAGATGAAGGCCCTGGTGAGAGTGAGTGTGTAGAGGGGTGTATGTGTGTGTGTGTGAGAGAGATTGCGAGCCTGCGGGTGGGTGAGAAAGCATGTGTGAAGGTACTTGGGGGGGGGGGGAGAGAGAAAGCATGGGTAAGAGTGCTTGAGTGTAGGTGCCAGAGAGAGGGAGCCTATGGGGGCAGAGGGGGGGGGGGCAGATTGCCTTGAGCCTCTCTTTTTCTATTGACTTTGCCTCTCCCTATGCATCCTCCCTGATCAGCCTGTTCTGAAACCCTAGTCATGAGAGAATTAAATCATAAGTTATTATGTAGCACTAGGAGGTGTTGGAGGAAAAGAAGCAAGGCATAACTGGGAAAAGCTGGAAGAGCCAATTTGTATTGTGTATACTTGTGTCAGCAGCAAAAATTCCTGTTTTAATAAACCACCTCCAGTTTCTGAATGGCTGATGCCCCTGACACACTGATCAACATTATATTTGAAGTACAGACCAAAATGATAAAGGAGATGGAATGGCTCCCTATAAAGAAATGCTAAAGAGGTTAGGGCTGTTCAGCTTGGAGAAGAGATGACTGAGGGGGGGGATATGATAGAGGTCTACATAATCATGAATAGAATAGAATGGGTAAATGTGAATTTGTTTATTTACTCTTTCAAATAATACAAAAACTAGAGGACTTTCTATGAAATTATTAAGTAGCACATTAAAACCAAATTGGAGAAAATTATTTTTCACTCAACGCACAATTAAGCTCTGGAATTCATTACCAGAGGATGTGGTAACAACAGATCGTGTAGCTGGGTTTAACAAAGATTTGGACAAGGTCTTGGAGAAGTCCTTAAATGTATTAACCAAATAGACTTGAAAAAATCCACTATATATTCCTGGGAGTTAGCAGCTTGGGATATATCTGTTGTTTGAGATCCTGACAGGGATTTGTGACCTGGATCGATCACTGTTGGAAACAGGATACGGGGCTTGACAGACCCTTGGTCTGACCCAGTTATGACCATTCTTATGCTCTTATGAGCTGATGGGGGTATGAGGGGAGGGAGGTTGGCACAGATTTGCATTTATGGTCTGGACATGATTTGGGCTGCTTAGGGCATCCCCAGAGCAGCGGAGAAAGAAGGAGTGTTAGCCTTAGACCAGCTAGCTATTCAGGAAGAATCAAGTGAGGAGCAGCCCCAGTCTTAGCAGCGGGTTACTGAGAACAAAGAGGGACAGTGAGAAAGAGCTCTGTCTTCTTTCCTTGTGAACTTCCTGTTACCATAGGTGCAGCTGCGGTCCTGAGCTCAAGTATGCGTGTGTGTGTGTGTGTGTGCGTGTATGTGTGTGTGGGGGGGTGTTTAACAGGAACCAGCTTTACAACTATGAGGCAGATGAACAGGCTGAGAAATGGAGATGAAAATCATGACCATCTGACAAGAAACATAGGAGTGGGAAGGGGCATTAGGGCTGTGAGAAAGGAGAGGAAGCAGATCTCTGAAAGGTGAAAATGGAGGTCTGAATGAGCGAAGAATAAGATCAGCACTAGAGGGGGATGAAGGATAAGAAAAACAACGAGGGAGAGATGAAGCAGAGGAGGAGGAGGAGGAGGAGGAAGCTCAGGAAAGGGGGAAATAAAGGGGCCAGAGGGGGAATACATAGGTGAGATACAGAGATGGGGAGATGGATGGGTGAGACTGGATATATGAGAAATTAATTAGCAGAGCTTGTACAATGAGGCAGATTCAATCAACTGAGTTGCGTTTGGAATAATTTACTATAACAGGTAGCAAACAAATTACCTATGCAATGCAACACAGAATTATGCAGTTGAAGCAAAAGGAGGAAGTCCGTTCAGAAAGAGGAAAACCAAAAAAGATATGACCACCTAATGTGCTACAGTGGGTTATTGCTCCATCTGCCAGTGGGGAAGCTAGTTACACTTCTAGCTGGTGTATATTAATTTAGTTCCAGTCACATGTTGTTGCTTCTCCAAGAATGAGGGGGTGAGAGGCAATGAGAAATGGGAGAGATGAAGAGATAATGGATGAAAGAGGCAGGTGGAGAAAACAGAGATGGAGAGAAGAAATATGAAAGAGAGGAAAACATATATCAAAGAACCAGAAGAAAGATATATACAAGAAAAGATAAAATGGAAAGAAAAGCTAGCAAAAGGAATCAGAAGGTGATAGACAGACACGAAAGCGGAGGAGAGCCTGAGACAAGGAGAAAACTCGGACTGCAGAGGTAGAATATAATTATTTGCAGATGTTGGACTATGTGACTTTTGACTGCCAATCTGGACAAGAGGTGCATTAGCAAAAGAGTTATTTGGGTTCTGAATTAACATGGCAGCAGGGGCTGGAAGTCGGGACTGAGGTGCATTGGCAGGACTGCATTCTAGAGACCTCTTGTTCAGCCCATTCAATAAGCACCTGTGAAAGAAATCAGCCTGTTTTATGAAATTATATTTTTAGTGCACTAGGTGAGAAGTTTGACAGGTTTCCAGCAAGAAAACCAAATTGTATGAAAGAGAAGGCAAAAAAAAAAAAAAAAAGTCTTCAGGAATGGAGACAGGAGCTGCAACTGGTAATTACTATTCTATCCAAGCAATATGAAAACGAAACAAGGGGAGAGCATGAGCGAGGCACATGGCAGAGAGTAACTTGACAATGGCAGTGTGCTGAGAAATTAGAATACAGGCTAAAAAAAAAAAAAGATTTTGAGAAGAAATAATGAGATTCATCCTTCTTTAAGGCTTAAATTGTGATTTACTAATAACTGGCGGTGGCAGACCAGAGCTGTGAGCAGAGTGACATAAGCACCTCCGCTGTGATTTTCTGAAAAAGAAAAAAAGCTAAAAAGCTCTGTTTTAATAGTTTTGGTACAATTTGAGAATTTAAACTAGTAATAATAACCTCCAGGTCAAGCATTTCTCCTGATCGTCAAAACCAGAACTGAAGCCCTTAAATCATGACATGGCACTAAGTGCTTCTTTACATTGCTAATTTTTACCTAAATAACTACAGAGGGCCAGAGTCCTTAGGGATTAATAAGGATGCAGGTTTTGTATGCTTACTGTATCTGATAGTATATATGTATTATGCTGCTACTTACAAGCCACACTGACAGCCCCAATGCTAGGGATGCCGCCTCACCCCAAGTCAGTCCAACAAATCGATCCAGTTCTGGTTTTCCCCCATAGTATGCAGAGATTTTACTGGAAAAATCAGAGCTACAAATTATGAATGTAATGGGGGAAAATCAGGACTGGAATATACTGTTTGGTTGATCTGAGGTGGCAACTCTGCTCAATGTTCATCACAGTTCAGGACCACCATTGATTTCTTATACTCTTAATTATTCACAAAATTGTATATCTATGAACATAAGAACATAAGAAAATGCCATACTGGGTCAGACCAAGGGTCCATCAAGCCCAGCATCCTGTTTCCAACAGTGGCCAATCCAGGCCATAAGAACCTGGCAAGTACCCAAAAACTAAGTATATTCCATGTTACCATTGCTAATGGCAGTGGCTATTCTCTAAGGGACAGATTTTTAAATACTTGGCGCGAGCGCGTACTTTTGTTCGCGCAGCAGGCGCGAACAAAAGTACGCTGGATTTATAAGATACGCGCGTAGCCACGCGTATCTTATAAAATCCGGGGTCGGCGCATGCAAGGGGGTGCACATTTGTGCAACCTGCGCGCGCCGAGCCCAGCGCGCGTTGCCTGTTCCCTCCGAGGCCGCTCCGATTTCGGAGCGGCCTCGGAGGGAACTTTCCTTCGCCCTCCCCCACCTTCCCCTCCCTTCCCCTACCTAACCCCCCCCCGGCCCTATCTAAACCCCCCCTTACCTTTGTCGGCAAAGTTACGCCTGCTGTCTCCCAGGAGATTGAACTTCTCTCAGGCAGCTGCTGGGATGCAAAGCCACTTCCCAATCAGCTACTGGGGCACTTTTTGCTGGGTGACCCAACTCTACTTCTCAACAGCCAATGTCCTGAGACTTTCCTTTTCAATTGCTAAAATTTATAGCTAAATTAGGCTCAGGGAGCCCAACTTAGCTAAGTATGCAACCTACTATTCAGAATTATAGAAAGAAAAGAAAACAAAATGCACAGTCTTTTGTCCTTCCCCACCGCTTGTCATTCAGGGTGAGGATATGTGTTTGATAAGACTGTTTTACAATACATTTCCAAAACTAATTCTTCTTTTAGTCAAAGTTCTATAATTTAGGACTATGCCATTATTTGTTTGGGAAATGATATTCAACTGTAATTGACCAGAAAGAGTCAGGGAGTTAGAATATGCAAATACCATAACTTGAAACTCTGACTCAGACCTGTACAATAAGGGCTGATCACTTTCATAGTAAGGATCCAATAACTTTATCAGTCTTACTTCAACAGCTCATATTGTACTGCCTCTTTCTGTTGCAGATCATTTTGGTATCAGCATTCTCTCTCCCTCTCCCTCTCTCTCCCCCACCATCCCCCACCCACCACCCTCAACCCAGGAGGTGAGTGGAGAGGGTTCATCTATAAATATTTTAATATGTTGAGAGGGAAAACAATGGTTGCACTCTCTTGGAAGAACTTCCTTCTGTGGATCCCTCCTGCGTCTTCAACCCTGCCAGCACTGACCAAGAGGAAAGAAAAGAGAGAGAGAGAGAGAGTGTGGAACTGTGTATGCAGAATGGGAGATCAAGAGATGGAGGGGCAAGAGTAAGGCTAGGAAGAGAAAAGGGGCAAGCAGAAAGAGAGAGAGAGAGGAGGATTGCATGGGGGAAATAAGGGGAAGGAGACAGAAGAGGAGGACTACGAGAGCAAAGATGGGGATGGAGAGGAGGAAGAAGTTAGGGTGAGGGGAGAAGAGTAAGGATGGCAAGAGCTGGAGGAGAGGATCCTGAATGGGTGGTGGGGGAAATCCAAGGAGATAATGTAGGAGGAAGAGGATGAGGAATTGAAGAAAGAGCACAGGAGAAAGATAAATGGGAAGAGGAGAAAGAAGTAAGAAAGGAGAAGATAGAAAAAGAATGAGTTTTAAAATATGTTGTTGAGAGAAAGAGATAAAGAAGGAAAAGATAACACTAAAACAGAAAAGGAGGAAGGACACCTGACAGAGCAGTGTTTCCCAGCCCTCTCCTGGAGGCGCACCAAACTAATCAGGGTTTCAGGATATCTATACTGAATATGCAAAGCTATCTCATGCATATTCATTATGGATATATTGAAACCTGTGTATGCAAATCTATCTCATGCATATTCATTACGGGTATCTTAAAACCCTGATTGGTTAGATGCACCTCCAGGAGAGGGCCGGGAAACACTGCTGCAGAGATGAAAACAAAAAAGAGGAATAGAGAGTAGAGCAGAGAATAAGAAAAGAGATGCTTAGCTAGAAAATCAAGCCAGAAACATTAGAGGTGGGAAACCTATTTATTATCTGATAGAGAATATTAATTAAGAAGAAAGTAGCTTCCCGAATGGGAGAGGAGGAAGAGAAAAAGTCTGCAGTGAAACCTCTTGCCACCCACCACCCCACCCCGCTGGTGAGATTGAGCAGAACTAAACATTTCCCAGGTGTGCAGTACATCGCTGCATAAAGCAATCTGCATGTTCTCTCCTAGACCAGGTGCATTAGACTGTACTTTTCAAACCAATGAACAGAGCGACTTGGATGATTCTTCCAGTTTGATGCATATGAGCAAACCCCTTGGGATCTCCATGAGCTGGCCCTAGTCAAAGACCTGAGTAGAGAGTGCAAAGTGGCATAAAACACCTGCTGCAGCAGCCCTGTAAGGTGGCAGCAGGGGGAAGCTCTACTCTGCCCAAGCACAAGTTGCATTAAGAGTGCAGTGTGGCATTGCAATTAAGCTTTTGAAGGAGAAGGAGGCCTTTATGCCTTGATTTTCCCTATCCTTGGTGGGCTACGCCTTACATCCCTAGCCACACCAGATAGAAAGGAGGCATACACATTTCTAGTCCACAACCTGGCTGGTGAGGTTGTTTCAGGTTTTGTAATTGTCTGAAGGAATTTGGACTTTTTTTTTTTAAGTTACTCTGGGTCCCTTAGTTCTTGCTCAGGGAGGAAGAATCCCTTGCCCTGAAAAGAATAAGGAAAAAGACCTACTCTTTCCATCTCACACCCAGTGGATGGACAGTAGGGAATATTTGAGAAGATTTTTGTGAAGTTTTTGCTGTTCTATTTTTGGGAGAATGTTTTTGTTCCGTTCCCCCCCCCCCCCATTCCTGCCCAGGAGTGGAGACAGCAGAGGAATTATTTTCCCTCCTGCTTTAGAGCTTTTACCCGAAAGATCCCAATTTGCTATCTGGGTCAAAAAAAAGGATTTTATCTGGAGACTCCCACTGGAGTCTGTGGCCCAGGAGGAGAGAAGATTGGGAGTTATCAAGTAGTGGAGAACATCTGGACCTCAGATATTTTTGGGAAGGGATTCCATACACATCTGGGAGACCCTGTCCCTTGGGATTCTCACTTTTCCATATCCTGGAGGGTGAGATAATTTCAGGACCCCAAAAACAGAGAGACACGCATAGAAAATGAGACGTTTTGGAAAATCTGAGTCTGGACAAGGATGTAACAATGGGATAAAGCAGGACTGGATCAATCTGTCCTGAAAATCTGGAGCCAGTTGGCAATCCTAACATATGTGTTTACATATGCTTATTTTACATGTGAAACCACCACACCGAGGCTTTAAAAATCAGGTCCTAAAAAGTATCTTTTACATGGGAAAATACTAAGGGTGTGTAAAGCAAAATATATATATTTTTTTCTTTTGTTTTCTTTCATGTTGTTTTGTTTTAATGTACACCGTTTAGTTTTAACATTCACAAAAACATAATAGTGCATACTACTTCATGCTAGTGCACACTATTTAATTTATAATGCACACATTGAACTTCACACTAAATGAAATATTGCACACTAACACAAAACAAAAAGAAATGCAAATGTTCATAGCTAGGAATGACTGGAAGTGGATTTATAGACCTACCTGTGTGGCCGTGACACCACAGTTGCCATTTTCTAGTGTAAACTCTGGGGGGACCCTGGTGAACATCCTTATTCACCCCAATTTGTTACAATGCTAACCCCTAGTGAATGTCCCTATTCATTCCCAGGTTCGTCACCTTATTATTCCAAATACAACTAAAAGCACACTAACAGGCACAGATAGATCAGAATACACCCAAGCTTTATTAGCAGAAACTTCCTGAAAATAAATAGAATGTATTTTATAATAGCAAATAAGAGATATTATCACACTTTATTTCTTAAGGTAATCTCAGTGGCACAGTCATTCTGGAATACCTTCTTCAGTTCTGCCCTATCACTTTACTCTAAAGTTAATCTTTGGCAGTCCGGTCTACCCTTCATCACCTTATTATTGCCCTTTTAGTATGCGATCAGCTCTAGTTTAGAATAAGGAAACATATACAAATCCCATCCCTAATGGAAATCTCTCGCCAAAGCTGAAACTGGGAATTGCCAGCGGTCAACTGTCATTTCCCAGTAAATGTCCTCTCGAGCACGTCTCACGCTCTCGCTCTCCCTCCATCTATCTTGCTGTGTCCAGTGGTACTTTTGGTACTGTAGATGCTGCAGAAGCTGTCGGGCGAATTATCAAAGGGCCGCGCATGCAAAAAGTGGGACTTGCGCGTGTGGCCGGGCTCTGCATGCGCCGTGCGCATTTTCAAAAGGGCCTGGCCCTGTGCGTAAGTCCCGATATGCGCACGAGTGCTGGGCCCTGAAAAAGGGGTGGGCTGGGGGCGTGGTCTGGGTGGAGAGGGGCGAGGCAGGATGGAGGCCGGCTGAGACAGTGGCCATTAGCTGCTGTTCCGGGGAAGTGCGTGCCGGGAGCCTGCCAGTGCACGTAACTTGCTCCTGCTCCGGAGGAGCAGTAAGTAACAAAATAAAACATTTAGGGAAAGGTAGGTTAGGTTTATGAGGTGGGGAGGAGAGGGGGAGGAAGTGTAGGTAGGGGGGGGTAGGGAAGTTCCCTCCCAGTCCGCTCCTTAATTGGAGCGGACTGGGAGGGAGCAGGGGCAGGCCCGATTGCATCGCCACGCATATTTTATGAAAATGTGCCCTCCTGCATGCGCCGCCCACACATGCACATTCGGATTTTAAAGTCTGGCATGCATGTGCACGCGGCCATCTGATTTCATGCACGCGCATGCAAAATATCCATTGCGTGTCCCTTTTAGTGCAGCACCTCATTGCCTATTGCATCGAGCACCCAGGGCAGGTGGATGTGCATGCATTCAAAAAAACGTGCTCCCGGTTTGAATGCATGTTTTTTTACCTGCTGATATTGCATCGGCCCATTACTGTTTTTGACATAAAGAGCTACACCTCCTCCATTTCTGTCATCTCTATCCTTCCTCAACAGGTTATAGCCCAGTATGGCCGTATCCCATTCATGAGACTTTCTGAATCATGTCTTCATAATAGCAGCAATATCCAAACCGGCCTCCACCTTTAGGGCCTGGAAATCTGGAATTTTATTGCCCAGACTACAACCATTTGTGCTCATAGCTTTCTAGCTTTCTGGTCACATTTTCTGCCCTTTTTGTTTACAAGTGAACTATCAAGCTGTTTTTTGTTAATTTCTCTACCCACTTCATGTATTTGTCAGGGTTTCTGCTTAAAGTAAGTAGAATTCAGAGAAAGGGGGGAAAAATGTTTCCTCTACTTTTAAAATTTGATTGCCATCACCTAAAAAATAAAGAAAATTAGCTTAATAAAAAAATAAATTGGGGCCATGAAATATTCTGTCCCTTGCCCATACTAATTTACACTAACATTGTGGGTTGTTTTAGTTTGCTCCTATACAACTGTAGTAAATGTCAGTCCACCTCATGAAACTAAACTTCCACATCTCTGGAACGAAATTTCTCTTGCAGGGCTTTCTAAGCTTGGCCAGCCACTTACAGTAGCCAATCTCGACAGCCTCAGGATTAACTAAAATCCTGGTTCCTGAAAGTGATGAACTGGTTTTAAAATGTTAAGGTCCCCCACACTGCTCTATCTCCCAGGAAGTAGTCTGGACTCTTGGTTATCATGAGTTTTATTACTTGTGCATTGCATTCATTCTGCAGCAGGGAAAGGTAGCTTTTGTATTTAGATGGCTTTCTTTTTGTTAAGTTCAGTGGACTGCAGGTTGACCCCGCGGCTTGACGACCCAGCCTGCCAGTCGGCCCGGCTGTGTGGTCTTCGATGTTGCGCCTTCCCCACTCCCGGTGGATCTGACGAGGCAGCATCTTCTGAACATAGCAGGAAGCCATGCTGCATCTCTCTCCCCGACGTGGCAAGATGCCATCAGTGATTCAGGGCTGGAGCCACCTTCCACCCAGCCTCTTCTTCCACATCTTTAGGCATGCATGGCGATCTCCCCTACTTTTAAAGGGCCAGTGGTGGGAATGGCCTAGTGGTGCTCTCCGATTACGGTGTAGGCAGAGGTCTATATAAGGCCACCTTCCTCCAGTGCCTTGGCAATAGGTCATCTCATCTAGAGAAGTGGATTGCCCTGCATGCCTGTTCCTGATTCTTCTTCCTGAGAGTGCCCTGCAGTCTGTTTCCTATCTTTCTGGTCAAGTTATCCCTTCATCTGTCTTCATTGCTTGTTTTTGGATTGGACTCCTGGCTCTTGACCTTGAATTGACTCCTGGCTTCTTCTCAGATTGACCCTCTTGCATGACCTTGGCTTGGATCCTGATGCTGTTGATTACCACTTAGCCTGACCTCTGCCTGAACCATGACTCCACCTGATCGCTGCCTGCCTAGACTTCCGCTTGAACCTGACTCCAGTTGCTCTTCCTGTACTGGCCTGTTGCACTCTCATCTCATCGGATCTCCATCTACCCAGAGGCTCGCGCCTAAAACCAGCTGGACCCAGCACCGGAGGGCACAGCTTAAGGGGAATGAGCTGGTATTTGTGAAACTCCAGTTGGGTCTCTGCTCCAGTCCACTCTGCCTACTGACAGTGGGGGCTTGCAGCCAACTCCTCCTCGGTCTAAGGGTCTATATTCCCAACACTTTTAAGACAGTGGAAGTGTCTGATTTTTAATAACATTCAAATTTCTAAATCAAACCTGTATTGAAAATATTTTCATGTATGCTGCATGCTATTTAGCTTCTATTTGTAATACCTTATTAATTAGTTCTTGAGAGAGTTGGGGGTGAGAAGAGAATTGCTGGGAAAGGAGGAGTGACTTTGGCAGTCCAGTTTAATTATTTCAGAATGAAAGGAGATTAGGGTTGTCAGACGTGATTCTACTAATGTGCCTATACCACAAAGGGTCATATTACTGGAAGGCAGGAGAGTTTTAGATAATGAGGATAGAAAGAATTATAATGCTATATATTGCACTTCTGTATCTTACTAAGCTATCGTAATTTCATGCTTCTGTGGTGATTTATTTTCTTTGTGGAATTTTGCTGCTAATGTAGCATTAACAGAGACATGCTAGGAAATAGCTGTTGCTTAAAATGGCAGAGGTTTTCTGCTACTGTTCCTTGAAATTGCTGCATTCGATCTGATCTGCCTCATAGAGACACTGAAACTAATATCAGCAAATATAGTTCTGATCTGAGAACAAAACAGAAACAACTTGTTGATGTACAACATGTGGCAGAACAATGAACACCAGTAACTCTACTCTTGTTGGAAAACATATGATCACCCCTCTGGAGTACTTTCTCACTTCTCTTAAAATCACATCCTACTTTCTATCATTTTCCACAAACCATAAGCCATTTAAGAGAATGTGTGGTCTAGGGGTTAGAGCATTGAACAATGTTGTAGAATTCCTGGGGCACGTGCTGAAGATTTTCTCCTGCCGCCTGACTCTCTTGGAATCTCAAGCAGAGTTCTTTATCATCCTGTGCTTACAGAACTCAGTTGCAAATGATGTGTTTGTCTTGATCTGACTTGCCGTGTCAAAAAGTTAATTTAAAAAACTGATTCAGGGTAATACAAATTGTTACCTTTTTCTTTAATGTCAAATTCCATCTATCATAATGCTAAAAATGTAGTTCTATGTAGAATAAAATAGCAGCTGTAATAAACTGAACACCTATCTAAAAAGGTATCTATATTTATTATTAACTACAGCATTTATCAGCTTGTCAGTAATCCAAATTGTATGTATCAGGATGCTGTTGTAAGGGGAAATCTATGACAGCAGAGTAAGAGCAGATCTTTTCAAAGCATAAGTGTTATCATTAATAGAATCTGAAAACTTAGGGCAAAATGCAGAGAGGGTCTTGAGACCTCCTTTACGCCAGCATCTTGGTTACCTTGATGACATCCTTAATTTTTCTAAAGATCTCCCCTCTCACTGCCGTGATGTCCGCCACGTACTTCATCACCTCTGCGACAATCAATTATATGCCAAATTGGAAGTGTCTGTTTGAAAAAGAAATCCTTCCTTTCCTAGGGTACATTGTCTCCAGTAGAGGCTTTTCCATGGATCCGTACAAACTCAAAAGTATCCGTGATTGGCCCCAGCGAACTGGATTGCGGGCTCTACAGAGGTTCCTGTGCTTCACCAATTATTATAGACATTTCATCGCTAACTACTCCTCGATTGCTGTTCATCTCACATCCCTCACACAAAAAGGGGCTAACGTCAAGATCTGGCCACCTGAGGCTGTGACTGCCTTCCCAGACTAAAGGATGCCATGTCTGCATTATCTGGACCCTATTTGCCCCTTCATCATTGAAGTGGATGCCTCCTCAGTAGGGGTAGGGGCTGTCTTAAGTCAGCACTCATGCTCCTCCTTCTCAAGGAAATTCTCCTTCATTGAATGCAATTATGAAATAGACGACAGAGAACTACTTACCATCAAGTTAGCCCTAGAAGAATAGCGCCACTGGCTGGAAGGCGTTCAACATTGGATAACCATCTATAGCAATCATAAAAATCTGGAACACCTTCAGCATACTCAACGTTTAAACACCTGACATGCTTGCTGGTCTCTTTTCTTTGCTCATTTTGATATCAAGCTGAGGTGTCGTCTACGTCTGGCGCTCAAGAATGCTCAGGCAGATGCACTTTCCCACTCCTTCCAGACATAGGATCTTTCTGAAACTATTTAGCACATCATAGACCTAGCTCGACTCCTCTTGTCACCTCCCTGACTGTTCCTCCAGGGAAACAGTTGTTCCACACAGACTCCACAAAAAGGTGTTAAAATGGTTCCACGACTCCCATGTAGCAGGTCACCCTGGTCGGGCTCAGATGCTCACCTTCCTCCAATGCTACTATTGGTGGCCACAGATTCAAATGTGTCATCCGAGCCTATGTGGACTCGTCCCACCTGCACTCAGCAGAAACCATTGTCAAGACGACCCTGGGGGCTGTTATAGCTGTTGCCAGCACCCAGGGAACCCTATATCTACTTGTCCACTGATTTCATGATGGACCTCCCTCTCTTGAACAGTTGTTCAGTTATTTGGGTTGTGGTCGACCGTTTCTCAAAGATGGCCCATTTCATCCCACTTCCTAACCTTCTCATCACCCGAGCTCGTCCAACTCTTCTCTCAGCACATCTTCCGCCTGCATGGCCTACCCCGGCATGTTATCTCTGACCAAGGCTCTCAATTTACAGCCCTGTACTGGCGATCTCTATGTAAAAAATTTAACATATCACTAGACTTCACATCGCTGTACCACCCGCATGCCAATGGCCAGGCTGAGCAGACCAATCGCACCTTCCTCAGGGCCTACACTAATGACCAGTAGGATAATTGGGTCTTCTTCCTGCCCTGAGCAGAGTTCTCCAATAACTCCCATGTCTGCACAGCCACTGGATTGTCACTCTTCCAAATCATGTACAGTAGGCAACCCCAGTTTCATTGCCTATTCCCCTCACAGTTCCATCGCCTGCGGCCCAACTAATGGCTTTAGAACTCCAGAAATTCTAGGTTTGTACCTTGGAGATGTTACAGAAAGTTGCCGACCGGTCCAAGAAGACAGCTGATGCTCATTGGAGGGCTGCACCCCAATTTAAGCCAGGAGACAAGGTTTGACTCAGCACCCGCAACGTACGGCTTCGATTACCATCTATGCACCTTGCCCCCAGATACATTGGGCCTTTTCCCATCATCAGGCAAATTGGTTTCGTGACCTGTCAGCGATGCCTGCCTACTTCCTTGGAGTCCACAGCATATTCCATGTCTCCCTCCTGAAGCCGCTAATTCTCTCATGGCCCTGCCAGAGACCACCCAATCCACAAGAAAATTCCTCTGAGGCTGATGGTACCTATCAGGTAAAAGATATTCTTAACATCCATCGATGAGGCAAAAAATGGAAGTATCTTATCTCCTGGGAGGGTTATGGCCCTGAAGAGAACATCTGAGAGATTGCTTCCAATATTCTAGATATAAATCTCCTGAAGGAATTCCATGCTATGCAACCTAGGAAACATAAACTGTTAGGGAAGGGATTTAGAGGAGGGCTACTGTTATGTTTGGCAGACCACAGGCCAACCCCACGGCTTGCAGCCCCTACCTGCCAGTTGGGCCCGGCCGCATGGTTTCCCGACGCCGCTCTTTCCCCGCTCCTGGCACCCCAACGTGGTGGCCTCTTCTGAGTGCGGCAAGAACCTGTCCTGCACCTCTCCTGTCTCTCTTTTCCCGGTGCAGCAGGATGCCATCGGAGCTTCAGGGCCGGGGCTACCTTCCACCCAGCCTCTTCTTCCACATCCTTAGACATGCGCGGTCATCTACCTCACTCCTCACCTTCCTCCAGTTCCTTGGCAATAGGTCTTCTCATCTAGAGAAGTGGATTGCCCTGCATGTCTGTTCCTCATTCTTCTTCCTGAGAGTGTTCCGGTCTCGGTTCCTGGTTCCCTGCAGTCTGGTTCCTGTCTTTCTGGTCAAGTAATCCCTTCATCTGTCTTCATTGTCTTGTATTCTCCACCCTTTTTGTTCCTTGCTTCTTGGATTAGACTCCTGGATCTTGCCCTCAGACCAGCTCCTGGCTTCTTCTCAGACTGACCCACTTGCATGACCTTGGCTTGGATCTTGATGCTTTTCATCGCCACTTGCCCTGAGCTCTGCCTGAACCACAACTCTACCTGATCGCTGCCTGCCTAGATCTCTGCTCAAACCTGGCTCCGCTTGCTCTTCCTGTACTGACCTGTCACACCCACATCTCATCAGATCTCCATCTACCCAGAGGCCCGTGCCTACGTCCAGCCGGCCCCGGCACCAAAGGGCTCATCCTAAGAGGACAAGGGCTGTATTTGTGAAGTTCCAGCTGGGCCTCTGCTCCAGTCCAATCTGCCTACCGACGGTGGGGGCCTGCAGGGCTCCTCCCTGCAGATTGCGCCAACTCCTCCTCGGTCTAAGGGTCCACATGCCCAACTTTTAAATCAGTGGAAGTGTCTGATTTTTAATAACATCCATATTTCTAAATCAAACCTGTATTGAAAATGTTTTTATGTGTACTGCATGTTATTTAGCTTCTATTTATAGTATCTTATTAATTAGTTCTTGAGAGAGTTGGGGGTGAGAGGAGAATTGCTGGGAAAGGAGTAGTGACTTTGGCAATCCAGTTTAATTATTCCAGAATGAAGGGAGATTAGGGTTGCAAGACGTGATTCTACTAATGTGCCTATACCACAAAGGGTCATATTACTGGAAGGCAGGAGAGTATTAGATAATTAGGATAGAAAAAAATTATAACACTATATATTGCACTTCTGTATCTTACTAAGCTATCATAATTTCATGCTTCTGTGATGATTTATTTTCTCTGTGGAATTTTTCAGCTAATCTAGCATTAACAGAGACATGCTAGGAAATAGCTATTGCTTAAAATGGCAGAGGTTTTCTGCTACTGTTCCTTGAAATTGCTGCATTCGATCTGATCTGCCTCATAGAGACACTGAAACTAATATCAGCAAATATAGTTCTGATCTGAGAACAATACAGAAACAACTTGTTGAGGCACAACGTGTGGCAGAACACTGAACACCAGTTACTCTACTCTTGTTGGAAAACATATGATCACCCATCTGCATTGCTTTGTCACTTCTCTTAAAATCACATCCCAGAAACCACAAGCCATTTAAAGGAATGTGTCATCTGGGGGTTAGAGCACTGAACAATGTTGCAGAAGTCCTGGGGCACGTGCTGAAGAGTTTCTCCTGCCGCCTGGCTCTCTTGGAATCTCAAGCAGAGTTCTTTATCATCCTTTGCCTACAGAACTCAGTTGCAAATGATGTGTTTGTCTTGATCTGACTTGCCGTGTCAAACAGTTAATTTAAAAGACTGATTCAGAGTAATACAAATTATTTCCTTTTTCTTTAATGTCAAATTTCACCTATCATAATGCTAAAAATGTAGTTCAATGTAGAATAAAACAGCAGCTGTAATACACTGAACACCTATCTAAAAAAGTATCTATTGTGATTATTAACTACAGCATTTACCAGCTTGTCAGTAATCCAAATTGTGTGTATCAGGTTGCTGTTGTAAGGGGAAATCTGTGACAGCAGAGTAAGAACAGATCTTTTTAATGTGTTATCACACTAAGGGCAAAATGCACAGTGGGTCATATTGTTGACATTGCTGCTCTCCTCGGTTTTGCTCTGAAGCAGGTATAAAGTACTTGTGTGAAAGTAAGCAGGAGGATTTCAAAAGTAAGTCTCTGCATGTACCTTCTCTGCTCCAACCTAACCCTGCTCCTTCCATCCTTCCCCCCCGCAGATGAAAGCACGCATTCTGTTCATGGCACAGGCACTTTTACTCTCATTGGTGGGGGAGTCGCAATTTTCAAAGGGCCTTTATTTGTGGGTAGGCAGGTATTTATCCACTTAAAAAGTTTTGAAATATACCTTCCCTGAAAACCGATCCCCTTTTAGTCTTCTTTTCTTTTATGTTTTATTATTTTCTTTTCTGATTCTTACAAACACGTACAGAAAATGATAGTCATAAAAATAATTTAGATGTTAGAAAAAGCAAAACAATAGCCTACTTTTCAAAGGGAAGAAGGCTGCATGTCTCTGTTTCCCCCCCCTAAATAACTTGTCTTTAATGTCACATCCAGACCTGGCTGTTGTCTCGTGCTCCTTCCTCCTTGACTCCGGTGGTCATCTTTCGATTCTTCCCTCCCTCATTCTCTACCTCGGAGTTCTCTCCTCTCTCCTGAGATGAGGCTGCCATCCACTCTCACTCCTCTTAATCAGGCCAATCATGGATTCCTGTCTCCCTCTTTATCCTCTTTTTCTTCCTTCATTCCTATCTCAGTCCTTCTCCCTGTCTTTCCCCTCATACTGTCAACCCCAATCCCAGGCCCTCTTTTCTTCTTTGAGCCATTCTACTCACTTTTTGGGTGCAGCTCTCCCCTCCTCTCGCTCTCTGTCAAGCCAATGGCAGAGCATGTGATAGTAGTGGGAAGAGTTTCTCGCCACTGTGCAGCAGAGGCTGCAAAGGCTCTGACAGTCAAACCTGCCCCTTTCTTCCCCACATCCTCACAAACAGGCCGATACAGTAAAGCACGGCCGTGGTTACCCTGTTTTTAATCCACTTTGTACGCACATTTTGGACGCGTATGTCTAACCCGCGATACAGTATCCGGTTTTACGCGTCCTTACCGCTTACTGAAATCGACACGTATCCCTTTCCGCCCGCAGCATGTATATGATATGTTAATGATCAGATTAGCTATTCCCTCCCATACAGTAACGTGCGCCCAGATTATCGCCTTTTTAACCAGCTATTTTGCCGCGTCTTTAACCTGAAAATTTACCGCCTACCCTGACCCTGGTGTTAGTGTGGTGAACTTAGCCGCCCAGTCCCAAACCAACCCAATCCACAGAAAAAAATGCTTCTCGCACAAGGGGGAAAAAAGTAACCCAACCTGGCACCACTGCGCTTAACCTCAGAGTACTTCGGTTCCGTAGGAAGAACGGACACCGTTTCCGGGGGCTCCTCTGGCCTTCTCGTAGGTCTGGGCTCCTTGTCGCCGCTGACTTGCAGTGGGCATGAGCTCCTGTATCAGGCCCTATCCCTATGCACCCTACTCTGTGACCTCGGACGTCCAGCCGGGTGCTCAGGTCGCGGCGTGCGTTCATGCACCTTCCCGCTGCCTTGAGCGCCCAACTTGGACGTCCAGGCGGGTGCTCAAGGCAGCGGGAAGGTGCATGAACGCACGCCGCGACCTGAGCGCCCGGCTGGATGTCCGAGGTCACAATTATTACAAAAAATAAAGCAAGGTGCAGGGCGAAAATCATTTCTGTATTACGCTCGGGCATCGGGGATTGCCAGCTTGACTCTTTCACAGAAGGCAAGCATCAGGCAAGCCCCAGCAGCCGGTGATCGGCGGCAGGGAGCGCAACAAAGCACCTGTGCGCGCAGCTCCGATTTTCCGCCTCCTTCGGACGGGCAAGAGAGAGACAAAATTTCATGGGCAAACTTTCCCCCAGCCCCCGCTCACCTGCCCTGGCCATGGCCACGCAAGCTCCCAACAGCAGCAGCAGAAGGGCGTCCATGGGTACCGGTCTCTCGTGTGGGTGTGCTGACAGCTCCGGAGCAGCCCCAGTCCTCTCTCCCCTACTCCCAAGGCGCGCACCGCGGCTCCCCTGCCTCCCGGGGGCAGCCGGCGGCGAGAGCGGCTTCAGCAGCCCGGGGCAGATCGGGCGCTCCCCATGCGAGGTGGCTTCCAGCAGCCCCCACCGGCGAAGGTGCATGAACGCATGCCGTGACCTCGGACATCCAGCTGGGCGCTCAGGTCGCGGCGTGCGTTCATGCACCTTCCTGCTGCCTTGAGCGCCTGCCTGTACGTCCAATTTGGGCACTCAAGGCAGCGAAGGTGCATGAACGCACGCCGTGACCTCGGACATCCAGCCGGGCGCTCAGGTCACGGCATGCGTTCATGCACCTTCGCTGCCTTGAGCGCCCAAATTGGACGTACAGGCGGGCGCTCAAGGCAGCGGGAAGGTACCGAAAAGAAACTATATAGAAATAAACAAAAAAAATCTATCAGACTGTAGGTACTGAAACACAGCACCAAAACAGAACACCTTCCCGCTACCTTGAGCGCCCGCCTGGACGTCCAATTTGGGCGCTCAAGGCAGCGAAGGTGCATGAACGCACGCCGCGACCTGAGCGCCTGCCTGTACGTCCAATTTGGGCGCTCAAGGCAGCGAAGGTGCAGAACGCACGCCGCGACCTGAGCGCCTGCCTGTACGTCCAATTTGGGCGCTCAAGGCAGCGAAGGTGCATGAACGCACGCCGTGACCTCGGACATCCAGCCGGGCGCTCAGGTCACGGCATGCGTTCATGCACCTTCGCTGCCTTGAGCGCCCAAATTGGACGTACAGGCGGGCGCTCAAGGCAGCGGGAAGGTACCGAAAAGAAACTATATAGAAATAAACAAAAAAAATCTATCAGACTGCAGGTACTGAAACACAGCACCAAAACAGAACACCTTCCCGCTACCTTGAGCGCCCGCCTGGACGTCCAATTTGGGCGCTCAAGGCAGCGAAGGTGCATGAACGCACGCCGTGACCTGAGCGCCTGCCTGTACGTCCAATTTGGGCGCTCAAGGCAGCGAAGGTGCAGAACGCACGCCGCGACCTGAGCGCCTGCCTGTACGTCCAATTTGGGCGCTCAAGGCAGCGAAGGTGCATGAACGCACGCCGCGACCTGAGCGCCTGCCTGTACATCCAATTTGGGCGCTCAAGGCAGCGAGGGTGCATGAACGCATGCCGCGACCTGAGCGCCTGCCTGTACGTCCAATTTGGGCGCTCAAGGCAGCGAAGGTGCATGAACGCACGCCGCGACCTGAGCGCCTGGCTGGACGTCCAATTTGGGCGCTCAAGGCAGCGAAGGTGCATGAACGCACGCCACGACCTGAGCTGCTGAAGCTGCTCTTGCCGCCGGCTGCCCCCGGGAGGCAGGGGAGCCACGGTGCGCGCCTCGGGAGGAGGGGAGAGAGGACTGGAGCTGCTCCGGAACTGTCAGCATGCCCACTCGGGAGACCGGCACCCATGGACCCCCATCTGCTGCTGCTGCTGGGGGCTTGCATGGCTGTGGCCAGGGCAGGTGAGCGGGGGCTGGGGGAAAGTTTGCCCGTGAAATTTCGTCTCTCTCTTGCCCGTCCGAAGGAGGCGGAAAATTGGAGCTGCACGCACAGGTGCTTTGTTGCACTCCCTGCCGCCAATCGCCGGCTCCTGGGGCATGCTGGCGCCGGGCGCTCAAGGCAGCGTGGTCTGTAGGAGAACCATCCACTTTCCTGGTGGAATGACATTTCAAATGACATTTGAAATGACAGGTACCAGCGCACCCAGGATACTGTATAGGCGCTGTATACCGCTCTATACAGTAAAATGGATTGTGCACGCCTTCCGCTTCATGGACGCGCTTTGGACATTGCTTGCATTTGCGTCTCATTTGAATACTGTATCGAACGGTATGTGAACCAAATTGTGCGCGCGGCAAACGAGGGTGCGCCAGGCACTGCCGCACTCTTTCTTACGCGTCCTTACTGTATCGGCCTGAAAGTGCAGCAGTGGGGTTTCTGAATCTTGAGGGCTGCAATCGGTCCCTCTCTTTCCTCACCTCTAATAAACATGCGGCAATGCGATTTGAGGCTTATAAATGAGTGCAAACAGCCCCTCTCTGTCCCTCTTCCTCCTTTTCTGCAGCAATGTGTTGGGTGAAGTTTTCAGGGCCATAAGATGTCTCCACCCTCACTCTCCTGGCCTGTGGCAGCAGCCCAACTAATCCCAGGTAGCAGGCGCAGCAGCCCACTCATTTTCTCCCTAACTCAACATTCTTGCATCCCTTCTGGAGGATTCCCTGGAAGGTCCTACGGACCACAGGTTGAGAGCCACTGCCCTATGCCAAGCCTTTTGCAACCTTTGTGACATCTTTAGCCATAAGTAGGTAATAAATTGTACCTGCTAGCAAATGATTTAAATTTATAATATAAGTATTAAGAAACCCTTCCTAATAATCAGTTAAATTCCTCCAACACAATCATCCTTAAGATTGAATACCATAATTCATGTTGACCTTTCAAGAAGGTAGCTGTAATTAATATTATAAAAATAACTCATTAGCAGTAGTAGAAGGGTCACATAACACTAATGATTAAATTCTACTGCAGTTTAAATCCATAATAATTACATTGTTCCAATGATTGCATCCAACTGATGAATGTACAAACTGACAAGACCATGACAATGAATGATAATTCTGAAGTCCTTAATCTGAGGTAGACTGCAGAAAGGGTAGAAAGTCCAGTTCATCACTGAATATGTTCCATTTCATGGGGTTTATAGTGTATATATATTACATTTCTTATTTTTAGAATCTAAACAGGTGTTTGGCTCCTCTTGGATATTTCTGAATTGCCTTATCTGGTATCCCTAGTCTCTCCTTAATTTTCACTACTGCTCCCAGCGCATGAAATGGAGAAAGGCCCTGTTTGTGTGCATGATGTGGCTTGCCTGTACATTTCATGTCTTTGAGTACACGATGGATAGGGCATTATTTATGTATTTATTTATTTATTTATTTATTTATAATGTTTAAATCCTGCCTCCTCTAATGACTTGTGTCATGGTGGGTTACAGACTTATATTCACAGAAAACACAACAAATAAAACAAACATAATTAAAACCAAAACAATAAGAAAATCACTTAAAAGGTTCCTGAAACATAAGAGCCAGATTTTAAAAGCCTTGCTTGCACAACAACGGCCACATAGAGGCATATGTGGGCCACACATGAGCAACACGAATTTTAAGAAGCCGTGAAGAATGCGTGTGCATACCCATGCGCGCATCAAGAATAAGGGGTTGGCTAATGGGCAGGGCATGGGCGTTCTGGGGCGGGACCAAGACTTTTGTACGTAAGTCCTAATTTTAAAAAAGCTGACCACGGCGAGTGTTGGCGTGTTATCCATGTAACGTTACTACTGGCCCTGATGAAGAGCAAGTCTGGAGATCTCGAGTTTTAAGGCTTTCAGCACAGCTTGAGAGTTCAGGGTCAAGTGGGGGCTTGCAGGATGAAGAACCAGATGGGCTCTTGAAGACCTCAATATCAACTGATCAAACTGGTGGACTAATTGGAAAAACTGGTTTTTGCCTTACACGAGCATGCGTGCGTAAAAGCTGCTTAAACCTTAGCGAAAATACCCGAGGGCCATTTACTTGAGCTGCCTCTTAAGATTATGCACACATATACTTGTAGCAGAGGTATTTTAAATAATTCGTGCATACTTGGCACACGATATAAAATTGCAGCGAATCTCCAATTTATGAGGCTGGGTATCATTCATGTTTGCTGCAGATGATAATCTCGACTGGACGGCAACTCTAAAATTGCACTGCCATCTGATCTCAACATTCTCCATGGATCATACCTATGCAATTTTGTGTGTAATACAAATTTATAGTCAAAATGAAATAACTTAAATATAATAACTATCATTTTAAATTGTATGCAGTTCTTAACTGGTAACCAGTGCAGGACCTTTAATACTGGTGTAGTATGGTCAAACCTATTACAATACTACCTATGATCACCCTTGCTGTCGCATTCCAAACCAACTGGAGTGCCCATAATTTATTTTCTGGGACTCCTACTACTACTACAGTAATCTATATGGCTCAAAAATAGAGACTAAACAAATCAGGCATTAATAATACTCTTAAGGGTTTTACCATTTTTAGCTTATAAAAGCATACCTTGGCAACATTTCTAACGTTGGGTATTATGGTCAATTTGGAGTCTAATATTCCCAGACTATGAACCTCAGTTAATATAGGAAAAATATGTCCATTATATATTATTTGTGATCCTGCTAGCAGGGGGGTCTTCCCAATCCATTAGTCTTGAGTTTATTTAGGAATAAACTTTTCTCTGCCAACCAACTTCCAATTTTATCTAAACATTGTTTAACTGTTGCCACAGGAATGCCATAGTGAATGCGAGTGTGATTGTATATGCAAGTGTAAGATACATGTGTGACACTGCGTGTATGGCTAGGCTATGTATGTTGTTTATATGATAGTGTGTTGGTCTCAGCTTTTTGGGTTTTGGTATGATGGGGCTTTGTTGGTGACTGACCTCTACGTGTCTATTGCAATCCCTTTTTTGGTTGGTGTCCTGAACACAGGGGCACATTGTTTTCCCTGGACTACAAATTCCCTGTCTCTTTCTCTCCTCACAGTCTATATTCTCTGGGATCCTTTCCATCAATGGGGAGGATAAACCTCCAAAGCCCAAGGCAAACCAGGGAGGAAAGCAGTCTCTCCATCCTCTTTTACTCTCAGGTGTACTCACAATTGGGATGTCCTTGCTTTAGGGGCACCTCGTATTCTCACAAAAGACACTGGACACGCTGGAGGGGAGTTCCAACAAAACTTTTACTGCAACCAAAGATGTCTTCAATCCAATTAGCAACAACAATTTTCCAACTGATCTTCTCAAACAAAATTCCAAAAGTACTGCTTGTCTCAAATCTGCTCAGCTGAGTTAGTGTCCCTTCAGATGGAAGGCACCAGGAAACAAATCCAACACTCCTGAGTGATAGAAGGTGGGTGCCTAGTGGGGACTCTTTCTCTGATGTCTTCTTGGACCTCTGGGTTAGAAAGTCCCAAAATATGCTAAAATCAAAATCTTTTCTCCTTCTCACAGGAAGGAACTGATGGCAAAAACTTCTCCCAAACAAAACTCTTACCCCAAAACACTCCTCCTCTGACAAGACCCTGCTGTCCCTCCTTGTACTGCAGGCAGGGAATCATAGTTCTTTATCCTGACCTCCTTCAAGTAGGGAAAAATCCTCCTGAGGCAGGACCAGGTTTCACACAAAAAACAAAGGCTCTTCACAAAAACACAGACTCTTCCAAACAACTGTCCTTTCATCCCAAAAAGACACTCCCTGCCAGACGGAAGGACTACTAGTCAGAAAAGTGCCTCTTCCCCTGGTATCAGGCTGTGGTGCCTGAAGATGGGGGAAAAGCTCCAAAAGGTCTCCATACCTGCAGAACAAGAAACCAAATATACTACAGTATAGTCCTCCTCATCCTCTGCCTGGTTTTATGCAGGCTGGCTGACCAATCCAGACAACCTTACAGGAGGTGCCTGCAAGGGATGGTCTGCCAACGCCCACCTCCTTCCTAATCCTAACATATCCTAGCCTAGGGCTTTAGCTAGGGACAACTGGCTAGTGAGGACCTAGATGGTCCTCAATGAATGAAGTACCTGGCTCACATATGTGTCCATGGATGGGTGGGGTGAGGGGGTGCATGTTTTTTTCACTCGGCTCCATGTGTATGACTCTCATATGGCTGGCTCGTGAGCGTACATGAGTATGAATGGGCTGTGTGTGCCGATACGATCAAAACCTGTGTTACGTATCTGTATGCATTCATTTTCTGCCCCTGTGTGTTTAAATGACTTTGTGTAGAATGCCCCCTGAAGCAGGGCCCATACAAAACATCAGTTGATGTTGGGGTGTTTTCACTTCTTTGAATAAACTTGGACTTTTGGGTACCAATTTTGCAATGAAAAATATCTTTAAAAAGTTGCTGAAGAATATTAAGACAGAGAAGGATTTTCCGAGTGGTTATTATAAGGTGGATGACAGATAAGACCAGGTGTTGGAAACCTGCACCACACACCATCTGGCTTGCTGACAGCTTTTCTAGAAGAGTGCCTTTGATTCTGTATATTTTTGGGCCTTGTCTCTTTTTTTTTAATGACATTTAGTGTGGGATAGGGTCACTCTCTGGTTTCTGCATTTATATTTTTTTCTGTGGCAGGAAGAATGATCCTAAGTGAGAAATTCAGAGCATACATTGGCAAGCTTTTAAACTAGAGGATGGGGGTGGCAGTTAGAAGTAGATAAATTTGGAATGTCACCCTGACAAACACATGAAGACAATGAGAAAAATTACAAAATAAATCATCTTAATAGATCACTCATCAGCAGCAGGGTAGGAAAAGAGACTTGAAGCATGTGTTAGTCGCTCACTAACACAAGGACTTGTACCAGACACGCTGAAACTAGCCACTCTCAAACCTCTCCTCAAGAAACCCAACCTGAACCCTGCAGACCTGGCCAATTTCCGCCCCATCGCTAACCTACCGTTTGTCGCCAAACTTATGGAGAGAATAGTTAACAAACAGTTGTCGGAATTCCTAGAAGACCACAAGATTCTCACAACAGCCCAATTCGGATTCAGCAAATCCCTCAGCATGGAATCCCTCTTAATCTCATTGACGGAAAGAGTCCTCTCCGGCTTGGAGAAAAAGACCCCCTACCTCCTGGCACTTCTCGATATATCTGCAGCTTTCGACACTGTAAAGCATTCTATCCTCATCAACTGGCTCTCAGACATAGGCATCTCAGGATCAGCCCTTGAATGGTTCAGATCATTCCTTAACAATAGGACATACAAGGTCAGAATAAGCAACAAGGAATCACACCCGGTCAAGTCCACTCTTGGAGTCCCACAAGGATCCTCCCTCTCCCCAACCCTGTTTAACATTTATCTTCTCCCACTATGTCATCTGCTCTCAAGTCTAAAGATCACACACTTCATATATGCCGACGACGTCCAGATCCTGTTGCCTATCACTGAATCTATCTCCAACACCATCAATTTCTGGAACAATTGTCTACAGTCCATAAATTCCCTCCTCACTAGCCTTAACTTAGTTCTCAATACTGCAAAAACGGAACTTATGCTGATCACCCTGGATGACAACTGTCAGGCTGCCAACAATCTAATCACACCGCTAATGATCTCCCCCACTCATGTAAGAGACCTTGGCGTTACTATCGACAATAGGCTGATTCTCAAAAAATTTGTCACAAACACTACGAAAGAATGTTTTCACAAGCTATACATATTGATAAAGCTAAAACCTCTCCTCCACTTTCAGGACTTTAGAACAGTCCTCCAAACTATTCTATTTTCAAAAATTGACTATTGCAACTCTCTGCTAATTGGCCTCCCAGTTATCACCACCAAACCATTACAAATGCTGCAGAATTCGGCTGCCAGGTGAAAATTTGTCACGTAGAAGACATTGCAGGCCAGCACGGTGAAGAAAGTGGAGTCAGGATGAACAGCAGTCGGGACAGGTAGTGAGAAAATGGAGACAGGTTCAGGCTGTGATCAGAGGCGGGAGAAGTTCACTCAGTGTCATGGTTCAGGCAGTGGTCAAGGCAGTCAGAGTTCGAGCAGCAACAGTAAGCAGGCAGCAGTCAGAAGCAGGCAAAGTCAAACTGTGGCAATGTCCAATCCGAGGTCATGCCAGAAGTCCAATCCGAAGTGAAAGCCAGAAGTCCAATCCAATGAAAATGGGGAATGAAGAGGAGGAGGAAGGATGAGGAACCACAGGAGCAAGACGAGACACTGAAGGCAGATGAAGGAAAGTCTGACTACGAAGACAAGAACTCAGAAGACAAACCAGACTGCCAAGGAACCAGGAACAGGACTCACAGCGGAAATAGGAATCAAGAAGCAAGGATCAGGAACCAGGAATGCAGAGGCAAAGCACTTTTTCAAAGGAGTCAACCTATTGCTGAGGCATTGGAAGGGTGTCCAGGCAGGCTGTTTATACAAGAGAACCCATAATGCCATCAGAAGGTGCTGTGGAGGATTTCCCACCATGGGCTCTTTAAGTCCCAGCAAGTCGGGCGTGCGAGCACCTAGGGAGGCTCTGCAGCAGGACCTGCAGCAGCGCCAGTGTTGGCCTAGCCGCACTGCGGAGGGCAGCACATCCTGGCCAGAAGGATCTGTTTGCCTTAGGGAGGCTGCCAGGGTGGGCCTGTGCTAGAGGTAAGAGTGGCAGGCCATGGGACGGACCCATGGTCTGCCGAGCACAACAGTTTTTATCTGTTTAGAACAGTGGTTCCCAACCCTGTCCTGGGGAATCCCCAGCCAGTCAGGTTTTCAGGATATCCACAGTGAATATGCATGAGAGAAAGTTTGCATGTTATGGAGACAGTGCATGCAAATTTTCTCTCATGCATATTCATTGTGGATATCCTGAAAACCTGACTGGCTGGGGGCCAAGGACAGGGTTGGGAACCACTGGTTTAGAAGCTCTGTGGTGTCTTGTATGAAGATGTTTTGTATTTTGCTCTAAAAAATTGAGAATCCCTTCTATTATCCTAAATATTTCCTCTCTGTGTGCCAATACTGGATATAATTGGTCTGCCAAGTAAGTTTATGGATTTTAGATAGCAAATAGAAGAAACCAATATAAGGATGAATTGGTATCAGGGTTTTCAGCTGACACTATATTATTTTGGAATGTATTGATATGATTTTTCAGTTGTTTAGTGTATTCCTATGATGGTTCTCTCTTAACTTTCCTGTAGCAGGTATCACTTGAGAATTGTCTGTATGTCACTTCTGTTTACTTTTCTAAGTCCATTATCAAGTACCAGAAAGCCTGCCTGTTGGCTTGATGATAATGTTATTATTATTATTTGGTATTTATTTTTTTTTATTGCAGAACTTTTTAATGAAGTCTTTTATGGCAATGGTGTCCAACTCCAGTCCTCAAAGGCTGAATAAATCTGCAGACCATTGCCTCAATAGTATGTATATGTATCACATATATATTCATAAGTGATACCCTAAAGACCAGAGGTGTTTGTGGTCGGAGAACCATGTTGTATAGTACTTTCTTTGTTTATTGAAGAATTGTGATTTTCACCTATGTCTAAAACTCTCTTTAATTGTGTAGTTCAGCGGTTCTCAACCAGTGTGTCACCAAGCACCGGTAGGTGTGTCGTGGCTCCCGGTGTCAAAGGAGGGGAGGGGGGACTGGCAGTGTAAAGCGACGAAGCGACTTACTTTTTGCAGCCCCCCTCCGGACATCGGTGAGGACGACCGCAGCTCCCCTCTCCTGCCTCCAGCTGCCCGCGAAGATGGACGCCTGCACGAGCGAAAGCGGCCCCTGTTCGTGCAATTGGGCCGCTCAAGACGGGACGTCACATGCCGTGACGCCAAACGTTGTGACGTCACGCCTTGAGTGGCCCAATTGCACGAACAGGGGCCGCTTTCGCCCGTGCAGGCGTCCATCTTCGCGGGCAGCTGGAGGCAGGAGAGGGGAGCCGCGGTCGTCCTCACCGATGTCCGGAGGGGGGCTGCAAAAAGTAAGTCGCTTTGTCGCTTTACACTGCCAGTCCCCCCTCCCCTCCTCCCGGAGCAAGGCTGCTTTCGCGCCTTGCTTCGGGAGGAGAGGAGGGGGGACAGGCAATCCCGAGCGTAGGATTGCCTGTCCTCTCTCCCCTCGCTCTTGCTACTCTTTTTTTCGCTTTACACTGCCAGTCCCGTCTCCCCTCCTCCTGGAGCAAGGCTGCTTTCTTGCCTTGCTTCGGGAGGAGGGGAGGGGGGACTGGTAATCCCGAGCGTAGGATTGTCTGTCCTCTCTCCCCTCACTCTTGCTACTTTTTTTTTCGCTTTACACTGCCAGTCCCGTCTCCCCTCCTCCCGGAGCAAGGCTGCTTTCGCGTCTTGCTTCGGGAGGAGGGGAGGGGAGACTGGCAATCCCGAGCGTAGGATTGCCCGTCCTCTCTCCCCTCGCTCTCTTGCTACTTTTTTTTTTTTTTTTTCCCGTTTTTTACGCTTTGGTTGCTTGCTTCGGGAGGAGGGGAGAGGGCTGACAATCCCGAGCGTCGGAGAACTGTCCACTTCCTGGTACCTGTCATTTCAAATGTCATTTCAAATGACATTTGAAATGACAGATACCAGCGTGGCCGTGAAGCGTTAGGCCCGCGCACCCAGGTTACTGTATAGGTGCTCTATACAGTAAAATGGGTTGCGCGGGCCTAACGCTTCACGGATGCTTCTTAGACACAGCTTGCATTTGCAAGCTATTTACATACAGGATTGAGCGGTAGGTGAGCTGCACTGTGCGTGCGGCAACCGCGGGTGCGCCGGGCACTAACGCAGCTCTTCCTACCGCTCGGTACTGGATTGACCTGATTGTAGGCTTTAAATATCCGGGCAGTATGACGTCATCACCGGGGGACATCCCGGAGGTTCGCTCCAAGTAGGAAATAAGAAGGGCTGCATGGCGCGTGTGCCCTATGGTACAAGCGGAGCAAGGCGGGAGGCAGCGCCCAAGCCAGTCCGGGGATGCCGGAGAGGACGGCAGGCAGACGCCTCAGCAGCCAGGCACCAATCCGCAGCATGAGGAGGAGCAAACAAAGAGAGGTAGACGGAGTGAAGCCGTCGGAAAGGGACGGTTGCAACAGTACCCCCCTTCAAAGGGTGGTCTCCTCTGCGGGTACCAGGTTTTGCTTTCCAAGGATGCAAGAGATGAAACTGATGGAGCATCTCTTTGTCAAGGATATTAGCCAGTGGCTCCCAAGAATTGTATTCGTGGTCGAAACCTTCCCATGAGAGAAGGTATTCCCAGGTTTTGCCTCATTTGCGGACATCAAGAATGGCTTCGACCTTGTATTCTAGGTCATCTTCTGCATTAATAGGAGATGGTTCCTGAGATTTGGAAGAGAATTCACTGATGAGTGGTTTCAGAAGTGAAACATGAAAACCGTTATGGATGTTCAATCTAGGTGGTAACTTCAGAGTGTAGGTAAATTGCCAAGAGGTCGGAGGATAAGGAATGGTCCAAAATAGCGAGGAGCAAATCGAGAGGAGGGTAACTTCAGTCTAAGGTGCTTAGTGGATAGCCAGACTTTGTCACCAGGTTGAATGTCAGGTGCTTTGGAATGATGAGTGTTGTAAAATCTTTTGGCTCGATCACTCGCTTTGAATAGCATTGCTTTCGTCTGAGTCCATAATTGATAGATTTCTTCAGCAGTGGATTGAGCTGATGGGGATGTCACTGAGAGCTTCAGTGGAAGTGGTGGAGATGGAGAACGTCCATATACCACTTCACATGGTGTTAATCCAGTTGATGTTGCTGGTTGGGAGTTAATGGCGAATTCAGCCCATGGTAACAGTTCGGCTCAATTATTTTGACAACTCACATAGGCCCGAATGAACTGTTTCAGGGTCTTATTCATTCGTTCTGTTTGGCCATTAGATTGAGAATGATAGGCAGATGTATAATCTAGAAAGATAACCAAAGGTTTGCACAGGGCCTTCCAGAATCTTGCCGTGAACTGTGATCCTCAATCCGAGACTATGTGCTTCGGTAGGCCGTGGAGTAGAAAGATATGAATGATGAAGAGCTTCGCAAGTTCCAAGGCTGAAGGCAAGCCAGGTAGTGCCACGAAATGGGCCATTTTGATGAACACTATGTTAAAAATTAGAGTGAGAGTAACATTTAAAAATTGTTTTGTACTTCAGAAGTAAAATATTCCTCATTGAAAATATTGGAACAATTGAAATATTTATTCAGTTCAATAATTAAACTTGTTTCCAGAAGTGAAGAACCTGAAAAGTTATCCATTTGCCAGCAAAATAAAACTATTAATTTGATTACAGAAGTGCCTTTGAGTTCATTTTTGTATTTTAACTTTATTTTGACAGTGAAAATACTTTGGTTGTTCAAACTATTTCCATAACATCTTTTAAAATTGGAAACCGCTATAGCATGATCATCTAGCTACCAACGTGACAGTACGTGAAGTAGTTTTGACCCCAGGGGTGTTTACAACACACATGAAGAACTATACACAGTAACATCTGATTCCAAGTCAGAGATTTAACGCTTCAGAGCCAGCTGCACTGAATGTAGCAGAAACTGTGAAAGTACAGGCTGACCACCAATTGACAGTATAACAGACAACAAGAATCTATGCAGACTAAAAGCATGAACACAGCAAATTAAGAAACAGGCTGCAGTGGAGTGAAGACAGGACAAGGAGTACTGACAGAGTGCCTTGGAGTTTTCCTGTGATCTGTTGTTCTACAGTGTTATTGAAGTAGTGATTTTTTGCCAAATCAAGCCAGGCCACCAACCTGGAATTTTTTTCAACTGTGGCAAATTTGATTTTCATGAATTTCCTGCAATTCAAGGCTCTGGAGACCAAGGAAAGGCACCACATATTTAAGGCACCACCAGCTTTGCACCATGAGCATGTCTGAACTTCACTGGTGGGAGGAGGGAGGCCCTGACAGTTCACTGGCTGCTGATCTCCTAAGATCAGCAGCCAGGAAGGGTCAACATCTAGCCCTAAGTTTAAAAAATGCTTACAGTTTATGGATAAGGTTACTGGAAGAGTTCATTCCTCCAGCTGTTGAAGATATCAGGCAGCCCCCTGACCCATGCAATAGTGACTGGTGGAGCTCATCCTGTCAGTCACCGAAGATGGAGGCCATTGCTGACTCAATCCCTGTGGGACGGTAGAGTGTGAAGGGAAAGGGAAGGAGGAGGGGGAAGGTCTGTGCTGGTAGGGTGGGGGTGGCAAAGAGAAAGTCAGTTCAGGCCCTTTTCCCTCCAAATCCCCCCCCCCCCCCCCCCCAAACTGGTATCTTTTTTCTTAGAAAATCACCTCTGATCGTTGCTCCTGGTTAGAAGTTAACTCATTATACCTGTGAAACGCAAGTTGTGTTAAAACCATGAATACTAAAGCTGAGAGTTTGGAATCATTTCTACTGCGCCCAGAAGGTGGGCCTGTCAGATAGGTTGTGCGTGTCCTATGTGACTTCAAACTGCTGTTTTCATTAATTTCTTTTTCTTTCCTATGAAAAACATCTTTATTGAATAAGGCCTTAAATTTGGAAAGACTTTCTTCTCAGTGACAGTTCTTGTGACAGGATCTCTCTTTCCAAAGAAGACAAAAATAATTTGTTTTAAGATTATTCTTTCTCTGTCCTTTTCAATTTGAAATGTTTTGCAGATGGAGAAGAAAATTGCTTTTCCTACTTCGAGACAGACAAGGCATTGTCCTTCCCCATCAGCTGCTGCAGAAGAATTAAAGGGATAGTCACAAACCACTGTAGCATGCACCGTTCTCATGCTTGGATTTCTCAGATCAGGGTCTCTCAGGTACAATTCCTAGCAGCAGTCTCCGAATGTGAAGATAGCTAATTGGATAATACAATAATTATTGCCAGCTAATTGCCCAGAGGTATATTGAATACATGGCTAAGAAAATTGTTACTGAAATAGTCTAATCTTTAAGCTGATCAGGGAAGGACTGCTATGGAAGTTTCACCCTCCTCTGATCCTGATTGCTTGCCATCCAGACCAGCAGATTGCTGCTCCCAAAGGTGCTTGAAGCTTCTGCTAAGAAAGTTGCCCCTGTCAACAAAACTACATCTCCCAGCAGTCTTAGGAACTCTAGACAGGAATCAGAAGTGGCATCATCAGCATCAGACACTGCTAGTGGAAACAGCATGCATTCTACAGCCAAGTGCTAACTTAAGGATGACTCTGCTGTTCTTTACACATATTTGCATTTCGACTGTTGCACTTCATGCTCTGTCATATCATACCAATATGGTCTTTTGCTGGTGCAGTCTAACTTATCCAGTATTATGATCAGCCCACCTTATATAAGTTACATTGTATATAATTTCATTATATACGGATATATAATACTTGTATATAACTTTTCATTGCCTATAATTAAACCATTTTATTACCCTTATATATTTGTATAGTATTTTCCATGTGTTTTCCCCCTCCTCCCCACTACCCAGTTCCCCATCAGTTTCATTGTAAAGCCCTGTTGGCCAGTTTTATGTTACATGGAAACCGATGTGATGTTTGCTTAATGAATGTCGGTATACAAAAATTTAAAATAAAATAAATAAATAAATATTCATCCTCTGCTGTTTTTCCTTTCCATATCATATTCATTCTTTCAGTTTCTAGAACAAAATTCTTTCCCATCTTTTCTCATACTGCTCTTCCTGTCTTGTTAATTCTTCTCTCTTCTTATTCCTCCCTCGCCTCTTCCATACCTCCTATCCTCTTTTCAGGACTATTTTGCTGCCCTGTGCAAACGATTATTGTGCCCATCACTATACCTCCCAGTGGGTCGGTCCAACCCTGCTGGCAAGAGGATCAGTACTATAGCTTTCAATGCAGTGTGCACTGCACTGACACTGAAAATTACTTCCAGTATAGTTCACTCTGGTTGGGTTCTGCAGTTCTTTTCTAAGATAGAGAAATAGGAGATTGTGTGATTTCCCAGCCAGAGAACTGAATTATTTCTACCCAGCATTCAGTTAATTTCTCAGTAAAAAAAAAGTCCATTTATTTAAATTTGAAAACATTTTAAAATACATATATAGAGACGTCTCAGGTTTCTTCACTAGACGACTCTAGCTCAAACCCTGGGTTAGGACTTAGGAAATACATAAGAACATAAGATTTATAACACTGTGTTAAACCCAAGGTTCATCAAGTCCTGTATCCTGTTTCCAACAGTGGCCAATCCAGGTCATAAGTGCCTGTCAGGCAGGGCCAGTGCAAGAGTATTTGGAGTCCTAACTTTCAGTCATGCACCCCTTCCCCAGCTTTAGGTCCCGTGCTGGCAGGATTTTGCTACCCCTCCAATGTTAGCAATTTAGGTGATTGCCCAGTTTGCCTAATAGAAGCACTGGCCCAGCAGGTAGGATCCCAAAAGCTTTATAGATTCCATAATATTTTTTATTTTTATTTTTGTAATTTATATTTTATTGGTTTTCCAAACTTAACATGAAACAAAACCATCATAATCCTGATCAATAAAAGAAAATACAGTAGGGTTGGTACAAACCTTCCCAACCCTTCCTTCATAATTACAATAACCATACATTGTTTTTCATAATACAGGTAAATGTACTTTTGTCAACCTTTCAGAGGCTTAATGATAATTTTGGGGAGAATACTATATCACATGACTATTTTCAACAGGAAAAAACACAATCTGTACATTTAATTATACACTTTCACTGGGTAGTGGGGAGGAGGTGGTTATTTTCCTTTGATCAATAAAGTTTTTTAACTGGTCTGGTAGAAAAAATATAAACACATCATGCTCTTTCCTTATTACACATTTACAGGGGAATCTCAGGTTAAATATATATCCCAAAGCTATTACATCCTATCGGTGAATCAAAAATTGTTTTCTCCTTATCTGTGTAGATTCCATAATATTTAAACAAATCTGTTGCGACCGTCGGTCTGCGACTGCTTCGCCCCGCCTATCTTACTCTTCTTGCAGCTCCTCCCGCTCACCTCGGACTACTGGCTGCCGCAGCGTCTGTCTGCGACCTCTCCGGTGTCCCGGACCGGCTTTGGTGCTGCTTCCCGCCATGCTCCTCCAAGGTACCATAGGGCGTGCGCTCATGCCGCCCTCATCTTTATTTCCTCATTGGTGCGAACCTCAGGGGCGTCCCCCTGAGATGACGTCACGCTGCCCGGATATTTAAGCCTACAACTTTTGCTAGCTAATCGAGTTAGCAACTGGAATTCTACGGATGGGATTCGCTCTCTGTACCGAAGCTACTCTGCCATTCCAGCGTTATCTGGAACTCTTATTGCTATCAGGTACCCGCTCTTCGGGGGCTTCTTCTGCTTCTTTCAGGTGCTATCAGGAAACTGGTACTCACTCCTTGAGGGCCCATGTTCCCTGAGTTGCTGCCTGCATCTACAACCCTTTCTACTTGGAAGACCTCACCAACAGTTTCCATCTGTGAATACAACTACCATCTATTCCACAGTACTGCTTCGAGGGCCTGCCCTCTGTTCCAGTGCCAGACCTCTCATCTAGTGGAACCGCTGTGTGAGTACAATACCACTAAGTTTCTCTACTCTAAGGGATCAGGTACTCGCTCCTCAAGGGCCTGCTCTCCCTGTTTCAGGGTTTCTCCTATTCTACCTGAGACTCTGTATGTTTCTCACTGTGTATTCATGACTCTCAGTCTCTTTCCACTACAGCACAGACAAACAGAGGATCCGTTGTTCCAGCATCCTGTAGGATACTCGCCCAGCCGGGATCAAGATCTACTACTCACCTCTGCCACCTCTGGTGGTTTCCAAAACTGTTTAAATAAAGATTCAATCTGTGTTTGTGTGTCCAGAGTCTAACCTGACACTATGGTCCCTCACGGGACTGCCCCCCTGTGGGTGTGGTCAGCTGCCACAGTGTCCAAGGATCCACCCAAACATCAATAACCATAACAAAATCATGGTGAACCTGGAAGATGTGGTAGGCCTGATTGACAAACTGAAGAGTAGTAAATCACCTGGACCAGATGGTATACACCCTAGGGTTCTGAAAGAACTAAAAAATGAAATTTCAGACCTATTTCAATTAGTTTGTAACCTATCAATAAAATCGTCCAATGTATCTGAAGATTGGAAGATGGCCAATGTAGCCCCTATATTTTAAAAGGGATCCAGGGGTGATCCAGGAAACTATAGACCAGTGAGCGTGACATCAGTGCCAGGGAAAAATTGTGGAAACTGTTATAAAGAATAAAATCACAAAATTTTTAGATAGACAAGGTTTGACAGGACACAGCCAACATGGATTAACCCAAGGGAAGTCTTGCCTTACAAATCTCCAACATTTTTTTGAAGGGGTTAATAAACATGTAGCTAAAGGTGAACCGGTAGATGTAGTGTATTTGGATTTTCAGAAGGTATCTGACAAAGTTCCTCATGAGAGGCTTCTAGGAAAAGTAAAAAGTCATGGGATAGGTGGCGATGTCCTTTCATGGATTACAAAACTGGTTAAAAGCAGGAAATAGAGAGTAGGATTAAATGGACAATTTTCCCAATGGAGGGTAGTGGGCAGTGGAGTGCCTCAGGGAACCGAACTGGGACCCTTGCTTTTCATTATGTTTATAAATGATCTGGAAAGGAATACGACGAGTGAGGCAATCAAATTTGCAGATGATACAAAATTATTCAGAGGAGTTAAATCACAAGCAGATTGCGAAAGATTGCAGGAAGACCTTGTGAGACTGGAAAACTGGGTATCCAAATGGCAGATGAAATTTAATGTGGATAAGTGCAAGGTGATGCATTTAGGGAAAAATAACCCATGTTATAGTTACACAATGTTAGGTTCCATATTAGAAGCTACCACCCAAGAAAGAGATCTAGGCGTCATAATGGATAACACATTGAAATTGTCGGTTCATTGTGCTGCGGCAGTCAAAAAAGCAAACAGAATGTTGGGAATTATTAGAAAGCGATTGGTGAATAAAATTGAAAATGTCATAATGCCTTTGTATCGCTCCATGGTGAGACCGCGCCTTGAATACTGTGTAGAATTCTGGTTGCCGCATCTCAAAAAAGATATAGTTGTGATGGAGAAGGTACAGAGAAGAGCGACCAAAATGATAAAGGGCATGGAACAGCTCCCCTATGAGGAAAGACTAAAGTGGTTAGGACTTTTCAGCTTGGAGAAGAGATGGCTGAGGGGGGATGTGATAGAGGTGTTTAAAATCATGAGAGGTCTAGAACGGGTAAATGTGAATCAGTTATTTAATCTTTCGGATTATAGAAGGGGGCACTCCATGAAGTTAGCATGTAGCACATTTAAAACTAATCGGGGAAAGTTCTTTTTCACTCAACGTATAATTAAACTCTGTCATTTGTTGCCAGGGGATGTGGTTAATTCAGTTAGTGTAGCTGGGTTTAAAAAAGGATTGGATAAGTTCTTGGAGGAGAAGTCCATTATCTGCTATTCATTAAGTTGACTTAGAAAATAGCCACTGCTATTACTAGCATCAGTAGCATGGTATATTTATTTATTTATCTGTTTTTATATACCGACATTCACACGAGGGTATCACATCGGTTTACATGATGTTTAGTGAGATATTGTGATTACAGGTCACTTTATCATTACATTGAGGCAGTATAAAGCTGAAGCGAAGTATACAGCGAGGTATAGTTATGAGTATAGACTTAGGGGTAGATTTTCAAAGGTTTACGAGCGTAATACACATGCGTAACCCTTTAAAAACCCTCCTGCGCTCGCCGAGCCTAATTTGCGGTATAGGGGCGGTCCCGAGTCCTCCGGCACGGGGGGGGGGGATTTAGGTAGGGCTGGGGGTTGGGTTAGATAGGGGAAGGGAGGGCAAGGTGGGGGGAGTGAAAGGAAAGTTCCCTCCGAGGCCACTCCAATTTTGGAGCGGCCTCGGAGGAAACGGGGAAAGCCATCGGGCCTCCCCTAGGGCTCGGCGCGCGCAAGATGCACAAGTTTGCACCCCCTTGCGCGAGCATGTTATAAAATCAGGTGTACATTTGTGTGCGCCGGGTAGCGAGCACAAATGTACCCCGCTTGCGCTCCTTTAAAAATCTGCCCATTCATTTTTGGGTACTTGCCAGATTCTTATGGCCTGGATTGGCAACTGTTGGAACAGGATGCTGAGCTTGATGGACCCTTGGTCTGACCCAGTATGGCATGTTCTTATGTATTGATTAGCTTAGTTGCCCCACAGGGGCATGTAATCTTTAATCTTATAGGTCATTAGAGCCTCATTGTGATTGATTTGACTCTTCTGAGTGGACATCACACTCTGAGTAAGGAAATGCAGAACAGATAATCCAAGAATCAAATTCATTTGAATATCTGAAATTGGATTAGAAGTTATCTGTCTAGCAGCACAGGAAAGAAAATACCTGAAGCAAGGGCAGAAACAATAAAATAAAATAATAATAATAATAATAATAATAAAACCATCTGGAAGGAATCGGGATTGTACAACAATATGATTTAATAGCCATTAAAAAAGTAATTAAAAAAAGACTTTAATCTCATGAATAATATTAAGGAGAGCGGACCAAATGCCATTTCATTCACAGCATATCTTGGGTGTGCCATAGTGCATTCATTTATATTTTTTACTCTTTCTGAATTTCTTGGAAATAGAAATCAATCCAGCCCAGGCAGGAACCATTTAGTGATTTGAAGTCTATTATAAGCCCTCAACCCACTGTGACAACTAGATGTATTCAGTGTTTTACTCCAGCAGCATTGATATTACTTTCAGGTTATCAACAGGGGCCTATCAAAATATAGACAGATTTAAAAAAATGAGAATACATTTTAAAAATTTATAAATTACCTGCCTGCTGAGTGGGGCTGTAGCTATAGCTGTTTTCTTGCTCTGGTTTGGGGACTGGAGGCCCAACTAAGATGACCCTATTTAAAAAAAAAAAAAAAAGAACATTTCCAGAGGCCCGAAGGGTTTGGGGCTGGCACATGAGTGTGGCTGTGATGGGTATTTTTTTTTGGGGGGGATGGGGGTCCTGAGGAGGAGGAGCCAGGACCTGATAAACAGCGTCAGCCACATTTGAAAGTAATGCCGCAGAGTGCCGTGGGTGAGCTGAGGTGGCTGATTGTCGGGGATTGGGAGCAGTCAGCTAAATCAGCTGATAGCTGCAACTCCAGATTTCCTGATGCTGGCACTGCCTCGGGAGGGGCATATGAGTTCTGCTGGAGTCAGGGGATATCCTGGCGGCACTTGCGAGAGAGGCCAGTACTTCTGGACCCTGGAGCAGTGACAGCTGATGAGAGCACTGCAGGGCCATTAAATAAATAAATAAATATTTATTTTTATTTATTTATTTAACAACTTTTCTATACCGTCGTTTAGTAGTATACCATCACAATGGTTTACAGATAGGCACATAAATAAGTCTGGTTAGGATTATAAATTAACTAGTAGGTGCCAATAGAGTTTCGGTTACATGATTCAAATAATATACGCTATTTGGATTGTGGATTGGAAATTCCATTTATATGAATAATAGGATATCCATATATGAGAATACTGTACTCTTAAATTAATCTTTAAGTATGAGAAAAAATAATAAAGGAGGGATAACTGCTATTTGTTGACTTTTAACAGTGTGCTGGAGTTCTCTTTCTTGTTCGCTAGTATTCCTTACTCTCCACTCTCATTGTGAAAAGCTTTTTTGAAGAGCCGTGTTTTTAAGCTTTTTTTTAAAGAGTTTTAGATCTTTCATTAATCTTATTTCGAGTGGTAGTGTGTTCCATAATATTGGACCGGCTAGGGATAGTGCTCTCTCTCTTACTTGCGTCAGTTTTGCTGTCTTTACAGAGGGAATGGTTAGTAGAGCTTTGTTGGCTGATCTTAGATTTCTCTGGGGGACATGTAGTCGTAGTGCAGTGTTTAGCCAGTCAGTATTTTCCTCATAGATCAGTTTGTGTATTGTGCATAGTGTTTTAAATTGGACTCTTTGTTCAATTGGCAGCCAGTGTAATTCAGCAAGTGTTTGAGTGATGTGATCTCTTCTGCTTTTTCCAGTTAGAATTCTGGCTGCAGAGTTCTGTAGGATTTGTAGTGGTCTTAGTGTTGTATATGGTAATCCAAGGAAGAGTGTGTTACAATAGTCTGTGCTCGCGAATATAAGTGCTTGAAGAACAGTTCTAAAGTTCGCTTGTGTTAATAGGGGTTTTAGCCTTCTAAGCACCATAAGTTTGGCATAACCTTCCCTAACTTTCACTGATATGTGTTGCTTAAGATTGAGTTCATTGTCAATTATTACACCTAGGTTTCTGGCTTTTCCGTTTAGTTCCACTATCTGGTCCTTTTTGAGTTTGATGGGATTCTGTATTAATTCTGTGGTTTTTCTTTCAAGGTGTATGAATTCTGTCTTTTCCATATTAATTACCAGTTCCATTTGGCTTAATAATTGTTTTATTATATCTAGGTACAACATTGCTAAGTTTAGTGTTTTTTCAATTGTTTCCTCTATTGGTAGGATTAGCTGAATGTCGTCGGCGTATATGTAATGTATGATACCTAGTCCTGCCAAGAGGTGGCATAGAGGCAGCATGTAGATATTAAATAGAGTTGCCGAAAGTGCTGACCCCTGTGGGACCCCCGTCATTAGCTTGATTTTGTCTGATATTGTATTTTTTATCTGTACCTGAAAAAATCTATTTTGTAGGTAGGATCGGAACCATTCAATTGTTTTGTTTTGAAGTCCTATTTCTTCAAGCCTTTTTATTAATATGCTGTGATTTACTGTGTCAAATGCTGCTGACAGGTCTAGTAATATCATAATGTAGTGTTTTCCGCTGTCAAACCCTCGTAGTACATTATCTGTTAGTGAGATTAGTAATGTTTCAGTGCTATAGTGTTTTCTGAAGCCGTGTTGTGAGTGGTAAAGTATGTTATTGTTGTCTAGATGTTCTGCCAGTTGCTTTTGTACTGTTTTTTCTATTAATTTAGCGAGCATGGGTAAGTTTGAAACAGGTCTATAGTTACTTAAGACATTTGGGTCACTGTTCTTTTTCTTCAGTATTGGTTTAATTATTGCACCTTTAAGAGAGTCTGGCATTAGTCCTTCACTAAGCGATAGGTTAATTATTTTTGCTATAGTATAGGAGGTTATATCAGCTAGTTTTTTGATGTCCATGGTGGGAATGGTGTCAATCTTATGTGGAGCGGGGTTCAAATTTTTTATCATGGATTCCACTTCTCTCTGGGATACCTCGTCAAATGTGTCCCATGGTGTTAAACAAATAAATAAATAAATAAAAGAACCATGTCGCTGCACGAATGATGCCATATAGCAATGACAACATTGGGGACACTGCCATTGCGCCATTGGGGAGAATCACAACTCAGGGGCCTTAGGCAAATCCCGATGCTGTACTAGAGCCTGAAGACCCACACAGATGATGTCATCAATGATGTCCATGGGTGGCCAGAGAAGTGTCTGTAGGTACTATTTTAAGTAAAAAAAAAATAGAATTGGGCAATTTTTTGTTTTAAATGGCAGAGTTTTTGATGGCAGACATAAGGAGGGTCTGCCACATTATTTCTAAAGCCCAGTAAACACTTTAACATCCCAGATGCCACATGACCTTAAAGTCCACATAAATTGGATTAAAATAATACATTTGATAGTAGTGGTCAGGTGACGGTACTTAACCTAATTAAGACCATTTTTGAAAAAAAAAAAGCGTTTCATAAATTCGTTTTGTGTCCTATTGTATCCAGAGCCCCTCCACATTATTAAATTTGAATAGATCTCTTAGTAAAGTAAGAAAATCCTCAGGGAAACCACAGGAAAAGATAAAGGAGCTTCCTGGAGGTTATTTTTAAGAAAATTATTATAAAAAATAGAATGCTGACACAGGGAAGCACAGAGGAATTTTTAATAATAAAGAGATGACCTTAGGTTATGTATGCATAAGAATAAATGGTTTTGGAGAGACCGTCATTATTTTGGGAAAGAAAATATATTTTATTTAGTAGAAATTTGTTTTATTTTGTTATAAAATTAGTAGAACCATACAACATTAGTACATAATAGTTGTATTGGTCCATAAATAAAAAAATCACAAAAGTTACTCATACCAAAATGTAAACCAATAACAACAACAACAACAGTAACCCACCCTGCCCTGTCCCTTCCCCTTCCTACCCCCTTCCCCTCTGAACTTCTCTCCTCTTCCTCTGCTCCCTCTAATCAGGCCTGTTCCCCCTCTCCTACCTCTTAGATAAAATATGTCATATATATAAACAGAGCATCCTGAGTCTTTAGCAAGAAAAATCAGAGAATCTGACTTCTAATGTTATGTGATAAATGGGAAATATAAGGAAGGCAGACATCTAATATTAACTTCTTTCTCTTAGGGTGTGAGAATGGGCAAGACATCTGGTCCATTATCAGCAAATGATGGATTTTCTTTAGCAAAAATATGAGTAATGGAGCTGATGACTGTCTCCAAAAATATAGTATAGTCACTTTTGCCAGTAATAAAACCTTCCAAGTCCACATCTATTGCAATAACGTACAATAAGAACCTGATCTAATATCTCTAAACAAGTTTGACAAGGCATCAAATACCAGTGATTGGGATGTAATATTTTCTATGTATTTATATACTTTTTTTCAAAAAACCTGTATCTTGGGCATGACCGAAAGGAGTGCCCTATGTTCCCCACTTCATTAGAGCACTTTATACAAAGAGCAGAGTTAGTAAAGTGAGCCAGATATGCCTGCCTCTGTGAAATAAATGCATGGTTCAGAAACTTAAATTGTGTTTTTCATATTTCTATGTTACTAGTGATTTTTGAGATGCCAGCAAATGCTTTAAACACTTTCATGGGAAGATGCATATGTAACTCTTCCTCCCATTATTCTTCAAAAAATCAAAATCCCATTCAGGTTCAGTGCATACTACTAGCAATCTATGAAGAGATGGCAAAGTGTGTCTTCTAGGGTCCTCTTTGTCAAACCATTCCTATAAGAGTAACCAGTTTTCCTTATTAAATTCTGAGGGAAGCAAAGATCCAACATAGTGACGGAACTGAAGATAAGAGAAATGATCTTTATCTGTCAAATCAAAAGCTTCCCGTAAACTAGCAAAAGTTAAGATATTCCCCTACTCATCCAACAATTGACCAACATGAGCCCGCTAATCCACAAAACATTCCCTCTCCATACTCGGAACAAATTGTTTATTACCTATAAAGAGGCCACCTCCAAGATTTAAACAGTGGCTTGATCAAGCAGTGATGTCTCAAAGTGATAAGCATTTGACTATTATTGAGATGTAATATGAACTGCGTAGAAAGGGGAAAAACCAAACCAGATTCAAACTCCTCATCCATATAATAAGCAGTTCCCTGGAGCCAGCCTTCCAGATGATGCAGATTTGCTGCCATATTATATAGTTTAAGGTCAGAAATTCCCAAACCCCCTTTCCCCATAATATTTTAAGGTTTTTAAGTGCTACACAGGAATTCTTTTCCTTCCATATTTAAGATCTCATAGCCCTCAAGAACAAAATCAGTGAGAGTTTCTTCAAATAAACAGGGATTAATATAAAAACATATAGCCATATGGGGAGAAGTACCATCATAAATTAATATACTCTACTAATAAGTGAAATATTGAGAGGGGTCCAAGACACTAAAGTACGCTTTGTGGTTTTTAATAACATTTGTATATTAACCTTATAGAGAAAATTCAACTCCTTTGGCAAAAAAATTCCCAAATAAAGTATCTGGGTATCCGCCCATTTCACAGGAAACTCCCCATGCCATCTTTGAACCAGCCAATCCCCCACTGCAAAAACTTCAGATTTATCAAGATTCAACTTGAATCTCGCTAGTGGACCATAAACTCTAAATTCTTGTAGTAATACTGTCAAGGAAATTTCTTTTTTTTTTTTAAATTTATAGTTTATTGATGAAAAAGAAGCATAAGATTATAATACAAATATTGACAAGAACTAACACTGCATAATACATGTTTTCAATAAACATCATCATGTCCCTCCCACCATCCCCCCCCCCTGTACCAACCAAGTATAGTGAGCAGATATAAGTAGCTAGAAGGTAAATTGTTCAAAGTGTTCAGAAGTCTCCACTGAGAAAAGGCATTTTATCCATCTCCAGACTCTCGCTATTGCAAAAAGGCATCCCAAGTTTGATGAAAGGTTTGAGGTGTGTATCTTTTATCCGCTGTAAATTTGCACATCGTGCAAATGTGATCCAGTAGTCTCAGGCCTGCCGAGAACTGTGGTCCTTGAGGTGTCTTCCATTTACTGGCGATCTCCATTCGAAGAGCAATGCAAGCTTGCAAACATAATGAACAATTAATCATTGTTTCAGAACCTTCTGTATTATGCAGTAATGCAAGGTCCATGGAATAAGAATAAATCATTGTTTCGGAACCTTCTGTATTATGCAGTAATGCAAAGTCCATGGAATAAGAATAAGAATAAGAGACAGTAATTCTTGTAAACATGACCATGCCGTGAGAATACATGGCCCCGACCACTACATATGCACAAAGCTGCCCACCTCTTTGTAGCCCCTCCAGCAAAAAACAGAATGATGAGATGATAATTTACTCATTCTCTCGGGGGTAATATACCAGCGGTAAAGAACCTTATATCCATTCTCTATTAGATTCGCAGAAATGGAAGCTTTACTAATTTGTAGGAATATATGAGACCATGTTTCTGCCTCTATATTAAAGGGTACAATTTTATTATTATAATTTCAATGTTTCAGGAATGTGTCCATAAAGCATAAAACCATACTCACACTCACACTCATTCACACCTTAAAATTCAGAATACACAATAAGGCCAGCAGCATATCTATTCAAAATGAATCTGTATGATGTTGTAATATACATACAATGCAGCATATAGCTAATTCCCTGTGGACTTGTCCACTTACAATCTATTTAATACTTAAATGCATAATACATCTATATTTTTCTTTAATGCTGGCTCCACTCGTGTAATTCTTTTCTTTAGAAATCTCTGTTTTCAACTTGATTGTATTCACGCGGTCTGACCCCAACAAGCGGCCCCTGTTTCACATGCGTTTGCTTCCTCAGGGGACTGCAACCACTCAAAGATGTCTATACTCAAATTATTCTCCAGACTGCATCCATTTTCTTTCTTTCTTTTTCCTGTTTTTCTAAACTTTCTGACCACCCGCAAACAGCATTTCCAAAGAAAGTTCCTCGTCAAAATCTCATCAATCGAAATCGATTACCCGGCGCGATGAGTAAGGAACAGGTTGAAACCTCTCTTCTCACAACAATTTGTGACTACTATTTTACTCGCATGATGACTCCTCCCCCTGCCGGGGAACGCGCGCGCGAAGGGACGCCTCTTGTAGGTCCAGCACCCGGAAGTGCTGAACCACCTCTCTCCTGATGTCAGACAGTGGCTGGCTATTTAAACCGGCGTCTGTCTCCCCTACCTTGCCTTGCAATGAGGTCGCTCCCAGTGAGTGCTTAGTTGCCGTTCCTGTTTGTTCTTGCCGTGCCTTGGTTCCTGCTTGTTCCTGCTGTGCCTTGGATCCTGCTTGTTCCTGCCGTGCCTTGGTTCCTGCTTGTTCCTGCCGTGCCTTGGATCCTGCTTGTTCCTGCCGTGCCTTGGTTCCTGCTTGTTCCTGCCGTGCCTTGGATCCTGCTTGTTCCTGCCGTGCTCTGTTCCTGCCTGTTCCAGCCTCCGCTTCCGTGGTTCCGCTCCCGCTTCTCCAGCACCCTGCCTTGTCTTCAGCCAACCCCGACCACCAGACTTCTTCTCGATTCTCCTTGTCTTCAGCCAGCCTCGACCACCGGACTTCTTCTCGATTCTCCTTGTCTTCAGCCAGCCTCGACCACCAGATCTCCTAAGTCCCAGCGACCCGGACCCCTACGGGCTCCTCCTGGGGGGGGGTCTCGGGTTTCCAGGGCGAAGACTTCGTCACCCGCTCCAGCCTAGTTCCGCCTCCCGGCTTCCTTACCATCGACTGGAGTCCTTTCTCCAGTCAGCCGGCCCAAGGGTCCACTAACAGACTCTTCTCACAACATATGAGGCCACTCATATAATGGCAAAGTACCTCCACATGGGGACAGTACTATATAAATTAAAGATAGCAAAATTGGAACTGTTAGGGATTTTAGACCATTAACATTATTTTCTTCATACGTATTTGCATGACAGTATATATACTCCATCAGTATGCTCCAGATGTCAGATGCAAGAAAAATGACTGAGGATGTTCAACTTTTCAAATCACATGATGTGTGACCTAATTACATCACCCAGCATTGCAGCCCCATTACAGCGCACCTCTCAATCCATATGCATGAGGCAGCTCTGTCACTAAATGGAATAAATCTTGCTGTTCTGTCACATTCCTAGCTAAATGTAGTATTACCTCTTGAACTTGGCTTTGATTTATCTTACATTTTTTTTTTCCTCAGAGATAAAAGCTCTCAAAATTTCTTATTTTGTATTTTGGTAGAGGGAAGAGGCTTAAATATGTTTTATTGCTGCAGTCTGGATGTCAAAAATAATAATGTATATTTAAAAGAAACAACCCTTGCATACTTTGAAGGTCAAACATGCCCTCTCTTACTAAATAAAAATCCAAGGTAAACTTCTCAAGAATAATTTATGCTAATAGGGTTCAGGTATCCTTTGAGTTTGTTCTGTTCTCCAGAATTGGCCAACAAGGAAGATGCAGAGGGCACAAACAAGAAGAAAGCTAAAAAAGCAGGTTGGACAGGCTTATCAAAAATAGGGAAGTTAATGTATAAAATATGATGCTAGGGACTATGTGGGAGACAAAGGACTGAAAAAAAAAGTCAAACTGATTTGCATAAGAAGTGAATGAAGAAGACTAGAGAATATGGAACACAAGGAGTGGAAGAGCAGTAGGGTCACAATGCCAGGGTTGAAAGATAAATCTGCCTGCAACATTTTGGACTAACTGCATTGGAGAAAGGTGATAAAATTTAAAACCAGTAAACAGAAAGATGCACTAATTGATTTGGGAAATGAGATGAAGTTTTAGTCAAAGAGTGTGGAGAAGATTATTATGGATAAAATAGAATGAAGGGCAATATAAAATATTAATCTGTATGGAAGGATGATGCATGGATAATAAGGGGATAGAGGACAGGGAGTTTAGAGTAGTGGTTCACAACAGGTGGGTCACAGGGCCATCAGGAGGCTGCTCTCTCCTCATCAGCCGGGGTGGGAGTCTTTTATTGGGCCTCTTAGGAGAGTACTCTTGCTTCCTTCTCCTCTTTCTGGCCCAGTGGGAATCTGTTTCCTTCACACAGATCTGAGTGAAACGTTGCAAATTCCTGCTGTTCTGGGCCCAATAGGAAACCAACTTTATCTTCCCCTCTATGCCCGGAAGAGATGCTACTGATGCTCTCCTCATCCTGTGGGGACTGGGGGAAAAGAGGTTGAGGATGCTGGGCAGGGAGAGGGGGGAAGAGAAGGAGAGTGGGGGCTGCTGAGCAGGAAGGAGTGGGAAAGAGGGTTGGGGTAGCTGTGCAGGGAGGGGGATGGAGGAATGGGCAGGAAAAGTTGAGCAGGAGGGAGAGAGAGTGCAGGGAAGAGGATGTAGGGAGGGGGTCAGGAATACTGGGCAGGTATGTGAGGAGATGATTGAAAAGGAGTAATGGGAGAAGTGAGGGACGAGGCGGGTATGGAGGAGGAGTGACTGGGTGCAAAAGCCATAATATGTCAGTTTTAGGAATGCACGTTTCTCCTGTCTTTCTGCTTTTCTTAGTGTAGAAGGAAATGTATTTCTGTTTCTAGTTCTCCAGTGTTGCACTACATACAGCACAGGGTGGTTTTCCGGGATTTCCATTCCAGTTTTTGTCTCCACATTTGTAATTTGGGTCTTTTATTCTGTATTTGGTGAAGGTTCGGTGTATGCGACAGAGGTGAGGTAATTTACCAGCCTGTAGGGATTTACGTCAGTCTTATTTGTTGTGCGTTCTCAAAAGGATATGCATTGGAGGTACACCGCTGCCTTTTCATAGTGTGGCTATTGCTAGTTGAGTTCTCTGAGTCAAAGCTGCTTGGGTATCGCAGGTTTGCTACACGTGCTAAGTGGTTTTTTTTTTCAGGTTTTGTATAGATAATTTCACTTGATAAATATTAATGCATAGGGATGTGAATCGGGCTTCGGACGATTGAAAATATCGTCGATATTTTCAAAATTGTCTGAAATTGGGGGATCCCCCGAAACGATAGGAAAACCCCACGATATTGTTCGTGGGGGTTCTCTTATGGTTTTGGGGGAGGGTGGGAAAAATGGCACACAAAAATAACCCTAAACCCACCCCGACCCTTTAAAATTAATCCCTTTGCTTCCCCCACCCTCCCGACCCCCCAAAAAACATTTTGCAGGTACCTGGTGGTCCAGTGGGGGTCCCGGGAGTGATCTCCCGCTCTCGGGCCGTCGGCTGCCACTAATCAAAATGGCGCCGATGGCCCTTTGCCCTTACCATGTGACAGGGTATCCGTGCCATTGGCCGGCCCCTGTCACATGGTAGGAGAACTGGATGGCCCGCACCATTTCACTGTTTCACATTTTTGAAGGGGTTAATAAACATGTAGATAAAAGTGAACTGGTAGATGTAGTGTATTTGGATTTTCAGAAGGCATTTGACAAAGTTCTTCATGAGAGGCTTCTAGGAAAAGTAAAAAGTCATGGAATAGGTGGCGATGTCCTTTTGTGGATTACAAACTGGCTAAAAAACAGGAAACAGAGAGTAAGATTAAATGGACAATTTTCTCAGTGGAAGGGAGTGGGCAGTGGAGTGCCTCAGGGATCTGTATTGAGACCCTTACTTTTCAATATATTTATAAATGATCTGGAAAGAAATACGACGAGTGAGGGAATCAGATTTGCAGATGATACAAAATTGTTCAGAGTAGTTAAATAACAAGCAGATTGTGATAAATTGCAGGAAGATCTTGTGAGAATGGAAAATTGGGCATCAAAATGGCAGATGAAATTTAATGTGGATAAGTGCAAGGTGATGCATATAGGGAAAAATAACCCATGCCATAGTTACACAATGTTAGGTTTCATATTAGGTGCTACTACCCAAGAAAGAGATCTAGGCGTCATAGTGGATAACACATTGAAATCATTGGTTCAGTGTGCTGCAGCAGTCAAAAAAGCAAACAGAATGTTGGGAATTATTATGAAGGGAATGGTGAATAAAACGGAAAATGTCATAATGCCTCTGTATCGCTCCATCGTGAGACCGTACCTTGAATACTGTTTACAATTCTGGTCGCCACATCTCAAAAAAGATATAATTGCGATGGAGAAGGTACAGAGAAGGGCTACCAAAATGATAAGGGGAATGGAACAGCTCCCCTATGAGGAAAGACTAAAGAGGTTAGGACTTTTCAGCTTGGAGAAGAGACAGCTGAGGTGGGATATGATAGAGGTGTTTAAAATCATGAGAGGTCTAGACCGGGTAGATGTGAATCGGTTATTTATGTTTCAGGATAATAGAAAGACTAGGGGGCACTCCATGAAGTTAGCATGTGGCACATTTAAAACTAATCGGAGAAAGTTCTTTTCACTTATCACACAATTAAACTCTGGAATTTGTTGCCAGAGGATGTGGTTAGTGCAGATAGTATAGCTGTGTTTAAAAAAGGATTGGATAAGTTCTTGGAGGAGAAGTCCATTACCTGCTATTAATTAAGTTGACTTAGAAATTAGCCACTACTATTAATAGCAACGGTAACATGGAATAGACTTAGTTTTTGGGTACTTGCCAGGTTCTTATGGCCTGGATTGGCCACTGTTGGAAACAGGATGCTGGGCTTGATGGACCTTTGGTCTGACCCAGTATGGTATGTTTTTATGTTCTTATGAGTTCTTTACGTCTAGGCATCTTTGCTGGAGGCGATGATCGATCCTTCCTGCAAGCGAGATCAGGTCCTCTAGAGACATGGGACTCTCACAGACGGAGAGCTCATCCTTTAGAGCAGAAGAGAGTCCATCTAGGAAGATGGCTTGTAGGCAATCCTCTTGCCACCCATGTTCGGTGGCTAAGGTTCGGAACTCCATTGTGTATTCAGAGAGGGTCCTTGACCCTTGACGAAGATGGAGTAAATTGTGACTGGCGATAGCCATCCGACCAGGATCTTCAAAGGTCTGCTTGAAGAAAGCAATGAAGTCAGACATCTTGGAGAGGATGGGATCAGAACATTCCCATAAGGGAGAGGCCCATGTCAGAGCCTTCCCTTCCAACCGAGACAGGTGAAGTTGACCTTTGTGATATCCTTCAAAAACAAGGAGGGCTGGAGAGCAAATTTCATAAAGCACTGATTAAGGAAGCCATGACAGGAGCGTGGATCCCCATTGTATCTAGGGGGTGCAGGAAGTGCCAGATTTGCTCTAAGAAGCATAGTAGCCAGGAGGCCCATAGGATTGGCCATAGCAGTCTCTTGTAGCTGGGAGCATAGCTCCTCTACTGAAGAAGCCAGCGTCTCCAATGCTTGGAGATGTTGCTTTACTGTAGCGGCCAGTCCTGGTAGGGCCCTGTGTTGCGTTCGTGCCTGTTCTCGCCCTCGCTCCACCTTCTCTACCTTAGTGGCGACTCCCTTCGGGTCTGACGGACAGATGCCACCGCGGCTTCTCCTCGCCGCTTCTTCCTAGAATCCCCAGGCTGGCCTGACGCTGCGGATCCGCCATGTTCCTGATGACGTAAGGGTGCACTCTCCAGAGTATGTACCAGCAAGGGTGCAAACCTCGGGGGCGTCTCCCGTAGTGACGTCATCCGCTTCCAACTTAAAAGGTCTTTGCTTGCAACTACGAATCGAGTTAGCAAGGGGAATTCTTTCTCCGCTGTTCTGCCTCCTCAAACTTACCTAGGGGTACCCGCTCTCTCTTCTTGATTTCAGATTGCTAAGACGGGATCTGGTACTTGCTCCTCGAGGGCCTATGTCCCTGAATGCTCAGAAGACTCCTTACTACCTGGAAGCGATCGCAGACGTGAACACTGTGAGTTCTATTACAGATAGGAATCGGTACTCGCTCCACGAGGGCCTATGTTCCTAATCTCCGAAGACTCCCTTCTAAGACGTTATTGCAGGTACGGAGATCGTGAGTCATTATTGCAGATTGCAGATAGGAACCGGTACTTGCTCCACGAGGGCCCATGTTCCTAAATCCCTTCTCAACTCTCTTCTATATCAGAAGCTATCATATACCTATATCTTGTGAATTACTATTATAGATTGCAGATAGGAACTGGTACTCGCTCCACGAGGGCCTATGTTCCTAAAACCCTCCAAAGACTCTCTTCTATTCCAAAAGCCATCTCATACACAGATATTGTGAGTTCTCATTCCAGACTGCATATAGGAACCAGTACTCTCCTACTGCTCCTGTTCCTGAATATACTGAAGACTCTCTGTTGCATAGAAGCCATTACAGATATCTACAATTGTGAGTGTATCATCTACTACTGGTTATGTATCCAGCATACCCTGTCTACTCACTACCTATAGTCTCTCTCTACAGCTCATGAAACCAGAGACCACAATTCCAGTATCTGAGGGACTTCAGTCCTGCCGGGCACATCAGCTCACTACTGCCATCTCTGGTGGTTCTACTTCCTGTCTAATAAAAAACTAGCTGTGTTTGTCTCCATACTCCAGCCTAGCCGGTGGTCCCTCTCAGGATATCCTCCTGGGGGCGCTGTCATCTGCCATCGGCCCAGGAATACACCAATTTACCTTAAGTGTTCATTCCTTACACTACTAGAGCGGTATTATACGAATGCCACTCTATGGGAAGCCATCCCACCACAGATTATTAACTCCGCCTATGGAGTATTACAATTGTTAGCTCTTCCCCTTGGCAGGGTGATCCATAACAGATTGCTAACTCCCTGGCGGACTTATAACAGATTGCCAACTCCTCCCCTTGGCGGAGTGATTTATTACAGATTCTAACTCCGCCCCCTGGGGAGCAGTTTCTATAGATTGCTACTCCTAGCAGGAGGAGATTCATAACAAATTGCTAACTCCTCCCTCTACAGGAGGAGCTCTATAACAGATTGCTAACTCTGAGCAGCAGATTTATAGCACCCTGGAGGCGGGAGACTCTGCTGAGTCCATGGCCTTGGCAACCTGTTGTGCTTGGGGGTGGACCCCTGTCCTGTGGCAGTACAGGGACTGTCCACAGGGGATGGAGCACGGAAGGAAACAGAGGCGGTGTAGAGCTTCACCACTGGAAGCCCGAGGTCCCCCTGGGAGGAGCCCGTAGGGATCCGGGCCGCAGGGGCACGCTGGACACTAGAGGAGCGCTATCAGGTTTGAAGCTGGAAACAGGTTGGAGGAGAGCGAACCAATATAGAGATGTGAGGACAAGGCTAGGGACAGAGCCAGAATCAAGCAAGGTCAGGCGAGCAAGGTCAAAGTCCAGGAATCAGTCCGAGGAGTGGTCAACGAAGCAAGGGTCAAGATCCAGAGGTTAGGCAAGATCAAAGAGCAAGCAGAGGTCTTGGGAAGGCGGCAGGCAGGTCAGGAACAAGCTGAGGTCTTTACCAGTAAGTCAGTCTGGGGTAAGACCAGGGAGATGAACAACGAACAATGGAACAAGCAGGGCAAGGAAGCAGGTACAAGCAGGAATGGAACTGGAACAGAAGGATCCTGGAACGAGACTAGGAACAAGCAGGCAGGAACACAAGCAAGGGTAATCTCAGGAACAAACCAACCCGATTGCCAAGGCAAGGAAGTGAGGCCAAGAACTTCCTTTTAACATCAGTTCAATCAGGGTGTGCCGCAGAACTAGGTCCCGCCCTGGAACCTACATCAGGGCAGCTGGTCCGTGCGAGCGCGTAGGGTCATGGCTAGCTGCTGAGACGCCAAGGCCCAGCGTGAGGGCTGGTGTGCGACTGAAGGCCCGGCGACTGCCGCCGCGGGACGCCAGGGCCTAGCTGGACTAGCAAGGACCGTGAGGGAGACAGGACTGGGACCCGCTGTGTGACTCCCGAAGGTGCGCGGGACGACCGCGGGTGTGGCGCGTAACAGCCTCTATCACTTCCAGGGAGGGGAACTGCAGTTGCTTGTCACGGAGGGGCTGTGGAAGCTTGTTACTGTTTCAAGAGCTTAGTAAATGCCCTCTGCTGCTTGTCCTTTCCCCTTCTTTGCCTTTATTTTACTCCATCTTAGTTTGGTTATACCTTGATTTCTTTTATTTTACTTTGGTGCCAGCCCCTGCGGTGCTGATAAAACCTGGCTCCTTTAAGAGTCCAGGCTATGACATCATCATTGATGCACCATTTGATTTCTCTGTTTTAAACAGCTGATACCTGAGGAGAGACAGTACCAAAAGAAAAGAGCAGTATGCTGTCTCTGCCAAGCCCTGCATGGCACTGGTTTCTGCAGCACAGGTAACTTTTAGTTAATAATTTTGTTTAACCTGTTCACACAGAGAAGGTGGTAGATGTATGGAACAGCCTCCCAGTAGTGGTGATGGAGACGAGGATAGTATCTGAATTCAAGAATGCATGGGATAAACACAGGAGGATCTCTGAGGGATGGTAGGAATTGTACAGCCGAGCAGTTGGTGTGGGTGGACAGACTAGATAGGCCGTCACATTTGTATCATATGCCTTATTCCTTCCTACCCCAGCCCCCACCCCCACTAATCAACAGCAATCTCAGGTTGACCGCAAAGGTTGACTCAAAGGTTCCCAGGTGTCAAGATGGCAATAATATTCCTGTAAATTGTTATTAATGTTCTTTTATTTTCCTTTATCCCTTCCACATTCTGACTTCAGTTAGAAGCTCCTATATACGGCCCTCCTGCTACAATCGATAATTAAACTCCTTGCTGGCTCTCTGTTTACCAGCTCACTCCTTGCTCTATCACTAGGTACCCATCATGGTACCTCTAAGCAGAGGGATCTTCCAGGGCTAATGCGCCACCTATCCAGATAACATTTTATAATGAGCCAAGATATAGTACAAGTACTGTGAGGCACACAACAAAAGGAGAAGGAACTAAATCTTTTCACAGGGATAATACACCTTGTATGGTTTGCACTAGATCTAACTTGGGTTTGGAAACAAGATGGTTAAATGGACCACTGGTGTGAGGGAACACAGAGTTTCAGTGCAAAGACACGCTACGCAACTAGTTTGTGGTTCCAAAGGTTTGCATTTATTCTTGAAATAGGACAGCTGCAGATATTTACAACAGAAAGAACAATACAATCTATGGTTGATATTCAAACACTACTTAGCCGGATAAGTAGGACTTATCCGGCTAAGTGGCAGTCACTGAATATCTGGCTAAGCTTAGCGGTCACCACTTAGCAGGTAAGTAGATAGTTGCATAGTCAGTAGGCGGGCAATGGGCGTAACTGTGCAGCACTACTTATCTGACTAACTTAAGTAGCGATATTGAGATTCCATAGCAAGCCTAAACTAGTCAGATAATACTTATCTGGCTAAGTAGCGGCAAATATGGGGATATTCAGCAGCACAGCTGGCTATGTCTAAATATTGACCTCTCTAGGTATAACCATAGTTTCTTTTCTATTGGGCCACATATCTCCTCTCTCCCAGCTCCTCTGAATTAAACAACTGGATTCTTACTAAGACTTCTAAATTGAGCCTTCTGGGACATTGGGGAAAGCTTTTTGTTTAGGGCAGAAGAAGGCTCCATCTGTTTCCAGCCCACATGAATAGATCCAGAAGGATACTACTGTCTGGCCACCATGCCAAAACTCTGGGGCTGCTTTCCTTGTGCCACATGAGTATGTACACTGGCACCTCAGGTATGCCAATGCTCAGTTGCCTTCCCCTTATGGTTTCTATTTATAGGTCCTTTGGGACAGGCAGGACGGTGGTATTTTTAGGCTCTCCGGACACAACTCCTGATTTCTCAGCTATCCTTACTCCTAATGACTCCCTCAGCCCTTTCTGAGAAGTCGCTGAAAGTCTCTCAGGAATCCAGGTGCACCCCCTACTGGACTGAACCACTTCCAGCCTCCCAACAAGGGTGGAAGGATCATACCATTTCTCTGAAATAGGGCAATGGATTTACTTAAAGAGGCCTTGCACACAGCAAGTTGAAAATATGAGTTTTGAACTAAAGGCATAACTATCCAGCATAAGGCTCTTTCTAGGTAGGAAAATAAACAAATTATTTTTCTTTAAAAATGCATGTGCAAGGAACAAGAAACTTAATTGAAAACACAGATCAGGGAAATGGCAGGTGCCCTGGCAGAGCTGTAGTGTTTGAAGGACAGGGATGTACCGGAATATTCAGATAGGTGCATTGGCAGAGCTCTGTCCTCTTTTAATGTGGAGAGTACAGTAGAAGTGTTTTACTATTTGGGACTCAAATCTTTCAAAATGTTTGGTGGCTTTTAGTCCTTTCTCACTTTTCAGGAGACAAAAACGTGAAGTCTGGAAGGTGTAATGTAGTGATGGCGAACTCCAGTCCTCGAGTGCCACAAACAGGCTCATTATGGATATCCTGAAAACCTGGCCTGTTTGTGGCACTCGAGGACTGGAGCTCACCATCACTGGCATAATGTATGGGTTTTGCTTACTGATCCACAGGACATAGCAGCAGGTGCATAATAAATGGCTGAGAGCCAAAAGGGATACAGTATCTTTTTGTTTTGGCCCACCCTCATATACAGTAGTTTAAGGAAGTTGTAAGTAACGTTTTTGCAGGAGGAACTTCTCTAGCCACGTGACTGCTGAGGTTTCACTAAGAGGCATTCAAGACACACACAAGTTTACAAGGCGGAATTAATATAAAACAAATTCCTTAAACATGGTCACATGGTCCCCTACCAAAGAGGAGAAATATGGAGTTGGTGAGTGAAATTATTCTCTTTTTCCTCTCTGCTTTGGTTTATTTATTTGTGCAGTGAAATGCTGAGAGCAGTCGGTGGCTTCCTGGTTGGGGTGATGCTGTGTTCAGTTACTGGCAGAGCAGAACAGATAAAGCCTCATTTCATATGCCTTTTTTTCTGTTTGAAATCAGGAAGTAGCTATTGAAAATGCTTTTAGTACTTTACAAAATGCTCCAGAATATGTGTGCATCTATGTATTCATTTATGCCTGCAAGCTATCTACTGTATATTTAAGTGGTGCCTCTGCACATGGTGGATGGCTATGTATGATGCATATACCAGTGAGTGACAAATGTAAGTACTCGGTGCAGGTGCATGTGTTGCATATGTGTGCATACTGCACTGTCTTTGCACATTGTCAGGGAGATGGTTGCTAGTCTATTCATTACATCTACAAAGCATACCACTGAAAAAATGTATATCCTTGGAATTTTGTGTTCATAATCTAAATACCTAATTTGGAGGATAGCTGTTTGCAAATTATTAAAGAATAACGTTGATTTCTGTCTCCAAGGTTAGGATCCATGGGGGGGGGGGGGGGGAAGATGTCAGAATAGTTTCACAGGGTTGCAGCGGAGGCAGGACCAGTGCACGAGGATTTAGTGTGCTAGTCGAACCTTTGGTCATTCACCCACCTCCCCCATCGTATCTCCAGCACAGCGCTCCTTCCTCCCAGCAGCAATGGCTCCAGCACAGAATTACCTTCATTGGTGGTACTGGCTCTGGGATTTTGACACCTCCTAAATTTTGCTGCTCTAGGCGACAAAATAGTTTGCCTAATGGAAGTACTGGTCCTGAATGGGGATGGGACATTTCCTATATACGAGTTTGAGGAACTCAGGGGGTGAATTGGGGTTTCATAAAACTGCAGCAAGGGTTCTTATCTCCATGAAAGCACATCTGAGAGATGCAGTTAGGTTTATAAGGCTGCATCCACATAGTTGTTAAGGTGTCTCTCTCTATATTGTCTGAGGGGATGAATTCTGACATCTCATTGTCAAACAGACTTATTACTGTCAGTTCCTCTGTTATTTCCGGTAACTGATTGCAAGGGTTTATCCTTCTCACACTGTGGTTCAGAACTGGGTGGTTCTGCTCACCACAGAAATCCTGCAGCCAGATATCTTGATCTGTTGAAAACATTAAGGATGGGCGGACTTCTTTAAAAGGAGGTTCGTAAAGTAGTTATTTTTTTTATTTGCCAGTTTTCTCCTGCTTCTTTGATCTTCCTGTTCATTCAGAATGAGCCTGTAATGGGCTATGACACCATAAGCCTTCATCTGCATCCATCCAGGGTTTTTCTCCTATTTTATAGCCCAACATCGAGCCCAGTGACAGTCCATTGCTAGGGGCCAGAAGCCCACACACTTCCTCGGGAATCTGGTACCACATGCAGCCTAAGTCTGGTCAATCGGTGTCACCGTTAAACAATGACTGACACTCCCCTCCCTCTGTGGCTGTGAATGGGGCCTCTGCTCAGGGAAGCAGAAACCAAACCTGTGAATCAAACCTATCGGCCTTCCACACAGAGGTGTGCAGTGCTTCCACTGAGTCGGCCCTTGTACATTTTGTTGAAACCTTCCTTAAAGAACAGAGCCATTACTATTAAAATCCACACTACACTGGCAGAATTTCTCCAGCAGATCCCTGGTCTTGCCTGAGATCCTTGGCAAATATCCATTTCAAACCAAGGGGGTTATTTACTATGCCACGGTATTTTACCTCGGGAGGGCACAAATACCACGGGCAGTGGTAAAACACCATTGGGAGGAAGAGGGGAGCATTCCCCTGGTATTTTTCCCCCTCCGTGGTAAAATACTACAGTGGCTTCCCTGCAGTAATATTTCCTTAAGAAAAGATTTGAGAGGAAAAATATTGCAGAGAAAGGGAAAAAACATGCGGTGGTGGCCCCTTCACCCAGGGCCAACATCTTCTAAAGGAGATAAACCCCCAATATATAAAAGACCCCCCCAGGGGTATCTGGGTAGATCCTTCCCAGCCCCCATGCTGTCTCTTGAGATGGCGCAAAAGTAAAAATAAATAAATACATTAGTAGAATTGCGCGGCAATTCTCCATCCGCCTACCCAAACCACTCCCTTTTCAAAATTGGCAAACTCTGCCGCTCCTAATCCAAACCCCCAATAGCAGACTGCCTCCCCCAAATTCCCCCACCTAACCCACCCTCCAGACCCCCCCAAGGTCTTACACTGTATTCCTGGTAGTCTAGTGGGCCTGAGGTGTCTCCTAGGCTCTGGGCTGGTTGCCGCCATTTTCCTAAAGGGCACTGGCTGGACTTTTCCCCATCGCGTGATATTGTTTGGGGGGGAAAGGGGTCCAGAGGGTGGCTAGGATTGGAGTGCCTGAGGTCTTGCCAGGCCGCTCTTGGAGCTTGGATCTGGGGGGAATTAGATGTGGGGGTTAGACAATTTTTGTAAAGGAAAAGGTTTGGGTAGGGGCAAGGTGTCACCATGCGATTGTACAAATTTATGTTTGTATGTATGTATGTATGTATGTATGTATGTATTTATTTATTTAAAATCATTTATCGTCCGCCTATATCAGAACTTCTGTGCTAGGTGGATGGCAACATTAAAAGCATCATCATCATCAGGTATCACCTATAAATCTTAAATTAGACTCGGCTCTGCAAGAAATATCCAAAAGGATGCAAACATGTATCTATGAGGCTTGCTGATGCGGCTTTTACTAAAAGTATATTTCCTCATAGATACATGTTTGCATCCTTTTGGATATTTCTTGCAGAGCCGAGTCTAATTTAAGATTTATAGGTGATACCTTTTGCTGTTTGATTTTGATATTCAGGACCAACATAGTGCTCTTTGTTTTCGATTAAACATTAAAAGCATGACATTTTATAATATAATTACATAATTATACATAAATATATATAAAACATCTCCAAAATAACACAAACACTATGCCACAAATGCTTCTTATAAAAAACGGGCTTTCAATTGTTTTCTGAAAATTCAATGATTATTTGTTAAATGCAGTGATACTGGTAATTGATTCCACAGGATAGGACCTATAATTGAGAAGGCCTGTGATCTAGTAACTTGCAATTTTTTATTTTTTTTTTTACTTTTGAGCCACCTCTAAAGGCATCGGAGGATGGGCGGTGGTCTACCCAGAATACTGAGGGGCAGGGTTGTAGACATTGGAGGGGTTTTTAGCTGGCACGGCCCTTTTTGGAGGCCTCAGGCAAAGGGAGTAGACATCACATATTTTTTCCCTTTCCCTCTGATATATTTTCTTGTGGAGTTTTTTTGCAAGAAAAAATACTGCAGGAAAATTGCCACGGTATTTTACTGTAGTGGGGAAAAATAGTGCAGGAACAACCCTTGTACTGTTTTACTGTGGCCCGTGGTATTTGTCCCATGATAAAATGCCACTGCAGAGTAAATGACCCCCACAGGAGTTGTAGCTAACCTTTTGGAAAAAAATGAGACTTTTGTTATTTGAGGCAAGTTGCATTATTTTATTTGTATTAGATTAGGTATGTATGAGCTTCTTTGCATGCATTTGGAAATATTATGCATGCAGAGCAGCTCATTTAAATATACTGCAGTTTTTTGGGGGAAAAAATCGCATGAAAGTGAAAATATTGCTCAAAACTGCCACGATGAACTTATATCGCACAATAAACAGCGTCTTCACCCGATAAACGGTTTTTCATGCATAAGATTCTTCTCACAGCTTAGTAAATATACCCCCAAGTTTATATCAAATTGTTTCATGCACTCACTAGAAAAAAAATTCTATGGCCCTCCAAAAGGAAGTAAATCCAGAGCAGTAGGGTGGAGTCTCTACATATATTACATGATTGGTATATTTCCAAAAGGGGTTTCATTGTCCAACAAATGAGGCATTAATAGCACTACAGAGTGCTGGTGGCTGGTACAAACCATTCAACCTCCTATCTTGTAATATGTCCTGTAAATCCTCTTTTTTTATTCTGCAAATCAGCAGAACTAGAGTCAAGTCAGTAAGGGTCTGCATCACCTAAGCTATCCAGTATGGTATGGAAGAAGAACTAGGAAAGGAGATAGTGGGATTCTGTACAGATTTTATCCAAACTAGCTTGCTGTTCCTAACTAAATAATATCCCTTTCCAAGGACTTAGTGTAACCACAATTATAATATGTAAGTGGAAATCTATCATGAATGACAGGCTAATAAGGCATAAACTACATGAGTAATATGGATGTACAGCCATAATTTTTTTGGTTTCGATTCGTTTTTCATGTTATTTATTTATTTATTTTTAATTTTTATATACCAACATTCTTGTATAATATACAAATCATACCGGTTTACATTAAAAAATCTTTAAAAATAACGCGGGCCACCCAGTGCTCCTACCATGTGACAGGGGCCGGCCAATGGCATGAATACCCTGTCACATGGTAAGGGCAAATTGCCATCAGCGCCATTTTTATTAGTGGCAGCCGACGGTCCGAGAGCAGGAGATCGCTCCCGGGACCCCCACTGGACCACCAGGTACTTGTAAAAGGTTTTGGGGGGGATAGGGAGGTGGGAGAAGCTAAGGGATCTGTTTTAAAGGGTTGGGGGATGGGTTTTTTGTTTATCAGCTGGGGCGCAGCGATAAAAAAAAAAAACGATCGGACCGCACGAAAAAAATTTCACAATGTGAATCGGAACGATTCCGATTCCGATTCACATCTCTACTAACTGCACTAACCGCATCCCCTGGCAACAAATTCCAGAGTTTAATTGTGCACTGAGTGAAAAAGTACTTTCTCCAATTAGTTTTAAATGTGCTACATGCTAACTTCATGGAGTGCCCCCTAGTTCTTCTATTATCCGAAAGAGTAAATAACCAATTCACTTTTACCTGTTCTAGACCTCTCATGATTTTAAATCCCCCCTCAGCTGTCTCTTCTCCAAACTGAACAGTCCTAACCACTTTAGTCTTTCCTCATAGGAGAGCTGTTCTATCCCCTTTATCATTTTGGTCGCCCTTCTCTGTACCTTTTCCATTGCAACTATATCTTTTTTTAGATGTGGCAACCAGAATTGTACACAGTATTCAAGGTGTGGTCTTACCATGGAGCAATACAGAGGCATTATGACATTTTCCGTCTTATTCATCATTCCTTTCTAATAATTCCCAACATTCTGTTTGGTTTTTTGATTGCCGCAGCACACTGAACCGACGATTTCAATGTGTTATCCACTATGACGCTTAGATCTCTTTCTTAGGTAGTAGCTCCTAATATGGAACCTAACATTGTGTAACTACAGCATGGGTTATTTTTCCCTACATGCATCACCTTGCACTTATCCACATTAAATTTCATCTGCCATTTGGATGCTCAATTTTCCAGTCTCACAAGTTCTTCCTGCAATTTATGACACTCCGCTTGTGATTTAACTACTCTGAATAATTTTATATCATTTTTAAATTTGATTACCTCACTCATCGTATTCCTTTCCAGATCATTTATAAAATATATTGAAAAGCACGGGTCCCAGTACAGATCCCTAAGGCACTCCACTCCCCCTCCATTGAGAAAATTGTCCATTTAATCCTATTCTCTGTTTCCTGTAACCAGTTTGTAATCTACGAAAGGACATTGCCACCTATCCTATGACTTTTTACTTTTCCTAGAAGCCTCTCATGAGGAACTCTGTCAAATTCCTTCTGAAAATCCAAATACACTACATCTACTGGTTCACTTTTATCTACATGTTTATTAACCCCTTCAAAAAAGTGAAGCAGATTTGTGAGGCAAGACTTGCCTTGGGTAAAGCCATGCTGACTTTGTTCCATTAAACCAAGTCTTTCTATTTGTTCTGTGATTTTGATATTTAGAACACTTTCCACTATTTTTCCTGGCACTAAAGTCAGGCTAACTGGTCTCCGGATTGCCCCTGGAGCCCTTTTTAAATATTGGGGTTACATTAGCTACCTTCCAGTCTTCAGGTACAATGGATGATTTTAATGATAGGTTACAAATTGTTCTAATATATCTGAAATTTCATTTTTTAGTTCCTTCAGAACCCTGGGGTGTATACCCATCTGGTCCAGGTGATTTACTACTCTTCAGTTTGTTAATCAGGCCTACCACATCTTCTAGGTTCACCATGATTTGGTTCAGTCCATCTGAATCATTACACATGAAAACCTTCTCCACGACTGGTATCTCCCCAACATCCTCTTCAGTAAACACCAAAGCAAAGAAATTGTTTAATCTTTCCGTGATGGCCTTATCTTCTCTAAGTGCCCCTTTAACCCCTTGATCATCTAACGGTCCAATTGACTTCCTCGCAGACTTTCTGCTTTGGATATATTTTTAAAAGTTTTTACTGTGAGCTTTTGCCTTTGTGGTTAAATTCTTTTCAAATTTTCTTTTAACCTACCTTATCAATGTCTTATATGTAACTTAAGAACATAAGAAATTGCCATGCTGGGTCAGACCAAGGGTCCATCAAGTCCAGCATCCTGTTTCCAACAGAGGCCAAACCAGGCCACAAGAACCTGGCAATTATCCAAACACTAAGAAGATCCCATGCTACTGATGCAATTAATAGCAGTGGCTATTCCCTAAGTAAACTTGTTTAATAGCCATTAATGGACTTCTCCTCCAAGAACTTATCCAAACCTTTTTTGAACCCAGCTACACTAACTGCACTAACCACATCCTCTGGCAACAAATTCCAGAGCTTTATTGTGCGTTGAGTGAAAAAGAATTTTCTCCGATTAGTCTTAAATGTGCTACTTGCTAACTTCATGGAATGCAGCTGCTCCTTTCAGTATTTTCTAACTATTTTTCTCATTTTATCAAAGTTTCCCTTTTGAAAGTTTAGCACGAGAGCTGTGGATTTGCTTACTGTCCCCTTCCAGTCATTAATTCAAATTTGATCATATTATGATCACTATTGCCAAGCGGCCTCACCACTGTTACCTCTCTCACCACATCCTGTGCTCCACTGAGAATTAGATCTAAAATTGCTCCCTCTCTCATCAGTTCCTGAACCAATTGCTCCATAAAACTGTCATTTATTCCATCCAGGAATTTTATCTCTCTAGCATGTCCCGATGATACATTTACCCAGTCAATATTGGGGTAAGTGAAATCTCCCATTACTACTGCACTACCAATTTGGTTAGCTTCCCTAGTTGATCATTTCTCTAAGATGGCCCATTTCACACGATTACCTGGTCTCCCCACCGCTACGGAGCTAGCTCTACTCTTCATTCCGCATGTTTTTTGACTCCATGGACTACCCAGACACATTGTCTCAGATCGAGGTACCCAGTTTACTGCTTGTTACTGGTGGTCACTGTTCAAAAAGTTCAACATCATGCTGGATTTCACAATGGCTTACCCCCCTCAAGTGAATGGACCGTCTGAACAGACCAATCGGATGTTAAGGAACTTTCTAAAGGCTTATATCAATGCCTGCCAAGATGATTGGGTATCTCCACTTCCTTGGGCAGAGTTCTCCCACAACTCTCACCCATGTGCCACCACGGGCTCATTGCCCTTTCAAATTGCATATAGTAGACAGCTGTTGTCTCTTCTACCTCTTCCCCTAACAGTCCTGTCGGCAGCAGCTCAACTATCTGCACAAGAACTCCAAAAACTCTGGAGTCATACTCAGCAATTTCTCCGAAACCCAAGCCAAAGAGCCAAAAGGTTCACAGACCTTCATCGGAGGCCCGCTCCACACAGTTTAAACCTGGGGAGAAGGTATGGCTGAGTACACGCCATATCAGGCTTCCAGTTCCTTCTATGCGATTCGCCCCCAGTACATCGGGCCATTTACAGTGCTGCACCAGCTCAGGCCAGTAACCTATCAACTTTGGTTTCCTGCATCTTTGGGAATTCACAACTCCTTCCTTGTCTCATTCCTGAAACACCTGATACTCTCATGGCCCTCCGGGAAGACGCCACAGCCGCAAGAGATCGACTTGGAAGATGATAACACGTATCAAGTAAGAGAGATCTTGGATATGAGGAAGCACGGCAAGAGATGGGAGTATCTCCTTTCCTGGGAGGGATATGGACTAAAGAAGAATATGTGGGAACCAGCCTCTAACATACTGGATTAACAACTTCCTACATGGGGGGCCGTGACGTCACGACCAGAGATGGCAGCCTGATTTGAGAGCTTCTGTCCTCTCCCAGCATATCCCACATTATCTGAGCTAAAAAAGCATCATTTGAAGCAACACGATACCAGAGACGGGAGGTGAAAGTACCCTCATGGCGAAGAAAAAAAAAACTAGAGTTTCAATGCTTTACTTTCAGTAAAGACGGCCGACAGCTCTCAGAGGGCTCTGATGATGGCACGACCGCACTTCAAGATGGCGCCCGTTCACAGTCCCATAGCCCGAACAATTACACTCTGACTCTCGATTCCGCGATTGCAACTGACTCCGACCATCCCACCCACGCAGAATTCAGGGAATGGTTTGCAAATCTGCATGCCGACATTAAAAGTTACCGGCAAGAACTTTTGGCGCATGTAGAGGAGGTAAGAGAAGAACTCATCTTCATGGGCCATCGCATCGATGAACTCGATGTCCACATGGACGCCAATCAGAGGCCTCTAAATTAAATAAAAATGCTTGCGACACGGTGCAATCTGAGTGCCATCAACTTCGGGAAAAAATCGCTGATTTAGAAAACAGGGCCCGTCACAGAAATTTGCAATTTTGCGGCATCACAGATTAGAAACCCTAGCCCCAGAGAACTGCCCTGATCTTATTAAGCAATTTTGCATACATCTGCTGGCAGAGACCAGCAATGAAGCCAACTTTACACCTCCCGACATCAGACTTGACAAGGCACATAGAGCTCTCAGGGCCCCTCTACCGAATCGCAGTTGTGATATAATTGCCTGCTTCAGTGACTATACAGTAAAGGAGCAAGTAGTGTAGGTGGCCAGATCTCAAAATACCTGGAAATGGAAAGGCCAGGACATCTCTGTTTATCCTGATCTTTCCACGGCCACCCTGCAAAATCTACAATCCTTAACGGAGATCACCACATTTCTCAGAAATAATACTATCGAGTACCGTTGGTTACATCTGTTTGGCCTTTCTTTCACCCAGGATGGAATTTCATATAAAATTACAACTCCAAATGAGGCTACCCCCATACTTAATCTGCGAGGCTTAACCAGCACGCAGCCGTCAACCAAGGAAGCCAGATCGCCCACTCCTACCACATCATATCTTGCATGGCAACAAGTAGGAAAGCATAACACAGGCTGTGCCGACATTCTGGGGGATCATCTCACAGTCAGGGATCGTCTTGAGATGTTTTGCCTTTTTTTTTTTAATTTTGCTCAGCTATTCTGTAGGGAGATGAACTTTCAACTAATGTCACTTCATTCATGAGTTGCTCCCTATTCTCTTATTTTTCATTCATAGTGTTCCTTCGCTTTTTCAAGTTAAGCTCAGATGTTGCCTAAGAGACCTCAGGGCTCCTCAATGTTTATATAAGCTAGATGGGAGACGGCGGTAGATCTCCAACTCCGGTGCAGGTTCTGTGATTTTGATATTTAGAACACTCTCCAATTCCGGTGCTATCCCTACCCCCAGGAAAGGGAAGGTGATAGCCTGCATGGAGGATACCGCAGGCCAAGTTAAGTTACACGAGGATTATCAGAATCCTCAGGGAATTCATGCTACACATAATTGTCGCTCTGCTGATCTATGTATATGTAATTCTTATTTGGTTTACTGGGCAATGTTCATAGTCTGTATGTGCTTTACATGGTCTAAATATCATTTCTGGATTCTATTGCTACCTCCTTTTGACCAGGGAGATACCTTAATACATCACACTACAGAGACTTGGGTAATTACCTCTTGGTCTATAAGGTTGATGGCATTTATACATTATTCACCCTTTAAATTGTAACCATGATGAAGCTTCAAATATTATCTATCAACACTAAGGGATTAAACTCACCTCAAAAAAAGGTCTCTCTTATTTAGTGAACTCACTGTTCTGGACCTGAGATAGTTTTTCTACAGGAAACCCATCTTTCGAGGAGATATGAATCTCTTATAAAATCACCCAGATTTACTCACCAGTACTCACAGTGGGTATACTTTTTGCCTCCAACCTTATAGTTGAATGTACTTCTTGTTTATATGACCCTAGAGGTCAATATCTGTTATTATGCGTTACAATTAACGAGACTGTATATACTCTGCTTCATGTTTATGCCCCCAACAAAGACCAGGCTGATTTCTTTGAAGAAATACACCAACTTTTACTTCAAAATAATACAGGCAAGCTTATCGTAGGCGGCGACTTTAACATTGGACTCTCCCCATCCATTGATATGTCCAAAGGACACTCCTCTATGGCCAAGTCCCACATACGAGCCCTCAAAGCCTTTATGGCTGAGTTTCATTTAGTGGATGCCTGGAGGATCACATATCCCCATTCACGCTCCTACTCTTACTACTCTAAAGTACATGACTCATATTCTAGAATTGACTATCTTCTGGTCGACAAATCTCTTTATCATCTACTTCAGAAAGCCGAAGTAGGCATTATTACGTGGTCTGACCATGCGCCTATCTCTATTGACTTTCAAATACCTGGGAATTGTGCAGAGTCGCCGATTCTGGAGACTCAACGACTCCCTTTTACATGACATCCCCTATACCAAAGATGTCTCCCAAATCATTATAGACTATTTTCAAATGAATGCAGAGTCTGTACAATCCCCGATTGTGGTTTGTGACTGTTTTAAGGCATATATACGTGGGTATTTTATATCTAGATCATCATATCTGAAGAAGGAAAAAGAGTTGACCTGCTCGAACCTTCAGAAATATATCTCACAGCTCACACATCAGCATATACAAAAATAAATCCCTGAAAACCTTATCGACACTTGCTAAGGCTTGTGAAGACTTACACAGGTTAGACCTGGATCACATAGCTCACACCATGCCCTGACATAGCAGGAAGACTTCAAGGGAGGAAACAAAGCAGGCAAACTCCTAACTCACCAACTTAAAAAAATTACTTATCAAAATCACATTCTTAAAATTAAAAACAAACTGGGCCAGACAGAATCAACCAATTCAGCCATCACACATCAATTTCTCAAATTCTATCAAACCCACTATGCGGCTGAGTCCCATAACCTGGCCTCATTTATGCACCCCCAGGAATTCTTGACTCCGACCCCGCTCCATTGATCGAATTGACAACCAAACATTTTAACATAGATAAACCATCCATCTTGATGGGAGATTTCAATCTTCACGTGGATGCCTCACCGCATTCCCCCAATTGTGAAATTCTACTCTCTGCACAGTCACCTGGGCTTTAGACAAATTGTTACAAGCCCCACTCACAAAACAGGCCATACACTGAACCTTATTTTCATAAACGAAGGCATTATTTCTGCTACCAGCCAACATGTACTGCAGTCCCTTGGTCAGACCATCAGGTCATTTCATCAGAGCTACAAATTAAAGCTCACCCCCGGCCTGTCTTCCCTAACACCACTATTCAGTTCAGGAAACCTTGTTCGACAGACTACCTAAGTAATATGCTTTCAAAGGATCTAGCTCAACTTGATCTTTCAGACGCTTTCACCGCGACTTCCTCCTGGCTCAAGATAACTAGCAAAGTTGCAGAACAAGCCTGTCCAACCGTTACCAAATCACTACACTCACACCAGGATAACAGGAAACCATGGTTCACCCCAAAACTAAAGGCCCTCAAACAAGAGCTACGGAGCAAAGAGCACAGATGGCGCAAGAACCCATCAACCTCTACTCTATCAGCCTACAAATCACTGTTGAATGCCTACAGGAATGCCATTCTTAGATCTAAGAAAGATTTCTTCTCCAAAAAAATCCACCATTTCATCTTCGATTCCAAAGCCTTATTCTCTTATGTCTCATCACTCACAAAACCTTCCCCTCCTACCATTCCAGATGTCCTAGCACTTAACAAAGCCACAGAGCTGGCCATTTGTTTTGAGAGAAAAATAGCAAACCTCATAAAGCCACTTACCGCTTCTAACGTGGGAACCCCCCCACCCATCTTTACCCAATACTCCTAATCGAAACTCCACCCTAGAAGCTTTCGAGACTTCCTCCTCCCTGGAAATCGAAAACATCCTCAGGAAGCTCAAACCTTCATCCCACCCACTGGACTCAATACCCTCAAACCTCCTGCTCTCCATCCCGAACACTATTTCAAAAGCTTTAGCAGACATAATTAATTGCTCCTTGACACAAGGGATGGTTCCAGACCAACTAAAACTAGCCATACTTAAACCCCTACTAAAAAAAACCCAACCTTCCAACTACTGATCCTGCAAACTTCAGACCTATAGCTAACCTACCATTGATCTCCAAAATTATGGAGAAATTAGTAAACAAACAACTCTCAGAATACCTGGAGGAGAACAACATCCTTTCCCCTTTCCAGTTTGGATTCCGCAAAATTCGAAACACGGAGTCCCTTCTAACATCACTGGCGGATACCATTCTCCTAAACCTTGAGAGGAAACAGCCGTACCTACTAGTACTACTCGACCTATCTGCGGCATTTGATACTGTGAATCATTCCATTCTTCTGGAGCGTCTAGCTGACATTGGTATCAAAGGAGTGGCACTCAGTTGGTTTAAATCCTTCCTGGACAATAGATTTTACAAGGTGAGGATTAACAATAAGGTATCTCACCCCATCAGATCAAACCTAGGAGTCCTGCAAGGTTCAGCCCTTTCCCCTACACTTTTTAATATCTACCTGCTCCCACTCTGCCAATTACTCTCCACCTTAAAATTAATGTATTACCTTTACGCGGATGATGTCCGGATTCTTCTCCCTATCACATACTCTCTTCATAAAACCTGGTCCCACCGGAATACCTGTCTGCAATCAATTAACAGTCTGCTTACCAACCTTAACTTGATCCTCAATACAAACAAGACAGAGATTCTCATTATATCTCCAGATGAAAACCAAGTTCTCTTCAACTCCCTAAACGCGCCACAATTAGTCACAACTGCTATCAACCACTTCCCCTATGTCAGAGATTTAGGGGTTCAACTAGACAACCAATTCAATCTTAAATCATTTGTCCAAACACTACCAAAGAATGCTTCTTTAAATTACAAGTACTAAAATAACTTAAACCTCTCCTTCATTTTCTAGACTTCCGTCTGGTGCTGCAGTCCATTATCTTTTCTAAAATAGACTATTGCAATTCCCTCCTGCTTGGTCTCCCTGCGATAACTACCATTTTTTTTACTACCATTACTATTATTTTATTATTATTACTTAGATCAATGTTATTTATTGCCTTTTTTGTTCCCTATCTACTTGTTAATTGTAAACCGACATGATGCGATATTTATCGCGAATGCCGGTATAGAAAAACTTTAAATAAATAAATAAATAAATAAATAAATAACAATAAAACCACTGCAGATGGTACAGAATGCCGCTGCGAGAATACTCACCAACTCAAACAAAAGAGATCATATCTCTCCCATACTGCAGTCACTTCACTGGCTTCCCATCAAAGCCAGGATCTCGTTCAAAGTACTCATGATGATACATAAGGACATCCATAACATCGCCCCTCTCAAGCTCGGTAATCAATTCCGTCCGCACACCTCTGAAAGACCAGTCAGAAGAGCTTATAAAGGCTCTCTGTATGCCCCCCCCCCCCCTGCTAAATCTTCTCTACGTAATCGAGCGTTATCTACAGCAGGGCCGACTCTATGGAACACTCTCCCACCAGACCTCCATCAAGAACATTGTCTCCAAACTTTCAAGAAAGACTTAAAAACTTGGCTTTTCAGTCAAGCTTTCCCTGAAAACCCAAGTTCTCTCTGACGCTGTTCTTAGAACATGGACTAAGGCCTAAGGCCAACAGTTAATGGGCACACCGATCTCTCTACACAGCCCATCCCGGACTCATCCGGGTTTCTCCCTCCTATTGTTTTCTTCCGTAGGCTCTACCCCTTACTCCTTCCTGCCCCCTCCCTCCCTCCCACCCCCTTTGCCATCCTTTCTTTCCTTCTCTCCCCCCTTATCCAAGCTACTTAACCTTCCTACTTGTTTTAATGTATCTTGTATTAAAGTATTTATATTTATTTTTATTCTTATTTTTATTTTTTATTAATTCTGCGTTGAAGCTGCTTTCGGTTTGTAATTGTTCCTTGTTTCCAAATGTTTGAATGTTATAATACGCTAATATTCATTGTTTAATGTATCGCCTCCCAGCGAAAGTTCTGTTTCAATGTAAACCGGTGTGATCTGTATTCTTTACAGGAATGTCGGTTATATAAAAATTCAAATAAATAAATATCACCCAAATGGCCATAGACCAGTATTTATGATCAGCTCCTCTACCAAGCCTTACCACAGAAATGGCTACACTTCTTAATGCCGAAATTCCCACCGCTGAAATACTGGCCGCGATAAAAAACTTGAAAATAGGAAAAGCCCCAGGTCCAGATGGGCTCACCACTAAATTCTATAAAACTTTTGGCCCACAAATTGTCGCTCCTTTGCAAAAACATTTTAACTTTATTCGCAAAGGAGGTACACTTTTACCAAATTCTAATCTGGCAAGTATCACCATAGTAGCCAAGGCAGGTCGAGACCCCGCACTATGTGCATCCTACCGACCCATCTCACTGATAAACCTCGATCTAAAATTACTGGCCAAAATTCTAGCCGATAGATTGAACTGCTTTATAGCCCAAATCATACATTCCGACCAGGCTGGGTTCAGCCCGGGTCGAATGGCTAACAATAATGTACGCAAGATCATAAACACTTTGTAGGGAATTATGCAACAGCCACCTCCCACTCTGCTGTTGGCCATTGACGCAGAAAAAGCCTTCAACATGGTGCACTGGTCCTTTCTCTTCAGCACTCTCAAACTGATGCATTTTGGGGATTCTTTCCTCAACTGGATTCGGGCTCTCTACAGTTGCCCCACTGCTTGCTTAAAAATAAACAGAGGGCATTCTGCCTCTTTTCCAATACAACAAGGAACCCGACAGGGGTGTCCCATTTCCCCTCTTCTCTTCACTATTTTCCTAGAACCAATGGCCACCCAAATTCGGCTTAACCCCGAAATATATGGATTTACCCTAGCTTCACAGACTTATAAAATGTTGCTCTTTGCAGATGACATCTTACTCACAGTTACCCATCCTGAACTCTCTCTACCAGAGATAGAGTGTGAGCTTGCCCACTTCAGAGCGGTCTCCACTTCAGTGAGCTTGCCCACTTCAGTGTGACAAGTCGGAAATCTTGAATATATCCTGTACATCACAACTGGAGTCCACCCTGAAACTTTGTCACCAAGAGGGCAACCACGAGGATTAAGTATTTGGGAGTTTACATTGACAAAAAGATATCTGATCTTTATCACTTTAATTATGAACCCCTCATAACTAAAATCGCCCAAGATCTAGTTAAATGGGATCGTCTGCCATTGACTTGGCTTGGTCGCCTGGCCACTATCAAAATGAATATCCTTCCTAGATTTCTCTATCTTTTCCAAACCTTACCAATAGCTATACCAATGCCACACTGAAGTCTTGGCAACAGAAGCTGCTACGTTTTCTGTGGAGACACAGGCCTCCCAGGGTGTCCCGAGTGGTGCTATATCAAGCTAAAGAACAGGGGGGTTTAGGCCTACCAAACTTAATATGGTATTATGCAGCTGCTCAGTTATGTCCCATCATTGACTGGCATCGTAAAAGGGATGCTAAGCAATGGGCCCAGATGGATCAGGTGTGGATACCTGAAATGCCACTTGAGGCACTGATATGGCAACCCCGCAACTCATGGCGACCATGCAACCTCATGGCACCAACCACCAGACACTCTCTACACGTATGGTTTGCATGGAAAAGTAAATTAGTGGGACAGGCATCTTATTTCTATCAGACTTCTTTATTCCATAATTCTCATTTCCCGCCATGTCAACCAGCTCATGCTTTTCAGAGATGGAAGGATAGGGGAATCACACAGATAAAGCATTGTTTCTCGCATAACACTCTTCACACTTTTGATAATTTGCAATCCTTGTACCATATACCTCCTGTTGAATACTTCTTTTATATGCAAATTAAACACTTTCTATTATTACTTGAGAGAAAAGGACTCCTATCTCGGGAGAGGACTCTTTTTGAAGGATTTTGCTCGGAATCCCAGCCTCATCGGGGATTGATATAAAAAATATATAAATTACTTAACACTCGACTACCCAACAAACCCTCACATATCCGAGCATGGGAGCAGGATTTAGAGCATAGTTTCACAGCTGATGAGTGGTCTCAAATTTATTTGAGGATCTCCACCGGCTGTGAATCTACATGGATTGTGGAATTGAACTATAAACTTCTCCTCAGATGGCATCTCACTCCCCTCCATCTTCACAAATTTTGTTCTGCTTCCAGCTCTATGTGCTGGCGGCAGTGTCTACAGCAGGGTTCATATATGCATATGTGGTGGGACTGCCCACCCATCAAACCGGTTTGGCAAGCTATTTCGGATATACTTACAATTATCTTAAAGGCTCCCTGTCAGCTTACCAAAGCCACTGCGCTTCTCAATGTACAAGACGATTATTTTTCCTCTTCTCTGCAAACTCTTATACACCAGTTCTGTACAGCCACAAAAATGGAAATTGCTCTCGCCTGGAAAAGCCTCAGACCACAGACCCTCCTTGAGATATTGAATCGCCTTGACAAAATATGCACGCTTTACCGACTCACGGCACTCAAATACCCACAAGCTGAGGCAGCATGACCTCATTTGGGAACCCTATTTGTCATGGAGACAACTCTCCTTCAACAATGGCAATCGATTATCGGCTGTTCCTCATTACTGTCTTGGACCATTGTTCTCATACATTCTTTTTCCTTTTCTCATTTTTCATACAGATCTATGATTGACTTCTTTCAATCCTTGACCTTGCAAGGCTGATATCTACTGCTTCTGTGTAGCATGACGGGAAGGGGAGAGGAGGGAATTAACTTTGCTTACGGAAAAAAGTATTGCTGTACTGTTCATAATATTTGCTGTGATGTTTTGCAAGTACTTGTTATTATCAGCAATAAAAAAAATTATAAATTAAAAAAAAAAACTTCCTACATGAATTTCATGCCATTCACCCCAGGAAACCCAAGCCCTCAAGGTGGGGTTTAGAAGAGGGAGTACTGTTGCGCTCGGCATCTGAAGGTTCCCCTCACGGACCCCTGCTCTTGCCTCCACCCATTCTGATGCGGACGTCCCTCCTCCAAAACCATGGTAGGCGGTCTGGCAGCACACTGTGCAGCAATCACAGCAGGACGCCACTGTGCCTGGTCCTGCTTCCCTAGGAGTGCATTTGCACAGACTACCAGCCTCTTAAAAGGACAGTGGTGGTAATTCAGCAAAGGTGCCTCCTGATGACATCAACAAGCTGCCTGGTATTTAAGGCTCCCTCCTGAACTCCACAGATGCCTTGGCAATGAGTCGACTTTTCCTGGAATAGTGTATTGCCCGCATTCCTGCCTTCGTTTCCTGGTTCCTGCCTTCATTGTGGTTTCCTAAGTCCATGTCTTCTGACTGTGGTTCCCGCTGTCTGGTTGTCCCTGGTTCTCCTCATCTATGGTCAATCTTCCTCTCATCTGTCTCCAGCATCTCTTCGTGTTCCCATGGTCCTTATCCTCCTCCTCTTCGTTTCTCTCCGTGGCTTGATCTTCTGACTTTGACCCTGGACTGGACCCCAGTGCTACTTGAACTCTGCCTGTCATCGATCACTGCCTGGATACTGACCTTGATGCATCTCTGCCTGCCTTCGACCTCTGCCTAGACACCGATGTTGCTAATGCTTCACCTGCCCTAGTCTCCTGTTGATCCTGGCCTGACCTCCTGCTGCTTCCTCAGCATCCTGGTCTGCAGCACTTCTCACCTGCCTGAATTTCCATCACCACAGATGCCCCCACCTAAGACCAGCCAGCCCTGGTACACAAGGGCTCAAGCTAAGGGGAACATGGGCTGGTATTGGCCAAGCTCCAGTTGGGCTTCTGCTTCTGCCAGTTCTGCCTGCCGATGGTGGGACCTGTGAGGCTTCTCTCCACAGGTAGTACCAACTCCCCCTTGGCCCAAGGGTCCACATTCGCAACACACTCTCTCTCTTTCTCTCTCTCTCTCTCTTTTCCCCCCAGACTTGTGCAGCAATGCTCCAGTATGGTCAAACAATGTCCACAAAGCACAACAAAAACAGCAAGTCTCTTTTCACACACTCCCTCAAAGCTTCCCACAAAAGGAAAGCCCTTAGGAGGATGTACCCTTTCTTCCTGGGCCCTCCCAGTATGTTTTAGGTAGCAGATTTCCTTCTCTCTCTCTCCCTCTGTATCTTCTCTCAGTTCTCATTCACAATGGAGTCTCTGGCTGATTTGTGTGGAAAGTCAGCAACTCCTCAGGACCTTTGTCTGGCAGGCAGCTTCTCTCTGATTCTCCCTGAAGGACAATCCTCAGCAGTACTCTGCTTCTGAAGGGCTCCTCAGACTCAGAATTTCCACAGAAATACTTCTCTCGGCACACTTTGAAATCCCAGGTTTTCTCCTCGCCCAGACTCCTTTCAACTTTCCTCCCTTGCCAACCTAGTCCCTAGGTCCCAGCCACCTTCCCTGAGCAGGAACATTTCTTCTCCTCTGGCACTTTCCTGTGTCGAGTTAAGACTCACTGGCAGAACGTTTCCTTTAGCCTTCCCCCCTAATTCCTTTCCCCCTTATCTGCTCCCCCAATCCTCATTTCTGCCTCACTTCACAGCTACACACTCTGTAATTGTAAATATATTTCAAATTCGCCTCTTGCCTATGTACATATGTTTTGCAACTATGATTTAATCTACAATTATGCATTCCATAGATAGCGCCTCCTCTTGTTTTTTGGTTACTATCACTTGTATTATTACTCAATGTTCCATGTTCACTGTAAAGCCTGCTGCTGCATTACTTTTTCTATAAACCGATACGCTGTTCCAAACGATTGTTGGTATATAAAAACCTTAAATAAATAAATAAATAAATAAATAAATAAACAAACTCTGTGGGGGGGATGGATACTTTGCAGAACTCCAGATCTTGGAATCATCTCTATAACCACTCCCAATGGGAAGTGGTACATCTACCCATCACACCTCATTACACAAATATCACACTAAGGGGCAAGGTCTAGTGAGAGCTGTGACACACACTGATGGCATCGCATACCTGATCAGGCCACAGCTGCCATAAAAGTAAAGGGCACCTCTGCTACTAAGGGCAGATTTTGGCATCTCCTTACACAAATATATAGAGGTCAATATTCAAAGCCATTTAGATGGATAACTTGTGAGCTATCCATCTAAATAGCTCATTCTGAATATTCCCCTTTCTTATCTGGCTAAAAGTTAGCTGGATAAGTATTTCTCTGGCTAAGAATTGGCCAAATAAGAAAGGTCATGTTGGGGACATTCAGAGGAGGGGCAGAGTTAAGTTAACTTACCCAGCTATCTCTGATAGTAAAAGTTAGCCGGATAGTTTTTCCTGAATCTAGATGAGCCTGAGAGCAGGTCTAAAGTTATCTGAGAACATATTCCCAGATAATTGTAGACATAACCAATTATATTCAAAAGAATATAGCTAGTTTAGTGGCAAATAGAGAAATAATTTAAAAAAAAGCTTGTGGGCCTACTGGCCTTAACATTCTCCCCCCTCCTCCCAATCCTCAGGATGGGAATAAATAAAAAAGCTTAACCGGCACGGAGCGGCAGCTACTACCCTTAAGAGAAACATGGGGGTAACCGGCACGGAGCGGCAGCTACTACCCTTAAGAGAAACATGGGGGTAACCTGCACGGAGCGGCAGTTACTACCCTTAAGAGAAACATGGGAGTAACCTGCACGGAGCGGCAGTTACTGCCTTGGGAAGCTTGCTGGGCAGACTGGATGGACCAGTTTGGTCTTTTTCTGCTGTCATTACTATGCTACTATGTTACTTGAAATCCAAGTGGTTTGCCCTCCTGGGCTGAACCTGCAGTACCTCCCAAGCCCCCTCCATTTTACAGTAAAATGTAATCACTGCAGCCGGTCCCAGTATCATGCTCTCCCCCCCCCCCCCCCCCCCTTTTCCCGGCAAAATATAAAAAATAATTATAGGCTTCAGGGCCCCCTGACCTTCTCCCCTCTCCTTCCATATGCTTACATCCTCCTGGTACCTAAATATTCTTCATTCTTCACCCAGATTGCAGTATAAGCCTACCACAACCCAGGCCCAGCAGTTCTGGGGTTGCTCAGCACCTACATTGGAAGCGTAGTTAGATAACTTTATAACCGGTTATATTCAGAATCTGGCTGGTTAGGTTTAACGTTATCAGGCTGAAGTTAGCCCAATAACTTTAATCAGGGATAGATATTCAATGAGACATTTATCCCACCTAATATCCAGGATAAGCTTTCCAGCTAACTTTAGCTGGATAACTTATCTGCTTGCCATCTTACTGAATGCTGGGTCCTCCGTTGTAGCAAAGCTGAGTAAGTTCTGGAAGCTCCATTAGAGTGTGCAAGTCAGAGGGAATGGAGCCAATCCTCAGGACAACTAATATTCTCCTGTAATTCATCTACTTTCAGTCTTCTGCCTCTTTCCTATTTTCTCTGACACTTCTTTAAAATATATTTTGAAATTGCACCAAATTGTACTAGCTATGTAACTATCTCTCTCCCTCCGCAACTGGATTTTATCACAGGGAGTGAGAGGCTAAGGAAATGCAGCAGTTTGCTCAGACTAAAAAGGTTTCTTCAGGATGTAATTTTGGCTGCAATTTCTGTATTTTTAAAGAGGAGTGGAAATAAGAACATAAGAACAAATTCCTCTTGTGTACTGCTAGTTTGGGGCAAGCAATGTCTGTGGCACACATTAACAATAAGGCACGCACACACCGAATTGGCAGCAGATCAATTTACTGCAGAAAACCAGTAGGGTGCATAGCAGGCATCCAATATACATAAATCTATAACAATCTTCAATCACTGTATCTCAAAATACAATCCTTGAACAAAACACTCTCAGACCGCAATTCTGTGATAGTATGGTTCAAACCTTTCTCTCTAGAGAGTCATTACATAAAGTAGTGTGTTTGTAAATCAATCTGTAGTCTCTGTCAGGAGATGCTTCCTACGGTCTTCCAGATAGTGCTTGTGAAGGGGGGGCGGTTTCCTTTGCACTGGATCCTCAGGAGGGGGGCTGTTGTAGTATTCAGAAACCCAGTAAGGTGGGGGGGCGGCAGGCAGGAGGAAGTTAATGGTGAATTTTTTTTTTCTGTAACTAAGCAAGCAAGGTCAATAAAGTGTCATGCTTGGAATTAAAAGAGACTACTGCCTGTGAGTGAAATCTGCATAAAAGGCACCTTCAAAACTGGGACACAACAGATGGGTGAATGCTAGACTCTATAACTTGGTTTCCTGCCATTTTTAGGTACCCGAGGTCAGGCCCATTGCTGGGCTTTCCAGCACCCTGGGGAAAAAACTCTCTAGCCAGTCACAAGGGGTGGAGAGGGCACCCCTCCAATGATGCAGCTGGCTGGGGTTCTCAACCCTGTCCTCTGGACACACCTAATCAAGTTTTCAGGCTATCCTCAGTGAATATGCATGAGATAGATTTGTATAATACGAAGGTGGTACACATGCAGTATATCTCTCTCATGCATATTCATTGTGGATATCCTGAAAAACAGACTGGCTAAGTGTGTACCCAGGACTAGGTTGAGAACCGCTGGTGTAAGGTGCTGTCTGAACCTGCAACATGATGCACTGAGGCCCTGTCCCTGAACAAGACACATTGGCAGCCCCAGGAAATGATGCTCCGAGCCGTCGCCCATCTCGCCTGCCTCTTCCAAGTGCCCTACCTGCACTATCCTCCTGGTAGTTTTAGACAGACAAAAGCAATCTTAAGGATTCCTCTTACTTTGCATCCTTTCTCAGAGCTGGCCTGATTTTAGGTGTCATTTTCAAGACTGTAACTCTGTTTTCTGCTTAATCATTGCTTGCTTGGCCCATTGCAAAAAAACAGGAGATGTCTTGTTACTGCTGAAAAGCTGAGGTATTTTTCTTAATATAACTTTTACCTTATTTAATAAATCATTAAGCAAATGATAATAGGTGTTACATTCGCTCCACTTTAAAATTACTTGTCTCTAGTAAATATCTTCCACCTTATATACTAGACACATAATTCATCATCAACAGTACCCTCTATTTACTTGATGGTTAAAACATTAACTAGTATTTTTGATCAAATGAAAAAATATAGTATATAGGGAGGGTAATTTTCGATAGTTTGAGTAAGCACATTACAGCAGCATACTATAAACTGTATGGCAGGTGCTGCACAGTTTATAAACTATCACGTATTTCTTCCCTGAAAGTGTAATTCATATGTTTCAATATAATTATAATGCAGGAAAATGCATACTTTCTCTACCCGTTTTATAAATTGCGCAAATATACAGGATTTTGCACACGTAACAATTATAACATCCGTAAAAAACCCAGAATTATATGCGGAGGCAGGAACATTATAAAGAATGCACGTACTCAGCTTATGAAAATACTTGTGCACATACTTGCAATTCCAGTAGCCTGACACCCTCACCAGTAACCCAGATCTCCCACCTAAAAACGTCAGACAAAAGACAAGCACAATGTTATTTACACGACTGAATTAGCAAGTGTAAAAGCATACAGACAAGTTCAGCAATGTATGTGCATATACCACTTACAAAATAGCGTACTCCCAAACCCTGCCATGGAGTGCCCTCTAAACTTCCCCTTTTATTCCTGGTCAACGTTTTCAATTGACACCACATGTACGTTTATACTTGCAATGTTTCCAAAATAACAAATGTGCATGCAGATGCTACTTACATGTATTTATGCTGATCTTACATGCAGAGCTGCCTAATTCTCACAATTTATTTTTCAATCTGTGTGTAAAATATATTGTCCTTTCTGCAAATAAGCCATGTAGTCTTTAAATTGGGAATTCTTTTTTTTTCTATTAGATTTACAGAGCTCACCCTGTCTAATAGTTCAAATGTTATTTAAATGTCAACTAGCTCTGATTCATTACTTGGGTCAATTAACTCCTGTATATTATTTATTACTTTTTTCACTTTATGATACTGTAGTGAAAATGCACTTCAGGCATATGACTTGGCATCCCTATGTTGCCATGATCTAAGTTAAAAGCAAGAGCTGATGTATTGAAGGTACCTGGACTTTCCATATCACCATATCTTGGGAACTCTCTAGATCTGGTCAGAGACTCTGGAATTCTAAAGGTATTGCTGGGACTCTGGGCCAACACTGGAAATCTCCAAGTGCTGCTGCAAAGCAGGCTCTGGAAGAAAAGGTTTCCTGGACCACGTGGCAGGAAGGAGGAAACGCATCAAGCCCATGCCAGAAGAAGGTTCCGCATAGCAAAAGGATGGAGGGGATCCATGAGCCCAGCATGGGGGGAAGAAGAAGGAGGAGGAGATCTGTCAGCCCCACGCAGCGAAATGAAGGAGGAGGAGAAGATCCATCAGCCCTGCAGGTGTGGAGGAGTAGGCTGCTCTCATTAGTGGGTTTGGAGTGAGAGAGAATGAGCGAGCATGAGCAGGAGAGTGACAAAGTCTGTGCGTGTGGGAGAGGGAGAGAAGTGACAGTGTGAGTGAGCATGAGTGTGAGCGGGAGAGAACTGAGTGTATGGACATGTGTGTGAGAGAGTGTGTGAGTGGCCATGTGTGTGTGGAAGAGGGGACATGAGTGAGTGAGTATATGTGTGACAGAGTATATGTGTGGGAGAATTTGAGAGTAAGCATGTGTGTGAATGAGGATGTATGTGGCATGAGAGAATGTGCGAGTGAACATATCAGTGAATGTATGTGATTGAGAGAAAGTCTGTGCTGCTGCCCACAACCTCCTCCTCCTGCTAATCTGCAACAATATTAGGGTAACTGGAAATCAAAACTTCTCAGGTATGCATATCAGCCAATCATTGCATATCAGGACTGTATTCTTCAGAATCAGGATCTAGTTCAGATTGTGACAACTTTCCTGGGAATGACAACATGCACTCTAATTATAAGATTAAATTGGAAATAGTGGATACAGCAGGAATCTAGTTTTATACACTTCACTCTTGTTGCCAGCAACTAGATGTTCCCAATTACTAACCTCAGGTTCAGGCCTGGAATCCTTTCCTCAATGGTACACGTCCTTGAAAGCTGCTTTCCACCCTTAACAGGCATCACCTGTGGCTCTAACCATATCAAACGTCTTGGTGGGTTGCAGCAGCTAAACATCATGACCACACAGTGTTGAGGTTAAAAGGCCAGTAGTTTTACTTACTTTGGACAAACCCATAGAAGATTCAAACTGAGCAGTTTGAACTCAAAATAACTTTGCCTTTCAGCAGGATTAACTCTCAAGCAGGTTAATATCATTAACAATAGCTTTTTCATAGAAAGAGAGAAGACAGAGAGAGAGACACCTCCAATACTGCTCCTGGCAACACTTCTTGCTCTGCTGTCTGACTGCTGATTATGTATTTGGGAAAACCCTACCCTGCATGCCTCCTACTCAAGTTTCTAATAGAAGGTAGTTGGGTTTCTCTGCAACATAGACCAAGCTTATCTGCCTGTAGTTTCCTAGTGCAGTTTAAAACTCAGAACTGCAGCCCTCCTGAATACAGAGTGGTAGGCACAAAACAATGGTAGAGCATATCCCTATTTAAGGCTCTATTTAAGCTGCCTGGAAGAGTGTACAGGCAGATCAGGTTAGGACTGCAAAATGGAAGACAGACTTGTGAGGGAGAGTAAGCGTGCTCAGGGAGTAACCTCTGATTTACATTCTTTAGAAAGCTGTTTAGCAGGCTACAAAGGTAAACCTGTTGGAACCAATTAGCAGCTCCCACATAACTGAATGTGTAAAGTCAAGTACCAGTGTTATAGTCAGCAAGATGTAATAGAGTAGTTGTGTAGGTAATTGTAAATAGCTAGTGAAAGGGCAATAAAATACAAAGCTGTGCATTTGAAAAGGTACCAGTGTGTTTTCAAGACAAGGGATCCTGGTAAAAGAGGACAGACTAATGCTGCCTTATTCCACTAATCCATAGATGTAGTTTAGCTTGCACCTTACCTGTTTTATAAACCACTCATGCATCCTGGTACTTTAGTCTAGAGGGCAAATACTAAAACTAAGATTAGTTGGGAGTCTAGCTGTCTTTCATACACCAAGAAAATTGGGGATTCACACCATTGGTGTTCTTGCATGAGAAAATATTGGCATGAGAAAGAGGTCAAGTGTTCTATCTATAAGTGTTTTGCACTTCTCTGCTAGTGTCCCTAAATAATTTAGCCAAATTCTGTTAAATCTTTCCACAAGGCTACCCACTGGATGGTAGGAGTACGTTTTCCTTTTGTGCTTGTTACTTTGCATTGTTCTGTAGTTTATTGTGATTCAAAGTTGGCACTTTGAGCACTGTGAATTTTCTTTGGGAGAGAATAACAGCTAAATTTTCCCCATAAGATGTATTTATTTACCTTTGTTTCTTGCCTAACCACCCAGGTGCTATAGGATAGGTATAACAGCAAAATAATAAACATCAATTTATTCCAGTTCATAATGCTAGCAGTAAGCAGGAGTGGATTTTTTTTTTTTTTTGTCATTGGTATTGAGGAATGGAATAACAACATTCTATCCTTAATTATAGCTCCGCCTCATTCTTCCTTGGCAGCAGAGGCTCACGAGCCATGTCAGATTCTTCCAGCTCAGGAAGCAAAGGAGTAGACTTTCAAGGCCTTCAGGATTTACTAGAAGGATTTTTTTTTCCTATTCAAATCCAGCAGAAAAAACGCACAGGCACACAATTGCAATTGTCTAACTGAAAATAAATCCTTTACAGGTACATCAATAAAAATGATGACATCGGTATCTGGAACAATTGTAGAACAACAGCCTTCACAGCAAAATGAAAACAGACACCGCTGTCCATTTTCAGTTCCCATACAGCTAGCAAACGTTGTCCGGGTAAACTTATCCAGCTAACTTTGCCAGGATATTTAGCCATTCAGACGCACTACTAATCATATACAACTATCTTAGAGGTGAATTTTAGAAGCCAGACACGCACCAAAATCAGGAGATGCGCATGCCTGTAGGGCATGCGCATGTGCGCTGGATTTTAAAAGCCGCCTACGTGCGCATAGATCTCCCGATCCGGGAATATCTCAATCCGATTCAAAAAGTGACATAGTGTGGGTGTGGTTTAGAGGGGACATGGGCGTGGGCATTCCAAGGTGGGGCCAAAAGATTTGTGCGCAAATAGTTACATGCCTCGGAATGCGCCCAGGCTCAGTGCCGTGTAGCTTTACTTCTTCTGTGGAGGAGGCGCAACTTTACAAACACCCAAAACAGCCATTTCTGAGGGGGTTTAAAGGGTCTGAGGTAACTGGGGAGAGTGTAGCCTATTAAAACAGGGGGATTTGGAGACCTAGTGTAAAAGGGATAAATAAAATATAATAAATAAATACCTGCCCAATTGTTGCTGGGGCCAAGGGAGCCTGGGGAGCTCCTGGCAGCCAGAGAGAGCCAGAAGTGCTGCAATTAGTTTTGGGTTTTTTTAAATAGATAAATGCTGCTCAGTGTAGCTGGTACCACACTGCAGAAAAAGTGCTGGGAATGCTGCCTCTGCCAGCTTACTCCAGCAGACAGTATCAGGGCTGTAATCAAAGCCCCGGCATGATTACAGTGCAGGCCAAGGGGTCCTCACAGACTTGGGACATTGATGTCATTGAGAGGTGCCTACACAATGCCTGAAGGAAAATTAAAGTTTAAAAGGTGATTAAAACTTGTCAGAAATTGAGGTTTGTTGGTGGTGGTCACCAGGTGAGATCATATAAATATGGATTTTACCCTTGGTTTGGGGAAAAAAAGTTTAATATGTAAGTTAAAAATATAGGGGCAGATTTTAAAAGGTACGCCCTCAGGGAGACCAGCTGGCTTTCCCCATTCCCTCCCCCCCCACCACCTTCCCCTACATGTCCCGCCCCCCAGCCTGGAAACACCCCCCCCCCCCCCCCCCCCCCGTACCTTTATCTCACAAGTTACGCCTGCCAGATCCCCCTGTGCTGGAGTCCTCAGCCACGCCTCCCAGACCGCCCAGCCACGCCCCAGACTGACCCATCATGCCCCTGGATGTTTGCCCCACCTTCGTCCCACCCCCTGCCCGCCCATTCAGAAAAGCCCCGGGACAAATACACATCCCGGGGCTTTATGCGCGACGCCGGGCCTTTTGAAAATAGGCCCGGCGCCCGTAACCCCCATAAGCGCGTAAATCCTTGAAAATCTGCCCCATAATTAGCTGTAAAAATTTTAAAATAGCTACTATGGTCATGAAAAGACACAGGACTACTACTACATTTATTTAGAACCTAACCTAAAGATTTGGTGTGATTTTGAACTGTGCTAGTGGAGTTTTCTTATTGGTTTCATTTTTCAGAGCCAGAGAAAACAAAAGAAAACTCTTTGTCATCCCATAGACAATGCCATGGTAATGCCATGGTAATGCCATGGTAATGCTAGCCCACCCCAGGGTCTATGCAAGGTAGCTGGGTGATTAGGGCTGCATAATAATACCATGCTGAGGCAAAGCACAGAAAGATTTAAGAAGTTATTTGCCTTAAAAGAATGTTCTGAACATACTAAACATTCTTTTGAAAGCTGTGTTCCTTAGTTGAGGTGTTTTTAAATGGTTTCTTGGTGGAAAAGAAGGTTTATTTTTTTAAGTAGATGAGAAATATTTCTTGAGAGTCTTCAGAGGAGTAAGGATCTCTTCTGAGGATTTTTCAGAATGCACGTTGTGATTGCAGAGAGAGGCTGTGTTAGAAGCTGCAAGGAGAACTGTGCAGAGTGAGGCAGATTTGTGTGCCAGAGACTGAGAGAGATCTGTGTGCCTGGAGGCTGCAGGGAGAGCTGCTGTGCTGGAAATCTGAAGCAGGGTTGTGTTAGAAATTGCAGAGTATGCACATGGAGCCTGAGGCAGAGAAAGTTGTGTGTTAGAAGCTGCAGGCAAGCAGAGATGTTTGTGACAGTGTGTGAAAGTGTGCTTATTTTAATTCTAATCCTTTTCTGAGGTAAGGAATTAGTTAAATTTGAGGATAACTTCCTATAGCTGGTCCGTGGTATTTTTGCCAGCTTTGATAGATTAGTGGATCTGAGAAAAGTGGATGATTGATGGTCTGATTCTGAGCTGTTTTAATTGAAGTACATACTGCCTCAGAAAGAAAATTTTTCATTAAGTCCTACAGACTTTAGATTGTGTACACTCCACCTGTAGCTAAAGGTGCTACAGTATTTAATCACAGGACCTGTAAATAAAGGTATCTCTGTGTTGTTTGCTTAGAGGAAAAAAAAATCTTTGACATAATTTGGTTATAGAAGTTCTACAACTTGTTCCTGTCTTTACTGGCAAATAAGTGTGGAATGTGAGAGAGAGAGTGTGATTGAATATTTTCTTTACTTTGTGTGTTCTCTCAAAGCAAGCATCCTTAGACAGGGTTGAAATAATTATTTTTGGATTTCTATTAGCAAGAACTCCAGAATCATTTATATACACACATATGCTAGTAACATTATAGACTGCAGAAGATTGGCGGTGTGAGGCAGTCAATTTTTATTATTGATTTTGTTTCAGATAGTGTAGTAGGTGAACCACTGTATCCTGAGACTTTGTGATCATGAGTGGTAGATCAGGTCCAGTCTGCACCATTAAGCAGCATGAGCTATTCCTCGATCACAAGCCACCAAAGCTTCACATCATTCCTGAGTCAGCGCTCTCTACCCAGCGTTCACAAGCAGCGCTCTCAAAAATTATTACCCAGCAATAAAAGATAAGGGTAGATTTTATAACATGCGTGCGCGGCCTATATGTGCGAGTGCTGCCCGGTGCACCTTGCGCACGCTGAGCCGCACTGCCTTCCTCCGTTCCCTCCCAGGCCGGTCCGAAATTGGAGCGGCCTGTGAGGGAACTTCCCTTCCCCGTAGCCTGATCTTCCACCTCTTGCTCTAACCTTTCCCCCTCTAGCCCTACTCTAACCCTCCCCCCAAAAGTTTTATCCTACCTTTTACGCCTGCCTCCAGGCAAGCGCAAGTTGCGCATGCCAGCAGGCTACCAGCACACGATCCCTCGACACAGCGGCAATGGCTGCTGTGTTGCAGGCCTCTGGCCCCGCCCATGCCCTTCCCTGCCCATGCCCTGCCCCTTTTGTAAAGCCCCGGAACTTTCATGCGTCCCGGGGCTTTACTCACGCTGCCGGGCCTTTTTAAAATAGGCCCGGCAGGCGTAAATCCTCTGGATTTATGGGCGTAACCTTTTGAAAATCCGGCCCTAAGTGCGCACCAATGAACTGTAAAATGCACTAGTGTAACCTACAAGGACACATAAGGGGTTAAAGTCATCGAGTTAAAACAGGTTAAAGATAAAAGTTGTTTTTACCTGGAGTTTTCCAGAATTAACTAAAGAGTTTGTAATAAGTTAACACAAAGAATCTGATTGCTTGAATTAAAGTTGAAATTCAACATTTGTTCTCATTAAGAAGTAATCTTTGTACAGGAACTGGTTTCTATTCCAAACAGTCAGGCCGATACAGTAAAGTCCACGGGAGAGCAGGCGAACGCCCGCTCTCCCGGCGCTCACAGGCCACTCTCCTGTGTGCGCGATTCACTATACAAATTAGTCCTGGCGGTAAAAACTGGTAAAAAGAGGCGCTAGGGACACTAGTGCGTCCCTAGCGCATCCTTTTGTACTGGAGTGGCAGCTGTCAATGGGTTTGACAGCCGACGCTCAATTTTGCCGGCGCCGGTTCTTGAGTCCGCTGACAGCCACGGGTTCGGAAACCGGACGCCGGCAAAATTGAGCGTCCGGTTTTCGACCCGTGAGCCGCGGGCCGACTTCAAATTTTGGGTTTTTTTTTACTTTTGGTAACTTTCGGGACCTCCGACTTAATATCGCCATGATATTAAGTCGGAAGGTGCACAGAAAAGCAGTTTTTACTGCTTTTCTGTGCACTTTCCCGGTGCCCAAAGAAATTAGCGCCTACCTTTGGGTAGGCGCTAATTTCTGAAAGTAAAATGTGCAGCTTGGCTGCACATTTTCCTTTCTGAATCACGCGGGAATACCTAATAGGGCCATCAACATGCATTTGCATGTTGCGGGCGCTATTAGGTTCAGGGGATTGGACGCGCGTTTTCGGCCCCTTACTGAATAAGGTGTAACGCTAGCACGTCGAAAACGCGCGTCCAATCGAGGGTTAACAGTGCACTCCGTCGGAGCGCACTGTACTGTATCGGCCCGAGTGTTAAGAATTAGTGAGAGTTACATATGAAAAATTGTTTTTTATGCACCAGAATTCCCATTGAAATTATTGACATTATTGAAAGGTTTGTTTGTTCAATAATTACACTTGTTTCTAGAGGTGTAGAACCTAGAAAATGATCCATTTGCCAGCAAAATATATTCCTTTAATTTAATTATAAAAGTTCCTCTGAAATCATTTTTCTATTTGATTTATTTTCTGATACAGATACCCTGGGTGTGCAAACTATCTCCATACCATCTTTAAAAGCAGAAATCTCAAAGTCTTACCATCTGGCTACCCACGTGACATTGCCCGAGATAGTTTGGTGACCAAGGGTGTTTACACTAGCTCTACACTGGGGAGAGCTGGTTGACGAACAAATGAAACTGGTCATGGCATGTCACTTGCCGGTTAGAAAATTTCCCGGATGTGCATGGCAGTGCATGCCCAGTTGCAAAACATGGTGCACACTTATGCACGCCTATGCTATTTTAGCATATGCATATATTCTATTTATTTATTTAAAATATTTTTCTATACCGCTATTCAATACATCACCGTAGTTTACAAGAAAACCATACATAATAAAAATTATATAACAGTTAAAACAAAAGATACAAATGAAACATAATGTGAATGGTACAGAAAGTTAAACATCTATTACAAAATATTCAATACACTGTTCACTATAGGACAACACTTTCCACTGCAAACTCTTCTCTGTATAAGCAGGTCTTAAGCCCCTTTTTAACAGTTTTGTATCACTCTGTGTTCTTAGATATTCTAGTAAGGTATTCCAGAGGACCGGACCAGCTATTGAAAAAGCTCTTTCTCTCACCTTACCAATGTGTGCCAGCTGAACTGTTGGGACTTCCAACAGACCCTTGTTTTGAGATCTGAAAGCTCTGGATGGGTTGTAAATATGGAGTCTAGAACCTACCCATGGAGTATTTGTAGTATTTATCAATTTATGGATTAATATAAATGTCTTATGTTTAATTCTAGCTGTAATTGGGAGCCAGTGTAAGTCAGCAAGAACAGGAGTGATATGATCATATCTTTTTTTACCCAAAATCAAACTTGCAGTGGAATTCTGTAGGAACTGGAGAGATCGCAAGGTTGAGGAAGGAGTGCTACTTCTTTGGGGAACTCCATATCTCTGCATACAGACGCTGTCCTAGCAATGGCTCAATGAAGGACATCTGATCCATGGTTGTCGCAAGTATGTTCCAGGTTCAGTGGAGTAAAGCATTTCAAGCAGATACGAAGGGTGCACAAAGGGACAGACTTCTTTTTTGTGCTCCGTTGTGCACACACCAAGGGTACGCGCCCCCACGGTACAAGCATCTTCAGCATCACTGCCGTGGTCTTCTGTTTGGTGAGAGGGCTGTGGGCAGGCAACTGGCATGGTGCCAGAAACTCCCTCGTCATTCGCGGGAGAGGGGGGCTCTTCACTTTGGCTGCCGGGTCTGGGGGAGTAGGAAAATCTTTAGGGATTTAGACTTTCTATTAATAGTCTGATGTTCCCACTGATCTCAAATTCTACATTTGTACATTAGATTCTCAAGATCCACATTCATCTGCTGGCCAGCCAGCTAATTTAGGGGGTTATTTTTTAAAGCTATGTGCACGCGTGCGAAAGCAACATCGGGGCGGAGTCGGCCCCGGAAGAGGAGGAGTCGGGGCGGCACCGGGGCTGACTCTGTGAACACAGCGCGGACAGCGAAACGGTAAGCTTCCGTATCGCTGCCTATTTCACGCCGAATAACTACACCTTTTATGGTATAGTTATTTGGCGCGACGCCGGCAGTGATCGCACTGCGGAGGTGCGATCACTGCCGGCTAGCTCAGGACTGCCCCCTGCTTCACCCCTCTCGCCCCCCGATACTGCCGGGATTCACTATACCTTGCGGCATTAGTGAATCCAGGCCTTAGCCAGATAAATTTATACAGCTAACTTTTCAGGGATATTCAGCAGTGCAGGCACACTGCTGAATATCTCTGGCTATCTTAAAGTTAGTTGGATAAGTTTAGGACAGTTCTATTTCTCTTAGAGTTATCCTGTTACGTTAACCCAATAATGCTGAAAATCCATGTTTATACAGCTAATGTAGGGCCTTATTCACTGAACATTTTTCCCATAGACTCAAAATGGGAGAAAATCTTTAATAATTGTTACGCTGCTCGACCTCGGAGGCCATGGTCAGCCGTGCTCACCCACTTCCACAGCGGGCCGTCAGCTCCGAAGATGCCGAAGACAGTACGTCTGTTCCCCCTAGGGCCTGCCACGAGGCCGAGAAGCCTTTCTCCGCGGCAGGAATGCTGTCGCCGCCGAAGCCCCGCCCCCTGACGTTGCCTAGACACGCCCAGCGACGACGTCTCTGTGGGGGTATTTAGGCTGTAACTTCCTATCTTCTGGTGAGTTAGCAAGGATTGGATTGCCTCTGGTCTAGCTGCTCTGCTGCTTCCTTGCTGCTGCTGGAAGCTCTCTATGCCCTTCGGGGTAATTCATCACTAACCTGGAAAACCTTTCCTCGGGGGCCCGTATGCTTTCTTTCAGGTACCTATCTGGAATATCGGGTACTCGCTCCTCGAGGGCCTGCTCTCCCTACTTTGGTGCCTACAATTCAACTACTTCTGCCTGCCAGGATCTTCATCAATACAGCTATCTACTTCAGTGAGTACTACCTTGTCAGTCCATCTCACCTTCAGCTTCAGTGCTTGGAGTCTGCATCTGGGACTTTCCGCTACTACCCTGCGCTGCCAACCATCTACTGGAGCGTGGGACTGGTCTCCTCTGCTGAGGACCCCTGAACGACTCCTACTGGGTTACCTCACTGCTGCCGCTCCCTGGGCAGTACCACCAAGCTGTATAATAAGTCCTACTTCTCTGAGATTGTGTGTATAGAATCTGGCCTAGCATTGCGGTTCCTCACAGGGCTCCTCCCTGTGGGAGTAGCCACCACCACAGTGCCCAAGAGTCCACTCCAACACCTCAAAACCATAACAGATTGCTAACTCCATGGACCTGACTCAGACTTCCGCACTCCAGGCCATTCCTGGCCTGGCCCAGAAGAGTCAGGAACAACAAAGGTTCCTGGAAGCCACCACCGCAGGGCCCAATAGTCCACTCCAACACCTCAAAACCATAATAGTAATGAATCCCCTTAGATAGATAGTTAACTCCATCTTCAACACCCCCATTCCATCTCTGAGTTAACTGGATAACCTTTTAGCAGGATAAAAAGACATCCAGCTATCTAGGGGTTGGTCAACGCAGAGGGATTTTTAAATCCTGCCATTTGTCCAGTCAAGTCCAAACAGCCATCAAATGATGCTGAATATGGACCTCGTCATCTTTTTGGAGCAGAGCAATGAACATAAAAAATGGAAAGTTCAAATAAGGAAAATAGGAAAGAGCACAAGAACTGGCAAAATAAATGTAAAACAAGCCATGAGAGTGATAAAGCAGGCCCTGAAAGAATTTGAGGAGAAACTTGTCAAGGAGGGAAAATTAATAAAAACATTTTCAAATGCATCAAAAGTAAGAAGCCTGCAAAGGAGTTGAAGAGGTGCTCAGGGAAGATAAAATCATATAAAAAAAACTAAATACATTCTTTGGTTCAGTCTTCAGTACAGAGGATGTTAGGCAGATACAAAGAATGGTTCTGGTGTGGGTAAGTGATGACTCAGAGGAATGGAGCAAATCACTAAGAAACCTGAAAGAGTGACAGTGCACAGGGGCAGATTGACCTATCCGGGCTTCGGGCATGCCCCAATGGGCCAGTCAGGGAAGTCATGTGACACTAGTGTTGCTCGCAGTGGCCTCAGGTCTGCGGAACTGCTGTGATGAACACCTGGCCCCACAGCAGTGTGTTCAGGCCCCCACCAATGCTTCTTCGCTGATTTGTTTTATTTTTTTTCTGGTGGCTGCAGCCGCGGTTCCAGGAGTCTATGCTTCTCTTTTATTTATTTATTTATTTATTTATTTATAGGTTTTTATATACCGATAGCCGTTTGCACATCGTATCGGTTTACAGATAACTAAAACTTATATATATTTTTTGTCCCTGAAGCTCTAGCGGCGGCTCTTCGGGCCTACATTTTTGTTTTTTCCCTTTCCCCTCAGTGTCGTCAATCTCTATGGAATTGCTCCCACCCCACTCACCATCAACAGTAGTGGAAACTCTCACGAGGTCTTCTCTTGCACAACCCTGTCTCTGTCTGCCACGGAAGGCAGCCAGCAGATATCCTGCTGCTGCCTTACTATGGCAGAAAGCCTCTCACTGATTTCTGCCGATGACCCCCCTTATGTTGGAGCCATGGCAAAAAATAACCTCATCCCCCTGCATTGGGCCTTTCTCCCTATCTCTTCCTATAGCAGGGCTATCAGGCTGACCACCAATGTAAGTAAAAAAAAATATATTTTTTGTTTTACATATTCAGAGGGTAGGTGAGAAGAAAGAAAATGGGAGTGTGCATGGGAGCATGTATACATGTGTGTGTGTGTATGTGTGTGTGTGTGTATATATGTGTAAGCACATTCAAGGGAGCACGTGTGTTTCAGCAGGTGTAAGGGAGTATGTGTGTATGTATATCAGTGGATGCATATGGGTGTCAGTGGGTGCGAGAGAGCATGTGTGTGTGTGTGTGTGTGTGTGTGTGTCAGTGGGTATGAGGGAGCATGTATTTGTGTAGGTGTCAGTGGGCACTAGGGAGCATGTGAGTGTATGTGTGTCTGTGTATGTGTAGGTGTCAGTGGATACGAGGGAGCATGTATGTGTGTGAATGTGTCAGCAGGTGCAAGAGAGTATGTGTGTGTTTCATCATATATGTGAGGGAAGAAAACGTTTGTTCACTCCCTTACCCCCACTAATCCAGAACAATCTCAGGGTGACTGGAAAGTATAGAAAGCATGGGATTTTTAAAATAATTATTGAATTTAATTATTGCATGTTATCTGATGTGGCTGCTGTTTTAAAATATTTTATTGGATTTTGGGAAATTTTTTAAAGTTTTATACGAGTTTTATTATTGAGTGTTCAGCTGTTTTATAATATTTATCCTTTTTATTAGTATGGCTTTACTATTGCTGATTCAGATTTCTTGATTTAATTGTTTGATTTTTTTATGAGGAATGGTGATGTTTCTGTTTCCATTGTTGCACTGAATACAGGATCTAGCTTGCTGCAATTTCCAATTCAGTTTTTGTCTGCATATTTCTATTTATACTTATTGGCTCTTGATGAGGGTTAATCTGTGTTCTGTATGTGTAACAGAGGTGATGTATTCTGCTAATATGTAGTTTCTGTGTAGGGATTTATAGCATCTTAGCTTGTTCTGGTTTCCAAATTGGTGTTTTAGGGCCTGATGTAATATTTGTATTTTTGCCTTTTCATAGGTAAGGTTATCATTGTTTGAAAGCTGGCTATTATTGGAGTATTGGTAATGGAGTTTTACTACATTTTAATTATTTACCCAAGAATTTCTAAGTGCTGAACTCACACCCAATGTGTTACAATATGCTTAATGCAATATGGGAGTCCAAGTATCTCTTTATTTTTTTATTTTGCAAGGTTTTCTGGTTGGCACCACAGCAGTGCATGCAAATATAATGTACATGCTGTTAAAGGATACTTTTATCTCATAAGACTATACTTTGAATCAGTGGCGTAGCCACGGGTGGGCCTGGGTGGGCAGGTGCCCACCCAACTTAGACCCAGGCCCACCCAACTGGCACCGGAACTGCAAGGCTGTCGCGGGATCCCATCCCCGCAACAGCGAACAAGAGAACCCACGCCTCGCGCGCCATCACGGCACACATGGGGAAGCGCTGCTGCGGCCGTATGGCCAACCGGTCTTCCTGTTGAGGGGGGGAGCGGAAGCGCCGCGGGCAGCTTCCGCTTCCTCCCCCCAAAGCAGGAAGATCAGCTGCCTCTCCTGCTGCCACCCGTTCTCCTGCTATCTTCGGGCCCGCCGAACTTCCTGTTTGGGGGTGGGGAGCGGAAGCGCCACGGGCAGCTTCCGCTTCCTCCCCCCAATGCAGGAAGATCAGCTGCCTCTCCTGCTGCCATCCGTTCTGCTATCTTCGGACCAAACGGCCTGCCGAACTTCCTGTTTGGGGGAGCGGAAGCGCCGCGCACAGCTTCCGTTTTCTCCCCCAGAGCAGGAAGATCAGCTGCCTCTCCTGCTGCCACCGGCCTCCTGCTATCTTCGGGCGTCGGGCCGTACTGCCCGCCGATCTTCCTGCTTGGGGGGGGAGGGAGGAAGCGGACGTTGTGCGCTGCGCTTCCGCTCCCCCCCCCCGACAGGAAGTTCGGACGCCCGAAGATAGCAGGAGGCCGGTGGCAGCAGGAGAGGCAGCTGATCTTCCTGCTCTGGGGGAGAAAGCGGAAGCTGTGCACGTGCTTGAATGTGTATGTGTGGATGAGAATGGGAGTGTGTGTGGGTGAAAACTGGAGCCTGGGTGTGTATGTGGGTGAGAATGGAAGCTTGAATATGTGGGTGAATGGGAGCTCGAATGTGTGTATGTGTGGTTGGGAATGGGAGCCTGGGTTTGTGGGTGGGTGAGAATGGGAGCTTGAATGTGTGTATATATGGGTGAGAATGAGAGCCTGGGTTTGTGTGGGTGGGTGAGAATGGAAGCTTGAATATGTGGATAAGAATGGGTGCTTGAATGTGTGTATGTGTGGGTGAGAATAGTACCTTAAATGTGTATATGTATGGATGAGAATGGGAGCTTGAATATGTGTGGGTGAGACTGGGAGCATGGGTTTGTGGGTGAGAATGGGAGTCTGGGTTTATGTGTGTGGGTGAGAATGGGTGCCTGGATGTGCGTCTGTGTGTGCATAAGAATATAAGCCTGGGGAGGGGTGAGAAAGTGAGAACTTGAATGTGAGCTTGGGGGGGGGGGGGGGGAGAGCATATGAGAGTGAGAGCTTGAGTGTGTGAGAGGGAGTCTGTGAGAGAAAGCGTGTATGTGTGTGTGTGTGTGTGTGTGTGTGTGGAAGGGAAGAAGACAGTAATAGAAGAAAGACACTGAAAAGGAATTAGGAAATGAGCTATAAGGGAAAAAATGGGAAAAAGAGACCAGGACCAACTGATTAGAAAAATACAAAGATCAGACAACAAAGGTAAAAATATATATCTATATTTTGAGATGTTAGCAATTTAAATATAAGCAACACAACCGCTCTCTCAAAATTTATGGACAGGTAGGAGCCGTGTATAAAATCGTAATAATAAGAAGGCTAAAGTACCACAAATCACCGTGAATTATGTTTGTATCATTAAGTAAACCTCATACTTAGGCGTAGATGTGAATGCTATGCTGCATAATTTGGCATTATTTATCAGTAAAAAAAACAACTAGTAGACCTGCAAGCCTACAGCCCACCCATGTTAACCTTGTGCCCACCCAAAAAATCAATTCTGGCTACGCCACTGCTTTGAATGGCCTTTTTAATGTAAAAACTGTTATAAATGCAAAATTATTAACTGTGTGTAGGGAGGGAGAAGCTGGAGGTACAAGGCTGTAAGGTTTACCTAATGACAACTAGTACCCTTGCACCAGCCCTGGTTGTACTGGATCCATGTGGGAAAGCAGACTTCAGGAGCTCTGCTGCTTTGGGTCCTATGGCTCTCTCCAGTCCCAGCCAGGTCTTCATTTTTCTTTTTAAGTCCTAGAGAAACAGCATAAATTAGTCTGGTCTCTCCTACCTTCCCCTTCTTTAGAGTAGGTAGGCAGTGCAGAGCCTGGGGAACTATAAAAGCAGCAGACTGTATTGCGGAGGTGGACCTTAGCCCGAGGTGGAGTTGATGCTACCCGTGGGGAAGCCCCCATGTGTCCCCACCGTCAAGAGGCAGCGCAGAACGGGAAGCAGAGGCCAATTGGAGCTTCGCCAGTACCAGCCCTCGTTCCCCGGAAGTTGAGCCCTTGGGAACCGAGGCCAGCTGGTCTTAGGCGGGCCTACACGTAGCTCAAGGCAGGGAGCCAGGAAGCAGTGGAGACACAGGGTCCAATTAAGCTGGGTTCAAGACAGGGCCTGGATCCAGAAGCCCGGACAGGCTGAAGCAGGCTAGGAGTCAGGAACATGTTAAGTCTGGGCTTGTAAGTAGGCAAAAGCCTAAGAAAGGCCAAGTCCAAGTAATCAGCTGGAGGCAAAGTCAGATACAAGCTGAAGTCAGGGCAGGCGGCTGGAGACAAGGTCAGGTACAAGCAAGTGTCAGAGCCAGGGAATCCGTCCAAGGCGTGGTCAGGAACAAGCAAGGGTCAAAGCCAGATAATCCGTCCAAAGTGTGGTCAGGAACAAGCAACGGTCAAGTCAGAGAATCCATCCAAAGGGTAACCAGGAAGCTGGAACTGAAGTACAAGGACTGGAACAGGAACTCAGGACTGGAACTAGGTCAGGTACAGGTACAGGAACAGGAGCAGGAACACGAATGAGCAGCAACTAAGCACACGACTGGAAGTGTGGAGACCTGTTGCCAAGGTAAAGACCGGATGGCGAGCCTGCCTTAAGTAGCGAGGCCCGGAGATGTCATCATCCGGGGCCGCAGGAAGGTTTCCCGCCGCGGCCCCTTTAAAGTCGGGGAAGGTGCGCACATGCGCACATAAAGCAGACAGACTGAAACTACGTGGTGTAAGCGTCTCTCTTTGACGCACGTGGGGAGACCCGACTGGGACCGGAGGAAGCCGCGAAGCTGCCGGAGGAACCTGGGAGCATAGCAGGAGTGCGGGCGCGTAGGCGATTGCCTATCGCTGCCAAAGAGGAAGGGGCCAGGTCCAGGACCCGGGCATCGGGGGTGAGTAGAGCCGGTTGCGGGCCTGCCACGGCTGGGAAATGCAACAGACTCTGTAGCACTCAGCCAGTGGGAATTTACTGGAATGGTGGTGGGGGGTACCGAGAAGTGGAGGCAAGCAACAGTCACAAAAAGGGATGGGGTGAGCCAAAAGGAAGTGCCTGTGCAATATTGAGGAAGCTTCTGTAGCCTGGGCTTTCCTGAAAGGGTCAGCTGGCAGTGGAAACATTGAGTCTCCTGGAGTGAGGGAGGGGGAGGGAAAGGGCATTTTCCTTTCCAGAGCTAATAATGTAATAAACAGCTGCCCAGACACTGCAAATTTAAAGCTCCTTCAAGTACTGCGGCTGTGCCTTAGAGTTATAGTCCTTCTTGGAAATGCCCTTCTAGTTTAAAGAAGTCTCCCTTTTTGCATGTCTAACACTCCCCCCCTCCCCCCTTTCATCGGGGGTTACTTTCAGCAGCCTGCAGTGGTAATGGGTGACCCTTTTGCATTAGTCCAGTAGGATTCAGTTAATACCAACTGATCACTTAATTTTCTTCCCTATGCATGGAAGATTTGAGATGGGCAGGGATAAGATGACCTTTTTTTAAAACTAGTCTCACTACTAGGGATGTGCATTAATTTAAAACAAATCAAAAATGGCCTTGACAAACATATGCAAAATATTTGAGTATTGTAGTTTTCTTTTTAAAATAAAATGGCCTCCCTGGCTCTTGCAGGTTCCTGCCAGTCCCCACTGTTGATTCCTGGGGATATCTGAGGCCTCCCTGGGCCCTTATGATTCCCCTTACATCCCTCCCTAAAGAAATCTGCAGGGTCCATGTCTACCTGGGTAGACTGAGCCAATTCCAGCCAGGGCCTCCCCGGGCCTTCTGACCTAGTCTAAGGGCGGGCCATTGCCTCTCTCAGGGATCACTTTGACGCCAGTCTCATTATGTTACTGCCATACAACATAATGTCGCCAGCTTCAGGACTGCTGGTACCATTTTTAAAAGCATTGCAGTGGGGCAGGAGTGAGTGGGGATCATTCCTGCTCTTTTCTTTTTCCAGGACCCTCACGGAAAGACTAAGTGGGAGCCGGGGGCTTGATGGCCCTGGAAAACCTTTCAGACATGGGATGGGATCAATGGGGCCCAGAAAGGCCCTGAGATTGGCTCAGCCCAGCCAGGTAAACCAGGTCCTGCAGTTTTCCTTGTGGGCTGGAAGGAGGATTGGAAGTGCTCAGGGAGTCCCCAGCTAGAAATGGCTCAGTCCAACTATGTAGGCCCACACACTGGAGCTTTCTTAGGGAGTAGGAGGGGATTTGGAGGGGCCTTGGGCCTTGTTTTTAATGTTTTAGTATTTATTTTGGTTCAGGAAATGAACTGAACCTAAAAAACCTTTTAAACAACCCCCCCCCCCCTGAAATGAAAAAGAAAACAAATCAAAACACATTTCTTTGGCTGACACATCCCTACTCACTACTATTTCTTTAAGTTTACTTGACAAACAACTTTGATTCAGTGAAGCATTAACAACATATTGAATAAAATCCAAAAGGCCCTCAGCTACTTTTATAAACCTGGCAGGCATAGGATCTAAGGGAGAGCCACTAGTTTTAACTCCCATCATTACACTTCTTGTTTCAGCTAATGATAAAGGGCAAAAAGCCTCTATGAGACCCTTAGACTGAAAAGTCTTCCTCACTAATCAGAACGTTAGAAGAAAAATCAGTATTTTCCAAATTTATTAAAATTTGAGCATTCAAATCTATGTCATCCCCATCTGAAGACTGTCTGAGGTCCACAATTTCCTGATCAACGCATCATGTGAAAGAAGCCGGAGAAAGATGACTATCAGGTTACTATGATTCCATTTCTGACTCTAAAGAAAAGAAGCTTGGTGAGATCTGTAATAAGAATGTCAAACGGAAAAGTTCATGGGGTCTGCTCTTGGCATCCACTAACTTCCTAGTAATAATTCTCTTCTTAATCAATTTAATAGCTGATTCACAAGCTTTTTATATGATTCGTATATTCTACTCTATCTACATTTGCTTGCGCTCATAGCCACTTGCTTTCTCATTTTTGACCATCTTATTTTATCAAGCGTAGGTCATCAGTAAACCACAGGTAAGGTTTTCCACTAGCGCTAACGTGGATTTTTCTAGTATTCATTTTTTTAAAACCTGTGATAAAAAAAAACACCAAGAATCTACTAAAACAAACACATTACCTTCAAATCCAAAGTCACTAATATCTGTTAAAACATTCACAATATTAGGATCGGTTAGATTTATATAAGACTGAAACCTCTGGGAAGGATTTTTGCAAGATTTAGATGATCTAAAAATATTCTCCAATGAAAGGGAAACTTGAACATGATCAGACAAAGCTATGGGAGTTACTCTAAAGTTCTTAATATTCAGATATACTCCTCTACTACTACTGCATACAAAGACCAACTCTAATATTTGGCCTTTTTTGTGTGTAGGGTATGTCACCATCTGTGAAAATCCAAGGGCATTTAATGCATCAATAAAACCAGCAACACTAGCAGACAGTTTGGAGATAAGATGAATGCTAAAACCCTATAAAATAATTAGCTGAGAGACTCTAGGCTTGCATACATTAATAATTGAAGTAAACTCTTTACAGAGTATTTTTCATTATGGAGCCTGATAAACTAAAATAAAACCAACTTTAATAGAAGTCTCCAAGACTAATAATAAGCATTTAACACTAAGTTACAATAGACTGTAGGGGCAATTGTTTAAACACCAGCATATTCTGTTTAATTTCTGCAACCCCTTCACCCTTCCTCCCTTAACAATGAGCAGAAAATGTTTTATAATCAGGTGGACGGGGCCTCACATATAATCATATAAGCATAAAATCAGCACCATAGAGCAGGTTTTGATTATAAAAACATCGGCTCCATGCTCACAAAAACTTATCACATATAAGTCTGACCTTATTACAAAGAGAATGAACATTACTGAGCATAATACTGAGAGAGGCAACAAACTCAGCAGTTAATGGTGCATGACTAGTGCATTCTAAAGAAACCAAAAATGATTTCCCATTACCACCATTAAGTTTCTTATATCGGGGGCCCTTTGTACAGGTGGAATACTATCCCATATCTGTAACATCATCAACTGAAGAGAAGCTCAAATATTGATCAGTCTAGGAGTAGCCTAGTGGTTAGAGCAGGGGGCTATGAACCAGGAGACCAGGATTCAAGTCCTGCTGTCACTCCTTGTGATCTTGGGCAAGTCACTTTACCCTCCATTGCCTCGGGTACAAACTTAGGCCAATGGGGGGGGGGGGGGGGCAGGCCTGCTGAAAATTGGCAGCCATTGCACCACTGTGGTGTTATTGCTGCCAGCTTTTGCACCCAATAGTGCCATTGTGAAAGGTGGTGCTACTGGCGACGATAACGTGGCTTACCTTATCGCCGCCAGCAAAGACATTGCGGAGGCCGCCCCGACTCTGCCCCTAGCAAGCTATCGCATGCGAAAAGTGGCTTATTGCATGTGATAAGTTTTACAAAATGACCCCCTTAGATTGTAAGCCCTCTGGGGATAGGGAAATACCTCAGTACCTGAATGTAATCCACTTTAAAGCGCTGAAAAAAGTGTGAAAAGCAGAATATAAATAAATAATTATAAAACAATAGCGCCCTCTGGTTTGCACTAAAGGGTGCACAAAGTTGCAGGCCCTTTGGTGATGGCCTGCCACCCAGTGGCCTGCCTATTGGCAGGGCCTTAGAAACCTGTATGGGGATGTCATCAGCATCTCTCCTGGGTGGGTGTGACCAGCATCAGTGTCAGCATCAGAGAAGGGAGACAGCAAGGTACAGAGTAGCCTGAAGACAGCAAAGCCCAGGGGGTCCCAATTATTAACGTGCTGAATGCCAAAAGTGGAGCAGTGACTCCAGCCTGCAGCAAGGCTTTTATGGAGCTTGTACTGGAACATCAAGCTGATAAGATGGGTGAGGTAGTTTTGCTCCTCCTAGAGCTAACCTGATCTTCAGGACACCAATGATGCGAGGGAGAATGCTTTTGCCCGCGATATAGTCTGATCTCCTAAATTATTATGTTAGTCACTTTGTGGCATTTTGGTGTGTCTGGATTTGCTTCCTCAACTCTGTATCTGCCCTGATCATGTGAAAAATAAAAAGAATATCAAATTCCCTCAGTCACAGAGTGGGCAGAAAAACAAACTTTACATCTCTGTCTATATGTTTGAAATTATTTTTCTGAACAAAACACATTTCTTTAAAAAACTCTTTTCGTATATGTATAAATATTAGTGATATTCTTTTGTTTTTAACAAATTGCCTGTTTCATTTCATATTGTTTCTAAACTGAAATAATAAAAAAATCACAAAATTTTGGGTTTTTTTATTTTTTATTTAGTAAATATTATTTAGATTCAGTGCACACTAAGGGGTAGATTTTAAAAAACTGTGCCCGCGCGTACTTTTGTTCGCACGACCGGCGCAAAGAAAAGTACGCTGGATTTTAATAGATACGCACATAGCTGCGCGTATCTTGAAATCTGGGGTCAGCGCGCGCAAGGCTGCGCAAAATCGGCAGCCTGCACATGCCGAGCCGCGCAGCCTGCCTCCGTTCCCTCCAAGGCTGCTGAGAAATTGGAGCGGCCTCGGAGGGAACTTTCCTTCCACCCCCCCGCACCTTCCCCTCCCTTCCCCAGCCCTATCTAAACCCCCCTACCTTTGTTGGCAAAGTTATGCCTGCCCGAGGCCGCTGGGGCACAATTCCCCAGCCCGGGAGCAGTTTCGAAGGCCTCGGCCATGCCCCCGAAATGCCCCCGGGCCGGAACCATGCCCACGGACCCGCCTCGGATGACACGCCGCTTCGACATGCCCCCCCGACTATTCAACATAGGTTCACCGTGCGCAGGGGGAGCTTAGGGCAGGTTTTCGGGGAGGGGGGGGGTACACGTGTATCTTACATGCGTACCCCTTTGAAAATCCGCCCCATGTGAGTTAGTGTGCACTATTAAAACTCAAATAGTGTGCACTAACCCAAATAGTGCACACTAAATCAAAATAGTATACACTAAACAAAAAATTGAAAACACCTACAAAACCAAAAATAAAAAGGAAGGGAAAACAAATGAAAGATTTATTGATGCACACACTTAGTAAACATATATTTTTATGTGTATGAGATGAGACTTTAAAGCACCTAGATATGTATACCATAGAGAAGATAAGGCTATTGCAGAAAGGCTAAATTAATTCTTTGCTTCTGTGTTTACTAATGAGGATGTTGGAGAGATACTGGTTCCAGAGATGGTTTTCAAGGGTGATGCTTCAGATGAACTGAACCAAATTACTGTGAACCTGAAAGATGTAGTAGGCCAGATTAACAAACTAAAGAGTAGCAAATCACCTGGACCAGATGGTATGCACCCCAGGGTTCTGAAGGAACTCAAAAATGAAATTTTAGATCTAATAGTTAAAATTTGTAACCTATCATTAAAATCATCCATTGTACCTGAAGACTGGAGGGTGGCCAATGTAACCCCTATATTTAAAAAGGGCTCCAGGGGCAATCCAGGAAACTATAGCCCAATGATCCTGACTTCAGTGCCAGGAAAAATAGTGGAAACTATTCTAAAGATCAAAATCACAGAGCATATAGAAAGACATGGTTTAGTGGAATATAGTTGGCATGGATTTACCCAAGGCAAGTCTTGCCTCACAAATCTACTTCATTTTTTTTTGAAGGGGTTAATAAACATGTGGATAAAGGTGAGCTAGTAGATGTAGTGTATTTGGATTTTCAGAAGGCGTTTGACAAAGTCCCTCATGAGAGGCTTCTAAGGAAACTAAAAGTCATGGGATAGGAGGCGATGTCCTTTTGTAGATTACAAACTTGTTAAAAGACAGGAAACAAAAAGAATTAAATGGCCAATTTTCTCAGTGGAAAAGTATAAACAGTGAAGTGCCTCAGGGATCTGCATTTGGACCAATGCTTTTCAATGTATTTATAAATGATCTGGAAAGGAATACGACGAATGAGGTAATCAAATCTGCAGATGATACAAAATTATTCAAAGTAGTTAAATCTCAAGAGGATTGTGATAAATTGCAGGAGGACCTTGCAGGACTAGAAGTCTCGGCATCCAAATGGTAGATGAAATTTTATGTGGATAAGTGCAAGGTGATGCATATAGGGAAAAATAATCCATGCTGTAGTTACACGATGTTAGGTTCTATATTAGGAACTACCACCCAAGAAAAAGATCTAGGGGTAGATAATACATTGAAATCATCAGCTCAGTGTGCTGCGGCAGTCAAATAAGCAAACAGAATGTTAGGAATTATTAGGAAGGGAATGGTGATAAAATGGAAAATGTCATAGTGCCTTTGTATCGCTCCATGGTGAGACTGCACCTTGAGTACTATATAAAATTATGGTCGCCGCAACTCAAAAAAGATATAGTCATAATGGAGAAGGTACAGAGAAGGGTGATCAAGATGATAAAGAGGATGGAACAGCTCCCCTATGAGGATTAGGAAAGACTAAAGAGGTTAGGGCTGTTCGGCTTGGAGAAGAGACGGCTGAGGGGGGGATATGATAGAGGTCTTTAAAATCATGAGCGGTCTAGAATGGGTAAATGTGAATCAGTTATTTACTCTTTTGGATAATAAAAGGACTAGGGGGCACTACATGAAGTTAGCAAGTAGTACATTTAAAACTAATCATAGAAAATTCTTTTTTACTCAACGCACAATTAAACTCTGGAATTTGTTGCCAGAGGATGTGGTTAGTGCAATTAGTGTAGCTGGGTTTAAAAAAGGTTTGGATAAGTTCTTGGATGAGAAGTCCATTAACTGCTATTAATCAAGATGTCTTAGAGAATAGCCACTGCTATTACTGGCATCAGTAATATGGGATCTACTTAGTGTTTTGGTACTTGCCAGGTACTTGTAGCCTGGATTGGCCACTGTTGGAAACGAGATGCTGGGCTTGATGGTCCCTTAGTCTGACCCAGAATGACAATTTATTGTGTTCTTATATTCTAGCAGAGGAGAAGTAGGGGAGGGAGGACAATGGACAGACATTCACATAACTCAAAGATAGAAAGTATGCATTAGAAATTTACCTTTTTCAATGGAAAATAAGTTTTAGAACAAGAAGTCTCAGTATGGACCCTAAGGAAGTAAGCTCAAGAGAATGATCAGGAAATATTTCTTCATGGAAAGGGTGGTGGATGCATTGAATGGCCTTCTAATGAAAGTAAACAGGACTCATCACTCCATTTACCACCATCTGAGGTTCTTATGTAATCAGTGTCATATCTCTCCCTAGTGGGCAGAATGGGGCTTACTGTATATAGGGAAGCTAACTCTTCACTCAGATACGACCAGTCCAAAAAAGCAGCAGACATGGGATCTTTAAACTCACACAGGACCTTCTGTGGTTCAACAGCTTACTGATTGATACTACAGAACTGAGTAACCTCTTTTATGCTGCAACTGTAGAAGCCACAGACTCTTTAAGCACAGAATGAACTGGGCAAAAATCATAAGTTTTGCAAAGACTGAGGTAAATTACCTTAATAAAAGAGCATGGAATTATTGCTATCGAGCAACCCTGTACTGTAGCTTAGTATCTTTATATATATTTTGCTTTTTCATGCAAAAACGTGCCCCTATGTTTGTTGCAATTCATGTAACTCTCCTTCTGGATCCTGTTTTTATCACACAGAGAAAGGGGTTGAGGAAGTACAGAAGGCTTTTCAAGACAGAATTTTTGATGTGAGTTCTATAGATGGGTAATACATCCAAATGATAATAATAATAATAATACTTGGGGAGGGTAATTTTTATAACTATGCATGTAAGACTAAAGTCTGCGTATAACTCATACAGGCAGACTTTAGCCAGCATTTTCAAAGGAAATTCATTTGCATAAATTCAGTTTGAAAATGCTTGCATAATTTACCTGTTATGTGCACAAATTGTCAGGGATGTGCAGGCATTGGAAATGAAATAGGAAAAATGAACATGTAAATGGCTTTGAAAATTACCCCCTCATAGTGCAAATTCATAAATTTCTCCTGCGTACTGCTAGTTTGGGGCAAGTGATGTTTGTGGCACTCCTGAAGGTATGCATGAACACACGCACACGCACACATATGCACAATAGATTTGCAGCAGAGAACCAGCAAGGTGCATAGCAGATATCCAATATACATAAAACTATAGCAATAAACTTCAATTGCTGTATCTTAAAATACAGTCCTGGAACAGAACATTCTCAGTTTGAAATTCTGTGAGAGCATGTCATTCAAACTTTGCTCTCTAGGGAGTAGTTAAATAAAGCATTGTGTATGTGTAAATCAATCTGGAGTCTCTGTCAGAAGCTGCTTCCTTCTGTCTTCCATATAGTGTTTGTGCAGCTGCTTCCTATGAACTGGATCCACAGGAGGGGGATGGGTCAGTTTTGGTCTCTGAAGACTGAATTCTCATCAATTTTGGATATATGCAGCTTCCTTCTAGCACTTTTTTTTACAAATAAAAAAATAATTGTTAAGGATCCCTCTTAGAATGAAACTTTTCCAGGGCTGGCACTACCTGCTTTGCTGCTCTTTGTGAACAATTAGCATCACGTTATTCATATTGCTTGGCTATGGGCTACCACTCTCACTATCTTTTCCCTCACCAATCATCTTGACAGAAAAACAAAGAACTGCCATAATGGCTCAGAGCAAGGATCCACTGGGCCTATATTCTGTTTCCAACAAATGCCCTTTCCAGGTCATATGTACCTGGCAGGATCCCAAATAGTAGATAGATTCCATACCTCTTACACCCAGGGATAAGCAGTGGCTTTTCCCAAGTCTACCTAGTTAATAACAAGTTGACCTATTTTTTCTTCCTACTTCCACAGACTACCATGACTTCTATTCCTTCCAGATCTCCAGGATTTCTCTCTGCTGCCACCCCCACCTCTCCACTCATCCAAATTGGTTGATTAAAAGGGGTTAACAATAGCAGTAGGATCAGTGGAGGCAGTAGCAGTGGCTAACAATGACAGTCATAATATATAGAAAAAATACTGAATGTCATTGCCATTAGATTAGGAGAAATATGGTACAAAATGTGTGCTTTAATATATTAGAATAATTACTATAGGCAGCCCATAAAAATGAAGCATTTGTGGTACTGAACTGAGGGAAAATAGGTGACTTATAACAACATGTCTCTAGTCTTTGTCCTTATTCTAAGTAGCATAAAATACCACAAAGATCTAAAGAAAAAAGCATAATATAACTGTCCCTTCCAATATCTGACTGGACAAGGAAGCACATCTGGGAACTGCTGGGCCATCAGGCAACTGATGGGGCAGGCTAAGGTCCCTCCAGAAGAGGGAATTCTTGTTTCAGGACCCTTAGGGTATGGAAATACTCTAGTTGCTTTTATAAGAACAGATTGTGTTCTACAGGGCCCTGTTTACTAGGATATTCTATTTTCCTGTCAGATATGTTCCATAAGGTCACTCCCATGAGAGATGGCCCATTTTCACACCTTGACAGTTTCCTGACATAGAGTGATTTTGTTCCTCCCTGCTTCATCAAATAGTATCCTTGCTATGGAAAGGGGATCACTCCAGAGATGTTGATTACTGACACATCTTGGTGCACCTCTAGTTGTGCAGTCTGAACAGGAAGAGAAGCAAAGCTTCAGGACTATTAAGGATAGGATTACATTTACTCAAATGATCACGCTTTACTCAGAAAGCTGGTGTTCCAAAAAGCTATAAGTTTACTAAAAGAAAAAGTATTCAGTGGTGATAACTTGGCACAGTATATATTTTCTGAGAGTAATTCATATGATGCCAGACATTCAAAGTTGCATCACGCTCTCTCAGGATGGCCTGCCTTTTCTACCTATATTTATTTAAGAATGGGATCTATGAATTCTTTCCATTCTAGGGCATCCGGGTACCTAGAATCCTTGAATCCAGCTGCTTGGACTTCCTCCCTTTCTTGTAGTACTAGCTGAGTTACTTGCTCCTTTCTTACATTTAGCTTCAGTATCAGACCGGTCCTGTAGAATTCCTTATTATTAATCAGAATCCTCAGGCCCCTTTTTCCTTGCTCCCTTATTGGAGGAAAAAAACCTACAACTACACCCAAGATAACTTTGCTAAAAGTCTCGTATTTATTCCTGTGTACATGCATGCTTGGATACAGCAAAACCATATCTTAATCTGAAGAAATCAGTAAATACAGACCAATATATATTTCAATTGCTCAGTATTCAATAGTCATTCAATGTTTAATTTTTTAATGGAGCTTAGCAATTTTGAGTGATCATATAACATGATATCAATTTCTGACTAATAATAGCTCTATTAGTTGTCTGAGTTTCAGCAGTTTCTGTCCTTTATGAATTAGTTTACCTACGTAACCAACTATTTCTAGGAAAACCATTTTCTAAGTGAAAAGCAATATCCAGTCAGAACTGGCTGTGACTAGCTAAAACTTATCTCCAGTTTCTTCATTTCTAATGGTCACCACCAGACAGAGCAAATACAAAGCAGTACAATATATTTGAGCTAATTCTGTAACACCAGCACAGAGTTAGTTAGCTAAGCTCTGAAAAACACAAGCTGGGCCCTCTGATTTGACAGTACCATACACCAACTGGGGTAATTAATGTAATCTTCTTTCTTCACAATCCAACAGGTGCAGAAAAACCACAAGATCCTAGAATGCTTTAATAAATTCATTTTCTTCTGGAGACAAACCCAAGGAGGGATGAACTATTTTCCCCTTGAACATGAGGAAATTATCCACTCCTAAAATAGAAAACGGAAGAAAACCATACCCTGCCTTTCTTTACTGAGACAAGAGGCCTTTCCAAGACACCCACAGTCACCATTGTGGAGTCATCCTGGAACACCCCCCCCCCCCCCCTTCTGTCTCCAGACTTCAACACTCAACTCTAACATTGGCCACTAAACTTTAGGGGTCACAATATTATCCCAGGACTAAACCATCATAGCATTCCCCATGCCAATTGCTTAAGTAAACTTGTTTGGCCTAAATTACATACTCTCTGAAATAATCACAAGTCCTTTGTATAGGAGACATATGCCCTTGGTAAGGATCCTAGTGGTACTCACATCTTCAGGAGGACATGAATTCAGTTTTCTGGCATACCAGGAAGTACTTGAAGTAAAATCCCCACCTTCTTTCCTGCGGTGGAATAGGTTCAAATACTTTGATGTGTTAGAGGGAGGAGAACTTTGTTTTCAAATTTTGTAACTATTTAAAACAAATTTTTTTTTTTACCACAAATAAAAGGAGCGTGGAACAAATTAAATAGCCCTTACATCAACCTTTTTTAAATTCATTATCTGCACTGAAGCTGTGGAGTATTCATATAGTAATAAAGATAGACTTTTTCTCAAGAAGTCTGTAAGGACTATTTAATTTGTTCCACGCTCCTTCTTTTTGCATTGCATTATTTTTGAGCGTGTGCCTTATCTCCATTGAGAAACCTCTCTGCACAATGTAAATAATATCTCCATTGAGAGACCACAATGTAAATAATTTCTCCATTGAGAGACCTCTCTGCACAATGTAAATAATATCCACAAAGAGACATTACTGCACAATGTAAATAATCCACCTCTGTAAAGATTATATTATTCTTGTCTATTCTTGTCTCCTTCCTCCCCCAGTTTCAACAACCCTGTTATAATGTAACTTTTTTGCTTCCTCTGCACTGGTTAAAAGAACAAAGTTATTGCACCCCCTGTTATTTGTAAACCGGCATGATATGATTGTATCATGAATGCCGGTATAGAAAAGCTTTAAATAAATAAATAAATAAATAAATAAATTGTGTGGCTAACCACAAATAAAACCATTTACTTTCCTTCTCAGACGCTTGTTAGGTTTTCTTACAGTCCCATTCTCAGATGCCAACCTGACGTGATCATGTTTTGTGGTAAAGCTCAAATGGAGACTGGTCTGTGGAGAAGTGCATTGCATTGCAGCAGTCCGCTGAAACATGATCATGGCAGGTTGGCATCTGACAGTAAGACTTTGCAAGAACCTAACAAGCATCTGAGGAAGGAAAGCAATGGTTATATTTGCAGTTAAAAATGTTTTTGAATAGTTACAAAATATGAAAGCAAAAAAACAGGAATGTGATATACTTGGACCAATTACAATTACAATTTCACTAGCAAAATAAGGCTGAGAGTTTGTTGCCTGGAAAGGCTGTGATAACATTTGCCTTATGCTAGTTTTAATGTGGCTCGCGGAAATGGGGGCTACTACCTGGAGATAATACCCTTGTTCAGTGTACATACACACGGTTGTGACTCCATCATTGCTCTGGGCTTCAACGGCAAGAGGTAATGTGGAAGAAAAAAAAAAATTTGTATTCACAGGGAAGCGAGGTGTAGCTGGGCAGATACATGTCCAGATACATTTCAATGCATGTCCAGCGTAGCTCTCTGCTTCAACGGCAGGGGGAATGAGGAAGGGAGGATCTGTATGTGGATTGCATAGTCTGGGTGGCAGGGGCAGAGGTGTGGCCTGCTTATTCTGGCGGTTACTACCCCTAATTGAGCCAGATATTCACTTGATGCAGTTCCAGCGCTGCTCTCTACATTGATAGTGGGGTGGAGGGGGAATAGAACTAGAGAGTACTAGAAGCCAAGCATAACAAGTATGAGAGAGAGAGGAAAGGAAAAAAAAATACATGGCTTGCTGGGCAGACTGGATGGGCCATTTGGTCTTCTTCTGCCGTCATTTCTATGTTTCTATATGTTATGACGGTCAATTCTCTCTATACATAGGCATTAATTAGGAATTTTGCTGCATTTTTTGAATGCAGCAAATGCTGTATTTTTGAATTCTCATACTTGACTCTTTTTGTATTTTGTGATTTGCATTATTTAAAAATGCATTCCATGCATTAGAAAAGGTCGAAGGAAAATCAGATGACTGCCAGCATAGTTTAATGGTGAAGTGAAAAAGGTAGCAAAAGCCAAAAGTGAATCTTTGAAAAAATGGTGAACAAACCCTAATGGACAAAATAGGCAAGAGCATAAATACGAGCAAGTTTGATGTAAAACAGTAATAAGACAGAAAATTTGAGAAGCTTGTCACGGAGGTAAAATCTAATAATAAATATTTTGTCAAGTACATTCTAAGCACAAGGTCTATGAGGGAGTCAGTTGGGATACTGGATGATCGGGGGTTAAAAGGGGTGCTCAAGATGGACAACAAACTAGCTTCTCTTTCTGTTCTTTGTTTGTGGGTTAGATGAGCTCCAACGGTGGCCCAGAGCCTCTTTTCTTCGGCTGCTAGCAGGGTGGGGTTGGCTGGTATCCAGGGGGCTGCTGGACAGATGAGCTTCGCTAGTGGCTAGAATCATCTTCTTGAGTTCGGCTGCTGTGTGTCAGTCTGCTGCCCCTCTGAGCTGGTGCCCTGTGAAAGTACACAGCTTGTGCTGGCCTCTTCTGGTACCAGATATAGTGTGAGTAAAGGTTTGAAAACAACATGGGTAAAGTTCCTGTTCTTTCTTCAGGTAGCACTAAATATTACAAGGGCCAAGAGAAAAAAACAATCATGGAGCAGAGGGCCTGTGAGTCAGCATAGTTTTATATATTCTGCTGTGGTCTGGTCTCCTTAGTGAAGAGGAAGCCCACACATGAGGAAGGGTAGGATCACAGAGGGACCCGTGGGTGCACACTAATTCACGAGACCTGTACTTCATGACTGTCACTGCAGCTATTTTCAGGCAGGAAGGGCAGAAGGGGAAAGGAGTAGAGGAACTGAGTGGTGATCCATTAGCGGCACTAGGGCGAGAGTAGGATCCCACCATCTGTCGTTGAGAGTTTTGGTCAGTCACCCTTTATGCAATGCATTTTCTTTATACCACTCCTGAAGTTGCTATCATTTGCAAATGTAAGTGTTACACCCTGGTTGCATCAGCCCTGAGCTTTTCTAAGAACTTGCCTGATTCTGAATCTCCATCTCAGCTGCAGCTCTGTGCTCTGCATAATCTTTACCTGATGCTTTAGCAATAGGCTAGCACCTGCTGTGTTCCACATTTCACTGTAGTGTAAGCCTGTAACACTTACAGCATAACTTAATTAAATATTTTAGTACAAGTATTCTACCTTTATAATTTCTTACATAAGATAACCTTTTAATAAAGCATGAACATGTATGAGATAGATTTATATATACTGATCTGCAATACTGCAATACTGTGTACAATACTGATCTGCAATGTATACAATTACAATTATCTCATGCATATTCCTGAAAATCAGTGACTAAATGTGCCTCCAAGATTAGGTTGAGAAATACTGATCTAGGGATCTACTCTCTGAAAGATGTTTCTAATCCAGTAAAGTGTCTTATTGTTGAAATTTATGGTGCCTTAAATATGCAGAGTTTTCACAATAGTCACTAGAATTAAGTATGCAAAAATTAAGTGTTGTAAGTTTGATTAATTTATGGCATAAACTGAGTTAAAGGGAAGGGGTCTATTCACTAAAGAAGGGTTTCCCAAACTCAGTCCGTGAAGGCCGCAGCTCAGTCATATTTTTAGGATTTTTGTAATGAATATGCATGAGATCTATTTGGGGATCCATGCACTTAAAGCAGGGGTGGGCAATTCCAGTCCTCGAGGGCTGCAAACCAATTGGATTTTCAGGATATCCCTAATGAATATGCAGAGAATTCTGCATGCACTCTGCCTCAGTTGTATAAAAATATATTTTATGCATATTAATTAGGATTTATCCTAAAAATCTGACTGGTTTGTTACCCTTGAGGACCAGAATTGCCCACCTCAAGAACAGACAAGCAACTCCGGTCCTCAAGTGTCACAAATTGGTCAAGTTTTCAAGATATCTATGCTGAATATTACTGAGATGCATTTGCATGTATGTCTCTTTTGCATGCAGATGGCTCTCATGCATATTCATGGTGGATATTTTGAGAACCTGACTGGTTTGTGACACTTGAGGGCTGGAATAGATTGATACTTTTATGTATAACCGCTGGGCGGGATGGATCCTTCAGTTGTCACCCAGAAGCACATAGAAAAAAAATGGGAATGGACCCCCTTTCAATAAAACTCCTCTTTATCTCATCTTTCCTTTACCCCATGGATAGCTTAACACTCTGAACCCGAGGATTCCACTGTTGGGAAGGGACAATATGGCTCCAGTACCTGCTGTTGCAACTCAAGCCCCTTTTCTGACCTCTGTACACAGCACTGATAATCACAGTCTATGCATCCAATAAACACACTGGAAAGAAGAGTGGTTTCTAAATTCTTTGCTGATAGTTGATCTGGTGACTGAGTAATATTTACAGCCTCAATCCTGCTCTTAATCAAAGTCAATAAATAATAAGACAGCAGAAAGATTAATAAATGTGCGATTCCACTTTCCTAGTAAAGTCTTTGAATTTCTCTAGAAGCACTCTTTTAATACTTAAATTCCTTCTCTTCTCAATTACTCCAGTCACTTAGATTGAATGTAGTTCAATCCTCCTTTAAATTCCCAAATGTATTTTCCCAGCTCTTTCCACTGTAGGTGGTTAGAATGTATATTCCTTGATTTAAACTTTTTACTCAACTCTTCTTAGATCCCTTATCTACTTATTCAGCACCTGAAGGATAATTTGCATTCCCTTGCATTCTATCTTAGGGCTTCATTCACTTTTCCCATACACTCAGAATGGGAGAAAAGCCTTAGTAAATCAGACCCTAGTTAGTAGCAACAAAGTTCTTGTTACCTTCAGTTCTCAGCCACAGTTACCTTTAGGACTTTCCCTTTATGTCAGTGGCAGGGATCCTCTTCTCCAGCTATACTCCTCCACACTTCCAGTTTCTTTCCTGGTGAAAGACACCACTCTCCCTTTGGTGTGGTCACTGAGTCCCAGGTACCAAGGGCAATCAGCTCCCAGTGGAACAAAAATAGTCTCTGAAACCAAAAGGGGAACAAATCAAGCAAGAGACAGGAAAGGTGGAATAAAATGTCCTTGCCTCAAAACAGAGGATATGGTCCAAAAAAGAGTTAATTCAAAGTTAAAACTCCTCTGCATCAGGTCTCTGTCAGGACTATCCTCTGAAAGAGAGACAGCGCACTGCAGATCTTCTGTATCCCAAATCCAGCCTTGAACACAGGGACGCCCCAATCCACTGCAACAAGGGGGACCGGCTCTCACAGGGAATTCTCCAAAAATGGATTAAAAGAGTCAAAGCAAGCAAAAGTTCTGGTCAATGGAAGACTGATCTCAAGAGGGAAAATTCCTTACTCCTTTCTTATAAATAAGGAGGCAAAAGGAAGACAGAAGACAGAGAGCTCCTGCCTCTAGAAAGAGTAACTAAAAATCCACAACCCATAAACTCAAGTTCCAAACTAAAAATCCACAAGGATAAATGATGCTGTGGGATGATAAACAACTAAGTCACTCCATCTGCCGTTCCCACATGGGGAAGCAAAACCCAAACCTCTTTTTACCGATTTCTACATAGAACCTTCCCATTCGAATGGAAAATGCATTTTAATGAGGGAAACCAAAGGCTCCCTACATATCTACAAGTGAAATAAAGGTCAACAAACAAGTTGTAGGTGATACCTTTCTACTGAACCACCTTAATGGTTTTGTGACTACTGTTTGAGGACTACACTCCCTTCATTTTAGCAGTTTAGAATGAGTTAAGTATGATATAACCCAAATATTTAAGTAAATTACAGGTCGTATTACAATGGCGGTGTGATGGTGTTCGATTTCAAAGGTGTAAAGCGTTTTCAAGTAAAAGAATGGGGGGATGAAGGGGAAGAGTTATCATGGTGGTGAAGTATCTGCAGAAAGGTGAGAAAACTAAGGCAGACAGAGAGAATTTACAGCTGCCTGAGTACTATGTTCTGTAATGAGTGAGAAAACCAATGTCCTTAAGTCCCTATGGACTGAATTTTGAAATGGTATTCATGAGCAAAAATGCCTTGTATGTGCATTTGTTAATGTACATGCGAACAAGCGATTTTTAAAACATAGAGTACACACAAACTCATGTGATCACGTGAAGATTAAGTGTGTACACAGTACGCATGTTTGAGGCATGTCAGGGCATGGTTTTTAGACATTTACATGTACCAAATTTGCTATATTTCTAACAAACATATGCATGTACGCCATCAAGAATGTGTGAATGTTTTTATAACTGCTATTTAAGGCACCAAATTCAAACTGTCATTGTCTTTTTGGACCTTTAGCGTTCTGGCTTCTTATGGTGAATGGAGAGGAAAGTTTGTTAGGAGTAGAGAGAGAGTGGCTGGGGTGCTAAATGGAAAATTGTTATCCTTCCCCTTAAGTTTGGCATGTTATGTTAATTTTTTGGAAGGTCTGACCTTCTGTCTGATCCAAGGTTGGCCTCCATTGTTTGGAGGGGTCTTTCAAACGATATCATTAAATTTCTGGGAGTGTTTTGTGACTGGGGCTAACTGTGGAGTGAGCGTGTGAGTGGTGCTGAAGTGATTTACAAAATGAGTAGTATACATTTATGGATGCTCAGAGAGCAACATTTGAGAAGGGAGAGAGAGAGCACAGAGGAAGAGAAGGAGGTATGCCTTACAGAGACTTTACAAGACCAGGACCCAGTTTTTGGATTTGTCTGAGGAGCAAGCCTTGTGCAGGCTCAGGTTCAACAAGGAAAGTATACTACACTTATGCCAGCAGTTAGAGCAGTTACCTTCTACTCAGAGAGGTCACACCTTGCCAGTGCCCCTCAAGGTCACTACAGCTCTGGCCTTTTTTGCTACTGGAACCTTCAGATACCTCTATGGGTCACAACTGGAATAAGCCAGTCAGCCATCTCCCTATGTATAGATTGGTTTCTGGCTGCATTTTTTCAGGAAAACATCAGTATATGTATCTTTCCCACTTAGCAAACAGCAACACCACCAAATAATGACTGATTTCTACCAGACTGCATGTTTCTTCACTATTTGAGGGGTATCAGATGCACACATGTAAGTATAAGGCCACCTGCAGGCAACAAGGCCACTCCTTCAACATGCACATGGTATACAGTACCAAGAGGATCATTATGGATGCAATGACCAGGTTTCCAGGGTCCTGTCACGATATCTACATCCACTCACAGTCAGAAATTAATGACCCAGGCTGGCCACATCACTGGGGATTGATTTATAGGTATGTATGCTGCTCTCACTACAGTGACTCTGCACCTAACCTCTGCTCTTTTCTCTCCCTCTGTCTCCACTTGGCCTTTTGGCTTTGCCCGAGGGGACTTGTTCCAGTTTCTACCATAGGCTAGCCTCACAATCAACCCATTTGGAATATCCCATGCTCCTCTTCTTTGCCTTCTTCCCAATAGGTGATAGAGATTACCCAGTCAAAACCCGGCTCATGATCCCCCCTGGTGTGCTCACAGACTGCAGCAGATGAATTCTACAACTTGGACCCACAGGCAGATCAGGGCAGTCATTAAAATAACTTTTTGCCTACTCAAAGCATGTCTGAACAGGACAGGGATATGTCTTTTTAACAACCCAACACAGGTCTGTGACATCTTTTTAGCCTGCTGCATGCTCCATAACTTGGCCTAAACCTAAGGCCTTCCTCCTTCAGAGGGGGGCGGTGCTCATTTTACAATGCCCAGTGATGAAGAAGAGGAAAAGGCAAATGCCAAGGAAGAGGGAGAATGGGAGGAGATACAGCACCAGAATCACCACCAATCTGCATATGAAAGGAAGACTCTAAAACAGAGATATTTCCAAGGTGAAAGTGCATTTTGGTTTGGGGTTTTTTTTTGGGGGGGGGGGGGGGGCCTCAGGTATCTTGGACTAGCCTAGTCTGGTACTGCTTCTGCAGAGGGGTGTTCAATCTATTTTGAGTGTGCCCTCAGAAACCACAGGCACAGAAGGCTGTGGCAAGAAGAAAGAGCTGGAGGGCACCAGAGGTAAGAGAGGTATCCTTTGAGGTGGTGGAGCCATAGTAGAATGAGGTATCATTGGTGGTGTTGGGCATTAGGGATGTGAATCGTTTTGACAATTTAAAATATCATCCGATATTTTTTTAAATCGTCAAAAATTGTTAAAGAGTGCGATACAATAGAAATTCCCCCGATTTATCATGAAAAATCGTTAATCGGGTTTGTGTCCACTAACGGGAGTTATTTGGGGGGAGGGCGGGAAAACCGGCACACCAAAACAACCCCTAAACCCACCCCGACCCTTTAAAACTAATCCCTTACCTTCCCCCACCCTCCCAAACCCCCCCCCCCAAAAGTTTTAAAATCACCTGGTGGTCCAGTGGAAGCCCTAGGACCGATTGCCCGCTCTCGGGCCGTTGGCTGCCACTAATAAAAATGGCGCCGATGGCCCGATAAAAAAAACACACCCCGACCCTTTAAAACTGACCCCTTAGCCTCCCCCACCCTCCCGACCCCCCCAGAAACATTCCAAAATTACCTGGTGGTCCAGTGGGGGCGCCGGGAGCGATCTCCCGCTCTCGGGCTGTCGGCTGCCACTAATAAAAATGGCGCTGATGGCCGGTGCCATCTTGTGCTCCTACCATGTGACAAGGGCTGACCAATGGCACCGGTAGCTCCTGTGACATAGTAAGGGCAAAGGCTATTGGCGCCATTTTGATTACTGGCAGCCGACGGCCCGAGTGCAGGAGGTCGCTCCCGGACCCCCGCTGGACCCCCAGGGACATTTGGCAAGTCTTGTGGGGTTCAGGAGGGTCCCCCAAGACTTGCCAAAAGTCCCTGGTGGTCCAGCGGGGGTCCGGGAGCGGCCTCCTGCACTCGGGCCGTCGGCTGCCAGTAATCAAAATGGCACCGATAGCCTTTGCCCTTACTATGTCACAAGGGCTAACGGTGCCATTTTGAATACCGGCAGCCGGTAAGTCTTGGGGGGGGGGGGAGTCAGGAGGGTGGGGGGTTTGTTTAAATTCGCTCCTTTAGACGGCCGAATAATTCGGTGAAGATTTGCTGTATTCGTGGGGAATTGCGATACGTTTCACTTCCCCACGAATACAACAAATATGGCCCTATATGTTGCGGATTGCCAATATGTTGCAAACGAATGCACACCCCTAACAACAGCTGGAGGAGCTTGAAACCATGACAGTGGTATTACTGCAGGGGAAGGCAGCATCCAAGGACCATGTGGCTGCCAGGGAGTGGTCCATACTGGCTGTAGCTGGCATGGAGGCGTGCACTGAAACATCTCCCTCAAAACAGATCTAATGGCATTTATTTCCTCCCGTGGCACCTTTTAACTTCCTGCAGCTCCCTTTGCAGCATTTCCTTTATGCCCTGCATGTTCTGACATAATGCGACAAGGAAGTCTGCCAGTCTATCATTTTGTCCAAGCATTCAGCTCTCTGCAGGAGTGAATGGCAACTGCTTTTTTGTACTCGGTGTATAGCTTTGCTTGCGTACTTCCTCATTGCCTGCAATATGTGTGAAGAGATCAGGAAATTGTGTAGTACTATATGTAGGGTTGGGCTTGTCCTCCAACAATGCCTTGTTCTGCTCCTCATCTCCTTCTTTGCCCATTTCCTGCTCGTGACTTCCATCTACTGACTCCAAGGACCCCTCCTCTTTTGACTCACTAGGTGCCTCCACATAGCACTGTAGGATGATACCTGAGCCATCCCCAACCAGTGGGGCCAGGCCCATCAAAATCACGGTGTGTATCCTCACCTGTAGGAATGTAACGTTAACAAACTGTCAACCACTGACTTTTCTATCAGGCATTCTCTTCAGTCTCATACTATATCCCTCTTACAGGTGTGGAGAACTGTCAAAGGGGCCCCAATCAACGGCCTCCTGCTACTAAATAGCATTCTAGCTCACCATGCTCTAAGGCTCTAAAGGCTATATGCTACCATTAAGCTGTTGACAGCAAAGACAAACAGGCATAAAAAAAAACTGGGCTTGCTTCAAATGCTGCCCATGACGGCAGCCTCCAGGCCCTACTTGCTTTTTGGACCATAGACTATCTGAAAAAAAAAAATGTATAGTTAGTTACTATAGAGTTTGTTCTATATGCATATAATGACCCTTTGGGATTCATTATGGAAATGGCCCTAATCTTAAATCTTTGTGAGCTAGGATAGAGATTGGTAATAGAGGGAGGAATGCACAATTTTTTAACTGCTCCTCCCCTGAGGTTGCTGGAATGGCTAGCCCCTAATATATATAAGTAGCTTGCAACATTCAGGCCCATTCAGTAAAGTCTATGGGAGAGCTGGCGCTCCGAGGCAAGCGCAGGCTCTCCCAACGCACGCCCAGGTGATTCTTTATTTAAATTAGGGTGCGTGCTAATAAGGAGGTGCTAGGGACACTAGCGCGTCCCTAGCACCTCCTTATTGGCAGAAGCGGCGGCTGTCAGCAGGTCTGACAGCCGACGCTTAATTTTACCAGTGTCGGTTGTCGAACCCGCTGAGAGCCACGGGTTCAGAAAATGGACACTGGCAAAGTTGAGCATCCGTTTTCCAACCCGCGGGCCGCAGGCAGATTTTTATTTATTTATTTATTTATTTTTGGGGCCTCCGACTTAATATCACTATGATATTAAGTCGGAGGGTGTACAGAAAAGTTTATTCTGCTTTTCTGTACACTTGCCCGCTGCCGTCTGAAATTAACGCCTGCCTTTGGCAGGCGTTAATTTCTGAGAGTAAAATGTGCTGCTTGGCTGCACATTTTACTTTCTGTATTGCGGGTGCTAATTAATAGGCTCATCAACATGCATTTGCATGTGATGAGCGCTATTAGTTTCTGGGGGGTTGGCCGCATGTTTTCCACGTGCTATTACTACCCCTTAAAGTATAAGCGGTATTAATAGCGCATCAAAAACGTGCGGCCAAACGGAGGCTAAACGGTGCGCTCAGCTGAGTGCACCGTTCTGTATCAGCCTGATTGTAAGGTGTGGCTTATTGAGTTAAAGAGTAGAGGGAGCAGGAGAGTTTTCTTTAGTTTGTTTTCCTGCTCTGGGCTCTAGGCCTCATGGCTCAGAATAACACATAGTTGGAAGAAAACCTGTGTCATCATTTGGTTGTTGATTTTTGGACTTATACTTTTGAGGTTTCCTTCCTGTGAGAGCCCTGATAACCCCTGGCTAGAGGATTTCGGGGAGACCAATAGCTAAGTTAGATCAGGAGGTAGGGAAGTTTCAACTGCTCTTCCTCCCCACAAATGGTGTGTTGGAGCAGGGGTGATTTGAAGCAGAAGGATTCCAGATTTTTCCATTTTTGTGAAAACATTAACCTTGAGTTAATGGGGAGGAAGATAGTGGCCACCCTTCCTCTCCAATGGGACATCTAAGAGAGCTGCAGTTTTTCCTGCTATTTGGACCTTTCCTAAGAAAGACCCTGTTTTGTGATGTGATGAGGAGAAATGTAAGACCTATTATTACATTCTGAGAACACCCTTTTGGAGTCTTCAACTTGGGGAGAAAAGGTACCATTTGGGAGACTGTGCAAAGCCTAAGACATTATGATGCTGATATTTGGCACTACTTATCCAATTAAGTGACAGCCTCTGAATATCTGGCTATGTTCAGCAGCCACCAAATAGCTGGATAAGTATATATGTGGCTAAGTAGATAGCCGGATATCTTGGGGACAGGCAATGGGTGGATCGAGGCAGGACAACTCATCCAGTTATCTTAACCAGATAAGTGCCTATTTTCAGCCTTATCCAGATAAGTTAGATCTTCCATAAAGCAAGTCTAACTTAGCTGGATTTAACTTATCTGGCTAAGTAGCAATTTGTACACAAATATTCAGCGGCATACTCGTGCTGCTGAATATCCCTTCTAAGTTATCCGGTTAACTTAGATAACTGGATATCTTTGAATATGGGCCCCTATATTGTTTCCACCAGTAACTTGGAAGGGGATTTTTCTACTCTTCTGGGTTATCCCTGTCCACCTTGGAGCCTTTACATTCCCAAGCCCTGGAGGTTGAAAATTTTCCCTGGCACATTACTGAGAGACACTTGCACAGATAAGGAAAAGTCTTGAGAACTGTGATTTCAAGCCATTTATGCCAAGATTTGATGTGTACAGTGCCATTTTTTGCCATCTAAGAACATTTGAAGTAAAGATTTAATTTGGACACTCAGCTTGAGCCTCCAGAGTATTTTGTTAGCACTCACATTCCTTAATGGTGAACGTGACCTGTTACCTCCCCAGGACAGTGAAATTGCAAGCCCTGCTAACATTTTGAGCCTTGGAGGACTGAAACCTCCGCCACTGGAAGAGAACTCTGGCCAGGGCCCTACTGAACTGTGGGAGAGACCTGGGAAGTTGCCCTGAGATCCCCATGTGCAAGTATCTTAATGCCTTTCTTACAAAGAGAGCTCACTTGTCTTAGATCTGAGCATGAGGTGTTTTGCTTTCCATCTCCTCACACCGCAGCTTTTGCTATGGTACTGAGGACCATCGATTCAGCTGGGATACAAGTAGTCTGGCTGGAGGGACACTCTGACCTCATTCTGGCCTGTTTTTCTTTAACCTTGCATCTAAGATCTCACCACCTGTAGCTGAGATCTTGCACATTTCTATTGTTGTGAAAGACTGCATTCAATTTCTCCTGTGCCCTCATACATACCTAATGGAAATGTAATTGTGCATAGATGGGGGCTGAATGTACATATCTACTTTTATAAAATAGAATTAATAATTAGTATGGAACTTGTATACGTGCACATTTATCAAATGTATGCGTGTATAGGATCCCCCTTTTTGGTATATGGGTAATATTTTCTAGATATGTGTGTAGAGTTGACCAAGATGCTAGATATTTTGTGTTAGGAATCCAAGGCATGTGTGGATGATGACCTCATTATCTGAAGCCTTTTCCCATATGACAGGGGCCCTATTCCCTTCACCTGCACAACTGGTATTTTAGCTGAGATAGTATAGCCCTTCATTCTCCCTGATTCCCACATCTGTGTTACCTTATGGCTCCTATATATTAGAAGACTTCAGAGTGTTTTTGTTCAGAGGGTTACTTTTGCTGTATGTTACCAACATCCCACCATTGTTCTTAATGCATATGCTTGAATGGTAAGCTGCTGTGGGTAAAGCCGTTTCTGACCTTGCTTCAGGTGATTTCACTCAGTCTTTGCTTTGGGTGGGTTCTTCTCCATTCCAGAGGGGCAGGTGGGTGAGTTCTTTCAGAAAAAGTCTTAAAACCTGGCTCTTTCAACAAGCCTTCCCTGAACCACCAGACAATCACTAGTTGGCCTTCATTCCTACCCGGTCTGGCACTCCGTTTCTCAAAGAAAAAATAAATGGACTCTGAGACATTCAGGTTAAAGCACCGTCCTTAAGTTTTTAACTTGTACACTTTATGGTAAAAATTTTTACCGGCCTATCTTCTTTCCAGCTTGTTACAAGCATCCAAGTTCTCTCCCCCTGTTGATTGTAACTTTGACTTATTCCTACTTATTGTTATCTTTCGTTTACGTGAATCTGTTACTCTAGTTTTTCCCTTGTTAAATTGTAAACCGATCTGATATGGTAAATTTACTATGAAGGTCGGTATAAAAAACTGTTAAATAAATAAATAAATAAATAAATCTAAGAGTCCCTGTTAGCTCACAGCTATGTGCTTTCATGAACTTGTGCAAAGCTATTCACCATTTGGCCCCTAAATGCCTTAACTCAGTATTGAAAGTTTATCGACTTTCGCAAACATTGAAGTCTGTGTCTTGGAGCTTATTCAAGATACCTTCCATTAGGCAAATTCATATGACAGAATCTATGGAGAGGCTGTTTGGTGTGACTGGCCCAGTTTTATTGAATGCATTACCAGAGGCTTTAAAAGTGAGGCATATTTATTACGGTTTAGGAAGATATAAAAAAATGTACTTGTTTCAAAAGGCATTTGATAACTTGAATTAAAGGGTTGGCATTGTTAACATACTAAACTGTCACTGCCTTTTTAATCTGATGGATGTTCATGTTATATATCTTTTAATATTTATGTTGGAATACTTGTGTTTTTATGTTTGATGTTGTAATTGTAGATGGGGAGGTTGTAAATATTTTAAATAAATAAATAAATACTCCTTTTGCCTATATGTCAGATAGAAGCAGAGACTCTTGGGGAAATACTGTTGGGCTAGCAGACTTCCATAAGCATGTGGAGGTACATGTGGTGGTTGTGTTGGAAAGGCAATGAAGCGATTCCTAGCTATCAGCTTGTGGTGGAAAGCTGGTACCTACCTGGGAGATGAGCCAGTGTATGCAGAGAGAAGGCGAGGATTGGGCCTCTAATTTCTTGAGCCATTTGTTTAACTCCTGATTTATTTATTTATTTATTTTTAAACACTTCTATACCGTTGTTAAGTTAATTCACCATCACAACGGTTTACAGAAAGGCACAATAAGAAAAAAAAACCTATAATTGGTATAGATTACAAATTATTCATGTGCCAACATAGTACGGTAACATATTTTAATAAGAAAAGACTATGTGTTAATTAAGGCTTATGTCAGTTGAAAAACCGTCAAGCAGTTCAAATCTAGCGTTAATATGCAATTATGATGCAAGACTGGCTTTGGGCCTGGATATATTAATTTCATTTACATTACCAGCATTTGGGAGCTGGAGGTGGATGACTAAAACTTCATGCCTACAGCTTCTGTTGAAAAGAGCTTCGACATGCACATCTGCACGGTGCCTGTTCTCTGCTAGAAGGGATCCTGTTGGTGAAAAGGCCATTTTTAGCACTTTGTCTCCCCATTGTGTAATGGCAATTGTGGTCTTACAGTTAAGATGTAACCCTCTAAAGGCTATCCCTGTGTTTGTGGCTTTGTTTCACACACATCGTTGTCACTTAGAAGAGGTAAGACCAAAGTGGTAGCATATAGCTCTATAGTGTTATGGCCATTATAGCAAGGACAGTCAAGGGAGCTTTGCCTAGACTTGACACCCTTATATTCATGAGCTGAACTGAGGCTACTGATAGAGTGGAGGATAGGGGTTGTTAGAAAATGCTGGATGCATAGCTACATGCAGGCCAGCATGTGGGTGTGAGAGTAAGTTCAGTAGGCTATTCTGAAAGAGGCTTGATTCTGGAGTGATATGGCACCTAGAATGCAAAAGGGAAAGCCACACAAAAAAAGTTACAAATATAAAATGTTTATCAAACTTTCTCAAAATAATAACAAATATAAAACATTTTGAAAAGAAGTGGAAGGAAAGGAAAATCTAAGGACATAACTAATTACAAAACAGAAAAGGCCCCAGGAACTCCAGGAGGATACATCCTGATAAGCATAGGGGTCTGGGGGCGCTGATGGTCAGTGCATGCCAACCAGCTCAAGAGCAGCTGTAAGGCACTCCTGAGTTGTGGACAAGGTGCTCCATTACCACCACCAGCTTCTTGAGGACAGCTCACATGTTGTTAACTGTTTCTCCCATCCCCTGAACAGCAGCGCCCATAGTTACAAATAACTGGGTCTCTGGGCAAGGAGCAGGTGTTCTTATCACAGAGCCAGCCTTTGCAGCCATGAGGTGCTGCCCTGAGTCAAGGGCTAGTTGACCACCCTCTCCCAGCAATAGGGGTGGGGGTGGGAGGCAGTGTACAGGAAGAGAAGCCAGAAATTCGGGGCAGATCCAGGGGAGAGCTATCTGGGGAGGCAGATCCCCAAAAACCCCAGGGCCGCCAAGTGTGTGTGGGTAGCGGGAGGGGGGGGGGGGAATCTGGCAGGACTGCTTCTGCAGGTGGTAGTGTTGTTGGTGGTGACAAATGGCCACCTGCAGCCAGCACTCAGCTGCATTGGCAGATAGGTCCTCTTGCATCTCTTCGTCCTCCTCCTCCCCATCTGAAGAGGAGTGTCTATTGTTTACGCAAAGAGAAACAATTGCGTGGCAGGATAATTTTCCACTTACCGAAAATTAATATCATCCAGTCCAATCACTTAAATGACTACTACCTCCTGCTTTGGAGATGAGTATTTTTTTTAAAGCCTGTATAGTTGGTGTCCAGATGATTTCAGCAGGTTAATTTGTTTATTTCCGTTTTGTTTGTCTTAACAATTTTATGACAGTTTTTATGTTACCCATCATAAACTTTGGAATGTGCGGGATAAAGGTGATTTTAACTGAATAACTAACTACCTAAACTAACTAACTGGATATCTTCAAAGATATCTGGTCAAGTGGCGCTATAAAGTAAAGAAGAAAAAGTGCAAGTGGGCCTGCAGCCCGATTCTCACGCCCTTCTCCCAATATGTCAGAAATGGCCCCGCCGGGCTGCACATTCATCACCCCGGAAGCCCCTCCAATGTTTAGATAAACAATATAGGTCTACAGATCAGCCCACCCACCCCATCCCCTTCTCCGTTGGTTTTATACTTTTGAATCAGGCTCTCTCCTGCCTCCCTTCCTCGACCTCTTTATCCCTGGCTACCCCCCCCAGCCGGGAGTGAGGTACTCTCTTACCCTCTCCCTGCTCTTCCAGCACTGTTCTGACAGAAGCTGTGCTGGAGGTGTACACAGCGGGGTAACTTACGCTTCCAGTGCTGCTTCTATCAGAGCGGCTGGAAATGGGTAAGTGAATACCTCACTTCTGGCTGGAGTTTTCTGGGTCTGTTACCGGGTGGGGGGGAGAGGTCGAGTCCAGAGGGGGCAACCAAGGAATAAAGAGGTTGCAGGAAGATGAAGCATGGGGAGAGGGGAGGGCAGGTGGGAGCCTTCGAGTCAGAAGTAAAATAATAATGGGGAATGGGCCATGGAGGTGGGGGGCTGACAAACTAAACAGTAGCAAATCGCCCGGACTAGGTCGTATACCCTCCAGGGTTCTGAAATAATTAAAAAATGAAATTGCAGACTTCTTGCTAGCAATGTGTAACCCATCATTAAAATCATCCATTTTACCCGAAGATTGGAGGGTGGTCAATGTAACCTCAATCTTTAAAAAGGGGCTCCAGGGTTGATCTAGGAAACTATATAATTCAGTGCTGGGAAAAATCAGGGAAACTATTCTAAAGAACAAAACCACAGAACATATAGAAAGATATTTAATGGGACACAACCAACATGGATTTATATACAGGAAATCTTGCCCCACCAAACTGTTACATTGTTTGAAGGGATTCATAAACATGTGGATAATGGTGAGCCAGTAAATGGAGTGTATTCAAATATTCAGAAGACATTTGACAAACTGTTTCATAAGAGACTCCTGAGAAAATTAAAAGTCACGGATTGGGAGACAATGTCCTATTGTGGATTGGAAACTGACTAACAGATAGGAAACAGGAAGTAGAACTAAATGGTCTGTTTTCTCAGTGGTGAAGAGTAAACAGTGGAATGCCTCAGGGATCTGTATGGTGTGATGCAGTACGACCTGGCCAGGGGCAGAAACAGCCTGAATATAGAAAAGCAGAGGCGGGCAGTACCAAACCTATCCACCGGAGGGCGCTGAGGAAAGCAACAAATACTACACTTCCCAGGTTCCCTGAACCGGCACCTGACCCCTGGCTGGAAAGTGAGCAGGAACAGGTGGAGGAAATAGGGACTGATCCCTATGACTCAGCAGAATCCATGGAAGCTGAGGAAGAGTGCTGGCCACAAAAGCTTGGCTCCTCAGAGTCAGGGGAGGAGGAGATGGAGGTAAGCTGGGGAGAGGAAAGCTCCAGCTGTTCCTCTATGGAGGTGGAATAACCAGGAGGTTGGGGGATGGTAAATCCTGTGTTGGTAAATGGATGTATGAGAAAGGTTGGAAGGGAATTGTGGTTTTAAATGCTGTTTAACTCTGGGCTTGTTAAGGAGAACCTAAGCGGTTAGGCTTGGGGCTTGTAAGGACAACCAGGCATTATTACAGGGCTGCAGCCAGTGAGGCTACAGGACTACATTAAACCCTTTTGTGATAAAGACCTTTTTCTGTGTACTGTTTGGGAGTGCCAGGACTAGGCCTGGCACTCTGACTAGAGACTTGGAGGAGTCCATAGCACCGGTGTGCAGGAGCTGTACGAGTGGACAGACAGTGGTATATGAGCGGAGAGGGATTCCTGAAGCCCAGCAAAGCCCACACAGAGTGCTGAGCGGAGGGGCGTGATCGTGACAATGGGGACCAGAGCTTTTTAATCTACCTTATAAATGGGCTCTGACCGACGGCCCGCAAATGCGCAGTAGAGAGCAGCTCTACCGCGCATGTGCGGGCGAGCACGTCGGTCAGAGCCGTGCGTGCCCGAAAAAAAAAATGGCGGTGGGGCCGCAGGAGCGGCGGCGGCCGCGAAGCAGGAGTGGGAGGAGCAGTAGCGGCGACAGCAGCGACGAAAAAATGGCAGCGGGGCTGCAGGAGCGGCGGCGGCCGCGAAGCAGGAGTGGGAGGAGCAGGAGCGGCGGCAGCCGCGATGACGAGCAAGAGCGGGAGGAGAAGCAGCGGCGCCGCACGCGGGAGTGACAGCCCCCCGAGATCTGCCGGCAGGAGCGGGAGGAGAAGTAGCAGCCCCGCGCGCGCGGGAGTGACAGCCCCCCGAGATCTGCCGGCAGGAGCGGGAGGAGAAGTAGCGGCCCCGCACGCGCGGGGAGGGACACCCCCCCCCCCCCGAGATCTGCCGGTTGTGGATGATCTTAAAGGGGAGGGGATTGAGAGAGGGGGAGTGACTGAGGAGAGGGAGGGAAGGTGAGAGAGAGGGGGAGGGAGGTGTGAGAGAGGGAGGTGAGAGAGAGGGGGAGGGAGGTGAGAGAGGGGGGAGGTGTGAGAGAGGGAGGTGAGAGGGGGAGGGGGTGGACGAGGGAGGGGTGAGAGGGGGAGGGAGGGAGGTAGTGAGAGAGAGGGGGGAGGGAGGTAGGTGAGAAAGGGAGGGGAGGAGGGAAGGTGGGGGTGAGAGGGGGGGAGGGAAGGTGAGGGGGTGAGAGGGAGGGAGGAGAGGGAAGGTGAGGGAGGGAGGGAAGGGGAGAGGGAGGAGAGGGAGGGGGAAGGTGAGAGAGAGGGAAGTGAGAGGGAGGGGGAGAGAGTGAAGGGGGAGGGAGTGGGAAGGAAACGGACCGAGCCCGTTGTTACGGGCTTAACGGCTAGTATATTTATAAATGGTATGGAAAGGGGAGTAACGAGTGAGGTGATCAAATTTGCAGACAACACAAAATTTTTCTAAGTTGTTAAATCACAAGTGGATTGTGAAAAACTACAGGACCTTGCTAGACTAGAAGATTGGGCATTCAAATGGCAGATGAAATTTAATGTGGACAATTACAAAGTGATGCACATGGAGAAAACTAAGCCACATTGTAGTTATACAGTGTTATTTATTTATTTTCAAAAATGTATAGCCCGCCTTATTACATAGCATCTGTTCAAGGCAGTTAAATTAAAAAACAACAGAACAATGCAATCATAACAATGCAATCATAAAAACAACATTATTCATAAAATGAACACAGCAAAAACACATAATTGAATAAAAATGCCTTTACACCTTTCCTGAAGCCCTTATTGTCTGTCTATTGCTGCAATACCACAGGAAAACTATTCCATGTTAGATTTACTACCCAGGAAAAGTATCTGGGTATCATAATGGACAATACTTTGAAATCCTTGGCTCAGTGTACAGCAGCAGTCAAAAAAGCAAATAGAATGTTAAAGAATTTTTAGGAAAGGAATGGAGAATAAAACAAAGTATGTTATACTGCCTCTGTATTGCTCCATGGTGAGACTGCATCTGGAGTATTGTGAACATGGAGATATAGATGCGACTCAGGAACGAGGTTCTGGGATGCATGGACGTAGACTCAGGCACAGATGTAGACTCAGGAACAAGGTACTTGGCTTTCAGAAGACTCAGGAACAAGGTACTTGGCTTGCATAGACAAAGACTCAGGAACGAGGTACTTGGATGCACAGATGAGACTCGGGTATACGGACAGTGGCGCGATCCCTCAGGGTGCCCTACTCAGCCAGTACAACTGGTCTGGTCATGGACCACCCTGTCCTACATCTGCGGGAGCGGGACCAGCACAGGAAGGAACGAGGTACTTTACTTTCAGAAGACTCAGGAACAAGGTACAAGGCTTGCATCATGAGGCACCCTACTCAGCCCGCCCGTGGGGCTGGTCGTGGACCATGACATGGTTTGCTGCGAGGTACCAAGCTTGCAGAAGACTCAGGAACAAGGTACTTGGCTTTCAGAAGACTCAGGAACAAGGTACAAGGCTTGCATCATGAAGCGCCCTACTCAGCCCGCCCGTGGGGCTGGCAACCACAGAGCTGGGTCACGGACATCAGGAACAAACATCTGGATTGGAACACAGATACAGGATCAGGAGACAGACCTTAGGGCTGGAACACGGACATCTGGAACAGCAGGTGAACATCAGGACTGGAACATAGACAATAGGACAAGACAAGGAGCTCCAACGAAGAACAGGAAACACAGGACCTTGAAGAAGTGCTGGAACAAGGATGACTCCTGGAGCGAAGGACAGCAGGATCCCAGGAGTGACCAACTCCTTGCAAAGGCAAAGCTGGAATGGACGCTGAGCCCTTTTGTGGGGCTGAAGAGAACAACGCCCAGGGAGGGATCAGCAGAGGGCCACACCTGGCTGGCCCTTGAAGAACAGGCGAGAGGCGCGTGTCCGTGCCTTAGGAAGCTGGAGAGGAAGAGAAGCAGGATCCGCAGGTGGCATCCTTGGCCACGTGGAGGGCCCAGGAAGCAAGGCAGGCAGCGGAACAGCCCTGCCTTGAGGCTGAAGAGGTGGCAGGCTGCAGGAGCAGCTCCCAGCCATGAAGACAAACGCAGGAAGCAGAAGAAGGACTGCAGGCACCGGCAGGGACAGCCTCCCTGCCAGCCAAGGACCTGGGCTGAAGCAGGCACGGACGGCCTCCCTGCCAGCTGAAGACCCTGGCATCGGCTGCAGCACGTCGGAAAGAGGCAGGAGCAGCAACAAAGTACCCGGCCACATGGAGGAGTTCCCGGCGGCCCGACCCTGCCGTGCAGGACTGGAGGCAGCCGGGGAGGAGCCCGGCGACGGCGGCAGGCCCACTGCGAAGAGAATAGCGTCAGCAGCCCGACTGGCCACGGAAGGTAAGGAGCCTGCCCGCGAGGAGCGCGGGCAGGACTGCAACAATACCCCCTCCTCAAAGCCCCCCCTCAAGTCTCTTGTCAACAGCTTGGGGAGAAGGCGGTATTCCATATATCGTCAGGGGCAATCAAGGATTCAAGGACGAAGCTGGAACTCCTTGGCGAGGAACTGTAGCAAGAAGAATACTTGAGCAGAAGACAAGGCAGAGGTGGTCAAGGTCCAGGCAAGATGGACACAGAACATGGAATGCTGAAGGCGCAGGTCAGGCAGGATGCAGGGTACAGAACCGCAAGGTGGCATCTTGGTTCTAGGATTGAAGTGGCAGAGGCAAGACTCCTTCCAAGACTTAACTTTGAACGGAAGTCCTTAAACTTCTTAAGGCTGAGGCTGTAGTGCAGGATGGAGTAACAAGGCAAAGACTAGACGCTGAGTTGATGGTTCCAGAGACTAGCACTCCAGTGACTCAAGGTGGAAGAAGCTGAAGCCTGGAGACTAGATAGCAGTTTGGGATGTATCGATGATTGGTCTTGGTATTACTAGAGGATGGAAGACGGCCCTCAGTTGGTTTAAGTTGGCTTGGAAGTATGGTGGGACACTCGGTGTTGGATACCAACCCATAGTTCAAGAATCAAAGCTTGGGAGCATTAGTGACCGGATGATGTGGCAGTCTCTAGATGATATGCAGTAAGAGCAAGAGTGACTTCCTTTAGGCGTTGGTGCAAGATGGCAGGTGGACTGCTAGTCACTGCTGGCGGTCACGGATGGAAATATGCTTGGCAAAGCACGTAAGCTGAAGTTCTTTGGTTGGTAATTGGTTTCCCCAGAGTGGATGCATGGCCGATGCTTACGCTAGTTGAACTGGTAGTTCAAGTGACTGGGGATGAGACCCAAGATTAAGGCAGAGCAGAAGTACGGTAGTCTCAAACGTTCTGTAATTCCCACCTTAGGAGTGGGCCCCTAGGCTGGGCAGAATCTTAGTGCTGCTTGGTTAGCTGACACTCCCACTAGAGTGGTCTTAGACCGATGGTAGAAGATGGACATCCTCTGGATTACTTGAGAGCAAGCTGGAAATAGATGTACTTTGAAAGGCGCACTTGGACAGTCACCTTACTTGGATGATGCAGCTTGCAGCGGATCCCAGAGAAGAGGTCGCTGGCCTTGAGCTCGGAGTGGTGAGCGAGGCATGCATGTGGTAACTGGAAGCACTGAAGAAACTGAGCAGGAAGAGCGAAGAAATCTGCTGGTTCAGTGTGAAGTGATGACCGATGCTCCAGCCCCCATAGGACGGATGACCATGGATGGGGTACAGGTGCCTCATGCAGGTCGTCTGGAGAGGGTGCCAAAGGCTGACAAGTTGAAGACATCTCTTGCATTATGGTGAACTTGATGGATGAAAAGTGCAGGATTCCAGCAAGATAAGCTCTACGGAGAAGGTGAGTCCTGAGAGTAGAACAAGAGTGCGCAGAGGAGAAAAATTAAAAATTCTGGACAAGATGGTCATGCAGGTCAGGAACCAGATGCTGCAGCTTGGAAGATGGTGGTGAACCCGGGTGCAGGCGCCTCCTGCAAGTCGTACAGCAAGTGTACCCGGGCTAAACAAAGTCTCAAGAAGGCACTTGGTGGAAGCAGGTGCTAAAGCCTCTAGCGGTGTGGGAAACAAAAAATTCAAGCAAGCTGGTGCCTCCAGCAGGTCGCTAGATCACAGAGAAAAAACTGGGACAGAAGTTTTTTCCTTAAAAAAAGAATTTTCTTGGTAAAGAAACTCCGGAACTTGGCATGAGCCCATCACAAGGACATGAACGCCAAACACATGGCCTTCGCAATCTGTTGTGGAGCGCTAGGAGAGCGGTCCCACTTACCAAGAGATGTGTGTTCTTGGGCCACGGCTCGACCCCAGAGGAACTCCGAAGAGGTGCCGCGGTAGGCGAGGCATGCCCGAGCATGAGCTGGAAAGGAGCGAGGCTGGACTGAAGACTGGAGATACTGACCCTTCTCCGGACCTGCACACTTCGGAAGACCAACAACGCAATGATGGTCTTATGAACAGTCCTCCGACCGTTCCAAGCCCTTTTGGACCTGCCGCAGGCTACGGCAAGAAGCGACAGGCCGGATGGAGGCCAGGGCCGTGAAGACCTGAACATGGAGATACAGACGCGACTCAGGGACGAGGTACTTGGAAGCACAGACGTAGACTCAGGCACAGACGAAGACTCAGGAACGAGGTTCTGGGATGCACGGACGTAGACTCAGGCACAGACGTAGACTCAGGAACAAGATACTTGGCTTTCAGAAGACTCAGGAACAAGGTACTTGGATGCACAGAAGAAGACTCAGGAACGAGGTACTTGGATGCACAGACGAGACTCGGGTATACAGACAGTGGCGCGATCCCTCAGGGCGCCCTACTCCATGACCAGACCAGTACAACTGGTCTGGTCATGGACCACCCTGTCCTACATCTGCGGGAGCGGGACCAGCGCAGGAAGGAACAAGGTACTTTACTTTCAGAAGACTCAGGAACAAGGTACAAGGCTTGCATCATGAAGCGCCCTACTCAGCCCACCCGTGAGGCTGGTTGCGGACCACGACATGGCTTGCTGAGGGGTACCAAGCGTACAGAAGACTCAGGAACGAGGAACCAGGGGTTCAGGAGAGCAAGACAGGATCACGGACTTCAGGATCAGGAGAAGCAACAACAGAGCTGGGTCACGGACATCAGGAAGAAACATCTGGATTGGAACACAGATACTGGATCAGGAGACAGACCTTAGGGCTGGAACACGGACATCTGGAACAGCAGGTGAACATCAGGACTGGAACATAGACAATAGGACAAGACAAGGAGCTCCAACGAAGAACAGGAAACACAGGACCTTGAAGTGCTGGAACAAGGACGACTCCTGGAGTGAAGGACAGCAGGATCCCAGGAGTGACCAACTCCTTGCGAAGGCAAAGCTGGAATGGACGCTGAGCCCCTTTGTGGGGCTGAAGAGGACAACGCCCAGGGAGGGGTCAGCAGAGGGCCACACCTGGCTGGCCCTTGAAGAACAGGCGAGAGGCGCGCGCACGCGCCTTAGGAAGCTGGAGAGGAAGAGAAGCAGGATCCGCAGGTGGCGTCCTCTGCCACGTGGAGGGCCCAGGAAGCAAGGCAGGCAGCGGAACAGCCCTGCCATGAGGCTGAAGAGGTGGCAGGCTGCAGGAGCAGCTCCCAGCCACGAAGACAAACGCAGGAAGCAGAAGAAGGACTGCAGGCACCGGCAGGGACAGCCTCCCTGCCAGCCAAGGACCCGGGCTGAAGCAGGCACCGGCAGGGACGGCCTCCCTGCCGGCTGAAGACCCCGGCATCGGCTGCAGCACGTCGGAGAGAGGCAGGAGCAGCAACAAAGGACCTGGCCGCATGGAGGAGCTCCCAGCGGCCCGACCCTGCCGAGCAGGACTGGAGGCAGCCGGGGAGGAGCCCGGTGATGGCAGCAGGCCTGCCACGAAGACAATAATGTCAGCGGCCCGACTGGCCACGGAAGGTAAGGAACCTGCCCACGCTCCTCGCGGGCAGGACCGCAACAGTCTGCCCCATGGACTGCCAAATGCAACAGGTCTATAAAATCATGAATGGAATAGAACAGGTAAAATACAAAGATTATGGTACACACCATGAAGTTAGTAAGTAGCGCATTCAAGACAAATTGTGGAAAATTCTTTTTCACTCAAACAGAATTAAGCACTGGAATTCATTGCCAGAGGATGTGGTTAAAGCTGGGTTTAAAAAAGGTTTGGCCAAGCTCCTGGAGGAGACATCCATTGACCAAGTAGACTTAAGAGGATAATTTCAAACAGCTACATGTGTATATGGGTACATGGAAATCTACTCCTGTATTTTATAATCTGGCTATTTTTAGAGTGGCTGCTGTAACAGTTACTGCATATACTTTTTTTTTTCCATTTTTTGACTGTGTCACTTTGTCTTTCCAAACATTCCGCAATCATACGTGTGGGACTATGAAAGCTGTCTTTAATATGCATACAAAGAGAATGAATTTGCAATTAGTATATGGATATATCTGTTTTGTTTTTAAATAACTTTTGTGTATGGTGTTATCTTTTATTTTCAGATGTTATTTATTGTGAAAAATGTGTATAGGGTTATATTATCTCTTTTCCCAACAATGTATCCAGTATTCAGCTGTTTGATGGCTAGAAGTCTTTTAACTTGTAAAATTCATAAATACTCTTTCTTTCTATCCAAATGTCACTATGGAAATGAATGTCAATCAACATCTTCTTTTAGCTATTTTTTTGATTAAAGAATTAATTTATGAGTACCCTTATTGTCAATTAATTATAGAGCTGGGAGGTTTTAAAATTTATAATTCAATTCTACCATTCACAAACAAGTTCCAGACACACTGTACCATTCTTTCACAACAGCTTGCCAAATGATTTCTTGATCCTATCTAAGACTATTAATTACCTTTAATGCATTTCTGTTAAAGATTAATACTCCTGAATGATTTCTATTGAAGCTCGAAGTATCTTTATGAAAGCTCAGTGTATCTTATTTTTATGTGGGGAACAATTTCCTTCTATTTCTTTGTATTTCTATCTCAACCAGAACCAGTTTACTAGGGTTAGAGTACCATGAGCTTTCGTAGGTTTTTTCCCCCTAGTTTAAGCCTCCTTCCATCTTGGCCCAGCCATCACAGCACCAGTCTGACTGAGTGGCACTAACTAATGTTCCCTCTAGACTGCAATACAAATGTGCTGGCTAGAAGGTGTTGCAATAGCTAGGACTACCTACCTTCCACCTGGGTACTGTAAGTGCTGCTGCCAGAGCATTCACAGCCTAGCTAGGTCCAAAGAGCAGAAGTGAATTATTGGAACTGATCTTTTCTCTCCTTTCTCAAGGTAAAAGGGCAGTTGTAAGCTTCTCTCCCTGTGAAATTGGTAAGGCGCATGTCCAATCAGTCCTAGAGGTCCCCTCCCTCTTCAGTAGTCTTCTTTCACCTCTCTCTTTCTCCTCCTAGTATCAGATAGATACTTGGTGTATTCCTCTTCTCCCAAGATCTTCAACAGATGTATGTGAGACCTTGTAGGGGTCTACTCAAATGTCTTCCTCCTCTATAGCGCCTTCTCTCCTCTGGTTGTAAGTCATCCCTCCTTTGGATACAGAAGATCACAGGTTTCTGCTCAATGAAGGGACCTCTCCCTATTCTATGTCAAAACAAAAGGCTGAGCCCCTAATTAATTAATGAATGGGAACCCAGGAAAAGTAACATAAAAGTCCTTTACCGAAAGAGGGAAAAAATACATGAATCCAGGAGTTTGGAAATAATTCCCACCTCAGCCACATAAAAGGGTCAATAAAATGGTCTTTAAAAAATGAAGAAAAGCTCTCTGACTCCATGTCTATCTCATCACTGAGAGCCTCAGAGGCCTTTCCTCTTTACACAAAAAAACAGGGGATGGCTAAAGGCATGATGCCGCTGCTAGACTCATTGCGACCTTGGGCAGGGCACTTTATCCTCCATTGCCTCAGGTACAATCTTAGGGCCTCGTTTATTAAGCATTTAAAAGGGCGCTCATGACTGAGCGTCTGCTTTCCTAACACGTTCCCATCCACCTTTCCTGGGCTAATGAGCTGCTACATTAAAAAGGAGGCGCTAGGGGAAACTGTGCGTCCCTAGCGCCTCCTTAGCATCGGGCGCCCAGGAGAAGTGGCTATGTGCGTGTTAGGAAAACGGACGCTCAGTTTTATGAGGGTCTGTTTTCCTAAGCTGGGCACAGCCACGGGTTAGGAAAACATGGACGCTCGTAAATTGAACGTCCATGTTCCTAACCTGACCATCATCAAGACTTTATTTTTTCCATGTTGCTGCTTTCTGTGGTTCTTCCGACTTAATATTGCAACGATGTTAAGTTGGAGGAACCACAGAAAAGCAATAATTTCTGCTTTTCTGTGGTGGTTTTGGGGCACCTCAAGACAATGCCAGCTCCAGGGCTAGCGTTACTTTTTGAGGGTTAAAATGTGCACATCGGGAGCACGGTTATTTTATACATCAGTGGTACTAGTTAATAGCCTCATCAACATGGCATTTACATGTGATGAGTGCTATTAACCGTGTGCTGGTTTGGACACACGTTTTGGATGGGCTGATCCCCTTATTGCATCAGGGATTATGGATGTGCGTCCAAAATGCACGTCCAGCCGCAGGCTACCTGTGTGCCAGCCTGAGCGTACGATATTGCATCGGCCTGAGAAAGGGAGAAAAGCCTTAATAAATCAGGCTCTTAGACTGTGAGCCCACTGGGGACAGGGAAAATATCTAACTGTACCTGAATGTAATTCACTTTGAAGTGCCTGAAAAAAGCAGAGTGTAAATAAATAAATTAAATAAATAAAAATAAGGGAAACGAAAACCTTCCACAAAGTAAAATGGTGATCAGAGTATTTATATCAGAGAAGTCCACTATGGGGCCACTGTAATAAGACCTACACTGAAATCAGCGCAAATTTTCTGCCCATACCTTTTTTTAGTGCACCTCTGTGGGATGTAATAAGGGGACGGCATGCCAATTAGATACGTGCAAAAACAAACGCGCGTAAGACCAAATACATGCACAAATACCCACATAAAAGCCCCAATGCAGAAAGCCGCGGGGAAAAACCAGCACTAAAATAGGTGCAATTGAAAAAATGTTGCAGACTCGCAAGGGGTATTTATAACTTACTGCCGATTACATCGGCCCCACGCTATTAAAAAATAAATTGTTTCAGCTCCTACCGACCGTTTTACTCCGTTGCTGGCATTAGCGTGGTTGTGTTTCCGTGCAGCCTTTTCCTCGCTGGGCACCCAGGGGCCGCTCGGCATGCATCAGACCCACCAGGATGGTGCAGGAGTAAAAAGGCCTCCATGCACTCGCTCAAAACCTGCTGTGGGTTCTTGCATGGGTATTACATTCGCGTGTAAGATTAGCATGGAAAACCAGGAGAAATAACCGCACAAAAAGAAACGCAGCAGGTTTTGCGCAGCTTATTACATCGACCCCCCCCTATGTCAGTCTCTCACATAGGGGAGCTACTTACCCACGGTGGTTTTATGTTTCCTCCTTACACAGGGGAGCCTCATACCCACAGTGGTTTTATGTTTCCTCCGTACACAAATAGAATGCTGTGCATGGATCCTGGTAGAGAACCAAAGAGCTCTTTAAACGCAATCCCATTGTGTCAACTACATTTGTGCTTTTCAGCATAGCCAGCATTTAGTTGGCCACGTTCAAACGTTATCTTTAGCTACTGTCTGTACTCGTATGTATCACACAGTCAGGAAGCATTGCTGTGCCTCAGTTACAGAATAACACAAGCGTACTGTGGACTGAAACTGTCAGAACAGATTGTCAAACCCGCAGTACAAGTGCTCAAAAGAGAACTGACAGCCAGTTCTACCGCTCAAGACGCACACTCTCTCCCAGCGGAAAACGGCTGCAATCACGCACCAGCGCTGAAGTGCGGTCGCCTGATATTTCCAGATATGTATGTGGCCACTGCCCCAAAGATGATTTTCAAATTATTTTATCTAGATAATCAAGCAGAGAACTGCATAAGATTGGCCACTGGACATTGCTTTCTCCCTCTGTGGGGTATAAGTATGTGCACTGGGCAAAGTACCTGTAGGTCTGCAAGTCGCCCACATATTTTAAAAACGGCCTTCTGTGTGAGGCTGACAGTCTGTTTCTAGAGGAGAGGGATCTTTTTCCCTTTCATGAGATTTTTGTCGAAAAGAAGAGAGAGAAAGCACAAAGAGGAAAAGGATCTGAGTCCTATAAGAGATGTAGCAGACGGGCTGCTTCCTGCCACATCCACTTTCCATCAATGTTTCAAAAAAATCCGAAGGGCTTGCCAGGCAGCCCAAGTTCTTGACCCAGGATTAAGTCATCTTCTCTTCTTCCCAGGAAGATGTAAGACTGCAGTCAGCAGAGCAGTCTGCTAAAAAAATATAAAAAAAACCAATGGACTAAGCACACTAACCCACACCCGATGAAGGTGGGCACAAAAGTTTCGGGGAGGACAAAGGTTTTCTGTGATAGGAAGGGAATAGATTTCCCTTCATTTTTTAAGACAGGATGAGAGTTTTCCTTCTTTGACTCCATGCTGTTTGCAGGTGTCATTCAAGGGACAACAGCAAGAACTGGTTTTCTTAGGAGGTACATGGTGGTTAATAGTGGCACATGTAAGAATTAAATGTAATGGCAAGTTTAAGAGGAAAGGGGATTTTTTTTTTGTTTGTTTAAGGATTGTTAGGGTTTCTTGGTGCATTGCAGGGAAGGCCAATTTTCGAGAGGAGGGAACTATGCCATTGTTTGGATTGCTAAGGTCTGTGGAATTGTGTTTCTAGAAACATGGAGTAGGAAGGTAAGATCCCAAAGTTCGATTTCTTTCTTAAATAGCACATGCACTATTTATTTCAAATCCTTCCACAAAACAGCTGCACTGCAGGCAAAGAAAGGAATAGGCACTAATGACCTAGGAAAGAGCAGGAGGGAGGCTCTGAAGACTAAATTTAGGCTCTTAAAAGCAAATTTTAAAAGCCCTCCGCATGTCAAATCTGGGAGATATGTGGAGAAGTCGGGCCAGCGAGTACCGCACGGATTTTTAAAAAGCGCCCAAGCGAATGTCTCCCAGTACACGCACAAACATTTTTTGCAAAAAAAAAAAAGGGTCAGGGCATGGGTATTCCTGGATTTATGAATGGAAACCAGTGTGTAAATTCTTAAGTGCATAAGTGCATGCCGGGGTCTCTTACTATGTAACTTTACTTCTGCTGTGGATGGCGTGTAAGTAATAAAATAAAAAAACATCTAGGCTAGTCAGCAGAGTTTTAAGGGTTGGTGTTAACAGGGTAAAAAGAAGGCTATTTAACTATGGGGGTTAGGAAGTCCTTTCCTTTACCTGGGTGAACTGAGAACGAGCTGGAGAAACTGGTACTTGCGTTGGCGTGCGTGTCTATTAAAATCCCTCCACTTATGCGGTATAGGTGGCATTTGCGCGCCTATGCGCACATCCATATAAAATTGTGCACACATGTATATGCATAAGGCTTATTTTATACCATGTGCGCATATGTTATGAAATGGCCGCATCGCTGGTGCGAGCCGTCATACGCGTGTACATGTGCGCCAGCATGCTGGTATCAAAGTTACCATCCCAGGTAGGAAATGGAAATCCAGAACCTCCAGGAATTGCATTCTCAGAAATGCTTCCCATTCCATGTGAAGGATCCAAGAGGGAGGCTGAACCCCAGAGGCTCAGTGTGTAGATGAGATGATTAGTGTAGGGAAGAGGGCTTTAGATTTGTTGGGAACTGGGGAACATTCTAGGGAAAGGGGAGCCTATTCTGATGAGATGGGCTATACTTTAATCAAGATGAAACCTGGCTTTAGGTGCAAAAATGTAAAAAGGAGATAGAGCAGCCTTCAAACTAGGCAATGGGAGAAAGCTGATAGTCACTAAGAAGCACATGGTTTGGAGGGAGGTATTTCCAAAGATACTTGCAAATCAGGAAAGCTGGAATATCCCAGTAGACAGATTGTGGTTAAGGCTGAAATAGCCCAGATGGGTATAGAGAGCCCACAGATGTGAATTACTGTAAACTTTCTGTATTTTCTGCTAATAAGTAGGCTGTGAATACTAATAGAAATACAAATACAAATAAATAGTATATTCTAACTCTATATGTGAATGTCAGAAGTCTGAATAATAAGATTGGAGAGTTAAAATGTATGGCATAACAGTTTAAGTGGATATTTATTTATTTATTTATTTAATTTATTTTTATATACCAACATTCAATCTGAGATATCACATCGGTTTATATTCAAGTACTGTAGGTATTTCCCTATCCCCAGAGGGCTTACAATCTAAGTTTGTACCTGAGGCAATGGAGGGTAAAGTGACATGTGCGTGTGTTTTCCAGCTCATGTTCAGGGATGCGGCCATTTTATAACATATACACGTATAAGCGCACATGGTATAAAATAGGCTGTATGAGCCCATATATGCACGCAATAATATGTAGGCGCAAGCATATGCACGCAAATGCTGCCTCCACCGCGGAAGTGGGAGGACTTTAATAAAAATGCATGCCGATGTAATTACCAATTAAATAACTTCATTCCCAGTTCACCCAGGTAAGGAATAGGACTTCCTAACCTCCTCTCTTAACTCTGACCCTTATAATCCTCCTGACATGCCTATATTTTTTTTGTTTTAGGACTTACATGCCATCCATAGCAGAAGAAAAGTTAGGCCGTAGGAGACACCAGCACGCACCTGTGCGCATATTTAGGTGCACATCTCTTGGTCTTCCACCAACACACCCATGCGTGTAGTGCACATTCAGGGAGATACGCGTATACACGAGCAGCTTTTAAAATCTGCTTGGTGCGCGCCAGCCCAACATACTCGCATATCTCCCAGTTTTAGTGCATGCCGGGCTTTTAAAACTCACCTTATAATAGGCATTTCAGAGACATGGTGAAAGGAGAATAACCAATTGGACAGTGTGATACCAGGATATAAATTATATTGATGTGACCGGGCAGATCAAATTAGTGGAGTAAAACATTTTAAAAATCCTGCCGGAAAAAAATATGTAATGTGGAATCTTTATGGATAGAAATTTTGTGTGTGTTGGATAAGTGTATAGTAGTGCATATATACTACTATCCCCTTGGCCAAGATGAAGACTATGAAATGCTAGCTGAAATTAGAAAGACAAATACATTTGGGATCACAATAGTAATGAAAGATTTAAATTAACCCATATTGATTGTGTCACTGTCTCATCCAGTCATTCTAGAGAGATTACGTTTTTAGATGCAGTAAATTACTGCTTCATGGAGTAGCTGATCCTACAACTGACAAAATGGACAGTTACTTTAGTTCTAGTCCTCATTGGAACACATGATCTGGTGCAAGGGGTTACTGTGGTGGAGCAGTTAAGCAATAGTGATCATAAGGCATTTAAATTTGACATAATCACTGGAGGGGAAGACATTAAGTAAATCTACAGCATTAGCACATAACTTTAAAAAGGAAGACTATTAAGGATGTGCAGGCCCAACATTTTTGTTTCAGTTTATTTTCATTTTGGATGGGGCTCTCTTTTTTTGGCTATTTAATGTATGTTTTTTTTTTTTTGTTTGGTTTGTTTACCAACCGAAATAAAAAACATGAAACCCCCTAAAAAAAAGCCAAAACAAAGAAGTAAAACGGGTTTCTCCAATCCCCTCCCATAAAAGAAAACATGAGGCTCAGGCCTTCCCAGTTGGGTTTAATCAAGCCCAGCCTATGCCACCCCTAAACTCTCTAACTGTCCCCCTTCCATCCACACTCTAGAAATATTTCTGGAACCAGGGAGATCCATGGCCCTCACTTCATCATTGATATTCTCTGTGTTTCAAAAGGCAGAAGTGATCTCTACTTGCTTCTGCCCTAGTTGGCAGTAGAATTAAAAATGGTGCTGCTGCACTGAGGCTGACTCTGAAGTGACATCACTTTGGTGCCTGCCGCAGGTGCCCACCATCACCATTACATTTTATGGTCAGCCTGGGTAGAAGCAAGTGGAGATCTCTCCATGCCATTGAACCACAGAGACTGCGGTGTAATCTTTTGATTAAACATTGATATCTAGATGCCCCCAGGAAAGTGGACCCTTTCCAGTTGCTATTCTTGGTAGAGGCTCATTAGCATTTAGTTAAACCCAGAGTGACACTATTGCAGCTTGAACCTTGTCTGGCATGGCTGGTCAACATAGAATTTCACATCTCCTTGATAGCATTTTTATCAGGAAGTATTAAAAACTGAGGTTCTCTGTCTTTGATCTCCTATTTGGACTACTGTAATGCCCTGTATTTGGGGTTACAAAAAGAGCTATTGATATTTTACAGTTTGTCCAAAATGCTACAGCTACTGTAGACTGATTTATGGGAGATCATATAAAGGGAGAATCACACAATTCCTAACAGATCTCTGTTGTTTCCCTATAGTAGACCATATAAAATAGAAGGTCCTCTCATTGATAATTATAGAGCACATATACATCACAGACTAGCTTACCTGAACTCATTGTAGGCCCCTGAAATTAATAGAGGGGAATCACAAATGAAATAAAAAATATTAATCTCATTTATTATGTTTCCCATTCAAGTCTATTGCCCATTGAAGTCTATGACTGTATACTGCTGAGCAATAAAACAACTGGTAACTATAGCAATGAACTCTTCATTGTGTGACCTCATAGACTTATCAGAGCCAAGTCAGGATAAGCTGGCAAGGAGACCAGCCAAAGGACAAATTACAGTGCAGCATCTTTTTAAATAGCCTGTAGCTGCTTTCTGGGTGAAGTAAAACTGAGCTACTTCCACTATAAAGTTTCTGCATGTACAAGAAGCAGTCTATATTTCTCCCCTAGCTCTTGGCAGTGAAAGAAGTGTTTGTAGAAACTTTCATAGAATAAAATTTTTTTTTCGAAAAGTTTGGATTTGGCACTGGTAAAGGGCTGTTTCTGATCTTCTTTCTGCTGCAGTAGTCTCACTCACAAAGACTAAGGTGGTACACTGCTGCTGATTTTGATTTTTCTTTTCACTGGGGGAAAGTCAGGATAGGAGACAATGTAGAGATTGTAGCAATGTAGAAATTGTATTGTCTCTAGACAGAGAGATGAACACAGCACACTGACTGAAGAGAAAAATAATCTTACCAGGCTTCCAGTCTTTTTGGTTCTGTTTAACAGGTTTTTTTCTGTGTGGAGTCAGTCAGCAATGCACATAGCACAGCATGTGTACACTGTATATGTGTATGTGTGTGTTACAGCCAGTTCTCCATACAATGAATGGTAGTCTGAGTGGGGGTACAGTTACAGTATCAATACATTTATTTTTAATATCCAAACCTCCACTAGGCAGTGCACTTGAACAATTTCCATCATGTCAGAAAAAGGAAGAGGAGGGAATGCCAAGCTTGACAGGGTGGAGGAATTGGTGCAGATCTAGCCAAGTCTAGTAGCAATGATAAAAGAAAGGCACTAGTCCTGCCTCCAAATTGATGAGACTTTTTTAGCTGGAGAATGCTAAGAGTGGAAAGAAATGGGAGCTCAAGGCAGATGCAGTTGAAATTTGGAGAGCATGTGCCTCTACTACCTGTTCCTCTCCCTAATGTTTTGGAAATGAGGGAAAAAGTAGGAGGGCAATCCAAGGTTGGTATTAGCAGGGCAGCAGAAGTGCAATAGCCAAAACCAGCTACACAAGCTGAAGGCCCATGCATCAGGACCCGGCTTGGCCGCTGTGTTGGAATCCCAATGAATCAAATAAATGGGAGGGGGGGGGGGGGGGGGGGTCAGGAAATTTCCCGACCCTGGAAATCTTTTCAGGGGACCTGATCCTTTGCTCAGGTCTTGGTTGAGGCCCCGGCCCCAGCATTGGGCCTAGGCCTAGGCTGATACTCTGATGTCATGCTCAGGCATAGGCCATAGCCCAACATTGCCAGAGCCTAACATGGCCACAGCCTATACCTAGATGAGGCCCCGGTCTCAGGCCTAGGTCAAGGCAGTAAGGCACCAGCCTTGAACTCAGTGTAGGCCACGGCCCTTGCTTTGGACCTTGGCTTATTCCCTAGGTGAATCCCCAGCTTCAGGCCTAGGCATAGGCCAGAGGGGAGATTCTTTTAAACTAAATGAAACAAATAGGATTTGGTTAATTTGGGGGCCCCTCAATTCATTTGGGGGCCCCCAAAAGAAACAAATTGCCCTTATTCATTGCATTTTTCAAATTAATTTGAAACAATTGCACATCCCTAGTGACCATGAAAGTGCAAAGTATGCAAGTGCAAAAGTATCTGAGTATAAGTTCTGGATGGATTTCCATGGAGAATTTCCCTTTTGAATATTCACTTGCAGACTCTCAAGGTTTCAAAATTACCCTCCCTAGGACTATAGTCTGTTAAAACATTGTAAAGCCTTTTTTTCCCCAGTGCTATTTTTCTGAAAAAAAAAAAAAAAGGTGCCAGCAGTACTAACATGCAGGATGCATGCTTTGTTTGAGGACGACTCAAGCAGGTGGAGTGAAGGAAAAAGTGCTGCTAATCAGTCAGCACTGGCACATACCTCCTGGAAAAAAAAACCCTGCTTATTCCATAGACAAATGACCTTTGGGGACCTTTAATACCAGTCCCTAGCATGCAATATGGTAAAACAAGGACTGGATTAGTGTGTCCCTTATGACATGGAGTAGTTGAAAATCCTATGTAATTTACATAAAGAGTCCATTTCCAGTACTCTGGATTTAATCCATTCTCCGATCAGGTTACTCTGATGCTTTAGAATTTCTATGCAAAGACTGCTTGTACCATGGCTTAGTATATAAGAGTGTGTAAGAGAGAGAGAGAGAGAGAGGAGATATTGGCTTCCATTCTTCGCAAAAATCTTTGTGTGACTGGAAGCAACAGTTAATGAAGATGCCTGGCTGTGAAGCAGAGTCAGGACCAAATAATCTTCACCGTTTATAGTACCTCACAATTGAGTTATTACTGCATACTCCATCACTGTTCTCAGACAACAAAGGGACAGCTTTGTTGCATCTCCAGGGAAGCATTTAATTGGGGGATAGAATAAAGAGTGCCATAAAGAAGTGAAGGAAAACAAAACGAAGAGCCCATAAAAGTTGCTGAAGTCGAGCTGCATGAGATACGAGAAGGAGGGGGGTGGTTCTGCACATAAGTGCTGTGGTGTTGTGAGGAAAGTCATCAAGATGGCAAAAATGGAAGAAAAGATAGCTAAAGAGGTAAAGCCCAGGAGCTGACTTTTTTTATAGGTAAATGTGTAAAAGGAAGAAGACCAGAGGGGAAACTGAAAGAGCGAGAAGAGATATGCAGAAATGTGTGGAGGGGGAAGAGGGACAAAGAAAAATTAGAAATGCTAAAGAAATATTTCCAGTTGGTATTCACTGAAGAAGGGTTTGGAGAAGGACTGACAGTTGTTGGAAAGCATGCTAGTGGAGTAGTGATCACCTTGTTTACAGAAGACAACATTTATGTGGGGCTAGAAAAATTGAAAGTGGATAAAGTCATGGGATTGGATGGGATATACCCTAGACTACTAAGGAATATCACAGAGGTTCTGTGAGGTCTGCTGTTGAATAGGTGGGCCTGCGCCTACATGACCCAGAGCCCGTCAGTAACCTAAGCTCTGCACCGCAGCAGTGAGGCGGCGTCCTCAGGGAGGGGGGTAAGGCTGCAGCGTGGTGACATAGAGCCGCGATGCGGCACGACTCCTCCTCTCACTCCCCGCCCTTGGCTTTGACGTAGCAGTGGGAACCGGGGGGGGGGGGGGGGGGAGAGAGGAGTCGCCAGCGCACCTGGATGATTTTGACGGCCCTTTAAAGGGCTGTGTTTGACGCCATGCAGCCCTTTCTTCTTCTTGCCAGCATCGACTTACAGACTCAAGTCTTCCTTCTTCCCTTGCCAGTGAACGATCCTTCTCGGCCGACATCTGAGAAGTGGTAGGGGTGGAAAGGCATCACTGGTTGCGAGCTGCCTCCCTGATTTGCATTGGGAGGGGTGGGCCAGCAAGAAGATTGTGCCGATTCACATCGGGAGGGGTGGGACAGCACAAAACATTAGAGAGAGGCCGGGAGGGGTGGGCCGGCATTGCGGGATAGCCCGAAAGTTCCCACGCTTGAGTTCCCACGTGCAGGGAGTGCCGGTAGCCGGGACATGCAAACTATAGAATCGCAGTCATCAGCGATCATTCAGGGAGCATGACACAACATTACAGGCCGCAGGTTCGAATCCCCCTAAGCAAATATATAAAAAAAAAAAAAATTATATAAAAAAAAAGGAGGGTTGAAGATAGACCTCCAGGACCCACTGGTGGCTCAGAACTTAAAGGGAGCTGCTTATAAGCCAGAAGTTTAACAGTTCACATTCAACCTATGCTTTACGAGGTAAATTAATTTAAGGGAATTCAATACCCCCCCCCCCCCAAAAAAAAGGGGGGGGAGTCATCTAGCCTACAGAGGTGTGGGGGCATGGGGCTGGCATTTATGCCCGGTGCAATAAGGGCAGGGAGTGGAATTTCAGCTTAATAAAAAGCTAAATAAAAAAAAGAAAGAGGCAGCAGAGTGACCTAGTGGTCAGAGCTGCGGACTGGGACCCAGAAAACCAGGGTTCTAATCCCACTGTAAAGGTGGGGGCAGGGGCAAAGTAGGTACTGGTTAGCCCTGATGTATCGGTGAGCACCTGCGACAGCAATGGCCTGCAGCTCAGCACCCAACACCCCGAGATCCGCATATGATGGTTCAGGAGTCAGGACGCAGGTTGCGTTTTAGGAGCTTCAAAAGATAGGGACAATGTTGAGCTCACCAACACAGAGATCACAGCAACCAGAACACAAGTGTTATCTCTGAGAGGGACGTGCACAAGAGTGGCAAACAGTCGAAAAAGAAGCCAGTGTGGACAAGGAACAGGTCAAGAGTCCATTAACCAGCACGCAGGCACCAACGGGCATCCTGAGCACAACACATCAGACGAGCCCCAAATACATGACACCATGTCATCCACCAGCCATCCTATGGTGACAAGGACAGAAGCATCCATGGAGATAGAGCTGCAACAGCACAACCCCAGGAGGGTAATGGTTTCACACACATCACACCAGAGCCCCCATGAAGGTCCTCAGCTGCAAGACAGCTGGAATGAGGACCAACAAAGACATACAGGCAGCAAGGGGTACCCGTTTTCACCGAACGTCGAGCCACCCTCTCCCTTCTTCAGATGGCTGCAAGGACAGCCTGGATATGGCAGCCAGCCATTTGCTGTCCCCCACTTAACATATCAGAGCTTCAACAAAGCAAACTGGCATCAAAGATCGCCATGGGATGCCAATGCACTTGGCCCGGGCCCAGTGGGTCATCCATGGGATTATGCAGCATATGGTGAGATGAGCAGCTTGAACCCTTATCCCTTGCCGTGGCCAGCACCCACGCAAGGAACTTTCCATCCATGAGGGAGGGCTAGCTATGAATATAAGCGGTGCGAGAGCTGCTAATGGCAACAATACACAAATGGTATCCAAAGTCCAAATTTACGCCCCTACAACAATGACCGGACATGCCAAAGCAGTGACTCAAACAGTCACGGGAACACCTCAAGAAATGCAATGCCCTGAGAATAGAGCAGCCACTCGGAGCAATCACTGCAGACGGGAGTCGATAATGTGGGTGAGTCTAGAGAAGAGGATGGGGGTAGTGAGCAAAAGACAAGGGGCACATGCGTTGAAGCCTGTAATTTGACAGCAGGAAAAAAGTGCAAGGTGAAGTGCAAATGTAGAGCAAGTCCCAGCTCAGACAGTTCTTCTTCAGCACGATCTGATTCTGACTTCACAAGTGAAAGTGACCTGCAGCCTGTGGCAAAGTCAGCCAACAAGGAGTCCAGAGGCTCCCCAGCGCTTACCACCTTATCTGAACTATGGGAAAGCATGCCCAGAAAATTATGCAAGAAAATACGAAAACTGAGAAACCGACATATTTAGCATCTTGCAGGGATGGCGAAGGACAGACAACAGAAGGAAGTCTAAGGATGGGGCGGCACCTCAGGAGAAGGAAAAGAGAGTGCTCAAAATTATCATGAACTGGATTCAAGCTTTTCTACATGACAAGCGTGGTGGGACATCGGGACCCTTCACAATACGGCCTCATGTAAAGCTATGCAGAGAATATGCTCGAAGCTTAACAAGAACATGAAGGTTGGTCTTAGTTCAACTATAATGAAAAATTCCATGATAAGATGGAAGAAAATCGTTTCATGTCATAGGCAACTCAGGAGGTTTGCCTGTGGATGAAACAAATGATGCAAAAAGTGAGCAATGCAGGAGTACACTCAAGGACCGCGAGGAAGTCTTCTACCACCAGGCATTCAGCAAGGCCAGCACAGGCCCAGGACAACACATGCTGGCGCTACAACAAAGCAATATGCACATTCCAGGACTGCAAATTGAAACACATTTGTTCAGTCTGGGAGTAATGGTAAAGCATGCTAGGACTCAGCAATTCGACAAGGCACCATCACCCATCACTTTGGAAGCTATTATCCTATGGCTGGAACGTTACCCCAGCCACAAGAATGCACAAAAGATTTTGCGAGGCTTCCACCACGGATTCAATATTCCCTTCCAAGATCAGCTGGAAGGAACAAATACCCTCAACGCATCATCAGTGGAACAACATGCTGACATAGTGCAGAAGAAGCTAGATATCAAGTTAGCACTCAGACGGATGGCAGGTCCTTTTCCACAGCAACTCTTCCAAAAGATGCACCTTTCACTAGGGATGTGCATTCGTTTGCAATGAAATAGGAAATAAAGATGATATTTCCAATTTTATTGCATTTTGGAGGGCTGACGAAATGATAGGAAAACCCATGAAATTTCGTGTGGTTTTCTTATCATTTTTGGGGAGGGAGAAAGGGTACATTAAAAAAAACCCCCCAAACCCACCCCAACCCTTCAAATTTAATTAATTGCAAACCCCCCCCCCCCCCAAGACTTGCCGAAAATCCCTGGTGGTCCAGCGGGGTCCTGGGAGTGATCTCCCTCTCTCGGGCTGTTGGCTGCCACTAAGATGGCGCCGGCCGTCCATTGCTCCTATCATGTGACAGAAGCCATCCAATGGCACCGATAGCCCCATCACATGGTAAGGGCAAAGGGCCACCAGCGCCATTTTGATTACTGGCAGCTGATGGCCTGAGAGTGGGAGATCGCTCTCGGGACCCTCGCTGGACCACCAGGGACTTTCGGCAAGTTTTGGGGGGTCAGGAGGGTGGGGGGTTGTAGTTAATTGAATTTGAAGGGTTGGGGTGGGTTTGTTTGTTTTTTTCGGGGCAGCTGAAAAAAATCAGCCCGAACTGCAGGAAAACAAAATTTCCTGCGGTGGGCCAATAAACACATCTCTACTTTTCACCATTGGCGGTGATCCCCAAGAAAGTAGATGGCAAATTCCATCTCATCCAGAATCTGTCATTCCCTCCAGGGGCATCTGTCAATGACCAGTTGCCCCCAGAGGAGTGCTCCGTTCAGTATGCTTCCTTTGATTTGGCAGTGGCACTACTCAGATTATGTGGCACAGGTGCACTAATGGCAAAATCGGACATAGTATCAGCCTTTAGATTACTTCCAGTCCATCCAAAGAGCTTCCCATTATTGGGTTTTACGTTCAGGAAGCAATATTACTTTGATAAACGTATGCCTATGGGATGCTCAGTCTCATGCACATATTTTGAGCTATTCCTGCATTGGGTGACGACACAGAAGGCAGCCTCAAACATCATTCATTCTTTAGATGACTTTCTGTTCTTTGGTCCAAGAGACTCAGACGCCTGCGCACATTTGCTGCGTAATTTCCAACCGTCACTGAGGATCTCGGAGCTCATTTGGCACACAACAAAATAGAGGGTCTGACAATCATTTCCTTCCTCAGCATTGAACTAGATTCAACCAAAATGGTTGCTAGGCTGCCAAGGGAGAAAGTGAAAAAATTGCACACAATGATCCAGCAGGCGGTGAAGGCAAAAAAGATAACATTACAAGCTGCACAGTCCATCCTGGAAACCTTGAATTTTGCATGTTGGATAATTCCCATGGGGCGAGATTTTATGAGAAGGCTGGCAGCAGCCACCATTGGTTTACAGCAATCGCATCACTTCTTAAGTGTGTCAGGGGCCATACGCGCTGATTTCACTGTCTGGGGTTCATTTCTGGAAAAATTCAATGGAGTATTCATTCTGCAAGGACCCCCGCTCTCTAGCAAAGATTTGGACATCCACACAGATGCGTCAGGGAGTTGGGGTTTTGGCGCATTCTGCCAAGGTGCTTGTTTCACTGAGCCGTGGCCAGCAGAGTGGGTCGACTTTGGACTCACAAAGAACATAATATTTCTGGAACTTTTCCCTATATGGGTAGCCCTAGTATTAAGGAGCAACAGACTCAAAAACAAGCACATAATATTCTGGTGCAACAGCCAAGAAGTGGTTCAGGTATTGAATTCGCAATTAGCCAAATGCTAGGTTATTGATTTCCTTAGGGAAATAGTATTAACAGCATTATGCAGCAATACGACGGTAAGAGCTAGGCATGTTCCGGGGGTAAATAACGGTATTACTGATTCCCTATCTCATGCTAAGTGGGATTTGTTTCACAAGCAGGTACCCATGGCGCATGAAGTCGGGACACCCATGCCAACATACCTATGGAAGATTGGTCTGCAGCCACCTTCAAACTAGTCCGGAGAATCGTCACCCCCAACTACATGGTTGGCATACTGCCGAAGCTACAACCACTTGACGGAATTCCTAAAGAAACATGGGTGGAGTCAAGGCCCAGTTGCAGATAATCTGATCATAAAATTTGTTTCTAGCGCAAAAGAAAATGGGGCATCCAGAAACTCCATAGTCAGACACTTGGCAGACTTGACTCTTCCTGAAGGTGCGTGGTTGGGGATACTCCACCAAGTCCTTCTTACTGAAGAAGATGTTGGCAGGATGGTCAAAGAAAGTGGAGCCAATCTTCGACAGACGACATCCCATCACCCACAACCTACTGGGGACCCTTTGGGGGCTCCTAGCATCAATTTGTTCATCCAAATTTGAAACAGACTTATTTCGGCTCACATTTTCACTTGAATTCTTTGGAGCGTTATGGGTGAGCAAGTTGGTCGCTGCCAACAAAAATGACCCAGGCAACAGTGAAGTACTTCTAAGGAATGTGTTGTGGATCCCTGAAATGCTAACTATAATGATACACAAGTCAAAAACAGACTGGGCTGGAAAAGGGGCCACTAAAGCGGATTGTGGTCCACTAAAGCGGATTGAGGCATGCAACACCTGCCCGATCCGTAATACAAAGAAATTCCTAGTGGTCCAACCAAGCAGGGGAGTGCACCTGAGTGCACGCGGACAGGGCCCCACTAACCAGATATCAATTCACCACAGTGCTGAAAACAACAGTGGAAAAAATGGGTCTGGACACTAAAAAATTCACCACGCATTTCTTCAGAATTGGTGCGCCGCACAAGCCGGACTTCAAACAGCCATGATATAGAGAATCCGACGATGGCGGTCAGTGACTATAAATTCGTATGTACGATTGGACAGAACGAGCACCACTAACCACAAATCTTAATTATATTTTGCAGATCTGACTCAGGTACAACATACAGCTTTGATTATTGGTCACTCGTATGTACATTGAGCAGCTAGGAGAGCATAGAAATGGCTGAATGGACCACATTTAGGACTGGCACCTCACGGGTGGGTCGTCACATGGATGGGAAAGCCAGGCATGCGCTGGGACCAGTTATTGCCCCTTCTACGGTGCCTAAAGGAGTCAAGGGCTGCTCCAGATGTCATAATAATACATCTAGTGGGCAATGACCTGTGCTCATCATCATGCAAGCAATTGTTAAAGAGGGCAAGCTATTCGCCTGGTACCCGAATGCTGCCCTCTTCTGGTTGGACATTATCCCATGGCCAAAGTGGAAAGACTCCAGACTATGGTGAAGGGGTCATAAGACAGTCAATCGTCAAATCAGTGTGTGGATACAAAAACTCGGCGGTCGCCAGATAAGGCACCAATGGGCGGATGATCTATGCCACGGTCTGTTTAGACCGGGTAGAGTACACCTGTCAGACATTGGCTATGACATCTTTAACAATGCTTTCCAGGATGCCTTGGAAGACTGGATATACGAAAAAGGTGATGGGCCGCACCTGGTTTGTTAGTGGGGGGACATGAGGCAAGGGTCCACCCTACCTCATGTCTACCCGGGCTGGTGTGACATGTTGCATGTTGCGCCGGTGGCATCAAGGGACTGAATGGCAACTGATCAGTGCCTTGCTCAGCGGAAAGAGGGGGCGCGATATTCGCCGATGGTCGGGGCCCCCTTGCTTGGGGACAAAGTGGGGGACCCATGGTTCAAGGCTGCCCTGCTTGGTCTTCACGGTGGGCAGCAGCGGTGATGGTTCGTTTCATAATAGTGAGCAACACACCAGCTCGGGAGACAATTGTTCAAGGTTTTTTGCAATTATTGTGTTGAATAGAGCTGCAGCCATGTTATCCCAATAACTGTCTTAGTGTTCTGCTGTTAAAGGAATGTGATGTACATGCATAAGTTTGATGGAGCGAGTGAATGAGGCCTCGGTGGAGGGGACGCTGGCGAGATGATGTTACAGTGGCTGCTGCTAGCGTTAATTTTAATTTGTATATACCGCTAATTCATGTTACTTACTTGCTCAATGTAGTGTACAGTATACATGAACCCATTCGACTGGTGAACAATATTTTATAAAGAAATTACAATACACAGAAAAACAACATCCAGACAAACACATAGGAAATTCATCCATTCTCTAGCTACCCAATCAAAGAAATCAGATTTGTCTGATACACTCTCCCTCAGTTTTTAATGATAATTTCCTGTCTGAATTGGCATTGCTGAACTGTTCCAAAAAAAATGAAATAACAAAACTCTGATACCTCCGTGGCCTTGCCAGTATGTTTGTGACTCCTTGAGATCCTTGGTTAGTCCATGGGCAATAACCATTTCTTAACTTTCGTCTTCAAAACATCAAGTAATTTGACTCCATTCTTATGTTTTTTGCCATATAGAAAAAATTTCAGCGAGTTGTAGGATCCAAGCCAGTATTGATTTAGAAGAGGGAGATTGTGACAGACAAATGGATCCGTTTCTTTGCTTGGCTAACTAGAGAATTGGATTGGAGGCAGTGCTGGATGTGGTTTATTTGTATTTCAGCAAATCTTTCAATACTCCCATAAGTGGCTCATAAATAAACTGAGGAAGCTTGGGGCGGGGGGTTGGGCCAGAAAGTGGTGGACTAGATTAGAAACTAGTTGAGTAATTGGTAGAAGTTAGCAGTAAATGGAATTCACTCTAAATGAGGAAAGGAATGTGATCAGCGGAGCTGGGGTTTGCCCTGTTCCATATCTTTGCAGAGGGGTTAGGAGGCAAATTGTGTGTTTTTGCAGCTGACATAATGGACACGTCTGAGAGAGTAGATGGTATGAAAAGTGATTTAAGAAAGCTGGAAGGGTGGGTGGACTGCTTGGCACTTATTTCAATATAAAACAAAATGCAGAGTTATGCATTTTGGGCACAGAATTCAAAGGAAGTGGTGAGACACCAATGTCCACCAAGCAGGAATAAAACCTAGCGTTGATTTATATCAAATGATTTCAAGGTAGCAAAGCAGTGCAACAAGGCAATGGTCATAGCTGGAGGGATGCTAGGGTGTATAAGTGTGATGCAAGGAAAATACTTTCTTTTTTTGTTAGTTTGTTTTGGTTTTTATCACTGATATTTCCATCATTTTGTTTTCTATTTATTTTTGTTTCATCCATTTCATTTCATTTCTGCTTTGTTTCAGTCATTTCACTTCCTTACTGCTGATCTCTTGCATCGCAAGTGGCTCCTGCCACTGCAGTCCATTTTCCTCTCTTTGGCAGCTGGTCAGCTGCCCTGTACCGGTACTGCCAGCATATTTTAAAACTGATATCCTGACTGCTGATCTTGCAATGCACAAGATCAGAAGTAAGGAAGTGCCAACCCATGAATTTTAAAACTGCCTGTAGTTCCAGCATGGAAAAGTTCTGCATCTGCACCACCAATGGCATGAAAAATATCTGCAGCCCCACCAGCTAACTGGACATATGGGTACGATCAGGATCAATGGGGCAAGCAAACACCCCATGCTCCCTTGCATCCTATGCTGACAGGGGAATGTAACAGTCTTTCAAAGCTCTAAGTTGCAGAGGTCTTCTGGCTGATAAGGTCAAGTAGAGATTAAAAAAAATAATCCACACAGTGCACCAGGTGGGATTCTTAAAAAGTAAATCCTTTTTACTAAGAAATTTGAAACAACAAAACCAGTTGGCAAATGGTACACTTGAGTTAAGTGAAAATCATATAAAAATCATCAGAAATGTTTTACATAGTCTATAAAAATAACAGTTAATAGTACGATCATAGAATCTGCAGCTCAAAGGAAATTCTTCCCTGAACAAGGTATTCTGTTAGAGATACTGCCACCATGGGACTTTCTCTCCATTACCACCCATCTGTAGAATACATACACTAAGTTTCTCCTGATAACTTTCAGGACCCTGGGAGGCTTCCACTCCTGGGTGCTCGAGAGCCTCCTTTGAGCCTCAGCACAGTCATAGGACAAGATAGGAGAGAAGAACATGAGCCAAAGCGGGCTCATGAGCTTTATGGAACTCATTTCTACTAGTATACGCAGTGCTGTAAAAACATACAAAAAGACAGTGCTTACTCAGTAGAGCTTACAATCTAATAAGACAAACATACAGGATAAGAGACTTTGGATATTTCATAAAGCAAGGCAATGGATCCCTCCTAGCAAGGAGTGTCATGGCACACTATACCTCCTACATCCAACATCTATAAAGACTCTGATGTATATAGCAGGGGACACTTTGGTTACACCCTTTCAAACCAACAATATTTTTGTTTGTTTTTGTGTCATTTTGGATGGGAAGATACAAAATGAAATAAAAAAATTATTATTGGTATTATCCATGTTATTTTAAATGAGTGCACATCCCTTTGGTGAATAAATCAAGGGCATAGCCAGAACTGAATTTTTTTGGGAAGCCTGAGTTAATGGTGGGGACTGTGGCCAGTTCCCTACTCCACTCCACTATACCCTGTTTCCTTACCTTATCCTATATGGGTCTTTACGGCTGTGTCTACAAAACCCTTTCAATGTCTGGCAACAAACTCTATCTCTTGTCTTTTCACTCTCTGCCAGCTTTGTCTCTGTTCTCACTCTTCCTCTCTGTTTAAGGCAGCTACTCTATACAAGGATTAATCTCTCAGGCTGCTGAGGAGCAATTATGCAAATAGGCTTCCACTGAGCCCAGGCATTCCTGAAGATTTAAGGGACTGTGGGGATGGGAGATAAATAATTTCTTGCTAATAGTCAACTGGAAGACCTTGAAGGCCTCAAACTTTTACATGTCCAGCCCAAGGGCAGTGGTGTTTTCCCTTCAAGTTACCGTCCTTAAAAGCCACATGGGACCATAGCCTAACACTGATTCCAATGCCTCTAGGATCTCTAACTCTTGCAAATTTAAGGGACTGAGTCAGATAGAGCATGACCCTGCTGCTAGGGGTGGTGGCCCAAGCCTAAAATGAGGGGGCCCAGGTCTGCATGCCGGCTTCTGGCTATGTTACTAGAATAAGGAGAGGCATAACTAGTAGAAAAAGAAAGTGATTATGCCATTGTACAGATCATTAGTGAGGCCTCACCCAAAGTATTGTGCTCAGGTCTGGAATTCTCATCTCTGAAAGGATCTAGGCAGAGTGGAGATGATTCGGAGAAGAACCAAAATGGTGCAGTGCCTACAACAGAAACTCTATGATAGGGGTGTTCGAACTGGTCCTTAGAGCCCTCCCCCCCCCCCCCAACCAGTCAGATTTTTCGAATATCTCTAATGAATATGCATGAGATTTATTTGCATGCACTAACCCCTACATATGTGTAGGAAGCTACTATAAAGCAGATTCCTACCCGTGAGCTTATAATGTGTTGAGGGTTACAATATAGACCGAGCTGCATCTGGATCTGAGTGATGTTTTTTGGACCTTTCAAAAAGGGGTTTTCAACCCTGCAGAGTCTGCAAGCCGCCAAAGCAAGGTGAAGGAATATAAAAATCCGGCCGGATTTACGCGCGCAGGGCCCTTGCGCGCCAGCGCGCCTATTTTGCATAGGCCGCCGGCGCGCGCACAGCCCCGGAACACATGTAAGTCCCGGGGCTTTGTAAAAGGGGTGTCGGGGGCGTGCACGAAGTGATGCGGCGTTTTGGGGGCGTTTCACGGGCGTGGTTTCGGCCCGGGGGTGTTCCGGGGGTGTGGCCATGGCCTCCAGACCAGCCCCCGGGACTGGAACATGGAGCGGGGCTGCCGGCCGGCGCGCGCAAAGTTACGCCTGCTTTCAGCAGGCGTAACTTTGCCGACAAAGGTAGAAGGGGGTTTAGATAGGGCCGGGGGGGTGGGTTAGGTAGGGGAAGGGAGGGGAAGGTGGGGGGAGGGCGAAGGAAAGTTCCCTCCGAGGCCGCTCCGAAATCGGAGCGGCCTCGGAGGGAACAGGCAGCGCGCGCTGGGCTCGGCGCGCGCAGGTTCCACAAATGTGCACCCCCTTGTGCGCGCCGACCCCGGATTTTTAAGGTAAAAAAAAAAAGTTGCAATTTGACTGGCTCTGTCTGTGTGTGGAGGGCGAGGATGGCCAGGAGTTGGAACTAGAAGCCAGGAAGAGAGGAGTGAATCTGGTACCTCTGCAATCAGTTATTCTCCTGAAGAACTAATTGTCAAGAGAGAGAGGCAGAAGTCTGCGCTCTGAGGAAATAGAGAGATAGACAGCTGTTCTTGCTTCATAGCTGAGCTACATGTAAAATCCCAACAGAGTAGCCAGGAGCTGAGAGACTGAGAGATTTCCTTTCCATAGATATTCAGGCCCAGGAGCTGGATCACCTTCCTAGGATCCTAAGAGACTGAGTTAAATAATCTAAATTTTGAACAGAGAGTATCTTAGCAGAGGATGGAAAACGTTTATTTCCTTGCCTTTTGGCACAAACTCAGTTTCTCATCTTAACTGGTTCAGCCTTTCAGCCAAAGTTAAACATAAACCCTTGCTGGCAGATACAGCCACACAAGATAGGTCTGGGAAAGAAAAGCTGAAGGACAGTGGTCTTTCTGAAACCAGGCCAGATTTCTGTTTAGTAAACCATTTGGGGAAGCTTCCCGGGAGAGAGAGAGACCTTTCACACACTGCAGTGTTCATCTATTTAGTTTGTCATCTAGCCAGCTCCACCATCAAGCGGGACCTCTTCATTTTCTTGATTGTTTTTTTTTCCACACAGTTTTGTGTTTGGGACAGGGTGCACCCTTTACAAACTGGTGACATTGGGGTGGATCTGTTTCTCCCCCCCCCCCCTCCTTTTTTTGAATACTCAGTGATAAAGACACATTTTGAAAGTTGTATATCTCACTGCCTCCCCCCACATCTTTCTCTATTAGCATTCCCTATGTTTTTTTTTACTATACGTATGTTGGTTGCCCTGTCTAACAGGCCATACTCAGTGTTATTTTTGCATATTTTGATTTAAAATAAGAAAACTGCACGTTTATATTATACTTCATTATTGTACTTTTCCCATGTAATGTTCTGGCTGGATTTACTGTCTACTTACACAATACTAGTAAAAAGGTTAATTACTGTTTTTTTCTGGTGTGATGACTTTATATGGTCTGTGGTGTCACAAATGAAAGGTTGCTTGGGAAGGACAAAGAGTTGTGGTATCAGGGTGACCGGGACCCTGACTTTTCCCCTACTCAGGCTATGAACCTGAAGATAAATCATATTAGTAAATATAATTTCTCATGTGGTACTCCCCATCCCAAGCATAGGGGTAATTCATAATCCGGACCAAAGGGGGAGGGTGGGGGCACATAGGCAAATATTTCTCTTGCATATTCATTAGGGATATCCTGAAATCTGAGCTGGCTGGGAGGGTGGTTCCCCTGCTCTATAAGATGAGACTTAGAGAGGTAAACAAGTGTGCCCTAGAGGAGAGGACAAACAGGAGAGATATGAAGAAGATATTCAAATATCTAAAAAAATATTAATAATGCACAAGAAGCAAACCTGTTTTAGTGGAAAGAAGGTACTAGAAAAAAGGGTCGTGACATGAGGATCTAGGAGGTAGACTGAGAAGTAAAGTCAGGAATTATTTTTTCATAGAAAGGGTGCTAAATATAGTGTGGCCGAGTCCTCTAACTTGGGTCCTTGTCTCATAAGCTTATCTTATGCTGGGACTATATAGTTAATCCAGGGACTTTAGATACAAGCTGACCTGGGAACAACTGCAATCCAGAGTTTAGCAGAGGATCTGCTGGACACTGCTTCCTTTCCCCATTGTGAACAGAGATAGATAGAAAAAAACCCCTGTTTCTATTAAAACTCATCAGAGGACTTGTGCTGCTGCAAAAGCCAACAGCTAAGGAATAGCCACTATGAGAGAGAGAAATTCCCTCCCTAATGATGACATAGTGGAGCTGAAACAGAAGATAAGGAAGCACAATGAATTGTGAGACCTTCTCCATATAAGGGAAAAAAAGGTGCTTTTTCTCTGTCTCCCTGGCTGGGTGGAAGAGGCATGAGCAATCCTGAGAGAGATGGAAAGAAGTAGAGAATACTTTCTACCTGCAGCTACCAGAAAACAGATGAATCTCAGCTTGAAAGGATCCAAGCAGCTGGGATATATTGGCCTCCCATCAAGAGAAGGGTCGTGTATCTAGATGGAGACGGCCTACAGTGACATTTCCTTTTCGGGCCTGATTGTTGTGATCTCCAGGCAAATGAACTTGAGATAAGTATACATACAGTTTATAGAGATTCCTTCAGGAAGATACGAAGGGAGATTTTTCCTTATTCCCATTTTCTCTGGATGGCTGAAGCAGCTCAGCCTATTAGACTTATGATTGAGTTGCAGCAGCTAAATAATTCTCCTGTGTAGGGCTGGACAGAGTAAACCCCTTGTTGCTTGGGACTGATGGAGAAATTGTGCTCAATCCTGCCCCCAAGAGAGGGAAGTGGAGATTTTGGAGCCAGTCCAGGCAGAGGGCCATTTCTCACCTCAATTCACTGGAAGAATTTTTTTTTTTTTTTATATACCAACATTCAATCTCAATCACACTGGTTTACATTCAGGTACTGTAGGTATTTCTCTATCCCCAGAGGGCTTACAACGTTTTTGTACCTGAGGCAATGGAGGGTAAAGTGACTTGCCCAAGGTGCAACAGCAGGACTTGAACTCTGATCTCCTGGTTCATAGTCCACTGCTCTAACCACTAGGCTATTCCTCCTCCCTTAAGTACATAAGAAATTGCCATACTGGGTCAGTTCAAGGATTCATCAAGCACAGCATCCTGTTTCCAACAGTGGCCAATCCAGGCTACAAGTACCCAAACACTAAGTAGATCCCATGCTACTGATGCCAGTAATAGCAGTGGCTATTCTCTAAGCTTGATTAATAGAAGTTAATGGACTTCTCCAAGAACTTATCCAAACCTTTTTTAAACCCCTCTATACTACCTGCACTAACTACATCCTCTGGCAACAAATTGTATATTGAGTGAAAAAGAATTTTCTCTGATTAGTTTTAAACGTGCTACTTGCTAACCTCATGGAGTGCCCCCTAGTCCTTCTATTATCTGAAAGAGTAAATAACGGATTCACATTTACCTATTCTAGACCTCTCATGATTTTAAAGACCTCTATCATATCCCCCCTCAGCTGTCTCTTCTCCAAGCTGAACAGCCCTAAACTCTTTAGCCTTTCCTCTTAGGGGAGCTATCCAATTCCCTTTATCACCCTTCTCTATACCTTCTCCATCGCAACTATATCTTTTTTGAGATGCGGCGACCAGAGTTGTACACAGTACTCAAGGTGCAGTCTCACCATGGAGTGATACAGAGGCATTATGATGTTTTCCGTTTTACTCACCATTCTCTTCCTTATAATTCCTAACATTCTGTTTGCTTTTTTGACTGCTGCAGCACACTGAGCTGACAATTTCAATGTATTATCCACTATGACGCCTAGATCTTTTTCCTGGGTGGTAGCTCCTACAGCATAGATTATTTTTCCCTATATTCATCATCTTGCACTAATCCACATTAAATTTCATCTGATATTTGGATGCCCAATGTTCTAGTCTCGCAAGGTCCTCCTACAATTTATCACAATCTGCTTGTGATTTAATTACTCTGAATAATTTTGTATCATCCGCAAATTTGATAACCTCACTCGTCGTATTCCTTTCCAGATCATTTATAAATATATTGAAAGCCAGTCCAAATACAGATCCCTGAGGCACTCAACTGTTTACCCTTTTCCACTGAGAAAATTGACCATTTAATCCTACTCTCTGTTTCCTGTCTTTCAACCAGTTTGTAATCCACAAAAGGACACCGCCTCCTATCCCATTACTTTTTAGTTTCCTTAGAAGCCTCTCATGAGGGACTTTGTCAAACACCTTCTGAAAATCCAAATACACGACATCTGGCTCACCTTTATCCACGTGTTTATTAACCCCTTCAAAAAATGAAGGGGATTTGTGAGGCAAGGCTTGCCTTGGGTAAATCCATGTTGATTGTGTTCCATTAAACCATGTCTTTCTATATGCTCTGTGATTTTGATGTTTAGAATAGTTTCCACTATTTTTCCTTTCACTGAAGTCAGGCTCACTGGTCTATAGTTTCCTGGTTTGTCTCTGGATCCCTTCTTAAATACTATGGTTACATTGGCCACCCTCCAGTCTTCAGGTACAATTTGATGATTTTAATGATAGGTTACAAATTTTAACTAATAGTTTTGAAATTTCATTTTTGAGCTCCTTCAGAACCCTGGGTTGCATATCATCTGGTCCAGGTGATTTGCTACTCTTTAGCTTGTCAATCTGGCCTACTACATCTTCCAGGTTCACAGTGATTTGGTTCAGTTCATCTGAAGTTATTTCTATATATATTATATGAAATCTTCATGGGCCCCAACAGATGCTATGCATACCCATTGTTAGCTCCTCGACATGGGATGTGGACCCTTGGCCTGAGTTGGGATTGACGCAACTTGGGAGGATGACCTACCGCAGGTTCCCAACATCGGGAGGCGAGGCCGACAGAAGGCAGGGGCTGGCTGGAACTTCGCCACTACCAACCCCATTCCCCGCAGGTTGAGCCCTTGTGTGCCGGGGCCGGCTGGACTTAGGTGGGCCCCTGCATCAAAGCTCCAAGGACCTATCAGGAGTGAGATCCAAGCAGCAGTAGTAGCCAGACAGAAGTAGATCCGATCCGAAGTCCTGGGCAGGCGGCAAATGAACAGCATGAGGTCCGATCTGAAGTCCTGGGCAGGCGGCAAGTAAACAGAGTGATGTCCAATCCGAAGTCCTGGGCAGGAGGCAAGTAAACAGAGTGAGGTCTGATCTGAAGTCTGAAGCCAGGGGGGTCTGTCCGAGGGCAGAAGGAACAGGAAGCTGGGATGGAACCGAAGGGCTGGAGCGGGTAGTGGAAGGCAGGAGCAGGTGCTGGAAGGCTGGAGATGGAACTGGAAGGCAAGAGCAAGCACTGAAAGGTGAAATGCAGGATCCAATGAGGAACACAGCAAGAATGGAACTCGTTGCCAAGTCATGGAGGTGCCAAGGGAGCAGGCCTAAATAGACCAGGGCTGATGATGTCATCTGGCTGAGCCCCTGGAAGTTCCTGCTGCTGGCCCTTTAAGATGCGGCTGCGTAAGGGAAGAGCCCAGCCGGTTGAGAAGCTGGCAGCGTCCAGCACGCCGGGGGAGGTCCAGGGCGGAAGAAAAGGAGGGCCGAGTGTCAGCAGCACGTTGGGGATGGCCCGGGAACCGGCGGGCCAGCAGAATGGCGTTGATGGACGCATGGGGCTGGCCGGTGAGTGCAACACCCATAGACTTTGTCTGGGGAATTATTTTCTGAGTACTCAGGGGGGACTGGTTTAAGGAAATAGTCTGCAGGTTATAATTATTATTGAAGTTGTCTATGTATAAAATTGCTGGTAAGGTTCTTGTTTCTGCTAAAGAGTGTGTTGCCTGTTATATTATTACTCATACCACAAATTGCCATATATTTGCATTACAGTGCTGCTAGATACCTATTATATCATAGTGTTTAACCATATTTGCTGTTTATTCCATCACCTGTTTTCCTGTTTTGCCCTCTATTTTATATTTATTTATTTTTATTTAAAAACTTTTCTATACCGTCGTTTAGTAGTGCACCATCACAATGGTTTACATTTAGGCACGAAATAGGTTTTATAGTTTTCTAAGTTATCCAAGCAGTGCCAATATTTTACGGTTACATTGTTCAATAATATACTCTAATTGAAAAGTGGGTTGGAGATGCTATTTACGATTGCCGTGCTAATCGTATATGTGCATACTGTTTTTAAATTAATATTTAATTATGAGTAAAATAACAAAAATAATAAAATAATAAGTAAGTAAATAAGTAAAGATTTATTCACTGTTTTATGTTTATGGTGATTGCATAATTTGCCTTGATGATTTTCCAATGGGGATCTGCCCCATGCGTAAGGGTGAGAGGGTGACAGTACATTTTGAGGACACGGGACTCATCTTCCAGTCACTACAGTAACCTGCAAAGTCCTCACCTCATCCATGTGCACCCACTAGTATAGGTGGGGAGGGGGATCTTCTGTGCAGCCCCCTCTTCCTTGGTAGCACTATAACCTGAGAGAGGTGTTGCAATACAATGCCCTCTTGGGGTGCGTGGTGAAGACAAAAACAGTCACGGAGTTTAGCAAGACCTGGGATTGGCACAGTAGAAGAATTCTCATTTGCTAAACATAAAAAGATAGGATAAAGCTAGATCTAACCCAGGTCTGCCACATCAAAATCACCATCACCTAATGCTCAGATTCAGATCAGCTCCCAGGCTTTGCTCTCAGCACTTGTGGCAGCAAGAAACACTAATAGTGACTCTAAATGTCCAGGAACTCCTTTCTGGGAACATGGGCAATCGTGCCTAGCTCTCCTACGTAGCCACAGCATGAGCCCTGGAGAGAGAATTAAGGGGAGCATTGAGGGCACGGGTAGCTGGGCTCCAGTTTGTTCAAGACTCAGGACACACACTGCACACAGAACCTCCACCTGAGCTTCCTCTTTCCAGCCTTTGTCTTATCTCAGGCTGAGGGAGATGGAGAGAGCATGCACTGAGCACTGGATGTACCTCGCTGAGTGCTGGGAGCAGAAACAGTGGAAGACTTCTGGCAGTTACATGTAGTGGCCTAAGGTACTGTAACTAGCCAAACCCAGCTGCTCGCACCCCTCTGACTTCTATTTTCTCCTGCACTTTATGCAGAGAGAGCTGGTTCAATGTGAAGGTTCATGAGCATCTCCTTCCCCTCTCTCCCTTTGTAAATAAATAAATAAATACATTTGGAAGAGAAACTAATGGGGCTTTCAGAGCTTTCCTAGCTCTGCTGTTGACATACAAGTCCTCTCCGTGTCCATATTGTTTACTCTCTGGAGTTTGATGTGCCACACATCTTTGTTAATGTAGATATGCCTTGGGTTAGAAAAGTTTGGGAAGCACACTCACCTTACCATATGTGTTCAAGTGTTTAAAACGTCATACTCCACTGTTACAACAATGGGCGTTGAGGATGCCAAAATGAATGTTAACATGGTTAACATGAAATGTTGGAAGTCCTGGCAGTAATGCGGGCAACTACTAGGCCAGGTTTGCCTGGCAGGATGCAATGGTAGAATCAACTAGCAACTGAATCTGTCTAGCAGGCCGCAAGTTCTGCAATAACTAAAAGCAATAACAGAAACAGGGGTGCTCGCATAGTCACATCTGTCTGGCAAGCTGCTCAGAGTTCTAGAAGGCTCCCTAGTAATGGTAGCTATTTACATGAGGCTGTGATAATAAAATGAAACTAGCACTTGGGTCTGTCTGGGAGGCTAGAAATACAGAAGCAAATAGAAGACCTAGCAGAAAGGCAGGAGCCCCTGGAGTCTGGTCTGTCTGGCAGGCTCTGCAAGGGATTTAGAAGACTGGATGATTGGGCAGCAACCCATGCCAGCATTTCTAACTGTTCAGATTTTTACAGAGCTTTGTGATTAGACATGAGAAAGGTGGGGGTGCTGGAGGGAACTAAGTGAGGATCTTGAATATTAATCTGCCCAGGATGATGAAGTACAAATAAGGTAGACAAAAAAGACTGTCCTAGATAAGCAGAGGTCTTTTACAGGTGGTCACACTCAGTGACTGGCAGCAAAGATATATATTTAGCAATATTGCCAGAATAACTGGGAAGCCTAGGTAAACCAGACAGTCTTTTTCTACCATCATTTACTATGCTGCTGTGCTAGGAAGAGATCAGTGGATGATCAGATTCAGGAGTATGTAGGTGTGAAGGGGTATACACAAGAGAGCCCCAGAATGCTATAAAGGACCAGATCCAGAGATCTGGCCCGGTCCACCGTAAACCTCATGTAACAGGGAATCCTGGTCCAGATGGAGGCCAATGGGAAGGGGAGTATCTAACCAGGCCAGGAAGGAACAGGAGGCCCACGGTAGAGAAGGAAGCCTAGCGAAAGAACACATTACTGAACTGTAAGTTGTGATACTATTTTTGTGTTGCTGAACTGCAGAGAATAGTAGAACGGTTTTTTGCTTATTTTTGGTTACTGATAAAAGAGTTTATGCAAAGATTTCTACTAGAGTCCAGCCTACATCTGTCCTCTGGTTACCCTGAGACGGCTCATGGTGCCACAGTAGGCTTTTGCTGTATTTGTATAGATCAGTGCCATGGTCTAAAGGGAATGCTGGCTGAAAATTTGCCATTGTGTACTCGATCTAAAGGAAGCCTTCTTTCTATTTTGCTAGCAAAAAATAAAAACTTTTCCTTTTTCGGACCAAGTGCCTGGAGTCTTCTGTTTGTGCCTGCAATCTGTACCCTATTACAATAGCAATTACAATTCATAAACAGTAGTTTGAAAAAGAGAAATGGAGAATATGTCAGCAAATAAGGACTACTTGGTCCACTCGGTGTGCCCATTGTTTCTTGCCTATTGAGCTGCCATGGACCTGACTCTTTCCTGCTTTGACGTGTCACTAAGTTGTGTTTGCATCTGTCCTATGAATGTTTGAATTCTGACAGTTTTGGCTCCTACAACCTCTGCTGGCAGTCTGTTCCAAGTGTTTACCACCCTCTCAGTATTTTCTTTCGCTCCTTTTCAGCTCCTTTCTTTCCTTTCTCTCCCCCTGTCTCTGAGCTTCTTGTTCTATAGAAAACACTGTCTTCTGACTCCTTGTTGAAGCTCGCTAGATGTGTGACAGAATTCTTATTGGGTGTTCTGGAAGGCAAATAATAGTGTTTCCTGGCTTATTTATCCAGATTTTCTTTCATTATATTTCAGCATTATGGAACTTTACTGGCACGAAGGACCATCATCTCTCACTTCAGATTGGGGATGTGGTTCACATCCTGCAGATGTGTGAAGGTAAAGAGACCTTTGCTTATTTCTTATACAGTAAAACATCCTTGAGGACAATATTCAATGCCACGTAGCCATATAAGTTCAGACTTCTCTAGCTAAGTGATGCTGTTTCAATTTTTTGGCCATGTTCAGTGGCCACCACTTAGATAACTTTTTATCCAGCTAAATGGGGAGCAGGATAGGTGCATTCTGGGGCGGAGCTATTTATCTGGCTAACTTAGCCGGATAAGTTAGATCTGCTAATGAGCAGCCCTAAAGTTACCTGGATAAAATTATCCAGCTCACTATTACAGTGTTTCCAGGTAACTATTAAAGTGCTTCCCAGCCTGCTCCTGGAGGCACACCTAACCAGTTGGGTTTTCAGGATATCTATAATAATTAGAGATGTGCAATGGTAAAACGATTTGGTTTGGGCTTCATTTTCGGCCCGCTGCGGGAAATTTCGTTTTTCCTGCAGTTTGGGCTTTTTTTGGGGGGGGGGACCCCGATTTTCGGGTTAGTGCACACTAACTCCCATTAGTGCGTGCTAACTCCCGTTAATGCGCGCTAACATTTTAAAGTTAGCGTGCACTAAACTCCCATTAGTGTGCGCTAATCCGAAAACTGAATTTTTTCGAAATTTAGGAAAAAATTGCTTTTGTTTTTCGGTTCTCCCGAACCAGGACGAATTAGTCAATTTCGTTGAAAATGTCTAATTCTTGAAAAACGAATGCACATCCCTAATAATAATATGCATAAGACAGATTTCCATATATTGGAGACTCAGGGCATGAAAATCTTTATCATGCATATTCATTGTGGAAATCCTGAATACCAGACTGGCTAAGTGTACAGCAAGGTGAGGGTTGGGAAACACTCAACTATTAGATAGTCAGGTATATTCGGCAGCGTGGCCACACCACTGAAAATCCCAGACAAGTTAGTTAGAACGTTTGTCTGGCTAACTTGCTCAGCTGGATTGCGGCTGACTATGGACCTACCTTACTACTAAAGTTTCTAAAAAAAATTTCTCCCCAGTTTGAAAAATGTGTTTCTCTTCTGTTTTTGGTTTTATTGTGAAGGAGTGGAAATAAAGGTTAACAAATAAAAATATAATATAAGATGATAACATTTTTCTTGGACTAACTTAATACATTTGTTGACTGGCTTTGGGGGATTAATACTCTCTTCTTCAGGCCCAAAATGGTCCATTTTGAAGCTAAGGAACAGTGTTAACTCTTAAAAGCTAGTCAAGGAATGTATTAAATTAGTCCAATAAAAAGGTATCACCTTATATAATTTTTTTTTCTTTGCTAACCTTTATTTAGATCCATTCAAGTGGATTAACATGGCAACCACATTACTATTGTCATGATGGAATTATTGTTGGAAGACTTTGTCTTATTCCACCATTATCTGAGTAAATCAATATTTTACATTGTTGTTCATTAGTCTGTGCCAATCTCAGCACAAGTAAACTGCAAAGCAGTGACATCAAGGAGGAGACTCTTAAAGACTAAAGACATCTATATGGTGCATAGTAAAAAGTGTTGTCTGCTCTGGGTTTCAGAAATACATATACATGTTTTGTTTTTTTGTTTTGTTTTAATTATAATGGTTTTGAAAAAAAATGAAGGGAGAATCAAGAAGGGGGTCCAATGTTCTCTGTATTGATGTGTTTGCTCATAGCCACCTAGTACATAAAATGCCAAAAAGTATAATAGCTGTTGCGCTTCCCGGCTGCGGCCGCTCTGCGGCCGGTCCTGCTCACCTCTCCCGTCCGTCTACCAGCTCCGGGCTCGCTCCCTCTGCCGCTGCAGCAAGTTCGCAGTGTCCCCGGCTCCCCTGCTCACCGTCTCCGATGCCGGCCTCACAGTGGAGCTCCCGCAGATTCTCCTTGTCCTCCTGCTCCTCGTCCCCGCCCCTAGGGGCGCACATGGCCTACGTTGTCGTACTTAAAGTCACCAGCGCGGGAAACTCTAACCCGGCGCCCTAAGATGACATCACAACTACCTTGCATAAAAGGCCAGGCCTGTTCCCCTGAACGGTGCCTTGGCAATCGGGTCATACACTCCAGTGTCTCTAGTTTGCCTTTCTGCATTCCAGTGTATTTGCTTCTGTGTCTCCTGTTCCAGCGTCTCCTGTTCCAGCATCTCCTGTTCCTTCATCTCTCCATTACTGGTAGTAACCTTCGGACTGATCTCATGGTACTGAACTTTGCCTGTTCTCTGACTACTCTTGATTGCTGCCTGACATAACCTCTGCCTGAACTCCAACTACTTTTGATCGCCGCCTGGAACTTGACATTTGCCTGTACCCTGACTACTCTTGATCACTGCCTGGAACTTGACCGCTGCTGACCTGACTACTCTTGATCGCCGCCTGGAACCTGACCTTTGCCTGACCTGACTATGCCCAGATTGAGCACCGTTACCGACCCTATTCTGAACTGATACTCTGGTCTTGATCCTCACTATACCCTTGGACACTCTCTTCTGGCCTCCTGCGACCTCTGGACTTCCATGTTTGAAGACCAACCACGCACCCTTGTTCATGGTGGGCACTCCCTTGAACTTTCTCTCTAGGAGATCCTGCGAGGCCCATCTAAGACCAGGCGGCCCGAGTAACCAAGAGCTCAACCTGAGGGAACCCCGGGTTGCTATTAGTGAAGCTCCAGCTAGCCTCTGTCTCCTCCTATGCTCCACCTCCAGGTCTGACCGGAGGGCCATACCAATCCTGCACCATGCCAGGGGTCCACCTCCAGCGCAACAGGTTGCCAAGGCCATGGACTCAGCAGAGTCTCCCGCCTTGCAGGCCATTCCTGGCCTAGCTGCTCATGTCCAAGAACAACAGCGAACCCTAGAAGCATTGACTTCATCTGTGGAGAAACTATGGTCTCAACTTGAGGATTCCGTTAAGGCCAATTCAAGAGGTTGAGCTTAACCTGCACCTCCACGGGCATCTCTGGCCCTTCCTGCTGCACTCCGTTTCAATGGGGATCCACGCCTCTGTCGAAGTTTCCTCAACCAATGTTTTATGCAATTCGCACTACATCCTGAGCTGTTTCCAAGTGAAAATATCAAGGTCACCTTCATCCTCTCACGCCTTGTAAAGAAGACCCTGGCATGGGCTTCCCCACTTTGGGAACGTTCTGATGACATCCTCTGTCATCTCTCCCACTTCATCTCCCACTTCCAGGACCCCGGCTGACAGGCGGTTGTGGGTCACCAGCTCCTCCATTTCCGTCAAGGCCCACATTCGCTCATTGAATTCACAGTAGAATTCAGGACACTAGCCACAGAACTGGGATGGCAAGAGGACTGCCTATGGGCAACCTATCTGGACGGCTTATCTCCTGCCCTCAAGGATGAGCTGGCTGCTTGCGAGATTTCCACATCTCTAGATGATATCATCTTCTTGGTTGGCAAGATTGATCACCGACTACGCCAGCGACATCAGGAGGTAAAGGTCTCTCGGTCTTCTGCCAAACGCCCAGCTCGTGCCACCAGTCCTCAATTAAAGGCCTTACCAGCATCTCCTCCATCACCAGAAGAGCCGATGCAGATCAACCGTGCTTGTCTCCTGAAGAGCGCCTTCGCGCAAAAAGGAAGATCTTTGCCTATCCTGTGGCGGTTCTGGACATCTTCTGCAAGCCTGTCCAGTTTGTCCGGGAAACTGCAGAGCCTGAGCCCAGCGGGGGTCCCAAGCTTGGGCGCTACTGTTACTGTCCCCCAATTACTACTGTCCCCCAATTACTACTCCCTGTGTCTCTCTCCAGAGAGTCACGGTCCTTTGCCACGACACTTGTGGACACTGGGGCGAGTGGCAACTTCATTCTGGATGATATCGTCACACTGCTCCATATCCCGCTTCAGCCTCTGGACATACCCCTCTGCATTGTGTCCATCCAGGGAGAGCATCTTCCTGGACTTATCATTCATCACACCGTAGCCTTCTGCCTTTCCATGGGAACCCTCCATGAAGAAGATATCTCACTATATGTCCTGAAGCATTCTAGGCACCCAGTAATCCTCGGACTTCCATGGCTTCAGGTGCATGGACCTCACTTCAACTGGCAATCCCTGTAGTTAATCCAGTGGGGATCCCAGTGCCAGAACCACTGCCTGAGACAGGTGTCTCCAGTGGTCACCGTTCTGAACTCTACAACCCTGACCGGTTTACCTGCTCCATATGCAGACTTCCAAGTTGTTTTCTCCAAACAGAATACTGACATCCTGCCTCCACTCCGGGAATTTAACTGTCCCATTGAAATCCTACCAGGTACCATGCCTCCCAAAGGCCGAACCTACCCTCTCTCGCTTCCGGAAACCAAAAAAATGTCTGAGTACATTAAAGAGAATCTGGATAAGGGATTCATAAGACCCTCTAATTCACGGGCAGGAGCCGGATTCTTCTTCATGAAGAAGAAAGATGGAAGTTTATGTCCTTGCATTGACTATTGTGGGCTAAACGCCGTAACCCGCAAGGATCGCTGTCCTCTGCCACTCATTAGCAAACTCTTTGATCGCCTCTAAGGAGCCTAGATCTTTACGAAGCTAGATCTCCGAGGGGCATACAATCTTGTAAGGATCCAGTCATAGATATTTGGAGGACTGCTTTCAATACCAGGGACGGCCACAATGAGTACATAGTGATGCCTTTCGGACTTTGTAATGCCCCTGTGGTCTTTCAATGCTTGATGAATGAGATCTTCTGAGACCTACTATACTCGTTTGTCGTGGTATATCTAGACGATAAACTGATCTTTTTCAAGGACATGAAATCCCACCATTCACATGTTCGAACAGTCCTCCAACATCTCAGGGACAACCGTCTCTATGCGAAACTAGAGAAGTGTATCTTCGAACAGACTCGTCTTCCGTTTCTGGGTTACATTATCTCCAATCGTGGTTTTACCATGGATCCTGAAAAAGTCCAAGGAATCCGAGATTGGCCCCAACCAGTAGGCCTCCATGTCCTACAAAGGTTTCTTGGATTTACAAACTATTATAGGAACTTCATTGCCAACTATTCCACATTAGCTGCTCCACTCACTGCTATGACTAGGAAAGGTAGTAACCACCAAGCTTGGAGTCCCAAGGCTCAATCCGCCTTCCACACCTTGAAAGAGGTCTTCTGCATTGGACCTTGTCTACGCCCCTTCATCGTCAAAGTCAACACCTCTGCCATTGGGGCAGTTCTGAGCCAGTATTCCTCCAAGGGAGTCTTAATACCTGCTCCTTCTATTATCACAAATTTTCCCCAGCAGAGCAAAACTATACAATTGGGGATCGTGAGCTCCTAGCTGTGAAATTAGCTCTTCAAGAGTGGCATCCCTGGTCAGAAGGAGCACAGCATAAATTCACTATCTTTACAGATCACAAAAATCTTCAAACACTTGAATGAAGCCCAGTTATTCAACCCCAGACAGGCCCGCTGGGCATTGTTCTTTGAGCGTTTTAATTTTGAACTTGTTATCATCCTGCAGGCAAGAACACTTGAGCGGATGCTCTCTCCCGCTCTCTTGAACCAGAGGATACTCCTGACCCTCCTAGGCACATCATCGACCCAGCCTGTATAACCCTTGCAGTCACCGACGCTGCCAGCTGGTCCATGCCATCTCCGAGAACGTGTTCTTCGCTGGGCTCATGACTCGAAGTTGACCAGCCATCCTGGCCGGGCTTGGACACTTGAGATGCTAAGAAGATACTACTGGTGGCTACTCATGCCCCATCTGTGCCCAACACAAACCTCCTGCTGGCTGCCCTTGGGGCCTTTGTTAACCTCTTCTGGCTCCCAGTGAGCCTTGGTGAAGCATCTCTACTGACTTCATCATTGATCTGCCTCCATCAAAGGGCAACACGGTCATCTGGGTCATCATCGACCATTTTTCAAAAATGGCCCACTTCGTTCCACTACCGAGTCTCCTTCGGCTCCTGAACTGGCAAAACTCTTCCTGAAGATCGTATTCCATCTACATGGTCTCCCCAAAGAGATAGTTTCCGATCGTGGGCCACAATTTGCTGCCAAATACTGGAAGTCTCTATGCAAAAAATTCTATATCTCTTTCAATCTGACTTCGGCCTACCATCCTCAGGTGAACGGCCAAGCTGAGAGGACAAACCAGTCCTTGAAGACATTCTTAAGGACTTACGTCAACGATCAACAGGACAACTGGGCCGACCTCTTGCCTTGGGCTGAATTGTCCCACAATACCCACATCGCCTCAGCCACAGATGTCTCTCCCTTCTCTGTGGTGTTCGGTCGCCAACCACGCCTGCCTCTGCCTGTACCACTCTCCGTACCCTTGCCTGCAGCCCAGTCTACGGAACAGACAATTCGCCGCCTCTGGAATAGAGTCAAGGAAAGACTGGGTCAGGCCACTGAGGAAGCCAAACGCTTCACTGATGCCCACCGTCGCACTGCTCCTCTATTCCAGCCAGGCCAGAAAGTTTGGCTCAGCACAAAACACATTAAGTTACGATTACCTTCGCAACATTTGGCCCCTAGATTGATATGGCCATTTCCAGTTATCCGACGCATTGGGGCTGTAACGTATCAGCTGCAGCTCCCCAGTTCCATGGGAATCTACATTTCACGTTTCTTTATTAAAGCCCCTGGTCCTGAACTGGCCCTCTCGCAGACCCCCAGCTCCGTCACAGCTCACCGGTGAACATGAGGACATTCTCCAGGTCAAGGAGTTTTTGGACATCTGATAGAAGAGAGGCCATTGGGACAATGTTCCCTCTAAGGTTTGGTGGCATGTGTGCAAAAATTGAAACTAATGTGCAAAACTTTCACATGTCAATTTTATTGTGCAAAATTTCTCAACATATGATTCAAATATGAACATTTGCAGAAAGCTGAAAGAGAAAACATTACATTACATCAACCGTAGAAGTATTTCATCGTCCTTTCTTAAGAACAACTTCTGGCTTGTTTAGCAAGGTGCAGTATCTAGCTGCCAGTATTTCAATTTTGTCAGAACCAAATAAAAAATTCTTAACATTTTCAACAGATGCAAAGGAATCTTTATCAAAGACTGACCATTCGCCAAGTTCATCTTCAGGAAATCTACTGCTAAAGTGATCACAGACACGTTCTATGAAATTGATGACAGCAGTGGTGTTGACAGAAGGATACGTTGCTATAACATTACGAACTTCCCCTGAGAAATGAATGGTGTCACCAAGATACTGTGATCGAAGTTTCATTATTTTGGCTTTTGTCATCTGTCAATTTTGTAAGTGTGACATTCGTGCACATCATGCAGACCTTCTGCAACATGCAAACAGTTAAGCTTCCTTTGTCATCTATGCGACTCACAAACATTGGTGTTTCAATTTCACGTGTTTCCCCTGAGAAATGAATGGTGTCACCAAGATACTGTGATCGAAGTTTCATTATTTTGGCTTTTGTCATCTGGAACGCCTCTACAGTTGTTTGATTGCTCCTCTGAAGTAAAGATGGTAACATGATACTCAGGTTTTGTCAACTTGTCTAAGCAGTATTTGTGTATTGGGTCATCATCTTCTTCTATCCGTTCTCTGCAATATTGAATCAGCATATCGTAGTTCTTGAGCATCACAGAAGCCCCCGTCTGATGTGAACATTACCATAAGTACAGTAAGCAGCTTCATCTTCTTTTCGAAATTTTACATAAAGAATTAACATTTTTGTCACGGTGATGTCTGTATTCTCAATGTGATTGTGAATTTCCCGAACAGATAGCATCGAAGAATTCAATTTTATGGCAAGGAGGACATTATCAATTAGAATTTTTACCTCCTCACTGGAAGCAGACTTTCTTTCAGAAATTTCAGTTTTTGTCTTCTTTTGTCTTCTTTTCTTCAGTAGTTTCCTTCAGCAATGCCCGAAGTGTTCCCCGACGCTGACTTCTTAGCAAATCGACAGACTGAACGTGAACTTTCTGGAGTAAATGTCGCTTTAAATAATCCAGTTTCCATTCGTCCCACTGTTTTCCTTGGGCGAAAGCACAATGAGCATTCGCATGTTTGCAGATGTCGCAGACAACAGAGTTCTCCGAGTTGAACTTAAAAATATTTCCAAGAATCGTTCACTGTTTGATGACGCACTCCGGCATATCGGCTTCTACATATTCTTTGAGCCGTCTTTGAATTCACGTTTCACTGGAAGCAGACTTCCTTTCAGAAAAATGTCAGTTTTTGTCTTCTTTTCTTCAGTAGTTTCCTTCAGCAATGCCCGAAGTGTTCCCCGACGCTGACTTCTTAGCAAATCAACAGACTGAACGGCATATCGGCTTCTACATATTCTTTGAGCCATTCGACTTTAAAGTTCAATCTCGCTTTCTTAGTCAAACGTTTATCGTTTCTTCCGTCTTTGAATTCACGTTTCGACATATTTTTCCGCTATCTTCTGTCTGCCTGTACCCTTTCTCGTGAATGGAAAACAGGAAACGGAAATTAACGAAAGTATGACTAATGCGCTGTCGATAAGAAAATTTAAATTTTGTAGCACTATACGAAAATGTCTATTCTTACTGAAACTCGTTACAATTTTGCCATTGAAATCCGTAAATTTAAACTTTTTTTTTTGCGCGGCAGATAAAAACATGTGCGCGGCAGGAATTTAACTTATGCGCGGCCGCGCGATTGCGCAGCTTAGAGGGAACATTGCATTGGGAATACCTCCTGTCGTGGGAGGGCTTCGGGCCAGAGGAGAACTCCTGGGAGACCTCCAAACACATATAAGACAAGAACCTCCTTGCGGAGTTCCAAAGGACCCATCCTGACAAGCCCAGGCCGGTAAGGGGGAGGCCTAGAAGGGGGGGGGGGGGTACTGTTTGGCTTCCCGGCCGCGTCCGCTCTGCGGCCTGTCCTGCTCACCTCTCCCATCCGTCTACCACCTCCAGGCTCACTCCCTCTGCCGCTGCAGCACGTTCGGGCGTTCCCGGCTCCCCCGCTCACTGTCTCCGAGGCCAGTTTCATAGTGGTGTTCCCTCAGGGGCTCCGCGTCCTCCTGCTCCTTGGCCCTGCCCTAGGCGTGCATGGCTGACGTCATCGTACTTAAAGGCACTAGTGCAGGAAACTCTAACCCGGCACACTCCGATGACATCACAACTCCCTTGCATAAAAGGCCAGGCCTGTTCCCCTGAACGGTGCCTTGATAATTGGGTCGTATACTCCGGTGTCTCTAGTTTGCCTTCCTGCGTTCCAGTGACTCCTGTACCAGTGTCTTTGTTCCTGTGTCTCCTGTTCCTTCGTCTCTCCATTACTGGTAGTAATGGAGAGATTAAGGAGATAGAGCAGCTTTTAAACTAGAACAAAGGGGAAAGCCGACAGTGCATAGTTCAGAGAGAGGTATCTTCAAAGGACTAATGATGCATTAGAATTAGGGCATCCCGACAGTGAGGTTCCAATAATAAGAAAAGTAGTCCAAGTGCCTGTAACTAAAAACTCACCTGAGCTAAAAAATTCTAACTTATCCCTATCAATTAAAAAGCAGAATTAAAATACAAACAAAAAACAAACTTTGCAATGTTTGTATGCTAATGTCAGAAGTCTAAGAAGTAAGATGGGAGAATTCGAATGTATAGCAGTGAATGATGACATAGACTTAATTGGCATCTCAGAGACATGGTGGAAAGAGGATAACCAATGGGACAGTGCTATACCGGGGTACAAATTATATCGCAATGACAGAGAGGAGCACTCGGGAGGAGGTGTGGAGCTTTATGTCCGGGATGGCATAGAATCCAACAGGATAAACATCCTGCACGAGACTAAATGCACAATTGAATCTTTATGGGTAGAAATCCCTTGTGTGTCGGGGAAGACTATAGTGATAGGAGTATACTACCGTCCACCTGGTCAAGATGGTGAGACTGACAGTGAAATGCTAAGAGAAATTAGGGAAGCTAACCAAATTGGTAGTGCTGTAATAATGGGAGTCTTCAATTACCCCAATATTGACTGGGTAAATGTATCATCGGGACACGCTAGAGAGATAAAGTTCCTGGATGGAATAAATGATAGCTTTATGGAGCAATTGGTTCAGGAAACAACAAGAGAGGGAGCAATTTTAGATCTAATTCTCAGTGGAGCACAGGATTTGGTGAGAGAGGTAACGCAGGTGGGGCAGATTGGCAATAGTGATCATAATATGATCAAATTTGATTTAATGACTGGAAGGGGGACAGTAAGCAAATCCATGGCGCTCGTGCTAAACTTTCAAAAGGGAAACTTTGATAAAATGAGAAAAATAGAAAAAAACGGAAAGGAGCAACTACAAAAGTAAAAAGTGTGTAAGAGGCGTGGCCATTGTTTAAAAAAATACCATCATAAGAACATGCCATACTGGGTCAGACCAAGGGTCCATCAAGCTTAGCATTCTGTTTCCAACAGTGGCCAATCCAGGCCATAAGAACCTGGCAAGTACCCAAAGGAACTTGGCAAGTACCCAAAAAGTATCCTAGAAACACAATCCAGATGTATTCCACACATTACGAAAGGTGGAAAGAAGGCAAAACGATTACCAGCATGATTAAAAGGGGAGGTGAAAGAAGCTATTTTAGCCGAAAGATCTTCATTCATAAATTGGAAGAAGGATCCAACAGAAGAAAATAGGATAATGCATAAACATTGGCAAGTTAAATGTAAGACATTGATAAGACAGGCTAAGAGAGAATTTGAGAAGAGGTTGGCCAAAGAGGCAAAAACTCACAGTAAAAACCTTTTAAAATATATACAAAGCAGAAAGCCTGTGATGGAGTCAGTTGGACCGTTAGATGCTCGAGGGGTTAAAGTGGCACTTAGAGAAGATAAGGCCATCGTGGAAAGATTAAATGATTTCTTTGCTTCGGTGTTTACTGAAGAGGATGTTGGGGAGGTACCCGTACTGGAGAACGTTTTCATGGGTAATGATTCAGATGGACTGAACCAAATCACGGTGAACCTAGAAGATGTGGTAGACCTGATTGACAAACTTAAGAGTAGTAAATCACCTGGACCAGATGGTGTATACCCCAGAGTTCTGAAGGAACTAAAAAATGAAATTTCAGACCTATTAGTAAAAATTTGTAACCTGTCATTAAAATCATCCATTGTACCTGAAGACTGGAGGATAGCTAATGTAACCCCCATATTTAAAAAGGGCTCCAGGGGCAATCCAGGAAACTACAGACCGGTTAGCCTGACTTCAGTGCCAGGAAAAATAGTTGAAAGTATTCTAAACATCAAAGTCACAGAACATATAGAAAGACATGGTTTAATGGAACAAAGTCAGCATGGCTTTACCCAAGGCAAGTCTTGCCTCACAAATCTGCTTCACTTTTTTGAAGGAGTTAAAAAACATGTGGATAAAGGTGAACCTGTAGATGTAGTGTACTTGGATTTTCAGAAGGCATTTGACAAAGTTCCTCATGAGAGGCTTCTAGGAAAAATAAAAAGTCATGGGATAGGTGGCGATGTCCTTTCGTGGATTACAAACTGGCTAAAAGACAGGAAACAGAGAGTAGGATTAAATGGACAATTTTCTCAGTGGAAGGGAGTGGGCAGTGGAGTGCATCAGGAATCTGTATTGGGACCCTTACTTTTCAATATATTTATAAATGATCTGGAAAGAAATATGACAAGTGAGATAGATGATACAAAATTGTTCAGAGTAGTTAAATCACAAGCAGATTGTGATAAATTGCAGGAAGACCTTGTGAGGCTGGAAAATTGGGCATCAAAATGGCAGATGAATTTGAATGTGGAGAAGTGCAAGGTGATACATATAGGGAAAAATGCTTGAGTTACACAATGTTAGGTTCCATATTAGGTGCTACTACCCAAGAAAGAGATCTAGGCGTCATAGTGGATAACACATTGAAATCGTCGGTTCAGTGTGCTGCGGCAGTCAAAAAAAGCAAACAGAATGTTGGGAATAATTAGAAAGGGAATGGTGAATAAAACGGAAAATGTCGTAATGCCTCTGTATCACTCCATGGTGAGACTGCACCTTGAATACTCTGTACAATTCTGGTCGCCACATCTCAAAAAAGATTTAATTGCGATGGAGAAGGTACAGAGAAGGGTGACCAAAATTATAAAGGGAATGGAACAGCTCCTCTATGAGGAAAGACTAAAGAGGTTAGGACTTTTCAGCTTGGAGAAGAGACGGCTGAGGGGGGATATGATAGAGCTGTTTAAAATCATGATAGGTCTAGAACGGGTAGATGTGAATCGGTTATTTACTCTTTTGGATAATAGAAAGACTAAGGGGCACTCCATGAAGTTAGCATGTGGCACATTTAAAACTAATTGGAGAAAGTTCTTTTTCACTCAATGCACAATTAAACTCTGGAATTTGTTGCCAGAAGATGTGGTTAGTGCAGTTAGTATAGCTGTGTTTAAAAAAGGATTGGATAAGTTCTTGGAGGAGAAGTCCATTACCTGCTATTAATTAAGTTGACTTAGATAATAACCACCACTATTACTAGCAATGGTAACATGGAATAGACTTCGTTTTTGGGTACTTGCCAGGTTCTCATGGCCTGGATTGGCCACTGTTGGAAATAGGATGCTGGGCTTGATGGACCCTTGATCTAACCCAGTATGGCATGTTCTTATGTTCTTACCCTTCGGACTGATCGCATGGTACTGATCTTTGTCTGTTCTCTGACTACTCTTGATTGCTGCCTGGAACTTGACCTTTGCCTGTACCCTGACTACTCTTGATCACCGCCTGGAACTTGACCTCTGCTTGACCTGACTACTCTTGATCACCGCCTGGAACTTGACCTTTGCCTGACCTGACTATGCCTGGATTGACCACTATTACCAACCCTGCTTTGGCTGACCATTCTGGACTGATACTCTGGCCTTGATCCTCGCTATACACTCTGACACTCTCTTCTGGCCTCCTGCGACCTCTGGACTTCCCTGTTTGAACACCGACCGCGCACCCTTGTTCGTGGTGGGCACTCCGTTGAACTTTATCTCTAGTAAACTCTGCGAGGCCCACATAATACCAGGCGGCCCGGGTAACCAAGGGCTCAACCTGAGGGTTGCTATTGGTGAAGCTCCAGCTAGCCTCTGTCTCCTCCTGTGCTACGCCTTCTGGTGGCAGGTGCTCTCCGGGTCCGACCAGAGGGCCGTACCAATCCTGCACCAGGCCAAGGATCCACCTCCAGCGCAACAATAGCTGATCTTCAGTTGTTTGTAGAAAATAATTGTCCTTTTTTCTAGCTGTCAGTTTTCCCCTAAATCATCTCCTATAGTACCTTCAGTTGGGAGGGGCTATAATTTTTCTGACTTTGGAGTTCCATCATAGCAATACTCTTACACTATTTCCTATAGTGATTCTTTTTTTTTTTATTTACTTTTTATTACTTTTCAAAATTACAATAATAAATATATTCTTTGTCATAAAGACATTTAAGTGCCTTACAATTGAAATAAAGAAAATACAACATAAATATATTGACATTTTCAATACAGGAAATTTCCAAATTATTCATTTTATGCACTATGTCATTATAGAGGAAAATATGGTGGGGGTGTAAAGAAATACAGAGGAGTTAAAACTTAAATGAAAATACTAATCATTTGGTGGTCAACCAAGAGTTTACTTCATAATTATTATCCCTCATTTGATGTCTCAACTGTTATTGGATATCTAGCACTTAAGAAATCTTTCAATTATGGTGTGTCAAAGAAAATATAAGTGGACCCACGCCAATTCACTACACACTTACAAGGGTATTTTCCTATAGTGATTCTTGATGCAAAAAGCTAGTGTGCCGCTCGTCGGTCGCAGATGGCTGCTACCTCTGTTGCTCACCTCTCTTTTCCCTGCATCAGAGATTCTTGGAAGAAAGGCGGCCTCCATTTACAAACACCACCTTCCCCGGCATCCCTGGGACACCGTGGGCAATCCCATCCGCCATCTTGAATCAGGGATTACCTAGGGCATGCACGCGCGCGCGCCAGGCCCTCTCTTATATACATCATGGTAGGAACCTTGGGGGTGCTCTTCCACATAACGTCACCCGCCAGTGTATTTAAGCTATCTGGTCTAGGCTTCCTATGAGTTAGCAAGGACTTCCTTCCTGTCAAATTCCACTCCACTTGGAGATGCTTCGCTATTCGCTACTCTGAATTGTCCCTGAACTCCGGGACTTGGACGCTATAGGTACCCGCTCCTCAGGGCCTTTATCGCAATCTGGCTATCTGCTTTTCGGAGGGCCTTCCTGCCTGGAGAATCCATCTGCTATTGTTTGGGATCCAGCCTCGTTCAGCCTTGTGAGTACGCTTCACGTTTGATACCGTCTTGCTGACGGAACCTCTGGTGTACCCCATGTCTCGGGCCACTACCATGCTCGCCTCAGCAGACCATTTTCTACACTTCAGAGTGAGTACTTTCATCTACCCAGCTCTGCTGTCCTCCTGCACTTCTCTTACCAATGACAGTGCTGATCCTTGGCATACCCTGCGCTGTGGGCCACTACCGGATCTACCCTGAGAAGTGTATCATCTGGAGGAGGAGTTCCCCAGCGTACCCCGCTCCGCGGGCTACTACCAGGAATATCATCACTGAGCAACCTTATTACTTTGGACTGGGTCTTCCTTCCCACTCGGTGGGTACCTCACCTACGTTCCAATCGTTACTATCTGTGTCTGTCTCAGCTGAGGCATTGCCTATCATGGTGAGTCCCCACAGGGCTCACTAAGATCCAGGGCCCACAACTTGGGAGGAGAAATAGCCTAGTGGTTAGAGCAGTGGACTATGAACCAGAAGACCATGGTTTGAGTCCTGCTGTTGCTCCTTGTGACCTTGGGCAAGTCACTTTACCCTCCATTAACTCAGGTACAAAAACTTAGATTGTAAACCCTCTGGGGATAGAGAAATACCTACAGTACTTGAATGTAAACTGGTGTGATATCTCAATTGAGATCAAATGTTGGTATATAAAAATAAGAAACAACTATACCAGGGCACACAACTATAACAGATTGCTAACTCCATGGACCCAGCTCAGGTCTCAACCCTGCAGGCCATCCCTGGCCTAGCCCAACATATTGCTGAACAACAGAGGACCTTAGAGACATTGGCTAATGCCTTTAAACAGTTGAATTCCCGACTGAACATTTCTATTATGCCTGACAAAGATGCTTCGCCGCAAGTGGTTTCTGTATGAACTGCAGTACCTTTACCAGCCCCTACTTGCTTCTCAGGAGATTCCCTGTGTGTAGGGGTTTTCTCAACCATTGCTATATGCACTTCTCGCTACTACCTACTTACTTATTTATTTATTTATTTATTTTAATTTTTTATATACCGGCATTCGCGATGGGAGTCGCATCATGTCGGTTTACAATTAACAGGGTGTGACAAGAGGAGAAAAACTTAGAACATTAACATGTGATATAAGAAGAAATAGCAGTTACAATAAAACAGGGACCTAATGCAACTTGGAAAGTAAGGAAAGCGATAGAAAATTAACAATGTGATAAAAAGAGTAACAAGGTAATATACCGTATATAATAAATTTATATAATATAATATAATATATAATATATAACATACCGTATATAATATACCGTACATAATAAAAGCAACATAAAAAAAAAACAAAAACCTGCTCATTTAATGAGAAATAACATTATGGAGTTGTTAGAGTTTATGTTTACCCTGAGGGGAGGTCTTAGTTGATTTGGTTGAGAGAAAGTTCAATTTGTGTCTGGAAAGGCTTTCATAAATAACCAGGTTTTGAGTCTTCCCTAATGTAGTAGCCAAGACTACGTGTATCCTGTCTCTTTTAGATGGGAAAGCCCTGGCTTGGGCTTCACCTCTCTGGGAATGCAATGACACAATTCTCAGCGACTTGCCAGGTTTTCTTGCTCTCTTCAAGTCAGTATTTCACAACCAAGCTCGCAAGACTGTCACTGGATCTGCTCTTTTACACCTCCAACAAGGAGCTAAGCCACTTCCGGACTACATAATTGAATTTAAGACCATATCTTCAGAGCTTCACTGGGACCTGGGGTGCATATGTGTGATTTTCCTAGAGGGCCTTAACTCCCGCATCAAGGATGAATTAGCAGCACGTGAATTACCTGACACCTTGGACGCAGGGAGAATTGATCGCCGCCTGTGAGAATGTTCACAGGAGGAAAGAGTCCTAAGAAACATCCATCTGGGTGTATGCGCTCACAAGCAACACCTGCAACTCAGACCCTGCCTTCACCTATCACTGAAGAAGATGAACCCATGCAATTAGGCCGCAGCCACCTTACCGCCAAGGAGAGACACTACCGTAAGAGATTAGGTCTCTGTATGTACTGCAGACTAACTAATCATGCGGTTCAATCCTGTCCCATCTGTCTGGGAAACATGCAGACCTAGGATCTGCTGGAGGACTCTTCCTGGGTCTTACTACTCCATCTCCTCCACTGACTCTCCCAGACTCAATCATTTCCGGGACTTTTGAATTCCAAACTCTTGCACTTGTAGATGTCAGAGCCGGTGGTAATTTTTATACTTAAAAGGCTGGTGGAACACCTACAGATTCATATCGTTCCGACACCTACTCCGCTGCTTCTCTCCTCTACCACTACCAGGAGAAGTTTCGTATACCACGCAACTGATATGCCTGCGCTCTGGTTCTCTTCATACTGAGCCCATCTCATTTTTGGTCCTTGACAAAGCCATCTATCCAGTAGTAGTTGGCCTCCCATGGCTGCAAGACCACACATCCCAGTTTGACTGGGGCACTCCCTGGAACTGGGGAGTGGCTTGTCAAGACAGATGCCTGATGAAAGTAACACCAATGACCTGCATGTCTACCACTACTTCTCTCCCAGGTTTGCTGCCACAATACTCGTCCTGTCAAGATGTGTTTTCTAAAAAAGCAGCTGACATATTGCCACCACACAGGTCCTTCAACTGTGCTATTAATTTAAATCCTGACTAGGAGCCCCCTAGAGAAAGGGTGTACCCACTTTCTCTATCAGAGACTGAGGCCATGTTGGCCTATATTCAAGAAAATTTGCAAAAAGGATTTATCCGGCCTTCCAAGTCACCTGCTGGAGTCGGAATCTTTTGCGTTGGCAAGAAGAATGGATCCTTTCACCCATGTATAGACTACAGAGGACAACGAAATCACCATAAAGGACCGATACCCTTTACCTCTGATTTCAGAGTTATTTGACAGACTCCAGGGAGCCAAAATTTTCATGAAGCTGGACCTAAAAGGGGCATACAATCTGGTATGCATTCGTCAAGGGAACGAGTGGAAGACGGCCTTTAATAATCACGATGGCCATTTCGAGTACTTGGTCATGCCCTTTGACCTATGTAACGGTCCAGCCTTATTCCAAAATATGATGAATGAGATCCTGTGAGATATGCTATACCAATGCGTAGTTGTGTATTTAGATGACATACTAAATTTTCTCCCAAGATCTACAGAGTCATCAAGTAGATGTTGCCAGAGTCCTGCAGAGACTACGGGATAACCGTCTCTACGCTAAGCTTGAAAAGTGTGCCTTCCATCAAGAGTCTGTTTCCTTTTTGTGCTACGTGGTGCCCAGCAGGAGCTTCCAAATGGATCCACAAAAGACCAGAAGCATACAGGACTGGCCTCAACCCACTGGTCTCAAAGCACTCCGCCGATTTCTAGGCTTCACCAATTATTATCGCACATTCATCCACCACTAATCCACCTTGATTGCACCGCTTACTACCATGACAAAGAAGGGAGCCAACCCTTCACAGTGGTCTCCAGAAGCTGTTGCTGCCTTTCAAACCCTCAAGGAGACTTTTCTCAAAAAACCTTGCCTTCCCCACCTGGACCCTTGACGACCATGTATTGTCGAGGTTGATGCCTCCGATGTCGGAGTAGGAGCCGTTCTTAGCCAGAACAGGGATTCCCATACATTGCACCCTTGCTCTTTTTTTTTCCGGCATTTTTCTCCAGCCGAGAGAAATTATGGTATAGGAGATAAAGAGCTGTTGGCTATTAAGCTAGCATTTGAAGAGTGGCGCCCTTGGCTCGAGGGGGCACAACATCAGATAACTGTATACACAGACCACAAAAATTTGGAATATCTGCGTCATGTGCAGTGACTGAATAATAGACAAGCCCGATAGTCTTTGTTTTTTAATTGGTTTGACTTTCTGCTCAAGTACCATCCTGCTGACAAGAATACTCGTGCAGATGCTCTCTCGCACTCCTTCACTTCAGAAGATGTCCCAGATGTACCTCGCCATATCATCAATCCCGAGAAGGTGATTCTGGACGCTACCCATTCCATTCCAGCTGGGAAGACAGTGGTACCTCGGACCCTGAGAAAGAAACTTCTGAAATGGGCTCATGATTCCCGATTAGCCAGTCACCCTGGGCAATTCCGTATGCTATCCACCTTACAGAGATATTATTGGTGGCCTTCAATGTAGGAGATGTACGAGCATACGTTGAATCTTGTGCCACGTGCACAAGACAGAAGCCTCAGGCTGGTCGCCCTTGGGGCCTTCTCCAACCCTTACCAGCTCCAGAGGAACCTTGGAGGCACATTGCGACTGATTTTGTCGTTGACCTGCCAGTATCCAGCGGAAACAACACCATATGGGTCACAGTAGACCGCTTCTCGAAAATGGTGCACTTGGTGGCATTACCCGGGTTACCATCTGCCCCAGAATTGGCAAAGCTGTTTATATGGCATATATTTCACCTGCTCAGCTTGCCAAAGCATATCCTCTCAGATAGAGGTGTACAGTTCACAGCTAAGTTCTGGAGAGCCCTTTGTAAGAAATTTTATATTTCTTTTGATCTAATGTCAGCATACCATCTACAATCAAATGGTCAAACCAAAAGAACAAACCATACACTTAATAGTTCCTCCGCTCCTATGTCAACTCCAGACAAAGCGACTGGGCAGAGTTGCTCCCCTGAGCTGAGTTCGCCCTGAATTCACATACATCAGCCGCTACTGGATCGACTCCTTTCCAAATAGTGTATGGACTTCAGCCATTTCCTCCGTTACCTATACCCTTGTCGGTTTCATCTCCTGCAGCCCAGGCTTCAGCTGAAGAATTCCATCAGCTTTGGAAACAAACCAAAGGCCTCTTACAAAAGGCAGGACAACAGGCCAAGAAATGTTATGACGCTCATCACAGAGCAGCACCTCAGTTCCAACCAGGAGACAACGTATGGCTTAGTACCAAGTTCATCCATCTCAAGCTGCCATCTGTTCGATTCGCTCCACGCTACATTGGGCCTTTTTCCATACTCTGCCACCTGGAACCAGTAACTTACAGCCTGCGACTACCCACTTCCATGAACATATACAATGCCTTCCACGTATCTCTCTTGAAGACACTCATCCTCTCCAAGTTTTAAAAAAGACTCCGGACCCACAACCTCTAACTGCAAAAGAGGACATCACATACCAAGTTGATGACATTCTTGATGTACGTAAACGTGGAAAGCAATGGGAGTACCTCATATCCTGGGAAGGATATGGGCCGGAAGAAAATAGTTGGGAGCCTGCTAATAACATTCTTAACAAGGATTTAATTTGACAATTTCATCTAACTCATCCAAGGAAGCCGAAACCCCCTGGGAGGGGCCCTAAGAAGGGGGGTACTGTTGCACCCATCGGTCGCAGATGACTGCGACCTCTGTTGCTCACCTCTCTTTTTCCTGCATCAGCGATTCTTGGAAGAATGGCGGCCTCCACTTACAAACGCCACCTTCCCCGGTGTCCCCGGGATGGCGTGGGCAATCCCGTCCACCATCTTGAATCGGGGATTACCTAGGGCATGCGTGAGTGCGCCAGGCCCTCTCTTATATACGTCATGGCAGAAACCTTGGGGGCGTCTCCTCCGCATGACATCACCCGCCAGTGTATTTAAGCTATCCGGCCTATGCTTCCTACGAGATAGCAAGGACTTCCTTCCTGCTGAATTCAACTCCACTTGGAGACCCTTTGCTATTTGCTACTCTGAACTGTTCCTGAACTCCAGGACTTGGATGCTATAGGTACCTGCTCCTCAGCGCCCTTGTCACGTTCTGGATATCCGCTCCTCGAAGGGCCTTCCTGCCTGGAGAATCCATCTACTCTTGATTGGGACCCAGCCTCATTCAGCCTTGTGAGTACGCTTCACGTTTGATACCGTCTTCCTGATGGAACCTCCGGTGTACCCCATGTCTCGGGCCACTACCGTGCTCGCCTCAGCAGACCATCTTCTATATTTCAGAGTGAGTACCTTCATCTACCCAGCTCTGCTGTCCTCCTGCACTTCTCTTACCAATGACAGTACTGAACCTTGGCGTACCCCGTGCTGCGCGCCATTACCAGGGATATCATCACTGAGCAACCTTACTACTCTGGACTGTGTCTTCCTTCCCACTTGGTGGGTACCTCACCTACGTTCCAGTCTAATAAAGTCTTGTACTATATGTGTCCGTTTCAGCTGAGGCCATGCCTATTGTGGTGAGTCCCCACAGGGCTCCTCCCTGTGGGTGGAGACAGCTCTCACTACGATCCAGGGTCCACAACTATACCAGAATATAACAGCTAGAAGTGCATGAATTGTCTAACAATTCAAACATAGATTTTGTAGCTGTGCTGTAGATTTTCAAGACTTTCAATAGAAAGCTGCTAATTTTTCAATGGACTCTCAAACATTAAGAGGACTGGCCATGCTGGTAATAGTCAAATGCAAAATACAGTTATTGAAAATACCCAAGTTCTGGAGGGAATGTTAGTAAATCAGCTGGGTAACCATCTTGCTATAAAGCATGTGTAACAGGGTAAATTAATGGGACGATGGATACGAGCAACTTGGATAAAAATGATAGTGTCCTCCTATTAGCTCAGTTAGGGGAACCACTCCTTTAGCTCAGCTACAGCATCCCTGATTTGAAGCTAGAAAGTTATAGTTTCATATCCCATGATCCCCAGTTGGAAAATGGAGGAGTAGCCTAGTGATTAGAGCAGTGGGCTACAAACTAGGGAAACCAAGTTTCAAATACTGCAGCCACTCCTTGTGACCTTCGGCAAGTCACTTTCCCCTTCATTGCCTCAGAAACAAATTTAGATTATCAGCCCTCTGGAGATAGGGAAATACCTACAGTACTTGAATGTAATCCACTTTGAAATGCCTGAGAAAGCAGAATATAAATAATGCGTGACAGGCATAGAACCTCCCTGTTTGGTTCCCAGCATGAGCTCATGCCCTGAAAACCTAGCAGGAATACATTTTTTTTTCGGTTTCCTGGTCTAAAATTAAGAGAAAAGTTAAACAATTATGGCTCAAGAATAGTAACAGAGCCAGCCTCAGTTTAAGCAAAGGATGGCAGAATTGCAATGGCAGCTTATTCGGAAATTAGCCAGCAACAAGAAGTCTTAGCCCAGCTACAGCAGGTCTGTTTGAGTTATCTTAGCCTAGCACAGCAAGCAGCTGGCGATTCACTCATTCCACTGGCTTCTTGTGACTAAGGAAGGAACTTGATAAATACCAGCTCAACAAGGCCAGAAGATGACCTTGAGAAATATTATCACCTATGAAAGGGTAGCTGATGTAGCTGTGTCGCCTAGAGACCAGTGGGGAAGATGACTGGGGAATCTGACAGGGGAAGTCTAAACTGTATATTGGGTCCTGAACAGCCTGACAAGGAACAAAACTAAAATTAAAGTGGCTATCATTTGAGTAACAGGATGGAAGAATATAGATACCAGTTTGGGAGGCCCAGTTCAAACAGGATGCCTGGCTATGCAGCTCATTGGACATTGCCAAGAAAAGAGGAGGTGGCATCCTCCTAGCCTTCAAGAAACACCTTAATCTCAAACTCTCCCACACCACATCACCCTCCAACCTAGAAATTGGCCTCTTCAAAGCCCCCTCACTGCAAATTTGTCTCATTTATGCCCCTCCTGGATCCATCGAACGGGACCCTTCCCCCTTAATTGAATTCTTATCTGCCAACATAAACATTGAAATCCCTTCCATCATACTAGGAGACTTCAACCTCCATGTCGATGCCACCCCCCTTACCCCTTCTTGTGAGGCATTCCTTACTGCACTCCAAGCTTTAGGCCTTAGACAAATTATTGCCTCCCCCACCCACCAAGCTGGTCACTCCCTTGACCTTATATTAATCAACCACTGCTTCCTACCATCCCACCCCCCCACCTGCTCCCCTGTACCTTGGTCCGACCACTTCCTCATAAAAGCCCTCCTCCCCCTTAACTTCCCCACTACCCCCACTCCCTCAAACAACACCACCTTCACCTTCAGGAAACCCTGCTCTGGAGATGAACTGGCTCTTGCCATTTCCAACACCTCCACTAGCCTTGACTGCTCCAGTCCAGAGACTGCCATCAAATCCTGGCTCAGCATGACTCTTGAAATTGCTGACAAACTATGCCCCATCTCCAGACGTAACATTACCCAACCCCCAAAAAATCATCAACCCTGGTACACGACTGAACTAAGATCCCTAAAAAATACCCTCAGGCAGCGAGAGAGAAGCTGGCGTAAAGCCCCCTCACCTCAACTCGCCTCAAGTTTCAAAACTACCCTTCACCAATATAGAATAACCACCTTCAAAACAAAAAGAGACTACTTTTCAGCTAAGATCCACCAATACATGTACAACCCGAAAGCCCTTTTCAAATATGTTGCCAACCTCACCAAATCCTCTCAGCCCACTATCCCTGAGAATGATGCCTCCACTAAGAGCGAAGAAATCGCCCAGTATTTCCTCACAAAAATCACCAACATCCTCCGCAGATTTCAACACCCTTCTCCATCTACCTCCCCTTCCCCCTCCCTCCAACCTTCCCCTTCCCCCTCCCTCCAACCTTCCCCCACTTCACCCACCCTCCAAACCCTTGACCTGACTTCCGCTAAAGAAGTGGAATCTATTCTCAGAAAACTCAAACCAGCTTCCCACCCTTCAGACACCATTCCCACAAAATCCCTCCTCTCCATCCCGAATACTATATCCAAACCCATCGCAGACATCATAAACTCCTCCCTCTCTTCAGGCTCTGTCCCAGATGCTCTCAAACAAGCTATTGTCAAGCCCCTCCTAAAAAAAACCAACACTAGACCCTAAAGACCCCGCTAACGTCCGCCCTATCTCTAACCTGCCCTTCCTATCCAAAATTATGGAAAAGATTGTAAACATCCAACTTACAGAATATCTAGAAAGCAACAACATTCTGCATCCAGCCCAATACGGCTTCCGTAAATACCTCAATACAGAAACCCTCCTGCTCTCCCTCACGGACCACTTACTCATAGGCACGGACCGAGGCAACTGTTACCTCCTCGCCCTACTCGACATCTCAGCTGCCTTTGATACCATCAACCACAACCTCCTCATCAACCGGCTATCCGAAATAGGCATCTCAGGCCTAGCCCTACTATGGTTTAAATCCTACTTATCTAACAGAAAGTTCTCCGTCAAGATAGGAAACGCCAACTCCACACTCTACCCCTTGTCTCAAGGTGTCCCACAAGGCTCCTCCCTCTCCTCCACCCTTTTCAACATTTATCTCACACCTCTATGTCAGCTCCTCACAGACCTCGGCCTCAAATTCTACCTCTATGCAGATGACGTTCAAATCGTCATTCCCATTCACAACTCTCTCTCAGATGCCCTTGCCTTCTGGAACACATGTCTTGCCAACATAAATGACTTCCTCACCAACATCCACCTCGCTCTAAACTCCTCCAAAACAGAGCTGCTTCTTATCTCTCCTCACCTCCCTCCCAAACCACCGATCTCCAACGATCCAGCTTTCAACGTCATAACACCCCAACCCACAGTAAGAGACCTTGGGGTTATCATAGATCAACAACTCAATCTCAAAAAACAGATCAACTCCATCCTCAAAGAAGGTTTCTTCAAGCTTCACATCCTGAAGAAACTCATACCCCTCCTCCACTATCATGACTTCCGCACCGTCGTCCAAGCCACCCTTTCCTCAAAGCTGGACTACTGTAATGCCCTCTTCCTCAGCCTACCCTCCTCCACCACACCAAGCCCTTACAAATGCTCCAGAATGCCATCGCCAGGGTCATCACCAACTCAAGGAAAGCTGATCACATTACCCCTATACTCAAAGAACTCCACTGGCTCCCCATCGCATCCCGAATTCTCTTCAAAATTCTAACCATAGTGCACAAGTCCATCCACTCGCACAATTCCAATTGGTTGGATGAACCCTTTCGTCCTATACGCACTGAACGACCCACTCGCACTGTCAACAAAGGCACCCTCTCCATTCCCCCTTTGAAAAAAGCCCACCTCTCCCCTACTAGGGACCGTGCACTATCCTTTGCAGGCCCTAAACAATGGAACGCCCTCCCTACCACTCTCAGGCTAGAGCCATTTTACGCCAAGTTCAGAAAAAAACTTAAAACATGGCTCTTCCGACAAGCCTACCCTGATTAAGTACACTGACTTCCGCAAGTATCTTGCCTACGCCTTGTATATTCCTGTAAATAGTCCGTTGCAGTTTTATTTATTGCTTTAATTCCTCCACCTCCTGCTCTTTGTATACTCCTCCTTGTTCGCCCTCCCTGTTCATTGTAATTTCTGCCTTTAAAGTTACATTGTAAACCGGTATGATGTATGCATACTAATACCGGTATATAAACGTTTTTAAATAAATAAATAAATTGCCTGTGAGACGTCTGTTGGGAATGGTTCCAACTCAAGGACTGTTTGAGTGTAGAAGTCAGGAAGAAAATTATCCTAGAGCAGTTTCTTACAGTTCTGCCACCAGACATAAAACCTGAGTACAAAAGCAGCAGATTGCAGAATTCTCTGAGGTCTTCCAGAGTGTGCAGCATTATATGGACAAACTGGCATTCTGGCACAGTAGGGAACTACCTTGAAGTCTGGGCACGGTCAACCCAAATTAAAATACAGCCAGAAGTTCAGTCAGCTGAGCCTAAACAGAGATTGGGATACTAAGGAAGGGGCAAGGGCAGGTACAAGTCCTGATATTGGAAATGTGTTGATAGCCTGGGGTCAGGATAAGGGAATATGGTCTTCCTGATGGCCCTACTGATAAAGGATATTGGAGGCAAGAATTGTGGTATATTCAGAGAGCCACCAGAAATTTGTAAGAGCTTATCTTGTAAATCCTAAAGTGTGAAATGATCAAGACCCAATAAAATTCGATGTGTGCACAGGGAAATTAAAGAATGCTCTAGTGTCATGCTAAAGCTGACAGTAAAAGGCCAGATAACTTTATGAGGTTGGGGATGATTCTGGAACTGCCTTACTACAGACTGAGGGAGATTCCAGTAAAGTGAAGAGAAGTCCAAGAAAAGACAATTGAAAAAATGTTCCCCTTTTCAAACTTAGAATATTTCATACAGACAGCTGAATTCAGAAAACTGAAAGATAAGAGAGATGTTAAATGTGGATGCCAGGAAAGAGGCAGTAAATCTCAGCCAGTGAGCCTGCAAGAATAGAATCCCTATCTTTGTATTTCAGGGAAAAGGCAGAGAAACACCTCTCACCTGAACCCCTGAAAGCAGATATACTCACCATAGATTACAACTAGATTGATTTTAGAGAGTGCTGGCGAGAAGCAGGCAGATGTGGTATAATTTGAGTACCAATAACATGGGAAGGTGCAAGAGGGAGTTTCTAGATACATAGATACATAATTGAAATCCAGAACCACCAGGGCTGCAGTCTCAGAAATAATAAGGGCTGATGCTTTCATTAGTAAAACTTACTGGCTGCCTCCTAGAGTAGCAAAATTATGGGGGTGGCAAAATTCTGCCAGCATGGGGCCCTGAGGAGTGCTTTGCCAGAGTGAATAATGCCAAAGAAAAGTGCACTGTGCTGTAACAACCACCAAAGGTTTGCCCAGGGCACAAAATACTCTTGCACCAGCCCTGAGCTTAAGGGTAAGCAACTCTATTACTGGAATGCCGCTGAAAGGCCTGATTTTCAGAATCTTCACAATGAATATACATTAGCTATGTGTGCATACGATGGAGACAGTAAATTTAAATATACCCCATGCATATTCATTATGGAGATCCTGAAAACCAGACCTCTTTGTGGCTTCCCAGGGCTGAAGATGCCTCCCTGAGAATTAGCCTGTCCCTCATAGCACAAATCTGTGGGATCCCAGAGGCTGCATGGAGTTGGACAGTACTCAGCAGTCTCTGAAAGGTGGTGATAATAGGGTTTACACTTGAAAAAATAAATGCCCTTTCAGAACTGAAGAAGGGACCTAGTTGGTTTTGCAAGTTCATGGACAAGAAGTTGTAGCTTATTCTGATTTTACTCCAATGAAATGTATCATTACCTGCAAATAATTCAGTTTTCTCCATGACCAAAGTGCATACTAGAATACTGCAATTCACTTAAGATGGATATGATAGGGATCACTTGCATATCTGACTTTGATTCTTTCTTTCTAGGCTGGTTCAGAGGGTACACCCTGAAGAATAGATCCAGTCAGGTAAGGGTTATTCAGAACCATAGATACACATATGTAGGAGCTCCACTATAAGCTGGCAGTTTCACTTATGAGTTCTATGATTGTGCCTCACTGATATAAAGTTAAACAAGCTTTTATAAGACTGAAATTGCCTAACCTAGGGGTCAGTGTGCCAAGGTGTAGTAAAGTAAGAAATTTTGCACAATATAGGCCAAACTCCTCACTCTCTAAAAATGTGTTAACGCTGTGTATACTAAAGAAGAGGACATGGGGCTGAGACTGCATGAGAAGGATTCACACATGGACCAGAAAGCTCTGGATAACTAGCAGCCACTGCAGAGGGAAGAAAGGGAGTGTGAATCTGAATTTCCCCATCTTGGAGCTGACAGGAAAAGGAGGAGGAGCAAGAACCTAAAACAGAAGAAAATATGGAGGAAATAGTTGGAATAGCAACCATTCCAGGAGCCGTCAGCTGAGAATCCAGAAGCCCTGCAGACACAGAGCTGCAAGCAGCAACCCAGTACTATGCTGGTGTAGTGGGTAGTAGAATAGTGGTGTAGTCTGGATCACACATATACACTAAGAACATAATGACATCTGACTATGGCTAATGTGAAAATATGAAAAGCTATATTTTTCTGTATAATATATGCACAAACAGGCACTTATAAGAATTTCTGGGACAATAACAAACAAAAACAGGTTATACAAGCACAAATAGAAGAGTAAATAATTATCCCCCAGATAAAAAGGATAAGTATATACAAATGGCCTAGCAAAAGCTGCCACTTTCCTGGATATGTGCCTCTAGATCTTTCCAGAGGGTGGTTCACAAGCAGGATTTCATTTTGGAGACTGAACAGCGCTACAGATTCCAGATCTTTGTCGAGATGGTTTTCTTGAAGTGGTCTGGATCAGCTCTCAGCAGAAATCTGCCCTTCCTACCATGGGTTAGGGCCTTATTCCTGTGGCTGGCATATGTACTGCAAAGTTTTCTTTGTCTCTTAGCTCTCCTTGAAGTATTGCCAAATGTACTGATAAGAAAAAATACTACATGTCTTAGAACTATGAAATGGTAGATTTCTTGTATTTTGTATATTATTCTCACTCACATGTGAGACTACTAGCCTTTTACTTTTTCTAAACCTAAACCTGGACGCCCATAATAATAACAAAACCAGTATTCGTATCATTAATGTTATGTAAATAAAAGCAATCATACAGTAATTTAGATAGCAAGCAAAGACTACTTTAAAACAAATACCAAGATGGATAAGAATGTGAGTACCCCAAAAGCACACTTTTCATAGGACCTGTAAAAGTATATTATGTATCTATAAACTATATCTGGACTGATGCCAGGTGTTTTCCAGCCCATAGCACCAGCAAAGCTGCTAGTACTACTCTTTCCTGAATACCACGGACAAGATTTTAACTCCCTAACTGCCAACTTATTTGCTTTCGCATCTAAGCTTGTATCCATCTTGTACTTTGTATTTTTCTGTGTGTGATCTTGAAGTGTTCCAGGCTGCTTTCTATCAGACTAGGACACAGTAAGTTTTTCAGTGAACTCAAGCACAAAGCTGCATCCTATAACTATGAATCAACATAACTTTATTTCTCTCTCATAAGGAGCTAAATTCACCCTTTGCGTGCTCCATTGAAATGACTTCCACAAAACTGTCTCTTACCACTAATGCAGCTGGTTCAACCAGTTCTGAAGATTCCATCCCCCTTAAAACATAATCAGGCTTTGTGAGACTGAAGAACTAGCCATCTAAATGGTAGATGAAATTTAATATGTATCAACTGCAAATTTGATCACCTCTCTCATTGCTTCCTTTTCTGGATCATTGACTATGTTAAACAGCATTACTCCCACTATGGATCCCTAGGGCACTCCACTATTCAAATTTCTCTATTTGGAAAATTGACCATTTAGTCATAAGCTTTGTTTCCTATCCAATTAGCAATCCATAATATGACATTGCTTCCTATACCATGACATTTTAATTTCCTCAGGAGTCTCTCATGAAGGATTTAAGCTAATGTTTTCTGAAAATCAAGATCTATCGACTAGCTCACCCTTATCCACATGCTTATTTTCACCTTTAAAAAATTCCAATAGATTAATAAGGCATGATTTCCCTTTATCTGATTCAAGCTAGATTTTCCCCACTAAGTCATTTTTATCCAAGTGCCCAGTAATTCTGTTCTTACATCAGTAAACAGTGTACCCTTGTGGCACAACACATGAGTGATCAAGACTTTTCTCCACGTGCTTTATTTACAGTGCAGGAAATACCAACAGTCTGCTTACTTTCAGCAACACACTTCAGGTTACAACATTTCCACATTCATAATCTTCTCATTACAACAGGCCAGCTATATTAAATGGGTTGCCTTTCCCTTCTTACAGTTAGAACAGAAATGTTACAGGATTTGCCTTCTCCTGGAGTCTCTGAGGCCTGTCTTGCTCTACTCTGAGGCTAGGCTATATTATTGCTTTGGGGAACCACTCTGTACCCAGAATGCCTTGTCTTAAGGTGGACCAGGACCATGTGTCTGGGTCTCATCCTTTACACTGTTCAAGGGGGTTTTCAGGCATCTTCCTTCACAACCCTGCAGTATTTCTTGTGTGATTTTTTCCAATAGGAACTGTGAGGTAAATAGTCTCAGAATACCATGGGGTAGACTATTCTGAACCTGCAGAAGTTGATATTCAAAGGCTTTGTCTGGGTAACTTTTTTAAGTTACTTGGATAAGACATGAGATTTAAATATTTTCTTCTGTTCCTTGGCAAAATTTTGTACACTTAATTCATTACCCATACAAAAGTCGCGGTAATGTGGATGTTCCGGGGTAGGTCTAAACTTTAGCAGGTGAGTGCTGATATTCAGAGTTACTCAACTAAAATTAGCTGGAAAAGTCTGGCCAGGAAAATAGCTGTCAGAAAGTTACTTGGGTAACATTTCCTGTCTAACTTTAGCCAGATATTTTCATTGGAATACTAATTTGACTTTTGTTCCACTGAATATCCAAGTAAAGTCACCCAGGAAAGTTTCTTGTTTACCAGCCCACTGAATATCAACTTCATAGGAGGGTCATTTACTAAGCCACTATATTTTATTATGGGGGGCGGGGGTAGTTCCTGCAATATTTTGCTCTTCCAATGAGAAAAGATCATGATGGCTTCCCTGCAATAGTTTTTCTTGCAGAAATGATGAAAACACACAATGGAGGCCCCTTTGCATGGGACCAGGATAGGCCCAAAACACCCTCCCTCCCAATATGCCAAAATATACTCTGGGGGTCTGTGCTGTCACTTGCCCACCCCCTGCCACCTGGCAAGTTGGCTCTCCAGTAAAAAAACAAAAAATAAAATCTTTAATACCATCTGGCTACATCCACGCATGTTATAAAATCCGGGGTCGGCGCGTGCAAGGGGGTGCACATTTGTGCAACTTGTGCGCGCCGAGACCTAGGGGAGCCCCGATGGCTTTCCCCGTTCCCTCCGCCCCCCCCCCCCCACCTTCCCCTCCCTTCCCCGCCCCCCAGCCCTATCTAAACCCCCCCTGACCTTTTTTAAATAAGGTGCACCTCACGTGATCCCCCAGCACAGCCGCTGTGCCGGAGGCCTCAGTCCCGCCCCCACCCCGCCCACTCCCCACCCCTTTTTTCAAGCCCCGGGACATACGCGCATCCTGGGGCTTGCACGTGTCGCCGGGCCTATGCAAAATAGGCTTGGCGCGCGCAGGAGTAGATATATGCGCGTGACCCTTTTAAAATCCATCCCTATATATATATATTGGCCCGGATTTTAATATCTACGCCCAATTTTATAACATGCGCGCGCAGCTGCACGCATGTTATAAATCCAGGGGTCGGCGCACGCAAGGGGGGTGCACACTTGTGCACCTTGCGCACGCCGAGCCCAAAGGGAGTCCCGATGGCTTTCCCCATTCCCTCCACCCCACCCCCCACCTTCCCCTCCCTTCCTTAACCTAACCTGCTCCTCAGCCCTACCTAAACCCCGCCTGACCTTTGTTAAATAAGTTGCGCCTGCCTCTGGGCAGGCGTAGGTTGTGCGCGCCAGCCAAGTGCCGGCGAACGATCCCCCGGCACGGCCGCTGTGCTGGAGGCCTTGGTCCCTCCCCACCCAGCCCCCGTACTGCCAAGCCCCACCCACTCCCCACCCCTTTTTTCAAGCCCCGTGACATACGCGCGTCCCTGGGCTTGTGCACGTCACCGGGCCTATGCAAAATAGGCTCAGCGTGCACAGGAGCAGGTATTTGCGGTTACGCATGTAATATACGCGCGTAACCCTTTTAAAATCCGCCCCTATATATATATATATATATATATATATATATATATATATATATTGGGCCGGATTTTAATATCTACGCCGGGCGCAGATTTGTGCGTGCAATCTGGCACGCACAAATCTACACCCGATTTTATAACATGCACGCGCAGCCGCGCGCATGTTATAAAATCCAGGGTTGGCGCGTGCACGGGGGTGCACACTTGTGCACCTTGCGTGCGCCGAGTCCTAGGGAATCCTTGATGGCTTTCCCCGTTCTCTCCACCTCCCCACCTTCCCCTCCCTTCCCCTACCTAACCAGCCAACAGCCTTATCTAAACCCCCCCTGACCTTTGTTAAATAAGTTGTGCCTGCCTCCGGGCAGGCGTAGGTTGCGCGTGCCGGCCGAGTGCTGGTGCGCAATCCCCTGGCACAGCCACTGTGCCGGAGACCTTGGTCCCGCTCCCGCTCCGCCCCCGACGACTCCCCACCCCTTTTTTCAAGCCCCGGGACATACACGCGACTATTTTATTTGAACACCATTCTTGGACTCTATACAGTGTTGTTCCTGATTTTCCTATAGCTTTTATTGCCTTCATTGCTCCTTCTCTGAACTCTTGGCACCTGTTGGAGGTCTTCTACCTTCAGTGTGAGTATTAAGAGTAAAGAATGGATAGACATGTCAGAGAGCCTCGGAAGATTATTCTTCCTCTCCAACCAGACTGAACCAGGACCCATACCACCCTAAAGTGAAGGATAAAGCACCAAACTTAGAGACTGATTACGCCACCATAAGGCTTTCCACCTGAAGAATCAAATAGCAAACATCACCCTTGATATGTCCACTGGAGGTAGCCCAGTGCATTTTCACCTAACTATAAGATACCTAGGGGTTGCATGGATAGAAGTCTGATATTTAAGCCCAACATAAAAGAAATCTGTATAAAGACCAGATTAATAGTTTTATTTATTTGTGTTATTATGTCTTACATTTTTATACTGCTCATTTAGTCAGATTCAGGGAGGTATACAAATAAAAAATATTTATTATAATACATAAAACCTATCCAAGTAAAACAGTAATATTAAAAATAAATCACAACAGACCAAAACAAAATACAGTGTTATAGATCTTCTAATCCATGCAAAGCCCCACAGAAGTCCTCCAGCCCCAGATCCACACTGAAGCCAGTCCAGCAATGGACATTCATTTGGCCGATCCCTCAGCACAAGCACTGCAAGGTGCCATGCAGGACAGGAGAGGAATAGAAGAAGGCGAGGACAGGTAAAGTCCCAAACACACTGGGGAGTCCCACACAGGCCTCCTCACAATGAAACCCCACCTGCTACAGAAACTAGTGCTCTTTCAATGGTTTGCTCAGTGATGCAGTACTGTGCTGCAGTCTGCTTGGTCATTCTCAACAAACTGTTAGTTGCATAACTGAATAACATGATATGATTCATAACTGAAATATTGAAATTGACACTTGTCCCATAACTCCCTATTCTGGTGAACATTTTGCCATCAAATATTTGCAGAGACATGCTAACTGCATGGGAGTTTATATATTTCCTTGACAATGACAATGTACCCATAAACCAAGACCTCAATAATGTGCTTGCCAATCACATACATCCCAGTATGCATTCTGGGAATGTGCTGCTTATCTTCTAGAATCTCATTAAGATCCGGAAGAACTCTAATGAGCAGAATGGAACAACGGAAAACTCTAAAACAGACATCTCATTCAAGTCCCAAACAGTGCACCTCCTTGTTTTTGATATTCCTTAAAGAGGAGTGTGCACATCTCCTCCAAAAATGGGAAATTAAGGAGAAGCCACACTGCAATTCTGGTCATGCAACTCAAACTATGAACCTTATAATAAACTACTGTAAGCTATGCTCTTTTAGTGCAGGAATAGCAAATCTACTTAAAACTTCTGCCTGAAGTCCTTTCATAGCTGGTGGACCTGCTTCTATGACTAAGGAAATCCTGGAGGCACATCTAACTGGTCTGGTTTTCGGGATGGTTACAATGAATATGCATAAAAAAGATTTGTATTCATTGGATCTCCAATATATGTAAATATATCCCATGCATATTCTATTCTATTCTTGTGAATGGCAATATGTTCAGAGATAAATTGACCTTTATCTCTGAATATATTGCCATATATACCAGAATAGACTTGAATATTGATGGGAAATATTTGCATACATTGGAGACCCAGAGTATGCAAATCTTTTTTATGCATATTCATTGTAGCCATCCAGAAAGCCAAACCAGTTAGTTGTGCCTCCAGGATTGCTTTAGTCATAGAAGCAAGTGTGTGAGTCAGAAATCAGCAGAGCATTAAATCCTTAGCTTTTGGGTCTTCTCCTCTTGACCTTTCTTGCCTTCATTATTTCTCTTCTTTTTAATGAATTCTTTCTGTTCCCATAGGGCATATTTCCTTCATCAGTGATCTGCTTAAAGAATGCTCGCGTGGAGAAGAAAGGGTAGGTATGGTGTAAGACCTGTAGACTAACACATCTGATGATACTGGTAAGAGTTAAGGATAGCAATGAGAAACACTTTTTTTATTTGATGAAGTTGCTGTAGTACTAATGTTCTGTGAAATAAGGTAAGAATAATCAGCAACAAAACTTCAAAATTCTATTTTTGCATCGATGTCCTTTTTATCATTTGAGATGTGTATTAAGTAAGAAGGATTTTGTTGTTAAAAGAGCATGTTCCCGGATAACCTTAGACCTGCTGTCAGGCACATCTACATTTAGGAAGATAACTTGTCCAACTAACTCCTAATATTGGAGATAGCCGGTTAAGTAATTTGTCTGATCCTGCTCCTCCCCGGAATGTCCCCCAGCACTCCCCTTTCATATTCTGCTAAATCTTAGCTGGATGCAGACTTATGTTTTAGTCAGATGAGAAAGGGAAGTATTCAAAACTAGCTATTTAAATGGATAACTCACAAGTTATCTGTCTAAATGGCATTGAATATTGACCCCGAAGCTGCTACCTCCTCTAGGGGTATATAGCAGGGGAAGAGAAGTTTTCAGATGGGGTGCTTCTTTCAAGCCCTCAGGAAGCTTGGAACTCTCCTGTTCCCCCCCTCTCACCGCCCTCAAATTGTATTTAAGACTGCAATGCAATGCTTTGCCATTTGCCAGCTGTAATTATTTGTATATATTTTAGAAATTGTATTTCCCACTTGCTTTTGTTTACCTTGCTTTTGTTGTTCTCCTACTTTATTCCTACTGCCAATCTTGTTATACACTAAGTTCCATGTAAAGCCTGTTGCTGAATTATTGCTGTTCTACTGTAAACCGATCAGATGTTCCAAACGATGAGTGGTATATAAAAAAAGCACTAATAAATAAATAAATAAGCCTGAGATAAGTAAGAAGAGAACTTAAGAAACTAGTATGGTTTGTTGCAAAGTACAAAGGAACTGTACGGAGAGCCAGCAGGACCAGAAGACCTCTACCTGTTTGGAGTCTTTCAGCAGGGCTGGGAAACTGTATTCATCTAGAGAAGATTGGATAAGTTGTCTTGCAGCCATCCATGTAGATTTTGTGAGAGCTGAACTTTGATAAATGCATTTGTTAAAATAGACTGAGCAGGGTTGAGCCTAGATTCCAACAGGGTCTGGAGTGAGAAAAATAGATCAAATAAGAATTATTTGTGAGAAAAGTGGACTGTGATTTTTTTTTTTTTGAAGTTTTCCCTTCTTAACAGTTTGTTTTTTTTTTTTGCTTAAACTTTCATTGCTGTACTGGATAAGAGTTCTGAATGGTTTTCTGGAGCAAAAAATTATAGCCTGGACAGTGTGATTTTTAGTGTCTTTGGCCCAGTTTTGCCTTAAACTTTATCTTGCTCCTAGCCCATGGCTCAGGAAAAATTATTTCTCCACAATGGTAGAGATGGCCGCAGAGTTGGAGTGGTTACATATTGAATAAACAGAAAAAATGAGAGAGTTCTATGGATATTACAGATAAACAGGAGAGAAATGGATAAAGAAGACTGATAGCCTCACCTTTAGCAGAAAATACAAGAAAAATAAAAAGTAGGTAGGTAGACAGGATGGAGGACAAATTAAAGTGAAGCTTTTTTTTTTTTAAACTAACCTACAGCTGATACCTGGATCAGGTGAAGCTGATGTTCTTCCACTGAAAGATCTTTACATAGGCAAAAAACTTCATTTTTCCTTTTGGATTTCAAAGGGAAAGTTTGTTTTTTTGGAAGCCCTGTTAGAGTGAAAGAAAAGGTTTGAACAAAGAGAGAGAAGAATTTTGGCATTGACAAAGGATTTTTTGTTATCTTCACTGCTGCAGTCACATTGCTGTCATTGTGAGAGAGAGACAGAGGCGCTGCATTCTGTATATTCCCTGGAGCAGAGCAGTAGATGAGACAGAGAAGCACTGAAGAAACAACACTTCTTATAGTGTAGACTGTAGAGAAAGAACAGAAGCACAATCTTGCCAGCCTTGTCTGCTTCCTCTCTTTGACAGTTTTTTTGTGTCTGTGTCCACAAGAAGTCATTCAGCAGTGCACATACACAGTGGGAGTGGGAGGATGAGAGAGACACACACACACTGTCGATAGCCATAGCCAGATATAAGAGATTGAGTTTGTGCCACTGGTAAGCTTCTCACTCTGCTTGGAGGTACTTGTTAAGCACTAAAGTGAACACAGTCTTGATTTAGTACGTGTGACACAATCAATTTTACAGAAGTATTGTTGAGTGGTTCAGTACATCAATAAACTATATTATGACATTAAAAACCCCAATAGCCACTGCAACTGCAATAAAAAATCCCAGTAGCCATAATGCCACTGTGATCAATGGGGAGAAGAGGGAATGGCAGTGAGCAGAAGAATGGCAGGGACAGAGTTCTGGGTGTTCCTGCAGAGCAAGCCCAGCCTGTCAGAAACACAAGCAGAAGTAGCAGTGAGGAAAAAGTGCATCCTGCCCCTAAACTTAAAAGAGACTTTTTTAGTCTTAAAAAGCCAGAAGCCAACTCAAGTCGTAAGAAATTAAAATTGGGAAAGCATGTACCAACACTGCTTTTTTTCACTCCCTCCTTTTTTTGGAGCAGGGGCAAAAGGCAAAATAGTTATCAGAGGTTGGCATTAGCAGGGCAGCAACAAGGTGAGGGGCAGCAGAAATGAAACACCAAAAACCAGCATCACTCTCCTCCTTGATTACTGCTCCTCAGTTAATAAAGTCAATCTTTCAAAAAAAATGATTCAGAAGAAAAATCATACTCTGGATTCCCTGACTCACAGGATACTGAACAGCTAGTGGCTAAGGAGAATTTGGGGCCTTTATTTGGTAGCATCTTAGCCTTCAGTGAGGAGGTGGAGGAAGCAGATGCTGAGATTATACCACAACAAATAGGAATACAACTCCAAGTCTGAAGGGCCAGCTCATTCCTGTAATGATGCTGTATGGAATTGATAGCAGCCCTTCTCCAGGAATTTACTCTGGCTTCTCCCTACCTAAGGCTTTGTACCAATTTGTTTGGTGCTCTGTGCACTTCATTTGAAGCCTTGGGGTGTTCTTGCCACTGTGAGTGGTTGTTTTGTGCTATTTATGGTTTTTCTGTCTTGCTGCTCTTTGACCCTCTGTTGGTACCACTTTTGGTGCTTCATTCTCCCTTCATGGTGCCTTGAACTGCTCGTGCCACACATGGTGCTGCTTTTCCCCTCTTGTGATGCCTTGTAGATTTCATGCTACTGCTGTTGCTGCCCTTTGCCCCTCTTTTGAAGTCTTGAGGTGTTCTGGCCACTCTGCCTGCTACTTCTCTCCTTCTACGGTGCTTTGGAGAACTCCTGCCACTGCTGATGCTGTTTTGCCCCATTACAGGTTCTTGAGCTACTTATACTACTTTTGGTGCCATGATGACAGTCTTGGAGTGTTGGCGTGGCCTTCACCCTTCTCATGATGACTACTACACGTTTCATTAGAAATTATTAGAAAACCCCAAATTGGGAACCCAAAATAGGCTGCATTGCTTCCCCCATTGACTTTAATGGGAAAGGAATTAACAAATAAAACAAACAAATGAAATGTCTTTTATTTGAAGCAAACCAAGTAAATAATTGCTACCTACAAAATTAATAAATGTACCAAAATGAAATTTTTGCTTTGACACATCCCTATGAAGCAATGATAGCTTGGAGGAGTAGCCTAGTGCTTAGAGTAGTGGCATTTGAACCAGGCAGACCAGTGTTCAAACCCCCCTGCCGCTCTTTGTGTCCTTAGGCAAGTCACTTCACTGTCCATTGCCTCAGATACAAACTTACAGGCCTATACAGTACAGTGCGCTCCAACGGAGTGCACTGTTAGCCTGGCCTTGGACGCGCGTTTTTCCTTACCCCTTATTCAGTAAGGGGAGGAAAACGCGCATCCAACCCGTGGCATCTAATAGCGCCCTCAACATGCATTCGCCTGCTCTCCCGTGGACTTTACTGTATAAGCCTGTTAGATTGTAAGTCCTCTGGGGACAGAGAAATAACCACAGTACCGGAACGTAATCTGCTTTGAAGTGCTGAAAAGCAAAATAAATAAAATTATTTTAATGTATCTGTTAAATTATATCCAGGAATGTAACATTTTCCTTTAGGTGATTAAAGCCTCTTGGTATGGTCTACCTCCTTCCCCACTTAACTCCAAAGAGCTGATGGAAGGCCTGCCACTCTCCCTGTCTGACTCCTTCCACTTCTACTTCCATCCCCATCCTCTATACACCCCAGTTAGAAAAGCAGCCAGCCACTTATGGCAAACTAATTTATTAGAATTAATACAAGAGCTACTGTTTTTCCATCCAATGTACTCACTTACCAAAAAAGGAAAAACCAAATACAACTATATTCTACGTGCTCACATTCCCCACAAAGTGTATACATTTTTAGTAAATTGACCATATCGGCAAGCCTGGCGACGCACACCCCTAGTTGTTTAAAGGGAGCCGTCCGGACTTCTCATCATTTACGGTCAAACTAGGTCTTTACCAAATTTCTTACTAATGTCCAAGTTTTTTTTATATTTTTTATATATTCAATTTTTATATGTTGTGTTTTTTTAAGGCATTTTTCATTTTGAATATCCCATGGACAAGAAGAGTTGGCTCTTCTTGTCCATTTTTACTAAAAATTTATACACTTTGTGGGGAATGTGAGCACGTAGAATATAGTTGTATTTGGTTTTTCCTTTTTTGGTAAGTAAGAAACTAATTTATTATACAGTTGCTGAAGTAACCATATATCACCTGTGTTGTTATTTATGTAATTGCAGTATTTATTTTTTTAAATAGCTTAGTATTTATTTATTTATCACTTATGGATTCCTAAGTGCTTTACAAAGTAATATTCATATAATAAAAACAACGAAATCACCAAAAAAAAGGGAAAAGACAATAATCCAAAATCCTGAGACAAACAAATTAGTAGATATATATCACAGTTCAGAATACTCAGCCATAGGCTTTTTTAAACAAAAATGTTTTTAGCATTGGCTTAAAAGTCTTTGAGCGGTCCATCAAGCTCAATGCTTCAGAAAGTGAGCTCCAAATAGTGTTAGCTGCCACTGAAAAGACGGATACTCTGGTCTCTGCTGTTCGAGCTTATCTAACAGACAGAATGTCAAGGAGTCCTCTCTGTGAGAATCTAATTAATCGCGTTGAATTGGAGACTCATAGCAGAGCATTAGCCCAAGGCAGTGAATCCAGCCTCAGTAATTTGTGAGCCATCATTGTAATTTTGACTAGAATACAATAGTGAACAGTTAGCCAGTGTAGTTCAGTCAGCACAGGGTTGATGTGTTCTCTCCGGCTATTTCCTGATATCAGGGGTATAGTTGCATTTTGCATGTGTAATGTATTTAGGTAAAAATTCATTTTTATTTTCAAAGAACATAGTAGTACCAGTTTGCTATCTGAAAAAATTAAGTAATCCCAGTCAATGGAAGCAACAAAAAAAGATCAAGTTAAAAATGACTCGCTGTGACAAAGTCTGTGTTTCCCGTGAAGTAAACTGGCAGAGTGAATAGCCCAAGTAAGGCAGGACAACAAACATAGCCCCAGAAACAGAAGACAAATATCTGCAAATAAAGTTGCAGAAGTTAAAAAGAACAATTTAGAGAAAAAAGTGTGTTCCAGGGACAGAACTGAGAAAGAGGAAGGGGCTGAGCAATGTCCAAGCCAACGGTGCCCAAAGAAGCTTAGAAAAAAGGAAGGTCAAATCAGAAGGGTCAGACGAGGAGGGAGCAGGGAGGAGAGGAGCCTGAAGATAAGAAAGAGAGCACTAGAAGCCACTCCATGGCAGCAAGGAGTATTATAACACTGAGAGCTCAGAAGAAGGAGTCACAGCACTGACGCTGCTCTATCATAAGTCTTAAAGGGTCTAGCCAGGATCAGAGGACCTTTTCATTCCCACCTATAATTTCCTTTGGGTGGCATTCATTAATTTTGTAAGTTTACAGGGGCTGATATTCAGCCACAGAGCGGCTAAATTAGCCAGATATAGCTATCTGGCTACCTTAACGGGGATATTCAGCAGCATGGCAGCACCTTAACTATCTTAAACTATCTTGACTATCTTAAAGTTAGCTCCCTCAATTTGGATTTGATACTGCTCTAAATCAGATCCCACTTGTAGCACTTCAGTCTTTATTTTTTGTACAAAATTAAATAGTTCTCCCTTAACTATGTGTCAACAGCATTCATACTTTCATTAAAACGGAAAAGGAGTTAGATCTTCAGGAGAGGATTGGGAAACAGTGACCTAAGGTCAGCCCTGGCTGCAGTGAGCAGTCCTTTCAGCGGAAAGTTTGTATCTCAGTGGAAGGGAGTGGACAGTGGAGTGCCTCAGGGATCTGTATTGGGACCCTTACTGTTCAATATATTTATAAATGATCTGGAAAGAAATACGACGAGTGAGATAATCAAATTTGCAGATGACACAAAATTGTTCAGAGTAGTTAAATCACAAGCAGATTGTGATAAATTGCAGGAAGACCTTGTGAGACTGGAAAATTGGGCATCCAAACGGCAGATGAAATTTAATGTGGATAAGTGCAAGGTGATGCATATAGGGAAAAATAACCCATGCTATAATTACACAATGTTGGGTTCCATATTAGGTGCTACAACCCAAGAAAGAGATCAAGGTGTCATAGTGGATAACACATTGAAATTGTCAGTGCAGTGTGCTGCGGCAGTCAAAAAAGCAAACAGAATGTTGGGAATTATTAGAAAAGGAATGATGAATAAAACGGAAAATGTCATAATGCCTCTGTATCGCTCCATGGTGAGACCGCACCTTGAATACTGTGTACAATACTGGTCGCCGCATCTCAAAAAAGATATAATTACGATTGAGAAGGTACAGAGAAAGGCTACCAAAATGATAAGGGGAATGGATCAACTCCCCTATGAGGAAAGACTAAAGAGGTTAGGACTTTTCAGCTTGGAGAAGAGACGACTGAGGGGGGATATGATAGAGGTGTTTAAAATCATGAGAGGTCTAGAACGGGTAGATGTGAATCGGTTATTTACTCTTTCGGATAGTAGAAAGACTAGGGGGCACTCCATGAAGTTAGCATGGGGCACATTTAAAACTAATTGGAGAAAGTTCTTTTTTACTCAACGCACAATTAAACTCTGGAATTTGTTGCCAGAGAATGTGGTTCGTGCAGTTAGTATAGCTGTGTTTAAAAAAGGATTGGATAAGTTCTTGGAGGAGAAGTCCATTACCTGCTATTAAGTTCACTTAGGGGCGGATTTTCAGAGCCCTGCTCGCGTAAATCCACCCAAAACCGGGCGGATTTACGCGAGCAGGGCCCTGCACGCCGGGAAGCCTATTTTACATAGGCCTACCGGCGCGCGCAGAGCCCCGGGACTCGCGTAAGTCCCGGGGTTTTCGGAGGGGGCGTGTCGGGGGGCGGGCCCGAACCGCGCGGCGTTTTCGGGGCGTGTCGGGAGCGTTCCGGGGGCGTGGCTACGGCCCGGGGCAGCCCGGGGGCGTGGCCGCGCCCTCCGGACCCGCCCCCAGGTCGCATCCCGGCGCGCAGGAGGCCTGCTGACGCGCGGGGATTTACGCCTCCCTCTGGGAGGCGTAAATCCCCCGACAAAGGTAAGGGGGGGGTTTAGACAGAGCCGGGCGGGTGGGTTAGGTAGGGGAAGGGAGGGGAAGGTGAGGGGAGGGCAAAGGAAAGTTCCCTCCGAGGCCGCTCCGATTTCGGAGCGGCCTTGGAGGGAACGGGGGTAGGCTGCGCGGCTCGGCGCATGCCGGCTATACGAAATCGATAGCCTTGCGCGCGCCGATCCAGGATTTTAGCGGATACGCGCGGCTCCGCGCGTATCTACTAAAATCCAGCGTACTTTTGTTTGCGCCTGGAGCGCAAACAAAAGTAGGCTATTCGCGCTCGTTTTAAAAGCCGCCCCTAAGAGAATAGCCACTGCCATTAGCAATGGTTACATGGAATAGACTTAGTTTTTGGGTACTTGCCAGGTTCTTATGGCCTGGATTGGCCACTGTTGGAAACAGAATGCTGGGCTTGATGGACCCTTGGTCTGACCCAGTATGGCATTTTCTTATGTTCTTATGTTCTTATCCCTGCTTATGGAGTCTGAATAACAGGAGTTCAGCTCAGAAATGCACACATTTTATTATTTCTTTGTTGGGCTACTTTTTATTTTAGAATTGAATCAGTATTCTATTTTATAATTTCACACAGAATGAAAACTTTTGACATGGTTTTAAATAAAACACATTTTGCTTTGTTACTGTAATTGATTGTGGTGTACAATCAAAAATCAACCTGAGCGAGCTCAAGCTGACATAGAATAACAGTTGCTATTGATTTTATATATTCAAATTTTCTGGTAAATTCTAATATAAATAGAATTCTAATATAAACAGGTCCATTTTCAGCTTCTGTCTGGCCATCAAAGCTAGCCAGATAAATTTTCTCTGGCTAACTGGCAGGATATTCAGTGGCACAACACCATTGATTATATTCGACTCTATTAAATCTAGCTGATAAGTTTATCTGGCTAACTTTAGGACTACTCTGTGCCATAATCTGAGTTAGCCAGATAAGTTCATGTTATTTGACTAAATGCCATAAGGCTTTATCCATATTCAAAATATGAAATTCCTTAATATTTTAAACCTTCTTCATTATTGAATCTGTGAGAAAATAAGATATTATTTTTAGTAAAAATAAATCATATAGAGGTCGATATTCAGCCACAAAGTAGCTAACTTAACAGGGTTATTCAGTTAGCCGGATAGGTATATCCAGCCAACTTTAGGACAGCCCTACGATGCGACTACAGTTAGCTGCATAAGTTATGTGGCTATCTCTGAATATTGGAGTTAGCCGCATAATTTATGCGGCTTAACTCTGGCTCACCTGGAAACACCTCCTGCCCGCGCTTGGAATGCCCCTGACCTATGCGGCTAAATGTTACTTGCATAAGTAATTTTGTGGCTAAAATTTAGCTGCGTACGGTTTTAACTTTTCAGTTATCCACCTAAATGGCTTTTGAATATCAACCTCACTATTATCTCCAGGGATTATTTTGTAAAAAAAACAAACCCAAAAGCTTTTGGGTCGGGGGGTGGGTGGGTAGGTGTATGCCTCTAGTGATCTTCTTTTCGCCATGCTTCTTCCCTAGCCCAGCCTTTCTTCTTTCTCCTCTCTCCCTACCTTCCTGCAGGGCGGCAGTTTTTTGTCTTCAGCGGTTGGAAGGATGAGTTCCTTCAGTCACCAAGGCACAGTCTGGGAGAGGAGGCCCTGAAATCTTTGGCAGTTGGCAGGATGAGCTCTGCCAGTCACCACAGCATGATCTGGGGAGGGGGAGGGAGGCTGGGAGATATTTTTGACAGCTGATGGGATGAGTGCCGCCAGCTCCCACAGGGGAGGGGATGATCTTTACGGGGGCTGGCAGGTTGAATTCCACCAGTCACCACAATGTAAATATGAGGTCGGACTGTGATATCTCCAGTGGCTCGTGGGATGAGCTCATTCAGCCACCACAGCACAGTCCGGTGGCAGGTAGAGGAGAGGGCACTGCTAGCAATTTGAAACCTGCAGGCTTGATGTTGTCACTTTCCTGCTGCCGATCTTGTGAGACCAGTGGGAGGAAGTGCCAGCAGCTGGCCCATGTGCATCAAAATTGCTCATAGTGCTGGCACCTTTCCCCAAATCTCTGGGAGCCTTGAACTGTGGCAAATCCTTGAAAAGTGAATTTGTCACAGTTCAGAAAGGTTATGGGTCAGTGATCCAGCAGAAAATCATTGACTATCTCCTTATATATATAAAAAGCAGTGGGTTTGTTTGGGCATGTTTTGTCTGGTGGCATATGCATGGAAGAAGGCACATAGTGCATAGTGCTAAATGTCGTCCACCCATCCTGTAGTGAGATTGAGCAGCATGGAGCGCCAGACCCCGGCAGCCAATAAAGATACATGGTGGTGATGCTGAGATTCACAGCTGGCAAGAAGACCAGGCCCCGCATATCAAGGGAGACAAGCTGGCATCGGTGTGAGGCATGGCTGGTGGGGAGCCCATGTCCTGGCAGACAATGAGCTAGCACAATGGCAGCTTTGAGCAGTGTGACTAGAGGGGAGACCATGCCCCACTGGCTAAGGAAGACAAGCAGGTGATGGTATAAGTCCCCACCAGCCCCTGTAACTACTACATGCAAAGACCTCACCAGTGTGGCAGTCAGGAAGTCTAGATCCCAACAGCCTGTGTATTGGAAGAGCACCAGGAATGGAGGAGGGGGCTTTGGTCTGAGGAAGATGTCTGAAGAGACAGCAGAGACAAAACTGGCAGACCCGTGGGAGAGTGGGGAGAGAACAGGAGGGATCAGGGTGGAAAGGTAAAGAACATGACAGAGTACAGTATGCAAGGGGGAGGGGGGAGGGGCAGAGTGGTCTCCCACCGAATCCACAACCCCTCACACCTGCGTACACCCCACAACCACCCATGCAAACCCATCTACACCCTTCAGTCACACATGCACACCCCCCAGACACCTATGCATCTCCCAAACACACACACACAGATGAACATGCCTCCCATCTCCCTGCCATACAACTACACACACACACACACACACACAAACACACACACACACCAAGTCTTGCACACACACATACCCTCACCCCCATGCCACACATGGTCCCCACCCCACTGCTTTTATAAGCACCACCCACAAATGCAGCTGCACCAACTATGAAACTAGGTTAAGATTAATTTTCAGTTGGTAGGTCCCAGACCATATCTTCTGTGGCAAGACATGTGTAGGGGAGTGAACAGGAGAATAGAAGGGAATTTTCAAAACTTTAACTCAGTAATAATTAGCAGGCACATGTGTAAGTAGCCTCTACTTGCGTATTCTGCATTTTATAAAAGTCTAAAATACTCGTGAATGTTCACTTTCGCATGCACATAAACACGTGTAAAAAAGGGGCGGTCTAGGAGCATTCAAAGGTGAGGCTAATAGTTACACACGCAAGTTTCTATTTTAAAAGACACGTGCATACATTTTTCAACTTGCACATTTTTACACCTGCTGATGAACTGGCATGATATAAAATGTATTTATTGTGTAATACTGTCTGGGTGGGAGGTCTGGGTGAACTGGTGGGTAGTCAGGGTGAAGAGCTAGGAGGGTCTCAATGAACTGGAGTAGGACTGGGAAAACTGGTGGACTAATGGTAAAGGTGATAATTTATGTAATTTAATGTAAATCCTGACTTATGTGATTAAGTCCTACTTTATTTTCACAAGTAAAATATATGTGTGTATATTTTTTAAATATGTGGGGGAAATATACTGCTTCAATGCATTCCATGTATTTGCACATAAGCCTACATACATACGTATGTGCCGGGGTAAGCATACACATGTTTTATAATACGCATGTATCCGATACATGATTAAATACTAGCATAGATCTTCAAGCGGCCATATATGTGTGTCTATGCTGCTGCACACAGCGGTTTAGAAGTTATCCTCCCTGTGTATAATCTACCATCTAGGTTAAGGTTTCCCCTAATTCACTGACAGGTTTTTCTGCTAATATATGTATACCTTGCTTCAATTGGAAGTCCTCTATTTGGGCTAGAAGAACCTGTATACCATAGCAGATCAGCTGAACTATAGTGAAAGTCAATTTTCTTCTACAGGAATTATGGGTAACTGCAACTGCAGTTCATTGTGTGCTTAGGGATTTTTTTTTTTTTTTTTTTTGCTCTGGGCCACATGTAAAAGCTAGGTAGAACTTAACCAAATTTTGATTACTTAAATTATGAAACTTTTGCCAGTTCCACAGTGAAGTTCCTATACGAAGGTTCATGTCCCCTTGAGACCTCTGCATGAGGTAAAATGAGTCTGTTTCCTTGTATTACTGGTGACCTGGATTATATTGCTGTTAGTCTGTGACAGAACAAAAACATGTATGAAGAGATAGTGTAGAATGTAGCTCTGTTTATTATTAAAGTGCTAAAGATCCTGTTACTAATCTGCCCTACGGAAACCAAAGAGTCTCTTGGGCCATTAGACATTATATGTTGTAATTTACCATATGACTTCTTTAACCTCTCTGCTCTTTTATTTCTATATTTATTGTTTTATTACATTATTTATATACCTCAGTGTGCAATAAAAATTGTTCAATATGGTTTACAACTAAGAACATCAATCAATGAACCTATACATTAGTAAAATACAGTTAAATACGAAAATCAAGCATTAAATGCATAAACTAATACAACATAAAAAAAAACAATAAAGACTAACGACATAATAGACTAAAACAGACAAAAGAGTTTTAACTGTGGGCAGCACCGGTTAACTGTAAAATCCTTATTAATATTCTCATCATGTGTTAGCAGAGACAAATTTATGGAATAATGAGGTTTTAAGATTCTTCTTAAACCTCAACAATTCAGTCTTTTGTCTCAGAGCCAAATACCATAGTTGAGGGCCATTAAAAGAGAATGCATGATTACGCGTGCTTTGTAAATAAAAACTTTTAAATGATGGAACTGACAGTAGTTGAGAATCAGCAGTACACAGAGCGCAGCCTGTGTATAATAAAGTGCACCTTTTAAATAAATCTGTCCATCTTCTTACAATGTTTTACAATTAATGTTAACACTTTAAATTTGACACAAAGAGTCACATGAAGGCAATGTAAATCAACCAGTTTTGGTGTAATATGTTCAAGTTTGCTACAATCTATAATGAAACGAGCGGCCAAGCTCTGAATGACTTGAAGAACACTCAGTTGCTTTTTAGGCCATGCAAAATAAACAATATTACAAAAAACAAGTGAAGGCAATCTCAGGGTCTGAACTACTGATCTAAAATCCTCTCTGCTTAAGATCAATTTGAACTGCTTCACTGAAAGCTTTCAGAACAGCTTTAATCTGGAGGCCCCAGTATTCAAAATCCCGGAAAACAGAGTTTTCTTTCTTCAGATGGAAGGGGTTGAGAGGAAGGCTGCTGGCTCAGCTCTGGCTAACAGTTTCGCTGGATAAGCAAGGGGAATATTCAAAACTTGCCATTTAGACAGATAACTTGAGACTTGTCTAGCAAGCTAAATGGCTTTGAATATTGACCTCTAAAAGTCAAGTGAGAGTCCAAAATCATCCCTAAATCACAAGCTTCTGCCAGAAGTAGGAAAAACTGTTCCTTAAACTGAAAAGATGTTAACGCTTCAGGGAGAGGAAGATGACTTACCTTTAAAATTCCAGTATTGGAAGCATTTAAAATGAAACAATTAGTATGCATCAAAGAATTGTTGATTTATCTGTTTCTATCATATTCTTTTCACTATCTTCTCTTCCCTTGGTTCCCCCCCCCTCCCCTCTTTGCCTGCAAATGATAACCAGTTTCTCATTTCCTCTTTTGTTCCAGAGCTGATGAGGACATTGTGTCCCTGGAGATGCCAATGGTTCAGGAGATCACGACCACCCTGAGGGAATGGGCCATCATATGGAAGCAGATCTACGTGGTAAGAGTACAAGAACAGCAGGTGTGCTGAGGTGACTCAGACATGAAAAGAGGTTATCGGGCACTGGCATTTTAGGTAAAAAATGTTGCCAAATGTCCCTAGTAGGAACAGATAGTTCACATTCTCAGTTCAAAAAATGTGACCATTTTATTTCATTGAAGCTTTCTAAAATATGTTTCCAATCCAATACATAGCAATGGGGTATGAAAATATGCCTGCCCTCCTTCTAGAAATATCCTGTGTAGCAGCTCAACTATCTGGAATTCTTATGTAGGTCATAACTTTAAAGATCGACGTGCAACGGATAGACAATGTAAAAAAAAATATTCTGCTTACTATGTAAAGTCAACCAGCAAGAAAACATAAATGTTTTAATGGGAAAACTATGAAATTGGCATCTAATAATTTAGAAACAATTGCATAGCACTTCGTAAATTACCCTATAATGACGTGCTACTAGAGGTGATCTGTAAATAAAATTAGAAAATTCAAAAGAAACTTTATATGAGAACTTACAATCATGCCAACCAGGGGATTGTGTTATTCATCAACGTAGAGAAAAATCTACAAGCATTTTGCCCACAGTGGGCTTTAGTCTGTAGTCATACAATGCATTGGACTTATAATTATCCACAATCTCCTTTTTTAAATTAACTGTAAGTCTTGCTCAAAATCTAACAGGTAGAGTTTGAAAGCATTTCTCGCACAAAACAGCCTCATACACGCGTGAATTTTAAGAAGCCGTGCAAGGCTGAGCTATGGCAATGCATGCCATGTTACCTGCGTAACTTTACTGCTGGTCCTGATGAGGTGCAAGTCTGGAGTGAACACTGGTGAAGGGGGAGGGGGAGAGAGAGAGAGAGAAAGAGAGACATTGGTGTTACACTGGTCTGCCTAGGTCACAAGGGTCTGTAGACCCTTGTAACACCCGCCCCCTCCCAAAACCCACCCTGAGTTGAAAGTGCCCCTCTTACAATGGGAGATGTATACAGTGTCAGACTCTCTCTCTTTCTCTCTCACTCTCTCTGTCCCGTCACTTGAGTGAGTTTGCGCGAAAAGGCTTCACACATATGTGCGGTAGGGATATTTTATATGATACCCATGTACTTGCACGCACGATATAAAATTGAGCGTATTTTTGCTCGCATGTGCAATACATGCATTTATGGGTGCACGTGTGCTCCTTTTAAACTTTACCTGTAATTTATTAGTTTACCATTTCAATGCACTTTTAAAAAAACAACCTGTAATATATTAGAACTTATCTGTGATAACTGCCACTACAGGCCAGCACTGCCCACCAAACTGGTTTCACAGAAATCCCCACCTCTCCGATGTTTCGGCACCCTCGTGCCTGCTTCAGGGGATTATTCTACAAATATAAAAATATATAAATATCAGTATCATGTTCTATTCTTTCAAAAACTTCCCTAAGGCTTTACACTATCTCAACATACCTTTTACAAGGCATAATACCTCTCCCAAATAAAGCTAAAAAATGGCATAACTAACGGGAAACTTTACCTTCACATTTAAAGGGACAAGTCACGTGTTTGTTGTTCATCAATCAAAAGCTATAGTAATCAAATGGATCAACTGCACCCACTTTGCTTAGAACTTACCAAACCAATTGTGTGATGTAAAGGAACCAATCAGTCAATACGTTTCTGTCTAAATTATATTTCTCACTGTAATCCTTCCTCTTTACATCCTTCTATACCCAATCACATTGTCTAAAATCACATGGCAAACTGATTTTTCAATTAGGTAAAGTGGTTATAAAAACCTAAGTTGAAATTATCAAAAGCTTCATGGCACACTTTTCTATATTATTGCTAGCCAGTCAATTTCTTTATTAAGGCCATCTGGTGCCACAGCCTGCAATTTAAAAATTCGAAATTGTCCTTGGCAAACTAAGTCTCGATCCAAATCTCCACCCCTCAGGCGTGGGCACAATTTCTCTAATACAGTGAACTGCAACTTTTAGGATCTATGGGAGGAGGATAAACAGTGGGATACAAGGGGGGGGGGATTCAATATGTTCATGATTTAAACAAGAACTATGTTCAGTCACTCCTTGACTCAATCTTCTTGTGGTTTTACCTACATATATTAATTTGCATGGCCACCATGCTATGTAAACAACCCCCATGGTGGCATAATTAGTCCTTATCCTTGCTGTCCACTTTTTCTGACATTGTAAAGGAATAGTATTGCCGGTATGGGATTGTTCACATTGAAAATGTTCCACTATGTTTAAAGAAGCATTTAGTGGTTGGTAACACTAAAAGTCCCTTTTGAGAAACCCACATACTTTTCTGATGACCACTAGTTATTGCTGCAGTGCTTCATCAATAAATGGACATGGTAGAAAAATAAATGTAGCAGGGGAGATTTGCCCTGATATCTCCTTGGTGAAAGCCAGACTATCGGGGTTGTAGAAGTGATAAACATTTTATAAAAGGAAAAGCAAATCATTTACAGTAAAAATACTTTTGCAAAAGCCAATGAGTTTCTCAGACGAGTCTCTGCAGAGTTCACGTACCCCCTCCTACACACACATACACACACACACACCACAAACAAGCTTCCTTCTTTTTTTTTTTTTTTGTTGTCTTTCTCTTTCTAATGAGTGCAGTTTCCCCGCAAGGTGTAGCCATTTCTTCGAGCATCTGCTGGCAGCTGCAAATTGCCTTAGATTGCAATTTATGGCCAGTGAAAAAAACGTGTTCTACTCCATTAGTGTTCAATGCATTCACAGAGCTGCCCTGATATCCTTGCTAACAAGAATTAGAGGCTACTTAAAATCCCAGTGCTTACTCATTCAGCAGCTGGGCTGAAGAAGGGAGGGGAGCATAGCAGGAGGGAGAGATGCTCAGCAGTTATTTAAGAAACAACCTGCTTTCTTGTGTGCCTGAAGCAGGAAGGCCTGGCTCCTAACCATGCAGAAACAGAGAATGTAAGCACCTGAAGGGACCAGATGGCACTACAAGCACAGGGAGAATGTTCTCCTCATTTAGGTTCTTTTCTCCATCACTAGGCCAAAGGCATTTGGGTTCTGCAGTCTTCATATTTCAATTAACTGCTGAGGGCTGAGACCCTCACTGAGGAGTCCATGGGCTCCTCAATAGGGTTCTCTACAAAAGGAAAACAGGCCAAAAAATTTCAGAATGTTTTTGGGTAGGAGGTTGAAAAGAAACTCAGATAAAAAGTGATCCGCTCATTATGATATCAATACACTTACTTCAGGTGTTCCCAGACTTGTGGATCTGGAGCTACTGGTAGGTTCTGAAAGACATGCAGCTAGATCCGGGCTGAAGGGAGCACCATTGCAGAGGGTGTGAATAGCTTCTAATGCTGAAAATATAACTTGTACACCAATCTGAGAAGGTTACCCAGGGGCGGAGCAGGAAGACAGCAGAATAAGACCTAGTCCTGCTAGCAGCAGCCCCCTCTATTCCCTTATGAATTAATTTTTAATGGGATTATTTGTATAAAATTAGCATACACGCACGTAAGTAGCTTGCACTCACGTATATAGCATTTTATAAACATCAAAAGAGCAGGTTCAAATCATGTAGATATCCAATTTGCTTCAATCTTGAGTTAGGATTGGGTAATTTTGCAGACCATCTCCTGTGAGGATGTCTGGATTGGTCAGCAGCCTGTATATAAGCAGGCAGAGCATGAGGGGTGGTGGTGGTGGTATTTTAGAGTTGGAGTTCTGAGCAGCAGGAAAACATTGTAGAGGTCCCCCATTTAGGCCCATAGCCTGATCCAGTACCCCTCCATCTCACACATAGTTCTGGAAGGGAGGGCTTTCTGAAAGTGGAGATTTTGTTGAAGAGCTGTTTGTTTTAAGAAGAGTTTTCCTTTTTGAATCCTGAACCTGCCCAGGAGGATTTTCACCCCTCCCTGTGGAAGGTCAGGATAAGGTGCTGGGATTCCTTCTGTCCAGCTAAGGAGGGACAGCATTCACCTGACAGATAAGAAGAGAGAATCACTTTGTGAGCTTTGAGAAGTTCTGTTCCTGGTGTTTTTGGTAGGGATTTACTTTTTTTCCCAACAGTGTCTGCCCACTGAGATAAGATACTTTGGATTTTTGGATGTTTGGAAATTCTAACACCAGAAGTCCAGAGCTAACATCAGAGAAAGAGATAGGAGATCCCAGTCCCTTCTCGGAGCTTACATTTTACCATTGAAGGGTGTTGAGTTGTTGCCTAAAAGCTGCCACTTCGGAGACACTGACTCAGCTTATAGAACTGAGAAAAGAAATACTTGTGGACTGTTTAACTTTTGTGAGAAGACCAACTGGAGAATTTGTGTTGCTAATTGGACATGAAGTATTTTTCTTTGCAGTAAATTTGATTTGAACCATCCCAAAAGATTGCCCTGTGTTTTTTGTGAGGATCCGAGGTGTCCCAAAGCAAGGCTCTCTAAAGTGTGAGTACAGTTGGGAGAGAAACAGCTGAGAGATTGAGAGACTGTGTGAGCCTAGGCCCTCCGAGGCTGAAAGAACTCCAGCACTCCAGGACAAGTGGACTGTTTACATGTGAGAAAAGAAAGAGCAGATAGAAAGTGGCCCTGGGGACAAAGTGTGCTCCTGCATTCCAAGAGGTCCCTGAAGAGGAGGTTACATTCACAAAAAAGGGGCAGGCTAGGGGTGCTCTATGAATGAGTCCAAGAGGAACATTCATAAATTGAATTTTATAAGAGATTTGTACAAATATATTAGGAAATTTGTTTGTTCAATTTTACACCTGCTAATTATTGAATACAGTTGATAACAGACACATCTGTTGTCTGCTATTGTTGGGTGGGAGGTCTGGGTGAACTGGGGGAGTTCAAGGTGAAGTACTAGAAGGGTGTCAATGAACTGGAGATGAACTGGGTGAACTGGTTGAGGTTTCAGCAAACTGGTGATTTCAATTATGTGCACATTTTGACATATAAATCAAGGTGAACAAGTCCTATTTTTTTTTGTGCGTAAAATAGGTGGAAAAAGTAAGCACTAGGGATGTGAATCGTTTTAGGACGATTAAAATTATCGTCCGATAATTTTAATATCGTCTTAAACCATTATGGAACACAATACAATAGAGATTCTAACGATTTATCGTTATAAATCGTTAGAATCGTGAGCCGGCACACTAAAACCCCCTAAAACCCACCCCCGACCCTTTAAATTAAATCCCCCACCCTCCCGAACCCCCCCCAAATGACTTAAATAACCTGCGGGTCCAGCGGCGGTCCGGAACGGGCTCCTGCTCCTGAATCTTGTTGTCTTCAGCCGGCGCCATTTTCCAAAATGGCGCCGAAAAATGGCGGCGGCCATAGACGAACACGATTGGACGGCAGGAGGTCCTTCCGGACCCCCGCTGGACTTTTGGCAAGTCTCGTGGGGGTCAGGAGGCCCCCCACAAGCTGGCCAAAAGTTCCTGGAGGTCCAGCGGGGGTCAGGGAGCGATTTCCCGCCGCGAATCGTTTTCGTACGGAAAATGGCGCCGGCAGGAGATTGACTGCAGGAGGTCGTTCAGCGAGGGTTCCGGCGCCTCGCTGAACGACCTCCTGCAGTCGATCTCCTGCCGGCGCCATTTTCCGTACGAAAACGATTCGCGGCGGGAAATCGCTCCCTGACCCCCGCTGGACCTCCAAGAACTTTTGGCCAGCTTGTGGGGGGCCTCCTGACCCCCACGAGACTTGCCAAAAGTCCAGCGGGGGTCCGGAAGGACCTCCTGCCGTCCAATCGTGTTCGTCTATGGCCGCCGCCATTTTTCGGCGCCATTTTGGAAAATGGCGCCGGCTGAAGACAACAAGATTCAGGAGCAGGAGCCCGTTCCGGACCGCTGCCGGACCCGCAGGTTATTTAACTCATTTGGGGGGGGTTCGGGAGGGTGGGGGATTTAATTTAAAGGGTCGGGGGTGGGTTTTAGGGGGTTTTAATGTGCCGGTTTTGCGATTTTTAGATTTTTCACGATTTTTCACGATTTTTCACGATATTTTACCCCCCCAAACGGCAAAATACGATTCCCTCCCCCTCCCAGCCGAAATCGATCGTTAAGACGATCGAGGACACAATTCACATCCCTAGTAAGCACTTTCAATACATTACTAATATTTGCACGTAATGAAACATATATGTGTATGTTGGGAGTGGGTATACGTGCATTTTATAATCTGCACGGACCAAATACACACAGATTATAAAATATTACAGTAGATCTCCGCGTGCCCATATACGCCAAGAACATTCTATGGATGTATGTGGAAAACACATTCTTATATGGGTAAAAAGTTACAGTTTTCTTCCTCTTTATTTGTTTTCCTTAATTATGCCAAAAAATTATTCAGCTCAGTTTACTTCAGTGGATCATAAAGATTTCCTTTCTTTTCCCATTACCATTGTTGGAACTTGAGTATTACTGCAATAACTGAAAAGTCTGTTGAGATGAACTGTCCCCTGTACATTTATAGTGTTGAAAGGTAGTCCTATACATTGGCGCCAGATGTACTAAGCATTTTTCCCATACCTGCAAGATGGGAAAACCCCCGTTAGTACATCTGACCTTTAGTGAGATTATTCTTTCTTTAGTCTCTAGGACCTTTCACATTCTTCCGCAGTAGTACCTGTCACTCTGCTGAGCCAGTCTTGTCCTTCTAGTTGTCCATTAACAGCTATTAGCTTGGGAGGCTTGGAGAATGCGACCTCTTGCTACTGAGAACTGGGAATAAATGTCAGGGAATGGATCTTCCCATTAGAATCTGTTGGGTACATCTTCCAAGGGACCCAGATTGGCCACTTTTGGAGACAGGATTCTGGGCTCAGTGAGCCATTGATCTGACCCAGTATGATATTCTCTGTGTTGGGTGATGTACCCAAATTGCAGTGAAAATACATTTTTTAACTGAACCTTGTTGTCTCCTTTGGTTGGAGTATCATGCAATGTTCTGACTAGCCAGCTTGAAGTACATCTTTAGAAGTCCTTTGGTTTCACGGGAGACAGTCAAAGCTCAGAGTGAACAAAGGAATAAATAGCTCAGATGAAGAGAAGCGATCATCTTCACAAAGGATCAAGCAGGTGTCCAAAAGCCTTGTTTGTTTTGTAGGATTTCTTAAGCATACTACTTTATGGCCTACCAAACTTCTTAGCTGCTCACAGCTTTAAGCTTCAGGCACTAGGAATTTTTTTAGACAGAGCTCAAATGTTGCACTCCACAGCCTTAATGAAATATTTTCTGTTTGTGTAAGTCTGTTTCCCTTAGTGTGAGAGATGTTTAATGATTCTTTGAAACCCTTAGAGCCTGGGGCTCAGCAGGTCTCTGCTTTACAAGCAGAAGCCGCCTTGGCTGTGATATTTCACTCCTCTCTGCCTGACACCAGGGCAGGCACACAGCACAGTTCAGGGCTTCCTAATGGAGCATGAAGCTTCTCCTAGGGAAGCACCAGACTTTTCCTCTCTTTTTCTTTAACCTGTCACTTCTGTCTTTACCAGGTAAGAAATAAATCCATAGCATACTGTGTAGACTTGAACAGTAGTAAAAACTAAAGGGACAAAACTTTGTAAAGCATATATTGACGGGGACAGGGAAATTAACTCATTGAGTCTAGGGCTAGAAGAGCAGCTTCTGAAGAGTGGGTCAGTATGCAGCAGTGGGCTTTGGATAATATGGGAAGCCAGGACTGACTCTTCTCCCAGCACCCACCCTCTCACAAATCAATAACAAGCAATGCAATCAATAACATCAACGAGAGTTAGGTAATAGTGGCATCAAACAGGCCACAACTTTTATTGTACAATAATCAGGTGCCAGGAATTTACATATGCCTCCCTATGCACCCGCCACCTGTCAGCAAGGTGCACAGATCTAGATTGAACCATTAACATTTGCACTATACCCATGACCCCCGCCACCATCCATCAGCTCCCGCCACTCTCCAGCAAGGAACCTCCCGCAGGACAACTGAACCCAATTGTCCCGCCATCATCACATTGCATCTTAGTCGGCTCAGGCAACCCACCACTGGCACAGGATGGACCCATCCTGTGACTCCCCAAAGATGCGGCCTAGATCCTTAATGCAGTAATGCTTCCAAGGCCTCCTCAAATGTATTTAGGAACAAATCCCGACCTATAAAGGATAGATGCATACCATCAGGGTGAAATAGCCCTTTCCTGCAGTCCCATGACCACTCATGACAAATGTGACATCCTCCTAATAGTGTTAGCCAGGAACCAATTTGCCTGTTTGCCTTAGCACGGCAGCATTGCCAAATCCTTCTATTCATTTCAGCAGGCCTTGGAATGATGTCGGACCAACAAATAACAGCAGTCGGTAGCAGAACTGTGGCAGATATCAAGTCCTTCCATTCTATAGCGATAAATTTGCGTCCGGACATTTAACCCCAATCAGAATATGGGGTTGCTCAAATCACACTACACTCCTTTGAAGACAGGGAAGCAAGTCATCCCAACACATGCCCCTGCATCCCAGCCAACAGATTGTTACGTGATGCTGTGTTAAGTCCAAGTGCACCCCATAGGGACGCTCCTGGGTGTGCTTGAAAGCCCAAGTGATGAAAGAGTGTCCCATGGTCCATATTCGCTTCCCCCAACTTTTAGGACCTGAAAAGAGAGTAGTGTTAGTATATTGCATTGGTTATTGATGTCCCAAGCATATGTAACCTTTGAAGGCACCCGATTTCCATCTCCTGATCCGCTGAATTACTCCTCCTGATAATCCAGCTTGCGCGGTTAAGGTAGCCGCACCTATTCGGAAGGAATATGTTCCGAAAAGGGACAAGTCCAACCGCAAGGACGTTAAACACTTGCGTAGTACAGCATCAAATTGAAATTTGGTGAGCGGTCTGCAGTCCGAGAGAAGCAAAAATCTGGATCCCTCGGAGGAGCAAAGCTCCATGAAAGCTCTGTAGTTAGCCACATGACAGGTCCTGCAGTTGTGGATGGCTCATAGTACTATGGACAAACCTTTTCCCATCTGGTCTGTTTTGGAATGGGGTATAAACAAAATAATGGAATCTGCCACCCTGGTGATGTACTGGGAGTGCAACCCAGAAGACTCCCAACCTTTGGCAGCCCTAGCCATTAGCTCGCTGACCCAAAAAGCTCCAAAAAACGCAAAAACGAAAGCTACACAAAACAGGCAAGTTTCATATTCGGAACTGCATATAGTCTGTAAATTGTAGGGATGTGCAGACAAAACGTTTTCGTTGAATCTGTGATACGTTTTCGTTGAGGGTCGATTCCGTTCAATATGGACATATGGAGAATTCCATAAGTTGACCATCTGTCCATACGTTTGCCGGTTCCCATTAAAGTCAATGGGGGAAGGATTTCCAGCCTATTTTTGGCTGCAGAATTGGGGTTTTCTTATCAATTTTCATGAAACTTCTGGGAGCAATCATCACAACAACAAAAGAGCTCCAAGGTACTTAGACTGTGGCAAAGTGGCACCTAAGTGGCATGAATAGCCTAAGGCACTGGAAAGGTGCAAAGGGGTACCAGAAGTTGCAAGAGTGCTTTAAAAGAGGCACAAAGCAGCAGTGAGAATGTCAAAAACACACCACAGCTTCAAAACAGAGCACCAATAGCAGATGCATGAGCCATCAAAGGCAGCACCACAGGCAAAGCGGCAAGACAAGTGGCATTGACATCCAACAGCACAATGAAGGGGGAACATAGCAAGCAGATAGACTAGCACCAACACACTGAGGAACCATGAGAGTGGCAAGAACACCACAAGGAGTTAAGTGAGTCATCTGGTGTATGGCAGCAAAGCAGAGTGGCAGAAAGCTGATAGGGGCAAGACAGGCTGGCAGAGTGGAGGTAGTCTGGCCTGGTCCCTGTGGTTTTGATAGGGGAAAGACAGGATGGCCCAGGAGAGAGTTCCCTTTCCTTTGTGCAGGGAAGGACTCCCTGGAACGGGTCCACCCCTAGAGTTGGGTGTACCCGGTGTTTACATTGGCGTCCAGTGAATATCGTTGGCGTCTAGTGAATTCCGTTGGCGTCTAGTGAATTCCGACTGTACTTACGCACTTCAGCTGATGACAAAGGAAATGGAAAATCTCTCAGAAATAAGAATACTGCTACTCAAGTCAAAATCTGCAATATCAACCTATGTTGACTTTGTACCATACAGGTCAAACACTTCTAGGAACACAAGACCTGGATGAACAGGCACAGCTATCGAGGTCTAGAGATGTGCTTCGTTTTTTTCTACCGGGTCGTTTTTTGACTCGGTTACTTCGTGGTAAAATTCAGGTTTTCTCGTTTCATTGTTTTTGAAAAACGAAATGAGGAAACCCGAAACCGGGCCAAAAAACGAAGCGGGAAACGAAGCTAAAAAAAAACCCACCCCAAGCATTTAAAAGCATTTTTGTACATACATACAAACTCCCCCCCCCCATCCCGATCCCTCCCCAAGACTTACGAACATCCCTGGTGGTCCAGCGGGGTCCCGGGTGCCATTTGATCCTCCGTGCCCATGTGCGCCATTGCCAGGCTTGCTCAAAATGGTGCCGAATAGCCTCTGAACTACCATGTCACAGGGGCTACCGGCGCCATTGGTCAGCCCCTGTCACATGGCCATCGGCGCCATCTTGTGCTCCTATCATGTGACAGGAGCTGACCAATGGCGCCGAACGCCTCTGTGACATAGTATGGGCAAAGGCTATCGGCGCCATTTTGATTACTGGCAGCCGACAACGAAATCGTTCCCGGACCCCCGCTGGACCCCCAGGGATTATTGGCAAGCCTTGGGGGGGGTCAGGAGCCCCATCTTACCTGCGTTCGAGACTTCTCTGTTTATGGAGACAGCTGACGGAGCTGAAGGTCTGGCGGCAACGTCCGCCGTACTCGAGTCATTCCGTTCGTCTTTGACACCTGAAGGAACTGGACTGTTCGATGTGAAGAGAAAGAGACCACAGACGCCGCAGGACCTGGCATATCTGACATGCTGGCATTGCCCCCTATAGGGACTCCATCCTATAGGAGACTCCAGGCTCCATCCTATAGGGTCTCCAGGCTCCCTGGGGCAGGTAACTGTATGGGAATCCACCTTTGTACCCTGCCGCCCATAGCTGGAATGGCCACCCCAACCGCTTGTCGGGGATGGCAAACAGCCTTGAGGGCCGTTACTGTTCCAAGTCCCTGCACCGGGCCAGGGCCACGGTCACGTATAGTTCTCATTGGGGAAGTAAGGACCCCGCTCCCCTAGGACCCTGCCCGCATCAAGACACTACTCAACCGAGTGGCCTGAAGCCGAAGTACTGGCTCTGCTCTGCCACTGTCTCTCCTGACTGCCTGCTGGGAATCTGAGCTCCTCTGCCTCATTCACTGTTGCAGGCCTTCGTTCTTTGCTGGATGGTCCTTGGCCGAAGTAAGCGCGTGGGTGATGATTGTCTCGTCCGCGTGCTGATGGTTCTACTATGTCTGCACCCTCCCTTCACTGCGTTGCAGAGACACCATCTGCCGTATGGATTCCTCTCCCCTGTGCCTCAGTGCCGCGTGACGTACCTGGCATACAGCCTGTGTTGGCAGGGGCGACGGACGGTGATGTCACTTTATCTGCCTTTCCGCGCACACAGCAACGTCCTCTTTGTATGACCGGCGATGCCAAGGGATCCTGTGCTCTTGATTTTGAGGCTCTCCACCCCACATGTGCACGGCTGGGCATGGTGTGTCCTGCCAATGCCGAGCTCCTGTACCCTAAAGTCTCCCATCCATGGGACTCCCCCATCACCTCGCCAAGTGCCACTGCAGCCTCCTCAGACTCTATCTCGCACTGAGGTTTCTTAGCAAACACGTGGTGTTCTGATGGAATGCCATTCGGCAACTGGGGAGCTTCTCGTTCAGGCTGCTGGTACTGAAACGGTTGCTGGTGCTGAAATGGCTGCTGGGGCTGAGACGCGGGGGGGGGGGGGGGCAGGCAAGAGCCTAGGCAAACACGGGCTTGGGTAGGACGGATCTGCAGCTAGTAGAACACGTGGGTGGGCCGGGAGGCAGTTGGTGGTGGCGGGCAGAACCCAAAAGCCCACGAAGGGTGGGAAACGACCGCACAGGCTGGGCGAAGCACGGAGCATGCAGAAGAGGAGGGGACCAGACGAGGCTGAGGGATGGGGCCACGGCTCGAGGTAGGTACTCATGCAGGGGAAGCAGGGAAGGGCCTGTAGGCCTTTCGAGTAGGCTAGAACAGGAACTGCGTCTCGATTCAGGTGCAAGTGCTCAGGTGCTATGAAGTGAGTCCGGGGAGCATCAGCAGGCAAAGAGGGGGCTGCCGAGGCTCCCTGGTGACCTAATCGGCTGGGTTCCAGCCGATTGGCT